>NC_057401.1:5004805-6208886 GCF_019320065.1 Cervus canadensis
TGCATTGTAGGAAGATTCTTAACCATCTTCTAAATATCAGTTCAGTTCAGTTGCTCAGTTGTGTCCAACTCTTTGCGATTCCATGGACTGCAGCCCGCCAGGCTTCCCTATCCATCACCAACTCCTGGAGTTTACTCAAACTCATGTCCAGCAAGTCAGTGATGCCATCCAGCCATCTCATCCTCTGTTGTTCTCTTCTCCTCCCGCCTTCAATCTTTCCCAGCATTAGGGTCTTTTCAAATGAGTCAGTTCTTCACATCAGGTGGCCAAAGGATTGGAGTTTCAGCTTCAGCATCAGTCCTTCCAGTGAATATTCAGGACTGATTTCCTTTAGGATGGACTGGGTGGATATCCTTTCAGTTCAAGGGACTCTCTGAGAGTCTTCTCCAACACCACACTTCAAAAGCATCCATTCTTTGGCACTCAACTTTCTTTATGGTCCAACTCTCACATCCATACATGACTACTGGAAAAATCATAGCTTTGACTAGATGGACTTTTATTGGCAAAGTTATGTCTCTGCTTTTTAATATGCTATCTAGGTTGGTCATAACTTTCCTTCCAAGGAGTAAGCGTCTTTTAATTTCATGGCCACAGTCACCATCTGCAGTGATTTTGGAGTCCCCCAAAATAAAGTCTCTCACTGTTTCCCCTGTCTCCCCATCTATTTGCCATGAAGCGATGAGACCAGATGTCATGATCTTTGTTTTCTGAATGTTGAGCTTTAAGCCAAATTTTTCACTCTCCTCTTTCACTTTCATCAAGAGGCTCTTCAGTTCTTCTTCGCTTTCTGCCATAAGGGTGGTGTCATCTGCATATCTGAGGTTATTGATATTTCTCCCGGCAATCTTGATTCCATCTTGTGCTTCATCCAGCCCGGCATTTCGCATAATGTACTCGGCATATAAGTTAAATAAACAGGGTGACAATATACAGCCTTGATATATTCCTTTCCCTATTTGGAACTAGTCTGTTGTTCTGTATTCAGTTCTAACTGTTGCTTCTTGACCTGCATACACACTTCTCAAGAGGCAGGTCAGGTGGTCTGGTATTCTCATCTTTTTCAGAATTTTCCACAGTTTGTTGTGATCCACACAGTCAAAGGCTTTGGCGTAGTCACTAAAGCAGAAGTAGATGTTCTTCTGGAATTCTCTTGCTTTTTCGATGATCCAGCAGATGTTGCCAATTTGATCTCTGGTTCCTCTGCCTTTTCTAAATCCAACTTGAACATCTGGAAGTTCACTGTTCACGTACTGTTGAAGCCTGGCTTGGAGAATTTTGAGCATTACCTTGCTAGTGTGTGAGGTGAGTGCAATTGTACAGTGAACGTTCTTTGGCATTGCCCTTCTTTGCGATTGGAATGAAAATTGACCTTTTCCAGTTCTGTGGCCACTGCTGAGTTTTCCAAATTTGCTGGCATATTGAGTGCAGCACTTTCACAAATCTTTTAGGATTTGAAATAGCTCAACTGGAATCCTATCACCTCCACTAGCTTTGTTCGTAGTGATGCTTCCTAAGGTCCACTTGACTTTGGACTCCAGGATGTCTGACTCTAAATGAGTGATCACACCATTGTGGTTATCTGGGTCGTGAAGATCTTTTTTTGTATAGTTCTTCTGTGTATTCTTGCCACCTCTTCTTAATATCTTCTGCTTCTGTTAGGTCCATACCATTTCTGTCCTTTATTGTGCCCATCTTTGCATGAAATGTTCCCTTGATATCTCTAATTATCTTTAAGAGATCTTTAGTCTTTCCCATTTTATTGTTTTCCTCTATTTCTTTGCATTGATCACTAAGGAAAGCTTTCTTATCTCTCCTTGCTATTCTTTAGAACTCTGCATTCAGTTGGGTATCTTTCTTTTTCTCCTTTGCCTTTAGCTTCTGTTCTTTTCTCAGCTATTTGTAAGGCCTCCTCAGACAACCATTTTGCCTTTTTGTGTTTCTTTTTCTTGGGGATGGTTTTGATCACTGCCTCCAGTTCAAGGTCATGAACCTCCTTCCTTAGTTCTTTAGGCACCCTATCAGATCTAGTCCCTTGAATCTATTTGTCACTTCCACTGTATAATCGTAAGGAATTTGATTTAGGTCATACCTGAATGGTCTAGTGGTTTTCCCTACTTTTTTCAGTTTAAGTCTGAATTTTGCAATAAGGAGTTCATGATCTGAACCACAGTCAGCTCCTGGTCTTGTTTTTGCTGACTGTATATAGCTTCTCCATCTTTGGCTGAACAGAATATAATCAATCTGATTTCGGTGTTGACCATCTGGTGATGTCCATGTGTAGAGTCTTCTCTTGTGTTGTTGGCAGAGGGTGTTTGCTATGAGCAGTGCGTTCTCTTGGCAAAACTCTTCTAGGTATAGGAACAGGCTATTCAAGATTTTTGATACTGCCCTCCACCAAATGGCAGAATATCATCAATATATTGGCTGTGTTTACAGAGCGGTCAGGTGCAATCCAGTGAGCTGTCCATAATATATGGCTGAACTGGACTAGGAGCCTGGAGCCAAGAGCGGGCCCCAAGGCTAGAGGAAAATCTGTGGGTTGCCTTGGTATCCTTCCAGTCTTGCAGGAGCATTCCAAAGTCCAGGGCTGCATTTAGACACCACACCCACTTGGGTTAGACAGGTTGTTGGTCCTCATCCATGTTCATGGTGTGGCCCTTTGTCTTCTTGCTGCCATATCTTCATCCAAAGAGCCTTACTAAGTCTTAGGCCATACAGATGTTCATTATTTAATTGACAGTATACTGTGTTTCTCGAAATTTCCTGTCTGTAGTGTATTGGCTACATCTGCACCAAGGAATCTCAACTGCTTTTTGTTTATTTCTTTGTGATGTTTTCCAGCATCTGTAATGACCGACTGGATCCAAACACACACTCAGAAAACAAGGCTTTGATAAGCAGGTGTCCTCAGCACCGATCAGTGCTGTCACTGCCTCTCCCACCAAATACGCATCTTAGATAACATTTCAGGCTGCGATGTTTTTAGCACATTGTCATTTCAAATTATTTTTAATTAAGTATGCTTAGTAAAAGAGGCAATCTGATATAATGTAAGAAAAGAATGGGAAGTTTGAAATCTGGGTTGAGTTTGGATTGGGAACCTCTCTTATCATGTGTGTGACCTTGAATAATCCAAGAACCAGCTGAGCCTCAGTTTGCTCATCTGTAAAATGGGCATGCTAATACTTACCATTTGTTGTGAAACAGTGTGTATGCAGTCTATAGCTTCTCCTGGCACATGGTTGGCACTCAGTAGCTAATAGCTGATAACATGGTCTTGATGCAACATCCTAGTGTACTCCCTTGTAGTCTGTTATTGGGCAGAAATCCTGATTAATATATATTTATTTTATTATTATTTGTTAAGTATATATTTTTATTTGGCCACTCCAAGTCCTCACTGTAGCATACAGGATGTTTTAGTCTCAACATGTAGAATCTAGTTCCCTGGTCAGGGGTTGAACCTTGGCTCCGTGGTTAGGAGGGTGGAGTCTTAGCTACTCGACTACCGGGGAAATCCCAATATGTATTTAGAATTATACTTATTACTTGCTAGTTTTAATCTTTTGATTACATAGAGAACCACTTAACCAGTCCCTAAATTGGTGGACTCGGTGAAGCCAGGTTCATAGTTGGGCCATCCATGCTATTGCTGCTGGGATCTGGATCCATTCTGTCTGTTTTCAGTTTTCACACATAGAATGCTATCTATCATTCTCCAGTGACTGCCCTATTGAATCGTATGCTTCTAGTTGCCTACCCAGTATCCATTCCCTTTCTTATCCTCCAGTTTTATCTAGGGCTTCAGTGTGCCCTGTTAAAGTGTCTCTCCTAGATTCCTTGGGTGGCTAAGGGTGACCATAGGTGTTAGTTCTGACCAAGGAGATAGAAGCTGAGGGTATCTGGGAAAGCTTTGTCTTGCTGACTGAGGCACTGCCCCATCCTGCTGTAATATGGAGGTGAAGCAGTCCTGAACCAACACCCTGAGGGTTAGCTGGGGGACATGTAACTGGTTCTGGCCAGTGAGCTGTAAGCAGAAGGGATTCGTGTCACTTCTGGGCTGGGACATTTAAGTGCTGACATGAGACCCTCCAAGAATTCTTTCGCCTGCCGTGATAACCAGCACAGTTTGAGAGAGTGGCTGATCTATCTTCCTGGGCCCAAATGAGAGGTCATGGAGTAGGGGCTCCAGGTGACCCCTAATGGACCAGCAGGATTGAGAAATAAACCTTGGTTGTTTTAAGCCACTGAGATTGTGGGGTTGTTTGTTACTACAGCATAATCTAGCCCATCCTAACTTATACAAACCTGACCACATTGCTCCACTAAATCCATCATTGTGGAATGACTGAACATAGAAACTACCAAACAAATGATTGACTAAAAGCGTGAATGAATCACCTTCCTTCTCCTGGGCCCCATCCCTTCAGATCTTGTCTAAGAATGACTATAAATCCACCTAGTTCACTACACATACCTTTGTAGATGTCTTCAGTCAGTCTTTCTTCAACTTTGGTGTTCATCAAAATTCCCTGAGGACCTCATTGAAAATATAGATGCTCAGCCATCCCTCAAATCTACAGAATCATTCCCAAGAGGTGGGTCATGGCCATGTGCATTTATAACAGGTTTCCTAAGAGATTCTGACAATGGGTCCAGGTCAGGAACGTTTGCCTACTTGGGTAGAAAATTCCGACCCCCATCAACAAGATCAAAAGGGTGATCATTTTTTGGCATGTTGGTTTTTTAGCTTATCTTTGTCATCCCTACCTCTACTCCCAATTCTCACCCTTGTTCCCTGCTGGCCACTGATACCTAAGTGATTACCTTTGGTTGATGGTGCCCTTGAAAATATCCTTGACATCTCCCCTCTGGCCCTTGCATCTCTTGTCTGTAAAGAGAAGCACGTTCATACCTTGAGGGAGATCATCAATAGTGGCTCCTGAGAATGGAAGTACAAAGGGTACAGAGGGGCACAGGCAACTGCTCAAGGCAGCCATGGGGACATCCCCCAGAAGGTGGCATTCAAGCAGGGTCCTCATGAGTGTGGTGGGTGTTGCCCTTTTTTATGGAAGTGCCTTTGAACACATTTGTTCATTTGGGCCATCCCCGCCTATGAGTCTCTGTAGGATGGGGAGACCTCTTCTACCTGGCAGCCCCGAACCTTGATTTCCTGGCTTCCTAAACATGTGGTTTTCACTGCAACCATTAGAGGCCCCTGTGGTGCTTGGCGCAGCAGGCGGCAGGTGAAGAAAGCAAGTTCCATTCCAGAAGGTGGGGTCCTGCCTCAGAGGGACCGTGGTGGGGGTCCCACAGGGGTGTCTGGTATCTGTACGGTCCATGTCGGAGGCACCTGATGCTGTTCTGACCCAGCCCCGGGGCAGTGGCATCTTCGTGGCATGTCCAGTGCTGTGATTTTAGGGGTGACTCCTGTCCATGTCATCTCCAGGCTTGGATCTCTGGCCTTCCCAGGGATTTCTGGAACCACTTGAATTCCTTTTTTGGGGGGGTTGCTGTGCTGAGTCTTTGTCGTGCAGGATTTTCTCGAGCTGCGGCAGCAGGGGCTCTGCTCTTCTTGTGGGGTGGGCTTCTCACTGCGAGGCTTCTCTTGTTGCTGAGCACAGGCTCCGGGGCACGTGCAGCAGCTCAGCAGCTGAGGATCCTGGGCTCTAGAGCAAAGCTCCATGGTTGCGGCACACAGACTCTGCTGCCCTGCGGCATGTGGGATCTTTCCGGATCAGGAACTGAAACCCTTGTCTCCTGCATCGGCCGGCAGAGTCTTTACCACTGAGCCGTCAGGGAAGCCCCAGCCCATATTCTTTACTGCATAACTGTACTGATTGAATCAGCCAGAGTTCATTTCTGTTGCAACTAAAGGACCTTTCCTGGATAAGTACATAGAGAGGAGAGAGGCTCAGAGCCCCAGGCAGAGGGTTACAGCTTGAGCAGAGGCCCAGGATCTTGAAGAGCATTGGATATATTCTGCAGAGGGATGCCAGTCCCGTGGGGTTGCAGAGCACATATTTGGGGTGGAGTGGGGACCAGCAGGAGTTGAGGTGGATGAAATAAGCTGGGACCTCAAATGCTGCCATTTCAGGGATTAAATTTGACCTTGGAGTGGAAACAGTGGGCTTTAAATGGGACAGAAGGAATACCAGATGCAAAATTGACAAAGATTTCTCTGGGACAACATGGGGTGTGATTGGACCTGGTGAAACTGGGGGCAGGGAGACGGAGGAGGAAGTGGCAAGAAGTATCTCACGTGGTGGATGCTGGCTAGGGCGTCCCTGCTCCTTGAGATCTGGCTAAGACTGCTCACTGCTTTCCTGTCACCGCCCACCCCGCCCTCCGCCCACCACCGCTTTCCTAGGCCCTGCAGAAGGCCAAGCCCGACCCCACGACACAGTTTCTGCAACTTCTCTATGGTCACCTCTGCATCAGAACTCCAGCCTCTACTGTGTTCATTTTAGTTTATGGATTTTCTTGTGAAATGCAGCACCTTGATTCCTTGGCATGGATTGGAGTTCTGAGAGTATCAGAGGAGAGACTGACATTTCAGCAACACTGAAAACAAACTGCAAATTGTACTTTCAACCTCCTTGTTCTTAGAGGACTTTATATGTCCCGAGAGATTCATAGTCAGCTATTTCACCCCATGGATGCACCAGCCTCTGTCCCAACTGATAACCTCCTCTCTCCCCTTACTCACTCCGTCTCTTCTTCACTCCCCACCCTCATGGTTTGCCTGTGAGATGCCAGGTACTCCTGACAGGTTGCCCCACAGATGATGCCTCTCAAGCCCTCTCTTCCAAACCCAGTTCCAGGCCCATGAAAGAGGCCATCTGAACATGAGGTCACACTTTTAACAAGCCCCATATGCCTTTGAAGACAGTTGTGGTTAACAGTTACTTTTCTGCCTCCACAGTAGCTTTGCACAGTTGAATTTTGCTTTTATCGATAGTAATTAGAAACCACAAAATAACAGAAATTCGTGTCTCGTGGAAAAGTCTGGAGGAAGACTGACAGGGCAGCTCCATGACCTTTAGGCTCCCAGGCTCCTCTGCCATCATGAAAGCTCTGACCCAGGAGGGCTGCTTAAGTCCCCAGGCCCTAGAGGGCTATGGAGCAGGTTGGGAAGTGTAGTTGGACCTTTCTGATACAACCTCTGGTTAAAAATTGGTGTACATATTCTTAAGAAAGAAGTGGCAAGTGTGTATCGGGAGGAATTAGTGGTTTGTGCTGTGTGAATGAAACCCACTTGTCTCAGAAGGTACGCCTGCACTTTTTCTTGGACTGGATCTTGAAAGAAGCTTGAATGTTTAGTCTGTTGGTCATGGGGCACAACGGTCCCAATAGCTGTTCTCACTCCTTTAGCAGTGTCAGCTTTATGACTTTAGGAAGGGCTGGGGCGCAAGGCCCCTCAGAGGTCCAGGCAGACCCGCTCACAGTGTCCCATCTCCCTGTGTTTTCCTGGGGCGCAGTCTGGCCAGGTTCCTCCCTGCAGCTGCAACAGAGTGTGGGCCCAAGAGGCCTGTGAGCACCCCAGAAATCTCAGCTCTTGTTGCTTGCAGAGGGTTTATTTCCAGAGGGATCCTGGGGCTGCTCAGAAGTGCTTATCTTTCTGGGGAGACAGTACGGCAGCTGAAGAGCCCGTGGGTGAGGACAGCGTTGCCTTCCTGCCTGAGCTCCGGGAGACTGGGTCAGCTCCTGCACTGGTCACTCCTCGCCCGCCCAGGACTTCTACTCCTTAACTTAAATGCTGTGCCCTGAGCATCTGCTGCCGCCACATGCTGCTAATACTTGAGTGGACTACTTCCTGGGATCACACTTCAGAGTGGGGGTTTCCTCCATTTTTAGGGGTGCTAGAGAAATGTACAGGTCCCAGTGGCTCAACCCTGAAATGAAACCCAGGTCTCCTGCCTCCATTCCAGTGCCTTTTTCTTCTATTCCCTCCCAAGGAAGGTTCTGATTGGCAGGTTCCATTTAGTGGGCTGTGGACATCACCAGGTATTCTCAGCTCTCTGCCTTCTAGGCCAAGGCAGTGTTGTACCTGCTGGCCCCAAGGCAGAGCCATGTGACTAGTTCCAGCCAGTGAGCCAGGAGTAGAGTGATGTCACTTCTGGACTAAACTCTGTAATGGCTGCTCCAGGTCTTTCTCTCTGGCAATGATGGTGGATGCTCCATTAGCCTGGGCTCTGGGTTGCCTAGAGCAGAGCCCTCAGCTGACCCTTGATGGAGCTGTAGAGTGATCAAGAAGTAAGTCTTTGGTGTCTTAAAGTCATTCAGGTTTAGGAATTTTTGTTGTTGTTGTTATCGCAGCATTACCTGGCCTGACCTGACTTTACCTGCACACTTACCATCTGCTTGGTCACTTGGCATTTCAATACCTTTCCTATTTTGGGGGTAACTTCCACCCTCTGAGATTTGTTGGGCAGCAGAGCCTTCCTATAGAAGGTGGAAGTGCCCAGTACACGCTTTCCCAGCTCCCCTTGCAGCTCAGGTGCAAGCACATGGCCGAGGTCAGCTGAGACAGTGCTACAGCGGTTGTGCCATGAACTCTGGGTTTGTAGCAGCTGCAGTGGTGACATTGCTGGGCTGGTTTCATTGCAAGAGTTTGAGCTGTGTTTCTGGCTGTTTGACCTCCCTTTATTCCTGCCTACCTTCTAAGCCTCGATCTCCAGCCTTCCTGTCTCATCTGTGAGCTGCTCAGCATCCTTTTAATAAATTTGCTTTCAGTTTAAATCACCCATACTTCATTTATGTTGCTTGCGACTAAGAGCCTTGGATGGATACAGCCAAATAGAGGGCAGCATGGGGTGGCACAGGAGCCAGGAGCTGGAAGGAAGGATCTGGCAAAATGTGCCTGACTTTTCTCCCTTGCACAAATTGCTTCTCTGGAAGCAACTTTTGTCTGTCTTAGGTCAGAGCAAGCCAAAGTGCGGGGTAGGAGCTCTGGTTAGACTTGGTCAGCCTTTTGGGCATGTGAACCTCACTTTTCTTATCTGTAAAATGGGGCCAGTGATAGGACCTCACTTATAGGGTAGTTGTGAGGCATGTATTTGAAAGAGAATATGTTTGAGGAAGTTCTGGGAACCATAACACAAAACCCCCGTGCAAGTTCACCACGTTATTCTTCTGTGTTAACTTGCCCAAATATATCCAGCTGGGGAATCTTGGATGGCACGACAGGTTAAATGAAACCCATTCTTCCTGATGCCACCGTTCTGTCACTCACCTCTCGGGAGGTCACAGACCAGTCCTTACAATTCAGACCCATCTGAGATTCTGCTCAGGAGACCAGAGGCCTCAGACTGGAGGTGATGAAAAGATCCCTGGTGGGCTTGGTAAAGGCAGAGAAGCACAGGGGCAGGAAGGGTGTTAGGCGTTGTTCTGTTCAATCCTCTCCATTTCCAGAGTCCACAGAGAGAGGGAGAGCCTCCAGCCCACAGCCACTCAGCAGCTGTGTGGCTGAGCTCAGGGTTGGGTTGCAGATCTTTTCATTTTGACAGCGTGCCTTCATCTGGAGATATACACGTGCTATCATCTAGGAAAGCAAAGAGAACCCGGGAATGTGACAACTCTTCCTCGGATTAACAGCCCCCACCTCCTAGCAACCTATGACCGACTGGTCCTTATCCCCCCGTAGAGAGGGATCTCCGGAGCACTGTTTCTGTTTTTTCTTTCTTAGCCCTCTGAACACTTTATTGAGGAAGGCTGAAAACTGCTGAATCGATTTTTTCTTTTTTAAATTAGCACGGAACCTGAATCAAAGAAATTTGGACGAAGACAACTTTCTCATCCAAGTGGCTGCCAGCACCCCCGCCCCAGCTGAAGCGCTCCCTTGTTCTCGCCTGCTCTGCCCCAGATTCATGGGCCGCGCTCGGGATCGTTGGCAGTTTTCTCTGCACTGTCCTGACAACCTCCGGCCATGAAATTAAAAAGCTAGTTACCGAATCTCACTCCTACCGGCTTTGTGCTTGCCAGGGATTCAGCAGAGAAATCTGGAAGAGGGAGCCTCCCCGCGCCTGCAGCAGGCTGAAATGCCACCAGAATGACAATGGGTTGGGGTGTGGGAGGAGGGGAGATTGTGCAGCGTGCCAGGAATGAATGAATGAATGAAGGGGAGGGAGAGAGAGAGAGAGAGAGAGAGAGAGCACGAACTTTGGGCTTCAAATTAAAAAATTCCAGGGTCTCAACAGAGGTGCCGGTGTCTGTAGTCCAAGGCCTGCTCCTGAATGCTGAGCTGGGCACTCTTCCCCAGGCGGGTGCCCTCTGGCCCTCTGCCAAGGTACAGAGCTTGGGGCTGAAGGGAGGGAAGTAGGACTTTGGGGAGGAAATGGCCCCAAACTGGGGCAAGCCCCGGGAGGCCAGCCTGCCCAGTCAGCTTGCTGTCTGGCCAGACTCCCCCTCCCAGACCCCTGCCACCTCAAGGGTCTCCTCTGAATTCAGACATTAGTACTCACGCCACATACCGTCCCCACCACCCCTCCCCACCCCGCTAGAGGAATTTTAAGAAATCCACAAAAACCAGAGGAATTTTGATTACCCTTAATTAAGGAAAAGCTTTCCAGAAGACCACGTGACGGGTGACTCATTGTGACAAGGGTGTCCCTGAGCTGCAGGAGGACGGGGCTGTGCCCTCTGCCCTCGGCCCTGGGACTCACACAGAGCACGGTCCTGGTGGATGGTCGTAGGAACGGCGTCATTCAGAGAGCTCTTGTTCCTGCCTCATCCCCTCCCTAGACTTGGGGGCTGACGTAGGGATGTGTGGGGAAGCGGGAGAGAGAGGTGTCTGCGCATCGGGCCTCCAGGGCCAGGCTGAGTGGGGTCTCTGACTTGATAGCCCAGAGACCTCGAGCCAGTTGCCTAACACCCCCAAGTGTATGTCCTTATCCGTGACGTGGGAATCACCATGGTGACCACACGCAGGGAGGCTGTGAATTAAACAAAGACCTCCAAGTCTGCTTGCCGGGTAGTCAATGCTCAATAAAAAGAAAAACATAACTAGGCATAATCCCAGAGCCCATCCTGACATAGGGAAACTCTTCCCAAGAGCTTCCACCTCATCACCCACAGATCTTGGGATTGGTCTTGTTACTGGACTGGCTTGGCGTTGAAGGGACCTTGGGAAGCTGGGCTGGCCCTTTGTGTTTTAACTGAGCGTGTGAATTCACTCAGTCAGCCTCTCTGTTGTTCTTGTTCAGTCGCTCAGTCGTGTCTGACTCTTTGCGACTCCACAGATTGTAGCTTCTCTGTCCTCCACTATCTCCCTGAGTTTGCTCAAACTCATGTCCACTGAGTTGGTGATGCTATCCAACCATCTCTTCCTCTGTCATCCCCTTCTGCCTTCAGTCTTTCCCAGCATCTCATTTGTTGACAGACTGTTTCCCAGTCTCCCATCTGTTCATGCAGGTATTTATCGAGTAGCTTCCACGCGCCACCTTGTGCTGGCGTTTGAGCTAAAAGAGCAAGTGAAAGGGGTCTCATCTCAGTTTTTGAAGTTCACAAGCCAGCAAGAAACAAAGTCAAGATCAGAATTATTTGAGGTCCAGACCAGTAGGTGATCGGGAAGGCTTCTCTTGGGGGTAACGTTTGAGCCTAGATCTAAATAGCAAGAAGGAGCTGCCACACTCAGGCCTGAGGGAAGGGCAACCCGGGAAGGAAGCAGTAGTTTGGAGGCTTGGAGGTGGGGTCAGGACTGGTTAGGGGGCGCTTGTGGCTGAGGCTGATGGAGGTGGGGCCAGGACTGGTTAGGGGGCACTTGTGGCTGAGGCTGATGGAGGTGGGGTCAGGACTGGTTAGGGGGTGCTTGTGGCTGAGGCTGATGGAGGTGGGGCCAGAACTGGTTAGGGGGCGCTTGTGGCTGAGGCTGATGGAAGTGGGGTCAGGACTGGTTAGGGGGCGCTTGTGGCTGAGGCTGATGGAGGTGGGGCCAGGACCGGTTAGGGGGTGCTTGTAATTGAGGCTGATGGAGCACCAGGACCGCTGTGGGGAGGAGCAGATGGGTTCTGGGAAGCCACAAGAGAGCTCATTTCACAGGAAGGCAGCCTGGAGGACTGGGGCTGGGCCCAGAGTCCAGTGTGTGGTAGGAGCGGAGTGCTTTTGCCAGTGTCTCCAGTTCCCTTTGCCCTGCACCTGCTGTACGTATATTAAAGGACAGATCGTCCAGAAGCAAGGTGTAGTCCCATCATTATTATGCATGGCCTACGTTCTCAAAGGGCGTCTCCCTGAACTTGCGGGTCACACCTGGGTCTGGTTGGGGGCAGTGGATATGCCTTCCCGCCTGTCACCAGCCTCTCCTGCTGTCCTCTGTGGGGCGCACACACTGGTGCTGACTCCCAGGGGTGCAGGCAGTCCTGCCGGAATTGGAGATGCCCTTCCCCAGCTGGGTCCTGACCGAGGCAGTTGTCAAGTAAGCTCCAGGGTGGGCCTGTTGTCCAGGCCTGCAGCCTGAGATCACTGCCATGATCAGTCTCCCTGGGTCCCAGCTGCGCAAACAGAAGACCTACAGCCACCCTGAATGTTGGACCTGGGGGTCCCCACGCTGCGTGGGCATCGCTGGCCGATTCACAAAGGACTGCCTGCTGGGGTCAGGCAGCCAAAGATCCCCTGGTGGTACGGAGCCTGAGGATCCTCTTGTTGAAAGGAGCTAAGAGACATGTAACCCAGCCCCATTCATTCAGTCATTCGTTCAACACCTGTTTGTTAAGTACCTACCGCGTACCACGCATTGTGTTCTGTCAGGTTATCCACTCTACACAGGGAGCCACGTGGTGAAGAGCAGACCAGCGATCCTGGTCCTCGAGGCTGTCAGTATTTTTAAGCAGGTGAAGACACACAAAACAAGGAAACCTACAAATACGTAATTTGGAACATAATATATGTGAGAGAAAACACGAGAGCAAGACATGCAGCATATGTTACAGACCCAGTTTGGTCAAAGTGGTCCAGGCGTGAAGGCTCAGGTAAGGTCGCAGTCCCGTATAAACACCCAGAACGCCTGTATCACCTCTGAGGCTCATTACTAATAGTACTGCCAAAAAGAATAAATATGAAAACCATGCAGAGGAAATCTGAAATGTGGCCAACATTGAGATTAGTTGCAAATCCTGATGTTAATGCAAGTGGTGAAATCTGACAGTCGTTGACTGTGTTTGTAAACTCAGAGATAGGAACAGGTGACATGTTTGTGGAGTGTCTCCCGTGTTAGGCTATGTGGTTGGGGGGGGCGGGGGTCCCCAGGGTGTTAAATGTGAGCCAGAAGTAAGGTATTCCTGCCTGCGCCCTGCTTGGAACACCTCTCAGGGCCTGCCGGCACTGTGCCACGTGAGGCATGGCAGGGCTGCAGATTCCCAGCTGTCTGTTTTGTTTTGCTTCAAGATTTGACCTTGTCGCCAGATTTCTGTCGAGATTAACTTACAGAGTCCCAGATGTAGTTCATTCTATGGCAGGTTAGGTTTCCACAGTTGATGAAGTTAGTTATATCTACATCTCGGTGAAGCAGGCACAGAAGGGGAGGTTTGAATGGCAAAAAAAATCTCATTTTAGATTGGGAAAAATAGAATTCATGCTTGAGAAAAGAGTGCTATTTCTGTCTCCAGTCTGATTTTACACCCATTTCAGTTTAAAGCTGTGTCCCATTCCAGATCAAAACCTTCCTCTCCCCCTCCTCCCACTCATCTCCTCCCATTCCCACTCATCTCCTCCCCCCTCCTCCTCCCACTCATCTCCTCCCCTCCCCCTTCTCCCACTCATCTCCTCCCCCTCCTCCCACTCATCTCCTCCCCCTCCTCCCACTCATCTCCTCCCCTTCCTCTCCTCCCACTCATCTCCCCTCCCCCTTCTCCCACTCATCTCCTCCCCCTCCTCCCACTCATCTCCTCCTCCTCCCCCTCCTCCCACTCATCTCTTACCCCCTTCCCCTCCTCTCACTCATCTCCTCCCCCTCCTCCCACTCATCTCCCCCTCCTCCTCTCTCACTCATCTCCTCCCTCCTCCCACTCACTCCCCCTCCTCTTCTCACTCATCTCCTCCCCTCCCCCACTCATCTCCTCCCCCTCCCACTCATCTCCTTCCCTCTCCCCCTCTTGTCTTTCTGCCCTTCCTCCCACCTCTTCTCCCCTACCTCCTTCTCTGCTCTTCCCTCTCCTCAGTCGATTTTCTTGACTTTGATTGGGGTGTAGTAGCAATCAGGAGATTTAGTGTTAGAGGGAAATCAGTTAACCTTGGAGATGCTGACCCAATTTATGGGAGTTCCTCTGTTTTTATCTGTAAAATGGGAATGGTTCAATACCACATATGTTTGAGCCTGTATTTGTTTATGCTAGTCATCTAGGTTCTGTGAGATATAAGGAAAGGAATGAATGGGACTGCACCCCCCCCCCCCTTAATAACTTCCTATCTCAATGGGAACCTCCTATCTGATGGGGACTTTCTATCTCAGGACACTCGAGACAGACTACAGTAGTACGTAACTGAAAAACAGATTGAGAGGCAGAGACAAACTTGCTAATGGAGACTGGGGTCACCGTGGGCTGGAGGAAGGGTCTGCAGGCAGTGTCCTGAGTCCTGAAGTTTGGAAAGATGCAGAGTCAGAGGGCTAGACCTCCTGGTTCTGATGGAAAGAATGGTCTGTTGTAGGACCAGCTTGTCCATCCCCAGATTCCCTGTTCTGCGTCACAGGACTTGCCTTCTTGTGTTTCTGCCTGTCGCCCTGCGCGGCAGTCCCCTGCCCCCACATCTTTTTGGCATCGGGCTTTTCCTCTCCCTTTTCCACACGCTGACAATGAGCACACCTCTTTGTCATGCCCATTCAGTCTGGGAAAAAGTTCCCTCGTTTCTCCCAGGAGGATCAGGTGTCCTGACACAACTAGGGCAGTGAATGTGGCAGGAAGGGCTTGGGCTCCGAGTTCACACTCACTCATGTCTGGATCCTGCTCTGACTGTGGACCTGGGCAAGTCAGCCCGCAAGTTGAGCCTCCAAATCCTCTCCTCTAAGCTGGGGGTGATAATCCCTGCCTTGCAAGGCTTTTTCTTTCTTCCAGGAGGAAATAAGACATTGCATGGGTAAAAGATCTGGCGTAGGCAGAGACGCCCCCAGAATGCTGGTGTCAACATTCTGCCAGTTCATTTCAGCCGGTTGTGACGGATGGCAGAGAAGGTCGGCGGGAGTAAGCAGGGCTGGAGCAAATGCCCTCACGCCTTGTGAAATCTGATCACAACGGCCTTGATTTCTGGTTCTTGGGTCCAACAGTGGTGTCTTTTGGACAAAGGACGTATCCTTTGGGAGCTGCGCTTTCCTCACCGGTCAAACAGATCCATAGTGCCCCCAGGACTGTGCTCAATAAGAAACTAGACAAGGCAGTGAAGAGTTGCTCCCCGTGGCTGGCGTTAGAAAGTACAAGCATCACTGTGGTGATGGTGGCTGAGCCAAGGCCACAGAAATGGCACCTGCGTGGCATCAGGCAGAACTTCTGTACCAGCCTTAGATGATGAAACGAGCTGGAAATGACATCAGGTCTTTGCATGGAGTGGTTCACCGTCTCTAACAACAGTATCCGCAGGCCAGAAACGAGTTTGGAGATAGAACCCGGGAGCCCCAACACGAGTGATTGACTTGCGTGGCCCTTTGGAGCTCAGGCACACCATCCTACCTTCTTCAGAATTCACACAGTGCCAAGATCTCATCACACCTCGAGAAGAGAGTAGCCAAACCCGAGGCAGCTGGCATCCTGGGGCACTTTGTTCGCTAATCTTAAAAACAAACCCATCGTACTGACAGCCCGCCAGCCTGCTTCGGGCAGCCCGGAGCCCAGGAGCCCTCCTGGTCTGCTGACGAGAGTGGCGGCAGCAGAGGTCAAAGCTTAACGCATTGACTGTCTTTCGGGTTTTGAGCGCCCAGTGGGGCTGAAGGGGCTGCCTCCTCCTCGGGGCCCAGAGAGGGAGGGTGGCTGGGTGGAACTGAAAGAGGAAGGCAGCTCAGCTGATACAAAGCCAGCCCCACTGCAGTCTTAATCTGGGTGCCCCGGGCCTTCTCTGTGATGTGGCCGGAGGGCCTGGTTCGGTTCTTTTCAGACTTCCCAGATCCACGGAGGTTCAGCAGCCATGAAGAACACAACACACGGAACCAACTGGAATAAGCCCTCAGAATAGAACTGCTTTCAGAAAGACCAAAGTAATAAATATCTGGACACATTATCCTGTGTCTAGATCGGCTTCAAGTGCATCATGTTACCAGCCCTGCCATTATTATGGGAAAGTGGACCATGAGACGCTGGGCGTAGAAGGTGTTCACCCCTCTACCTTTATGATATTTTACAGGAGTGGTTATTATGATGACAGTAATAAAAGCAGCTCAGGTTGACTGAGTCCTTCCTGTGTGCCAGGCAGATTATACTAGACACTTGACATTCATTAATGCATGTAATCCTCCCCACAGCTCTCTGAGGTAGGGTGCTAGTATCCCCATTTTGCAGACGGGGAAATGGAGGCTCTATGTGCAAGAGCCAAGAGAGAATTTTCTTAGACCAGTGTGGTGCCAGCCGTCAAGGAGCCTGCAGTCCAGTGATGGGTCATTAGGTTTGAAGAGTGGATGAATGAATCGATCGGCAGCTGCAGGCAGACTGCGCTGCCTGATGTCAACACAAGTAAGAGACGCAGACGATTAGAAAGAAGAGGCTGTCTGAGCCTGAAAAGATGGGTAGGATTCCAGCAGTCGATCGAGATGGGAGGGAGAAGGGGCTCCTGATGGAGGTCCATCAGGAGTGGAAGGGACTGGATCTTTTTTGGTCAACTGTAGGAAACTATTGAAATTCGAAGCAGTCAGGGCCCAGAACACTGCTCTTCCTCTTGGTTTAGCAGAAGTAGAAAGAACAAAAGTGGCCTTGGGAATCAGGCAGTCTGGCTTTAATCTCGATCTTCCCCACAGATTTGCTATGTTGTCCTGGAGTAAGTCACCCCACTTCTCCAAATAAAGAGAGTACTTACGTGCATTTCAGAGGTTTGTGAAAGTGACAGTGTCAGTCGCTCAGTGATGTCCCGCTCTGTGACCCCGTGGACCGCAGCCTGCCAGGCTCCTCTGTCCGTGGGATTCTCCAGGCAAGAACACTGGAGTGGTTGCCATGCCCTCCTCCAGGGGATCTTCCCGACCCGGGGATCAAACCTGGGTCTCCTGCATTCCAGGTGTATTCTTTACCGTCTGAGCCACCAGGGGACCCCCACCCGGGAAGTGCCACTTCTCCAAACAAAGAGAATACTTATGTGCATTTCAGAGGTTTTTGGAGACTGTTAAATATAATGTGAAGGGATGGGAGGAAGGCGCAGGAGGGAGGACATATACGTATACAACAGCTGGTTCACTTTGTTGTACCGCGGAGACTAACACAGTCTTGTAAAGCAATTATACTCCAATAAAAGATGATAATGTATATAAAGCGTAAGGTATATAGTAGGTGTTCCATGATGGTGGCCAGTATTTACTAATAATTTACTAGTAACATGAAGTCTGTTGTTTATTTTCTTTATTGTACCTATTTCCCAAAGCAGGTCTGCAGACTCCTAGGGATCCTCCAGACTCTTTCAGGGGGCTCTCAAGGTTAAAGCTGTTTTCATAAGAACCCTGGGACATTGTTTGCGTTTTGTATCTGGTTGATACTTGGACTGGTGGTAGTGAAACCGCTGGTGTCTTAGCATAGTCAAGGAAGTGGCGCCAAAGTGTACAAGGAATTGTTATGCCATTTACTATCTCACACATGCCAGCTTCACTTAAGAATGTCTTTAATAAAGCAGTAATATGATTAACTTTATTCATAGACATCTCCACCCTTGAGTACCTGTCTTTATAATGATTTGTGTAAAAAAATGGAAGCACATGTAAGGCACTTCTGCTGCAGACCAGAACACACTGGTTGAAGGTAAGGTCAAGGAAAACACATGTGAATTAACTATCTTCTGGACTTGTGGCTTTTTTCATGGCGCACCATTTTTACTTGAAAGAAAGCCGATACACCATGGTTTTCAGAATTGAGTATTTGGCAGATATTTTCTCAACAATGAACAAAGTGAACCTGTCACTTTGAGGAAAGCAACAGGCAGTATTTGTCACTGGTGATAAAATTCAAGCTAAGTGAAAATTAGAAATTTGGAAAACTTTTATCTGCTGCTCTGAACTTGACAGCTTCTCAGGAAACAGTCTCTGGTGAGAGTTCTGATGAGACTAATGGATTTGAAATTTTGATGCTGTGTAATGAAATGTGTCAATATTTGGAAGATCTATAGGAGTCAGTGAGGCCATCTTTTTCAAATGAACAATGTTTTAAAATGTTATAAAATCATGCCTGGGTAAAAGATCTAGTCAAAGTGCATGACAGACCAGTGAATTCTAACGTGACAGAATAGAAGAGTTCATTGACATGGTTTTGGATCCTCGGTTGCAACAGCCCCTCACACTCATCAAGTTTTGGTGTAGAACCAGAGAGTATTCATCATTATCTGTAAAGGCAATTAGAATACTTCTCCCTTTTCCAGCTTCATAATCTGTGTGAGACCAGATTTCCTCTATACATTTAAACCAGAACAAGATACTGCAACAAACCAAATGTAGAAGCTGATCAGAGAATCCAGCTGTCTTCCATAAGCTGGATGTTGAAGAGATTTACAAATATATGAAACAATGACCTTCGTCTCATGAAATGTCTTTATTCTGTAAAATAGTTTATTTTCATAAAATGTGTTACATGTGAAGCTGTAATGAGTTTTTTTAAACTGATCTATTTTTTTTTCAGGTATGCAGCAAAATTATGCAGTATATATATATATATAAGTATTTTTTCAGATTATTTTCCATATAGGTTATCACAAAATATTGAATATAGTTCCCTGTGCTATGCAGTAAATTCTTGTTCCTTATCTGTTTTATGTATGCATGAGTGCTAAGTCATGTCCAACTCTTTGCCATCCTCTGGATTGTAGCCCACCAGGCTCCCCTGTCCATGGGATTCTCCAGGTAAGAATACTGGAGTGGGTTGCCGTGGCCCTCTTTCAGGGGATCTTTCCAACCCAGGGGTTGAACCCGCATCTCTTACATCTTCTGCAATGGCAGGCAGGTTCTAAGGCCCCCTAGGAAGCCCATGTTATATAGTGTGTGTGTTAGTCCCATACTCCTGATTTATCCTTCCCCTCTTGCTTTACCTTTTGGTAACCGTGTTATTATTATTTCTAAATGAGCGAATGAATCTCAGTGTAATTCTTCAGTTTTAGTTTCTTCTATGAAAAATAGAAGGAAAACTGCTTTGGGGTCCTCAGTGATTTTTAAATCTCTGTGTAAAGAGCAGAGGTTTTTGAGAGCTGCTGCCTCATGGGCTGGCACGTGGTAGGTGCGCATTGACTCGGTGTGGAGTGCAGGTCTTTGGGAGTGCTGGCAGGCCAGGCCCCCGTGCCCCTCTGCCCCTCTGTTCTTTGAAGGACTGTGTCTGGGCTGCCCGGTGCTCCCTCTGTGATTCTCAACTGGACCTGGACTTGGTGACCTTGGAGCTTCCTCAAACGAACTTCTGCTGAAAGTGTTAGTCGCTCAGTCATGTCCAACTCTTTGTGACCCCATGGACTGTAGCCTGCCAGACTCCTCTGTTCATGGAATTCTCCAGGCAAGGATACTGGAGTCTGTAGCCGTTCTCTTCTCCGGGGGATCTTCCCCTCCTAGGGATTGAACCTGCATCTCCTGCATTACAGGCAGATTCTTTACCGCTGAGCCATCTGGGAAACCCCTTATGCTGAGTAGGATTACCATGACTCCCTCACATCCACATCCCAAATCACCTCCACGGACTGCAGGTTCTAGTTCCATTTGTTTTCTGCCTTTATCTGTTGGGTTTAGAGCAGATTGAGAAGACTGCAGAATTGCTGAGACAGCAATTTGTGATTAAATGCAAGAAATGGTAGAGTCAGGCCTGAGGCAATGTAGGCTGTTTTTAAAGACGGGCCAGTTGAGAGGAGTCAGGGTGGCCCATTAGCTCTAGGGCCCCCCTCTGCTTGGGATGCGGCTCCTGCGGGAGTGGGATGCTGATTCCCCTCCTTGTCCAAAGGCGGAGAGAGGCTGAGAGCAGTGACCTTCCCCTGACTCCCCGCGATCCAGTCTCCCCTCTGCTCTCTCTCCTTCTCAGGGCCACCCCTGTGGGCCTGAAGGAGCCTGTCGTCAGCCTTGAGGCCGTGATCCACTTGATCTACTCGAGGAAAGAGTAATGGGGCTTGGGAACAAAGCTGATTAGCTAATGTATTAAAACAGAGAAATAAAGAAGCCCAGCCACCTCCAAGGCTTTCAGGGCTTCTGGAGGCTGAGGGGACCCTGGGGTTCAGGGCGGGTTCAGGGCCCCTTGAGAAGATCAGATGCACCCGGGTTCCCTTCACTTGGGTCTTACTGGGGAAGCACCGCTGGGGAAATGGAGCTGTGCAGCGCTGGTTGGGAGCAGATGCTTTTGGACAGCATCTTAGGTGGAGTTCCTCAGGCAACTTATCTCTGCAGCAGGTGGTGTTTGGGAGAGTGGACTCAGGAACCACGCCTGTGATGGAGGGGGGCGGCGGGGCTCGCAGGAGAAGGTGGGCTGAGATGTGGCTGCAGCAGAGGCCTCGGCCCATCCCCAGGGGGCTTGGGGGCCTGCAGAGTTACCCTGAATTGAATGAATCCAGTGGTTTCCGTTTTGTTCCTCTGCAGTACTCGGTCCCTGCTTGTCTGCTGTCCCTAGGGGCGAGAAGGACTAGAAACGATGACCATGCAGTTCTCTGCGGTCTAGTGCAATTCCTAGAGAAGGAGTCAGTGAGAGTCATCAGCAGCCAACACCCCCGGATGCCAGAGGGACGGGTGCCTGGGTCCTGTGAGCCATCCGGGCCGGGCACCACAGCACAGCCCACGGAGGCAATTGCAGGCCATTTGAGGATGCAGGGACCAGGGGATGCGAGTCAAAGGACGCAGGGAGCAAATTTCACTTAAAAATAAGTATTGCTTCATAAGAAGCACAGAAGACACTCAATGCATATCTGTTCAAAGGCTGGATGAAAGAAAGAATGGAAAAATGAAATTGTACATGGGAATCCAGTAAAGATAAAATGGCTCTTGGGCAGGTATTTAACCTTTCTGCACTTCAGATTTGTCATCCATAAAGTGGGAATAGTAGTGGCACCATTGTCAGTGTTTTTGTGAGGGGGAAGCGGTTTAATACATGGAAATGCTTGGGACAGTGCCTGGCACATGATAAGGAATGTGTAAGTGTTCACTATGACGGTGGTTGGTGCTGCCCATGCAACGGTTGTGGTGGTTGCTGTTCTGCAAAGTACTCACCCACCATGGCAGGCCCCGGGCGTAGCCATGAAGTTCAAGGTCTCCAATGAGCATGGTTACAGCTGCTGGGAGCTGTGCAGACGTGTGTATGGTTAGGGTTTGGCTCAGGCTTTGGCTGGGACCCAGTGTTTCTAGGTGTGGGGAGCACTAGTAGTTTGTTGGGCACCTTTAGTGAAGGACACAGATAAAGCATCAGAGACACGTCTCCCAATCCCGATTCCGTCAGGACGCTCTCGATGCTGGGGTGTCCCTGACACCTCCCTAACGCTAGCCAGTCTCTCTTTAATGACAGGTGGAGAGCAGGCTGCAGACGGAGCCCCTCTCAATGCTGCAGAACCTGGCTGGGTTTCAGAAATGTTATCTTTCTTTCAGTGTTCTTATTTTTATGATGATCATCTCTCTGTAGCAGGTAAAACCTGTTTTCCAGTTGTTACCAAGAGAGGAGGATTCTTCTTAACATAAATTTCATTTTATTAAAATACTTTATTTTAATTTTAGGGTAGGTTTTTAAAGCTTTTTAAATTACTTTTTATTGGACTATAGCTGCTTTTTTTTTTAAGTCATTTTTATTTTTTTTTTAACTTCGGGCTGTGCTGGGTCTTCATTGCTTTGCCCAGGTTTTCTCTAGTTGCAGCGAGCGGGGTCTACTCTTTGATGCCATGCACAGGTTTATCGTTGTGGTGGTTTTTCTTGTTGCAGAGCACAAGTTCTAGATGCACAGGCTTCAGTAGTTGTGGCACTGAGGCACAGTAGTTGTGGCCTGTGGGCTCTAGAGCATGGGCTTAATGGCTGTAGTGCGTGGGCTTAGTTGCTCTACAGCGTGTGGAATCTTCTTGGACCAGGGATCGAACCTGTGTCCCCTGCACTGGCAGGAGATTCTTATCCACTGCACCACCAGGGAAGTCATATAGTTGCTTTTTTAATACGCCGTCTAGGTTTGCAGTAGCTTTATTTGCCAACAAACGTCTGTATATTAAAAACTATGGTTTTTCCAGTAGTCGTGTACAGATGTGAGCATTGGACCATAAAGGAGGCTGAGGACCAAAGAACTGATGCTTTTGAATTGTGATGTTAGAAAAGACTCTTGAGAGTCCCTGGGACAGCAAGGAGGTCAAACCAGTCAATCCTAAAGGAAATGAACCCTGAAGATTCATTGGAAGTACTGACACTGAAGCTGAAACTCCAGTACTTTGGCCACCTGATACAAAGAGGCGACTCTTTGGAAAAGACCCTGATGTGGGGAAAGATTGAGGGCAGGAGGAGAAGGGGGCGACAGAGATGGTCAGATGGCATCACTGACTCAGTGGACATGAGTTGGAGCAAACTCTGGGAGATGGTGAAGGACAGGGAAGCCTGGTGCGCTGCAGTCCATGGGGTCGCAAAGAGTCGGACATAACTGAACAACTGAACCATAGCAACAAAATTTTTTATGATGATCATCTATAGCATGTGAAGCCTGTTTTGCAATTGTTACTGTGAAGTTAAGAGTCTTCTTAACATGAATTTTATTTTATTTTTCGGGTAGGTTTTTAAAAGTTTTTAAACTAATTTTTATTGGAGGAACTTTACAATGTTGAGTTAGTTTCTGCTTTACGGCAAAGTGAATTCAGCATATCTCGTACGTTTACATATATCCCCCTTTTTTTGATTTCCTTCTCATTTCGGTCACCACAGAGCACTGAGTTCCCTGAGCTATACAATAGTTTCTCATTAGTTATCTATTTTATACGTAGTATCAATGTGTATGCATGCCAATCCCAGGCTCCCAGTTCATCCCACCTCCCCTCCAAACATACATTTTATAAAACAGAAATCAGTGAGTTGATTTAGGGAAAATGTGACGTAAAGAAGGGCACAGGTTATACGGGGATGTGGGAAACATGCGAGGGGTTTCCGTGAAGGACTGAAGTTTGTGAAGCCCTGGGTTTAAGGAGCAGAAGCACGTGGCAGAATTGGCAGGGCTGGAAACAGCCTCCGTCGCTGTGTACACAGCTGACGCCACAGAGACTGCTCCTGTATTCGCCCCTCTGCGCCCCGGATCCCCTGCAGCATTCCCGTCCTGGCTCCGGGGCCGCTTCCTCACCAGATGCTCCCTGACGGCTCCCCAGGTGACAGTTGCCTCTTCCCTGCTCCGCCCCCAGAGTTCGTAGCCGGCAGTGAGGCGCTGCTTTTCAAGCCGCGCACCCTAACTCCAGTCTTGGGCTAGCACAGCGCAGAGCGTGCAGCAGGTGCTCCGTGGATGCTGACTCTGAATCAGCGCCTCACTTACCCGTGGCCAGGTGGACGGAGCCAGAGATGGAACCCAAGGCAGAGTGCTGTGCGGCCCCCAGCGGCCCGTGCCCGGGGCCTCCCGTGCGCAAGACTTGGCAGTGGTGCATGGGACTCAGGCTGGACTTGGTGGGAAGTGGGCCTGAGGGCTGGTGGGCGAAGCACAGAGGCGGGCAGCCACCGCGTCTGATGCTGTGAGGTGCTGTGGGCAGCCGAGGGCCGCGGGAGCCCTACAGAGCCCTTGTCCTGTCCCCAGGAGCCATCTGCTCTTACCAGAGCCGCTCCCCCTTCTCCCCCAGCTCAGTTCCCTGTCTCCCCCAGCTCAGAGATGATGAGCACTCTGCCCTGGTGGTGTTAGCGGCTCATCAGGAGGCAGGAGGAGCTTTCTTCTCTCAACACCATGATGACCTTCCCCCTGTTTGCATTTAGGGGGAGCCGTTTCCACAGTTTGGCCTGGTGGGAAGCTCCCCAGGGAAGCCGAGCTCCTGCACCTACGGCCTTGTGACCTTGGCCAGTGACCTCCCTCTTGGAGTCTCAGGCTTTCCCCTGCCGTCCCTGCCCTCCAGGTGTGCCAGTGTGACAGGCCCAAGGATGGGTGGGTGGTAAGAACTCCTGTTCCACAAAGCTTGGATTCCTTCGCGGGCAGTGTTCCAAAGTTGCAGTGAGGCGGGGAGTGGCCTGCCTGGGGAGACAAATGCTAAGGCGGGAGGGCACCCCTGCCCCCATCTTAATGGCTGCAAGAGAAGAGCTTACTTTCCTATTAAAATGGAAAATCTTGTAGCTCTCAAATTTTAGTGAGTGTAAGCACCATCTGAGGATGCTTGCTAAAATGCAGATTCCTGGGTGCTGGCTGCAGAGTTTGGGTGGGGCTGGAGAATGCCACTGGAAACAGTCCCCGCAGGTGTCTACGGCGGGTGGTTCCCGGAAAGGCCTCAGAGATCCCTGCCCTGCTCACAGGGCTGGTCCATCTAGTGCAGAGGTCATAGACCTCAAAACAGAGAGTTTTGCGTCTCATTTCTATTTAGATTTCTTGTTCTTTAGGAAAATCTGACGCCTCAGCGATCCTGGGCCTGCTGTCCTACCTGCTGGGGGGCGGGGTGGGCAATGCTGAGTGGCACCTGCTCCCTCCAAACGGGGCTGCTGCCGCTATTTCAGGCTCTGGCCTAAACCCTCGTGGCGTTGGCATTTGCGGTTTCTGGCTTAGTGCAGTCCCCTCCACCCACAGATCCAGAAACTGAAGTCCAGGGTGAAGATGGCTAAGGGCAGAGCGTGGCTGTGGGTGCCCTGGTCAGAGGCCGCCTCCAAAGAGCTGCTGTGTCCACTGCGGTCTGAGTGGGGAGAAGGAGCCAGAGGGTGAAACGAGAGGAGAGGGTCACTTGCTTCTGGGCCCTGACGGACAGCAAAGCCTAGGGGAGCAGACAAGGGGGTGTCACCGGGCAAGTCCAGGCTCAGCGTGGGCGCAGGATGAGAATAGAAAGGGTGGAAGGGGGTGCCTGGAAGGCGGGGAGGATCTTCTGCGTCGCATGTCCTAAGGAGAGGGCCCAGCTGATGGTTGTACCCCACTCCCCTCAAGGAGTGAGCCTCCCTGAAGCTGCAGAAAGGAAAGCCCAAGGTGGGAATGGGGAGAGGAGAGAGACAGAGAGAGAGAGAGGGTCCTCTTGATGTTATTTGAACTTCCGGATCCAGCCTGTGTCATGAGTTATAAGGCGCAACCCCATCTAGGGTTGCCAGATGAAACCAAGCTTGGTCAGTTAACTCTGAATTTCAGATACACAATGACTCTTTTTTTTTCTTTTTGTACACGTGTGCCCTGTACAATATTTGATACCTGGACTAAAACATTATTTGTGGTTTATCTGAAATTCAGATTTAACTGGGCAACCTGTATGTTTATTTGCTAAATTTGGAACCCTGACCTCATCCCTCTCTGGGGCTGAAGCCAGTCTGGTTGAGTTTCTGAGTCTCTCGAGTAAAGAAATCTCAGTGGAAGCAGGCGGTTGAGAAGTGACTCAACTTGCCCGGGGTCACAAGGCCAGCAAGTCACTGCAGCTGGATTAGAACTCGTGTTTGTGACTCAGGAACTTGTGGTTAGTCCTCTGGGGCTCGGGGTGTGGCCGGGAACAGATGAGCTGAAGCTCAAGTGACGCAACTGGGCTTGAACAGACGGGGGAGCAGGGAAGAGGGCGAAGAGCGAAGGAGGCGGCACGTGTGGCTGTGTTGCCTGGGGGATGGCAGTACTTCTCGCCGTTGTTTGCTAAGCTGCTTACTGAATACTTACCAAGGACCTGTCGGGCACTGTGCTTGTTTCTCTGAACCCTGAGACTGGCTGGTACTATCACTGTCTGTCTTTCCCATTGTACAGAGTGGGTACATTGTGCAGAGGCTCAACAGGGCCCTGGGGCTGGGTGCTGAGGGACCGGGCCTGTGCCCCACCCTGCCCGCCCTCGTGGGGGCAGGTCGGCTCTGCCACGTGCTGCGTGTTCAGATTGGATTCCCCATGCCCTGCCTGAGCGAAGCGATGCAAATGGAAACTCCTAGTGAGAAACCCTCGGGCTGCCTCTGCCCTGGGCAGGTGTGTCTGCTGTGAGGAGTCTGGCCGCGGCTCTCCCAGGACAGCCCCTGCGTGGGGCCCGGCTGTGTCTGCTTTCTGTGTTGTGAACCGGAGGATGCTTAGGGGAGGGGGACAGGCGCTCCGGGGGCCTCAGCGAGGCCGGAAGTTGGATCCCGGCCTCTGGTGCCATGGTGATGGTTACTATGGAAACACATGGACTGCACTCCGCACTCCTCCTGCATCTGTGGGGGTTTTTTCCTAGGCTGGAGTTGACAGAGAGGGGGCAACTCAGTAGTCCAGAGTGAAGGCCAGGTCTCGTCTTGGGGCTGCCCCCCACCCCACGTCTCCATCTTCCTCTCCTGCCTCTGCCCCGCCACTGCCCTCTCCTTCCCCTGAATGGTCTTTGGTCCTCTCAGCCCGGAGGACCCAGGCTTCTTCCCTTGGCAAATTCCTACTCCTCCTGCAAGCATCATCCTGATGCTCTCTCATTCAGCAAATATTTATAGAGTGTTTACTAAGTACGGGACACAGGGTCACTGGGGGCCAAGACAGACAAGGGCCCTGCTCTCATGGAGCTGCCAGTCTCGGTGGAGAGACAGGCAGGACAGAGGCACCCAAGTAGGTGCCCAGGACTCCATTCCGATCCAGCGGTGCCTTGGCGGGAGCGAGGAGGCTGCTGATGGCGCCAGGCCTCGGAGCTTGCGGGTCAGGGGAGGCGACCAGGGATCTGTCCTCTCTGCGCCCTTCGGCCGGCCCCACCTGCGCAGCCCAGCCTCCGAGTCAGAGCGCTGACATCACAGCACCAACTGTAAGGTCCGTGAACTGTTCCTCTGTGAAGGCAGGAGCGAGGCTCCATCTGTCTCTGGGTCCCTAGTGTCTGGTGTGTAACAGGGACTTGATAAGGCACCCATTTACCGAGTTGGGCAGCGTCACAGACGGTTTCTTACTTCCTCTTCATATTGAGTCCAGGACAGAAGTATAATTTGATCATTTCTTATCACTTTTGAGATTTCAGAACCAGACTCCACCAGGTTAGGGAACTAGCTTCACGTCCCTCAGCAAACCCAGGGTAGAGCTGAGAGTCAAAGCCAGCACTGTTGGTGCTTCTTTTGTGTTATATCGTAGCAGATTTATGGAGATGTAATTCACATACTGTACAATATGTGAATTTTAAAGCATACAAGTTAATGGTTTTCAGTTTAGTCACAGAGTTGTGAAAACATCAGAACAATCAATTTTAGAACATTTTAGTCACAGCCTACCCCCGACAACTGAATTCCTCCAGCCAGGGCCCCCAGCCTTGTAGGAGGACTTGAACTTCAGAAGTTGGCTTCAGTTGTAAATTTGGAGCTGAGGGGTTCTATGTGGGAAGGCTGCCTCTCTCTTGGCATAGCAATAATGAGCTTTTGCTTATTGGCATTTTAAATATATATGCCTGGCTTCTCTGAATTAAGACCCTGATTCTCTACTGCAAATCTCAAAACAACCTACGGACAAATAAGCCAAATTCCAAGAGAGCCTTGGAAGGTTTTCCTAGCTGGGGCATGGAGGCTGCCGTCTGTGGCTCAGAATGTCTGGAATCCACCAGACTCTGCCTGCTTAAAGCCCCAGGCTTTCTGGAAGCCTGACTCTGTGGTATGTGCAGGCACAGTAGAACCTGCAGCCAGCGGGAACTGGGAACTCTTTGAACCCCAGGACTGCTGCGTCCTCCTCTTCATGAAGGGCCCTTGGTGACCCGTTTAACCCATATGTCCAGTTCACTTAGCCCCAGAACCCATGAGTGGAGGAGGCAAAGGATTCACCCTTTCCTCAGTGCCAGGGGAGGTTCCATTGTCCCCATTCTTCTCATCCTTCCCTCCTCCCTCCTACAGCTAACCAAAAATTCACTTCCAGAGATGTATTTATTAAAGTATTGAAGGGGAGTGGTTTAACTTTTCCCCTAGCCTGGTGCACACAAAAGGTCACAGGTCATTTTACCATGCATACCATAGCCCCCAGTTGCCCAATTTAGCAGAAGGTTTAGAATCTCTCTCCTGGCTCCATCTCTCCTTCCCTTGGAATTGTGTAAGAAATTCAAGTTCTTCATTGGTCTCCAGGGGGTCAGACTGCAGTCAAGGATGGGTAGGGTAAGCTCTGGAAATCCTTACCAGTCCTTGCATCCTTTTACTCAAGACTGGCTCTGCATTGTCTGTCCCTGCTCAGAAACAGGAACCAAACCTGGCCAGTTGAAGTATAAAAGGATTTCTTAAATGCTGCTGGTTGGCTGGCTTCCAGAGTTCTTCCAAGTGCCAGAGACCCAGGCTTGAAAAGTCACTTAGCTAGAAAACAACTTCCAAAACCACA
Organism: Cervus canadensis; assembly: GCF_019320065.1. Lineage (NCBI taxonomy): Eukaryota > Metazoa > Chordata > Mammalia > Artiodactyla > Cervidae > Cervus > Cervus canadensis. The sequence goes on from NC_057401.1 coordinate 5,033,299, forward strand.
CAGCTGTTCTTCTGCTGGTCTCAGATGCTGCCTCCGGCACCAGCAGGGCTGGAGCCTGCCTCCCGGGCTGATGTTGTGGGAACAGGATGGGCTCACTGCCATACAGTCCCTGCTTCACTGTGTCACAGGTGCCAATGTGCCAGTGCTGATGTCCCCAGAAGGGATGTCTGATGTAGGGATGTAGCTTAGCTCATGTGTCATCTGCCTGGCTGTACTGGAGGCTGGGCAGTGAACTTCAGCTTTTGTAAAGGGAAGTGGTCTTCGCCCACCTGGTAGACTCGTGAGGTGGGGAATTCTCCCTTAAACGACCCACCCAAATGAATCCTCAGGTACCACTGGCTTCTACACAGATCTGCCCACCTCCACCCTGTGCCTCCATACCATGGGCTTTGGAGAGGGAAAGCCACGGGCCCCTCCTCCTCCCTCCCCAAACCACAAGTGTCTGCCTGGCATTTCTAGAACTATGAGAAGATGCAGGTGACCGCACAGAATAAAGAAGCCTACTTCAAGGTGACTAAAACCCACATGGACCCAAGTGGGAGGAGCTGGTACCCAAAGGAAATCAGGTACTGTTTCCAAATGAAAGGTTTCTGGGCAGGAAAAACAGCACACATTCGCCACAGTTAGGGAATCCTGTGGCCAACTGATTAGGAAGCAAAAATAACACATTAGAGGAGTTACAGGGTCTCAGGGAACACCAGTGTCGGCAGTCGATGCTCTGGAATGCACCTGGCACTCAGCCTGTCCTTACACTCCTGTCACCCCCTCAGGAGTCCCTTTCCTCTCCTCTCCATCTTCCGCCTTCCTTCCTGCCTGATCCGGGAGGCTGTGATGCCCTCACGTGGGTCTTCATCCTTGGTGGGTAGTGTGCTCTGGGCTTACAGGTCGGACTCTGGACTTGAGCAGATCTGGGTTCTGCTAGGACTCTGCTCCTTTTAAAAATTTATTTTATTTTGGGGCCACGTTGTGTAGTATGTGGGATCTTAGTTCCCTGACAGGGATCGAACCCAAGCTCCCTGCAGTGGAAGCACAGAGTCCCAACCACCGGGCACCAGGAAAGCACCAGACTCTGCTCCTTTTTTGCAAGTTGGGCAACTTTACCTTTCTCAGCCATGGTTTCCTCATCTATAGAATAAATAAAATGATAGTATTTATGTCATAGGATTGTTTTGAACTTTAAATGAGATTATTCAAGTGAAGTATATAACAGTGCATGATACACAGTAATCCTTGGTAAAGGCAGTTTTTTTTAAATATTACTGATGATAGATAATCATTATTATCATTTAAGACTTGGGGAAAGTTATTCACCATCTCTGAGCCTCAGTTTCCCTCATCGTAAAGGGGGAACAGTTGTGCTTGCCCTTAGAAAGTTACTGTAAGGATGCTATATAAAAACATCTGGATGGAACCTACCAGAGTGTCTTCACTTCCCAACTCTGTATATATTTAACTGGGAAGTTACCGCAAGGCATTTATTCTGTGAGGAAGATCACATCAAAGTAATAATGGAGTCCACAGCCAGGTTGGACTTTCCAGTCTACATGACGTGAGGAGAGAAGTGTTCTCCACAGAAATGGCACTCAGGCTCAGCAGGGGGCCATGAGAGACTGCCCTACCTGCTCTCCTGGGAGAGTACTTTTCTGCTCCATTAACACCAGGCTTGCCCCTGTGACCTGTTTCGACCTGAAACGTGAGAGAAATGAAGTGTGTTATTTCTGCGGGAAAGCTTTAAGAGTCGTCGTGTGGTTCTCCATATTCATTTATTCTCTGCCACAAAAGTATCCATGTTGCAGGTAAGAGCCTCTCCATCATCCTGAGCCCTCAGGAAGTCCTGGAACAGTCAGTGGACTCTGCTGGACACACAGCCTGTGGGGGAAATTGACCGTTGTTGTCGTAATCCACTGAGATCTGGAGTTTTTTGTTTTTGCAGCATGACCTAACCTATCCTGACTGACACAGGCCAGATGCGCCAAACAGTCCTCTTCTCCCTCCCGAGCCACCGTGGTCAGACTCTTTGCTTTCAGTCTGGGATGCTGCTTGGGAGTGTTAACTCATACTGCCCCAGAGAAGGACAAGGCAGCAGAATCCAGCGAAGACTCCATCTTAGTGTGTGTAAAGTTGTGACCTAGTCTCACCTGGTCACACCCAGTAGCCACTGTTGAAGTGTGGAGCAGGAAGCACTGTGAACTGTCCACCCAGCTTTCTTTCTACCTTCATGCCTTGCCAATGTTTTCCTGACTTTCTCAGCTCTTCATCCTGTCCCACATGAGTTTGGGGAAGCTGACCCCATCTCAAGTCTAGGAAGAGATTCTGAGTAGTCTAGGCCAGTGTTACTCAAAGTGTGATTCATTGACCAGGGCCATTCCACAAACCATTTGTTATTAGTGCATAATAAGATGAGTATAAAAACAGAGGGGGTGTTTAGAAACATTTATGGTGATTGAACCTTGCCATGACATGCAGATATATGAGAAGTGAACTCTTGTTGAACAGAGTATTGACCCTTGAGATGCTGTCAAAACCACGTAAGTTTCATGGTTAAAATTGCATACTGTCCATGTGAGTACAGAACCCTGTACTGATCTATGGATGGTCTAGGCCAATCATGGTAGCCCTCTTCCACTTACCAGTGATTAGTCTAGGCTTGCGCATGTGACCCAGATCTGGCCAATGAGACATGACAGGCAGTCTGATGGGGGTTTCTGGGACAGTTTTCTATATTCCTAGGGAAGAAAGAGAAAGAAACCTTTCTTGTTTTCTTTGGGGGCACTGGAGTCTGGAGGTAATGTCCTGAACTGCTGCTGCCCTTCCTCTGGATATGAGTCATGTGAGAGCATGTTTCCTCATTGTGTAAGCGCTTGGGAGTCTGGCCCTACTGTTACTTATGGTACTCCCACCGGTGCATTCACTCAGGGCTGTTTCAAAGGTCAGACTCTCCAACTGCTTGAATCCCTCCCTCGGTAACTTGCCGTCATAGTAAACCCGTCCCTTTTCTTTTCTTTTCATCTAACAAATGTTCACTGATCACCTATTATGAACAGGCATTTTCAAGATACCCAGTTGCGTAAGACAATTCTTTTACAAACACCTTACAATCAAATCACAGAATGTAAAAATGTATGCAAATAAAGCCAGCTAGAAGGTAGTGTCTATTGTTAAAAATACACAAAAATATGCAAACAGAGAGCAGGGGTAACTGATTTCCAGTGGATATAATAATATGTTGTTGGCAGAGCAACCAAGTACTACAGCACATATCTGAGAGTATAGCTTTGTTTTTCTGTTCTCTCTCTCTTTTTTTTAATAAAAACTGTTTTAAATAAGAGAAATTCAAGCTGAAAACTGTTCACTGTCCTCTCATCTTTTGTTTGTCCGTTTTACCTTTAGTATTTCTATTCAGGTTTTACATACTGACATCAGTATAATTATGGCCCATATGTGCTCACTTTTACTTAATGTCCTGGGCACTTTCTGTTTTTGCCAGTCTTTTTCTTCCTGGTTCTCTTCCCTTCTCTGTTTCTACTTTTATCCCCCTGGAGTAACAGTAACAGTCTGATGTGTAGCTTTTCATGCTCTTGCTATTATGTATAGCTATGTTGTTTCTGTTTGTCTAAAATGGGGACACAATATATAAATTTCTCTGTTGTTGCTTTTCTTATTTAACCATAGGATAAAGACTTTTTTTTTTTTTTTAACCATCTCCTGTTACAGAAAGTTGCTGTATTCGCCATTGCTCTCTGTTCCCCACATAAGCATATCCTTGGGTGTCCATGGGCAGGCATGCTCTTGGCCAGCAGACTTCCTTCTAGTATGTTGGTACCCTTCTGCTCCCTCTGTTGACTTCTGGGCCTACAGGAGTCAGGCTGTGTGGATCTCTAAATCTGGTTATGCTGTTGCACTTGTAACTGTATTTCTGCAATTAGATATTTTAAAAATCAATGCAATAAGCATATAAAAGAGCATCTCATTTCTATGATAATTAAATTAAAAGTTTAGGAAAGATTTGCCAAATGTAGCTTTCTAAAAATATTTGCAATCAAGGCAGTGGTAAAGATCAGAAATAATATGGTGTCTTTTACTTTGTAACAAACCACCACAAAATATTTTGGTGGGAAACAAGAATGATCTATTGCTATGGATTGAATGTGTCTGTCTCAAATTCCTGTGTTGCAGCCCTAACCCCAGCATGATGGAATGTGGAAGTGGGGCCTTTGGGGTGTGATGAGGTTTAGATGAAGGGATGGGATTCGTGTCCCAGAGCCCTTTCTCTTTCCTCACTCTGTGAGCGCACAGCAGAAGGCACCCTCTCCAAAACAGGAAGAGCGTTCTCACCAGAACCTGACCAAGATGCATCCCCGATCTCAGACTCCCAACTCCTGGAAATGCGAGAAGGAGACGTTTGTTGTTCAAGCCACCCAGTCCCTTCTGCTCCATCCTGTTGGTAGAAGGACATCACAAAATCATCCCAGCTTCAAGACGTAGGAAACAGAAGTGACCTCTTACTGAAAGAAACAGCAGTCACATTACAAGGGAACATACACACTGGGATAGGAGAAATTTGTGACAATGCTTTGCATTTAACACAAGAGGAGAAATTATTTAGCAATCTAGTAGTATACATTCATAGGTTTTAAGCTTAAAAATATAAAAAACAATGTGTCTTTTGCATGACTTTTAATTGACTAACTCCTACCCCAGTTCTATTACAGAAGAGAGCTTCTGCCATATACCAGGCTTATTCTTTTAGGCCAATGACTAGAGAGGTCTCTCTCAGCCTCTTTTGTGGCTCCATGGAACTTCATGGCATGGGTATGACATATTTTATTTAACCAGTCTCTTATTAATAGGTGTTCGGGTGATTTCCTTTTTATTGCCTCACAGTGAACAATGTTGTGGTAATATTAGTGTAAATGTAGCCTTTCATACTGGTATTTTATTTGTGTGTTTATATGTGTGTGTGTGTGTGTGTGTGTGTGTATACACACACATAAGTCTCAAAGGAATTTCTGGGTCAAATGTCAGGTATATATTTTAAAATATATTTATATTTTAATGTATTTCCTCTTCGCTTTCTGCCATTAGAGTGGCAGAAGAGGAACTTAAGAACCTCCTGATGAGGGTGAAGGAGGAGAGTGAAAAAGCTGGCTTAAAACAATATTAAAAAAACTAAGATCATGGCATCCAGCCCCATTACTTCATGGCAAATAGAAGGGGAGGAGGTGGAAGCAGTGATAGATTTCCTCTTCGTGGGCTCTAAAATCACTGTGGATGGTGACTGCAGCCATGAACTAGAAGACGATTGCTTCTTGGCAGGAAAGCTATGACAAACCTAGACAGAATGTTGAAAAGCAGACATTACTCTGCCGACAAAGGTCCGTCCAGTCAAGGCTTTGGTCTTCCCAGTGGTCATGTATGGTTGTGAGAGCTGGACCAAAAAGAAGGCAGAGCACCAAAGAATTGATGCTTTCGAATTGTCGTGCTGGAGAAGACTCCTGAGAGTCTCTTGGACAGAAAGGATATCAAACCAGTTGATCTTAAAGGAGATCAACCCTGAATACTCACTCATTGGAAGGACTGATGCTGATGCTGAAGCTGAAGCTCCAGTATTTTGGTCACTTGATGCAAATAGCCGACTCATTGAAAAAGTCCCTGATGCTGGGAGAGATTGAGGGCAGAAGAAGAAGAGGGCATCAGAGGATGAGATGGCTGGATGGCATCATTGATGCAATGGACATAAGCTTGGGCAAACTTCGAGAGGTGGTGAGGAACTGGGAGGCCTGGCGTGCTGCAGTCCATGGGGTTGCAAAGAGTCGGACACACCTGGGCAACTGAGGAACAACAATATTTTAATGTATATTTTAACTTTGGGCAGATGTTGCCAAATTGCTTTCTGAAAAGCTCCATAGTAATTTTCACTGCTGCCAGCAATGTAAGAGAGTCTTTACCTGACCTTTCCAGCCCTTAAGTTTTTCTTTTTGCCAAACTGAGAAAAATGTGAAAAGTGAGGGAGAGGGACTTTTTCTTTCTTTCTTGCTAAGGGGGGAAGCGCCGTGTCCCTGCCATAATCTGCACGTGCCAGCGACAGAATCTTTCAGTCTCTGCACTTTTGTATTTTCTATGTACCTCATTTTCCATGTTATATACCTGGATGCCCTTTTTTCTTCTTCCTTGCCTGATGAGCTCCTCATAGCTTTGAGAACTCAGCCAGAACACCCTCTGCTTGGGAGGCTGCCCTGATCCTCCAAGATCAGTGTGCCTTCCTCTCTCCTGCCTTTGCCCTCTCTGTGGTTTCCTCTGCCAGGCCCGTTCCAGGGCACAGACAGACTCTGGGCTTCTGGAAGCTCCCCCGTAGGACGCTAAGCTCCTGGAGGACAAGGCACATGTCACAATCTTCTCTGGGTCCCTTTTGCTTGAACTGTGCCTCGTGCAGAGCAGCAGTCCTGGAAACGTTCGTTTGCCAAGTGACATCATAATGAAGCTTTCCCATAAATGTTTGTAGAATAAAAGAAGGGATTTTTTAAAATTAATTTTTATTGGAATATAAGTGGTGCAGTGGTAAAGGATCTGCCTACTAATGCAGGAGACACAGGTTGAGTCCCTGGGCCAGGAAGATCCCCTGGAGTAAGAAATGGCAACCCACTCCAGTATTCTTGCTAGGGAAATGCCATGGACAGAGGAGCCTGGCAGGCTATGTCCATGTGGTCACGGAGTCGGACACAACTTGAGCTACTGAGCACACGCATGCATACTTGCTTTATAATATTGTGTTAGTTTCTGCCCTACAGCGAAGTAGATCAGCTATGTGTTGACACACATCTCCTCCGTTTTGGATTTCCTCCTCATTTAGGTCACCACAGAGCACTGGGCAGAGTCCCCTGGGAAGGGCTGTTTGAAAAGGAGACTGGTGCTTGTAGCTGTGCGGGCAGGGTGAGGTGGAAGGGATGCGCGATTGCACGCTCTGTGGACAAAGTGCCTTGGGTGGAGGGAGGCCACCGGCCCTGAGCAGGGCTTGATCAGTTTAGCAGTTCCTGGGATCTGACCTCCTCTATCTGTTCATTCCCAACTCAGGCATCCAAGGTCACCTCGCTGTGGTTCTGTGTGAAGACAGTTCCCCAAAGGGCCATCGATTTGGAACATCTGATTGGCTTTCTGAGTTGTATCCACCAGCTCGTAAAATCCAATAAATGTCAAAGATCTGGCAGGCCCATTAACCTCTGGAGGTCTATTAAAAGACTCTGCTTTTGCTAAGGAGGTTCTGTTTCTATATGATAGGTGCCAGGGCAGCCAATTCTAAAAACGCTGGAATTAAAGAAGTTAGGAAGGGGGCAGATTTAAAGAGGGGTCATCTGGTCTCTACCAGTTTTGTCCTAGGACTCTGTCATCTCTTCCACTGGTACCTACAGAGCCTGTCAGTATGACTAGCCCATGGTAGCTTTGTGAGTTGGCGGGGGGGGGGGGCCCTCCTCCAGAAAATGTTCCAGAACTACTTTATCTGCGTCCAAGAAAATGAACCCAACCCCTCTCTTCAAAATACCCCACGTACATCTCTGTTTTACCCCTTATGACACTGAAGTGTAATTATTTGCTGCATGTGGGTCCTTTCTGTTTGACTGTAAGGGCTGCAAGAATGGAGTGTTCATAGGAATCTCTTTGACAAGAAGTGGGGGAAACCTGAAGCCAAACTACTTTAGCAAAAATAACTTGGGTTGGCACCCCTGTCTCAAGCCCTCCCCATACGCTGCGGGATGGTCCCTGGCAGATCCCGTGTGATGGCACGCTGCCTCCAGCAGCCCCAGGCATCCTGCAGCCAGCTTCACCTTCTTGGAAAAAGAGACTTCTCTCTCCCAGATGTTGTTGTTTTCCAGTGGCTCCGTGGATTGAGTAGATGAATGAAATTAACATTGTTGTTGAGAGTCTCCTATGTATTGTTGTTGTTTGTTGTTGAGTCACTGAGTTGTGGCCGACCCTTTGCAACCCCATGGACAGCAGCACGCCAGGCTTCCCTGTCCTTCACCATCTCCCGGAGCTTGCTTGAGCTCATGTCCATCGAGATGGTGATGCCATCCAACCATTGCATCCTCTGTCGTCCCTTTCTACTCCTGTCTTTGATCTTTCCCAGCATCAAGGTCTTTTTCCGATGAGTCAGCTCTTCATATCAGGTGGCCAAACTATTCAGCTTCAGCGCCAGTCCTTCCAATGAATATTCAGGGGTGATTTCCTTTAGGATGGACTTGTTTGATCTTTCTGTCCAAGGGACAGTTTGAGAGTCTTCTCTAGCACCACAGTTTGAAAGCATCAATTCTTCGGCGCTCAGCCTTTTTAATGGTCCACCTCTCATGTCCATGCATGACTACTGGAAAAGCCATAGCTTTGACTCTATGGACCTTTGTCGGCAAAGTGATGTCTTTGCTTTTTAATATGCTCTCTAAGTTTGTCATAGCTTTTCTTCCAAGGAGCAAGAATCTTAATTTCATGGCTGAAGTCACTGTCCACAGTGATTTTTGAGCCCAAGAAAATAAAATTTGTCACCGTTTTCATTATTTCCTCATCTATTTGCCATGATCTTCATTTTTTGAATGCTGAGTTTTAAGCCAGCTTTTTCACTCTTTCACCTTCATCAAGAAGCTCTTTAGTTTCTCTTTGCTTTCTGCCATTAGAGTGGTGTCATCTGTGTATCTGAGGCTATTGATTTTTCTCCCAGAAATCTCGATTCCAGCTTGTGAGTCATCCAGGCCAGTATTTCATATGATGTACTCTGCATATAAGTTAAATAAGCAGGGTGACAATATACAGCCTTGATGTACTCTTTTCCCAATTTGGAACCAGTCTGTTGTTCCATGTCTCGTTCTAACTGTTGCTTCTTGACCTGCATACAGGTTTCTCAGGAGGCAGGTCATGTGGGCTGGTATTCCCATCTCTGTAGGGATTTTCCAGTTTGTTGTGATCCACACAGTCAAATTATTGCTTTGAAATTAAGGCTTTAGCATAATCAATAAAGCAGAAGTAGATGTTTTTTCTGGAATTGGCAATTTGATCTCTGGTTCCTCTGCCTCTTCTAAGCCCAGCTTGTACATCTGGAAGTTCTCAGTTCACATACTGTTGAAGCCTATTTTGAAGGATTTTGAGTATTAACTTGCTAGTATGTAGAATGAGTGCGACTGTGCAGTCATTTGAACATTCTTTGGCATTGGCCTTTCTTTGGAATTGGAATTAAAAGTGACCTTTTCCAGTCCTGCGACCACAGCTGAGTTTTCCAGTTTGCTGACATATTGTGTGTAGCACTTTAACAGCATCATTTTTTAGGATTTGAAATAGCTCAGCTGGGATTCTGTGATCTCCACTAGTTTTGTTCATAGTGATGCTTCCTCAGGGCCGCTTGACTTCTCACTCCAGAGTGTCCAGCTCTAGGTGAAGGACCACACCATTGTGGTTATCTGGATCATTAAGACCTTTCTCGTATAGTTCTTCTGTGTATTCTTGCCACCTCTTCCTAATCTCTTCTTCTCTTAGGTCCTTACCGTTTCTGTCCTTCATTGTGCCCATTCTTGCATGAAATGTTCCCTTGATACCTCCCATTTTCTTAAAGAGATCTCTAGTCTTTTCCATTCTATTTTTTCCTGTATTTCTTTGCATTGTTCATTTAAGAAGGCCTTCTTATCTCTCCTTGCTATTCTCTGGAACTCTGAATTCTGTTGGGTATATCTTTCCCTCTCTGCCTTGCTTTGTGCTTGTCTTCTTTCCTCAGGTATTTGTAAATTTTCCTCAAGTGACCACTTTGCCTTCTTGGATATTTTTTCCCCTTCAGGACGGTTTTGGTCACTGCCTCCTGTACAATATTACAAACCCCCATCCACAGTCCTTCAGGCACTCTGCCTAGGAGATCTAATCCCTTGAATCTATTAATCAGCTCCACTGTATAATCATAAGAGATTTGATTTGGTTCATACGTGAAGGGTCTAGTGGTTCTCCTTACTTTCTTCAATTTAAGTCTGAGTTTTGAAATAAGGAGCTCATGGTCTGAGCCACAGTCAGTTCCAGTCTTGTTTTTGCTGACTGTATAGAGCTTTTCCATCTTCTGCTGCCAAAAATATAATCAATCTGGTTTCGATATTGACCATCTGGTAACCTTCTGTGTGGGGCTTCCCTGGGGGCTCAGTGCCTGAAATGCAGGAGACACAGGTTTGATCCCTGGGTTGGGAAAATCCCCTGGAGGAGGGCATGACAACCCACTCCAGTATTCTTGCCTGGAGAATCCCGTAGACAGAGAAGCCTGGTGGGCTACAATCACCCTACAAGCGGGTTGCAAAGAATAGGACATGACTGAGCGACCTAGCAATACGCAGCCTTCTGTTTATCGGGTACTGTGAAAGGCTTTGTAGAAAATCGTATTTCCAAAGTGACTGCAAAAAAATGTTTCCTACCTCCCATGCCTTTTTGTGAAAACTTCTCTGTGCACACCAGTGGCAGAGTCCATTTATCCTTCCCTTGAATCCTTGGCACTGGCCCTCACACCTGTTATGATTAATAGCGTGTGATGGCGGTGACATGGGGTGACTTCTGGCCTTTAAGAAAGCTGTAGCTTGTCTTCACCCCTTGGGTTACCCCTCACAGCATGCAAGCAGCCATGTGGTTGAGGTGCATGGAGGAGAACTGAAATTCCTGGCAGACAGCTCCAGCTGAGACCCCGGGTGGTGGTCAGAGCTAAATACCAGGCATATGGGCAAGGCCATTTTGGACTTTCCCACTGTCTGTGGGCTTCAACTATACCATGTGAAGCAAAAGAATCATCCAGTCAACCTCCAAAGTCATGAAATGTGTTCCATAATAATAATAATGTAGTTTTATCCCCACATCAGTCCTGTGGAAACAGGCTCAGAGACATTACACAGCTTTCCTTAAATCACACAATGCTTAAACAGTAGATCATCTGACTTATAACTCAGATGTGCTCATGGAAACTAATTTTGCCAGCAGATAATAGTAGACATCAGTCATTGGCAAGTAAGCCATCTGGCACCGTCGCAGGAATGCATCTCACAGCGAGGCAATGGATTTAGCTTGTCTCTTTTTGAGGACTTTAGCACGGTAGCTAGATTTAGCCTGGTAGGACCTTAGGAGCTGAGATAGGGCCTGCAGTAGCAGCACAGCGGGAGAGATGCAGGCGGCTGTGCGATGGTTGGGCACGGTGGGGACTGTGGCGAGCAGGAGGGGCGTGCCTCCTCCGAGAGAGACCAGCCGTCCTGAAGGCCATTCCTTGTGCTGCTGGGTGCTGCTTGGCCCAGGATCCCCAGTTCTTTCAAAACTTCGAAAGCACTGAGTATTCAGATCCCTCACTTTTGTCTGACTCGGGAATGGGGGCTGGGAGAGGACATTTGCATACCACATCAGACCCACAGAAGCCCAGATTTTGACTTTCAAAAAAACTATCCGCGTTCAGTCTCTAGAGAGAGAAACATACCCACTGCCTTTGTTCCAACAGAAAAAAAAAAAAAAAGCAAAGTGTTTTCACTCTAAGCTCGGAAGCGGTTCCCAGATGTCCCATTTTTTTTTTTTTCCTGTAGTTAAGATAATTCACCAGGGACTCCTGGCCCATTGTCCACCTTCCAACTGGCTTTTACTTCTCTGAGCCCTTGTCATCCTATGAAATGCTGCTGCTTCCCAGGGAAGGCCAGCCAGGGAAGCCCCTCGTGGAGAGGCAGTTAGTTCCCGTTTTCCTAGGCCTGGCAGGCCGTGGATGCCCATCCCAGGCACAGGCCCCAGGCAGTCTGCAAGGGGGCTGTGCTCCAGGCCTCCGCCACGCATCTGTGTGGCCCACGGAGCCATCCTGGGCAGAAAGCATGCCCCTAGGTGGCCTTGCTTACTGGGCCCGGGGCCTGAAGATGGAGGCTTCTGCAGGGCCTCCTGCCCTGACCCCTGACTTTATCTCATGGCCAGCCTCAGGCTCCCGGCCTTTGTCTCTCTGTGTTTTTCCGCCCATTTACAGAACGGTAAAAGCCTCGCCCGCTCCTCTCTGTCTCATGGTGCTCCCTGCTGCCGTGTGGGTGCTGTTTACAGCCACATCAAGGGTGTCACGTCCATGAGCTGATTCAGCGTTTACTGCCACCCACCAGCGTTGCAGCTCTGAGCTCTGTGGACCGGAGCGCAGAGAAGGTAGGCGACTTGTTCAAGATCGTACAGTTAGTGAACGTGTTCATAGTCGACCCAGGTGTTCTCTGGTTCTGTTTTGCACTTAGGGTTTTGGGGGAAAAAAAAAAATGACAATAATAATTCCTGTGTGAGTCATTGATAAATTCCATTCTTTACCCTGACTCCCAAATGCCAATCTTCTCCCCAGAAATAGCCACTGTGACTGGCTTCTTGTGTGTCCATCTGGATATCAAACATAATAAAATTAATGAAGTCGGGACTGGTTGGGATTAGCCAGGCTCCATGGCCACTTAACCAATGACCAGGGGAGAGCCTGCAGTGCCCCCAGGGATGCCCATGCCGGGTCACTGGTAGCAGTGACGATGCAAGGCTCTTCTCCACAGTACTGAGGTGGAGCCAGTAATTGACCTGATACAGGCCACTCATTTTCACTGGGCAGCCTGCTCCTCTCTTACAAGATGAACCAGGAAACTCCCAGTGTGAGTGTCCATCTGAATTATGGGAGAGCTTTCTGTAATTCAGATTCCCAGGTGTCACCCCAGTCCAGTGGGATCAAAACTTCTTTTGAGGAGGACTGAGAATCTGTCATTTTTAACTTCCTTAATATCCTTTAGCGAACTCACAAGAGGACACAAAGATTTATGCATAAGGGAATGTAAGTGCTAGAAAGACGTGCTGCCACCTGGCTTGAGCACGTAATCAGAATGTCCACAGATGTCCATCAATAAAGGGCCAGGTGCACACAATGGAATACTACGAAGCCATAAAAAGTAGTTACAGCTTCACGTCCTGCTATATTGATAGATGCATCCAAAGTGCACTGGTAACAAGAATAGGGGAATGGTGTGTGGGCTGGGCGTGTGTAGAGGAGTGTAGAGAATAGTTTTGCCTGCACACATATGGATGACCTTTTAGAAGGTACATCAGAAAGAGTGTTTGTTTCTGGGGAGGAGACACTGGGGGACTCTATTTAATACCCTCTTGTGCAGCTGGAGCATCCACGGTGTGCATGCAGAAGGAGACGCTTCTCATGCTAATGTCTGAAACGCTCCCAGGTAACCTGATGAGCCCCTAGGCTTAGTAAGCACTGGGTTAGGTGATTCTGAGGACATTTCAGCTCTAAAACTCAGGCCCGACACGCTGCCCGGAAGTGCCGCTGCGTCGGCTGCGGGGGCGCGTCTCTGGACGGCTCCGCGTGTGGTTACCCGAGCAGCGCGTGAAGCGGGCCTGTGCTTCGTTTCCGGAGCCGCTGTCGGCCAGGTGTGAAACAGATACTGATAGTTCAAGCTCCTCCTCTTCCTCATCATCGTCCTCGTCGTCTTCCTCTCATATGTCCCTTCCTCCAGTTCTATCAGATGGAGAAGATGACTTACTAGTTGAGAAGGAAAATAAGAATTTTCCTCTTAAAACAAAAGATGAGTTACTTCTTAATTAATAATTGAATCTATGACTAACGTACCTCCAGTTAATGAGGAGACTGTAATTTTTAAGACTGATCGACAGGCAGCAGGAAAGATATTTGAGATATTTGGACCTGTTGCACATCCATTTTATGTATTACGGTTTAATTCTTCAGAGCATATTGAAAATAAAGGTATTAAAATAAAAGACACTATGTATTTTGCTCCATCAATGAAAGACTTCACCCAGTATATATTCACAGAGAAGCTTAAACAGGATAGGGGATCAGATGCATCATGGAAGAATGATCAAGAACCACCCCCAGAGGCTTTGGATTTCAGTGATGATGAAAAGGAAAAAGAAGCCAAACAGAGGAAAAAATCTCAGATTCAAGGTCGGAAAAAATTCAGATCTGAATTTAATGAAACTGGTGAAGATTTTGCAGAAGTACATCATAATTGGAATGTTCATAGCTCCGCTTCAGAGCATTCCAAAGGATATCACAACAGAGAATTCACAAGAGGATTTTCCCAGGGTAGATATCCTCGATCTTGCCCTGGCAGGCCCCCACCTCCACAGTTTTATAATGCAGAACACATGGTCCCTCAGGATACTTCAGGATTTGCGCCACAGAGACAAGATAGCCCCATGATGCCACAGTATCCCTTCCCTCCTCCAGGGTTTGACATGCATAACTTCTCCCTCCCTCCACCCCCACCCCCGCCACCCCCACCGCCTGCCTCCACAAACATGGGCTGGGCCACGCCTGCTGTGGCCCCTCACCCATTGATCCCCTTGCCCTACTCCCTAGCCCCACCTCCGCCCCCCCCACCCCTGCCTAAAACTCAGGCCCTGGGATGTGTGGTTAATATATGTGACAGAGATGAATGAACGGTAGGGTGGCCCCAGAAGTGCAGCATCACCATCACTGCCCCTGGTGAGTCAGTTTGGAAAGGCCACAGTGATGATACACTCTCTGGATGGGGCATGTGTATGCCGTTCATACATGCCAGCCCCCTGCCGGTGGACACCAAGCGCGGGCTGTGTTGGACCCCTGAACAGTGGTTGGCCTCCGCAGCTCTTTAGGGAGGGGCACGGGGATGGGACACACCAGTGGGCCAGAGCCGGGAGGGCCCATGGAAGAGGCCTGCCTGGGACTCCCTGCTTGGTCCCAGGTGAAGGCACCAGGGATGCTGGTCAGCAAGCGCTCACTCCACATCAGGCACTGGGCCGGGTGTCTCCATGAGCATCCTCCTCTTTCTCCTCACAGCACTGTCCCCCTTGTGCAGACGGGAAACTGGGCGGGTCTCAGAGGGGTCAAGTGACTTGCCTTTGATCTAAATCTTTCTGACTATCGAGCAAGTCCTGTTTCCAAGTTTTCATGACCCCAGTGACCTCCTATTGCATGGGATCTGCTGCCATGGGATTCCCCAGCACCCTTTCCTATGCATCTCTCCCAGAGCCCCCCGGGGACACAGCTTCCAGGGGTGTAGGTGGCCAGGGTCTCTCGTCTCTGAGCTCAGAGCCGCTCCAGTCAAGCTTGTGGGTGGTGACGTGGGAGGCAAGTGAAGGCATCTTGTGGTCTCCGGGTTCAGGCCGACTGGACATGTGACCTTGGCAAGTGCCTGCGTCCCCGCTGTGCTCCGGGCCGTACCTGCTCGGGTTTTGTCTGCCAGGGTCTAGCAGTGCACCATGCGTGCTGTCACCGTCCTTGGCATGGGGTAACTTATACATCTCCTGTACCGTCAATGGGCCCTTCAGGTGTTCCCCGCCATACCTGCCGGGTAGAACAGTGCCTGGTGCATAGGAGGCACTCAATAAGCATGTTGCCCAACTGAACAGATGAGCCGATGACCTTTTTGCTGGAGCTGCTGCTAACACACTGGGTGACTGCGGACCTGTTCCTTCCCCTCTCCTAGCCTGTTTCCCCATCTCCAAGGAGGTGGGTCCCTTCCACCAGGTCTCATCTGAACCAGCCTTCAGGGACCTGTGAGCAGCCCAGAGCAAGTTGTCCTTCTGTTTCCCTGACTATTAGTCTTCAAGTTAAACAGATCTGTTTGGAGTGTTCAGCGTCGCCGTGGCATTACCGCTGCTCTTGTGCTCTCTCTGTCTCCCTCTCCCTGTCTCCCCCAAGCAGCTGAGTCCCTGCCTCCTCCCAGCACCCTCCAACGCCAGCTCAGGAGACTTCAAGAGCCAACTCTGCCGTCCCCAGAGAAAGATGCCTTCTGAAGTCACAGGATACCTGTTGCTTCCTGGCAAGGCATTCATTTGGTTTTATCCTTTGGGGAGGCAAATTGTAGCTAGGAACTGTGGAATCAGAGCTCCCTAAGGAAGCAAGGACTCGTCTACGGCCATACCACCCTGAACGCGCCCGATCTCGTCTGATCTCGGAAGCTAAGCAGGGTCGGGCCTGGTTATTACTTGGATGGGAGGAAGTAGGGACTCTCCCTAGGCTGCAAGCGTGGCTAGCCTATGCCTGAAAGGTTAGAATCTCATGCCACCTGTATGAGTCATACCAGTGTGACCCCTGACACAAGCTGAGTGGGAAACAGAAATGTTCTCTAAATGAATCCGTGGACCAGAGGACCCTGTGCAAGGCCAGAGCACTGCAGACGTAGGCCACTCCTTTGGGGCAATAATTAATATTTAAAAATTGAGTCTTAAATTTAGTCAGGGTTGCTCTGTGAGGCAGAGGCTTTGGGGATGGAGTTTTCTTTTCCAGCTTTAACGAGATACATGATGGCTCAGTGGTAAAGAGTCTGCCTGCTTATGCAGGAGACGCGCACTTTGATCCCTGCGTTGGGAAGATGCCCTAGAGGAGGAAATGGCAACCCACTCCAGTAATCTTGCCTGGGAAATCCCATGGGCAGAGGGGCCTGGAGGGCTCCAGTCCATGGGATCACAAAGAGCCAGACTTAGCGGTAAGTAGCACCAACGACTGACACATAACATCGTGTAGGCCTAAGGTGTACAATGTGATGATTTGATACATTAGTACATTGCAAAGTGTTGGCCCTGACAAGGCTTATGAACACATCCTTCGCCTCACATATTACCCTATTTTGTTGTTGTGATGATGAGAACGGTTACGATTTACTCTCTTATCAGCGTCCAAGTGTACAGTGCAGAGTTGTTGTCTATCGTCTCCATGTTGTACGTTAGACCCCCGGGACTTACTCATCTTGCAGCTGAAAGGTGTGTGCCCTCTGACCAGCACTCCCCATCCCCCACCCCAGCCCTGGCAGCGACCAGTCTACTCTCTGTATGTTCTGCATTTTCAGATGCCATGGTTAAATGAGATCCTGTAGTATTTGTCTTTCTCTATCTGAATAATTGGGGGTGGAAGTTCTTAGACACTGCTACGGTGGGAGGGAAGGGCCAGAATTTCCTTAAGTAACCAGATTCTGGCAAAAGTTAGTAGATAGTAACATATTATTATTATAGAAATGGTAACTATAGTAAAATGTGTGTGCCTGATGTGTCCTGAGCTAAGCAGTAGCATCCCCATTTCACTGATGAGGAAACAGGCCCAGAGGGGTCCAGTGTTTGACTGTGGCAGCTTGGCCTGTGCTGTTCAGAGCCCCTTTCGCGGCATAGCTGTGAGCATGAGCTGGTGCAGGGAGGCACGTGTGTGAGAATCCGGAAGTGGAGGTGGGCAGGGGCCACACTCGCCATAGACCTCGCTGTGGTGGTGAGGGGGTGGCAGTGAGGTGCAGAGGGGCCAGAGGCCCCTGGGGGCTTCTGCTCTCTTTGGCTCTGCGTCCAGCTCTCCTCTCCCAGACACTGTGGCAGATTCATGGAGGCAGCAGCTCCCACATCCCACCAACCACCGCCCGCCCCCACCGGCCCCGCCAGTCCCACTCGACTTCCCGGATCCCGGCTGGTGAGCCACCTGACTCAGCCACTCCCTGTCCCAACCTTCCTTCTCCCACACGGTGTTAGGCTCAGCTCTCATCCCATGCCCCTAGTGGCCTCTTCCCCACTTGAATCCTGACTGGCCCCTTGAGAAAGGCACAGTGACTAAGAGGTGGAGGAAACCGTGATCTAAACCCAGCTCCGTCCGACTGGGAAGCCTCATTGTGTCCAGGACGTCCTCTAGGATGCCCATCAGTAGGGAGTTGCTGGTCAGCCCGGTGCCCAGCGCTGTGGGTTAGACCACGGACGACACTGAAGACAGAGAAGCCAGGCTTGTTCTCCAGGAGTTTTTGTGTGTTTAGGGAGAGCAAGTGAAGAGTCATGGCACTTTGAGGACGTACACATATCAGGGTCTTTCCTAGCAGAGATCATGTCAATTGCAGAATTTAATTCCACCAGCTTTATGTGTAGGGCGTAAAACTGTGCCCTGGAGGGGCTGCAGAGGTGAGCCAGCCTCGGGCCCGGCGGAGTGAGACGTGCAATTATAGAGACGCACAGCTGAAGAGCCAGTGACATTGTCTGCATGTGCTTGGATGGCCTCCAGACCTTCTTCTTCTAGAAACTTGTTCCTTTGGGAAAGTGCGTCCTTTTGTCTCACTGCATGTGACTTGAGCAGGGCTGACGCTTCTCTCTGGCCACAGTGCGGGGTCCAGCCTGCTGAGGGTCAGTGGAAGGACATTCGCTGGAGCAATAGGAAAGATAACTCTTTCCATGGGCTCGCCACACTGGCAGGAAGTGAGCCCCGGGTCTTCCAGGGGCTGCTGCCTGGAGAGAAGCTGCCCAAAGGTGGGCGGGGAGGCAGAACGAGAGGTAAAAAGAGGCAGCTTCCAGGCGTCCTTACGCCAGCCCTGGGTCTGCTCTGGCCCTGCCATGTACAGAAGTGTGAGCCTCTCCTTCCAGTTGTGTTTTATTGTGGGAAACCACCGGGACTCAGGAGAGAGTGGTCACACTGGGCCTCAGAAGGGCTTCCTGGGGGGATTGGCTTGGATCCTTGGGAGAGAGGTCAGGGAGGGACAGATGAAGGCAGAGAGAAGGGAAGGTGCTTGGGGAGCGGTGAACTAGGGCAGGGAAGGGGCCCCTCGTCCCGTGAGGGGTGTGCCCTGGGGACCAGGCTCTGTGGGATAGGGTAGGGTGACGTATGGAGGAGCCCAGGGACAGGCTGGAGTGGCCTTGAATCAAGCTGAGGCCTTGCAGCGTTCTGGGGGGTTGACAATTGGGGTGCAGTGGGTGTCATGCCTGGTGCTGCTGAAGACGCTACCTGTTCAGGGGGATGGGTTTATCAGCGTCGAATGAGCGGTGATGTCGTTCAGAATGTGCTCCATGGCATCTGCACCGGGGAGAGGCTGGATGACTCACTCCACACCTGGCTGCCTCGGGCTCCAGAGCATCGCTGGGTCTGAAGCTCCTCCACCGCATAGGACAGGATGGGGTGACCCCAGTGAGCGGGGACCCGCGGGAGGCTTCCCCACATTCAACCCCGTCAGGCCGGGGCTCAGGAACCGCCACCAACTTCTTCTTCGTCCCCGGCCGCGCACTGACCACCCAGTTGGAGGATTATCCGGTGACCGTCTGTCCGTCTCAGATGCTGACGAGGAGACTGCTGCGAGAACGGAATGAGTCCTCAGAGAGTAGGCCACTGATGGGCGCAGAGCTCGTGACCCTCTGGGGGTGGCCGCGCCCACGCTGGGCAATGCATGACCAGAGGGAATGGAATCCTCTTTCCCTAAGAGAAGCTAGAATTCTAGACTTTGATGTGAAATTGCCTGATTCTTAAATGTTGGAAGCCATTTTCTTTTTTCAAAATGTATTTTATTGGAGGATAATTGCTTTATATACTGTGTTGGATCTGTCATATATCAGCATCAGACAGCCATTGGCGTACATATGTCCCCTCCCTCTTGAACCTCCCCCCTCCCACCCCATCCCACCCCTCGAGGCTGACACCAAGCTCCAGATTTGAGCTCCCTGCATCAAACAGCAAATTCCTGCCGGCTGTCTAACTTTACATGTGATAGTGGACATGTTTCAGAGCTACTCTCTCAATTTGTCCCACCCTCTCCTTCCCCTGCTGTGTCCACAAGTGTGTTCTCTGTGTCTGCGTCTCCACTGATGCCCTGCAAAGCCATTTTCTTTTAAGAATAAACCAAACATACCCAGGGCCCGAGTCCTGTTAGCCTTTGCCTGTTCACCCCATACCAGCTGTCAGTCCCACGGGGACAGGAGCAGTTCAGCTATGGCCCGGGGCCCTGCTCCCGGAAGGGAGGCGTGGTGTCTGCTGTGTGAACTCAGGAGTGGATGGCAGTTTTCGTGGTATTTCTGGATGGGCCACAGTCGTGGATCCAGAGGACCCTCCTCTCCTGGACACACTGATACAACTGCCTGGACTCTCTGGCTGGCCTGCTGGCCTGGAGGCATCACGAATGAGGACATCTACCACTTTACCTCTCAGGCAGCGGCAGAACCTTTATTAGCGTCATCCAGCCCATCAGGAAGGCATTCCCTCCACTGTCTTCCCCAGCTACGTGGCTGGGATTTCTGGAGCCCGAGGATGGTGCTGGCTCTTTGCCGACTTCCAGGGCCCTGCTGTGGCTTGGGCAGCCTTCGGCAGCCGGATGTGGGAGGGCCCGAGATGCCCCCTGGCTGTGGGCGGCAGGTGTCAGCACCCCGCCTTCTGGACACCTTCCCGGGACCAGCTTGCTTCCTCAGCTGTCCACCTTCGTTGGTGGAGTGAAGGACCCTGCAGTGAGCCCAAAGCCAGCTGGCCATTTTCCAAAGTCGGCCTGCACCAGAGGAGGAGAAGGTCACTGCAGCCCTTCCATCCCAGAGAGACCTCTCGTGTTGTCCTGGAGTCACTGGGCCTGGTATCTGAGACCCTCTGGGGATGTGTCCCTCCCCGGCCTTTCCCCTGCAGGCCCCATCTCTGCCACACGTCCTGGCTTTAGCATCTTCCTGTCCACGCTAAAAAAAATTTTCAGCAGTCTTTCTGGGTGCAAGACCCACCCATCAGACCGAGTCATCACAGATGTGTGTGTGTAGAAGTGTCAACACTGCTGAGCATCAGGGAGGAGGAGAACATCATGTCACGAGGCATAGAACAGGGGTCTGACCTCTTCGGGAGTGGGAGGCCTTGTCGGGGAGGAGCGTTTGAGCAGCACCCTGGAGGGCAGTTTTTAGCAGGCATTCTGGTGTGCAGAGGTGAAGGCTGTCGTGGCTGCTCCAGGGGTGCGGGCTGGTGGTGGGACACCGTCAGGAGGCGGTGGAAGCAGCCCGGGAGGAGCTGGGGGTCCTGCCGGGGGCGGGGTGGTGGGCAGATTTGGGCTATATTTAGGGTTTGGTGACAGCTTGGACGCGTGAGTGGGCAGGTGCCAGGGCGCCTGCCGCCTGTGTTTGTGGCTCGTGCCCTTGGGAGGCTGGTTGTACCTGTGCTGAGATGGGGGATCCCGGAGAAGAAGCAGGCTGTGCAGTGGGGTGGGGGTGGGGGCGGAGAGGAGTGGGAGGGGGTCTGAGGCAGCCCTCTGTCGACGTCATCCCTTTTCCTCGGAAGTGCTCTGCTTCTCACGCCTGCAGACTTTTCCAGTTGCCTGGAACACTGGTTCTTTCTGCCGTCTGGGTCAAACACCTGTTGAGGTTGCAGGGTCCAGTCAGATGCCCCTTCCTCCAGGCTGCTCAGTGCACCCCTGGTGGGAGCTCAGCGTCTCTGCTTGCTCCTAGGGAGTCCCAGCTGACCCAAAGGAACATTTCAGCTGGGGAAGAAGAAGGTGGGGAAGCTGGCAGCAGGCTGAGGGTCGCCTTGGCTTCTGAGAGCAGGAGTGCAGGGTGTGTGTGTGTGTGTGTGAAGAGAGAGAAAGAGTCTATGAGTGTGCATTTGAGAGAGCATGAATGTGTGCCTGTGCGCGTGTGTGTACTTGCCTGAGGGAGGAGGGGGAGGCTGGCCTGGCCTCGCCCTGCCATTCCCAGGAGGGCTGTGTGCTCAGGGTCATGGGTGATGGAGACAGGTCCGCCTTGCTTTGTGTCTGGTTCTTTTCCACAGCTAAGCTCTGTGCCCTGAGGCAAGCACTGCCACCTCTCTGAGCCTAAGGGGACTTTGTCTGTAATGGGATTATCACGGCATCGCCCCCCGGGGCAGTGTGAGAAGTGAGTAAGAACACTGAGGCAGGATGTGGCACAGGAAAGCACTCAAACCTAGTGATCCTTCACCCTGGCCTCCCCCATGCCCGGGGTGCACTGCCCTGACCCAGCGCCCAGGTCTTGTCTCCTGGTTACTCCTGCGCACGGGACTGTGTACCCATGTGCTTCCAGTGGCCGTCAGCAAAGTGGCAGTCTGTGTTTATTTATTTATGTTGATGTGGTCGAAATTACCTTCTCCATGAGCTCTAAGAGGGCTGCAGGGGGCTCTTGCTTTGCTCACATTGTCTCCCTGGCACCTAGCGTGAGTTGCACATGGTGTGACAAGCATTCATCGAATCAGTGAATGAATGTAGAATGGTAGTCTTGTCCCTCCTTTCCTCCTTCCCTTCTTCTTTCTTGTTTCTTTGATAGCCCATCCCCACCAGCAGAGCCTGGACCTGGGACGGGCCTCACTGCCCTCGCAGGGTGGGATGAAGCTGGTAGCCAGAAGGCAAGTGAAATGGCCGAGACAGCTCTGAGGCTCCCCTGAGACTGTGGTAAGGCCGGTGTCAGGCAAAGAGCTGGTGCTTCATTAGTGAACTGATGGCTGCCGTCACCGTTCACACCTCTGTGCATACTTGAGAAATTACACTTCCCTTTTTTTTTTCAATCCTAAGGTTCATTATAATTTTGATTACTTTTAAGATCTCATTTCTTATTTTAAGCATCCTTAATTAAAGCCATTAATTTATATTCCACCATAATGGCAGAGTTTTCTAATTTGTTAATTATTGTTGAACTTTAACCTGCTAGATCTTACCAGAAGGTAGCTTTTGGCCTGGGGAACTCTTAAAATTGTTAATGAATCTGTTCCTGCTTGTGCATCCCATCAAATAAAACAAATGCAAGAAAGCATTTCCCTGCCATCTGAAAGACTGCTATTCATCCTCCTGAAATAAAACCTCTTCTTTCCCATTATCTTTGGGAGCTGAGGCTCAAGATATTTACATGGAAGACGAGGAGCGGCCAGCAGTTTGATGTTTTCCCTTTTTTTTTTTTACCTTCAGGAAATTGCTCTCTTATGCAAGAGAACTGCAAGTTCACCCACAGCAGAGCAGTCATATGATAAATCTGTTTGCAGGAGAGGGAGGCTCATATCCCCTTTGAGAAGCTGTGTTTGTTTGCGGGAAACACGGAGGGAGACAGCATTTTTCTGGGGGACAGCGAAGGGATTAAGGCATCACGACAAGCCCAGGGCTTAGAAATGAGCCCAATTAAAAAAACATGAACCTGTCTGACCCTCATAGGAAAATCCAGAGCTGTCACCGTTCACGCCTTGATTTGAGAAACCAGCACAATTATCTTGGAGATCATTAAGATTCTGGGGGAATGAGTTTTCTGGTTTTGCCTGTGATTTCCATTTTCTCATTACTGACAGAAGCCGCATTTATGGATCTTTCTCTTTTAAACAGGAGCTTCTCAGACTATTAACAATTGGCTTCCCCCAAAGGTATCATGTCAAAGCTTAAATGGGTTCATCTCGGCTGGTTCCGTGAGAACTGTTTCCCTCCCCCTTCCCCTCCCCCTCCTACTTAAAACAGTTTTTTTTTTGCCTTTGGAGAGGGATTCACAGCCATGGGCAGGCAATTAGATTTCAAAGCCGGAGAACTCCGTTGCACTTTGCCAGGAACTGCTGAAGCAAGCAAGACAGCCCATGGGCTTTGAATGGCTGGCCCGGAAGCAGGCCCTCCCAATGCAACTCTCCCAGGATGGGCTAGAAGAGTGTGTGTTTGTCTTTGTTCTGCAAAGGGAAATCTAATTTCATCCCCGGAGCCCTATCTGCGTGGTAATTCTGTAGCTAGGCGATACTGGCGCATTCAAAAGGCTGGGAGATGGCTGAGTTTGTGAGAGGCTGAGAGCTGGTGGGGTCCGAGAGGGGGACAGCTTCCAGCGACCAGGGCAGCCTTTGGGACTGATTCTCAGCCTGTATCTGTGACTTGCTTCCTTGGAGGGCTGCTATCTCTCTGAAGACTGAAGGCCGCTTTGTGTCCTCATCACAGCCTTCTGTCTTGCTGCCGACTGAGTCACACGGCCTGGGAATGAGATCTGATTTCCAAAGCTGCTGAGAACAAAATACCAGCACTCGTTCCAGAAGCAGGCTGGTGCTGTGGCTAGAACTCTGAACTAGGAGCTGCCTGGAGACTGACCCAGAATTGTGGGTTGTGTTCGTGACCCCAGACAACGCTGCTTCTCTCATGGAGCTCATTTGCTCACGGGGGAAGGAGAATACATAACGGAATAACCAGAAAGATATTGCTGGTGATGAGTGCTGGGATTAAAGAGAAACTGAGTGATGTGAAAGAGCAAGCCAGGAAGGCTCCATGGTGGAGGTGACATTCAAGGGGAGACTTGATGAGAAGGAGCCAGCCATACAGAGATCTGAGGGAACAGCATTCTAGGGTAGTAGGTGCAGCACCTCTGAGCAGAAAGTGATCTTGGCACGTCTGAGGCAGCATCTGCAGCTGGAGCCTGGTGGTCATTCGGGAGAAGGCCTGAAATGTAGGCATAGTCTAGGAGGGAGTTTGGGGGAAATGCTATGTGGTGATAGTTTTGGAGGCAGGGAAGAGACAGATGACTTGATTTGTGTTTTAAGAAGATCACTGTTTTCTGGATGGAGAATGGATTGGAGGGGCACAAGGCAGGAAGCAGGGCTGCCAATCAGAAAGTTACTGCAGCGCCCCAGGTGGGAGAATGAAACCATTTTATCCTCCAGTGACAGAAGGCACCTTCCACAAAACGAACAGGGTTATATTTCTGGGGTTTTGCTTGTTTTGGACATTGAGACCCTCACTCCAATAGGCAGTTGGGTGAAGGTTACGAATGCTTCCTGAAGTATGTTTTACTAACCAGGCCCCAGAAACTCATTTGTGTGCAAGGATCTGATTTTTTTTTTTTTTAGCACCAGCAGCTCTGCAACAATGAAGCAGTGATAGTGGACTTGAGGGCGGTGGATGCTCAGAGCAAACCCCAGGGGAATATAGCAAAGGCCGCAGTCTGTGCTGTATAGCTACAAGAGAACAAAATAGTATCAGCCATGCCTGAGTTTCAGGAATGCGTTCCAGATCATGGGTCTGATGCTCAGCTGTCTATAGAAGTCAGCACAAATAGGGATAAATTTAACATATGCTATGTTCTTATTTCCCACACGTTTCATAGCCTTCTGATGTGGATATCAATTACACTGTACAAAGGAAAGCCAATCATGCCCATTTTAGTACATGATGTTGTACACCATTCACACTTCTTAAATCCTTTGTGATTTCTGACTTTACACAAGCTGAAAGAATATCATTAGTGTCAAAAATCAGAAAACTTTCCTTGGAAGGATTTTGACTGTTGTTCTCCCACTTGCCGTATGACTTGGAGCAAACTGGTCAGCCTCTCAGCACCCTAGTTTGTTCTTCTGGGAGGTGCTGTCTCCTTCTCAGCCTTGCTGTGTGCGCCGAGTCAGATCTTGACCACACAGCTTTCTTGGGTAGTGTTTGGGCCATGGTGTGTTCTGGAAACGTGTCAGCTGCTCCCGATAAGACAGCTTTTCTTCATATGAGTAGGGCTGCATTGGACATAAAATGCCACAGTTGTAAACATACAAGGGATAAAAGTGTGACTCTGCAAATCAAACTGCTAGCAAGTCAAGGACTACATGTCAACAGCAATGATGGTAATAACTATACAGTGAATGGAGCTAGTGCTCCTATTGAAAGGTATGCTTATCAGAGTCCTGGCAGGAAATAGAACTTCATTCAGATGATTCCATTGAGGAGACACTGATGAAGTCACCACTCACACAGGAGTGGAAACTTAAGGGAACCAAAGAACTGAAATATTCAGAAACTATGGTGTTAGATTTCAAGTTAGGCTCACAGATTCTTCCCACTCCAGTATCCAGGCCCCTCTGCAAAGAAACTTTGGAGTTGCTCCTATGAAAAGATGAGGTCCACTTTCCCACTCCTTGAGTCTGGCCTGGTCCTGTACTTGCTTTGGTCAATAGAATGCGCCAGCAGGGGTGTTGTGAAAGGTCCCAGCAAGGCTTCTGGCAACCTTGCACCTTCTGCTTTGACCTGCTTGGAAGATGACCTGAGACTTCCCTGTCCAGAAGCCTGATCTAGCCTAATGGTTGATGAGAAGCCCCATAGAGGAGGACCCAGGCACCCAGCCAATAGCCAGTCAAACTGTCAGATGACAGCAGCTCCATGAGTGATTCCCTGACCAGCAGAATAACTGCCCAGATGAGCCCAGCCCAGACTGAAGAATCATCTGCAAAGAAATAATGATTGATTTGAATCCCTACATTTGGGATGATTTGTTGCACACCAATAGATAACTGATAATAGATAACTCAGTCCTGAGTATTCATTGGAAGGACTGATGCTGAAGCTGAAACTCCAATACTTTGGCCATCTGATGCATTTGAAAAGATCCTGATGCTGGGAGGGATTCGGGGCAGGAGGAGAAGGGGACGACAGAGGATGAGATGGTTGGATGGCATCACCGACTCAATGGACATGGGTTTGGGTGGACTCTGGGTGTTGGTGATGGACAGGGAGGCCTGACGTGCTGCGGTTCATGGGGTCGCAAACAGTTGGACACAACTGAGTGACTGAACTGAACTGAACTGAACAGATAACTGATACATCTCATGATAGCGAAAGCCGTTATCAGCCCCAGGCCTGAAGGGTCACACAGCTGCTAGAGGCCTGTGCTTTAGGAAGATGGCAGTGAGGAAGAAATGCCCCAGCCTCTCTCCCTTCCTCATTTTCTTTGTCTTTAGTGCCTCCTATTCAGCAAACTCAACCAGAAGCCAGAGGTTGAGAAAGACTGGGTGATAGAGTCCCAGTGGGCAAACTTCCAGGGCTGGGAACCGCTTGAGGCGTGGGAGGAGGGCACAAAGGAAAACAGCCAACAGAGGAATGAGTGTGAGGCCTCACACCTACTCCATCTGAGCCCCCAGACCCTGTGGTTCTGCAGAGCCCTCCATCCTCAGAAAAACCCAAACACACACAGCCAGTCCTTCTAGACACTGCTTGGTTTCCTGAAGAGAAGACAGTTTGAGACTGGGCTGTCACTGTGTTTCCTGAGCTTTCAGTGGGTGATTTTCTTCATGCTCACCACCACCCAGACGCTCCCCGTTCCCCATGAAACATGAAGAGGGAGAATGTATTGCACACCAATCGGGGACTTCACGTCCTCCATCCGCACCTCACAGCACGTTTCCCGCGGGGGAGCTGCTCAGCCGCCCTGCAGACTTTGACAGAACTCCGCAGTCCCCGCTGACGATTGCCGGCAGCTCTGCAGGGCTGTGCACCCCTGTTGCAGACTCCCACGGGCAGCTCTCCCCAGATGGTCACAACAACGTCGGTGACCTGTGCGAACAAAAGGAACTTGGCCTGGCCGATGGACCCCAGAGTTCTACTCTCAGGCTTAGAAGGAACCAGGGGGGCTTTCTTTTAATCCCCGGCCTTGGAGCAGGAAAAACAAAACCGTACTTTCAACACTACCCTTTCATAAGCAGCTGGGAGAGGCTTTGTGAATTGGTGATCATTTCAACTTGATTCTGGAAATGTGGAAAATGTCATCTTCCTGCTGTTTTACCCTGACATGACGTCAACAGACTAGAGTGGTCTCGCTTCAGAGAGTAGCAGGGCAGGGTTCCCGGGATGCACGGGTTTTATCCTGACCAATGCAGGGCTGGAGGAAAAAGCCCAGAGAAAAATTGAAGCAGGTTGACTGATAGGGGGAGAAAGGAGAGCTTGCAGAACACCTGGATAATGAATGCAGACAATACAGACAAAGTAAGTCTTTAGCGTCTCAGGAAAGAACTCAAAGGAGGAGCCAGCTGAAGTTGAGATGGTGGAAAAGGGGCTGCCTGAAGATGACGGCACGCTAGCCGACTCTAGCAGAGATGGAGCCTGGTTCCCCAAAGCAGAGCCCGAGAAGCTCATCTCGGATGTTAACCCCCAGGGTGGAGAAGCAATAGAAGGAATGTGAAAGAGAGTCACTCCCCTGGGAGACAGACCTAACAGGCCTGTTTCATTCTTGGCCTGAGGACGCTGGGGTCCTGGTTCAGTGGTGACTTCTTCAGGAGGCCCAGGGTAGGGAGGCTGCCGGGCTGTGTATCCGTTCCACAGCCATAAACAGAGCCTGCTGTTTCCTTTTCTGCTGCGGAATCCAGTCCCATCCATCCTGCTAAGTGACGGGATGTGGTCAACATCCCACTCTTCCTATCTCTGGCGGGAGGATAATGATGCCGTTCTCATTGTGCCTCCAGACCTTGGGACCTGAGAGAGAGACGAGGCTTTCTTTCATGCTGGAGATAGAGAAAGGGCAGGCCAGGGTTTCAAACACTTAGCCTTCCTCCAGTTGAATAGACGTGAGGAGGGATGTGGAAAAGCGAGAGGCAGCCTGGAAGGCTCTGCAGCCAGGCCAGGCGGAGCAGTCCATCAGGGACCTGACATTTGCCTGCTGACCTCTTATCAGAGTTGCTGTCTTTGAGGCCTTTGTGCTGCAGGATTGGGAAGGAAGGGATCACCTCGCCGGCTCCCAGCCTGGCGCCCACCATTAGCATTTCCCTGACATCTGACTGATCTCTTCATTTCACTTTGGTAAACAGCCCACAAGGCCAAGGTGACAGTGACCTCTGGCGCGGCAGGCAGCTCAGGACTCTCCCTGGAGACCCCGGTGAAGCGCTCTCACGTGGGCCAGGGCTCTTATTTCCCAGCCCCACCACGCTGATGAGTGCTGACAAAAACAAATAAGTAAGTAAAAAGCCATCCTGCAGAATACACAGCGGGGTGTGCTGTTCGGAGAAAGAGATGGGAAGAAGGGCGCCAGGAAGGGATGGATGAGGCTGG
Organism: Cervus canadensis; assembly: GCF_019320065.1. Classification (NCBI taxonomy): domain Eukaryota; kingdom Metazoa; phylum Chordata; class Mammalia; order Artiodactyla; family Cervidae; genus Cervus; species Cervus canadensis. Next base: position 5,061,783 of record NC_057401.1, read on the forward strand.
GCGGAGGGTGGGGGGTTGGACTTAGAAGGTCGCCTTTGCCTCTCTGCCTCTAAGAACAATGCGGCTGCCCAGGAAACACAGCCAGAGGCTATTAATAGGCTGGAGCACGAGACTGGCCAAGCTGCTGCATTTCTGACGTTGGGGAAGGATCTCCAGTGCGAAGTTGCTCGCAGGCTCCGATTTTGCAAAGACAATTAAATATAGATCCTTTGGGGAGAGGGGTGGGCGGAGTGTAAGCTGCCGCTTCAGTCCAATTTTAATTCTGAACATTTGCACGTATCTAGTCGCACGCCTGACAGGTGCTTTTGAACATGCAAAATGTGCCAAGTGCAGGGTACACCCAGAAGAGATGCACCTTGCCCCCCGAAGAAACTCATGGTCCAGGGGCTTGCAACCCCTTCTTCCTGCAGGGCCAAGCGGGCAACATAAATAAAAGGAAGCAGACGTGGCATGAGACAGTAGGGCCCGGTGGGGTCTGTGTGGAAAGCCCTGTGTTCTGCACAGGAATTAGCGAGCTACTCAGCCTGTTGACTGGTGTTACACAAGAATGACTGCCCAATATGGCTGTGCTTTCGTGATTTTTAAGGAGAAAACTCACTTAAGGGCGTTTTAACCTTAGGCAAGTTGCAGTTTCTCTGCCTCATTTTCCCACTCTTTAGAATGAGGATAAGCTGACTTTGTCTCAGTTCTTCTCAGCATAGTAGGTGTTCAAAGAATTATTCAATATTTGTTGAATGAACAAGGTGCCCATTATTGCTGGTCCACACATAATTATTTTATAATAAAGTTCAGAACTTAAAAAAAAGAAAGAAATTTTGTATGATTTTTTTTTCTTTTTTTAATGGAAAGAGATAGTGTGGGCCAAAACAATGTCTGTTGGTCTGTTGCCCAGGGGAGATCTTATAATAATATATGATAAGGGCTGAAATAGAAGGTATCTCAGGAGCTTGTGGGAGCCTGTGTTGGGGTAGTGGTGGGGGGTGGGGAGGGCATGAACCTAGTCAGGGAAGGGGTGGGAGTGTCTTTCCAGTGACAATGAACGGAGTCTTGAATGATGGTGAAGTGAGCCTAAATCATGACTGAGAGATTGAGAGACCCCTTCCAGGCAAAGGAGGAGAAATTTCAGTGGCTGCACTGCACGTGCCTGCCCAGCCAGAGAGTACATCTATCAGCATTCCTTGCAGCCAAGGGCGGCCCTCTGACTCCTGCTCTTAAAGGGAGGAGGGCGTGTCCCACTCCTGCCTCACCCCTCCCAACTTCTTCATAGGTGTGTTTGCAAGAGCTCAGATGGTGGAGCGCTTTGCTTTTTGTTTAAAACTGAGGTACTACTGTCTGCCTCCTGGGATACAGGTTAAAGGATTCATAGCTATAAAGCATTTAGAACACGGCCAGCCCCACACACGTGCTGCCGCAGCATTACTCCATCAGTACGATTCTGTTGGCAACGTGATTCTGCAGCGATCAGGGGAGGGCAGAGCAACGAGAGTGCTGGAGCCCGGGCCCCAGTCCCCACCTTGCACACTGATCCGGGGGACGTGCTGACTGCTGTCTCCTTTAAGCTACTGTGTGTTTGCATCGCTGATGCAGCACCCAAGCTTCTATCCTTCCAGCACTGAGTTAAGTCAGAAGTCAGCTGAGGTTCCCCAGATGAATCATGTCAAAGTGCCCCAAAGTGCGTGGCCCGTGGCAGTCCAGAGGGACCCTAGTACCCAGTTGCTTGTGGCTCGTGGACCTTGTGAGCCCAGCGTCTTCTCCTGTTACCCTGGCCCACACCACACGGTGCCCTGGAGTTCTCACAACAGTGACAACAACCTGGTACCCAGCTGATACCTCGGTGGACGGAGCTGAGTTCACTAAAAGAGGCTGACAGAGTCCCTGGGTGACAGGGACTGTCACTGTCACACGGACATTGGTCCCCGGCTAGATCCCCGGGTCTCCCGACCCTGCTGGGCGGCCATTCGCCCCCTGCCTCCCTGCCTCAGCTGCCTGCGACAGCCAGGGAATGCTCCTTGCGGTCCTCTACTCAGATGTGGAAGTGACCAAGGGCCTGCTGCATCTGTGTGGCAGGAAGACTAAGTGGTCCAGCCTTGGCGGACACACGACTCCTCTCACAGTAGACTTTGGCGGAAGGACAGTCCTGCCAGACCATTGCTGCAGCGTGACAGCCTAGGGCAGCTCCATCCAATCTCCCCTCTTTCCCTCACTCAGGGTCAAAGTGCATCATAGTCTGCCTGCTGTCTGAGTCCCCCTCCCTCCCCCATTTAATCCCGTGGGCATTTCCTTTAATAAAACCCCTGTACTTGTGTTCCTGTCTTTGCATCTGCTTCAGTGGGTAATAGGGCCTACATTTCTTAGAAGAAGACAGAGAGATGATTAGTTCCCTCACAGTTAGGGGACTTATTCCATCCCAGGACTTTTTGCCTACCTAAAGAGGACCATACCTCACTCAGAGTGCTATTCAGATACCAGGAACACATTTTGGTAATGGTAGAGCTTTCCTAGCTGCCTTCAGAGCAGACAGGGTCTGCTGTCTTTACACAACTAGGAGAGTGGGAGTGCAGTGTCTGGGAGTTGGAAAATGCCTGGAGCTTTGACGAGGCCTGTTTGAATCTCTCGAAGGAAATGGGAGATGGTTTCATGTACTAGTTAGGATGCTTTGGAGGCAGGTAACAGAAATCCAACTCAAAATGGTTTGAACAAAGGAGGATCTATGATTAAGGTGGAGTGTCTTCAGGGCCTGTTGACTCCTTTGTTCTTCAGGTTACCAAGCACCCAGTTTCCTTCCACCTCACTGCTCTGACATGCTAGGCCTCCCAGGCCTGCCTTAGGCTGCTTCCCTCATGCTGCCCAGGTGGCTGCCACAGCCCAGTCATCACACTCAGTTGCCACAATTTTTTGACATAAGTAAAAGAGACTGAATTTCTCTGTGTTTCTCATTTTAAGAGGGAACAAACTTTCCCCAGAGCCCTGCAGCAGGACTATGGTCAGAAATGTGCCACAGGCAGTTTTGTACTTATTATTGTCAGAGGAGTGGGACTGCATGTTTGCCTTGGAGAACTGGGATTTAGTCTTGAGCTGAGGATAGGGTTACCTTCCTCGGAGTGGAATCTGAGCACAATCGTGATTCCATTTTTAGTTGGAAAATGTGTTGCTCTTCCTTCACTTCCCACCATTCAAGCTGTTCAGCCCCTTTCTATTTTTGCTGAGCTGTCTCTTGGTCTCCCCAAAGGCAAGAATTTCTTCTTGATCTCTTGACTGCTAAATTGGTTCTATTTAGCATCTTCCTGGAAGCCAGGAGTGGTCTGATTCCTGAGCTCATTTTACTAGTGAGTTGCCTTTGGCTTCAAATGATTAAAATCTTTTGAAGTAATCAGAAGTAATGAAAGAGCTTTTTAAAAAATGACTTTCTGACTATGTGATTTCACATTAAAGATAATCTCTTAAGCTCCCTTCCAGCTTAATGTCTGACCTTAAGAACACAAACTGGGTGTCCGGCCATGATGGCCTGTGCTTTGCCCCTGGTATGCTGTGAAACTGGGGATGAATAAGGGTCCCCCTTTGGGTCTCCGAATCTCAATCCAGAAATTGATTGGGGTGGGCCAGATCTGGAATATCAAGTCATTTCAGTTAAGTGGCTGAGGCTGCCTGGAGCAATATATTAAGAAGGACTCGGAAGTTCAGAGGGAGAAAGTACTTTGATCTACTGGTGATGTATACCAAGGGCATGAGAGAGGAAAGTGATAGGACACATTTTTTTGACTCTGGGCTAGAAGATCTTGAAGAACCTTCTAGCTCCAACATTCTTTGTAGCCACTGCTAGACCTGGTATGACCTTGGGCTTGTATTTCTTCAAATACAATATTGTTTTGTCTCTAAATTCTTCAGTGGATATAGAGCCAAAAATAAAATCTTGGTCTGTATCTCTTTATGAATGAATATATTCTGCTTTGTGTTTTATAGATAAATGTAGATATGAATATGGACATATAGATATGAATAATGTGTGTATTTAAATACATGTATATATAACAGCACATACACATACATAACCTCATGTTTCAAAACCTTACCTAATGTCTACTAATTCATTCAATCAATCACTCAACACATATGTGTTGCTCATCCATGTTCCAGGTACTGTTAGGTGCCGGGAATACAGCAGCAAACAAGATGGTAAGTCTTGTTTGTAGAATGAAAGTTCTCAAGAAGCTTTTATTCTAGGAGGAGAAAGAGACGATAAGCTTATGAGTACATAATTGTTTCGTGTACAAAATCGTAGGAACCCGAAGGAGGTGAGGGAACAGCATCCCAAGTAGAGGGAATAGCAACTGTGAAGGCTCTGAGGAAGAAATGCCTTGGCAAGTCCAGGGTACAGGAAGGTGGCCAGAGTGAAAGGGTCATGATGGCCAGTGGGAGACATCATGGGGGGAGGGTGAAAGGTCAGAGAAGTCACATACTGCAGCACTTTGTAACAGGGGACAGTGTGGGTTTTGCCCTGAGTGGGATGGAGGGTAGTAGGGTTCCTTAGGGGAGGGGCTTGGTTTTTAAAGGATCCTCTGGCTGCTGTGTGGTTGGAGAGTGTCCAGGTGTGGGAGGGAACACAGCAAGGGTGGACGCCAGGAACTGAGTCAGCAGGTCGTTGTAACAGGGGATGGTGCCTCTGGCTAGGGTGGTAGAAGCAGGGGGATGGGTAGGGAGAAGTGGTCAACTTCCTGATGTATTTCGAAGATGGAGCTGATGGGATTTGGGGATGGATTTTGTCTCCAAAATGAGGGAAAGAGGACTCAGGGATGACTCATATTTCTGGCCCTGAGCATCTGGTGGAAGGTGGTGCTGTTTACTAAGAAGGGAAAGACTGGGGAGAAGCAGGCCATGGGGCAAGGAAATCAGGGTCCTACTTGGACAAGTTAAGATCATCACTAGACAGGTGCAGGGGAGCCCAGAGCTGGAGATAGAAATTAAGTATTAGTTGCTGATATATATTTTAGGACCGTGTGTCAGAGCCAAGGCTCAGAATTTTCTAAGTGTAGTGATCTCCATTAATTCTCCTAACAGCATTGTTGGGTGGATGATACCATTTCTAATTGCATCTAAAACTCTGTTGGTTGTATGGCATGGTCTGATTTCAGACCTGCTAACATGTGAAAAATTGCATCTTAGAATTGATGACATGTGGTCATATTGTTCCCATTTTTCAGATGAAGGAACTGAGACTTAAGTAGCTAGCTCAGGCTTTCAAAGCCAGCATTGGCAGAGTTAGGATTCCTGTTCTTGCTCTTGTTGTGTTACTGTTCCTTCTGCACATGAAATGCTTAACAGTGACTGGTTTGTAGCCAGCCTCCTTAATGGGGTCACAGTTATCAGCTGTTTAATGCACTGGACCACAGACTTGCTACATACATTCTACAGATGCCATGCAGTACAGGTAACATACAATGTAAACACCTCTACTAAGGTCAGAAACATATAAAAATGTCTTGAGCCTAAAAGTACACCTTTTGGTATATGATTGTGTAACTTTTCAGACTGAAATCTTCTGGGCTTAAATTTGTATGTATTAAAGCCAGGAAAAGATATTCTTAAGAATGAACAGCTGCCATCCTGCCCCAGGCCAGTCTCTCTTGCTTGGAGTGATTGATTTTGCTCAAGACTTATCCCACAGTCCCCCTTGATTTCCAGGGAAAACCAGCCTCCATTAAGTGAAGAGAGTCAGGTCAAAGGGCAACTGCTGGTGGGGCATGTGGCTGTGGCTCTGGGGTTTTTCAGGCGTCTGCAGCTGCAGTTTTGGAACTGGGTGAAGGTCATTCCATCACTTGCACATTGAAGGCTACCTGGATGAGAACTGCAAGATGTGAGAAGCATAAGTCTACAGCTGAGTCTTAGATGATCCTGACTTCCTCTCAGGAGCTCAAGGTCACTCTGAGCAGCATCTATTAATAAACAGAGTAAGTTTGGAGGATTTAGAATTGCTGCTCAGATTTTGACATGTGGAAGTCTCTCTGCTTCCATCTCCATGGGACTAGATTGGACCCACCTGGATAATCCATGCTCCTCTCCCCACCTGCAAAACCCATTTTGCTACATAGGATAATACATTCACAAGTTCCAAGGATTAGGATGTGAACATTTGTGTGTGTGGGGGGGTCATAGGTCATTATTATGGTGACCACATCAGCTTATTCCCTTTATGTTGTTAGTGTGTAGAATAGATCTGAAAATTAGTAGCGGTTCGTTAAGTTTGTTGAATGAGTGAATAGCTCCCATGTACAGGGCAGGGACTAGGCAGTGGGCACATGTGAAGCACTAGAAGTATGGTTTCTCACTTGCTTTTTACAATCACCCTGGGAGGTAGGTTTTACCCCCATTTTACAGATGGGGAAACTAAGGCTCAGAGAGGTGACATTACTTGCCCAGGACCATCAACTTAGGAATGACAGAGCCAGAACTTGAATCTGTGTCTTTCTGTTTCCAAAGCCCAAGATTTACACTTCTGTCTCTGTAGCTAAGGAGGATGTCCCAAGCCTGGGCACGCCCCTGCCTGCAGCCGTCTTACTTACATCTACTCACCTTTCCACATCCACGTTGCCAGTTCCAAAACTGAGTGTGTTTCACATCTGTCTTCCTCCCTTTCATCCGGAAAACCCCTTAACTTCTTTTGATAAAGTCAGTTCCACCAGCCCGAGGATTAGGGGAGATCGGCTGCTCCATGTGTGGCCCAGGGCAGTAGCATTGCCATCGCCTGGACGCTGTTCGAGACGCAGACTCGCGGAGCCACACCACTGATTCAGGCTTTGTGTTCTGATACACTGTCTAGGTGGTTTGTTCACATATCAGTCTTTTTACATTTATTTTTATTGAGATGTAATTGATATATTACCTTGTATAAATTTAAGGTATACATTGGTATAAATGTCAGTTGATTTGATGCATTTCTTCTGTTTACTGTAATATCACCACCATAGCCTGTTAGCTAACATCTCCATCATGTCAAATAAGTCAGATAGTGATCATTTCATTTTTGTGGTGAGACCACTTTAAAATCTAGTCTGTTAGCAACTTTAAAGTATATAATACAGTATTTTTTTTTCAGTATTGTTGACTATAATCAAAATGCTGTGCATTAGATTAGCAGAACTTATTCATCTTCTAACTGCAAATGTGTATGCTTTAACCAGCATCTCTCCAGTTCTCCTACCTCCCAACCCCTGGTAATGACCATTCTGCTGTTGCTAATGCGTTCAGTTTTTCTAGATTTCACACATAAGGGAATACATAAATACAGACAGTCTTTCTCTATCTGACTTACCTCACTTAGTGTATGCCCCCCAGTTTTATCCATGTTGTCACAAATGGCAGGATTTCTCTCTTTCCCACAGCTGCATAGTATTCCCGTGTATATGTAGGCACCACATCTTTATCCATTCATCACCGACAGACACTTGGGTTCTTTCCACCTCGGCTGTTGTGAATAATGTTGCAATAAACATGGGAGTGTAGGTATCTTGTTGATATTCCTGTTTTCATTTCCTCTGGATAAATACCAAGAAATAGGATGGCAGACAAGCGAAAATCAACAAGTGGGACTGCATCAAGCTAAAGCGATTCTCATGGCAAAAAAAAACAATCACCAAAATGAAAAGACAACCTATAGGATGGGACAAAACACCTGCTAATCATATATCTGATAAAGGGTTAATATCCAAAATATGTAAAGAACTCATACAACTCAATAACGACAGCAATAACAAAAGCCCAACTGAAAATAGAACTACCCCATGTCAGTCTTCGAAAAGCAATGGCACATACCCAGACACATGGTAAATGCACGATAAAATGTTAGTTGATGATGGCAAGAAGTAGGACCTATTATTTTTATGATAAAAAAAAGCATCTGAAATTCTCCTGTGATGTAAATAGTTTCTCAGGCCCTTTAAAGTATTATCTATATCAGAAATAGAAAATAAGAAAGGGGCAGATTAAAAAGACTCAGATTCTTTGGGCGAATGAAAAAGGTGGCAGGGAGAAAGAAAAGAAAAATATATTGAGTGTGGTGAGTGTTTCCTAGGCCATCTGTGTGAAGAAATAACAAAACCAGCCTTGAAATACCAGCAGAAGGGAACACTGGAGGGCTTTGCTTGACAGAATTATTGGAAGTGGTGCTCCCTGATTCAGGAACAACAACAACAAAAAATTCAAATATATTTGTCCTTTTTTCCCCTAGCATGCTTATAACTCTTGGTAAAGCCAACAATCAGTTTTCAGCTCTTTTTAATTCTGCTCATCCTGTGGTTAATAATTTCCAGTTTACCCAGCAGGCTAACGTCACCTCCCCTTTCCTGGGAAAGACTTTCTATGCTCCGGCTGGCAGTGAACCTGTCTTCCTAGCAGCTGCCCAAGTCATCCAGCCCGCCCCTGCCTTCTCTCCAACAGGGACCCTCCTGGTGGGTGTCAGACAGTGACTTAGTGTTCTGCATGGGGGAGAGGGAAGAAGAGAGGGCTGTCTCCCTCTTCTTTTATAATCTGGCAACGAGAAGAATTTTCTCCCTGTTTCCTGGGAAATAGCTGATAAAGGACATTTTGTCTGCTGCTATTTATGTATACCTAGGCTGAACAAATCCCCAAACTCAGACCTTCCCAGCCCCCTCCGGACTGAGAACTTTGAAAACAGGGGACAATAGTGAAAGCCTAGAGCCAGCAGCCTGGTATGAGCCTGGGCACCCCAGCTTCGCTTCCTCCTCTGGCCTGCTGTTGAAAGCTTCGCCAGCTGCCGTCACCACCCAGGGGTTGGCTTTTCAAACGTCCGTGGCCCTGAGAAATATTTACTTTGGGGGGTGGCATGGAGGGAGTGGGGAAAGTGGCTAGACTAACCAGAGCGCACATCCCAGAAGCTTGTAGCCCTGCCCACCACCGCCTGCGCCCTCCCCGGGTGCAAATCTTTGCCCAGCATCCTTGCTGTCATCAAACTGGCCAGCGTGGTTCAGAGGGCTGCCAGCAGGCTTTCGGATCATCTTCTCCCTGGTTGCTCTGAATGGGCAGAATGGCCTCAGAGGAAACCAGCAAAGAAAACCGGGGGTGTTCCTGAAACATGTACCTTCAACTTCCTGTTTACAACTTCAGAGGGGGAGCCCTGGGGACCAGCTCTGAGCGCGTCAGCTTTGCTTCTGCTTCCTCTGAGATCCCTGACCTTGTGAGGGCAAAGGCCTTCCCTTCTGCCACCTGGAAAAATAATACACACTGGGAACACGGGCCTGACTGTGAGGGCTGCTCAAAACAAACACTAAGTTGGCAAGTCGGTGGGTGTGACTCAGGTTAACTTGAGCCTGAATCTCCAGATCTTTCTGGGAGCATCCCCCATCCCAATGTAGGGTTCCAGTCTGAGACCCCATCTGGTAGCCCTCTTGGGGACTTAAGGGGGTCAGTGGTGGGGAGGGGGAACCCAGCTACAAAGGCAGCTAAGCCCCCTCCACCCCCCACAACCCTACCTGCTCTGTGTCCCTTGCTTCCCACATTCCCCTTTCCTGGACTAAAAGAATAGTTAGGCATCCTCGAAGGGATTTGTCACGGTGACACCAAGCAAGTGGCTGACCCAAGAACACCTGGATGGCCTGGAAAAGATGCTGGCACTAGAGAGCCTGCTTCTGCACAGGATGCAGGGGCCAGCACCATTATCCTCCCCGGCACTTGTTAGAACGCAGAGTTTCAGGCCCTGCCTTGCCCCACTGATCTGAATGTGTCTTATAACAGATGATTATTCCTGTCCATATTGAAACTGCAGAAGCACTGCCCTGGGGAACCCAGCCCTGTGGATGCCTGCACTGAGTTTGGACAACTTGCACTTTAAAAAAAAATCTCATGAGCACTTTGACTTTTTGTAATTGATCTTGTTTTCCTCTTTGCTAAGAAGAGCAGGTTTAATCCCACTGAAGTGTCAGCTTATTTGACCCCATGTACAGCAACATAAGACATGCTGCATAGCAGAGACCTAATAAGGGCACCGCTGGGTCCTCAAAAGAAGAATTTCTCAGATGAATGTGATCTGAGACCAGAAAACTCAAATTCCAGAGGGGCTAGGCAGATGACAGAGATGCAGAAAGTGAGCTGGGTGGACCCATGGACTGGGCTGGACAGCAGATGTTCTGACTACTGGCCAGGTGCCACTCAACCCCGACCTGTCCTTGTCATGCAGAGACCCAGCCAGGGTGCCAGATCATATTTTTCAAGAGAATTCTGAATTTAGATTTTTTTAAAAAATCACCCAGTATTAAAAGACTGGCAATTAATGAAAACCTTTTTTTTTTTTTTTTGAAAGACAGAAAACATGGGGGTAGACCTAACCAAGCATGATGTCAAGGAACATCTTGGGGTCATGGGTCTGTAGCCTCAGACTGAACCCCTCCATCCTGGACAAACTCACAGACTGGTGGGGGAGATGGAAAATTTCAACCTGGTACCCCAAGGGAACGTATACTACCAGAGCTGAGAAAAGAAGTACTGAGTTCAGCCTACGGACATCTTTTTTCAAATTGTCGATTCATTACTCAGAAGTGTTTACTGGTGCCTTCCTGTGAGCCTTTATGCTGAAACTAGGGATAAAGCAGTATAACAAGACAGACCGAGTCCCTGCCCTCACAGAGCATGCAGGCTGGAAGCTGGGACAGAGAGGCTAGGATAGGAATGATCTTCCAGGCAGGGAGACTCACATGTGCAAAGGCCCTGAGGTGCGAACAGCATGTTGTAGGTGGGGAGCTACAAGCACATCAGTGCTGGGGAACTTGCCATGTGACTGAGGGAGAGGTGTGAGGTGAGGCTGAAAAGGGAGGCAGGGGCCGGAAGGTCGTGGTCCATACTGTACATGCAATTGTTGTTCAGTCGCTCAATCATGTCTGACTCTTACAACTGCTGGACTGTAGCACGTAGGCTTCCCTGTCCTTCACTCTCTCCCGGAGTTTGCTCCAACTCATGTTCATGTTCATTGAGTCAGTGATGCCATCCAGCCATCTCATCCTCAGTCATCCCTTCTCCTTCTGCCTTCAATCTTTCCCAGCATCAGGGTCTTTTCCAATCAATCAGCTCTTTGCATCAGATGGCCACAGTATTGGAGCTTCAGCTTTAGCATCAGCCCTTCCAATGAATATTCAGGGTTGATTTCCTTTAGGATTGACTGGTTTGATCTTGCTGTCTATGTAACTCTCAAGAGTCTTCTCCAGTACATACAATTAAGGAGGTTGAATTTGGACCAACGTGACTGGAATGCAGTTTTCCTAAATTCATAGTTGCTGAGAGGAGGATGAATCTAATGAGCAGAGAGTTGGGAAATACCCAAAGTCCAGAGAGTCATTAGGGCAGACTTGGGCAGTGGTCCAGGAGTGAGGTGATGTAGGACTGAACGGTGCATCATACAGGGATAGAGAGATGGCTGTGGATCTGAGAACTGTGCAGAGGTAACATCAGGATGATGTCTTTAATGGGAACCCTGGGGAAGAAGGAAGAGCCGGGGCTTCTGGCCAGTGTGACAGGGGGATGTGGATTGCCGTGGTTGGTGATAATAGTGGTTACTTGCATTGCCAGTGGAATCAGAGCCTGCCTCTGTTCAAATGCCACCTCCGCCCTTTATTCTGTGAGTGACCCTGGCCAAGTCCCCAGGGTCTGAGCCTCCGGTTCCCCATCTGCGGAAGGTGGCAGGAATGCTGGCTGAGCTGGTGTGAGGATAAAGGGAGATTAATGGTGGGAAGCAGACACTGTCTGACGTGTAGGAGATGCTCAGTGGTGGTGTGTTCTTACTCCCCAGGCTTCCACCACCCGTCCATCACATTAGCATGCACTTTGAGACCTACTGGTCCCCTCGTAATAGAAATAACAGTAATAGTGTTCAGAAAACACTAAAATGGTTTGCAAGCTACCTGTCGTGGCCTGAATGGTGGTCCCCAAAAGATGTGTATGCGTGCTCAGTTGTGTCCAGCTCTTTGTGACCCCATGGACTATAGCCCGCCAGGCTCCTCTGTCCATGGGATTCTCCAGACAAGAATCCTGGAGTGGGTTGCCATTTCCTCCTCCAGGGGATCTTCCTAAGCCAGGGATCGAACCCATGATTCCTGCGTCTCCTGCATTGGCAGGTGGATTCTTTACCACTGAGCCACCTGGGAAGCCACCTGCCCTCCAGCAAAAGATAATCCTGTATCCTCATCCCTGGAACCTGTGAGTGTGGCCTCATTTAGACAAAAGGTCTTCATAAATAATTAGCTAGAGGAAAGCTGCTGCATCGCATGGGGAGCTCAGCCGTGCTCTGTGACGACCTCGAGGGCTGGGATGCGGTGGGCTGGGCGGGAGGCTCAAGAGGGAGGGGATACATGTGTGTGTGCCTGCTTGCTCAGTCGCTCAGTTGTGTCTGACTGTTTACGACCCCATGGACGTAACCCCCCAGGCTCCTCTGTCCATGGGATTCTCCAGGCGAGAATCCTGGAGTGGGTTGCCATGCCCTCCTCCAGGGGATCTTCCTGACCCAGGGATCGAGCCCGTGTCTCCTGCGTCTCCTGCATTGCAGGTGGATTATTTACCCACTGAGCCACCTGGGAAGCCCCGGATATACGTGTACATATAGCTGATTCATAGCACAGACTCACACAAAACTGTAAAGCACGTATACTCCAATTAAAAAAAAAAAATCCAAGCTGGGAAAGCATTCATGTTTGTTGGAGAAAGGCGCTCCTCTGAATAACTGAACAACCGAACAACCACAATATTTGTACTGCACATATACCTGGGAGTCTCACGTCTTTCCTCAGACAGGGTGGGGTTTAACAGACTCCAACCAGCAAAGCAAAATAAGTAAATACGTAAGTAAATGTCATGGTCTCAAATATTTGTGGCTAAATTTGCTTTTCCCTAATGTTATATTGTGAGTTCAAATTTATCGGAAGGACTGATAGGGTGACCAGCTCGAGTACCTAGTGAGTCCTGCTGTCTCAGTGAAATCTCCATCCCACCCTTGTGAGGTTGTGTGGTTATTGCTGATTTTAGACAGATGAACAGCTCAGGACTGTGCGCTGAGTTGAGTGTCACATGTAGGTAGAGCTGCACTTGGAAGTTCCAGAGCCAGGATTCCAGCGCAGGCCAGTCTAACTCCTAAGCTTGTCCTTCTGATTTAAGCTCCTGGTTCTCAAGCCTGGCTCCAGGGTGGGTGCACTCGGGGGGCTTTAAATCATCCCGCAACAGCTGCTACCCCCGTGAGTTTGAACCAGTTGGCCTGGGGTGTGGCCCCAGTGTAGGATTCCTCAGGGCTCTCCAGGAGATCTGAGTGTGCAGCCAGGGTAGAGATCCCCTGTCTGAAATCCGTTTCACATGATGGAGTTCACAGAGAGCCAAGGGGCTGGTTTCAAGGCCAGCTTGCCCTTCCCGATTTTCGCCTTTCGTCATCCGCGTTGGCTTAAAGGGAAATGCACTACCATCCTTTAAAGCAAAACAGAACAATGGGGATCAAGGGAGCGTGCCCTATGAACCAGCACCATGCTCATGGGTTCCCTGCGTGATGTCGCGTCACCCTCCCCACGCTGTCCTCATCAGCCAGAGGAGGAAACTGAGACCCAGAGGATGGAGAGGTTTGCACCGGTCATGAAGCTCGTGGGTGCTGGGACCAGGACTTAGACTCAGGGCCTGTTTCGTGTCCAGCCCCGGTAGCCACTCTGCTGTGTGCTCACAAACACACACGTGTGCCTGGCACTCTTTATTTCTGTTAGTAAGGTTGTGACACGGGCCTTGGAGAAGTCATGGATGCATGGATGGGGCTGGGTGTCTGGCTTCTATGCCAGCCTCCAGGGGCCCAGGGAAGTGTGTGCTCAGCTGGGCTGAGGAGGGGGTCACAGGACCCCCCTCCATCCCTGAGCCTTGCCTCCTCTTTCAGCTGAGGTCCCCCTGACACCCTGCTGTGACCCTCCAGGTTTGGCTGTCCCAGGTGTGTTGGGAGGGGCTGGAGAACCAAGCACCCCCAAACTCCTGTGACTTCACTTCCTGCCTTTACTTTTAGGCCCTTGTATTCAATGTGATGACTGTTTGTACCATGGTCACAATAGTTAAAAATGTAAAAAATAAGGATACTACCATTCCTTAAGAGATTGTTACATGTAAGTAGCAGGAACCAGCAAGTAGTAAGAATCAGTATTCTCATTCAAGTCTCCTAAAATGCCACAGAGAGTGGGAAAATTATCCCCATTTTACTGATGAGGAAAACTGAGGCTCACAGCTCACATGACTTTCTTAAGATCGTCCACAGCTAGGACATGGCAGGGTTGTTATTTTTAGCTGCATTGATATACTCTATGCCGACTCTGCGGCAAAAGAGGGATTTTTCCTACCCACTCAGCTAACCGCCTTCCTGGCTCCACGGCCTACTGCTGGAGAAACTGCAGGTGCAGACTGTGCTTCATGTAAACCAAGGGCTTGCAGACTCCTCCTTCCTGGTCTAATACACCGAATCACACAGCTTACCAGTTAACATTGAAAGCAACCTCTGCAGAAACTCAAGTCCCGTCTTTTTGCTGACAGATGGAGAAACTGAGTCCCAGTGGGGCAAAATGACTTGCCCAGCGTTATACAGTCGGCTACCTCTGGACTGGGACTGGAACCCAGGTGTCTGGATGTGACATCTGGTTCAGTTCTCAACCACAGGCCAGCTGGTTTCATTCATTCATCTGTTCAGTCGGTTGAATAGTAATTTGTTGTGTGGTCAAGACTGTTTCATTTGACTCTTGACACAACCCCATGAGGTCGGTTATGTAACTAACTGCAGATGAGGACCCTGAGTGCAGAGGGGTGAGGTGTGCTATCCAGAAGGCAAGCGGCAGAGCGAGCGTTTGAAGCCAGGTGTTCTGAGGGGGGCTTAGCGAGGAGTCAGGACGGAGGCAGCGCGCGCAGCTGCAGGGGCGGTCAGAGCCGCCCGGGCGTCGTGGGCTTGGCCTCCGTTCCGGAGGTGGGGTCAGGCCACCGGAGCGGAGTTGAGGGTAGGGGTGGGGCTGGACCCGTGGGCGAAGGGAGGCCGTGGGCACGGGGGTCTGTGAGGTGGACCCATGGGAGGGAACGTAGATGGCCTTCCCCGAGTGCGTTCTGAAAAGGAACCTGAGCCGAGCACGCCGAGCGTGGCCATCCTTCAAAGGCGGGGTGGGGGCGCTTCTGCTGCTGAGCCGCTCCCGGCGCCGGCGGGCACAGCCCCTCCCAGGAGCGTCCTGGGGTCTGCGGCCGGGGCGTGGGCTGGCGCGTCATGCCCGGTCACTCCTGCTTGTTCTTTGGAGCTGGTACATTCACAGCAGTGAAGAGTTTACAACTGGAAATGGTGCTCAAGGCGATCGGGGCCAGCACGTCCCCAAGAGCAGAGCAAGTGGATGTGCTCTTACCTGTGGTCTGCAAGAACGCGGAGGCGGTCCACACACCCGGGCTCAGTGACACTGAGTTACCCAGAGAGGCTTGCGTTCCCTCTTCAGGTCTCTTCCAACCCTTACAATTCTGCAGAGAGTCTCACCTAGGTGCTGGGGTGTCTTAAACACCTCCCAGAACACCTGCTCACCTCCTCCACCCCTTCACTGCAGACCCGAGGCCCAGAGTCTTCAGGAAGCGCCAGCATCTGACTAGCGGTGTATCACCTTGTTTTGTTCACAGCTATCTTCTATTAGTGGCAAATGATACTGGCTCTGCAGTTAGGGCATTGTTACAATGTTTTTGTTTAAATGAGCAATTTAAAAATATTTTCCTTTAGAAATGAGTGATTTTTAAATAGGGGTGCCTCTGTTTTGAGACAAGTATCAAGTCAGTGATCATGCTGGCTTCTGTGGCTGGGATAACCTGTGAAGTAGGAGGGAGGTGACTGGGGGTGGAAGGCACAGAGCCGGGACCCTCCCACCCGGGAGTCTGTCGGGAAGGGTCTTGCCCAGAGGCTCCCGGTGAGGCCGGATGAGCAGGCACCTTCCAACCACTTTTCTCTCCTGCTGCTTCCTCAGTTGTGTTAGTCCTCAGTCGTGTCCAACGCTTTGTGACCCCATGGACTGCTTCTAGGTGGCACTAGTGGTAAAGAACCTGCCTGCTAATGCAGGAGATGGCAGCGATGTGTGGGTTTGCTCCCTGGGTCAGGAAGATGCCCTGGAGAAGGAAATGGCAGCCCACTCCAGTATGCTTGCCTGGAGAATCCCAGGGACGGAGCAGCCTCCTGGGAGCCACGAGGTGGCGGATAAAGTTCTCCAGTAGCATGTGTGCCTGTGTCCCAGCCTCTTGAGACGGGGCTCTACCTTCTGATCTCCGTCTCTGACCTGGGGACCCCACCCCCGCCCCGGGCAGACTGCCTGCCGCTCTGGGCAGCAGGTGTCTGTCTGCCCCTCTGGGGACTCCCGCTGTCTGGCCAGGCGCCTGTGCTCCTGGCTTCCAGGCTCTACCTCTGCCGTCGCTCTGCTGCCTAACTTCAACCCACCCTCCCCAACTCAGCTGTAGTTTCTCTCCTCTCAGGTGACTCCCCAGGTCCCCGAGGCTGGGGTGTCCCTGGTCACTGCCCTCAGCCGTCTGTTCTCTCCTCTGTCAGCCCTCTGCTTACTCATCCGGAGCCCCCGTTACATGATGTGCTCCTTGAAGGAAGGACAGTGCCCTCCTTACCTTGGCGTTCTCAGAGCCTGGGACCTGGCACGCTGAAGGCCCATGTGAAGTTTGTGAGCAATTTAACATCAACAACAATCACTGTTTATTGAACACTCACTGGGTATCCCCATCTTATGAGTGAGGACTTGGAGCTCAGAGATGTTAAGCATCTTGCTGAAGGACACACAGCAAGTGACAGAACTGAAAGTTGAACCACAGCAACCTCTGGAGCCCACATTCTTATTGCATGTGGCAGCCATTCTGTCTGTCCCTCTCTCCACACACGCACCACAGAACATGGCGAGGCTGGAGGGGCTGGTGCAAGGTTCCCCCGCTCCTCCTGCTCCTCCCCATCTCTTTGCTGATTGCTAACCCAGCCTCTGTCTCTTCCGGAGCCCTGACTCCACCTGCCTGTGGGTGCAGCCGCCCTCACCAGGCAGACTGGCCAGGCAGCCCACCAAGGCCTGGCTGCCCACCGGGAGCCCATTAGTCAAGTCGTCCTCCGGCAGGATTATGCCTTCGCCTCGGCGATTGCAGGCCCAGCTGCCAGGCCTGTGTGCAAATTTGTACTGATTTGATTAGCTTGTTTAGTCATCGCTGCTGATGAGCGCGGGCTGCGGCCACCAAACGACATTCTGCTGCCTGCAACTCTGTAATCGCTTTTGGAGGGGATATTATGTTAACATCTCACACAAGAGCCTTCGATCAGGCAGAACATCAGGGCGGCCAGGCCTAGGCCATATGGTGCATCCGCGGTCCTCCTTTGTAATCCTGGGTAATTGAAATCCTCTTCCTTGTTCGGATGTGGAAAGCCTTCCTCCGTGGGTAGCAGAGGGCCCTTGGGTAACTTACTCACCACTCCTCAGGGGAACATCACTGGGGGGATGACGGCAGGGTGGCTGGGAATTCTCGTCAGAGGAACTTTAGCCTTTTCGAGAACAAAAATCCCTTGTACCTGCTTAAGAGGGAAACCGGCAACAGTAATAGACTCACCAGTTCCTGAGCTCTTGTGATGTTCCAGGCACTGAGATAATTGCGTCTGCTGCCTTATGACAAACTGCCGGACATGTGTTACGGCCATTTCAAAGATGAGAAAACTGAGGCTCAGAGCAAGCAGCTTGCCCGAGGTCAGCAGCTTGGAGTAGAGGCACCAGGACTCTTCCCAGGTCTGGCTGGCTAAGGCCACAGTCAGACTAGGAGCTGGAAGGGGTTTTGAGACTGTTGATAACCCCCAGACAGCTACCAGTTAATGCGGTGCCTTGAAATCATGAGTGTCAGAAAGCCCTGGAGGTCTCGTTAAAATTCACAAATTGCTGGGCCCCATTCCCAGAAGTATGATTCAGTAGATCTGGGGCAGGATCCGAGAATTTGCATTTCTAGCACATCCCCAGGTGCCGCTGCTGACCCAAGGACCCCACTTTGAGAACCACTGGTCTAGGGAATACCTGCTATAAGCCCAGTACTACCCAAATATAAGAGGTTTTTCACCCCCATTTTTCTGAAGAGGAAACTGAGGCTTGGACGGCTGAATTCGCTTTCCTAGAGGCTCTGAGCCAGTATGCAGGACTTGGAAGGAGGCGGCTTGTCCAAGGCAGGAAGGTCACAGAGCCAGGACTCAGCCTGGGTCTTTGATTTGCCATCCAAAGATATGGCCTCAGGGAAGCAGATGTTACATTTTGATTTTGCTTCTACCAGAAAGAACATAGAAAACTGTGTCGATGCTGACTGAGCGGGCTCTCCCTGGGTGGCTCCAGGAGGTTGCTCACGTTGTCTTATGGGCCTTGACTTGGGCAGTGGTGGGTTCTGGCCTGTGGACCAGCGCGCAGGCCCGTCGGTCCTTTTTGAAGGCTGGCTCCAGTCCCCACCTGAGGCTGACTTGTGCTTGCACGGAGGACCCCAAGCTGGGGTAGGCAGCCTGAGGGGCAAGTGAGGAGCTGGGGGACCCAGGGCAGGGTGCGTGTCCTGCCTTTGGTTCCACCATCGAGTGTGCTGCGTGCTCTGCTGGGATCCTGGTGACAGTCAATTACTTTTTATCTGGTGACCAAGTTCTGTCCAGGCTGGCCAGGCAGATAATCCCTGGTCAGCCTCCCCTTCCTGTCCTCCATATTCCTGCCAGGTGGAGAAAAAGGAAACCGTCAGTCACGGAGGATCACCCTAGTCTGGACGCAGACTCATGCCCTGTCCACAATAAGATGCCTTGTCCCCACTATCCCCGTTTTACTGATGCACAAACTGAGGCTGAGAAAGGCTCCTGCCAAGTTACCCAGCTGGTAAGTGGACCGAGTGAGGATTTACAAGTGAGGCAAGCCAATCCCAAACCCAGTCCACTCCCCGACTGCCTCCCTCCTTTCTGCCCACTTCCTGAAAATGCTGATGAACATTTGTCAGTCTTCTGGAGGAGAAATATTGTTTGCAGTGATTCCAAAACATACTCATTAGTAGGAACTTTTCTTTCTTATTTTTTTCCTAGTGCAGAGTACCTCATAAGAATAAGATGCTGGAGAATCAAGGTCTTTTAACCTGTGCCCTTGACTCCAAAGCACTAGCCCTCCAACCCAGGCACCTGGGTGCCTGTGACATGCTTGCTGGGTAGGAAACTGCAGAGGGAGCAGAAAGGGCCCCATCTATTGACTCCAATGCTGTGTCCCTAAAGCAGGCGCAGGCTGTTTGCACATGACTGATGCTTGATATATATGTTTGTTTGTTGGTGGCAAATGTTTGTATCTTATAGCTCAGAGTACCTGGCAGGGCCACCCTCTTGAGAGCAGAGGACTCTGTTCTGTTTGGCCCCGCAGACACGAGGAGACCTTGGTTCAGACTTTTTCTCTCTGGGCCACTTTCTTCTCTCCTGCTCTGAGAACTCCCTCCTCCATCTCTCCCAGTGTGTGCTCAGTCATGCCCGACTCTTTGTGATCCCTTGGACTGTAGTCCACCAAGGTCTTCTCTCCATGCGAATTCCCAGGCAAGAATACTGGAGTGGGTTGCCATTTTCTCCTCCAGGGGTTCTTCCCAACCCAGGGATCAAACCCACATCTCTTGTGTCTCCTGCATTGACGGGCAGATTCTTTACCACTGCGCCACCTGGGAAGCCCGCTTCTCTCCCAGGGTTTGTGCCAGTTGGCAGGTGTGAATATTCATTGGAAGGACTGATGCTAAAACTGAAGCTCCAATACTTTGGCCACCTGATGCAAAGAACTGACTCATCAGGAAAGCCCCTGATGCTAGGAAAGATTGAAGGCAGGAGAAGACGGGGACAACAGAGGATGAAATGGTTGGATGGCATCACCAACTCAATGGACATGAGTTTGGGTGAACTCCGGGAGGTGGTGATGGACAGGGAGGCCTGGTGTGCTGCAGTTCATGGGGTCGCAAAGAATCAGACACGACTGAGTGACTGAACTGACTGACCGACTGCATGATTTGGGTCTTCCTGGGTGGTGCTAGTGGTAACAAACCCACCTGCCCGTGTAGGAGATGTAAGAGACATGGGTTTGATTGCTGGGTCGGGAAGATCCCCTGGAGAAGGGCATGGCAGCCCACTCCAGAATTCTTGCCTGGAGATTCCCATGGACAGAAGAACCTGGTGGGTTACAGTCCATAGCGCTGCAAAGAGTCAGACACGACTGAAGCGACTTAGCACACATGCACTGCATGGTCTCATTAGCTCCTTCTTCACCATCAGAGCCATCAAGCAAGCCCTTAGCTCCTTCTTTAAAACAAAACAACAACCAGAGAACAAAACAGATGATCTGAAATTCCTCAAGAGCTTATTTAGATTGATTAAGTGCCCTCCCTCCCATCTTAGCTCTGTAAACTTTTTAACGCCCAGGACAGCCTGAACCTCACTCAGCTCAGCCCAGGTTGGGCTGACAGGGTCGCACATGGGTGACATCTAGATGAAGGAGGTTTTTCCCGTATTTCCTGGGCTGATGCCTCTGGCTTCTGGATGGCACCAAGATCTTTCTCCCCCTAAGGTCTCTCTTCCCTGGAGCACAGCCCTGCGGTGGTCCCCCCACTGTAGTCCCTCACAGGCAGGGTGACTTGCTGGCCTGCTGACTTTGGGCCATGATTTTCCAGTCTCCCCATTAATGCCACTGGTGTCCTCTGGAGCCCCCACACCACGCTGTTGGTAACGATGACTACTGCATTGGCACGTCTTGTTGGGGTTCAACTTCTATCCCTGCAGCTTTTGAGCTGAGTGACATGGGCAGGGGACGTCAACTTTCTGAGCCCGAGTTGCCTCTTCTGGAAAGTGGGAGTCATGCTGTCTTACTTGCAGGGTGGTGGTGAGTTCACACGTACAGTGTTTCTCAACCTGTTCTAGTCTGTGTCCTCTTTTGGTCAATACAAAAAATCTCGGCCTTCCTCCTTAAAGGCTCCACCTCTCCATGGCCTAATAAGCATTTCATGCACATCCACCAGCCGAGAACATTTGTCCAGCTTTCCCACAATTTGTGTTATGAAAGAAAAGACTTACCCCCCCAATATAAAATCTTATTATTCTGCTGAATGTATTGTCTTGAGCTGTAGACATACCCCTCTCTCTGCCTCTCGTCATCTTGGTTCTGGGATATTTCCTGGAGTAATGAGCTTCTTTCCCCCGTTGCCATAGAAATGGAACGAGTGGGCAGGGCCTGCCGATGCACACTCACTAAACCCTGGTTCCCTCCCATTCCCGCAGGTAGACCACGGCCGAAGGACCATCAGCCAGATTACGGTTTTAAGCATCGCCTCTGCAGATGCTCAAGTGTAGATAAAGCCCCCTCTTACAGTCTTTTATAGTTCACTTTATTTTTTAAAAAATAGATTTGACTCTTCAGAGCAGTTTCAGGTTTACAGAAAAATTGCACAAAAAATACAGACAGTTCCCATACCCCGCCGCCCACCCGCGTCCCCCCCACCATGTTTCTCTATTTCTCACATCTTGCATTAGGGCAGTGGCCTTGTTACAACTGCTGAACCAATCCTGAGATATTATTATTATTAATAACTAAAGTCCATAGTTTCCATTAAGGTTCACTCTGTGTTCCACAGGTCTATGGGTTTTGACAAAAGCGTCATGCCTACATCCACCAAAACTGTATCAGACAGAGTATGTGTGTGCTAAGTCCCTTGAGTCATGCCCGACTCTTTGTGACCCTATGGACTGCAGCCCTCCAGGCACCTTTGTCCATGGGCTTCTCCAGGCAAGAATACCAGAGTGGGTTGCCATGCCCTCTTCCAGGGGATCTTACCGACTCAGGGATTGAACCCACATCTCCTGCGTTGGCAGGCAGAGTGCTTACCACTGAGCCACCTGGAAAGACCCATCAGACAGAATAGTTTCCCTAAAAGTGCCCAAGCTCCTCCCATTCATTCCCCACCCCATTCCCTCTGAACCCAGATTTTTTTGCTTTTTCTTCAATGCCCTTTTGCCCCATGCAGGACATATACTGATTGCTTGGAACCACTTTGTTGGATGAACGAGAAGTGCAGTGGAGGGAACACAGCAGGCTGGAGCACGGTGGTGTCAGGACAGGAGGAGGAAGCACCACCCAAATTGATTTTGCCTTTCTCAGTCACCTCCCTGTTAGGAAGATGACATGGCAAGACAGTTATTCCTGAGCAGAGCGGCTATGTGGTGGGGGCCATCGACACAGCGGCACCATCCCGGTGGTCGGTGCCGCCCGTCCTTACCCCACTGGTATGGCAAGGCCAGGTCACAGGAGCCCAGCCCTGAAACCTATCAACAGGATACAATCCATCAGTGTCTTCATCATTGTGACTTTTGGAGTCACCTCTAGATGTTTTGGCCCAGTAAATGATTAAGCAGTTAAATAAAGACAGGCTCATTAAGGAAACACGCTTCCCTGCGTATCTGCCCCAGTTACTCCTAAATTTAATCTGTCCATGAGCCAATTTCCAGGACAAAAACACACTGTCTATTTTTTTTTGTCTTCAGAGCCTTAACCTTGAGGTCGTTCATCAGTCAGGGCTTTTCCTGATGCTCTTCTCCCACCTCCCTCCTTGGTGGCCCCAGGGTAGGGTGGGGGGCTTCTCCGCACCCTCCCCCAGGCTGTGAGGGGCGAGCAGGTCCCAGGATACTAAAGCTTGGAGAGAGGGTCGGCCCCGTGGGCCGGTGCCGCAGGCAGCGGGCCGGCCTGTGAAGGCGCCCTTTCTTCTCTTCACCCGGGAGCGCCAGCCTTAAGCGGATTGAGTTTCCTTGGTGGACAGGTCGGCCTTGTTCTCCTGTCCAGATTTGTGTCTGCTGGACTCCCCAAATTGCTTCTCGAATGTTCTCTGACCTGATTTCCCTGAGGACACATCAGACGTTGCGGGTTCCACGGGGATGGCCAGAGCACAGGGCTAGGTGAGGGTTGGGTGACCTCAGAGGGGAGACGGGCAGTGAGGAGCCAGGCCAGCCCATGCAGGATGTTCTCATGACCACGCCTGGGCCCCCTGCCCAGCTTTCTGCGTCCTTGCCCTCTGCCCTGAGCTGACTCTGCTGAGGGTGAGGACCTGCCTGTGCCCCCCTGACTGGGGCCAGGGGCACCCTGGGCTGCAGGGCTCGTAATCAGCAGGTCAGGAGAGGACCTCCGGCCCCTTCCCAAGGCTCTGCAGCTCCCCTCGCCCTAGATGGCCACGGTCCCGGCGCCCTCCGTGGGTGAGGTATGTGGAAGGAGGGTTTTTGCTGATTACTGATCCCGGGAGGAAACCTCTTTTCCCGCAATGCCGAATAGAAAGCTGTTAAA
The DNA here is from genome assembly GCF_019320065.1 of Cervus canadensis. NCBI lineage: Eukaryota > Metazoa > Chordata > Mammalia > Artiodactyla > Cervidae > Cervus > Cervus canadensis. Next base: position 5,085,122 of record NC_057401.1, read on the forward strand.
AGAGGACTTCCTCTCAGTCAAGTTGAATCCTGGGTAAAGACCCAGGCCTTGCTTGAGAAGGAAAAGCTGCCCGCAGTGTGGGGAGAGCCCGCAGGAGGCCGGGACCCCCGCCTGCTGTCCCCCGCCCTGGCTTCCTCCGTTCCTCGGCAGGGTCAGGGTCCCGGTGAAACCGCCACTGCAGGCGGTGGCCCTGCTCACGGTCGCTCACCCCTCGCTCAGGTCCCCAGGGTTGTGGCTGTGCCCTGCCCCTCCTGGAACAGCGGGGGCCCAGGAGCCTCTCTGCACCACGGCCACCACCCAGCCTCACCCGGCCGCGAGCGAGGATCCGGGAGAGGACGCGGGCCCCAGCAGAGCTGATAGGTATCCTCCCCTTGTAACTGGCGGGTGTGTTAGAAGGGGAGGTGACGGCGGCAGGCAGCCCCTTGCATGGAGAGAGAATGAAGACAGCACATCCAGAGATGTCGGGGTGGGGGAGACGGAGGGGTGCCTGAGAGTCTTTGCCTCCCTGCACCCAGCAGGCCCCTGTGTCTGCTTCCTACCTGTCTTTTCTGGATTTATTTTTGTCATCCACTAAGTCCTCCATTTTACTTCTGTTCATTCATTCAAATTCTGTTTCTTTTTTCTTTTCTTACCCCCTCTCTTTTTTTTCGCAAGTAAAAGAGTGCCGATGGATCCGGAAGTGGTGAGGAGCTCTCTCCACCTCATGGGAGGTGGGCTGGTAAGGCGGCCGGGAGGGCAGGGACCAGCCTGCCTGGGTTTGAAGCTGATCTCTGCACTTAGCACGGGTTACTCTGGGCCAGAACTTGGAGCTTCTGATCTGTGAAATAGGAGTAATCCAGTGTCTACCTTGGGCGGGCGGTTATGAAGATGAGGTGAGTTGATACACACTGCAGGTGATTTGAACAGGGCCTGGGGTGCAGTCAGTTCAAGAGCTGCTATTATTACCCTCTCTCTTGGGCCCAGTGGCTGGTGAGCAGAGTCTTACTACGCCCAAGTGCTGGAGGAAAGGGAACAAGCTCAGAGTGTGAAAGACGCTCTCTTGTGACCGGGTTAGTGTCTAGCTGGGGGGGCTGCTGGTCTTGCTGGAAAGTGAGGGACAGACAGGGTGCCTTCTGAGTCCTTGCAGATGACCAGGGGCTGGCCTGGGCCTGCCTCCTCATGTACCAGCACCCAGACCCAAGTGGGCGCTACTGGACCTGCTTAGGTCAGAGGCGTGGAGGGGGCCCACAGATCAGTGGTTCTACCCCGAGGCTGCCTAGAGAAACCTCAGAGAAACACACACAGGTGCTCACAAGCTGTGCCCGCAAATGTCTGAAAGAGTACTGTTTGAGATGGCAAATAGCCGGATACCGTCCACAGGCCCGCTGACAGGAGGATGGGTAAGTGCGCTGAGTTATAAACACACAGTAGAGTACACCATGTACTGGTGAGAGGAAATCAAGTATAACCACACACTGGGAAAAAATATTTGCAAATGATATGAATGATAAGGGGTTAATATCCAACATACATGGGCTTCCCGGGTGGTGCTAGTGGTAAAGAATTTGCCTGCCCATGCAGGAAACGCAAGAGATGCGGGTTCGATCCCTGGGTTGGGAAGATCGCCTGGGGTAGGAAATGGCAAGCCACTCCAGTGTTCTTGCCTGGAAAATCCCATGGACAGAGGAGCCTGGTGGGCTGCAGTCTAAGGGGTTCACAGAGTTGGACACGACTGAGCGCCTGAGCATGCACACATCCAACATATATAAACAGCTCACACGCCAAACCCGCGGCCTCATCAGAGAAGGGGCAGGAGAACGGAAGAGAGATGTTTCTAAAGAGGAAATGCAGCTGGGCAAAAGCGCATGAGAAGATGTTCAACACCGCTAATCGTCAGAGAAATGCCGATCAAAACCACAATGAGGTATCACCTCACACCTGTCAGAGGGCTACCGTCAAGAGAGAACGTAAGTTACAAGCGTTGGCGAGGGTGTGGAGAAAAACCTCCTGCATTGGTGACAGTGTAAATCGGGGCAGCCACCGTGGAAACAGCATGGAGCTTTCTCAAAAACCTGAAAGTCGAATTACGATATGATCCAGCAGTCCCACTCCTAGGTATATATCCAAAAAAACCAAAAACATGAGTTCAAAAAATGCATGCACTCCAATACTCACAGCGGCATTATTTACAGTAGCCAAGATATGGAAGCAACCTGAGTGTCCATCAACGGATGAGTGGATAAAAGAGTACATGATATATATATCTACAAGGAATGCCACTCAGTTATAAGAATAAAATGTTGCCATTTGCAGCAGCATGGACGGACTTGAAGTACTTTATACTAAGTGAAATACGTCAGTCAGAGAAAGACAAATACTGTTTCATATCGCTTACATGTGGAATCCTAAAAATACAACACACTAGTGAATAAAACAAAAGAATCAGACAGAGAACAATCTAGTGGTTATCAGTGGAGAGAAGGGAGGGGTGATAAAGGGGTAGGGAACTAAAAGGTACAAACTACTAGGTATAAAATAAGGGAAGTAAGAGGTACAAACTTAGATATAAAATACGCTACAAGGATATACTGTACAACACAGGAAATGTAACCAATATTTTATTAATAGCTACTCATAGAATATAACCTTTAAAAATTGGGAATCACTATATTGTACATTTGTAACATATAACATTAGTTAGTTAGTTCAGTCACTCAGTCGTGTCCGACTCTTTGCGACCCCATGAATTGCAGCACGCCAGGCCTCCCTGTCCATCACCAACTCCCGGAGATTACTCAAACTCATGTCCATCGAGTCGGTGATGCCATCCAGCCGTCTCATCCTCTGTCATCCCCTTCTCCTCCTGCCCCCAATCCCTCCCAGCATCAGGGTCTTTTCCAATGAGTCAACTCTTTGCATGAGGTGGCCAAAGTATTGGAGTTTCAGCTTCAGCATCAGTCCTTCCAGTGAACACCCAGGACTGATCTCCTCTAGGATGCACTGCTTGGATCTCCTTGCAGTCCAAGGGACTCTCAAGAGTCTTCTCCAACACCACAGTTCAAAAGCATCAATTTTTCAGCGCTCAGCTTTCTTCACAGTCAAACTCTCACATCCATACATGACCACTGGAAAAACCATAGCCTTGACTAGATGGACCTTTGTTGGCAAAGTAAAGTCTCTGCTTTTTAATATGCTATCTAGGTTGGTCATAACTTTCCTTCCAAGGAGTAAGCATCTTTTAATTTCATGGCTGCAATTACCATCTGCAGTGATTTTGGAGCCCAGAAAAATAAAGTCTGACACTGTTTCCACTGTTTCCCCATCTATCTGCCATGAAGTGATGGGACCAGATGCCATGATCTTAGTTTTCTGAATGTTGAGCTTTAAGCCAACTTTTTCACTCTCCTCTTTCACTTTCATCAAGAGGCTTTTTAGTTCTTCTTCACTTTCTGCCATAAGGGTGGTGTCATCTGCATACCTGAGGTTATTGATATTTCTCTCGGCAGTCTTGATTCCAGCTTGTGCTTCCTCCAGCCCAGCGTTTCTCATGATGTACTCTGCATATAAGTTAAATAAGCATATAACATTACTGTATATCAGCTATTGTTGTTTAGTAGCTAAGCCATGTCCAGCTTTTTTGCGACCCCACACTCCTCTGTCCATGGGATTTCCCAGACAAGTATACTAGAGTGGGTTGCCATTTCCTTCTCCAGGGGATCTTCTTGACCCAGGGATCAAACCCATGTCTCCTGCATTGGCAAGCAGATTCTTTACCACTGAGCCCACCTGGGAAGCCCAATTTAGGAGGAAAAAAAAAAACAACTGCAGTCATGGGGGTCAACATGGTTAAACTGGAGACACAGGATACTGAACTTAAAATGCAAGTTGCAGAAGAATCTAAGATGCATTTTTGATAAAGCTTGAAAACAAGAAAATAAGCACATAAGCGCATTAGACACACACTGTATTTGGTAAACACAAGAAGTGAAGCAAGGGGACGAGACCAAATGAAACACAGGGTGTGGTCAGCTCACGGTGGGTTTAGACGTGTGGGGATGGGGGAGGGAGGGCATCACGGTGGATCCGCCTCAGCTAGGATGGCCTTGGCAAGTTCTGGCGCCTACACCGAATGGAGGGGTTATGGGATTTGTTTTGTCATTATGCTTTATGATTTAGTATAAACTGCATTCAGGTATCCATGTGAAATAGTTCATAATAAAATGTTAAAATGTTTCAAAAGAGAATGCTGGCTTGACTTTGCTGTTACTTATGTTTCTCCCCTCCTTCCATCTTTCCTTCTTTCTTGCCTTCTTCCTTCCCTCTTTCTTTCTCCCTCCTTCCCTCCCTCATGTCTCCGTTCCTTCCTTGTATTTTAATGAGCAAGTATAATTTTGTCTCTAAAAAGATAAATTACAAAGCAATTTTCAGTTCCACTGCCATTGCCTGGATGAGCCCGCAGTTCATCCAGCCACCATCCTCACTCCCTCCACTTCAGCCCCTACTCAGCCTCAGAGGGATCTTTGAAACCCTCAGTGGCATTGGGCAACTTTCCTGCTTAAAACTCACCAGTGCTTCCTGAAAGCCTGAGGCCATTCGAGCCCACTGTCCTCTTTAGCTGGGTTGATCCCTCACCTTTGTAACCAGAACTAGAATTCCCTGAACCCAAGCCCTGCCTCCTGCCTCTGGGCTCTTGCTCAAGCTGTACTTGAAAGATCAAGTCAGGTCTAGGCAGCTTTGTCAAGGTCTTTAAGGGTGCAGCAGCCAAAAGAGATCAGGTTCGAGCTTCATTCTCTGCAGGGCTCAATTTAGGTAACCCCCCCTCCAGGAAGCCTTCCCTGATGCCCACCCTTTGTTCTCTCAGCCCCTCTGTGAACCCCTATCAAAACATCCTGAACTTTCCACAGTGCTGTTAAATTTTCCATCGATGTATCTCCTCCACTGGACAACAGCACCCTGAAGGCAAGAACTGGGTCTTTATTTTCTTTGTTTCTGTAGTTACTGAACTACAGGCTCTGGCACTGCGGCACTCGAATGCCAGCTCCATGAGGGTGGGGATTTTGTCAGTTTTGTTTACCCATGAATTCCAAGTACCTAGAACAGTGTCTGGTACGTGCAGACATGTCGCAAACATTTGTCGAGTGAGTGAATGAATGGATGGTCGGATGGGTGTTAAACTGCACTGAGGAGAATTCTGCTGCTCAGCAGCTGTGAGAGCCTGGGTCAGACACTCGGCTCTCTGTGCCGCCCTTTCTCCCTCTGTAAATGGGGGTATTAATAGTACCTTTCTTGAAGGGTAACTAGGAGAATGCATGTGCAAGTACCTAGCAAATGTCAGACACATAACCCAAGCTGGTGCATATGATTCTCAGCCTGACCCCGAAGGCCTGGACAAACTCCCAGGCGGCCAGTCCCCTCCCTGTGTGGTCCACGGGAAAAGTCATCACGGGTCTGTGCTCCTTCTCCTTGACCAGGGGCTAGTGACCTCTGGGGGTCACCTCTGAGTGCTGGGTCAGTGCATCTATTGTGCAGGGGCCCTTAATGGCTGGGCAGCTCCAACGAGTCCCCGGAGCCCAGCTGGTCTGTGCAGCCATGACCGTGGTCCCCATTTCCTGAATGGCTCTTCTTTAAATAGAGGCAAACTCTTCAGCAGCCACAGGCAGCTCCTGACTCAGCCGTCTGACCACTCTCTCAGGTCACTTTGGGTCTGGAAATTGTAGGATGGAGGCAGCAGGGAGGTGGAATCATGCAGACCTGGGCCCCAGGACTGCTTCCCCCGCCCCGCACCCCATTCTGCCTGTGTGATGCTGAGCAAGTAACTTTATCACTCTGAGCCTCAGGCTCCACATCTGTGAGATGGGGAAACCAAACCTATCCTATCCAGTGGGACTGTTGTGAGGATGCATTTGATTTTCCTGGTAAAGTGGTATTCACTAAAGCGTTATATAAATATCATGTATATATATAATATTATGTAGAAGTGTAAGATGTGATAGCTTCCCTAATGGCTCAGTGGTAAAGAATCAGCCTGCCACGCAGGAGACATAGATTCAATGCCTGGGTCTAAAAAGTCCCCTGGAGTAGGAAATGGCAACCTATTCGGGTATTCTCGCCTGGGAAATCCCATGGACAGAGGAACCTGGCGGGCTACAGTCCATGGGGTCGCAAAAGAGTCAGACACGGCTTAGTGACAGATTATAAGATGTGGTACTTACATAATTACAAAAATGATGATGACAGTGTCTGCATTTCAATGAATTATTTTATGTAGACTGAGCGTCAGGGAGAAGAAAGAAGCAATGTGCACGTGTGCTTGTACATATGTGCTGTGTGTCTGTATATTTATATATAGACATATATGGTATGTATAAATAGACACTTCACATTATGTAAGAGAAAGTGACATCACAGGAAAGACGCGTCTCTGTTATTGAGCATGTCGGTGTGCGTGAACGAACAACGGAGCTCTTGGAATGCCAGGTCAGTGCTGCAGTGCTGCCTAAACACAGCCCAGGTCTTAGAGTCACTGATGCACAGACAGAGGGCTCCTGGTGCAGCCTCCCAGCTCCGAAGCGCCCGCTCACCTGTGCCTCCCCATGTTCTTGCTGCTGCTCCTGCCACACCAGGCTTTTCCTGTCACCCACACCTGGGGCAATCACCCTGTTACAGAACTTGTGGTCGGATGAATGAATGGATGGATAGTTGGATGGATAGATGGGTAGATGAGTGATCAGATGGATGAAAGGACTGATGGATGCATGCATGCATGCTGCTTGGATGGATGGTCAGATGGATAGATGGATGGACAAATGGATGGATAGATAGATGAATATCACAGATCTACCCTTGAGGAGCTTACGGTCCATTTGGAGTAATAAGATTTAGACCCATAAAATGGTCAGTCGTAACTCAAGGCACTTTGTGGTCCAGTGTCTTTGATGGAAGGATGTATTTCTGTGGGAGGAAGAAGAGGAAGGACCTTGTGACTGGCAAATGGAAAGGAAGCCCATGATCATCTCCTTGAAGGACAGAAATTTTGTTTGTATGAAACAGGAGACATTCTCAAAAGACCCAAGGACAGCCTCTTCCAGTTTCAAACACCCTTCTGTGTCTTGGCTGAAATTCAGTACTGCATCGTTTCAGTTCTTCAGGTCTTCATTAGCTATTCCCCCTGCCAGGCTCTGTGCCAGGGTCTGGGGACACAGGCAAACCCGAAGGTCCTTGTCTGAGAGCCTCAGATCTGCAAATGTCACACAACTGTGCAGGTCACAGCAGAGAGGTGTCAGCGCAGAGAAGAAGCAAGACAATCTAACCACCGAGACAAAGAGTCAGGGAGGAGGTGGAGGTTAAGCTGATCCCTAAAGGGTGGACAGGAGGCTGTCCTAGTAGAAGAAGAACCACAGGCAAAGCAGAAGAAGAGGTGAGAACTTGTGGCTTCCTAGCCTGAGTGCCCGCTACTCATGGGAAAGCGAGAGAAGAAGCCGGAAAGCTTGGTGGTCCTGCCCAGTTGGCCAAGGCCTTAGACCTTTTTCTGGAGGTGATGGAGAGCTCTTGTTGGCATTTAAGCAGGAGGGATACCTGGTTGCATTTGAGGCATGATAGGAGGGGAAGATCATGGCATCCGATCCCATCACTTCATGGGAAATAGATGGAGAAACAGTGGAAACAGTGGCTGACTTTATTTTTCTGGGCTCCAAAATCACTGCAGATGGTGACTGCAGCCATGAAATTAAAAGACACCTACTCCTTGGAAGGAAAGTTATGACCAACCTAGATAGCACATTAAAAAGCAGAGACATTACTTTGCCAACAAAGGTCCGTCTACTCAAGGCTATGGTTTTTCCAGTGGTCATGTATGGATGTGAGAGTTTGACTGTGAAGAAAGCTGAGCGCTGAAAAATTGATACTTTTGAACTGTGGTGTTGGAGAAGACTCTTGAGAGTCCCTTGGACTGGAAGGAGATCCAACCAGTCCATCCTAAAGGAGATCAGTCCTGGGTGTTCACTGGAAGGACTGATGCTGAAGCTGAAACTCCAATACTTTGGGCACTTGATGCGAAGAGTTGACTCACTGGAAAAGACCCTGATGCTGGGAGGGATTGGGGGCAGGAGGAGAAGGGGACGACAGTGGATGAGATGGCTGGATGGCATCACCGACTCAATGGATATGAGTTTGAGTAATCTCCGGGAGTTGGTGATGGACAGGGAGGCCTGGCGTGCTGCGATTCATGGGGTCGCAAAGAGTTGGACACGACTGAGTGACTGAACTGAACTGAACTGAGGAGGGGAAGAGGCCACAGCAAATTTGAAAGTGGTGTAGGTCTAAATAGAAGCTCCAGATAAACAGGACATTTCATTTATTCATCTCTAGAAGTGGAGGGAAGGCAGGTAAAGACTGCTTATCCCACTGTCCAGGGCAACACACGGGGGTGGGAAGTTGATGACTGTTTTTCCTGCGCTAAGAAATTCAAGACGTCTGACCTCACCCCTGCCCCACCTCCCGGGTACGGAGCGCACTTACTGGGCGGTGCTGTCTGTCTCTGGATTCTCTTGCCTGCCAGATCAGAAAGGAAGGGCAGGCCCCCTCTGAGCTGCAGGGGACAGAACACGGGGCTGGGCTTCTATAGGGAGGAGGGGAGGAGAGGCACCTAGTGGGCAGGCAAAGGGAAGAGGGCTGGGGGAGGGAAAGACTGGAAAAGTGAGGACGGTAACCCCTGGTAAGATCCAAACTGAAAGGCAAAGTGGGGAATCTAGAGAAAGGGCTGAACTATGACCACAGGCAGAATTTTCTGTTTCCAAATGCATGTGAGGAGGAAGGTTTCATTTCCCATGAGTTTGGGAGAAATGACCCAAGAAAACAGAAGGTGTGATGGTACAGGTGGATAAGAAAATGTTTTATAGCTCGTCTCCTGAAACATTTGTTTTTAAAGGAGACACTCGAGGGCCCGAGTACCAAATGCCTGACCACAGGACAGGGCAGGTCACATACATGAGGGAAGCAGGCTATGTGTTCAGAACACAGGAGGTCAGGCATGAAGGTGCACTGCAGGCAACAGCAGGCTATAGTAACCAGGAGACAATAGAGGAGGGTGGAGACTGTGACAAATAGACCATGGAGCCAGCCAGAGCAAGCAGCACAGGTCAGCTCCAGTGATTTATTGTCATGAATAAACACAGGTCCAGGGTGGCCAGGGCTTCTGATTTTTTTTTTTTTTTTAATTCAGAAACTTGCTTTTTTTCCCCTTTTTAAAAATGTTTAAATTCATTTATTTTTAATTGAAGGATAATTGTTTTATAGAATTGTGTTGGTTTCTGCCAAACAGCAACATGAATCAGCCATAGGTATACATGTGTCCCCTCCCTCTCAAACCTCCCTCCCCATTCGCCCTCTAGATTGTTACAGATTGTTACAGGTTTGAGTTCTCTGAGTCACAGAGCAAATCCCCATTGGTTATCTATTTTACATAAGGTAATGTGAGTTTCCCTGTTCCTCTCATATGAAACTTCCTGATTTACAAATTGTAGCAAGTAGGTCAGATATTTTTCTAATCATTGTGCTGCCTAAATCGTGCAAACACGCAAACCCACCCCACCCATGGGACACTTGTGTGCCCCTGTGCTCTAGTTCAACCTTGCAGTTGGACTGAAAACTGAAAACACGTTTTGTAGGCTCTGCTGCCTCCTCTAGTGTCCCGGGCTCTCCCAGAGCTGGTCTGAAGAGAGGACTGGCCTGGGGGTCAGGGTGTGGCATTTACTCCCCAATTCTACGTCTAATGAGATTGCTAGAGCAGGCCCTTCAACTGCTCCAGACCTCAGTTTACCAATCTATATAGTGGCAGGAAGGTCTCTAGGGATCCGCCTGCCCAAATTCTCTTCTCTTCGTTCTCATCCTCCTTACGTCACTGCCACTTTCCGTTACGTAAGGCCCTGCTATGTGCCAGGCGTTGTGCTGCCCACGATCACACAGCTGTTGGTGCTGCTAGAGCTGGTTTCCAGCCCAAAACTGTGTGACCCCAAATGCCATTGGCTTAAACACTCTATTCTACCATCTTCAGGAAAAGCAAATTATTCAATAATTCAGGTGATGCTCGAGGGAAAAGGAAAGATGCTCAGTTGCCTTCCATTCTGCTACCCAACTTCTAGGCGACCCCAAGGATGATTTCGGTAGCTCATGGGCCCGTACAGATTTTTGAGGGTTCTCTCTGACTTTGCAAAAGGCTGGAGACTGGAGAATGTCACCAAAGGCCAGAGGAACCAACACGAAATGCACTGGGGCAGGGGTGGGGGTGCCTCAGCTTGGTGGCTCAGCCTCGGATCCCCTAAGGTTTCAGGCCAGGCCTGGGCTCACTGGAGTGGGGCGCGTCAGTTTGCACCCCGGGCAGAGGGAGCTGGGAGGAAAGCACTGGCCTGCAGAGAAAGGGCTGGAGTGGGTGGGCAGGCCAAGAGCAGGGCCCCTGCTGGGGTTGGGGTGACCTCAGGCAGCTCATGCTCGCCCCTTGGCTCCAGTGTGGAGCCCAAGACTCAAACCGGAAGTTCTATTGAATCAAGGGGGTTCCCCCCCATATTGCTTTCTTTGGTTATTTCAAATGTCACCACTTTCCACTCCATTGTTCAAATCAAAGCCTGGATGATCCTTGACCCCTTCTTTCCCCTCAAGCACCATATTCAATCCTTTGCCAGATTCTGTGACCCTCCCTGAAAGGTCTCAAGAATCCGTTAGCTCCCCTCCATCAACCTGTGACTCCGCAGCCTCCCTGCCGATGTACATGGTCACTCCTTTCCAGTCTACTCTTGATCCAGCGGCTGGAGAAATTTTTATAAAATGCAAATCTGGCCTTGTCCCTCTTCTGCTCTAAAGCCTGTTGGTGGCTCCCCAGGGCACCGTTAATAAAACCCAGGCTTCTCTCTACGACCTACAAATCCCTTCATCATTTGGCCCTGACGAACCACACTCCAGCCACCGTGGCCTGGTTTCAGTTCTTCCCACGCTTTGAGTTCTTTCTGACTTTGGAGTCCCACTGAGCTGGATTTGAATCCCAGGTAACCGCGGGTAAGTGACGGTACCTCTCTGAGCCCCACTCTGCTGACTTCTGAAACGGGTATAATTGTGTAGCTTATTTCAAGGTTTAAACAATAAAACCAACAGGTGTGGAGCACTCTTTTGCTGGAAACTTACAGTCCCACTGGAAAGGGAGGAGAGAGAGATTTAGTCTAGTGATAACTTTACCTGCCTCTTCTACTTTAACAACAAAATAAGTCAAGACATTCATAAATCTTGGCTTCTTTTTAAGTGAGTTGTACAAAGAAGTATCAACTGTTTTCACTTTTTAAAGAAAACTACAAAGTCTCCATCTCCTTATTTTGAATGTGGTACTAATTCCTCCCTTGCTTTTCCTTATATTTTTATGGTTTAGTTATGAATTCCTAAACAATGGATAGCTAGTTTTGGCTGTGTGGAGACTTTGGGTAAATGGAATTATACTGTACGTGTCTGTGACTTGCTTTTTTCACTCACATGAGGGGTTGGGAGCCCAAACCTAAGACCCCGAGCCCAAGCCCCAAGCCCAAGCATCAGTTCCCGGGTTGGGAAGATCTGCTGGAGAAGGGAAAGGCTACCCACTTCAGTAGGCTTGGGCTTCCCTGTGGCTCAGCTGATAAAGAATCCACCTGCAATGCGGGAGACCTGGGTTAGATCCCTCGGTTGGGAAGAGCCCCTGGAGAAGGGAAAGGCTACCCACTCCAGTGTTCTGGTCTGGAGAATTCCGTGGACTCAAGCCCAAGCATGCAGTGATTGATGCGTCTTCACTCCTGTGTTGTGTTCCTCTGGGTGAATGTCACCTAGTTTCCTCAGATGTTCTACTTTCTGTGGGCATTTGGGCTGTTCCCGTCTTTACCATCGTGAATAGTATTGCTGAGCGAATGAGTGTGCATGTATCCTAGCATGCACTTGCAAGGTTCCCTGGAGGGTCCAGAGCTAGGAGTACAACTGTGGATCTCTGGGTATGTGTGTGTTCAGCTGAACTGGGTAATGCCAAACTGCTTCCAAACGGATCATTTTGCGAGAATCCTCCCACCAGCGATGGATGGGAGTGCCCATTGCTTCTCATCCACTGGCATCTCGTTTGTCAGAATGATCAGGGCATCGTGCAGCCCGACAGTTCCTGCCTGAGCCCACCAGGACTGCGGCTGTACCTCTCCTCAGACCCTCCAGTGTAGGGCCTGGGCTGATCGCAGTCTTGAAGAAGGTCAGAAATGCTGGAGCCTGCTTTTTTAGAGGAGGAGGACTCCTCATCCAGTCTGCTCAGGGGGAAATAAGACTATTGTATTCCTCTGCCCTGAACTTTCCAGAGGTGCCCAGTTCATGTGCATTAAAATTCCAAGTCCTTCCTGTGCCCATGTAGCACCATCTCCTGCGCTGACCTCCTTCCGTGTTTGAACTCACCGAGCATGTTGATCAGGGCTTTGCCCTCATGGATCCTCTGCAGGAACGCTCTTGCCCAGATCTCCACTTTGCTCCATGCTCCCTCAGTCCCTTTTAGGGCCTGTGCCCAGGGACCTTCTCTGGCCACCCTGTCTAAAAGACTGGCCGCTGTCCATCGCTCTCTGTCCCCGGCCCTGCTCTATTTTTCATGCAAACATGACTGTGCAATGCTTTACACGCAGGTGTTCCTCTGTCTGCTGTCTGCTTCTCCCCCAGGGTATGGGCTCCGGGAGACGGGGATGCATCTCATTTCCTGTTGTGTGCATACGCCTAGGGCAATGCTCGCTTAGGAAGTATTTGTTGAGTGAATCAGTAAATGAGTGAGTTGCTCAACGTACTTTAAATAAATAAAAATAAAATTCACTTTTCAAAAAAAAGAGCCCTCAGCTTTGGAGACTGGTTCAATAATGAGTTCTTTTCATTTAACAACATTCCTTACTAAATTCTTGTGAAGAAATGAACAGAGTAGGGTTCTTTCATTACTGTGCCTGAAAACACTCAATGATTAAATAAGCTATACATACACACATATACAAAAAGTAGTCTCTGTATATTCATTTTATTCCACCCTTCTTGCCCAGCAGCCAATGTTAGTAGTCTTCATGCTCAAACATGTACAAAATGAGGCTTATAAAAACAAGTTGCTTCTTGCCAAACAGTGGGATCTTGTAATTGATATTGTTCTGTATCTTATTTTTCTCATTTAACTATATCCTAGATGTCAACCCCAATTGTTGGCTATATAGCTAATTTCTTTTTTAAAATCACATTAGTATTCCATTGTTTGAGTGACCTGTAATTTACTCAACCAGTTGATGGACCAGTCTATGCCACTATAAACAGTACTAAAATAAACATGTGCTACTTATAAGTCTTTTAAACTGGTGTTTGTTATGTTGATAGGTTCCCATGTAAAGGATTATGTGGTCAAAAGATATGAATATTTCGTATTTTAATAGATATGACAAGGTTACTTTCCAAGGGGTCATTTGTTCTGCTCCTTTGCTTTCCCAGGTGACTTCTTGGCTCCTGGCTTCCCTGGTCCTGGCCCCCCACCCCCCACCCCACCAGAGGTCACTCAGAAGTTGGGTGCATCCTGAACATCTTCCCTGGAAAACTGGTTTCCAGGTGAGTAGTTGCTCCTGGTCAGCCAGTTTATTTGGGGAAAGCGATCCTAACCCCATGCCTCACTCCCCTGCAGGTGCCTCGACCACTTCCCCTTCAGCTGCTCAGCTAGGCCGGGTCTAGTCAGGTAAAGTGGCTTCAGGAGCCAACCGCAGAGAGAGGGCGAGGATGGGGGGTGAGGAGGAGAGAGAGGAGGGAAGTGGCTGTTGGAAAAAGGCATGTTCTCACTCTGCTCTGGGTCCCCTTTCTTTTTATCTTATTTATTTATTTTTGGTTGCACTGGGTCTTCGTTGCTGTGCACAAGCTTTGTCTAGTTGCATTGAGCAACTCTTGGTTGCGGTGCGTGGGCTTCCTGTTGCGGCGGCATCTCTTGCTGCGGAGCATGCGCTCGAGGTCCACAGCTTCGGGAGTTGCAGCCCTCAGGCTCAACAGTTGTGGGGCAAGGGTCTAGGTGCTCTGAGGCATGTGGCATCTTCCTGGATCAGGGACTGAACCCATGTCCCATGCATTGGCAGGCGGATCCTTAGCCACTGCACTACCAGGGAAGTCCTGGGTCCCCTTTCTCTACTGTCTTATAGCTGACATCATCCTAACAATGATGATGATTATCATAGCAACAGTGATGATAATAACAGTCAGCATGTACAGCGGTGATTCTCAACAGGGGGAGATTTTCTGCCCCCAGGGGACATTTGGCAGTGTGTGGAGACATGTTTTTGTTGTCACAACTTGGAAGAGGGGTTGCTATTGGCATCTAATAAGGCCAAGGATGCCGCTGTACATCCTACACTTGCTGAACAGCCCCCAACAACACATACACAGCAAAGAATGATCTGCCCCAAATATCAATAGTACCGAGGCTGAGAACACCTGGTTTCCAGTGCGCTTACTGTGTGATGAGAGGTGTCCTGGGTGCTCAGTAAGTGTTAGTCGCTCAGTCGTGTCCGACTCTTTGTGACCCCGTGGACTATAGCCTGCCAGGCTCCTCTGTCCATGGGATTCTCCAGGTGAGAATACTGGAGTGGGTTGTCATTCCCTTCTCCAGAGAATGTTCCAGACCCAGGGATCGAACTCAGGTCTCCTGCATTGCAGGCCGATTCTTTACCAGCTGAGCCACCAGCCTATATGCGCCATCTAATTTAGTTCTCACAGTGTTCTTTGAGCTAGGATTACCATTGAGCTCATTTTACAGATGAGGAAACCGAGGCTCAGGGAGCTAAAGTGACCTACTCAAGGCCCGCAGCTTTGGGGTGGCAGAAGAAGCGTTTGCCCTCTGGTTTGGTTGGCCGCACCCCTCTAGGTGGTCTCTGGTTCACCCTCTTTCCCCCTGTCCTGTGACTGAGTGCCAGTGGGTCCGATGGCTTCATGCTGTTGCAGCAGATGGAGTGTCTAATACAAACCATGTGCTAAAGGCTTGGGTGGGGTGACGGCCTGGTGTGATCTCGGTCCCTCCCAGGTATTTCTGGGACAGCCGGGAGGTCGCCCTCTGAGTCCCTCAGCCCTGAGCTCCCTGTGGGGTGGGGGGGGTACCTTCCTCCCTTCCCTAAATACCTGGCTAAGGCCCCGCCCCAGGGCATGCTCTGTGACCTGGGAAGCTGGCAGCCGAGGGGACACGTGGGCAGCAAATCCTGTTATGTCTGATGTGACATTCCCAAACCAAAGGTGGGCTGTCCTGTCCCACAGCTGGGAGTGTGTTTGCATCCTCTGCTTGCACGTATGCCTCTGTGTATGTGTGTGTGTTTCCCTGTATGTGTATTGATTTGTGTGTGTCATAGTGGGTCTGTGAACGTGCAGATAAGTGTGAGATTGTGCTGTGTGTCCTTGTATATAGGTGTCTCTCTTTGTGTACATGGCGTCCTTCTTCCTCTACCTGCCTGTGTTTGAATATCTGGGCGGATATGTCTGTGGATTTGCTTACCTCTGACTGTGTTAGCGCGGTATCCATGTCTACATGTATATGTAGGTGACTGTGGGTGTGATTGTGTCCATGTGTGTGTAAAATGAATCTGTGTACATGTGCACACATGAAGGTATGTTGATGTGTTTCTATGCACACAGATATTTGGGGGGTGTGTCTGTACCTACATCTCTGTGCTGAGTAAACAGTGTGTCTGCCTGTAGACGTGTCCCAGTGACTGTAGGTTGTGTGTTTGTGTGTGCATGTAGACTGTGCTCCGTGATCACTGTGTGTGTGTGTGAGAGGGGAGAGACTGACTCCAGGATGTTGCCAACACAGAGGAAGCTGCAAACGCTGCTCTTCATTTGCTCCTTGCAGCCTCCGGGGGTCTCAGCATCTCACCTCTCCTTAGGTCAGAAGAGGTAACCACGGGGTGGGGGCCACCCTGGGACCCTGGCTGTCCCTCCCTGCTTCCCCTGCTGGCCCCCACAGAGTCAGACGTCAGGGGTGACGGCCTCTGCCCGCCCCTGCCAGCCAGTCACTGGGTTGAACATTTCCCGAGGCCTCATAGCTCCGGGGTCAGTGCACACAGGCAGCCTCTGGTTTGCATGCTTTCCCTTCCGTGGACTGAGGAGAGCAGGTGCTGGGGAAGCAGATAAACCAGGGTTACAGTTTCCCTCCATGGAATAGGCTGGCTTAATCAAGGTTTGCTTCACCTCAAGAAATTTAACCTTGGCAATGCATTCACTCACTTGTGTGTGTTAAACTCTAGTGTTTTTGCCAAATCTGTACACTTCCTATAACTATTGTTTTGCATTTTAAAAAACTGATCTGCTTTTAAAAATGTAAATACTTATTTAAGCTTTATTCAAAGCAATTATCTTCTGTAATCAAAGATTAGACATGCTACTTATATATTTATACATTTAAAAAATTTGTTTTAATATATATTAAAATAAAAGGCACACATCCCTATACTCCTTTGAACTATCCTGTTTGTCCCATGTGGGGGTGAGAACACTCTGGAAGTTCCCTCTTGTCAGCTTTAAAAGGAACAGTCTGTGTTAGAAGATCTGATTTCCATACACCTTGCTCGGAAAGACACCTTTTGCATAAAAACAGGCAGAGCTGGTGTACCTGCCTTCAGTTACTGGGAGAGAGATTTCCACACTCCCCAGTGGATAATTCTTGGTTAGGGCAGGACGCCTGGGGAGCCTAGGAAGGCAGTGCTGGAGGGTGGCTCCCCAGAGCTTCTGAGAAGCTCTCTGCCGTTGTCTTTCCTTGGTCAGGATCCTCCCCCGGGGAACCATCAGCTCTTGGTGTCACTGCCTCAGTGACCCTGGGTGGACTACAGAACTCCTCCCTGTGCAGGTGAAGAGCATAGAGGGGAGGGCAGGAGGGGGGATGGGGGACAGATGCGCAGACAGACGGGCTGGGCCACCAGCTCCCCCGGCCTAATGAATTTCCTTCCCCGGCCCTCAGGCAGGTCAGAAAATGAGACCAGTGACAGCATCTGGGATGATTCCAGGAAGAGGCTAATAAATCAGGCCCAGGATGAATCTAGCTACCCCGAAGATGGAAGGAGGCAAGCCAGGTACAAGGACAGTTGTGGGGGGGTGGGGGTGGTCCCCGGGACCCTGCTGCAGCCAGCCTTTGGGTGACGCTGGAAGGAGTGCCCTTCTGACAGGAGTCGGTGGGCTTGGAATCACCAACTGTGGGTGGGTGGGAGATGAGTTCTCCTGGTGGCCTGGCTTTCTGACCTCTGGGGCTCAGCGCCGGACCACTCTACCCCCACCTCCCCCCACCGTGACTTCCTTTCAAATGCACCGGTACCAGGAGGGCATCATTCCTCTTCAGGGAAGCCTCCTGGACCCCGAGGGGCTCCGTCCATGTGCCCCGAAAGGTCCCTGAACGCCCACCTTCAGCAACCCCCCCAACACACACACAGAGGCAGGCTTCATCTGCTTCCCTTGTGGAATGCAAGCTTGTGGGGGCAGGGGTGGCAGTTCCTGGCATGCGGTAGGTATTAAATATTCATTCGGTGTTAGCTGAGGGAAAGAAAGGAGGGAGAAGTCAGAGGTAGCAGGGGTTGTACCTCTCCAGGGGAGCAGACTCCACCCGTCCCCAGACGGAGGCCACTTTGGCCACTCGGGGCCCTGAGGGCACCCAGCTGCTTGTGCTGGCCCCACCACTAGCCTGGGGCAGGCCTTAGCCTCCTGTTCATAACCTTCCTGAACCTGCAGGGAGGTTCTCCTCTTGTTTGTGTGAATCCAATCTGGTAGGCTATTTGTAAATATTTAGAGAGGCATGGAGTTTCTTCCACTTACCAAGTGTCAACTATGAAATCACACACTCTCCATCTGTTGGGGGAGTGGATGAGAGAATACCTCCTTTAACTTCATTTTGCAGATGGGCAACCTCAATCCCAGTTAGGGCAGTGAACGTGTCCTGGCTCAGACACAGGTTAAGTGAGCACATGATTGGCACTGATAGGCCAGTTCTGGAACCAAACTGCCAGGGGCCAGAATCGAGCTTGTGACTTGGTGACCATATGCCTGCAGGCACTTACCCTCTTTAAGCCCTGCTGTCTCATCTGTAAGGCGAGGGTGCAAAGGGTACATTCCTCATGGTGTTGGTTGGAGGATGGAACAAGATGCTAGGCTTCTTGTGTCCTACGCTAGGGTTCAAGGTCTTCCCGGGGAAAGTTTGCATTGTCACAAAGAAAAGGACTGTGGGTGCGTGGTGTGAATAAGAGCGTGTGAGTGTTCAATATCATGGACATTTGCGAAAGCTCCTGTGACTCTGACCCTCTGCTCATGCGGGAGAGTATTTGTGTGTGCGCATGCATGGAAGTGAGAGAGTGGCATTCAAGGGCACAAGGTACCCTGTGAAGTGCGATTCTGTGTCTATAAATGGGAGCGTGCTCTGAGAGGGTGAGTGGGCGTGTGGCGGCGTGTGTGCATGTGCACGTGTGTGTAGTGTGGCTGTGCGCCCCAGGCACGTGCACACCCGGCCTTCTGGAGGGAAGGGAGCAGAAGTGGGTGGGACATCACCGGGGGTGAATTTCAGATGACAGCAGAAGGGCTCATCCAGGAATTCTGGGGTTTGCCATTCCAGGCCCAGCCGGGCGAGGCTCAGGCCAGAGAAGGGATGAGGAGTAAAAGCTTTGAAGGGGATTGTGGGGTCAGAGTGAGGCTGGCGCCTGTGTGGGCAGTGTTTCCATGGAGAAATCCCCAGAGGAAGCGGGCTATGGCACTGAAGGGAGCATGCACAAAAGACTGCCCCTCCCACACATACCCCACATATCACGTGTCCTCAGGGACACAAGGCAGGCTGTCTCAGCTCTCAAATGAACCGCTCTCTGTGAATTTGCTACCTCTTGGTTCTTGAGTTGAACATTTTGCACATTCTGTTGCTGGAGAAGGTGTCACCTATTCCTTCAGTTCCCATTCAAAAAGTCGTAGGAAAGGTCTCTGGTCTGGGCTGGGGCAATCAGAACTGCTTGGGGTGGGAGGGTGCCATGATTGACTGTTGGGACCGATCAACAAGAGGTTGGGGAACAGGGTCCTCTAAGACACGGCCTCTCCAGAGTTTCAGTGGCCGAAGTGGGGACAGAGTTATTCCCAGGAAAGAAGGCAGCACCATACAGGTAGGATCATAGTTATTGAATACACTCAAATCCTCTGCCCAAATGCCTGAATTTCCTTCAGAGGTTTATTTGACTAAACCCCAAAAGTGTTTCAGTCTCTGAAGGCTCCAATTGGAACCCCCGTTAAACTCATACTGAAGTTGAAATTAGCTACCAAGGATTTGAAATCCTGTGGGAATAGGGTAAGAACAGATGCCTATGGGATGGCTTTGCAATTTGGCTCCAGAATCTGCCAATACATGCGTATAACAGAAAGAGAAACAGCTTGGGGGAAAACATAGGCTTTGGAGTCAAGTGAAGCTGGGATCAAATCTCCACTCAGCATTCCCAGGAGCTGGTTGTGTGGCTTTGGGCAAATTACTTCACCTCTCTGAACCCCCATAAAACCAGGAAATGAAAACTGAGGCTGTCATGAGTTCAGTTACATCATTCACAGCTTATCGATCTTCACTGAACAGGTGCGGCTGGATGCTTTCTTTAATTCGGCCTGGTTGGTCCTTGTCCTCTGATAACCAGATCAGAAATCTTGTGAGCTATGTAACCAGAGAATGGCATGTGTGTAACCATTCTCCTGGCAAAGCAAGCACTGTGCTTTGCTGATTTCCCCACTAGATCAGAGAGAGAAGGGAAAAGTGGAACAAGGATGGCTTTCGAATCAGATAGAACCAGACTTGAATCCCACAAATGCCACCAACCAGTTGTGTGACCCTGGGAAAGTCACTTTTCCTCTCTCATCTGATCTTTAAACAATAGATAATTATCAAAAGCTGCATGTGAGAATTCGATGCAGTAACACACATAATTGCCCAGGAAACAATGCCACTGCCCTGTCACTGATTTTAAAAGATCATCTTGCATATCTACTGTTCATTCAATTATCTGACAAGTATTTATGGAGTGGCTCCCATGTGCCAGAAATTCTACTAGGTACTCACAAGCAGACTGTCTCTCCTCTTCACAGCCTAGCATATGCGATATGTCAAGTACAGATACATTCTTTGAGAACAAAGGGAATGGGGATGATGAGTGACGGGGTGGGTGTGTGGAGCAGAGGATGCAATGTGAGTTCAAATACTGCAAGCCAGTTGTGTGGATTTCCAGGGGCACAGAGATGGAGAGACCCAGTTCCTCTCTTCTAGGTGTCATTTCAGTGGGGAGACAGAGAGAAAGCAGACGGTGTGGTGGAAGCTGGAATGGAAGCATGCAGAGGGAGATGGAGGCTCAGAGGTGCTCACTGCAGAACTGTGTGCTTAGTAAATCCGGTCTCTGACCCCTGTACCCCTTCTCTCCTGCAGGAACTGACCCTTCTCATAATCCATGTGGGATTCAGACGTCCACTTAGCAGCATCCGGGTCCTCTGAACGCTCCAGGACACTTCTTTGGATGCCCATGGAACGAAGGTTTGTAGCCTCCCCACCCACTCCCCGTCTGCCTCCCGTCCCTCCCTCTCCAGGTGCCCTGAGCAGAGCAGGTGGGCGTCAATGTTCAATGAGTTTAGAGTCAGATCTGGTTCTAATCTTGGCTCAGTGCCTACTGGCTCTGTGACCTTGGATGAGCCCTTCACTTGGCTGAGCTTCACCTTCCTCATCTGGGAAATGGGGATGATAATGGCGCAGTGATGCAACATTTCGAAAGCTCCCCTCCCAGGGTCCAACCTACGAGACGAGACGCCGCTGCCCTGCCCTCCTCCTGCATCCCCTCTCCTCTTCCCCTTCGTCCTGAATTCTGCTCTGTCTGGGGAACAGGTCTGTGCTCCCCTTCAACATTCCTTGACTCACCAAGGGCAGGAGGGGGTGTGGTTTCGAGTCAGGAACAATGTGAAGTCTTGTCTTGGCCATTCAGCTGTGTGACCTGGGGCGCTCTCTTGCCCTGCCGTCCCTTATCTGCCAGTCATTAGGAATAATGACCGCCCCCCAGGCCTCGCCTCCCAGGCAGGTGGTGAGGGTCGGTGAATCTAATGCAGAGAAAGGACCTGGAACATCTCACGTCTGCTAAGCGGCAGCTGCTGTCTTTCATTCCTAGGCCCCAGCACTTCATCTGAAAACGAGTGACATTTACTCAGCACTCACTATGTGAGTAGAAACTCACTCACTTTGCCTCTCTTAGCCAACACTGTGTGGTTGGTATTTTCATTTTCTGCCTTCTGTTTGAAGTCACTGAACCAAGAGAGGTTAAGTAACTTGCCTAAAGCCCCCGACGCTGTAAGTGCTGGTCCAGCATTCACAGCCTCGCATCTGGCTCTGGGTAAATCTGGTGATCTAGCCACTGTGGTCCTCTCTTGCCTCTCAGCTGTTGAATCACACTGGTTGGTGTTCTGGGTGTAGACTGCTCGCCCAGAGTCTCGGTCTCTGGGAAGGTGCATTGGGGGCCCCGAGGAGGGGCTGAGTGCTGCCTTCTCCTGGTGCACCGTTTGAATTCTCTGCAGGGCTTCTGTTAATCCCACAGGCTAGATGGTCAGCGAGGGCCCCCCTGCCCTCATAGACCTCAGAGTCTGATGGCAGAACATCATAGGTTGGCTGAGCAGAGCTGAACAGGCCCTGAGTCCAGCAGCCTGGATCTGAAGCTCAGCTCCAGCACTTAAGAGCTGTGTGCCTCTGGGCAGCTCTCTGAGCCTCAACTTCCTCAACTGCACAATAGGGATAATAATCCTAGTGCTATCCCTGAAGTTGGACACGACTTAGCGACTGAACACCACCACCATCTGAAGGTTGTTTGAGGAGTGAGTGTCTACTGGTAAAGCATGTAGAGAAGCGCTTGGCTCATGGGAATGCCCAACAATTGTTGCTCTTGGAGGAGGAAAAGGCCAGCATGCAGGGCCAGCTGGGGCGTGTGCGCTAGGACCAGGCAGCTGCCAACGCCGTCCAAGAGGTTTATTAAACACCTATTCTGTGCTTTGTGCTTCGCAGTTATAATCCCACTTGATCTTCACGGCAGCTCAGTGGGTGGTAACCACTGCTCACCATTGGCAGACAAGGAGGCTTGGCTTAGAGAGGTCACAGCCAAGGGCACACAGTGGTGCGAGTGAGCTGCCCCTATGTCTCCTGAGCAGGGGCCATGTTCCTGGCAGGGCTTGCCAGGCTTGTGGTTGGCCAAGCCTCTTCCTCCCTCTGGCTGGCTTCAAGTCCCTGCTTCCCAGGGCTGGTGTTCCTGGAGATCCTTGCAGGCCTCTGTCTTCTCCTTGGGAAGCATCCTATTGGTCCCCAGGGCCTCAGCCCAGGGCTAGCCAACTTGGCTTCCATCTCCTGCCCTTCCCAGCTTCCATGGCCAATTCCAACTGGTCTCATCTAACATTGCTCTGAGAGTCAGCTCTACTTCTCCCCGCTCCCTGCCCCCCAAGCACAACCCAGCCTACTCCATCCATGGCTCATCCCATACTCAGCTTGGGTCTTATTTAGAGCCATCTCCCCCTCGCAAAATTTCAGTCTTCAGTTTCTGATAAGAAGAAAGAGCCTCATCTGATGAAAACTTATTGTATTAGTTAGGGTTCCACAGAGAAACAGTTTAGATAGACAGACATGTATCTATATATGTAGATTGGAAAAGATCCTGCTGCTGCTGCTGCTGCTAAGTCGCTTCAGTTGTGTCTGACTCTGTGCGACCCCATAGACGGCAGCCCACCAGGCTCCTCCATCCATGGGATTCTCCAGTCAAGAGTACTGGAGTGGGTTGTGATTTCCTTCTCCAGTAAAAGACCCTAATGCTGGGAAAAATTGAAGGCAGAAGGAGAAGGGGACGATAGAGGATGAGATGGTTGGATGGCATCACCGACTCGATGGACCTGAGTTTGAGCAAGCTGCAGGAGTTGCTGGTGGACAGGGAGGCCTGGCGTGCTGCAGTCTGTGGGGTTGCAAAGAGTCGGACATGCTGAGCGACTGAACTGAACTGATATATGTAGATAGATATAGAGATCATAAAGAATTGGCTCATGAAATTATGGAGGCTGACAGGTGCAAAATCTGCAGTGTGGACTGGCCGGTTGCAGACCCAGGAGAGCCAGTGGTGCAGATGAGGTCTGATGGCAGTTTCCTGGAGAATTCCCACTTGTTGGGAGGCCTGTCTTGTTGTGTTCAGGCCTTTGATTGGATGAGGCCCACCCACAATATGGAGGGCAATCTCTTTTAACCAAAGTTCATTGATTTAAATATTAATCTCATTTAAAAACACCCTCCACCTAGAGATTATCATACTAAGTGAAGTAAGTCAGACTGAGAAAGACAAATAATATCATATGATAAAAAAAATAAAAATAAAAAATAAAAACACCTTCCAAGTTAACACATAAAGTTAACCATTGCCTATATTATCTGCCCTATGCTCTGCTTCCTGCTAAGGAGAATTCCAAAGGGAAAAATGGGATTTCTGACATTCTAAAGCTCAAAGTTTAGTAAAAAGATCATCCCAATTCTGTTATCAGTCTCAACCTGGGCTTGAAGCTCTTTGCCTGCTCTGTCCCATCTCCCATGCTTGTGGTTTCTGAGGAGGAAAATAAGCCTTCATGCTGGTCCCCACATAATTCTGTATCTCTCTGGCTCCTGGACGTTCTGCTGCGCTGAAAGGGACACTATGTTTTGTCTTCGCGGCACGTCACCTTCTTCTGTGGATGAACTGCTCCCCTTGCTCCTGCCTCCTGATCTGAGGGTCCTGCCCCAACCCACTACAGCTGTGACCATGTGACCTGGGTGGGCCAATCAGAGACCTGCCCTGGGAATTTGGGAATGAAGGTTAATGGAAAAGGGCAGAGAGTCCTTCTCTGTGGTCAAAATGAGATGTGCAAGCTTGGAGCCCATTAGCACCCCAAGTTTCAGCCTCATAGAGTAGAACAAAGTTGATGGGGCTAGAGAAACAGCAGTGAAAGAGGAAGAGAGAATGTTCTGGTGACGTTCCACCGGTTGATTCCATTTGTCCCTGAGACCCAGCCTCACCCCTGCCTTTCCCCTCTTTTGGTCACACAAGCCAATGCCATACTTCCCGGTCCCCCCGGCTCCATTTTATTCTAGCACAGTGGTTCTCAAATGCAGATGAGTTTGCCCCTTGCCCCAGGAACATCTCGGAGTATCTAGCGATATTTTTGGTTGCCACAATTTAAGGATTGTTAGTGGCCTTTAGTGGAGAGAGACCAAGAGGTTGTAAATATCTTATAATGCACAGGTTATTCACTACAGCAAAAAACAATCCTGACCAAAATGTCAACACGAGGAACCCTGCTGTAGGTCCTTGTCCAGATGATCCCTGCTACTCAAGCACTTCTCATGGTGGCATTACTGGACCGAATTCCCAGCTCGGAAGTATATAATCTGGGCGACCTGAGACAAAGCCTATCACATAGCCAAGGCTGCATGTCCGATATCAGAGTTGCAACATCCAATATGGTAGCCACATGTGCTTGCTGGGGGCTTGAAATGTACTAGTCCAAAGGGAGACACACTGTAAGGGTAAAAGACACACCAAATTTCTAAGACCTGGTTAAAAAAAAAGGAATATAAAACATCTCATTAGTGATTTGTCTATTGACTATGTATTAAAATGATATTTTGGATGTATTTATTGGATTCAATAGAATATAGGATTAAAATGAATTTCACTTGTTTCTTCTTATTCTGATTAATGTGGCTTCTAGAAACATTAAAGTTAATAATGTGGCTGACTATAAAATGATTAAGAAGAGACCAGGATCTTCTTGACGTGGATGAGATGATAAGTACGGAGCCATTTTTCTGATGCCAGGTACCTCGTGCTGACAGACCTGGAAAACTGCACCTCAAAAATCTACTGAAAACCTCTCTTCTGTGAAATCCTCTCCAGTCGGGTTCCAGGTGCTTCCATCTCGCTGATGGGAGCATCCTGTCTCCTTCTCACTCCAGCATCTAAGCTGCAGCCTGGCAGAAAACTGTTAGTGGCTCTGATCTCAATGCAAAGAGTAATCCCGGTTTTGGGGATCTTAGCACAGGTTAAGACTTAGGAACGTTTCTTTCTCTCAGCCTGAATTTGGTTTGCTCTTGGGTCTTTTCACTGCATTCTGGGTTAGCTGAAAATGTAGGAAACGTGACTCCCCTCTTTCTCAGCTCCCAGCAGTTCCCTGGTGTGATTTTTCTGTTCATGGCTCTCACGTCCCAAACATGTTTTCTGTGGCTCTGCCATTGTTATAGAAAATTCAGGGGCAAATTGGAAGTTGATGCTGCCTGGTTGCCATGGCAATGCCAGCTGCTTCTGCCTTTGCACAAGGCAGAAGCAGCCACGGGGCTGACAAGATGTGATTTGAGCCTCCGAGAACAAAACACCCGAGGCCCTTCCAGTCTCTTTTAATACCAACCTTCTTCCAGACCCTCAGCACTACCACCTGTTTTTCTAGGGGTGGGGAGTGGGGTTGGTGCCCTCCTACAGCTGATCTGCCAGTGCAGTGAATGAAACACGCCCCTCTGGGTGGAAGGGGAGGCCTGCCTTGCTCTTGCCAGCCACCCCGAGGTGTGAAGACCTACTGTGTGGCGTCTCTACATGTAGATGTTAGTGACTTCAGCTCCTACGCCAGCCTTCAGGATGCTGAGAGAGCCCTGCCCTGCTGGCCTGTTTCCTTAGCTACTGTCACGGGAAATTTCCCTTTTTGGAAAGAGAGCTGTTTTTCAGGGAATGTGACATCATCTTTTCTGATTCCTGGATGATGAAAGAAAATCATTTGTGTCTGAATAGATGGTGTTCCTAAAAAAAGAGGAAAAGGCAAGTAGCCCAGGCATCTTTAGGGCTTTTGCATCCCTCGGTGAGTCCTGAGTAAGTGCTCAGTGAAGAGATGTTAAATGGCTGGTGGATTGCTTTAGATGGTGTTTGATCTTTTCCACAACCCTGTGGATTAGAGACTTTCATTATCCCCATTTTATAGATGAGGAAACTGAGGCTTAGGAAAGCCAAGCAAGGTGCCCAAGATGACACTGTCAGCAGGCAGGAGAGAGCCAATCTTTTCCCAGAGCGTGAGGTCTTACACAACTTTGGAGCACATAGGAACAAATGTGAGGGTTAACAATTGTCATCCCAGTTTACATCTGAGGCCCCTGAGGCTCCCAGAGGTAAGATCGAATGCCCAAGGTCATTCAGCTAAGAAGTTGCAAAGCCAGGGTTTGAAACTCAGTCTGTTGTGTTCCGCCTTCACTCACCCTGCCAGGTCACTGGAATAAGCAGAAGGGCATCTGGGACACAGGATGGGGCTTTCCCGCTGTGAGTGGGCATTTCACAAGTGGGACGCTCCCTCGGGAGCCCCCAAACATGTCTGGAATGTATTGCGAAGAGTCCTGCTGGGTTGGGAGAGCCAGACTCGCGCCGGAGCTTGGGGCTCATGTGGTGATCTGAGCCCAGGGAGCAGCTGCACCCTCAGCCCCCTCGGCAGGCCGTGTGGTGAGTCAGGAGCAGGTGAAGCGGCCGAGGGGGCTGAGAATGCTTAGCGTGCTGTGGGGACTGCTTCTGAGCCCTAAGGGCACGGCATTTGCTTAGGGAGTTTCGTCATAGCTACTCAGCCCACACAGCCGTAGCCAAGCCACTGACGACTGAAATCTCTTCTAAACATGCCCCAAGGTCCCAGGGAAAAGCATGGCTGTCTTCCTAAAGAACCACCAACCCTGAACATTGATTGGAAGGACTGATGCTGAAGCTGAAGCTCCAATACTTTGGCCAGCTGATGCAAAGAGCCGACTCATTGGAAAAGACCCTGATGCTGTGCGGTTTTGATTGAGGTCAGGAGGAGAAGGGGGTGACAGAGGACGAGGTGGTTGGATGGCATCACTGACTCCATGGACATGCCTTTGAGCAAGCTCCGGGAGGTGGTGAAGGACAGGGGAGCTGGTGTGTTGCAGTCCATGGGGTCACAGAGTCGGACACAACCGAGTGACTGAACAACAAGACCCTCCAAGGAGGAAGACGCACGCAGGATGACTTTTCTGAGGACTGTCAATTGGGAGGTGATCTCAGACACAGCCTGGTTCGGGGTTGGTGAGAGATTTGATTTCCTAGGGCTTTACACCCCAAAGAAAAAGCAAGAGAAGACCCCAAAGAAAGAAAAGCAAACTACAGGAGCCCCAGTTTGTAACCAAACCACGCAGCCTTCCGACGTCACCCTGTGCACTTAACAGCCAGCCCTCTCGGCCAGCCTCAGCTCCACGTTCTTCTCTGCTGTTCACCCCTGTTCTTCATGGTTTCTCAGCTCCAGAACGGACCCACCTCTTCCTTCATTTCCTCCTTGGAGGAAAACAAGTTTTGGGGTTCACTCTAAGTTTGAATCCTCATTCCACCGTTCTCAGGCATCGGAGCAATTTGCTTCACTTCTGGAAAGCTTCATTTTCTCATCTCTCACATGGAGTAAGTTACACCTGTCTCTGTAGGTGGAGAAAGTGGAGGTCAAAGCCCCAGCTTAGCACCTGGCCCATGGCCAGCGTTCAGCACAATTCTTTCCCGCCTTTCCTTCATCCTCTCCAGGGCCCGTGCGTGTGGGGTCTGGAGCTGGCTAGATGCTGAGCGGGTGGCCCACTGGAGCACTCCTGCAGGCCTGCACACTGCCGCCCCTCTCTACCCCCGGCCGCTCCTCGTCATCCCACCTGCCTCTCATGACAGACCGGCCTGTAATTAGCCTGCTGCCTGACTTCGGAGAACGTGCCCGTCAGCCCCGGTAGTGCCCCAGCCTGGCTTGTTGATGAGGCCTGCCCCAGCCCTGGAGCCAGGAGAGGGGATACACGATCTGAGGAACGCGGAGGCCCAGCTAAGGATGCACTCTCCGCAGCCCTGTCCTCTGAGGAAGGCCCCACTCCTGGACCCGTGATAGCAGGGACTGTGACATGGGCCTGGCCCCAGCCAGGGATAAGAAGGGCCTGACTACAGTCACAGCTGTCTGGAATATTGCCAAGAGAGGGTCCTGGAAAAAACTCCAAAGCCTTCCTTATATAATAGATACAGGCTCTGTGGGTCTGGGCCTGACCATGCCCTGGGGCCTCCTGGGAGTCACTTGCCTCTGGGTCCAGTCAGTTACCCCTTACACCTCTCTGCTCTCTCCACCTCTGTGGGCTTTGCCTTCGTCGCCTTCTGGCAGGCCCTTTCTCGTTCCTCTGACTGCATTGTAAAAGTCGTCTCCTCAGGACCCTTCCCTGGCCACCCTCACTGCCCCCTTCAGTCGCTCTAATTCCTCATCCGATTTTATTGTCTTCACAGCATTATCCTCATCAGAACCAATTCTTCTTCTTCTGTGTTGATTGTCTGCCTCTCCTAGTAGACCATCAAGTCTATAAGATTATGACTGGGTTTCGCCTGTTCAGGGTTGTACCAGGACTGGGACTTCCCTGGCAGTCCAGTGGTTAAGACTCTGAGCTTCCACTGCTGGGGGCACAGGTTCGATTCCTGGTTGGGGAACTGAGATCCTGCATGCTGCGCCGTGCAGAGAGGGCGAGGGGAGACTGTACCAGGTCTTAGCAGGGGGCCTGTACAGCACAGAGCATAGGAGCTGGGTGAACGAATGAGTGAGCGAGTGAGTCAGTGAGTGAGAGAATGAATGAATGGGCCAAGTTCTCTGGGCCTGAGTAGGAACAGGCCTCCATGCCTGGTACCACACCATCAGGCTGTGGTTTTCCTTGAGTCCATCTCACTAGCTAGACTCTGTCTTGAGACCTCGGAGCCCCTCCATGGGCTCTGGAGGGTCTGATCCTTGGCTAAACCCCCAGCTTCAAGGACAAGACTAGGCACAGAGTAGATGCCCCCAAAATATACATGCCTGTGTCCAGTGAATGGGTGGATGGGATCTGATTCCCATGGCAAATGCGATTATGAAGAACTTGAAAGCATAGCTCAGGAGTCAGGAACTGACTGCTTGGCTCAAATCTTGAGTGTGATACTCTCTTGTCCTTTGAGACTCAGAGCACATTTCTCACCCTGTCTGAGCCCGTGTTTTCCTCAGTACAAAGCAGACAGAAACAGTCAGGGCCCTAGGGGGATATGGTGAAGACAGAGTGAGATCATGCTTGTGTAAGTGCTGACACAGCGTAGATACTAATGACATGTGCAGTTGCAGCCTGTACCCACCCACACTGTACTCTTAAGGTGCTTGTCAAATGAAGGAATGGACTTACATGGAATCTCACTCCCAGGCCCTTCAGTTGAGACTTTGGAGGGAGCTGAGAGCCTCTCTGACATGCTCTCTTCTCTGTTTCTGCACCATCACCATCACTGGGTTATAGTTCTATCATGGATGAAATTAGCAGAGCAACGTGTCACAGAGACAAACAGGGAACGCTTTATTCTGTTTTCCTTGGTTGGGGTCAGGGCGCACATTGATGCTCACAGCCTAGTTGCCTACCATGTGAGTCCTGGGAAGATGAGGCTAAGGAGCAAAATCCAATCACCCCAGATAAGTATGGACTCTGCCAGCTGGGAGGGGCCATGAGGGTCACTTACTCTTCTCGCCTTAGACAATGGGGAGACTGAGGCTCAGAATGGGAAACAGACTTGCTAGCTCATGACAGAGCCGGGACTCACTCCTGGGCCTCTTGGCTTCCAGCCCTGCTGTTCTAAAGTCAGTCTTGGGCCTGGGAATGAAGCCTTTAGAAAAATTTGAGAAAAATTTGGGTTGTATTTAGAAACTTATATTTTAAAAATTTTTTGAAATTTATTTTTAAGTTACTTTTTTCATGTAGTGTGTGAATCCCATAGCCCAAGTTTGTCCCTCTCTGTCCTCTCCCCTTTGGTAGCCGTGAGTTTGTCTTATTTGTCTGTGAGTTTGTTCCTGTTTTGTATACGCATTCACTTGTGTTGTGTTTTAGATTCCACATATAAGTGACATCATATACTATTTGTCTTTCTCTGACTTATTTCACTAAGCTTAGTATTCTGTAGGTCCATCCATTTGCTGCAAATGGAACTATTTCCTTCTTTTGTACGACTGAGGAGTATTCCGCTGTGCGTGTGCACTGCATCTTCTTTTCTGTCCGCTCATTTCTGACTGCATCAGCTCTTAGTTAAGGCTCTGCAGTGCCGTGGGTGGGCTTCTCTCCAGCAGTAGTGCACAGGCTCCAGAGCAGGCGGGCTCTGTAGCATGCAGCATGCAAGCTCTCTAATTGAGGCATACGGGCTTAGCTTCCCCTCAGCATGTGGGGTCTTAGTTCCCCAGCCAGGGGTCAGACCATGTCCCCTGCGTTGAAAGTGGATTCACTGGGCCAGCAGGGCAGTCCCGTCCCACGTCATCTTTATCCGTTCATCTGTCAGCGGACAGTTTGGTTGCTTCCATGTCTTGGCTGTTGGGAACAGTGCTGCTATGAACACTGGGTGCATGTATCTTTTCAAATTAGCATGTTTTTTGGACATGTACCCAGGATTGCTGGATCATAAGGTAGTTTTATTTTTAACTTTTTGAGGAGCCTCCATATTGTTTTACATTGTGGCTGCACCAGCTTACCTTCCACCAGCAGTGTTTGAGGTTTCCCTTTTCTTCACATCCTTCCAGCATTTGTTATTTGTAGACTTTTTGATGATAGACACTCTGACACGTGTGAGGTGACACCTCATCCTGGTTTTTTTTTTTTAATGTTTATCTCTTTATCTGACTACATCAGGCTTCAGTTGCAGCTGTCAGGGTCTTCATCAAGCCGTGTGGGACCTTCCGCCGCAGCGCACAGACTCTTATTGTGGCTCTCGGGCTCGGTCGCTGTGGCGCACTGGTTTGGTTGCTCAGGGGAACGTGGGATCTTAGTTCCCCGACCAGGAACCCAAACCCAGTCCCTTGCATTGCAAGGCAATTCTTTACCACTGGACCACCAGGGAAGTCCTCCTCATTCTGGCTTTCAGTTACATTGCTCTAATAATTACTTTTAATTTGTTTTAAAAACACTGTGACTACTTCTCATACAGTTAGTAATCTTAACAATAAAAGCAAACAAAAAGACAAGAAACCCCAAACCTTAGACTGGCTGAAACAAGGAAATGGTAAGTGTGCAGATTGTCCAAACCTAGAACCTCCCCACCTTCAATTCTAACCTACTGGTGCGATGGCTTTGATCTCCGTCTAAATTCCCTTAACGCACAAGGTGACAATGGCAAGACAATTGTAGCCTTCATATCCACATACTCTCTCTTCTTGTAGCTATTCTAGAAGACCCCAGTCCACCTCCCGCATATCTCATTGGCCCAAATGGAGTCACATGCTCATTTCTTTTAAAAAATAAAAATTTTAAGTATAGTTGGATTTACATTATTGTGTTAATTTCTACTCACAGCAGAGTGGCTCAATTATACATATATGTATATATATATATATATATATATATATATATATGTGCTTTTTCATATTCTTTTTCATTATGGTTTATCACAGGATATTGAATATAGTTCCATGTGCAATACAGTAGGAACTTCTTGTTTATCCATTCTATATATAAGAGTTTGCATCTTCTAATTCCAAGCTCCCAATTCTTCCCTTCCCTGCCCCCACCTCTTGGCAACCACAAAAGACTGTCCACTTTTGTTTGAGAGATGTGTTGATTTATGTCATATTTTAGATCACACATGTGAATGATATCATATGATATTGTCTTTCTCTTTCCGACTTACTTTGCTTAGTGTTATAATCTCTAGGACCATCCAAGTTGCTGTAAAAGGCATTATTTCACTCTTTTTCAATATGTACCCATTTCCAAATCGGTTCCTATAGCTCTTTTTGGCTGAATACTGGATTAAGCTATTCTTCCTTTCAACAAATATTTTAGAATCCCAGCATAGTGATGAATAAAACAAGCGAAAGTTCCAAAAGTGGACTTATATTCTAGCAGGAGGATATAGACAAAAGCAAGGACACAAGTAAAACATGTGGTATTTTGAATCTGTCTGCAATGCAGCAGACACAGGAGACTCAGGTTCAATCCCTGGGTCGGGAAGATCCCCTAGAGAAGGAAATGGCAACCCACTCCAGCATTCTTGCCTGGAAAACCCCATGGACAGAGAAGCTTGGCGGGCTACAGTCCAAAGGGTTGCAAAGAATTGGACATGACTAAGTATGCAAGCATGTGCCAAGTAGGGAGAAATTTGGAGAAAAATAAAGTAGAGCAGGGAGATGGAGAGCACAAGTGAGGGACATGGCAGTGTTAACTCGGGGAGTCTAGGCAGAGATCAAAGAAGGTGAGCGAGTGAGCCGTGAGGGCATCTGGGGGAAGAGTATTCCAGGCAGTGCCAACAGCTCGTGCAAAGGCCCTGAGTCAGGAATGTGCAAACAGCCTGTGCAAAAGCCCTGAGTCAGGAATGTGCAAATGATCTGTGCAAAGGCCCTGAGTCAGGAATGTACAAACAGCCTGTGCAAAGGTCCTGAGTCGGGAATGTGCAAACAACCTGTGCAAAGGCCCTGAGTCAGGAATGTACAAATAGCCCGTGCAAAGGCCATGGGTCAGGAATGTGCCTGATATTTTTGAGTAAGAAAGAAGCCAAGTGACTGAACCAAGGAGGGGTGTGCAGGAGTGAGGTCATGGAGGTCAGGGGAACAGCAGGTGGTACTGCCCTTGAGACCTGTGGTGAGAATATTGGCTTCTCCTTGGAGTAAAATAGGAAGTCCATAGAGGTTCTGAGGAGAAAAATGATAAGATCTGATTTTAAAACAGAAGTTCTCAGTCTTGCTTCCATGTTGGAATCACCAAGAGAGCTTTAAAAATATAGATGCCTGGGTCCCACCCCCAGAGGCTCTGATGTAGTTGAGTGGAGATGGGCTCTGGGAATTAGGATCTGTAGAAGTTCCCCTGGGAATCCACAGGGTTTCAGTGTATGCCTGAAGTTGAGAAACA
Organism: Cervus canadensis; assembly: GCF_019320065.1. Classification (NCBI taxonomy): domain Eukaryota; kingdom Metazoa; phylum Chordata; class Mammalia; order Artiodactyla; family Cervidae; genus Cervus; species Cervus canadensis. The sequence goes on from NC_057401.1 coordinate 5,118,030, forward strand.
CGTGTCTATAGGCCAAATCCTTGTCTCTGACTTAAAACCGTCCCTGCACATACATGTTTCAGTCAACTTCTGACTCCAGGTCTCAGTTTGGATGCCTGATCATCATCATAATCATCTCCCAACTTAGCCTGGCCTCTGTCAAAGCTCCTGACCACCCCCCACCAAACCCGCTGTTCCCATAGTGTCCTCTACCTTAATGAGTGGGTTCCCTGTCTTTCCAGTCCTCAGGAGAAAACCTTGGCGTTGTCCTTGACTTGTCTCTTGGTTTCTCATCACACCTTCAATTCTTCACAAGATCCTGTTCGCTCCACCTTCAAAATATATCTAGAATCCACCACTTCTCATGTCCACTGCTGCCCTCATCAAAGTCCCAGATAAGCTCCAGGTCTTGCAGGGCCTTCTAACTGGTTCCCCAGCTTTATCTCCTGCCTCCAGCAATGGTTTCCAACCTAACTTCAGTGGATTTATGTGGGTAGCTTTAAAAACTATAATGCTGAGTCCTCGGCATCTGCTGGAACTTGTGGAGCATAGCCAGGCACTGAGAAATTTAAAAGCACCCAAGTAATTCCATTGCGCAATCAGGGTTGAGAACCACTGAAATAGGATTTAAATCCATGAATTTGGCTGTGATTACCAGGGCAGGGAGTGTAGCAGAGAATCAAAGAGATGCAAAGACTGAGTCCTGAGTTATCCTATATGCAGAGACTGGGAAATGGGGAGGAACCAGGAAAAGATTAAAAAAAAAAAAAGATCAAATCACTGTGGCAGGGTTTGAAGGTCACTGACCAAATCAGACACACCCTTTGAATTATAGGTGAGGGGTAAGAGTACCCTAGCCAGAGCAGTACAGGCAACCAATTGAATGGATACCTGAATCAGCTACCTGAATCAGCTGAATCATCTTGAAGGAGCAAGATGAATGTTGGATGGTCAAGAAATGTCTACCTGTCCAGTTTGTTTCTTTTGCACATAGCTGCCCAGTTTCCCCAATACTGTTTATTATTATTATTATGTTTTTTTCAGTTCTTTTTTTTTTTCATTTATTTTATTAGTTGGAGGCTAATTACTTTACAATATTGTAGTGGCTCCTGTCATACATTGACATGAATCAGCCATGGATTTACATGTATTCCCCATCCCGATCCCCCCTCCCACCTCCCTCTCCACCCGATTCCTCTGGGTCTTCCCAGTGCACCAGGCTCGAGCACTTGTCTCATGCATCCAGCCTGGGCTGGTGATGTTTCAGCCTAGATAATATACATGTTTCGATGCTGTTCTCTCGAAACATCCCACCCTCGCCTTCTCCCTCAGAGCCCGAAAGTCTGTTCTGTACATCTGTGTCTCTTTTTCTGTTTTACATATAGGGTTATCGTTACCATCTTTCTAAATTCCATATATATGCGTTAGTATACTGTATTGGTCTTTATCTTTCTGGCTTACTTCACTCTGTATAATGGGCTCCAGTTTCATCCATCTCATTAGAACTGATTCAAATGAATTCTTTTTAATGGCTGAGTAATACTCCATGGTGTATATGTACCACAGCTTCCTTATCCATTCATCTGCTGATGGGCATCTAGGTTGCTTCCATGTCCTGGCTATTATAAACAGTGCTGCGATGAACATTGGGGTGCACGTGTCTCTTTCAGATCTGGTTTCCTCAGTGTGTATGCCCAGAAGTGGGATTGCTGGGTCATATGGCAGTTCTATTTCCAGATTTTTAAGAAATCTCCACACTGTTCTCCATAGCGGTTGTACTAGTTTGCATTCCCACCAACAGTGTAAGAGGGTTCCCTTTTCTCCACACCCTCTCCAGCATTTATTGCTTGCAGACTTTTGGATAGCAGCCATCCTGACTGGCGTGTAATGGTACCTCATTGTGGTTTTGATTTGCATTTCTCTGATAATGAGTGATGTTGAGCATCTTTTCATGTGTTTGTTAGCCATCTGTATGTCTTCTTTGGAGAAATGTCTGTTTAGTTCTTTGGCCCATTTTTTGATTGGGTCATTTATTTTTCTGGAATTGAGCTGCAGGAGTTGCTTGTATATTTTTGAGATTAATCCTTTGTCTGTTTCTTCATTTGCTATTATTTTCTCCCAATCTGAGGGCTGTCTTTTCACCTTACTTATAGTTTCCTTTGTAGTGCAAAAGCTTTTAAGTTTCATTAGGTCCCATTTGTTTAGTTTTGCTTTTATTTCCAATATTCTGGGAGGTGGGTCATAGAGGATCTTGCTGTGATTTATGTCGGAGAGTGTTTTGCCTATGTTCTCCTCTAGGAGTTTTATAGTTTCTGGTCTTACATTTAGATCTTTAATCCATTTTGAGTTTATTTTTGTGTATGGTGTTAGAAAGTGTTCTAGTTTCATTCTTTTACAAGTGGTTGACCAGTTTTCCCAGCACCACTTGTTAAAGAGGTTGTCTTTTTTCCATTGTATATCCTTGCCTCCTTTGTCAAAGATAAGGTGTCCATAGGTTCGTGGATTTATCTCTGGGCTTTCTATTCTGTTCCATTGATCTATATTTCTGTCTTTGTGCCAGTACCATACTGTCTTGATGACTGTGGCTTTGTAGTATAGTCTGAAGTCAGTTGATTCCTCCAGTTCCATTCTTCTTTCTCAAGATTACTTTGGCTATTCAAGGTTTTTTGTATTTCCATACAAATTGTGAAATTCTTTGGTCTAGTTCTGTGAAAAATACCGTTGGTAGCTTGATAGGGATTGCATTGAATCTATAGATTGCTTTAGATCGTATAGCCATTTTGACAATATTGATTCTTCCAATCCATGAACACGGTATGTTTCTCCATCTGTTTGTGTCCTCTTTGATTTCTTTCATCAGTGTTTTATAGTTTTCTATGTATAGGTCTTTTGTTTCTTTAGGTAGATATACTCCTAAGTATTTTATTCTTTTTGTTGCAATGGTGAATGGTATTGTTTCCTTAATTTCTCTTTCTGTTTTCTCATTGTTAGTGTATAGGAATGCAAGGGATTTCTGAGTGTTAATTTTATATCCTGCAACTTTACTATATTTGTTGATTAGCTCTAGTAATTTTCTGGTAGAGTCTTTAGGGTTTTCTAAGTAGAGGATCATGTCATCTGTGAACAGCGAGAGTTTCACTTCTTCTTTTCCTATCTGGATTCCTTTTACTTCTTTTTCTGCTCTGGTTGCTGTGGCCAAAACTTCCAAAACTGTGTTGAATAGTAGTGGTGAGAGTGGGCACCCTTGTCTTGTTCCTGATTTCAGGGGAAATGCTTTCAATTTTTCACCATTGAGGGTAATGCTTGCTGTGGGTTTGTCATATATAGCTTTTATTATGTTGAGGTATGTTCCTTCTATTCCTGCTTTCTGGAGAGTTTTAATCATAAATGGATGTTGAATTTTGTCAAAGGCTTTTTCTGTATCTATTGAGATAATCATATGGTTTTTATCTTTCAATTTGTTAATGTGGACACTGTTTATTATTGAGGTTATCTTTCCCCATTGTATTTTATCTTCTTTATCATAGATTAATTACCCATATAAGTATGGATTTATTTCTGTTTCACTCATCTGTGTCTTTTTTTGTGCCACCTGAGGCAAAGAGCTGACTCACTGGAAAAGACCGTGATGCTGGGCAAGATTGGAGGCAAAAGGAAAAGGGGGTAGCAGAGGATGAGATGGTTGGATGGCATCACCAACTCCATGGTCATGAATCTGAGCAAACTCCAAGAGATAGTGAAGGACAGGGAAGCCTGGCATGCTGCAGTCCATGGGGTCACAAAGTGTCAAACATGACTTACTGACTGAACACTACCACCACCATACTTTTTTAATTACTGTGGCTTTGTAATAATAGTTTGAAATCAAGGAGTGTGGTCCTTCCTGCTTTGTTCTTCTTTCTCAGGATTGTTTTGGTTATTTGGGGTATTTTTTGTTTCTGTGCAAATTTTAAAATTATTTATTCTAGTTCTGTGATAAATGTTTTGGTATGTTGAAAGTAATTGCATTGAATCTGCAGATTGCCTTGGGACTTCTGGTCAGTTTAACAATATTAATTCTTCCAATCCATGAACATGATATATCTTCCAATTTGTTTGTGTTATCAGTTTTTTCATCAATGTTATACAGTTTTCCAAATACAGATCTTTTACCTCCTTAGATTTTTACCCAAGTATTTTATTCTTTTTGATGCAATTATAAATGGGATTACCTTCTTAATTTCTTTTTCTGTTAGTTTGTGGTTAGTGTATAGAAATGAAAAAGATTTCTGTACATTAATTGTGAATTCTATGACTTTAACAAAGTCATTAATGAGTTCTGATAATTTTGGAGTAATATCTTTAAGACTTTCTATAGATAGTATAACCATGAAAATAAAAGATGCCTGCTTCTTGGAAGGAAAGCTATGAGAAACGTAGACATTGTATTAAAAAGCAAAGACATCACTTTGCCTACAAAGGTTCATGTAGTCAAAGCTATGATTTTTCCAGTAGTTATGTACTGATGTGAGAGTTGGACCTTAAAGAAGGCTGAGAATTGATGCCTTCGAACTGTGGTGCTGGAGAAGACTCTTGAGAGTCCCTTGGACTGCAAGGAGATCAAACAAGTCAATCCTAAAGGAAATCAACCCTGATTATTCACTGGAAGGACTGGTGCTGAAGCTGAAGCTCCAATACTTTGGCAACCTGGTGAGCCAACTTATTGGAAAAGACCCTGATGCTGGGGAAGATTGCAGGCAAAAGGATAAAGGGGCAGTGGAGGATGAGATGGTTAGGTGGCATCACTGACTCAAAGGACATGAATTTGGGCAAACTCCGGGAGCTAGTGAAGTACAGGGAAGCCCGGCAAGCTACAGTCCATGGGGTTGCAAAGAGTCAGACACAACTTAGCAACTGAACAACAACAACAATGTATAGTGTCATGTCATCTGCTTTCCATATACAAAAATATATACCATATACAAAAATATACCATATACATATACAAAAATAAATTAAAAATGGATAAAAGACTTAAATGTAAGACCTGAAACCATAAAACTTCTAGAAGAAAACATAGGCAGTACTTAAACTCTTTGACATTGACCTTAGCAATATTTTTTGGATCTGTCTCTTCAGGCAAGGGAAATAAAAGCAAAAATAATCAAAAGAGACCACATCAAACTAAAAAACTTTTGCACAGTGAAGGAAACTATCAACAAAGTGAAAGGGCTGCTTCCTAAAAGGGAGAAGATACTTGGAAATGATGTGTCTGATAAGAGGTTAATATCTAAAATATACAAAGAAGCCATGCAACTTAACATAAAAAAAAAAAACTAAGCCAAATAAAAATTGTGCAGAGGATCTGAGTAGACATTTTTCCAAGGAAGACATACAGGCTGTCAAGGGGCACATGAAAAGATGCTCAACATCACTAATTATCAAGAAAATTCAACTGAAAACCACAATGAGATACCACCTCACACTTGTCAGAATGGCTATTATAGAAAAGACAAGTAACAAGTGTTAGAGATGATGTGGAGAAAAGGGAACAATTGTGCAGGAGAGAATGTAAATTGGTACAGCCACTATGGAAAACACTATGGAGATTCCGCAAAAAAGTTAAAAATAGAAGAACTATCACACCAACCAGCAGTTTCACTTCTGCATAGTTATTTGAGAAAAATGAAAATACTAAGAAAAGATATATGTACCCAATGTTTATCGCAGCATTATTTTCAATCGCCAAGATATGGAAGCAACCTAAGTGCCAATCAAAAGAGGAATGGATAAAGTATAAATATATATATATATATATATATTTGAAGTGAAAGTGAAAATGTTAGGCACTCAGTTGTGTACGACTCCTTGCAACCCCATGAACTGTAGCCCACCAGGCTCCTTTGTCCTTGGAATTCTCCAGGCAAGAATACTGGAGTGGGTTGCCATGCCCTCCTCCAGGGGATCTTCCAAACCCAGAGATTGAACCCGGGTCTCCTGCATTGCAGGCAGATTCTTTACCGTTTGAGCCACCACACATACACACACACACACATATATATATTCAATAGAATGTTACTCAACCTAAAAAAATAATGAAATCTTGCCATTTGAGACAACATGAATATCCTAGAAGGTATATTGCTAAGTGAAATAAGTTAAAGAAAGATAAATACAATATGATTTTCACTTATATATGGAATCTAATAAAACAATGAACAAACATAAAAACAGAAAAAGAGTCATAATTACTGGAAAAAAACAAATTGTCGGAAGGGAGGGATGTGGGGAAAGGAGTGATATAGCTGGAGGGGGATTAAGATGTATAGGAACTTCTAGTTGCAAAGTAAACGAGTCATGGATATAGAATGTACAGTGTGGAGAATATAGTCAAAAATTATGTAATATCTTTGTGTGGTGACAGATGGCAACTAGATTATCATGGTGATCATTTTGAAATGTATAGAAATATCAAATAGCTATGTCATGCAATGGGAACCAACATAGTGTTCTATGTCAGTTAAACTTCAAAACAAAAAAAAAGCAATCTTACACAAAAAGAGATCAGATTTGTGGTCACCAGGAGGTGGGGAGTGGGGGGAGGGGGAATTGGATGAAAGCCGTCAAAAGGTACCAACTTCCAGTTATAAGACAAATTAATACTAGAGAGGTAATATACATGATAAATAGAATTAACACTTCTGTATGTTATACATGAAAATTGTAAATCCTAAGGGTTCTCATCACAAAGAAAAAAATGTTTTCTATTTGTTAAATTTTGTATCTTTATGAGATGATGGGTGTTTACTAAAGTTATGGTAATAATCATTTCCTGATGTATATAAGTCAAATCATTATTCTGTGCATTTTTATCTTATTCAGTGCTATATGTCAATTATTTCTCAATAAATGTGGAATAAAAAAATGTCTACTAAACCAATAATGATTATCATGAAAATAAAAATAATAATAATTGTATTAGTTAATTCAGGCTGCCATAACAAATACCACAGACTGGATGGTGTAAAAGCAATGCAAATATTGATGTATTTTCTTGCAGTTCTGGAGGCTGGAAATTTTGATATCAAGCTGTAACAGGGTTCAGCTTCTAGTGGAGCTCTCTTCCTGGCTGGCAGGTGGCTGCTTTCTTGTTGTGTCCTCACATAACCTTTCCTTGGTGCCTGCACGTAAAGCTAGAGAGATCTCTCTCTTCCTCTTCTTAGAAGGCCACCATTCCCATTGGATTAAAATCCACCTTATGAGCTCATTTAAACTTAATTATCTCCTAAAAGCCCTACCTCCCAATACAGTCAAATTGGGAGTTAGGGCTTTAACACATCCATAGCATTAACACATCCATAAAATAGAACATTAGTGCTTACTTCCTAGAGTTCTTTGGAAGATTAACTAATGGCTGGCTCAATGCCTGGCACACAGCGGGAAGTCAAGGAATGTGGGATATTATTAGGCAGGGTTAGAGTGTGCAGACTTTGTTGTTAGTCTTTTCAGGCTTAACCTTAAGTAAAGTTAGTCCACTGAGCATTCTACATTCCTTCACTTTTTCATCTTTCCAAATGGTGTCCCCTTCTCTCTTCTCTCCAGGCTTACTCCTACTGTTCCTGAAGGTTGGAGATCAGGCCCCTCAGGTAAATTTCAAGGCCCCTCTTCCAGGCTACACAGCCCCATGTAGAAAGATTCCCCCCATCCCATCTTAGCCCTCAGCTCATGGCATTATAATTGGCCCTGGTCCTCCCTTTAGACTATAAGCCCCATGAGAGCAGCAGCTGTGTATTATCCTCTATACTCTCAGTGACCAGCCCTGGGCCTGTTGCAGAAAAGAAGTTCAGTAAAAGTTAGGTGAACAAATAATTAATGATTGATTAATTATAGCCATCAACATAAACCACGTGCATGTCCATTCGTGTCCGACCCTTTGTGACCCCATGGACTGTAGTACGCCAGGCTCCTCTGCCCATGGGCTTTTCCTGGCAAGAATACTGGAGTGGGTTGCCATTTCCTCCTCCAGGGGATCTTCCTGACCCAGATATCAAACCCATGTCTTCTGCATCTCCTGCATTAGCAGGCAGATTCCTTACCACTGAGCCATTTGGGAATCCATCAACATAAAAAAAAAAAAAAAGCAACCATTCTTGTAGAATCAACGTGGCCTTCATAACCACACCAGAAAGGATGTTCCTTTTAGGAAAGGAGCTTTGTAGAATGATTCAGCTACAGTCACTGAACTCATGGTCTTTTCTGGAGGGACACTCAATCCCTCTTGCCACAAATACCAGTTAAACTTTTCAGGGAATTTGAATATAGGCCGCAAGATACTATAGCCAAGTATGATAGTCAGTGTGAAAGACTATTCGCCTCCTCTGACCTTAATCCAGTCCAAGCCCCAGGCACACCCCAGAGTTGGGTGCAGCCACCTTTCTGTCCCACTTCCTGAAAATAGATGGCAACCTGCTCCAGGATTCTTGCCTGGAAAATCCCTTGGACAAGGAGCCTGGTGGGCTACAGTCCAAGGGGCCGCAAAAAGTTGCACACAACTGAGCAACTGAGCATGCAGTTGGAATAACTAAGTTTGTACACGTCTCTTCATGAGTGGGTGAGTCTGTTTGTAGGAAAAACTCAGATGAATGGAACTTCTAGGTCAAAAGCATACACTATTCAGATGTGAACCACCAGGACGCCCCACCTGCTCTGTCTGCGCTCTTCCCCATCTCCCTGCAGTACCAGAGATCTGGCAGACAACCCTGAGAAGAACTGTGCCCTTCCTTGTGGCCCTGGGCATGGTTCAGTGGGCAGGAGTTACTCCTTCCTTGAAAGATGGAGTAAACTATCTTCAGAGTCTTGGTCAGAGACCTCCAAGGGAGGATCATCCTTGATCCCTCCCACATGGCCCAACCTCAGGATCACCTGTTTCCATGGCCTCCCTTCATTCGCCTGCCCAGCCACATCCCTACCTTCAACTCCAGCCCAGTGACTTCACCCCAAGTCCCAGAACAAAGGCATAGATCACAGCTGGCCAAGGAAGTTGCGGTAGCCAGAAAAATGCCCTCTCTAAAGATATCCATGCCCTAATCCCTCAAACTAGTGAATAGGTTGCCTTATAAGGCAAATGGGACTTCACAGATATGATGAAGTTAATTAAGGCTCTTGAAGTGGGGAGGTGATCCTGGAGTGGATCCATATAATTACAAGGGTCCTTAAAATATGGAAGAAGGAGGTAGAAAGTGAGAGAGATCAAAGATGTTGTGCTGCTGGCTTTGGAGGTGGAGGAAGAGAACATAAACCAAGAGATGTAGGTAACCTTTATAAACTGGAAAAAACCAAGGGAATATATTCTCCCCTTAAAGCTATCAGAAGGAATATAACTGAGCCACCACTTTGATTTGAGCCCAGTGAGACTGGACTTCTGACCTCTAGCACTGTAAGATAATGCATTTGCATTGTTTCCACCACTGTGTTTGTGGCAATTTGCTATAGCCTCATCAGAAACTAACACAGCAGGCCCTGACCCACCCATACAGCCACCCAGCACTGTCTCTCTCCTGACTCCCCAGGCTCCTCCCTTCTCTCAGAAGACCTAACCTCAAATCTCAGTTCTATTTACCCATGTGGTGCTCTTGGGTACCCATAGCATCTGTTTGGGCAAAACACAGCTCACAATCAAACTGGCCCCACAGGCTTGCTGTGAGGGTTAAATAAAATTATGCTCATGAAGTCTCTTAGCAACAGTGCCTGGCACCAGATTGGTGCTTGATGACATTTTCAGTTGTTGAGCATAATTCTGTAACTTCATTTCCACTTCTAGAACCATCTTCTGCTCTGGCCCTGACTAGGGTCCTAGCCCTCCCTAAGGGGTCAGCCCTTTCCTGTAGTGCGTGGATCTGCAGGAGATCCTCTTCTTCCCAAAAGTCCTGGGGGGCAGCAGCATCCTAAACACTGCCCCCATAGCAAGGATTTGAACAGCTTGTGATCCCTCTTTAAGAAAGGGCATCCATTCTGGAATTAATAAGCCAATTTAGCAGGTTGCACAACGCAATGTTAACGTATAAAAGTTAAATGCTTTCCTCTATATTTAGCTCAGTTGGTAAAGAATCCACCTGCAGTGTGGGAGGCCTGGGTTTGTTCCCTGGATTGGGAAGATCCCCTGGAGGAGGGAAAGGCTACCCACTCCAGTATTCTGGCCTGGAGAATTCCATGGACTATACAGTCCATGGAGTCACGAAGAGTCGGACATGGCTGAGTGACTTTCACTTCACTCACTTTATATTAACAATGAGTAAGTAAAATTCAAAGTTAAAAACACAATACTATTTACATTAGCAACCCTCAGAATGAAATACTTAGGTATAAATCTAACAAAGTATATTCAAGATTTATATGAGGAAAGTCTCTCAGTTTCCATTGTTTCCCCATCTATTTGCCATGAAGTGATGAGACCGGATGCCATGATCTTAGTTTTCTGAATGTTGAGCTTTAAGCCAACTTTTTCACTCTCCTCTTTCACTTTCATCAAGAGGCTCTTTATTTCTTCTTTGCTTTCTGTCGTAAGGGTGGTATCATCGGAGGTTATTGATATTTTTCCTGGCAATCTTGATTCCAGCTTGTGCTTCATCCAGCCCAGCATTTCACATGATGTACTCTGCATAGAAGTTAAATAAGCAGGGTGACAGTATACAACTGTGACGTACTTCTTTCCCTATTTGAAACCAGTCTGTTGTTTCATGTTCCAACAGTTAGAACTAACTCTTGCTTCTTGACCTGCATACAGATTTCTCAGGAGGCAGGTAAGGTGGTATGGTATTCCCATCTCTTTCAGAATTTTCCACAGTTTATTGTGATCCACACAGTCAAAGGCTTTGGCATAGTCAATAAAGCAGAAATAGATGTTTTTCTGGAGCTCTGTTGCTTTTTCGATGATCCAGTGGATGTTGGCAATTTGATCTCTGGTTCTTCTGTGTTTTCTAAATCCAGCTTGAATATCTGGAAGTTCATGGTTCACATACTGTTGAAGCCTGGCTTGGAGAATTTTGAGCATTACTCTGCTAGTGTGTGAGGTGAGTTCAGTTGTGCGGTAGTTTGAACATTCTTTGGCACTGCCTTTCTTTGGGATTGGAATGAAAACTGGCCTTTTCCAGTCCTGTGGCCCCTGCTGAGTTTTCCAAATTTGCTGGCATATTGAGTGCAGCACTTTCACAGCATCATCTTTTAGGATTTGAAATAGCTCAACTGGAATCCCATCACCTCCATTGGCTTTGCTCGTAGTGATGCTTTCTAAGGCCCACCTGACTTCACATTCCAGGATGTCTGGCTCTAGGTGAGTGATCACACCATTGTGATTATCTGGGTTATGAAGATCTTTTTTGTATAGTTCTTCTGTGTATTCTTGCCACCTCTTCTTAATATCTTCTGCTTCTGTTAGATCCATACTATTTCTGTCCTTTATTGTGCCCATCTTTGCACAAATGTCCCCTTGGTATCTCTAATTTTCTTGAAGAGATCTCTAATCTTTCCCATTCTATTGTTTTCCTTTATTTCTTTGCATTGATCACTGAGGAAGGGTTTCTTATCTCTCTTTGCTCTTCTTTGGAACTCTGCATTCAAATGGGTGTATCTTTCCTTTTCTCCTTTGCCTTTAGCTTGTCTTCTTTTCTCAGCTATTCGTAAGGCCTCCTGAGTCAACCATTTTGCCTTTTTGCATTTCTTTTTCTTGGGGATGGTTTTGATCACTGCCTCCTGTACAATGTCATGAACCTCTATCTGCAGTTCTTCAGAGACTCTGTCTATCAGATCTAGTCCCTTGAATCTATTTGTCCCTTTCACTGTATAATTGTAAGGGATTTGATTTAGGTCATACCTGAATGGTCTAGTGGTTTTCCCTACTTTCTTCAATGTAGGTCTGAATTTTGCAATAAGGAGTTCATGATCTGAGCCACAGTCAGCTCCCAGTCTTATTTTTGCTAACTGTATAGAGCTTCTCCATCTTTGACTGCAAAGAATATAATCAATTTGGTTTTGGTATTGACCATCATGTAGAGTCTTCTCTTGTTTCATTGAAAGAGGCTGTTTGCTATGACTAGTGCATTCTCTTGGCAAAACTGTTAGCCTTTGCCTGCTTCATTTTGTAGTCCAAGGTCAAATTTGCCTGTTACTCCAGGTATCTCTTGACTTCCTACTTTTGCATTCCAGGCCCTTATAATGAACAGGACATCTTTTTTGGACTGCAAGGAGTCCAAATGAAAAGGACATCTTTTTTGAACTTCAAGGAGATCAAACCAGTCAATCCTAAAGGAAATTAGTCTTGAATGTTCATTTAGGAAGGACTGATGCTGAAGCTGAAACTCCAATACTTTGGCTACCTGATGTGAAGAACTGACTCATTAGAAAAGACCCTGATGCTAGGAGAGATTGAAGGCAGGAGGAGAAGGGGATGACAGAGGATGAAATTGTTGGATGACATCACCGACTTGATGGACATGAGTTTGAGCAAGCTCTGGGAGTTGGTGATGGACAGGGAAGCCTGGCGTGCTGCAGTCCATGGGGTCACAAAGAAGTCAGATACAGCTGAGTGACTATACTCACTGAGCTATATGTGGAAAGCTATAAAACTCTGAAGAATGAAATAAAAATACTACATAAATGTTTGTGAGTAGAAAGGAACATTCAATATTGTCAAAATGTCAGTTCTTTCCAACTTGATCTATAGATTTAATGCAATTCCTATCAAAATTCCAGCAAGTAAGTTTGTGAATATTGGTAAACCAATTCTGAAATTAATATGGAGAGAAAAAGACCCAGAATAACCAACACAATATTTCAGGACAAAAAGTAAAGTTAGAAGATTGACACTACCCAACCTCAAGACTCACTGGGAAGCTGCAAAGTAATCAAGACAATGTGGTAACAGCAAAAGAATAGACAGATAAATGGGACAGGATAGAGAGCCCGGAAATAGACCCACATAAATACAGTCAACTGATCTTTGAAAAAGGGACAAAGGCAAACAATGGAGCAAATATAGTGTTCTCAACAAACAGTGCTGGAAGCTGGACATCCATATGTCAAAAAATGAATCTAGACAGAGACCTTACACCCTTCACAAACATTAACTCAAAATGGGTCATAGACCTAAATATAAAACATAAAGCTATAAAAGTCCTAAAAGAACTTCCCTGTGGTTAAGAATCTGCCTGCTAATGCAGGGAACACATGTTTAGTCTTTGGTCTGGGAAGATCCCACATGCCATGCAGCAAGTAAGCTCATGTGCCACAATTTCTGAGCCCATGAGCCACAACTCTGAGGCTGTGCTTTAAAAAGGAGAAGCTTCCACAATGAGAAGCCCACTCACTGCAATGAAGAGTAGCCCCGGCTTGCCACAACTAGAGAAAGCCCGTGTGTATTAGTGAGGACCCAGCTCAACCAAAAATAAATAAATAAAAATTAATAAACAAAATGCCTGAAAGACACTAGAGGAGAAAACCTCGATGACCTTTCATATAGTGATGCCTCTTTAGGTACAACACCAAAGACATGACCATCAAAGACAGAATTGAGAACCTGGACTTCACTAAAATAAGAAATTTTGCGCTGCAAAAGACAGTGTCAAGATGATTAGAGGACAAGCCATAGACTGGAAGAAAATATTTGCAAAATGCATGTGTGATAAAGGACTGGTATCTCGAATATACAAAGAACTCTTAAAAGTCAATGGTAAGAACACACATAATCCATCTAAAAATGGGCCAAAGATGTTAATAGATACCTCAGCAAGGAAGATATCCAGAAGACAGATAAGCATATGGAAAGATGCTCTACATCCTAAGTCATCAGGAAGATGCAAATGAAAACAATAGTCAGATACCACTACAGACCAATTAGAATGACCATGCTCAGACAATGCTGGTGGGAATGCAAAATGGAACAGTCACTTTGGAAGTCAGTTTTGTAATTTCCTACAAAACTAAACATACTCTTACCATAAAATCCAGCAGTTATACTCCTTAGGATTTCTCCAAAAGAGTTAAAAATGTTTGTCCACAAAACATCTGCATACAGATGTTTATAGCAGACTTATTTGTAATTGCCAAAACTTCAGAGCAACCAAGGTGTCCTTCAGTAAGTGAATGGATTAATAAACTTGTGTAACGTGCAGACAATGGAATACTGTTCATACCTTAAGAAGAAGGCACTATCAAGAGCTGAAAAGACACAGAGGAGACTTAAATGTATATTAGTGAGTAAAAGAAGCCAATCCTAAAAAAAGCTACATGCTGTATGATTCCAATATGTGACATTTGGAAAAGGCAAAACTCTGAAGACAGTAAAAAGTGGTTGCCAGGGGTTCGGGGAAGGGAGTAGTGAATAAGTGGAGCACAGAGAATTTTTAGGGCAGTGAAAATAGTGTGTAGGATATTACATTGACAGATACACGTTGTTATACATCTGTCCAGACCCATACAATGTACAAAAGCAGAGTGTACCGTAATGTAAGCTATGGACTTTGGAGAGATTATGATGTGTCCGTGTTGGTTTATCTTGACTACAAATGTACCACCCATGTGAGTGATGTTAATAAAAGTGGAGACTACTTATGTGTGTAGGTAGGGGGTATGTGGTAAATCTCTACACCTCTTTCTCAGTGTTATTGTAGACCTAAAACTGCTCTAGAAAGAAAAAATATCTTTTAAAAAGAGAAAGAGAGAACAGACTTTGCAAATATAAACCAAGGTCTCAGATAGGACCTGTGCCAGAGAAGGCCTCTGAAGCTTAAAGTCCGTTAGTTTCTTTTTCTGTTCTAAATCCCTTCTCCTGCTGTGCCAAACAGCCTCCAGAAAAGTCCCTCCAAACAGCTCGAGTAACTGGCGCAGGCAGTGACCACTTGGCCTCCCAGCAGTCTCCAAGCTCCCTTGCTAAGTGAGCAAGACCTCTGAGGAAACAGATGCAAACTCTCCAGGATGTGACCAGCTTCTTGGGACCGAGGAAGAGCTAATCTCCTCCTTGCTCTGACAGGTAGTCGAATTTGGCAAATCGAAAGGTTGGACACCCAATTCCATTTGCGTTTCAGATAACAAATAATTTCTTTTAGTATAACATAGGACAGTTTGGGCTTCCCTGGTGGCTCAGTGGTAAAGAATCTGCCTGCCAGTGCAGGAGATGTGGGTTCAGTCCCTGGGCTGGGAAGATGCCCTGGAGAAGGGAATGGCTACCCACTCCAGTATTCTTGTCTGGGAAATTCCATGGCAGGGGAGCTTGGTAGGCTGCAGCCCATGGGGTTGCAAAAGAGCCGGAAATGACTTAGCAACTAAACAATTTCAGCAACCGGATAGTATGCAGGGAACATTTAGCAGGGTGTCCTGTATGTTACCTGGCAGCCCTATCTCTCAGGGACCCAGCAGAGTCAGGTTAGTACCATGGGAAATGAAATTGATTTTAGCAGTGGGGCTCCTGACAGTTCTTTGCCAGACAAGGATGTGGGTAGTCAGACTCAGGGTGTGTCTCTCAGAAGCGCCCCTGGTCTGGAAAGTGGGTGGAGACACTTGATTGGAGTAAGGAGCAGCAGAAAGGATGTGGGGTGGCCGCACCCCTGCAGGTCAGTGACTCAGAGCCAGACCACCTGGGCTTGAGTGATTGACCTGAAATTGTGAAGATCTCACTTCCCTCTGAACCTGTTTCTCCACCTGTAAAATGATGGCTACTTGGTTCTTGGGTGGTGTGAACATAAAGTAGGAAAACATATGTGTAAAATGTAATATGTAGGAGTCAATGGTAAGTACCCCTCTGTTAGATTTTTTTATTGTCAGGTATTTAGGAAAGATAAAAACATTTTCCCAAACTGTTGGACCTGCTTTGCTGAAGCTGAAGCTGGCAGGTGGGGGCTCTGAGGTGCACGTGATCACCCCTCTGTGCGGGACTCTGTTTGTCTTGAATGAGCCTGTGTCCTTGGTCCCTACAGTGGGTTCTGACAGACTGCGCACGGGATCCACCCCGGAGGCCCTGCTCGCTTTGCCTCTGACAGCTGCAGGCTCCGTGGCTCCCAGCATAGGCTGCTGACAGCCATCTTCCGATTCTGCCGGCCCCCTGCTCGGCCGAGGCTGTCGGCCCTGCCCTGAAACTCTCCAGGAGCATCTCTGGGGCGGCCTCCGCCTGTCCCTGAAGCGTGACTGTGGAGCCCTGAGATGTGGGTTGCACTCAACCTGGTACATTTTGTCTTCTGTGAGTCTTGAGAGCAGGCTTCAGCACACCCACTCTGCAGATGCGGAAACTGAAACTCATGGGAAGAACACCATGTGAGCAAACACCTGTGCTGGCGTTTTACATGCCTGATCTCACAGTTTAGAGTGGGCAGATTCTGTTGTTGTTCCCTTGAATGGAATACATTCAAACATTACAAAAGCATTGTATTAAAAGTAAGTCTTCATCCCCAAATTCAATAGCCCTCATCTCTCTCTCAAGTGGAGTTTCTCATTTAGGGCCAGACAACTCATTGTGGGGGCTGTTCTGTGCCTGTTCCATGCAAAATGTGGAGAAGCATCTTTGGCTTCTGCCATCAGTGGCACACTCCCCCTGCCCCCCTATCGCCGTGTGACAACCGACAATGTCTCCAGACTTTGTCAGATGTCCCTGGGAGGCTGAATGAGCCCTGCTGAGAACCGCTACTCTAGAAGAATCACCGTTAATAGCTTCCTGAAAATCTTTTCAGAATATTTCTAACCATGTGTGTGCCTTTATTTTTTAACAAAGATGAATTAGTATGTAAACTCTTCCACTGCTTGCTTTTTTACTTAACAATATGTCATGGACCTCTTTCTGTATATGCACACAAATCTGCATTTTGCCTTGGAACAACTGCATGCTAGCTCTTTGTGGGTCTCGCTGCGATTGGTGTAACTAGATTGATAATTCCCCTAACAACAAGCATTGGAATTGCTTCCAGCATTTTGCTGCTACAAACAATGCTCCAGTCAGTATCCTCACGTGTATATCTTGATACATCCATGGAATAAACACGTAAAAGTAGAATTGCTGGATCAGAGGTAGGGGCATTTTACATTTGATCTGCCACGCTGTTATCCAAAATTGTTTGTACCGATTTACTCCTCTGCCATGAATATCTTGATTCAAGGTACCACAGTATTTAATGAGCATTCACTATATTTCAGGAGTCATGCAAAATAATTCACGTGTGCTACCTTATTTATTTCTCACGACAATTCTTTTTGGTAAGTACTGTTATTATTTCTACTTTACAAATGAAAGAACTGTGGTTTGCAGAGATTAAAAATCTCTCTAAGCTTGCACGTGGCAGTCCTGTGAGCCCTCTTAAATTTCATTTAAGAGGCCTTGGGAGGCAGGCCCCATATTCCCATTTTCTAGTGAGACGACTGAGACCCCGAGTCAAACGACTTGCCCAGGACCACAGAATCCAACGACACACTCAAGCTTGACTCCAGAATCTGTGCTTTCCTGTGAAGGCTCTAGTGGCACCTCCTCCAGGAAACTCTCAGGGATTACTTCAGTGGCCTTCTCACCTGACCTCTAGTATCAACTCCCTGGGAGCCCTGGAACCTGCAGCAGAGTGCAGATTCCACACTCACTGACCAGAGTGTGGGTTTGTGGGTGCATGAGACCTTACAGGCATTGGTGTTATACAGACCTAGGTCAGGATCCCGCTTGGCCCTCTACCCACTGCAAGTAAACTTGGGCAAGAGACCTTCCCTTTTGGGGTCTTAGTGAGTCCTCAACATGATTCTTGTTTTACTGCTGTTACTTGTTCCCCTGACACATTATTATTGATAATTGATACATTATTATCTGGGCTTCCCAGGTGGTGCTAGGGGTAAAGAACCTGCCTCCCAATGTGGGAGGCATAAGATGCGCGCGCGCGCCCGCGTGTGTGTGTGTGTGTGTGTGTGTGTGTGTGTGTGTGTGTGTGTTAGTTGCTTAGTCGGGTCCGACTCTTTGCAACCCCATAGACTGCAGCCCACCAGGCCCCTCTGACTATGGGATTCTCCAGGCAAGAACGCTGGAGTGAGTGGCCATTTCCTTCTCCAAAAGGAACTGTAGAAAGAAAGAAAGTGAAGTCGCTCAGTCGTGTCCAACTCTTTGCGACCCCATGAACTGTAGCCTACCAGGCTCCTCCATCTATGGAATTCTCCAGGCAAGAGTAATGAAGTGGGTTGCCATTTCCTTCTCCAAGACATAAGGTATGCAGGTTCAGTCCCTGGGTCAGGAAGATCCCCTGTAGGAGGACATGGCAACCCACTCCAGTACTCTTGCCTGGAGAATTCCATGGACAGGGGAGCCTGGTGGGCTACAGTTCACGGGGTCACAAAGAGTCGGACACGACTGATGTGACTTAGCACACATGCACATTAGTGTTTATACAGCATTATTAACTGAAGTCCGTAGTTTGCACTAGGATTCTCTTCTGGTGCTGTGTGTTCTCTGGCTTTGAACAGCTGCATGAGGACATGGATAATCCACCGGGCAGGCTCACACAGAGTCGTCTCAGCCGTCAGAATCCCCGGTGCTCCACCTCCTCGCCCCGCCTCCCCTGGCCCCTCCCCGACCCAGGTGCCATTTTCAGCGCTGGGGATACAGCTGGGACAAATTAAAATTTCTGTCTTCATGAATCTGACACTTTAGTGGAGGACTTAGACGAGAAACGAACAAATGAATAACTCATAGCAAGTTCCAGTCATGATAACCTCTGTGCAGAGAGTGTGTGGGAGTGGAAAAGGGGTTCCTTTTTAGACAGAATGGATAGAAGAAGCCTCTGAGGAGATGTCGTTGGAGTAGGCCCTGCCCGTGTGTGACAGACATGGATCCCCCTGGGAGCCCTGGGCTCAGAGACCCCTGCCTCTGAGAGGCCAGACAGGCACCCGACCTCTCACAATCAGAAGGGTCAGGGCTGAAATCCATTTATTGAAGTCCCAACCCCTAGTACCACACTGTGACTGTATTTGGAGATAAGGTCTTTACAGAGGTAACTAGGTAAAAATGAAGTCTGATATGACCGATGTCCTTATAAAGAGAAGAAATGAGGACAGAGACATGGAGGGAAGGCCATTCGAAGGCACATGGAGATGCTGGCCATCCACAAGAGGAAACCAACGCTGCTGACACCTTGGTCTTGGACTTCTAGCCTCCAGAACTGTAATAAGTTTCTGTGGTTTAAGCCCCCTGTTGGTGCTTTGTTTGGCAGCCCTAGCTGACTGAGACAGGAGGCAACAAGACCGTCCTTCCACTGTCCCACCTGCCCATCCGTTCAGTGCTGTTAGGGAGGATGGTCCAACACCTCCCTAGGGAAGAACAGTTCTGACTCCATATTGGGCCTGTTTCTTTTCCTTTAACCTTTGTGTTCTATTGCTTTAGCTACCAGTTAAGAATGTTGCCTATAACCTGAAAAATATTGGATAGCCCATTCTCAAGGGTCTGACCTTTAAAAGTATAACAGTTTTCTGTTCATGTAGTGATAAAATTTGTAGAACAGAGAATAACATTTGCCGTCTTGGAGATTTAGTAACATTGTGGCCAGACCTAGGCAGACAGTTGTAAGAACAAAGGATTCCGGCACCAAGAAGTTTGCAACAACCAAACTTGCCATGGCAAATAGATGGGGAAAAAATGGAAACACTGGCAGACTTTATTTTATTCATTGGAAAGACTGATGCTGAAGCTGAAGCTCCAATACTTCGGCCACCTGATGCGAAGAGCTGACTCATTGGAAAAGACTGTGATGCTGGAAAAGATTGAGGGCAGGAGGAGAAGGAGATGACAGAGGATGAAATGGTTGAATGGCATCACTGACTCAATGGACATGAGTTTGAGCAAGCTCTTGGAGATGGTGAAGGACAGGGGAGCCTGGCGCGCTGCAGTCCATGGGGTCGCAAAGAATCAGACACAGCTGAGCGACAATAACATCAACAAAATTTTTATGATGATCATCTATCTAGAGCAAATGAGAACTATTTTCCAATTGCTACTGTGAGAGAAAGTTTCCTCTTAACATAAATTTTATTAGCTCAAAGGACCGAATGTTTGGGGTACACTCGGCACAATGCCTGCCATCCCCTACTCAGATGAGGTAGCAGCACTTTTATTCCATTAAGTATTTGTCTTTACAATGAGCCTGTGATGGAGGTATTATTCTCATTTCGTGGCAGTGGAACTGACCTAAGGACACATTCTGCTGTCCAGTCAGCCTGCCCACAGCCTTGAACCCCACTGCAAATCCTCCGGTGGGCTCAGTGGGGTGCTTGGCTGTGGCACTAAGGTCACGGGGGTGAGGTTGTGGGTGTGACTTTGTAAATAAGTCTCAAAATTCCTGGTCATCTTGTCCATCCCTCTGCAGCCCCTTGGCCCTGAAACGGATTTTCTGTGTTATCTCCAGCTTTTTTTTTTTCCTACTTCCCTTTAATTTACCTCTCTGGAGCACAGATGCATCTGGAAAATGAGGTTTAGAGGTTCGGTGATTTTTCAAGCAAGCAAGCAAGCTTCCTCCTAGCAGCAGAACCATCCTGAAACTCTGCTTTAAATGCTGCTGGAGGATTGAGGACCCCATGGTGACAGTCACTTAAGGAAAGCTCTTATTGATTGTGTGTCTCCTATGTCTGAGACTTTTCATAGATCATCTCATTTGGCTCAAAGGCTCTGACAAAGAGCCATGGAGGTGGACAGTGTTGTCACTGTTTTTCAGATGAGAAGACAGAGGTCTGGAGATGGGCAATGAAGTGGTGAAGGGCCAGGGGTCAGTGCATGGCAGAGCTGGGAGTCAGACTCACATATGCCTAGGTTCAAAGACTGTGTTTCGTTTTGAGGCAAACATTGTTTTGTCTGGACTACGATTCAGTTCAGGTTTATGGAAAAAATAACATTTATAGTAACACAAGTGACCTTCATGTTTTAGCAGCAGGCTCAGTGCCTGGGGCATGATTTTTACAAATCCTGCTCGTCCTTTCCTCTGCCTTGTGAGGAGAAAAGCCCCTGTGCCCTGAACATTTATCTTAGCTTTCACAAAACGAAGCCAGAGGCAGGTGTGTTTCTGTAGCTCTCCTTTGAAATGGAGGGAGTGAGGAAAAGAGATATTACTGAGGCTTGGGGCTGAAATTTGAGGGCAAATAGAAATCTTAGAGAGGTGTTGATTTCCTTTGGACCTGAAGAAGTCTGTCAGAAGGATGCTAATTCCCAGGGCTCAGAGGAGCTTCCCAGAATGCATTGCAGGAGAGAAGGACAGATGCAAATGAGACGAGGCTGCGTGGCCCTGATTCCGCGGGAACCTGATGCAATGGGGACAGATACGTGTACAAACACTGTCTGTTGGAGAGTGCAATGCAGAGGGGGGTGGGGAGAGGACAAGAAGGAGGAGGAAGAGGAGGAGGAGCCTCAGAAGGCCTGGATTCAGGCTCAGCTCTGCCACCAGCTCCCTGCGTGACCTGGAGGAAGTTGCCGAGCAGGTAGGCCCCAAAGTCTCAATCTCTAAAAAATGGTTGAGCACTAGACTATCTCATTGTTCCGCTTAGGTCTAACAGAGATGAATTTGGCCAATACAGTGTGGAACTCTGTTTCCTAGGAACATGCCCTGAGCAGTAACAATGGGAAGAAACGATAAACGTAGCTCAAACTTATTAAGCACTAGTGCTTCTAATCGTGGCTAATCACCATGTGAAACATTTTGTGTGGTTTATATCACTTGTGTCTCCTAATAAATGTGAAAGCTGGATACTTTTATATCTTCACACAGATGAGAAAACTGAGGCTCAGAGGCTAAGGGATTTGCTCAAGCCCCAGACCTAGAAAGTGGCAGATCTAGGATTCAAACCTGGCATGCCCTCTTATGTGCAGCTTCAAGTTGCAACCCTAGGCCTGGATGCAGGGGTGGACACTGCCAGCCCCATTGACATGCTCTCATCCCAAGGTCTGGAAAACCAAAAGCTGACCTCCCCCAGCTGAGTGTCCCTGGCTCAGGGAGGCATTGCTGGGGTGTAATGGGATCTGTTTAGACAGGCCCCAGCAGTGGGAAACCTGAGCTGCTCCCAGACCGTCCCTGAAAGGGGCTGGAGGACAGCTTGGGACTTGGAGATTGGTTCACAAGAACCCAGATCTTCCCTAGCAGGCTGAGTGGCTTTCAGCCCTTGATAATAGCGTCATCTCAGATCAGTGCCAGGGGAGCCACTGGCCACGTGGGTCACTCTGGGGTGGGGAGGGGTGGCCCTTGGTCCCTTCGGTTGACTCACTACCTGCGTCAAGTTGGCAAGGCAGAAATTTCAGGTGGAAGGGCTGCCCAGGTGCAGGAGTTAGTTTCATACCTGCATGTATATCACTTGCAAGCTTGAACCACAGCCTGCCTGCAAATTCCTGACCACGTTCCCAAAAGCCAACCTGATCAAATATTCATAGACGCTGGTGGGTTGTCATCCTCGTGAATCCCATGATCTGCATTTATTGCTTTAGCGCTATTTTATGAGAGTGATTTTTCCTCCTTTGCCGTGTGTCGCATTTTCACTACCCTCCAAAAAAAAGTTCCAGCTTAGGGAGATGTGGACAGCTGTGGTTTATCAAAATTGTGCTCAGGCCTCAACCTTGGAAAGAAAATTAATTTATGTATGTGGCATTGATTACAGAGATGGAACCACTTAAATATTTGTTTGTAGACGTGCATGGCATGGAAGGAAAAATCTTCCAATCAAACACTTGATTTAGTCAAGATTTATCATGTGCCAAAACAATACTCATATAACAAATCTATGAGCCAGATGATATTATCACCACCTCCATTTTTCAGATGAGGAAACTGAGGAACAGGGAAGTAACTTTCCCAGGTCTCATACATTACAAAAGGCAATTTGCTGAGCCCAATTTGCACTTACTCAGAAAGTGAGGGATGATAATTCCTAGTTTATCAGGTTCTTGGGAGATAAGATTCTGTCAGGGAGGAATGCTAAGCATATGGAATGCTCTTCATCCTTCTCTCCCTCTCTCCCTCATTGTTTCTTTCTTTCCAGTGTTGATCAGTCTCCATGATGTCAGGTCTAGCGCCAGATCCCGGAAGGATAGCCCAAAAAGTCAACAGTGCCTCCATCCTTCCTGTCTGCTGAGAGATTGCCATTTTGCTGAGAGAGGGGCAATAAACAGTGACCTTCTCATTGTCTCACTCTCCCCTGGTGCCAAGGGGGCTTCAGTAGTTCCCCTCATATGGCTTCTGCTTCCCCCCTAGTTCTGGAGGGAGAGGTGATTCTTACTGGCAGACAGACTCAGAATCTTTGCCATCTGTTACCGTTTCCTTAGTATTTTATGTGAGCAGAACTCTGACCCAGGCAGAGGCCAGGGAAATGGAAGGGTTTGCCCAAGGTCACACAGGAAGTAAGCTAAGCCAGGATTTGGACAAGATCTATCTGACCCAAGCCCCATGATAAGAGTGGGTTGCCATTTCCTTCTCGAGGGGATCTTCCTGACTCAGGGATCGAACCCTGGTCTCCCACATTGCAAGCAGACACTTTACCGTCTGAGCCACCAGGGAAGCCCCATGATAAGACAGTACATTTCAAACTCAGACCACAGTGATGGGTTCAAAGCCCCTCCCTACTCTGAGCCTAAATCCACAGCCTGTCACTGGCATCCAACAGCCTCCAACCTTGGATCCAGCCTTGCGTGCCAAATAGAGGTCACTCCCTTCAGCTTCACTCTGGCAAATGTTTGGCATTATGACTCTGTCCTCACTCAAGATCCCTAATTCCTTAAAATCTTCTGGTTGGAAAAGATGCTGAGTTCCCCTCCCTTCCCTGGCACTCTTCCTTGATCCTTTTATCAAGGTCCCACTTTTAAGCAAGATACCTGAGGTTGAATGAGTCCATGCAGATGAGGGCCAAAATGCAATGGGACCTGCTTCTCACCTGTAGCGGGCTCCTGTTCAGCCTCTCTGCCGCGCACAGCCAGCGCAGCGTCATCTTTGAGTCAGCTGGGGTCCCCAGGTGACAGGCACACCTGCTGCCACTCAGGCAAAGGTGTGCAGCACCCGCAGGCAGGGAGCACCTCCTAGCTTGCAGGCTCAGCTCACGCACAGTGCTGCTCAGAATCCTCCCCTGTCTGTCCGAGGCAGGTCCCATCAGCCCCGAAGGAGACGCTGAGGTGCAGAGAGGGACTGCACTTAGAATCCCAGAACTAAGTGAAAGCCCCTAATCTGGTGTCTCTGTGGTCAAGTTTTGAGTCCCAGTGGGAATGACTTACTCTTTGAACATCATGTGATCGGATTCAGTCTCTCATACATGCCGCTCACAATATTTTAGGGCTCCAAGTATTTCAGTGCATCCAAGTATTTCAGTTGGGTTGTGACCCCTAACTTTGTAATTTCTGGAATGTAATCATCATGTCATTTGTAAATGTCACGAATGGGATGCCATTGAATTCAGAGTCCTGAAATCTCCACTAGAGACCTTCCCCATGCCAACCTCTACGAACTTAACTAATTTTTGAGACTTGACCCCAAGAATCCAGTGAACATATGCTCATCCCCCACACTTCTCCAACTTGTCCAAATGAACATTTCATGAGACCACTGTGGTTGACATGGGTAGTTTTGAATCTATTTCTATTCTTCTTTTGATATTAACATTTTTATTTTCCTTTGGGGAAGATGGTAGATTAAAATATTGCTTCTAATCTTCATTCCTGTAGAACAGGGTTATACGTCATGTTATTCAACTCATGGGTTTTCAGTGCCTCTCAGTTGAGTAGCTGGAGCTTTATTCCCTCATGGCACTGTCATTGGGCTTGGTCAGGAGGCGTGTGCTGGCCGGTGGGACGTGGGGGACACGACGCGAGCAGAGGGCCTCCGTGTGCTTGTGCGGTTTGGTCTGTGCACCTGTCATCCGAGATGAGAAAACCCACATCGGATGAGGAGCAAGTGGCGCAGACCCAGCCCAACCTGGAGCCTGGAGCCTGGCCCAGGAGACCCCAGCAGGGGCACAATTTGTCCTCAGATGCACGAGCAAAAAAAAAAAAAATGCCTGTTCATGTAAGCCACTGGCTTGGGTGGCTGTTAACCAGAATTA
Source organism: Cervus canadensis (assembly GCF_019320065.1). Lineage (NCBI taxonomy): Eukaryota > Metazoa > Chordata > Mammalia > Artiodactyla > Cervidae > Cervus > Cervus canadensis. The sequence continues at coordinate 5,143,050 of NC_057401.1, forward strand.
GCATAATGATTGCCAGTTCCTACTGGGAAGCATTCCCCTTCCATCCTCAGTTGTTTGGATGGGGCTTGGCACCACCCAGCGAGGCCAGCATGGCCCCAGTGTTGTCAGTAGATGTCCCTCTGCTGGAGATGCTCACTCGCCACCCCTCCCATTCACTCTCCGCCCAGCCCATGCTGCTCCAAGTCCAGGGGAGCTTTCTCCCCTGCAGTCCCCACTAGCTGATAACGATGCTTTCTTTCCTTGCCCCTCAGGCCAACAGACAGTGTGTGATTTTCTCTCTGCTCCTCCCAGCTGCCTCAGCACCCCTATCAGCTCCCTCTCTCTTTTTTTTTTGTCCTACCCAGTTTTTGTTTTGTTCAGTCACTCAGTCGTGTCTGACTCTTTGTGACCCCATGGACTACAACATGCCAGGCTTCCCTGTCCTTCATCACCTCCAGCAACTTTCTCAAACTCATGTCCACTGAGTCGGTGATGCCATCCAACCATCTTGTCCTCTGCCACCCCCTTCTCCTTTTGCCTATAATCTTTCCCAGAATCAGGGGCTTTTCCAATGAATCGGCTCTTCGCATCAGGTGGCCAAAGTATTGGAGCTTCAGCATCAGTCCTTCCAATGAATATTCAGGATTGATTTCCTTTAAGATTGACTGGTTTGATCTCCTTGCAGTCCAAAGGACTCTCAAGAGTCTTCTCCAGCATCACAGTTTGAAAGCTCCAGTTCTTCAGCACTTAGCCTTCTTTATGGCCCAACTCTCACATCCATACAAGACTACTGGAAAAGCCATAGCTTTGACTATACAGATCTTTGTTGGCAAAGTAATGTCTCTGCTTTTTAATACACATTCTAGGTTTGTCATGACTTTTCTTCCAAGGAGCAAGCGTCTCTTTTAGTTTCATGGCTGCAGCCACCATCCATAGTGATTTTGGAGCCCAAGAAAATAAAGTCCGTCACTGTTTCCAATTTTTCCCATCTATTTGATATGAAGTGATGGAACCAGATGCCATGATCTTAGCCTACCTGATTACGTGGAGGTTTCCTTGCCTTTTTGGAAGTCTGAGGTCTTCTGCAGTGTTCAGTAGATGTTCTGTGTAAATGGTTCCACTTGCAGGTATATTTATTGATGTATTTGTGGGAGGAGGCAAGCTCCACGTCCTACTTCTCTGCCGTCTTGATTCCTCCCTCTCCCTCCCCTGCCTGTCAGCTCCCTAATTCACCCCATGTCTCCGTAAACAGATCAAACAGTACTTTCTATTCAGCATCTCCCCCACCCCCTAAATGGACCCTCTATTGGGATTTGGTCTTGTCCAGTATGACAGTTCTGATGCCCATGGACAAGTTCCTTAAATTCATTTTTCCCCCACTTGACAACATGAGGATTGTACTGTTTTGCCCTTTCGAGGTTGTTGTGAGAAAGAAATCGGATCACAGATGGGCAGTGCCCAACCTTGTGCTTGACTCCCGGGGGTTGCAAGACAAGCCATCTCTCCCAGCCCAACTTGCTATGGCTGACACTCGCTAAAGCATTAACAAATACTTGTAGTTTGAAAAGCTCTATGGTAGATTTTCTTCCTTTAACCTTTTGATTATTTTTCCTCTTGAAATAGCAGAATAAGGCCCCTAGTACCATGGCGACAGTCTCTATAGAAATCCATAGCTTGTTCTCAGCACACCCACGGATGCCAGTGGGAGGCTGGCATAGATTTGGACCAATGGAGAGAAGGGAGGTTTAGCCTTGTCCTGGTTACAAAGAACATTTTTTTTCCTCTCTCAAATGGACCTTTCTGTCCCCAATTCAGCATCATCTAGGCTTCTCCTAATGTGGGCTAATTTTCCAGCAGCTCCTAGAAAGAATATATTTCCAGTCTCTCCTGGGACAGACAGAGGAGTTTTGAACAGGATAAAGCAAGTTTCGCTGGGGAATATTTGGAGCCTGCTGAGGAGTCAGGTGGCCCTGATTGCATTCCTGTCACGGGTTTTGAGTGTGTTTGCTTAGAACAGGTAATCCTTTTGGATGCTATAATCTGAGGTCAGAAATAGACTTGTGTGGCTCCCAGAAAACCCTGTGGTTTTGGCCTTTTCTTTGGCAGGCTTGCTCTGGTCAAGGTTGGAAATATATTCACTTAGGAATGGAGGTTCTTTATGAAACCAAGGAGAGTTTCTGTCCCTTTAAGAGGGTCCTTGAGGAGGGACAGTCAGAGAATCACAGAGATGAGGGCCAGATGGCCAGTAAACAGGATGGCAGTGAGTTACAGAGAGGACCAGCTGGGCCGTCTGCTTTAGTCACCTGGCAGTAGAGAAGCCTTCATTTGGTGGCTGCAGTTAGAAGATTTGAGTGAGAGCCGGGCAGCCTGGTCCAGGGATCTCAGGATGATCTGACTTGTCCCATCTTCCGCCTGAACTGGGACTCAGAGTTCTAGACTGGGAGACAGTGGGAAAACAACAGAAAAAGCACAGGCTATGGGGTCAGACAGGTCGGGGTTCAGATCCTAGCTGTGTTCCCCGGAGGGTGATATAATCTTTCTGAGCCTCCATTTCCTCATCTGTGAAATGGGATGATAGCCCCAGCTCACAAATATGTTGTGAGATAAGTACTAATAATGGGTAGAGTATGGTGTATGGGGTAAAGTTCGGGAAATTTTAGGTCCCCTCTCCTCTCCTCTGAAGAGCATTGTTGTGGCTGTCCAGTTGCCAAGTCATGTGTGACTCTTTGGGACCCCATGGACTGCAGCACGCCAGGCTCCTCTGTCCTCTGCTATCTCCCAGAGTTTGCTCAGAATCATATCCATTGAGTTGGTGATGCTATCTAACCATCTCATCCTCTGCCACCCCCTTCTCCTTTTGCCTTCAATCTTTTCCAGCATCAGGGTCTTTTCCAGAGTCAGCTCTTCACATCAGGTGGACAAAGTATTGGAGATTCAGCTTCAGCATTAGTCTTTCCAACGACTATTCAGGGTTGATTTCCTTTAGGACTGATTAGTTAGATCTCCATGCAGTCCAAGGGACTCTCAAGAGTCGTCTCCAACACCACAATTCAAAAGCATACTAATAACTGTTAACCAAGAGAGGCAAAAGGGAAAATCTTTCTCTGAGAGCCTGGAGTCTTGGCAATTTAAAAGTGAAATCCCAAAATGCAGCTAAGTACCTTACTCAGAATGCAAGTATTACTTAGGACTGACTGGTTTATCAGCTCCCTGCAAGAGAAAATCTAGATAATCATGACTTAAACAAGATAAAGGATTATTTTTCTCTCATGTGACACTGTAAAGAGTCAAGGCTTGGAATGGTGGCTCCCATGTCATCCCTTCCAGGGAGCCAAGGTTCCTTCCATCTTTTTGTTCTGTTATCCTAAAGTGTGGCTTCCATCATCAAGATCATTACATGGTCATAAATGTTGCCACAGCTCCAGTCATCATGCCCATGTTTCCAGGCACCAGCAAGGAGAAGAGAAATACAAGACAGTGTGCTTCTCCGATGAGTCAACATTTAAGAACAAAACATCCATCCAGTGATTTCCGCTTATATCTTATTGCCTACCTTCCCACACATGCACACAGCAAGGGAGGCTGGGAAAGTGTACTGGGTAAGTAGATTCCCTCCCCACAATAATATAGGAGTTCTTTTTAGTAAAGAGAAAGGGTAAAATGTTGTCCCTGCCATAGTCAAAGCTTCTTCAGTTTCATTGGAAAAGTGTGCCTGGGCCAACACTGGAAGCAAAAGCATTTCACAAGAACCTGGTCACTCCAGCACTCTTGCCTGGAATGGACGGAGGAGCCTGGTGGGCTGCAGTCCATGGGGTCTCTAAGAGTCAGACACGGCTGAGCAACTTCACTTTCACCTTTCACCTTCATGCATTGGAGAAGGAAATGGCAACCCACTCCAGTATTCTTGCCTGGAGAATCCCAGGGACGGCGGAGCCTGGTGGGCTGCCGTCTATGGGGTCACAGAGTTGGACACGACTGATGCGACTTAGCAGCAGCAGCAGCAAGTTCTCCATAGATTGTCAGCAAAGGTTAGTTTCTGTCCCTTCCAACTTCCCGTTGTTCCGTACCATTTCCATGTTAGAGAATCTGATATTAGCTTACATACAACTCCTAATGCTACATAGATTTTTTTTTATGAATCAGAAACGTTCAGAGTCAGAAGCTCAGGTGAATTACACACAGGTTCCATGTGGAGAATTTACTAAAACCCTAAGACTAACCACCAAAATAAAAAATATTTTCTCATACCTGCCTACTTTATCAGCTGCATTAGTGACCTATCACTGTGTAACAGTGGCCCCCAAACAGCGACTTAGAAAACAACACGGGTTTATGATGTCACTAGTTCTGTGGGTCAGAAATCTGTACATGACTAAGTTGGGTCCTCTGGCTCAGGGCTTTGCACAAGGCTGCAACCAAGTTATACAGGAGACCGTGGTCATCTCAAGCCTCAACTCAGGGCTGATCTTCCAAGTTCGCTCCTGCAGTTACTGGCAGGACTTAGCTCCTCGCTGGCTGCTGGCCAGAGGCTCCCTCAGTGTCTTGCCATGAGAGCTTCTCCGTAGCGTAGCTTACGATATGGCAGCTTGCTTCAGCAGAACAAGCAAGGGATAAAGCCAGAGACAGAGTGGGTGCAAGAGGGAAGTCTTTTAGAACCTAATCTCAGAGGCAGCATCCTATGGCTGTGTTATCCTGCTTGTTAGAAATAAGTCACTAGCTGCAGCCCAAACTAAAGGGGATTGAGGAGGGAGAGTCAGAAGCGCCAATCAGTGTTCTGTCTCATCACTCACCTTCACTCTCAGGGTTTCTGACACAGGAGTCTATTTCCCCCCATGAATGAGCCCTGCTCCTTCCTACCACAGGGCCTTTGCATGTGCAGTTCTGTCTGCTTGGCAGCTCTTGTCTCCCTCCCTGCCTAGTTCACTCATTTTTCAGAATTCCTCTCCAGCCTCATTCTCGCAGAGAAGCCATCCTTCTCCTGTCACAGGAAGGAAGGGTGCTTGAAATTTTACTCAGCCCAGCTCTGAATATGTGTGCCTTACTGGCCAAGTTACTTTTATCAACTGTGTTATTTCCTTCATTCACTTGTAATGGGTAGGATTTTCAGTCTACAAACTCAGGTGTGGGATACATATAAAATCTGTGTTTCTCTATTATGCCTAGGTTCAGTTTCTATTGAGTCTCTGTGTAGCTGGGGCAGGTCTCAGCTGAATCACAGTCGATGCATTCCCTCCACTCCCCAGCAATCACGTCTATGCTGGTGTGCCCGGTGATGGCAGGAAGGCCACTGGTCACTGATGTCAACTTCAGTGGCGTTTATCATTCAGTCATTGGTCAATGCGGTCACCATGGAGCGGTTCCTTGTTCTTGTTTGTGAGTTAGATCAGGTGACTCTGAGACCTGTGTGACATTCTAGGGCTCACAAGAGTCATTGTATGACTTCTTATGCCTCACAGGATTGTGGTAAACTCTGAGAGATGTCTATATTCCCAATCACCTACATGTCATGTGGACACTGCTACCCTTTGGGGCTTTCCTTCCTCCCTGGGGGTCCTCTTTCCCTTCTGCTCAGAGATCCCACAGGTTCATCCTCTGGGGACTTTGTCTTTGTCCCCATACCTGGCCCGGGGAGCAGCGCACACAGGCCTCTTTGGTCAGGGCAGTGATTCTCACTGTTCCCCTCCCAGTCCTTTTCTGCACAGCCCAGGGGACACTTTTCCGGCCATCAGGGAAGAGTGCAGCATCTTGCTCTGACATATCTTCCTCCAAATGTTTTTAACTAAGCCACGAGTTCTGTCCAACCTCCCGAGAATCTCCTCTTAAAAACGCAAAAGCAGACTCCTGACACCAGGTGATAAGTGACGCTGGAGGGCATGGAGGCCCAGAGGAGGCAACCCATCTGGGCCGTCCAGACGGGAGGGGTGGGCCTTTGAGGCCAGAGTGGAGCTGAAGAATGAGAGGAGTTGGATAAGCCCGAAGGGGCCGTTTAGCAGGGAAGAGCCTGGTTAAAGGGGAGGCATGGAGATGGGCCTCTGAGGGGCTGCCGCCCATTTGGACAGAGGAGGGTGCAGGTTGTGCCTTGGGGAGCAGCTGTGGATAAGGCTGGAGAAGTGGGCAGGGATCTGGTAACAAAAGGTCTTGGATGTCAGGTCTAGACATTTGGATTTTATCTTCAGAAAATGGAGATCTATGGGAGGATTTTTGAGCATGTGGTCAGGTGGCTGGCTTTGTGATTTAGAACGTTCTTTCTGAGCTGGGCGGTAGGGGCGGGGGTGGGGGGGGGCGGCGGGAAGGATGGGCTGGAGTCAGAGGAGCAGGGAGGGGCCTGGCGCAGCCACCTTGACAAGGAGAGAGAGGCCTGCAGTGTGCAGAGAGACTTGGTGAGCAGGGGACCAGTTCCCTGGAGCCTGGAGGGCAGGGCCACCCAGACTTGGTAAATGAGGTAGGGGGCGGGGGTCACAGAGAGCCAAGAACTCAGGATGACCCCACAACCTCCGATGGCACCTTCTATCGAGCTGGCAAGATGGGGACCCCAAGAGAAAGAGCCTGGAGAGGGGGTAAGAGTGAGTTTGGGCTGAAGTCCAGTTTGGAGTTAGGATTCTGTGAATAAGGAAGCTTCTCAGCAGAAATCTCTAGAGCAGAAAAGCTCATGTCAGTCTGTCTTCCCCTGTGCCTCTTCTTAGGCTCACACGGAAGGTGTCTTGTTTTAGTTAGTTAAAGCCCTTCCCTTATAAAATGACTAAATTAACTCATTATTGATTTATTCCAACAGTTAGATCTTTTACTCTATTAAGGTACCATCATAGAAAAGAGAACCAAAGATAAAAATGTTAGAGTTTATAGTCTAACATGGAGAACGGATCATTTTTAAAATGACAGTAGAAAATAAGTGCTATAGGGAAGTGTATTCAATGTACTGTGATAAACCATAATAGAAAAGAGTATGAAAAGGAATGTATATATATATGTATAAGTGGATCACATTGCCACACAGTAGAAACACAACATTGCAAATCAACTGTACTTCAATAAAATAAAATGCAAAAAAATGTATATCACAGAGGCAGCCTCAGAACTCCAATAATTTCTTGTAGTTGCTAGGGACCATGGTCAACTAGAATGCTTCAGCAGCAGCTGACTATAAAATGTACTGTGGCCCAAATAAATACAAAAACTAGAATTCACCAAAGAAGAGCACCCCAGGGCTGCTTTCTGGGGCTCGGCCATCCCTGCAGGGACCCCGGGGCCTGCCTGCTTGCTTCTCCACCATCCTCTGCACTTCAGGTCTTTGTACCGATCTCTCCTTGTCGCACATGTGTGCTGCATCCTCAGCTCCACCCTTTCAGTGAAATAGACCAATTTTCCCAGGAAATATGACATTTTCCTGGTTCCGCCAGTGTATTGACATTGGCACTTGAAAGGACATTTGTCATCCCCAGGTGGACAAAGTGTGGTGTGTTCAGCAGCATTTTAGTAGGACTATAAAACATTTGGGAGGTGATGGGGATATGAGGAGAGAGTTTAGCCTTTGAAGCCAAACAAACCTGCATCCTGGTCTTTTTGTGAGTGCTTGGTAGGGGGAGGTCACTTCCTCTCTCCGAAAGTCTCTTTTAGCACCTCTAAAATGCAGAGAGTCGGGGACTGGGGCCTGTGGGTGTCTGAGGAGATGACTTCTGTGAAGGGCCTGGTGCCCTTCCTGGCTCACAGGGGCTCTCTTCTCTGCTGTGTCAGCATGCCTTCCCTCCCACCCACCTGCTCTGTACACTGAGAAGTTGCTGTTCTATCAAACAGTCAGTCCCCCGACACCCACACCAGGACCAAGTTCAACCCTGTGCAATGACCTGATCATGGTAGAATTTCAGGCAGATGCTGAGGGAGAGAGTTGGGGGAGGGACTTGAGGTGGCAAGGGTGGGGAAAATACAGGTTGCTTGGCTAATACATACACCAAATGTATGTATGTATCATTTTTTAAAAATCTGTTCACAGAGACCATTCCAATGAATAGAGCCTTAATTGGGAAGCAAGAGAATGACTTTGGTCTTCTCTGGTGCCTCAGATAGTAAAGTATCTGCCTGCAGTGCAGGAGACCTGAGTTTGATCCCTGGGTCGGGAAGATCCCCTTGAGAAGGGAATAGCTACCCACTCCAGTATTCTTGCCTGGAGAATTTCATGGACAGAAGAGCTTGGCAGGCTACAGTCCATGGGGTTGCAAAGACTCAGACATGACTGAGCGACTAATACTTTCACCCTTTTTTTTCCCCCAGGATGATTTCACTAAAAAAAGTCTTAAAAACCACCTGTGTCCTGTTAGGGTTCAGGCTATCAGAAATAGAAACGCCCCCGCTGTCAGATGTCTCTGTTCCGCTCATTCAGCTGGCAGAGCTGTGAGTGAGTGTGGAGCCTGCTTGCAGGGGGAAGGGGCTGCCTGGCATGCCTGATGAGTCACTGCGGCCTGCCCTGGCCCCCTGCATGCAAGGTGGCCACTGTCTTTAGGCATTTGTATTCTCCTTTGGGTGGAAAGGTAATTACGGCCTCCATAGCCTGTGGCTGTTACCATTTTGCACGGCCCTGAATAGAGGCAGAAATCTTTCATAAAATCCTTCTTTTTCAGGGAAATTGTTGGGCGAGGGGTGGTGGGGATTTGAGTCTGTTTTCTAAGGTTGAAGCAGAAGCAAGGCTGGTACAAGTGTAGCAACCTTTCAGGATTTGCAAAATGCTCAACTGTTTGCCGTCAATTACTGCCAAATGCGGTTGTCACGCAAAGTAGCTTAATTGGCCCACAGGTGGGTTGAGTTTGAAACCCTTGGATTGTACCAATGCAAGAGAGAGGAAAACAGATTTGACAGATTCAGGCTGGGGCTGTGTACTTTACAAGAACACAGAGGAAAAACATCTGAGGACAGAATGGGCCTTAATGGTCAGATCATAGATAGAAAGATAGATCAATGGATAGATGTTAGCTGACAGGGACCAAGGAAAAATGCAGATATCAGGAGTTTGGGATTGTAATATTTAAAAAATGTAACCATGGCCATATGGAAGATATTCCAGACAGATGCTATATACGGAGACGTCCAGGGATTGAAGATGACAATTCACTCTAAAGAGTTAGTCCACATTGTAACTAAGGCAGAGCTGGCTTGTAGACATCATCAGCTGAGTTGTGTCACCAGGGGAAAACATTTACTCATGGAGTCTAGAGTTAGGTTCAGCAATCAGATTCCCAGTTTTGAGCTGCCACCCTCAGGAAATCAGGTAACCTTGGTAAATGACTTCTTTGGATCTCAGTTTCCTCATCTACAAGATGAATGCCTGTCACGGAGAGCATGGAATGCTGCAAAAGACATGCCTGACGTACAATTAGAGCTTGGTCCATGGTTGCAATTATATTTTCATATATCACTTTTTTCAACACTCTGTAACTGCAGTTGATCATATCCTCTGTGCCCGGTCTGTACTAGGAGCTAAGGATATGGACTTGCTTATTTCATAAATATTTGCTGAACACCTGTCATGTGCCAGGTCTTCCCTGGTGGCTCAGCAGTAAAGAATCTGCCTGAAGTGCAAGAAACCTGGGTTCGAAAGATCCTCTGGAGAAGGGAATGGCTACCCACTCCAGTATTCTTGCCTGGAGAATCCCATGGACAGGGGAGCCTGGCGGGCTACAGTCCATGGGGTCATAGAGTCAAACACAGCTGAGTGACTAACACTTTCACTTTCACTTACCATGTGCCTGGCAGACACTGCTGAGCCCTGGAAACAGACTTGGGTGGAAACAGACAAGACCCCTACCTACAAGGTGGCTCCAGGCTGGGGAGGGAGACAGACATTCAAATAACAAAAATACCTGCCATAGAGAGGTCCTTGCTGAATACCAGAACTTCAAGGGGCTCCTGTTCAATGGGCTCATCACAGGGATTACCAGCCCATTTTGCAGATGAGGAAACTGAAGCTCAGAAAGGTGAAGGGCCTTGTCTAGGTCCCCACATCTAGTGACTGGCAGAGCCTCAACTATCATAGAACAGAGACCAGCCTGACTCCAACGTGTGGAATCTTTCTCAACTGCACACAGCTGCTGGGGTGTGTTTCAAGTTTCTGGGTGAAGACACCAGGCCAAGGCAGAGCTGAGAACACGCGTGGACCCTGGAGGCATACAGCTTTCAGAGGCTCCGGTTTGGGAAGGATGTAACTTGCAGGCTACGGATGAGGGCTTTGAGAGGAGTAGGCTCCTCCTGGCCGCGAGGGGTACTGGATGTGTCCTGGTGTGTGGATGTGTGTCTGTGACCGTCCTTGTGTTTCTCCGTTTCTGTGTGTGTGTGACTGTGTGCATGTACCTCTGGTGTGTGCATGAGGAGGGGAGGCAGGCATGTTTGTGTGTAGGTGTGTGTGTTTACATATGTCTCTGTGTGACTGTGTGTCTCTGACTGTGTCTGTATTTAAGCGTGTGTGTGTGTGTCTGAGTTGGGGGTGTGTGGATAGCTGCGTCTGTCTGCATCTCTCGGTTGGCATGTGTGTCTCTGGAGACGTGTCTGTCAGCGTCTATGTGGGCGCATGCCTCTGTGCGTGTGTGTGGGGTGACCTGCCCCCCCTCGCTCCCCGCAGGTGTTTCTGTGGAGCTAATCGAAGTTGTCCTTCAGAACCAGGGAAACGACGGCGTCGGTGCCTTTAGCCTTATCTCCCAGCCTGCCGTTCTGTCACAGGAAATGAGATTTGCTTGGCACAACCTGCTCCTTGTGAGGTCATTTTGGCTGCGGTCTGCACGTTCTGCTCTCCTAGGCATTTGTCTTTTGATTGCTTGATGAATACATGCCAGCCAATGTCAAGATTAAGAGAACATGAGTTTCGGGGCGGGGGGCGGGTTAAAATAAGAATCATCCAAGGATGTAACGTTAGCTGTCCGTCTTCTTTGCTGTGGACTTGGAAACCATGATAAAGAAGATAGAGCTTTGGCTTTGGGATGGTAGGACCTCAGTTCAAGTCTCCTGTTGGCCCCTTATTTAAAAGCTGTGTGACCTTGGGGAGGACACTGTACCTCTCTGAGCCCAGGGTTTTTTACCTGCTAAGTTCAGAAGTTCTTTGGAGGAGCCAATATAATAAAAGATGAAAATGTTCTCAGAAATCCACAAAGTCCTTAAATTCTATGATATCAAGGCTAAGAGGCTGAGCGGGAAGTCTCCAGGCTCAGAGGTCAGGAAGGTATATGTTTGGATCCTGGCTCTATTCTTTTCTTAATCAGCAAGTTGTGATGCCTCTCTGAGCTTCAGATTGCTTCTCTGTTAAATAGGATATTATTTATAAAGCACTTAGCTCACTGCTAGCCACTGTGAGAGGCCCCCAAACAAGAGCTGTTACTATTTTGGCTGATACAACAAGGGTTGTGGGAATATGAATATCTGCCCACTTTCAAACTGTCCATGAATGTAAGCAAGACACAGCCCCTGGGAGTGAGGGGGAAACCGACGATGTGATAGAGGTGATTTACTATTAACGCAGCGTCAGCAGAGTGTTCTTGGCATCGCCATTTCTGACCAGCAATTTGTGTTTCCTCTAGAACTCAGAGGCTGTTCTAATTGCAGAAAGGAGCTGAGAATGAGGTGGCCTCCATCCCAGAGTGGTCCAGACCACCTTCTGGGGGCCAACTTCCCCACATCTCCAGCCGCATCCCTTCTACGGGATTCCTTCACTCCAGCAAGACTTCACCTCCCACCCGTTGCCTTGGAACACACTGTTCCCTCCCTGGGAATAGCCCGCACCACCACCCTACCCCCAGACTGTCTGGGCTGGGCTCCAGGTGCCTCTGCTCAGGCTAAGACAGATGTCCCTGCCCCCTGTCCCCAGCCTACCCTGGGTCACCACACTGTGTGATGCCCAGGGCATTTCAACAGTCTGCTCTGTGTCTGGCTGTCTCCCAGCCAGTGCCCTCCAGGAGGGCACGGACAGGGGACGACAAGGCCCTCACTGGGTGTTTGCAGAGTGAACCCATGGAGATCAGCTGTTCTCTCTCATTTTCTGCCCCTGCCCCCTTAGATGCAATGCCTTCAGATATCAATCTATTCATCCAGACTCACTTCTGACAACATTTTGCTCAAAAACAGAGATCTTGGAGAGACTGACCTTGTTGATTTGGTTTGGGTTAGAAGCAGGTTTATGTCTGCTGGACTGCTGGTCTTTAATAATAGTGCCACGCAGGCCAGAAGACAAAAGTTTCCCAAGTGCTTGGCCAGCTGTCCAGTGTATTAGGGCTAGCATGGGGGTTTGTCATAAAGACCATGGTCATCCAGGTAGGCCTGTGACGTCAGTGTTGGAGAATGCTTGAGGACCTAGGTTCTGGGATTGGACTGCTTGGTTTCCAGCCTCAGAAATACTGAACCTCTTTGTACCTCAGTTTCCTCATCTGTAAAAAGGGGATACATAATATACGTTATCTGCTTCACTGAGGTTTGGTCAACATTAAAGGAGATCATTCAAGTAAAGTCCTTGACCCAGTGTCTGGTGTAAAGTGAGTGTTCAGTGGAGGTGAGCTAGTGTTTCTGTTGCATTGCATTTGTGACTAATGGAAATACGCGCCCAGGCCTCCACTGTGGCTGTAACAGAGACTGCACGGCTACAGTGAGACATTGATCTTCCTTCCACCAGAGCTGAGCTCCAGGAACTCGACGTTGGAATTACTCTTTAATTCAAATCAGTTTTTGTGAACAGGAAGACATCATTCGAGAAGAAATATGAGATCTGTCTGTACCTGATGAGGTGTGAGCCTTTCTTTTCCTCAGTGGGTACCCGGTATGTGAGTTGGTCGCCTTGGTGGTTGGGTCACCTGATGGCATAAAGCAGCGGTCAGCAAATGACAGTTCCCAGGACAAATCTGTCCCACAGTCTGTTTCTGTAAATAAAGTTTTACTGAAACACAGTTACAACCATTCCCTTACACAATGTCTATGGGTGTTTTGCACCATAATGGCAGAGTTCAGTAGTTGTAACCGAGACCTCAGGGCTTGCACAATCTACAATAGTTTCTGTCTGGTTCTTTACAGAAAAGTTTGCCGACCCCCTGGTGTTAGATTGAAGTGGGATTAAAGCTGATTGAGCTCAACCAGAACACCGGGCACCAGCCCATCTCTTGCTCTCCCTCAAGCCTGGCATCAGGCTGATCACCAAGATCAGATTATTTGGCCCACACTGTCTCATACATTCAGTCCCCCATCTCTTCCTCAAATGCCACAGCCTTCGTTCAGCCCTTTCCCCACCCCTCTTGACTATCACACACAAGAGCCACCACCAGCCCACAAGGTGTCTGGGTGAACTAGATAAGGATATCTTCTGTGGGTAGGTGCAGCCCCACCACAAGTCGCTGGGCAGCAGGAGTGCCTCTTGGCTGGAAAACCCCCCACCTAACACTATTGATTATGCTGGTTCAACTGTAGCTCTCACACCTCTTGTTTCCGTCTGTTGATTATAGTGTCTCCTGGTGTCCCTGTCCAGGCAGTCCTCCACACCAGAGCTACAGCGATCCTTGTAACCAACTTGACCGCATCATAGCTTCCCCTGGCCCTCAGGACAGAGCCTATGAACATGACATTCAAGGCCCATCGTAGTTTGGTCTTGGCTAGTCTCCCTGTCCCATGGCTCAAAATCTGCTCAGTCCACATCACATCTGAGCCCTGCCATGCAATTTGACGCCCCCCTCCCCCCGCCAGTGGCCTAGACTTCCACACTTGCTAATATTTTGGGGATCAGCACAGTCCTGTCCTCAGTGGAATACTCTGTTCTTCCTCTTACCCATCCAGAAAATTCCTAGTCATCCTTCAAATCCGCTACAAGCATCTTCTCCCTGTTTCACCCTCCCCGATTCTCCCAGGCAGACTTGGACCCTCCTTCTGCAGTTTGATTCACAAACCATGGTCCATAGCCCATCGGTGGGTCAGGTTAGCGGTGTAGTGGATCTTGATGAATACTTCTTGAAAGATGACCTAGGGTGGAAAACACATAAGTGCATCACTCTTTGTCAGGTGTGGATATAACATAGGATGAATAGCACAGGCTATGGAGCTGGACTGCCTACATTCAAGTCTGGTGCTACAATTGGTTATCAATGATCATAGGCAAGTGACTTCATCTTTCTGTGTCTCAATTCCCTCACTTGGAAAGCAATGATAATGATAGCAGTTCCTTTATGGCCTACCATGAAGGTTAAATCAGTATATTACTTAATATATATATTTATATATTATGTATAAATATATTTGTATGTTTGCACAACCCTACTTGGAGATATAGCACACTTGGTTCCAGATCAATGCAATAAAGCAGATACTGTAACAAAGCAAGTCACACTTTTTTGGTGTCCTGGTGCATATAAATTATGTTTACACTATAGTCTCTTAAGTGTGCAATAGCATTATTTTTAAGAAAACAATGTACACACCTTAATTAAAAAACAGTGCTATTGGAAAAATGGCACCCATAGACTTGCTGGAGACAGAGTTGCCACAGACTTTCAATTCGTGGGAAACATAATATCTGTGAAGCACAATGAAGCAGAGGAAAGGCCTTGTGGGCTTGCCTGGTGGCTCAGTAGTAACGAATCTGCCTGCGATGCCAGAGGCGTGGATTCAATCCCTGGGTTGGGAGGATCCCCTGAAGGAGGAAATGACAACCCACGCCAGTGTTCTTGGCTGGAAAGTCCCATGGACAGAGGAGCCTGGCGGGCTACATTCCATGCGGTGTCAGAGTTGGACATGACTTAGCAACTGAACATGTACACACGTACACATACACATTATACATACATACACACACACACACACACATATATGGTGCTAAGTCACTTCAGTTTTGTCTGACTCTTTGCCATCTTAGGGACTGTAGCCCACCAGGCTCCTCTGTCCATGGGACTTTCCAGCCAAGAATACTAGAGTGGGTTGCCATTCCCTTCTCCAGGAGATCTTCCCGAACCAAACCCGCATCTCTTATGTCTCCTGTGTTGGCAAGCAGGTTCTTTACCACTAGTGCCACCTGGGAAGCTCACCATAGATATAGATATAATATGGATCTAATATATTATCTGTTTAGAAAGATCCCCGGCCACACATGGAATGCTATAAACATGTTAGCTAGTGTGTGTGTGTGCACGTGTGTGACCGTGGTTTATGATGAGGCTTATCTGAAAGCCTATGCTCTGGCTGAATCTATTTTGATCCTTATTAAAGCAATTATTTGACTATATTAATTTTTTTTGTATTCTTTTCTCTCTCCTTTACTAGACAGGCAGCTCCTGGGAGGTGGTAGATGTGTCTTATTTATCTCTGCGTTCCAAGCACCTAGCATCATATTTACTTGATCAATGTTTTTTTCTTTTTTTTTTAGCAAATAAGAAAATGAAGCCTAGGTGCAGAAGATGAAGCCCCCAGGGTCTCCTTATGGCAATAGCAGGGGCCAGAATCCTCCAGTCCCTCCTCAGCCTCCACCTTCTCCTGGGAAAAACATGCCAAGCCTGCCTGGGATTCAGGCAACTTTCTCAGGCTATCTGGTGTCCATGATGAAAACAGGTGAGCACATCTCACTGTCGGTGAGAAGGAGGAAGGCATGAGGGACCCTCAAGCAAGAAATGGAGCTTCCAGGCTGATGCCGGGGAAAATGGAAACTGCAGCTGACTTAAGAGATTTCTATAATGAGAGAAAACCAATTTAAATGCAAATAGCCCACAGTGAGTTGGGGAAAGATTCCACTCTGCCTGCCGAGGAAGGGTGGGAAACAAACACTGCTCTCATCACGAGGCTGGTTCACTCCTGGACAGGAGGGTTGCTTTATCTGTTTACGATTACAGTCTAAACTAGTGACCAAAGTCACATGCATTGCTGGCAGCATTTCCTGGTGCTCTGTTGTACCCATTGAGAAATGGGGGTCTCTGAGGGGGCCAGCTGTCAGCCACTACCGTTTACTGAGGTCCTGGCAGGTGATAATTGCCTGGCACGGCATAGAGGACAAAGGATATCCTGTAGATGGGCACTGCCTCTGAGGGGCCTGCAGCCTTGGGGCCTTTAGACCCTAGTCGATTCTGGAGCCATAATAAGAACCAACATTTTACAGAGCATTTTATGTGCCAAGCCCATGGCTAAATGCTTGATATGATAGTAACTCACCAAATTCTCACAGTGACCCTGTGAGATAGAGCCTATTATTATTCCCATTTTACAGATAAGCAAACTGAGGTTCTAAGACCCAGACAGGGTTCCAGAGCTCTGGCTCATATTCCCCTGGGAGTATGAGTATGCTGGGGAGAGGCATGGAGTACATGTACCCCAGTCTCTGCAGAGCAGAGATGCTCGAAGTCTGGACGCCCTGGGACAGAGGCTGCCCCTGGTCTTGGCCTGGGACGGAAAACATAACCCTGATCAACAAAACAAGAGGTGTGGGTTGCTCTGCCACTAACTGGCTATGTGACCTCGAGGGTCACTCTCCCTCCCTGGGCCTCATTTGCTTATATAAAATGAAGAAAGTAGTCTCAAATGATTTTAGGCTATAAAATCTCTTATTCTAGGACTCCAGCTACTCTCAGGAATAGCCATTGTCCAGCTGATAAAACACCTCCTTCACTCTCCTTTGTGGCTCAGGCCCTGCCCTCTACCCCTTCTGGCCCATATCTGTTGCAATGGAGCACTTTAATTTCCTCCTTTGGTTTCATAATTCAAGGACAGCACCATCTGCCACATCAAATCCACAGTTCCTGATAGCCTCCTTCTCAAAACAAGAGATGGATAAAGGCTTCATCTGGTTTATTTCATGGACAGAGAAGGAGCTGGCAAAACCAAGTGGGGACAGCTTTGGCTTTGCAAGCTGCATTAATCCCCTAATCTTCTGGGAGGGCCCCAGAGCCCATTCTGTCATCTCCACCGCCTACTCTGGCCAAGTCATTGTGATGATGATGATGAGAGATGGCATTTACTAAGGCGCTTCTGAGTCAGGCATGTTCTTAAGTGTTTTGTGGGTTAATTTATTTCATCTCCACCACCGTCTCTGCAAGGAAGGAGCTAATAAACATAGCCCCACTTGACAGATGCAGAAACTGAGTCACAAGAGGCTTCAGAAACTTGCCAAAGGCTAAATGTGAACTGGCTGGGGAAATAAACAAACTCAAATGCATCCCAAGATGGCCAGTCTGAGGAGGGCTGGGCTTCATAGCTGAGTGCTCTGACCTCTGCTCTTCGAGGAGGTGGAGCCACTGTCCTCTGTGAAACATTCACTCATCACGTTTTTGTGGGGCAGCCCACAGGGTGCCGCGTGCTGCTTTCCAGGCTGGGCCCCAGCTGGGAGCAAGGCCCATGGGGGCCCGCTCTCCGAGGGTTGACCCTTTTGTACAGGAGACAGGCCCCAAATAAGCAACTGAATACACAGACACAATCATTTTAGGAAAATACAAAAGGGGGCTAGAGAGAGACGCACGGGTAGATGGTGAGAGAAGGCCTGTTGGCGTGGAGGACTTCTGAGCAGAGCCGTGGGCAATCAGCCACACCCCTGGACTCCTCCGCCTCAGCCCGAGGGCGTGTGGGGCCTGACAGCTCTCTGTTGGGGGTCTGTCGGGGGTCTGTGCTGTGCTTTACGAGGCATTTAGTAGCATCTCTGGCCTCGAGCCGTAAGATGCTGGTGGCAGCCTGCTCTCTAGTGTGACAGCTGACACTGTCCCCAGATGTCAGCAGATGTTCCTGGAGGACAAAATCTCCCTGATGCAGAACTGCTGAGCTATGAGATCAGCAAAGCAGACAAATGGGCAGAAGGGATAGCAAAGCAGGCTGAGTGGGTGAGGAGCAGAGAGAAGGCTGGTTTGGCTCAAGGACAGTGGCCCGGGGGGAAGGCGGGTGGGATCGTCAGGGCAGTGGGCTCTTTTAGGACTCTCTCGAAAGTCCTCAGGAGCTCAGCTCTGTGCCAGGAAATGCGCAGGCTGTGCCCACGGACCCAGCACACACTCTAAGGTGGGCATGGCCAAGGTGCCATCAGCTGGAGGCAGGCGTCAGCATGGGGCTGTCCATGGTCACAACAGAACAGGATATTCTGGACATAAGGCCAGCAGAGCTCCTTGGAAGGCAGTGAGCACAGTGCAGGAAGGCCTCGGGCAGGCGGTATCTGGACCGCCTCACTAAGAGGAATTCAGGTGACTGAGGCCCTCACCTTCCCAGTATCCTGGCTTTTCCGTTGCCATTAGCAACCACCCCACTCCCCAGGCCCCCATCACAAACTATTTTGGTGGATTTCCAATCATGGTAGCCGCCCTAGCCTAGCCAAGGGGTTGGCATGAGACCCAGGCTTGGCTATCAAATTCTTTCTTACTGGAATTAGAATATTGGGCAGAGAAACCCACGGGCAGAGGATGGCTTGAGTCAGTTTTTCTAATGGAAATGGAACAAGGCATGTTCTTTTGTTCTGACATATTTTTTCACTCTCTCAGCTCCCTAAGAAACCATCATTTCTCTCTCTTTCAAAGCCCCCTAGTTTTTCAGCTTTTCCTTGTAATGCCCTTTTGATTGATGTTTATCTATTTAATTTACCAGTGAGTTTCTGATGCTTGAAACTGCAATTAAAATAGAAATGGTGCATTGTGAACAGGGAAAAGGGAGTGTGCATTTCTGATCCATTACACTTGGTACTTGACATTAAACAAGCTGTGTATCCTTCTCTCTCCTAGCTGTAACCAGGAGCTTTTCCAGGGCTGGGACCCTGCATTTTCCTTTTCGTACCCACATCGGTCAGCTCACAGCTGCCTTCTTATTAATTTACTTCTGGCTGTGCTGGGCCTTCATTGCTGTGCATGGGCTTTCTCTAGTTGCAGCGAGCGGGGAGCCTCTTTTCATTGCTGTGTGTGGACTCCTCACTGCAGGGACTTCTCTAGGGCACCCGGGCTCAGTCAGTGTGGCTCATGGGCTTAGTTGCCCTGCAGCATGTGGGATCTTCCTGGACCAGGTATCGAACCCATGTCCAATGCATTAGCAGGTGGGTTCTTTACCACCGAACCACCAGGGAAGTCCTGGGGCTGCCTTCTTTTTGCACTCGCCATGGCTTGTAATGACTTCTTTCTCTGTGGGATAATTTGTTCACTGTCTCCTCCCCCACTGTGCCGGAGGTCCCATGGAGGGAGAGCACATGCAGTCTTCACACACAGTGTGACCGACCAACCTGATTTGCCTTTGTCACATGGGTTTCCTGGTTCTTGGTCTGCCAGTGCCGGAATCAGGAAAATCCCCAGCAAATTGAGACTGTGGTCACCCCACCACGGCAGGCATACAGGAAGTTTTCAATAACCATTCGTCCCTGACCCTCAAGAAAGGATCATGTTGAAAAGGACTGTAGAGGCATCCCAGCATAAGACAAATTCTTTTCTTAAATTACGTTTTTTCACACCTACTCTGTGCCAGGGAACCAGGTTGCCCGAAGCAGGAGGTTCAAGGAAGGGGCGTTCCAGCAGCCAGAACTGAAAGTGCAGGTTAGAACCAGACTGAGGAGGGGTGCACATGCCAGGCTGAAGAATCTGAATACACACAGGTGCGGCAGATTCCAAGCAATTTAGAAGCAGGGAGAAATCATTTAGGAGCGATGCCTCAGCAGCATTTACCAGGATCTCTAATGAAGGAAACCTTTGCAGGGGCTGCTGAATGAGGGGACGAAACCTGAAGTCATTTTGTCATTTCTTCCTAGGGCGTAGTCTGGGCAGAGGGGGGTTTGGCTATTTCCTTTTTCATTCAAACACAGCCATCTGCTCAGTTCAAAATGCAGAAAATGCACTCCTCTGGAAACATACATTCATTCGTGACTATGTGGCAAATCACACTTCTTTGCTTCTCATGGAGATCCAGGGACCTGAACTATTCCACGAGACCATCCTTAGGGGGGTTTCACTCCTGCTCTGTCCACAGGGGAAAAACATGGATGGGTAGCCAAGCACAGTTTGGGGGCCTGAAAATCATCTGAGAAGAATATGTTTCTAATCCAGCTCCCTCATTGCAGAGAGGGGCTTCCAGGTGGTGCAGTGGTAAAGAATCTGTCTGCTAATGCAGGCGACTCAGGAGATGTGGGTTTGATCCCTGGGTAGAAAATGGCAACCCACTCCATTATTCCTGCCTAAAAATTCCATGAATAGAGGAGCCTGGCAGGCTCCAGCCCATGGAATCACAAAGAATCAGACACAACTAAGCAAAGCGTGGCAGTGGCGTCTCAGAGAGGGCGAAGAACCTTCCTAAAGAGACCTAATGGGGGGGTGGGGAAGGGCGTGGGTTCGATCCTTGTTCAGGGAACTAAGATCCCACATGCCCTGAGGTGTCACCAAAAAACATAAAATAAATTAAAAAAAAAAAAAAAAGAGACCTAACAAGTGAGACGCACAGAATGGGCTGTTCACGCCTTACCTTTCTCAGTAAAGAACTGAACAGCGTAGAAGGGAGCCCCTAGCAGACGAGAAAGTTCCAGGAGGTGAATAGACGCAGAAATAAAAAGATAGAATCAGGTGGTTAGAGAGTTTTTCCTTTTTGAAGTCTTTCTCAATCCTTATTACACCAAGAAGACTCCCACTGGGGCACTAATGTCTGTCACACCTCTCCAGATCTCCCATTTAAATGAACATCTAAAAGGCTTCATGAGCCTAGAGTCTTCAATGGGCGACCCTATTCCTCTAGAATTCAGCAATACTGCCTCATTTGCATAATATTTCTTTTTATGAGTAGCTTCTATTTGTGGCTTTCCATTTATAGTAATGAGTATGCTTCCCTTTAGAAGCAACATATTTTGAGCTTTGAATGTGAGACAAATTCAAGAAAAATAATGAGGGAAGAGGAGACCCAGTAGACCAGGGGTATACAGCTGTTGCACAATTATTGGTGGTCCTCAAACAATTGAGGCTTGAAAACAGGGGCAGAGCTCAGAGGTCCTGTGACCCCAGGCTGCTCACCTGAGCAGGCTCCATTCATGTCATTCAGCAAATGTCAAGCCTGAAATGTAAAAAGTGGCTCCTTAAATGAATTAGAGACAGAGACCCTGGAAAATGTCAGAGGATTCTTCCCATGACCTTGAACAGATAAACCTCCTGAGATGAGAGAGAGTAGATCTATTGTTTAACTTGGCAAAGGACCTCCTGGTGGGTAAGGGGTCTCCTTTCTAAACAAAAGGGTGGCTGGTGAATTTATATGCCTCCTATGAAAAATCACTGAAACAGTGATCATGGCAGGCATGGTGGTAGAAAGTCAGTAGCAGCCTTATTGGCACCCTGTGTTAAGTTCTGTGCTTCTGAAATCTTCTCCCTTGATGCAAACTCCCTATAATGCTAATGCTAATATTATCTGACATTTAAGGAGAGCATACCATGTGCTACGACCTCTTCAAAGTTCTCCATCCATTCATTTAATCCTAACATCAGTGCTAGGAGACAGGTATTATTACTCACATTTTACAGATGAGAAAACTGAGGTCTTGCGTAGAAGCAGATTCAAGCCCAGGCAGTCTGGTTCTAGAGCCTGCCCCCAACTATCACACTTCACAGAGATAAGTGAGTACAGGCTTTATCTTCATCTTACAGAAGATGACTCTGGGCTTGGAGGGTAGAATAAGTAACCTGAGATCACACAGCTAATGAACTGTGAAGTCAGCTAAACCACCTCCCAAGAGTAAGCAGCATTTTCTTGAAAGCAAGTCATTTCACTAATTAACAAATGTTTATGGAGCATCTACCATGTGGGCAAGACCCCTCTTCCTGCACACACGTGCTCTTGCACTAGCCATGTACAATTGGGGGCATTGTGCCCTCCCTTCTCTCCCTCAGACAGGGAGGGGGTAGGGGGCAGTAATCTCATGACTTCTTCCTGGGGCCTCTGGGTATCTGGATGCATCTAAGGCAGATCTAAGGGCTCCAGAAACTTCACTGTGTGGCAGAATCAGCCAGCCTGGGCAAAGGCTGTAGAAACTTTATTCTGGTCCCAGTTCTGACATTTTCTGCTAGAGTCTAGGCCTTCCGAATGGTCTGACTTAACTCATGGGGTTATTGTGAAAATGCAATGGGATGACATGGCAAAAGACTTTTCTTCCTGTAAATGGCTCCACGTAAATGGTGGCCATTAGCTTGCATTGCTCTCTGGTGCATGATTTTTAAAAGAGAAATTATTGTTTGTTTCTAGTTGTCAAAGTTTGGGCGTTACAGAAAAACACACAGAAACAAAGAAAAAATTGTTCATTTCCCCTCTACCCCTTGATGGTCTCTATTAACCCATTGATGTAGTTCCTTCTGGCTACGAAAATGTAAATGTAAATATAATCATTGCCTGACAAAACCCAGCAGTGTCCCATTGCACTTAGAATAAAATCCAAACTCCCTGTAAAACCTCACCTTGGCTTTCAGACTACTTATCCTGCGTGTGCCTGACTCTCCCCTACCTCTTTTCTCCAGGCTCACACACTACTTCTCTTCCTTTATTTTCTTTTCTAACACTCCAGCTGCATTGTCCTTAAAGCCTTCAGCACTCCGCCTGAAATGCTCCTCCCCAGATCCTCAGGACCAGAGGTTTTTCAATATGCGGGAGGCGATCAAACTGTCAGTTCCTCGGACCATCCCTACCTTGTCCCTCAGTCTAAACTAGCCCATCTTATATCTTCTTTACGGCACTGTACTACTCTCAGGAATTGCCTTGTTTATTCTCGAACATATTCTATGTTTGTCATCTGACTGCCTCCCAAACAATACACTCACCTCGTTGCCCTCCATCACGGAAGTGTTCAGAATATTGTCTGGGACACAGCACCTTAGCTACTTAAAAAGTGAATGGAGAGGGTGTGGACCACAGTGGGGCCACAGCCCGCCTGGCCTCTGCCGCCTCCGGTGGACCCCAGGGGCTCGCCCGAGGGGGTGTCCCGCCCAAGCGCGAGCTCTGCTGTGACCTGCATCCCGCGTCCTTGGCCGCGGGCCGGGCCCGAGGCCGGCTACGAATTCTCTGCGCTCGGAGCCGGGGCCCCCGCCGCCCGCCGCCGGACTCGGACGCAGGGCTGGTTGAGCCAGACCTGTGACCTGTCCCTGGCCTTCTAGTGGCGCCTCCTTAGGTGGGAACTTCCGTCTTCCTGCTTACAGAGGAGCCCTCCCCACCAGCCAGCCCCTTCCCCGCCTGCCGGCCCCAGGATGGGCGAATTCAGGGAGAAGTCGACAACTACCTGCAGCACTATCTGTCTCAAGCACCTGCTCTTCACTTGCAACTGCTTCTTCTGGCTGGCTGGACTGGCCGGCAGGGCCGTGGGCACCTGGACGCTGGCCCTCAGGCGTGACGGCATCAGCCGGCTGGCCTGGAGCACCTGCCTGGCCACAGCCTGCATCCTGGTGGTGGCGGGCCCTGTCGTCATGGTGACGGATTTTGGGCTGCTCTGCAGTCTTCAAGGAACAGAGGAACCTGCTACGTCTGTACTGTGTCCTTCTCCTTATCAACTTTCTGCTGGAGATCATTGCAGGAGTCCTAGCCTATGTCTACTATCAGCAGCTGAATGCAGGGCTCAAGGAGAACCTGAAGGACACCATGGAAAAGGGGTACCCGCAGCCGGGCCACAGAGGCGTGAGCAGCGCTGTGGACGGCTTGCAGCAGGAGTTCTACTGTTGTGGCAGCAACAGCTTGCAGGACTGGCAGGACAGGGAGTGGATCCGCCTGGGCCAGGCAGGTGGACCTGCGGTCCCCGACAGCTGCTGCAAGACCAGCCCCCAACATCTACAGAGTGGAGGGCGGCTGCATCACCAAGCTGGAGACCCTCCTCCAGGAGCACCTGAGGGTCAGCGGGGCCGTGGGCCTGGGCACCGCCTGTGTGTGGGTGTTCAGCGTGCCCTTCACGAGCTGCTGGTATAGGAGCCTGAAGCTGAGCGCTGTTGCCCGTGTCCTCGGGAGCCAGCCCTCTGTGTGCGCCGCAGCTCCTCGTGATGCGGTGACTATTGAGGCTCCTGACAGAAGGCTGCTGCGGTCCAGAACGCGGCTCTGCCCCCTCCCCTGCCGGGAAGACTGCGTTCTGGTGCCTGGGGCCCCCACTGTGCCATCACCGGGACCTCTGGGGACCCCCAGACCCCACAGGCAGCTTCAAGTGCCTTTAGCTGCACACCAAAGTCCCAAGGCCTAAAGGCCAGCCCCACCTATCTGCTGGGGTGGGGATTAACAGGGGTCCCCCCTCCCACCGCTGTCTTCTTTGGGCTGAAGTCATGGCCTTGGGTTGCTCCCAGGCCTGTGCGATTTGGGCAGAAATGGACTGGCACAGGGGGCGCCGAGCAGCAGGTGAGGAGGCCCCAAGTGCCTCCCCCCAGACCCCTCGGGTATTGGGGCCTCCTCCTTAACTGGGGAGCAGCTCCCTGGGCAAGCCTCTGCCGCTCCCCCTGCTGCCCTCCCACTGTGCTGACCACCATCTGCAGCCCTGTGTTCCCTAGTTCTTTGTTGTCACCCCTCCCCCAGAGGCAGGCATCCCTCGGGTTATAGTCACTGCTGTACTCCATGCCTAGGACTGCTCCTGCTACTTGATAGGTGCTCAATAAACGTCTGTGGAATTAAAAAAAAAAAAGGAATGGATTTTATTAATGTACTTTCAAGCTGAGAGCATACTATATTAATGGTTTGCAACTGGATGTTTTCACTTAATATGGTGTGACCACAATGACTTTTCCCAGGTGGCTCAGTGGTAAGGAATCCTCCCGCCAAACAGAAGACCTGGGTTTGATCCCTGGATTGGGAAGATCCCCTGGAGAAGGAATGGAAACACACTCCAGTATTCTTGCCTGGGAAATCCCATATGGGCAGACAGAGGAGCCTGGCAGGCTGCAGTCCATAGGGTTGTAAAAGAGTAGGACACGACTTAGCAACTAAACAATGACTTTTAATGGTAGTGTGGTAGTGCGTTGAATGAATATATCATCATTTTCAACTAAGTCCCTGCTATTGACTAGTTGGGACATTTCTTTCTTATTTGATTTATTTTATTGAAGTATAATTGATTTACAATGTTGTGTTAATTTCTGCTGTATAGCAAAATGATTCAGTTAGACAATCATATACATTCTTTTTCATATCCTTTTCCATTATGGTTTATCACAGGATATTGAATTTAGTACCCTGTAGGACCTTATTGTTCATCCATCTTATATATAACAGTTTGCATTTGCTAATCCCAAACTCCCAATCCACCCCTCCCCCACTCCCCTTCCCCCTTTGCCAACCACAGATCTGTTTTCTTTTTTGGGGTTGGAGGGGAGACATTTCTGATACTTGTATTTGCAAGTGATACTATAGCAACCATCCTTGTATGCACAGAGTTTTGCATCCCTCCATAACTATTTCCCTAGGATTAATTTCTAGCACTAAAAATTGTGGCATCAAAGGGGGAATCATATTTATCCTCTTGATATACATTGCCAGACTGGCTTGAAGAACAGTTGTATCATCTCTGAGTTTGCTTTGATGACCCTTAGCATTTGGCCTTCTTAGTGGAATCCTCTGAACACAAAGGAAGTGTCACGATCTCCTTACTTAAGGTTGAGGTCACTCAACAAGACAGGTGATGTCTACTGCCTACAGAAACCTCCTTCATTTTCAACCACAGGTACACTTTCAGGCACTGCTGACAGGGCCAGCACGTGATTTGTAGGGATCCTCTAAGCAGTGATGCTTTAAGACTAGATGTCGCTTCGGCTGGGCTTGAGGAGTTTATCATTCTGGAAACTGATGACAGCCTGCCCCAGTCAGATTCTGTCCCAACTGGATATTCCTCCTTTTGTGTCTAAAACAGGCCCTGGGCTCAGCCAGCTGGCCTGTCGCTGAAGCCTGCCCACACCTGACCAAGTCTTGTGTGCCTTTGCTCACCTGCTTCTCTATACTCTCTTCCATCTGCTTCCCCACAGTCTAGGGCTACTCTCCACCCCCACCTTCTTGGAAGCCCCTCAGGAAGCCCCCTCCAGCCCAAAACTGCTGTCAGTCACTCTGATGACCAACCTCTCCTCTGACATTTCATCTCACTGTGCTGTGTAGACACCTCTGTGCCTGGCTAAGTTGAAATCTCCAACTGAGTGTTTGCCTCCCTCTGGGAACTGGTCCATGGTAGGGATAGTCAGGCCTGGGACTGAGACTTGACTCTGCTTTCTACTAGCTCTGTGCCTTTGGACAATGTGCCTTTGAATCCTTCTGAGCCTCAGTTTTCCCATCTGTAAAGTGGGATTATAATAGTACCTATCTGAAAGAGTTGCTCTGAGAATCCAATCTGCATAACGTGCTTCACAGAGTGCCTGACCATGAAACAATTGCTGAAAACAATGAGCAAATAGGAGCTCATCTTCATTTGGTCTCTACCTCCACAGAGGCTGAACCAGTGATATGCATAAGGTTAAAGGAAGCATTTGTGGATGGAATGAACATATATAAGCCTTTACTGTGTTTGTAATTAGCCTTACTAAACAGCATCCAGCGGGACCAGAACCAGCCATCTCAGGATCTAGGGGCAAAACAAGGAAAAAGGAATCTTGTCTTTAGCTGACTTCTCAGTGAGACCTGGATCCAATGTTTCCCGTCTCCACATTATCTGATTTAATCCCCGCATCAACCCTGAAGGGAGACATTTATATGTCTCTCTGACAACAAAACCTACCCTTTTGGGACCATCTACTGTGTTCTAGACCTAGGCAAGACAGTTTTTAAAACTGTGATTTCATTGAAACCCTCACACTATTTTAGTGAGGTGAGGATAGTTATTCCTGAAGATGAAATGGGGTCAGAAAATTTAAGTATACCACCCAAGGGTAGTAAGAGAAGAGAATGAGACTATATTTGAAAAAAAAAAAAAAAGAACCAATACCCCACCTTACCCTTCAAAAAAGCTAGAAGCTTTCACTAACCACCTGACTTTTTGACATTCTCACAGAACAGAGCTCTGCATTCCGTTGGCGTTTAAGCGAAAGGGGACTCCAGTTGCGTGGTGATCTTGGCCCTTCTAACAAATGCTTCAAAGGGAGCGGTTTCTATTTCCGGTGGCCATTCGTGATCTCCAGGGAGGCTGCTCCCCACCTCCTCCTCTGCCATCATGATGTTCTTGTTTTTCTCCGGGCCCTATGACTCAGCACACAGCTCCAGATGGCTTCCTGCATTTCCAGCCTCGTTGGCCGGGGTGCCCAGGTCCTGGTACAGTAAATTAAAACCGAAAATAAGTTACAGCTAAGAACGGAAACAGTCTCTTCCCTGCCCTCTAATATGAAGACCGCAGGGTCCACGACTCATGCTGGTTAGTCCCTCTATGGCCTTCGAGTACATTGTTCATCCCTTCTAGCCCCGAGACACCCACATTCCACCCCAGTGCATCCTTGATGCCTTAAAGATGACACCCAGGGGTGAACCCAGGGGCCAGTTTCCGCCAACACCTTGGTTGATTGACCTTAGGCAATTTTCTTTGTGAGCCTCAACGATCAGACAGGGACACTGATATTGCTTGCCTCTGAGGATTGTGGGGTTAGAGTTGCCAGATAAAATACAGAGCATCCAGTGCTATAGACTAAATCCTTATATCTCACCAGAACTCATTTGCTAAATCCTAATGCCCTACGTGATGGTATTAGGAGTTATATAGGTCACAAGATCAGCAGCTTCATGAATGTCATGAGTCCTGATACAAGAGACCCCAGGGAGCTCCCTCATCCTTTCTACCATACAAGGACACAGGGAGAAGACAGCCGTTTGTGAATCAGAGAAAGGGCTCTCACCAGACGCCAAATCTGCTTGTGCCTTGATGTGGGACTTCTTAGCTTCCAGAACAATGAGAAATAAATGTGTGTTTTTTAAGCCACCTGGTCTGTGATATTTTGTTGTAGTAGCACTAAATGCACTAAGACACTGAATTAAAATCAAACTTCAAACAGACAAAGATTTTTTTAAGTATAAGTATGTGCCAAATATTGCATTCAGATTTAACTGGGTAATTTGTAACTTCATTTACTAAATTTAGTAAGTCTGTGTAGAGTGAGGTGACAAATGTGGAAGTTCTCTGTCGCCTAGCAAGAGCTGTGTACTTAACAAAGTCTTCACCGTGAGGCATGTGTGTATCAACCCCTGGGCCGCCAGCTTGGTCTGGAGCATAGAACAGATAGATAGTTTCACCATCAGGTGATGGAGAATTGTACCACCTCAGCCTGTGAATTGGGAAACCTGGATCTTGTTTGTCAATTGCCTGCAGTAAAGTAGTGCTCAAAATTCTCCAAGCCAGGCTTCAGCAATACGTCAACTGTGAACTTCCAGGTGTTCAAGCTGGTTTTAGAAAAGGCAGAGGAACCAGAGATCATATTTCCAACATCCACTGGATCATTAAAAAAGCAAGAGAGTTCCAGAAAAACATCTATTTCTGCTTTATTGACTACCCCAAAGCCTATGACTGTATGGATCACAACAAACTGTGGAAAATTCTGATATGGGAATACCAGACCACCTGACATGCCTCTTGAGAAATCTGTATGCAGGTTGGGAAGCAACAGTTAGAACTGGACATGGACCAACAGATTGATTCCAAATAGGAAAAGGAGTACGTCAAGGCTGTATATTGTCACCCTGCTTATTTAACTAATATGCAGAGTACATCATGTGAAACGCTGGGCTGGATGAAGCACAAGCTGGAATCAAGATTGCCAGGAGAAATATCAATAACTTCAGATATGCAGATGATACCACCCTTATGGCAGAAAGTGAAGAAGAACTAAAGAGCCTCTTGATGAAAGTGAAAGAGGAGAGTGAAAAAGTTGGCTTAAAGCTCAACATTCAGAAAACTAAGGTCATGGCACCCGGTCCCATCAGTTCATGGCAAATAGATGGGGAAACAGTAGAAACAGTGGCTGACTTTATATTTTTGGGCTCCAAAATCACTGCAGATGGTGATTGCGGCCATGAAATGAAAAGATGCTTACTCTTTGAAAGGAAAGTTGTGACCGAACTAGACAGCATATTAAAAAGCAGAGACATCACTTTGCTAACAAAGGTCCATCTAGTCAAGGCTATGGTTTTTCCAGTGGTCATGTATGGATGTGAGAGTTGGACTATAAAGAAAGCTGAGCACCGAAGAATGGATGCTTTTGAACTGTGGTGTTGGAGGAGACTCTTGAGAGTCCCTTGGACTGCAAGGAGATCCACCCAGTCCATCCTAAAGATCAGTCCTGGTGTTCATTGGTAGGACTGATGTTGAAGCTGAAACTCCAATACTTGGGCCACCTCATGCGAAGAGCTGACCCATTGGAAAAGACCCTGATGCCGGGAAAGATTGAAGGCAGGAGGAGAAGGGGACAACAGAGGATGAGATGGCTGAATGGCATCACTGACTCGATGGACATGAGTTTGAGTAAACTCCGGGAGTTGGTGATAGACAGGGAGGCCTGGCATGCTGCAATTCATGGGGTCGCAAAGAGTTGGACACGACTGAGCGACTGAACTGAACTGAACTGGACAGTTCACTCTGGGTCTTCAATGATTCCATTTTGAGTTCTCCCAAATACTAGAATGAGAAACTTTGGGACAACAGGTAGCCAGAACTTTTCCTATTGCTGGTTGACATGCACACGTCTGGACCAAAATCTCCTTTTGACTATATGATTGAAGAAGAAAAAAACCCAACATGACTTATAAGTGAATTATGTAACGAAAGATAGCTTTAGCTCAAAAACACTGCTTAACATAGGAAAACAAAAGGAAACCACTAGTATACCATACAGACAACTTGTTTATTTAGGGCCTTGGGTGACTCCTACTACCAGAATTCTGAGGGAAGGAATTTGTTCTGTTTTGTTTTTAGTGCCTAGCCTAGGCAGGGTAGACTGTTTGTTTACCTGAAACCAGTCTAGCTAGTTGCATTAAAGAAAAATAAAGGTCTTAATCTGTGAGGAAGGAAGCTTTCTCAGACCAATATCCTCCCTTCCTTGTTTAGGAGATGATATTCATGAACCTAAGGATATTGTTTCTTTTGGCTTTTAGTTTCGTTTTTACTTTTTTGACTGTACCACATGACTTGTGGGATCTTAGTTCCCTGATCAGGGATCGAATCCGGCCCTTGGCAGTAAGAGTGAGGTGCCCTAATCACTGGACTGCAGGGAATTCCCAGCCCCAAGTTTTTTAGAGCAATTTTTACCACCTCTCAACAAAATCTCCCCTAAACAGTAACCAACTCAAAAGTCCAGTAACTGGGGTCCAAGACTTGGGTTCCTTGGCCTGCATTCCCCCAAGTTCCTTAAATGTCTGCCACCATGTTTTGTTTTGTTTTTTAAACAGATTTGTCATTGGTTACCAAGACGCTAGTGAATGCCCAGTACCCAGGGAGTATTTGAATGCATGACTGGCTGGCTCCACCAATCAAAGAAGAACAGGTTGACCCCAGGAACTCCTTAGCATTCAGAAAGCCATCTTGGAAGTCGCCTCTGACAAGCAATCCAAAGGGTGGCCCAAGAATGTTGGGGACTTGGGAACGGCTCACCAATTCCTGCAGCTGCATACGCGCCCCCTCCTCTCAGCGTAGCCCTTCCTTCATCTCTACCTGACCTGCCACAGTGTCAGCTTTCTACCCCGTAGTTCTCAAAGCTGCTCCTGCATCCATTCCTGTCACCTGCCCAGGCCAGCCTTCCCCATCTCTCCCAGGATTATTGCTTCCAGACTTTGCTCCTCACATCCTTCTTCCCCACTGTCGCAGAGTGATCCTTTCTAAACCAAGAGTCAGCTGCGGTCAGCTTGTCCCAAAGCTCCCATTCTATTACATTTAGGAAGCCTGACACTCTCAATAAAACGTTTCTTTGTGCAAAATGTGGGGAGACAGGGCTTACACACTCACGACCATTTCTGGTTTTGAATACCCGCTTCCACTGAATTTGCTCAGGATAGGAATTAAATACCTTGCACACATACCAGTGCCATCCAGTCATCTACCTTATCAATATAGACATGGCTTTGGCCCTTTTTCCAATTTCCCACTGCCCCAAATGCCTATCAGTCATTTTTGTGAGCATCAGACTTTTCTGAAGTTTTCTGGATGGAGAAATTTATATGTCAGCAAAGCATTGTGTCTTTAATTATGAACTTGAAGTAAATGTGTAATGCATAACTCTTCATTAAGGGAAATTAAAACATCAGAGATAAAGCTCATAGCATAGAACAAGAAGATGGAGGAACATGTTTTCTTGACATCATCCCTGAGTTCCCATCCAGCCCCAGAGTGTTTACCTCTTGAACTTCCTGTTGTGAGATACAAATAAACTCCTACACACTAGGCTACTTGTGAACCAGGTCTTTTGCTCCTTGCAGTAAATATAATTGTATCTGACGTGTTCCTCATCTGGCTCTGAAACTGCCCACTCTTAATGATTTCTAGCCTCTTACCTGTATTTATTTTCCTACCTGGCATTTCAACACTAGCTGAAGATATACTATTTCTTAATAGTTTACAAGTTTTCTGTTTTCCCACAAGAATGTTGGCTCCTGTGTGGAAGGAGTTTGTCTTGCTCCTGTATCCCTAGGGCTGAACACAGTACTGGGCATATAGCAGGTACTCCATACGTCTTTGTCAAATAAATAATAGTAGTAGTGTTAGTCACTCAGTCATGTCTGACTCTCTGTGACCCCATGGACTGTAGTCCGCCAGGCTCCTCTGTCAATGGAATTCTCCAGGCAAGAATTCCGAAGTGGTAGCCATTCCTTTCTCCAGGGGAATCTTCCCAACCAGGGATCAAACTGGAGCTTCTAAGTGGGTGAATACAAATCTGATCATGTCCCTCCCCATTTAAAGGCTAAACTCCAAACTACTCAAATAGGCAATCCAGGCCATTTCTGCCCTGGACTCTGCCTGCCCCACCTGCCTTATCCCAAATCATACTTTTTGCTGCTGCCTCTGTCTGTACCCTCTGCTAAGGCTTTGCACAGGCTGCTCACTCATGCACACACACACATTATTCAGCCCCTATTCGATGCCAGGCGCTCATTTACGTCTAGGAGAGAACTCAGTGAACCAGACAAGTAAAGTCTCTGCTGCCATGGAATTCAGCAGGCAGGACAGGTGTTGGCCAAGTAGCTACCATGTGCAGTTTTAATAAGAGGGGGGATAAGGGAATGATAAGAGCTCCTCAGTCTCTAGGCAGCAAATTTCTATTATTCTTTAAAATCCAACTTAGAGGAAGTTCCAATGTCACTTCCTCTAAGAGGACTTTTCCTTGCCTCTGGTCTGGAGCAGGTGTTTCTGGTGCCCCTTAGACACTTGCTGGACACCCCAAGCCACAGACTCAGCCCATTGTCTTTGCTGCTGCATGGTGCATTTCTCTAGCCAGCCTGTGAGCCCTGCCTTACTGATCTCTGTATTTCGCAAGGTCCAGGAGAGGGCTCAGCATGGAGGTTTTTATTGAGTTCAGCAACTGACCTGTCCCTCCTGTGGCCTGCCCCCTCCTTAGCAGCCCCCTTTCCATTGCAAAGGTTTCAGGCTATCTTGGTCTCTTGCTTCCACACTCAGCTCCCCAGGCATTTCTTCATCTTGTTTGAATTAACCCTTCCTCTCCCAAGGGAAGCTGTGGTTTGGGGAAGTACCAACTTCCTTTTGGGCTAAGCAAAGCTTAGGTAAAAGGCCAAGAAAGGTCACTCTAAACTCTAACTAATAGTGATTGCTTTTATGCTTTTTTCCCCCCTCTATTCCTCAGGCTAAAAAGCCCCTCTTCCTCTTCCTTGTCTTGCATTGTTACCCAACTATACTCTTTCCAGAATATACCAGATTTCTCCTGTCTCTGTACCTCTGCATACGCTGTTCCCCTCTGCCAGAAACACTGTTCCCCGCCACTCTTTCTTTTTTTTTTTTTTTACCCGCCACTCTTTCTTGATGAAAGCGACCACACGCTTTGAAGCCTAGCTCACATGTTACCTCTTCAGTGTGGCTCTCCCATGCCCCCTCTCCCATGCCCAAGCAAAACGAATTGTTCAAGGGTGCTCTATGCTTCCTTGGCTATCACCTCATTCTACAGCATTTTGATAGTTCGCCCATGATACTTTTATTCTCAGACAGCGAACTCCTCACCATTTGGATCAGTGACAAGTCTGTGCTCACCCCTCTTTGTCCTTCCGGTGTTCAGCCTAGGGCTGGCACCCCGCAAAAGCAAATATTAATAAATGATTGCTGCTTTGGATGGCTGAGGTCTAGGGCAGGGGGTGAGAAGGAGCAGCTATCTCTTCTGGTAACAGCACTTTGATAGGCCCAGGGATCATCTCCCCACTTTCTGCCCATGTGGTTTGGGTGAAACAAAGAACAGAACATACGACCCAAGGCAACCCAACCAGCACAACTGACCACAGCGACTGCCCAGTGCTGGTTAGGCAACCCAAGCCTGAGGAATCAGAGCATGGCAGCAAAACCGAGTACGGATCTCGGGGGAAAGAAAAATGATACGCTAAAAGTAGAGCCAGTGCCCCTAAAAAGTGTCCCTGAAGTCCAGGGTAATCGACAGTCTGACTGCTCATGGATCTGTGCTTCCAAAGGACCAAAGTGTTTCTACCCTCAAGATCTGCTACTGTTGTGGGAGAAATTAGGTCTGCCTAGAGTTAAATGATGATAACCCACTCCGGTACTCTTGCCTGGAAAATCCCAAGGACGGAGGAGCCTGGCAGGCTGCAGTCCATGGGGTCGTTAAGAGTCGGACACGACTGAAGTGACTTAGCAGCAGCAGCAGCAGAGTTAAATGAAGCAGGATGAGGCTGTGGTCAAAGAGCACACACTTTGGAGTCAGACTGTGGAAGACTGAATCTTAGCCCTGCCACTTGCTAACTGCCCCTTATCTCCGTGACCCTCGGTCTCTTCAGCAGGCCAAAGAGAGTATCAGTTTGCAGGGTTGCTATAACAAGTAGGAAGTGCATATATATAGCAGTTATTTAATTACCACTATTACTCTGTCATAGTTATTAGTTGATGGTCTGGTACAATAATCCAGGCTAGAGATGCCAAGGCCAACAAAGAGTTTTAAGCTAGAACATAGAGTGAAAACAGAAGATAGAATAAATATTATCCAGGTGGTGCTATTCGGTGTCATTTATTTGCAAATGACAAAGACCTAACTTTAAAACATGCATAAGCAAAGAGGCAAGTATTAGTCCACGTAGCTGAAAGCGAGAGGTACGTTTTGAGTTTCACAAATGACTATAAGACTGGGTGTCCCGCTTGCAGCCTCCCTTGTCCCTCTCTCAGCCTCGCTTGTCTCTGGGGTGACCTTATTCTCAGGCAACCAGCATGCATGAGTCTCTAGTTGCTCCAGAGAGCTAGCAATTCCTCTTGAAAATAAAGCATCTTTTATGCAACATGCGACTATCTTGGAACTGAGGCTCGTTGGTTATTGCGTTCACCACATTCTTATCCTGGAGCCAGTTAAGGGCAAGAGAAAATGTTCTGATTGGCTAAGCCTGGGCCAGGTGACCAGCCTTGGTGTTGAGCTGGGAGGAGAGAATCTGACTTCTTTCAGTCTGAGAGTGGTGGGGAAGGGGGTCTCCATGGAATACCAGGATCCTGTCATCCAAAGAGCAGGGTATGCTGGGGAAAAAAACCCCAGAACAACAGCTGTGCTTTACTAAAGGGGATTAGTCGGGCCCAAGGAAGGATTAGTCGTGGAAGGCCAGGGAATCAACAGGCTCAAGGCTAACCGGACGGCTTTGAGTTCAGCCCCGACTTTGGTCCTTGACTGGCCTCAGGAGCATGACTCAGCAGTCAGGCTGCCACACACAGGGTTTTGCAACCGACCTTTCCTCTCTTGCCAGCCCTGCGCTGGTGTGTCCCTGGGGCTGGACCCAGCTCCCGCCTGGAAATGCCCCTGCCTGGGCCTCTGCCAGTCCCTGGGAGAGGGAGGGTCTCTGGCCTCCTCACGCCAGCTCTCCCATTTCACCCTTCCATCCTCCTTGCCCTGGGGCAAAGTCTGGCAGTTGTTGAGAAAACAGTCAATGGCCACTTTGCCCTTTGTTTGGGAAGCACGTGGCCAGTGCTGTGTGGCCCCCCAGCCCCCAGCCAAGCAGGGGAAAAACCAGGATTGCTTTGCAAACACCCGGGCCCCCAGAGAGGAGCAGGGTCCAGTGCTTCTCAGCCTCCGGAATGATAAATGGGAATAATAATAGCTATTCTGATCAGTCCTCAGTCGGTAAATAGCAGATAAGGTCGTGCTAGGATCACACCCTTGCAGAGCCTGGGCTCCCGCCCTCAGCTGACCTTTCCTGAGCACCTACTGCCTTCCAGACTTGAGTTGTGCAGTGAGACAAAGAAAAGAAAAATATCTAGTCCCTGCCCCAAGTTGTTCACTAGTTTCTCTAGTGGGGACAGACAGGTAGCTGTCAGCCTTCAGTATAGAGTCCTTTTATGGAAGGAAGCACAGGGGGCTTGGGGAGAACAGGGGAGGCATAGAGGAGACGGCTGGGGCAACTGGGAGGGGCCAGGCCAGGGGGTTGGGGACTGAGCTGGCTCCCGAAGAAGAACTTTCCAGCCGGTTGGGGAAAAGAGGGAAAGGGCATCCCAGGGCAAGCAGCATGTGCAAAAGCAAAAGTTGCTTAGGAAGCTGTTAGTGGAGCCCAGGGCACTGGGAGGGGAGATGGAAGGAGAGGAAATTGAAGCAACAGATAGGACCACCGTTTAGATGTTCTAAATAGGGGAGGGTAGGTCTGATAGAGAACTCTGGTTTAGGTCATTTCATCAGAAACAATTAAACAGAAGCTCTGGCAGAGTAGAAGTCTCCCTTCCACAGGAAATTAACTTAGCAAAGATTTGGGGGCTCCCAGGGAAAGATACAGGGAAGCCTAACTTCCCAGGAAACCCCTTTCCAGGGTCATATCCATTGGCACATCTGGTGCCAGCTTTTATTTCCTGCATTGTCACCCCCTTAAATCAAGCTTCTTCCTGAGAAGTCACAGCATGGTAGATGATTGGACGGTATCAGTAGTCAGGAGGAGAGGCACACAACCCCTGCCCACCCCAGCTGGCCAGGTCAAGCAGCCAGGCAGATGCCCAGCCAGCAAAACCTGCACATGCTGAAGGGGCCTTTCGGATGGGTGGGGTGGGGCACCCATCTGTCCCCTCCTTTTGTCATTTCAAAATTAACTTGCTGTTTGTCTGCTCCCTCCTCCCCGAGGCCTGAGGGTCTCCCTCCCCCAGCAGGGTACACTGGAGGTCCCGAGAAGCAGTGTACCTTCCAGAGAGCAGGTTCATCCCAGATCTGGTCATAAACCATAGTCTACTTATTCCAAAAGTGACAGATCAAGTGAAGAAACTGCCAACTACAGTGTGTTTTAAGGCTTAACGTGACAGGGCTTCCTAGTGACCTGGAGTTAGGCCTAACTCTGCGGTTTTACCCCAGCATGTGGCAGCTGCCCTCCCATCCTCGGTGTTTTCTGGCTCGTGAGCGGCTTCTGGGAAGCAGCCCACACACGCCCCTCCACCCTCACTTAGCAAGTGGCACCCACTGGCCACCTAAGGGAAGACAGAATGGGTGAGATGCCTACGGAGGCCTGGGAAGTGAGTTCGGACTCTTAAGTGGGAATCCCAAAGTCCTAGAAACCCAAAGTTCCACCTGGAGGGGAGGTCTGTGGGCTCCAACTGGGCAGATTCCTCTGTTCCCGGAGACTCCTCACTTGTGGGGAAGGAAGGCCCAAGTGGGCTTCTCTGAACTGCAGGGCCCAGGGCTGAAGTCCCTTTTGTTCTAGTCAGAGGGTGCTGGACAGGGAGTCAGGAAAAAGACATCAGGTTTTTGGTTTTCTCCTTTCCAAGTGAGATTGTTCTCTCTAATTAATTACATTCTGGCTGCATCGGGTCTTAGTGCCCCATGCACACCCTTCGCTGTGGTGCACAGGCTTCTCTAGTTGCAGCGAGGGGACTCAGTAGCCCACCCCCGCCCCCGGCATGTGGGATCTTAGTTCCCCGACCAGGTATCAGACCCGCATCCCTTGTGTTGGAAGGCAGGTTCTTAACCAGTGGACCAGCAGGGAAGTCCCTCCAAGTGAGATCTTGAGTCAGGCCCAGGCTCTCCGGACCCTCGTCTGCTCAGCTGCGCGCTGACTTGGTCAGCCTGTGTTGTCTCTGAGCTTCCTTCTGGACCTCGTCCAGGGTCCTGAAGCCGCCCCGCCCTTTCTCAGGCCAGCGGGTGTCAGCCAGCAGCTTCTCCAGGCCTTCCTGCTGGAGGCCGGCACCTTCTCAGCGCTGAGCACCTGGACTCCCGAAACAGCAGGCCCAGGATTGAGAAGCAGATAAACTAACAAAAGCCTTTCCTTGATTTCATCTGTGGCCTGGGATCATAAACGCAGTCTTGCCCACACAGGTTCCTGAGTCTCCCAGGCAGGACAGCCTTCATTACCAGCCTGTTGACAGTCTGGTTCTCCCAAGCCAGGCCTATAATCAGGGTTTTTAAAGAAACTAAATGAGTTAGGCAAATTGAGAGGCCCGAGAGTTCCTGTGAGCTCTGCAGGGCTGGGGACAGTCCTGCTGAGGACAGATAAGGACCGAGGAGGAAAGGAGGGGAGGAGGTGGGGGAGGGGCACGGGAGGACGGGTGGAATCGTTATTACCAGTTAGAATTTTACCAAAACTTTCACATGCTTTTGCTCAGTGATTTAACGATTTCACAGATCTGTAAAATCCTCTCCTTTCCAATGCCTGATTTTAGGAGCTGAAAAAGAAGTGAGTTGTTCATTTTTAATTTTGTCAAGGAAACACATTAAAAAAACAAATATTCATTTAATTGTTTATTCATCTGACAAATATTTATTGAAGGGTTGACTGTGTATTTCAGGTTCTGGGATACAGCTGTGAATAAAATGGACAAAAATCCCTGTCCTCCTGGGAAAAGTCAGACAATGGACCAAACCAGGAAATAAATATTAGGTCTGGTGGTGCTAAGTACCATGGAGGAAAAACAGGTCAGGGAAGGGGACCGGGTGTACCACAGATGGGCTGTAACTTTTAATAGAGGTCAGGGAAGCTTTTCTTGAGGAGGATACATTTGAGTAAAGTTCTGAAGCTGGTGAGGGAGTGAGCCTTGTGGGTGGACAGGTGGGTGGATTAGGGATTCCAGGCAGAGGGAATGAAGAACAAAAACCCTTAGCCCTTTCAACCACAAAATAAAAAAAAAAATAAAGGAGAGACATAATCTCAGAAAAAAGGCTAAAATTCTTCTTAAGGGAAGACAACTGAAAACCTAACATGGGGATAAATATCACCATGTCACTATGTCTGTATATTCGCCTACATAATATATAGAGGGATCTATAGATATCGATATACATATGTATTGTTGATATATGTAATATATATATAATATGTATATCATATATGATATAAATATATAATATTCATTGTTATCCTTTTTCTCTATGTCTTATATGTCCCAAGTCAGTATTTGTCTACAGACTAACATATGGCAATGTACTATTTGTGCTTTCTAAGTGAGGAATTTGAGCCTTGGAGAGGGAGATGGCCTTGCCCAGGCCTTGTCGCAGCATCTGGTACCCTCAAGGCCAGCAATCCTTCTAGACCCAGGGCCTCTACTCTTCACCGTGAGCCACCCTGGGCTGCTTCGCAGCCACACCTCCTGAGCCCAGCCCCAGGACTCCACAAGTGGTGAATAAAAAAAACAGCTTGACCATCTGGTTGAACCTGAGTTTTGTTTGTTTTTCTTCCCCAAACTGTGGGCCTAGGAAGCTGGCGAGGCGGGGATGGGAGCTGGCAGGATGAAGGGTGGCCGTGCAGGGCCACAGACTTTGCTTCTATCTGAAATCAGTGGGCAGCTCCCTGGCACCGGGCCTGCTGGAGCCTTTGTGTTGGCATTTGTTCCGATCAGGAAGTCTAGCTATGCTGGCCGGGTGTGGCCTAGGAGACCGCATTGCTTCAAACCACTTCATGGCACTGAGCGTATTACAGGCCCCTGATCAGGGCCTGTCTCCATGCTGGAGACTTTGTAGGCCATCTCAGTGAAATGAATCCCCTCTACAACAGTGAAAGGGCCACCACTCATTCATACCTTCATTCTGCCAAAATTTGTGGAACACCATTTCACTCCGGAGAGTGTGGTCTGAGCCAGACATTGGGCCCTGCACTTATGTTATCATTTAAAGAAATGTGAATGAACTTGTCTAGAGAACCAGAAACAGAATCATGGACACAGAGGACAGACTTGTGTTTGCCAAGGGGGAGGGGTTGGAGAGGGATGGAGTTGGAGGTTGGGGTCAGCAGATGTGAAGCTTTTGTATATAAAATGGATAAATAACGAAGTCCTATCGTATAGCACAGGGAACTATATTCAATCTCCTATGGTAAACTATAATGGAAAAGAATATATATATATGCTCAATGGTACAAAATCCACCTGTCAGTGCAGGAGATGTGGGATCAGTCCCTGGGTCGAGAAGATACCTGGAGGAGGAAATGCCAACTAAGTCCAGTCTTCGTGCCTGGGGAATCCCATCAACAGAGGAGACTGGCAGGCTACAGTCCATGGGGTCGCAAAGG
Organism: Cervus canadensis; assembly: GCF_019320065.1. Taxonomy (NCBI): domain Eukaryota; kingdom Metazoa; phylum Chordata; class Mammalia; order Artiodactyla; family Cervidae; genus Cervus; species Cervus canadensis. Next base: position 5,182,515 of record NC_057401.1, read on the forward strand.
AGTAGGACACAACTTTGTGACTAAACAACAACAAAATACATACACACACACATATACGTATATGTGTATGTGTGTGTGTGTGTGTACTAAGTCGCCTCAGTCGTGTCCAACTCTGTGACCCTATGCACCATAGCCTGCAAGGCTCCTGTCTGTGGAATTCTCCAGGCAAGAATACTGGAGTGGGGCCCTCCTCCAGGGGATCTTCCCGACTCAGGGGTTGAACCCAAGTCTCTTATGTCTCCTGCATCGGTGGGTGGGTTCGTTGCTAACGCCACGTGGGAAGCCTATGTGTGTGTGTGTATCTGAATCACTTTGCTCCACAGCAGTAACTAACACAAAGTTGTATATCAACTGTACTTCAATTAAAAAATCATTTTAAAAGATAATAAAGAAGTATTAAATCAGAGCATGATGTAGGGAGAGGTTCTTTGGGGTGAACGGAGGGAGAGGTTCAGATTGGAGGAGACCTGGAGAGGTTTTGAGAGGAAGTTAAGATCAGGGTTGTGTCCTACAAAGCTGGGCCCTTGGAAAGTTTAGGTGGGAAGAGTGTCCAGGCATGGGGAATGGCCCGGGCAAAGGTTGGGCAGCCAAATCCAGAAGGGTATGTTCAAAAACCAAGAGCTGACCCTCTGGAACGGGATTCCCCTGTGTCTGTATGTGTGTGTGTTAGTCACTCAATTGTGTCTGATTTCTTTGCAACCCCATGGACTGTAGCCCACCAGGATCCTCTGTCCACGCAATTCTCCAGTGGAGAATACGGGAGTGGGTTCCATCCCTTCTCTAGGGGATCTTTCCGACCCAGGGATCGAACCCGGGTGTTCTGCATTGCAGGCAGATTCTTTACCATCTGAACCACCAGGGGAGCCCTGGGTTTCCCTGTAGGACAGCGGAAAGAGAAGTGGTTAGTGGGAGAGAAGCCTGGGAAAGAAGATTCACACTGGTCTCCATGCTCTCTTCACCCTCTGACTGTGTGCTGTCCTGTAAATAAGGCTTCATTGTCCTCACCCCAGCTGTCTTATGGGGAAGTTTGGAAGGTCTAGGGACCCTGTAGATTTTGCGCAGAGGAAGGGGTTGCTTGCTTTCTCTGGCTTCCCTGCGGCTGTCCTTCGTGTTCCCACAGCCCCTGTCCAGCCTCCGTTCTGCGGGGCACACGGGGCCCGGCTTTCAGTGGTGTGCTCAGGGCTGGTCCCAGCCACAGCTCACCAGGCCGCTGCGGGATCCTGGAGGTCAGAGGTGTGTCCCGCTCATTTGCACGCCTGGGGCTCACACATGGCGTGTACGTGAGATGGGTGGACAGAGCCGTGGGGTCAGCCTCACCCCGATCTGAGTCCCCAGGCAAGTACAAGTTGCAATGTGACCCTCAGGGACTCCCTTCCAGCTCTGAGCCTCAATTTCCTCATTGGTGAAATGGGAGTGATAACAGGGTGAGACTTGATTGGCAGTGGTCAGTGAGGCCTCCAGACTGACCCATCCCAGTGAGTCTTCCATGATGGGCTGCGGTCACTGGTCTATACCAGGGCCCTCTCCACCTTTCCCAGGAGATCCAAGGGCCACAAAGGCTGCTGAGGGTCCAACTCTCAGGGTAGTGAGGGCAGAAGAGGGTCCCACCTGACGGTCACTCCAATCATTCTGTTTGTTTACTCAGTCATTTACTCACTCACTCACTCATTCCTTCAACAGATGTCTACTGAGCACCTTCAAAACACCTAACAGCCCTGGGTGCTTTGCTTATGCAAAATGAGTAAGATAAGTTTTCCAATCTCAAGAGGTAACATAGAAGAGAATTAAAACAAGCCAGTAGTATATAATTATGTATCCCCTGAATAGAGCAGGGGGTGGTCTTTGGAGTCGAGAGAGAGGAAAAGACACAGAGACTGGAGGGCCTCCCAGAGGTGGTGGCCTGTGGGGCCCAGATGGGTGTGGGAGAAGGGGGCATTCCAGTAAACTGCCCCGTGAGCAAAGGTAGAGAGGAAGGAACACCTGTGGCAACCAGACCGGCTCGCCTGGAGGGAACGGGTGGGATCTGGCTACACGGGTGGCCGGGGTTGAGCAGCAACAGGCTGGGAGTCTGAAGACTTCCTGCAGCCTGGGATTCCAGGCTGTTGACAGGTCGAGGCTGTGACACCACTGAGCTCACAGGGTCCTGGAAGGTGGTTTGGGGGGAGGGCTTTTGCCCCACTGGATGGAGACAGGTAGGAAGAACACTGTATATTTGGAGGAGCCTCTGCCTCCAGTTCACTGTGTGACCCCAAGTAGGTCACCATGTTTCTTAAAGCCTTGGTTTCTAAATGCGTAAAATTGGAACAACTGGGCCAGATGATTTCAGTTGCCTTTCCAGCTCTAAATGCTCTGACTGTTGATTCCAGACACGTGCTGCTGCAGAGCTACCCACTCAGCTTCCTGACAATCACTGTCTTCACCAGCCAGCCACATGGTTGGCCTGGGCAGCCATGTTTGTGCCACATGAGCCCTCCCACCCGTCAAGCTAATTGGACCAGATTCCAAAAGAGTCTCGACCCTCAAGAGACATATTCCATAACAATTAGATTGATCCTTTGGAGAGTTTAAAGCAATTAGATCAATTGATAGATCAATTAGATAGAGTTAGTCTACAGCTGCAATATTCTAGGAAAAACAATAACTGATATTTGCTGCACATTTGTTCTTCTGCACACTTTATTTCATTCTCACATCACCCTGTAAAGTAGTATCCCCATTTTACAGATGGGGAAACTGACAGTTCCAGTGAAATCCCGTATTCGTCATGTTCTGGCATGCAGCTGGTTGAGATACCTTCCAGTTTTCCAGGAAAAAAATATATTTTTCATCATACATATATTGAAAATTTAAGGTATTTGTAGAAGAAACCATTTCATTTTGTTCATGTAAATGTGATAAATTTTATAATGAAATTCCAATAAAAAATTCCAAGTAAGTTATATTTACTCCAAAATAGAGCATTTCTTGGAACTGGCACAAAAGTTGAAGAATGTAAGAAATAAATCTAACACGAGTTTTGCATACTGAGAAGGATTTCCACTGAGACCTTATGATCATATGCTGTAAGGTCTATGTGTTATTTTAAATCTTCAGTATGGATCTCTAATCAATAATATAGACACATCAGCTATATTAGTGGGGAGGAGAGAAGAAAGGATACAGATACAGAATTTGTCTACATTGGTGCTATCTGTCTGTATTGTTCATCCATTGGCAGGGGCAGTAATAAAGTTCCGTAGAGAGGATGTGACCTGGGTCTTTATCATTTCATGCCCTTTCTCCCCAGGGCATAATGCAGAGCTGGACAAGAGCTTGAAGCAGGAAGCAAAAACCTGAGGGTCTGAGGGCAGACAATGAGGGTCTGCCAGGGAGGGTGGAGCATGTGATCAGAGAAGCTGCCCCAAGCATGGAGCCCATCTACATGCCCCAAGATGTAGAAAGAAATCTTTGGTTCCCCTGAGCCCAGCACGTTTCCTACAGTCCGAGACTGTGAGGTTGTTCTGTATCTTGTTGACTGGCTTACTTTTATGCGAACTTTTCCAAGTAAAATTCTATTCCTAGCAACCAGACAATTCCCGATGGAATTCCTGATTATGTACTATTAATAAATGATTTGAGGTATGAATCCCACTCCATTAACTTGACCGTGCAAGAAATTTTGCCTTATTTTATGTCCATAAAGTCTAATTAAATCTGACCTGTGTCCACATTCTTGCCAAGGTGACTGGAAATTTGGTCTTAGTAGTTATTGAGGTGAGGGGACCCCTCTGGTTTAGGGCAGCCCACTATGATAGCTGTCCACTGAAATGGGTCTTCCGGGCATCCTTCCAGCCACGGGTCTGTTGATCTTCCCCATGTCCTTCCTGTGCACCCTGATAGAAGGCATCTTTGTTACTACCATGCCAGGGTCTGGCCTCCCTAAGTTAAATGTCCCCCTCCAAGCCACCTCCCCAGACACAGCCAGCCTCCGCCCCATCCCCCGTCCTGGGGAATCTTCCATCTCATTGCACTCAAAGGCACTTGGCTCTCTCTTCTCTGAAGGATAATAACCTCAAATTCAGGCCTTTTTTTAGTTTTGGGATGTGGAGTTGTTTTTTTTAAGTCTTTATTGAATTGTTACAATTCTGCTTCTGTTTTGTTTTGGTTTTTTTAGCTGTGAGGTATGTGGAATCCCAGTCCCCTGACCAGGGATCCAACCTGCACCCCCTACATTGGGAGGTGACGTCTCAACCCCTGGACCACCAGGGAAGTCCCAAGTTCAGGGTTTGTGAAACACAAACCCCAAGGAGGCAGATTGCCACTGAGCATTTTCTATTTATAGCCTGAGGCTACCTGTTTGTCCTGGAAAAAGGAAGCGTGAACATAGGAGCACAGAACAGGAAATACCGCCACGATCAGCGTGTCTTCCAGATAGCTCTGGTACCCGTGCCTCTGGTGACCTTCCTTCTCCAGGAGGGCCCTGAGGCCACTGTACCCAGGCCCTCCACTGACATCTGTGTTGGTTCTGGAACTCCTGCCTGGAGCACAGACCTACTGGCTCGGAGCAGTGAGGGAGAGGGAGGGGGCAGCTGTATCCCAGCCCCCGGCCATCTCCTAGAGAGGAGGATGCTGCGGCCACTGTGATCAGTGTGAGGACCCCATAGGCACTCAGAGGTTGTTGCTTCCTCAGGCACGCTTCCCAGAGGCATCCTTCCTAGCCCAGGCCACTGCCATTGCTCCTAGATTTTTTCTTGGAGTAACTCAAGGTTTATTTTTATTGAATATGAAAAGTCATTTTCCATGAGCTCCCATCTGACTTCATTTCCTTGTTTGAAACACTTGGCCTTGGGAAAAATTCCAAACTCATCAATGTAGCTTGCAAACTCCTGTGTTATCTGGTCTTTGCTCACCTTTCCAGTCTCAGTCTTCATTTCTGCCCTCTTCACATTAGCTCTACCTTCTAGGATCAATTTCATTCTTTCCCTGTCTTCCCTGGGTCCTCTGCCTGGAACAGTCTCTGCAGCAGAGTCATTGGCTGGTCCTCGAGCCATGCTGTACTGTCAGGGAGCATGGGGAACACTGACCCTAAAGACCCTAGGCCTGGCTTCAAACGCTGGCTCCATGCTGGCTGGATACCTGACCTTTTATTTGCTGAGCCTCAAGTGTCTCATCTATAAACTGGGCATCATTAAGCCACCTTCATGGGGCTGAGGTCAGGATTCAGTGAAGAAATAGATATAAAATACAGAATGGCTAGAAAACATGCCCTTCTATCACATGCTTGGCGAATCAAGCCTTCTCTCATTTCTTTGACGTCCCTTCTTCGCACTCCACCTCCCACTGAATGGAAGCAGAATGTGGTTTACTGAGCTTAACTAGTGACTGATGACACGAATCTTGGCCAGGAATTTGAGTAATAAACTGAAAAAAATGAAAGCAACAGCCATCATCTATTGGCACTTATGGTGAGCTAGGCCCCAGCCCTGTGGGCAATGCTAAAAGACATCACCTCATTTAATTCACAGATCCAGCAGTGGGAGAGTTTCTATTTAGCTGTTTTTATGGAAAACAAAACAGAGGCTCAGAGAGTCTGTGATTTATCCAGTGTCCCAAGCTTGTAAGTGGCGCAGTCCAACTGGAACTGAGTTTGAACCCAAAGACTCTGTAGGTAAACACATCCACACACATAAACACATGTACGCATGCCTGCACTCACTTCCAGAAACATACACACCAATAATTACACACACAGGTTGTGTGATTCATTTCCCAGCATCACTAGGCAATTAACTCAAATCTCAGTGGACACCGATTGGGCATCCTACAATTTAACTCAATTCAGACACTGTCTACTGAAAGCATTGCATCCCGTAGGTTAAGGGCTCAGTCCTATAACACTGTCCTGTCTCCCATTCAGATGCCGATCACAAGTCCAGGTTGTCTCCTGAGCATCTCATCTGTCAACTATGAGTCAGAAGCCATCACCTTCTCCTTGAGGTTCAATTAATTTGCTAGAGCAGCTCACAGAAGTCAGGAAAACATTGTGTTTCCTAAATCACCAGATGATTAGAAAAGGATATAACTCAGGGACAGCTAGATGGAGGAGAGGCACTGGGCAAGGAAGGCATGGGGAAAGGAGCTTCTCCCCGCCCCCGTTACACCCTGCCCTGCCACAGGAACACCCCACTCTACCTGTACCTCCCCACGTTCTCCAACCTGATGTTCTCCAAACCCCATCCTTTTCAATGCTCAATAAATAAGTAAAAAAAACAGAAAGAAAAGTCCAACCCTCTAATCCTGGTTGGTTTCCTTGTAACCAGCCAGCATCCTCAGATGCTTTCTAAAAGTCACCTCATCAGCAAACTTAGGTGTGGTTGAAAGTGGTTTGCTACGAATATCCAGAGACACCTTTATCGTTCCTATCACTTAGGAGCTCTGTGCCAGAAACCGGGATGAAGAACATATATATATATATATATATATTTACTATAAAGCACAATATTGCACACATATACACACCCATACACACATAAGGAAGGGTACTTATGTACAGGGAATATATTATGGGGGGTGGGACCTCCAGCTGACTTGAAGAAAGGCATATGACATGAAGAGTGAAGGGGACAAATGACACGGCTCCAGTTTCAAACACGGAGGGGAGAGTAGGTGGAATTTGGGATCCCGGCCTCTCCCCTCACTTTGCTTCACCAATACCGTGGTTTCATTAGGGTTTAAGGGCTTCTGTCTCTCCTGAAATACTCTTCCTCCTCACAGCTGTGCAGATGACCAGGGCCGGCAGAGACGTGTTCTCTGGGGGCAGGGGTGACTGGGGGAGACTGGCCCCTTGGCCCAGAGCCCCCCAAACCTTCATCTTACCTGGCTCCAGCAACACAGACACACTGACAGGTCGGCAGAATACTCCTCTGTTCTCTCCAACTTTCTGATGCTATGTTGATTGTGTAGGCATTTCTCATTTCCGTGGATGGTGATACACATGTCAGTTTTGTAATTTTTGATTTGCTTTTTCAAAAGAGAAAAATGTTTAAATAATGTCTGTGAATGCCTGTCAACATTTTAGCATTTCAGCAATGTCCTCATTTTAGAAGTGACTAGTCTTGTACCCAACAGTCTGGCCCATCTGCAGTGTTACTCATCCATCCATTCATTCATTTAAAAAATGTTTATGGAGCACTTACCATCAGCTGGTCACTGTGATAACAACCATGAACCAAAACAGACAAGGTTCTTGAATCCAAGGAGACATGGGAGGACGTGGAAATCAAGTTAGCAAACAAAGGAATAAGCAAAATAATTTTAGGTCCTAAGGTGTTTTATAGACACAATTCCAGAGATTCTGTGATACTCAGAATAATTGAGAGCAGGGACTCAAACAGATACTCGTAGGCCACTCTTCACAGCAGCATAATTCACGTAGCCAAAAGGTGGAAATAACCCAAGTTTCCATCAACAGACACATGAACAAACAAAACGTGGAATGGGCATACAATGAAATATTGTTCAGCCTCAGAAAGGAAGGACATTCTGATTCATGCTACAACACGGATGAACCTTGAAAACTTGACGCTAAACAGAATAAGCCAGACACGAAAGGACAAATGTCACATGATTCCACTTATATGAGTTACTTAGAATAGGCAAATTTATGGAAAGAGCAATTAGAATAGAGGTTACTAGGGGCTGGGAGAAGAAGAGGGATGAAAAAGTATTGTTTAATGGGTACAGAGTTCCTTTTCAAGATGATGAAAGTTCCATCTGCAGATGGTTGGTGGTGATGGTCACACAGCATCGTGAATGTAATTAATGCTACTAAAACATACACTTAAAAATGGTTGACATGGTAACTTTTATGGCATGCATATTTTGTGTGGTTGTGTGCTAAGTTGCTTCAGTCATGTCTGACTCTTTGCGACCCCATGGACTGTAGCCCTCCAGGCTCCTCTGTCCATGGGATTCTCCTGTCAAGAATACCGGAGTGGGTTTTCATTTCCTTCTCCAGGGGATTTTCCCAACCCAGGGATCGAACCCTTGTCTCATAAGTCTCCTGCATTGGCAGGCGGGTTCTTTACCACTAGTGCCATCTGGGAAGTATGCATATTTTACCACAGTAAACAAATATGATACAAAGAGAGGTCTAATTTACCTAAGCAGTTTGGAGAAGGCCTTTCTGAAGAAAGAACATTTGTTCAGAGTGGAGGCGAAAACAGGATACAGCCAACTTGGCCAGACCATGGTAAGCAAGGAGACTGAGGTTAGGTGGACAGGGGGAGGGCAGCGCCACGTGGGACCTCGTAAGCTGGGGTGTGTGAAAGTCGCTCAGTCCTGTCCGACTCTTTTCGATCCCATGGACTGTCCATGGAATTCTCCAGGCCAGAATACTGGATTGGGTAGCCATTCCCTTTTCCAGAGGATCTTCCCAACTCAGGGATCAGACCCAGGTCTCTTGCATTGCCTGTGGACTCTGTACCAGCTGAGCCACCAGGGAAGTCTGTAAGCTGGGGTAGGGAGTGTAACTTTTATTTTAAGAGCAGTGGGAAACTACAAATGCGTTGCAGTCATTTGCATAACATGATGCATTTTATACTTTTAAAGGATCTCTCGGGGTTCTGTGCAGCACCCCGACAGCCAGGAGATGCTGAGGGCTCAGTGGAGAAGTGACAAAGTGAAGTCTGTCTCCTGACTCTTGACCTCCTCTCCCTGACTGTTGCCGTGCTATGGGGCCTGTGGGCCACATGTTGGGAAAGGAAGATGAGGAAATGTGGGTGTTGAAATCTGCTGGTGCTTCTGTCAGTGGCAAAGGCTCCTCACTCTGGGGGCCTGGCCCTGGCCCACGTGGGCCCTCTCTAAGCCTGATTCACCCAGCTTGCCAGAGAAGGGAAAGGCATAGTGATCTGATGGCAGAGCCAATCGGCAGGCAGTGGCTTACGAGAGTGTGGGCCTGAGCGTCTGGGAGGGCTGGCTTGACCCTGGTTCTGACCCCAGCTGCATGGCTTGGGCAGATGAGTTCAGCCCCCTCAGCCTCAGTTTCCTCATCGGTAAAAGCATGACAATAACCATACTTACATTACAAGGTCATTGCAAAGATTCACTTAAGATAATGCATTAAGCTGTCAGCGATGCCTAGCACAGGGTGAACAGTCAGTAAAGACCATCATCCTCCACATCATTATTTTGCTACTGTGGGTCTAAAACATCTATTCAACCAACTCTGGGTGCATTAGGACCATGAGACACCTCCTTAAAAAGATGATAAATTAAATCCCTTCGACTAACAGGGTTGGTTGCTTTTTATACTCTGCGAGCATCTCAGGAGCAGGGTCTGAATCTTTCTTCATTATTTTTCCGCCTTTGGGCCACACAGTAGGTTGGCCATCTGTGTCCCTTAACACCTGAAGCTACATGTCCAGTGCCTGCTACACATGCTTCATTAAGGCAAGAACACCACTCTCCTTGTGTCACTGTGTTGACTGGGCACTGGTTAAGAATCTGGACTTCATGTACAGATCCTAAATAGCTGAAAGGAAGATCTTAAAGAGACACATGCACGCTCATGTTCATAGCAGTGTTATTCACAATAGCCAAAAGGTGTAAATAATGCAAGTGTCCACTTGTGGATGAATGGATAAACACAATGTGGTATACACATACAATAGAATACTATTCAGCTATGAAAAAGAAAGCAATCCATGTTATAACATGGGTGAACCTTGAAGGCATTATGCTCAAGTGAAATAAGCCAGTCACAGAAAGACAAATACTGTGTGATTCTACTTCTGTGTAGCACTTAGACTAGGTAAAATCCCAGGGAGAGAAAGTGCAGTGGTGGTTGCCAAGATGCAAGGGGCGGAAGTGGGGAGTTGTTGTCTAATGAATACAGAGTTTCAGCTTTAAAACGGAAAAGAGGAACTTCTGCTGCTACTGAGCCTGCTCACTCCAGAGCCCGTGTGCCACAGCTGAAACCTGACACGGCCAAATAAATAAATAAGTATTTTAAAAATTATTAAAAAGAAAAGCATTAATAAGTTGGACTTCATAAAAAATTTTAAGAAACTGAAAAGAATTATGGAGATGTATGATAGTGGTGATTATATAATATTATGAATATATTTAATATGACTGAACTGTATACTTAAAAATGGCAAGATAGTAAATTTTGTGAGTATTTCACCAAAATAAAAACATTTTTGAAAAAGAAAAGTAATCAATATCATGTGTTTTCTGTTATCAAATCCCCAGTGACCTGTCTTTTTACTTAGGGCAAAAATAAAGTCCTTACAGAGGCCTTCACGGCCCACATACCTGGCACCGTTACCCTGTGACCTTGACCCCTACCACCTTCCTACTGGCCCTCAGCTCTAGCCTCTCTGCACTTCCTGCAGTTCTTTGAACATGCTTAGCAAGCTCCCGCCCCAGGGCCTTTGCACTTGTACTCCCAGAACCCTCTTCCTGCTGATATCTCTATAGTGTGCGCCCTCCACTTTTTCAGATTTCAACTTATGGGTCGTCTTACCAGTGAGGCCTTTCTGCCTCCCTTATGAAGAGAAATGTCCCTCTGGCAACCACCGTTCCCCCTCAATGGGCTTCATCTTGTTATATTTTTCACCATAACATCTATTGCCACCTGGCATGCTATATATCTCACTTATTAATCCTGATTATCATCAATACTCTTCCCCCCATGAAATGTCAGCTCCGTAAGAGCCAGGATGCTTCATGATCTACTGTCTTCTCAGAGCCCATCTCAGGGACATGGTGGGTCCTCAGTACATATGTGCCCAATGAGTAAATGAATGAACTCAGTATGCCCACCTGCGGAGGTGGTGACTTGCAGGGGTTGTCAAGCCATAAAAGTCTAAAATGGCTGAGATTCACTGTGTTGTATCTTTCTTAGAAGAAAGAGCATCACTGTCTTAGTCACTGCAAGCTAACCATTCCTTGAGAGTTTACTGGATAATCCCATGGCCCAGACCAACCTGAAGAATGAGACTGACTGGGTTCCCCTCCCACTGCCCCTACTATTTCTGCAGTAACCTCTTCCAGACTCTGTGGAAAACCAGCCCCTCTAACCGGCACCTTTACTAAAAGGGATGCTGTGTGCCTACGGTACTAGGGTGGACTCCTAGGTCCTCTGGGGTGAGATAGGGGAAATGCAAATACTCCTCCTTGGGGGCCTGAGTTTGCTGGTGACATGCAGCAGAACACACAGCAAATTCTTTATAGGCAGAGCACGGGCCTCCCTCCCGACCCTCTCCACTCGAGCTGGGACTTCTTCCTGAGCACCGTGGCAAGCCTGCCCTGGTCACGGCGTCTGGCAACTTGTCCCCGCATCCCTGGCCTTCTCTGCGCATTGCCATGGAGATGGGTCCCCAGCTCTCCAGAAAGACATATTCCAGTGACGTTCCCTGGCACTTCCGAGGGCCCCACGATGGGCTCACACACAGGCACAGTGACCTGGTGCAACGGCTCTAGCTGGCCGGCGACACCACCAACATGAGCAGAGAGTCACATGGCGGGGACTTAAGACTCACGTGGGCGGCTCATGTGGCTCATGTTCAAAGAAGAGGGGAAATAAGCTGGCTTCACAAATGTGATAATCTTTGCGGGAATCTCTCGCTCTCTCCCCCTTGCATTCAGTCTAGAGGCAAAACCAGAAGAGGAGCGTTTTGCTCTAAGGAAAATGAAACTGTGGTTCTAGGCCTCCTCAGTGAGGCAGGGGGAAGGCCAATGCTGCGAACGCCTCACCCTACTTGAGAGTCACTGTGACTGCTGTTCCCTGGCAGGGTGCCTGCCTGTAAGAAGGGTGGGTCCACCTCCGAGACTGGTGAGGACCCACACATGGGTCTCAGCCGCCTTTGGTTTCACACCACCTAGCAGAGAGGTCGTGGAGGAAGCCTCCTCTACTGGCGCACGAGGGGTCATTCATAGGGAAAACGCTCGATTTGGTGCTTACAGATGAGATCTGGATGTGCACATTCAGCTCAAGTACACACTTCACACACACACACACATACACACACACATGTGTGCGTGCACATACGATCCCTACACCTACTGCAGTCATTTCATGCACTGCACACACAATGTGTATCAATGTACAGACACCCGGCCCGGCATGCTCTCCACAGGCACAAACAGAATTCTCTACAAGCACCTTCTGCTCTACCAAGTACACATATGCTTATGGAACACTCTGATGGCACATCGATTCACAAGAATGGGATCCATGCTACCGCAAAATGACCAACTCCTCCACCCACACTGGACCTACAGAGGTGGGGGGGCACAAAATTCTAGGTTTGTAACCCTGAGCCCAATACCTATTTGAGGGGATGAAAGTGTTGAGACTGAATAGATTGAGAGGAAAGACCCTCCTGGGAAAAGCTGGAATGCTCTGATATTTTCTCTTGGCCCCGCCTCAAAGCAGGAAATGGGGGTGGGGGGAGTACTTCCTTCCCGTCTGACACCTTCAGAGGACTACTTGGAGAGCTTGGTCTTTGCCCCTTGAATTTGCAGGAACCACAGGGCTGGTGTTTGCCCTCCATCTAAGAGGTCAGTGGCCGAGAAGAGGCTGGGGTGAAGAAAAAGCAGAGGAGAGCTGAGCTGGGAATGGCTAGCCGTTTGGTGAGGCAGAGAACGCATGAGCATTTCCTCCAGATGCGGGCATCACGCAGAAGCGGCAGCTGACTGGAGTCTTTATCCAAAATGGCCACCTAGGTGCAACAACCCCAAAGATGAATCTACAAGATGTGAATTGAGTGTTGAAGAATTGATGCTTCCAAACTGTGGTGCTGGAGAAGACTCTTGAGAGTCCCTTGGACTGCGAGGAGATCCAACCAGTCCAACCTACAGGAAATCAACTCTGAATATTCACTGGAATATAAACTGATGCTGAAGCTAAAGCTCCAATACTTTGGCCACCTGATGCAAAGTGCCGACTCATTGGAAAAGACCCTGATGCTGGGAAACATTGAGGGCAGAAGAAGAAGAGGGTGACAGAGGGTGAGATGGTTGGATGGCATCATCGACTCAGTGGGCATGAATTTGAGCAAACTCCAGACGCAGTGAAGGATATGGAGGCCTGGCATGCTGCTGCAGCCTATAGGGGTGCAAAGAGTCAGACCCAACTGAGTGACTGAACGACGACAACGAGATGTGAGACCCACAAGATAGGAGAGAAAGAGTCAGGCTTAACCCTCTGCCAAAGCCAAGAGAGACCAAATCCAGAGACCATGGGCACCAGGCACCATGGAGAGATGAGCACTCCTGAGCCCCGCCCTCCATTTACCCCGAGGAACCAAAGGAGACCAGCGCAAGGGTCCTAAGCAGGTGGCAACTTGCTGGGAGGAAACACATCTTCACTTTAAATAAAGTTTGGAGTCCCTTCAATTACCCGGACTAGAAATTTTAATTATGGAATTGAGACTATTCTTGGGAATATAAGTGTCTGGGGGAAGTTTTGTTGTTACATAAGATAAGTGACCAAAGAAGTGATGGCTAAATTTCCAGCTCTCAAAGATCTTATCCATGGTGGCAAGGAGTCAAGCTAAGTTTACAAGCTAAATTTACACGAGAAAAAATGAAGTTCCTGAGTTGGTGCCCTGTACCAAAAGAGCTGTGTTTTTCTACCAAGAACTGCACCTCCATAGACAGTCAACAATAAAGATCCAGCGATGAGCTTTCTGTATCCAACCCACACTCCCACCAACATACACGCTGTCTCTCTGTGACTTTGGGCCATGCCATAATTTGATTTCTTCACTTACCCCCTGTCCCTCTTCCAATGCATACACAGACTCACTCAACATTAACACTATGGTTTTGCTATAAACCAGCCACAGTGAATGTAGCAAAGAGCATTTCAGCAATCTTTACCAAAATAAACATTCTTTTTCCTTTTAGGTTCAAAGATGACACATGAAAAACAGTGAGTTGAGACCCTGGATGATGATGTTTTCTATTTTAACATTTTACTTCTTTGACCAAAAAATGTCGTAGTGTGACCTTAGGCCAGATATTAGGTTTAACCATGGAAATTGCAACCATCTGCAAAACTGTTTCATATGTTTTGACCTAATGTTGTATCTTTTTGATATTTGAAAATTGAAACCTCAAATTTCTTTGAGATTCTGTGTATCAAATGAGGATAATAATTCATACCTAAAGGATGGTTTGTGCAAATGTATGATAAATACTGGGACCTAGGTTGGAGCCAAATTCACCAGTTTTCAAATGCATCTTTGACACAGATTGTTGGAAACAAGGTGTCCTGCTACCCAAAGCTGTGGCTTGGTCTTCTGATGTGTTGCTCACCCAAGTCCCTGGAAGGGAAAAGGCCTTTAGCGTCCCTCTATTTTGCTTTCCTTTTTCAAAAGAGCTCTTTCTTGTCCTCTGGCCTTTCATTTTTATAGCCTCTGATTCTTGTCTAGGGGATGGAGTTGCCACCCCTCCCTTCTGAAGATATTACTGCTGTTGTTCATCTTCTTGCTCCTTGACAGTTTTCTTCTGCCCTTAGCATCATCTCTGTCACCTTTAGACTCCCTTTTCTTTTTGATTCGCTCCAGAGGCTTTGACTGCTGTTCACCGTTAAGAACTGAAAAGCTGTTTGCAAGCTCATCCGTGAGGCTTGTTGATTGGTGAGTTTCGCTATTGTGCAAAAAAGTGGTGAATTGGTTTTGCTCTTAGTCTAGTTAGTGTCCCTAGAAAGAAGTCCTTCACCCTCCTACCTGATACCCAGGATGGATACCTGTATTCAATGTGGAGACTTTCATTTAATACCTCTGTAAAATAGTTTTTTTGCACCTGTCTTGAGCTGTAGGAGGGTCTCTCCAATTCATCTTACCCCAAAGAAAAGCATCTAGATTTTTACTGTTTGCATTTGCCAGCTGAGGGAGGAAATGGTGTTGGTGCTTGTGGTGGTGGTGATGTTGGTGACGACGGAGATGATGGTATTTGCTGTCTCCTACTTCCTGAACTGTTCCTATTATTTTCAGCCCTACTTACTACAGCTTCAAGCTACCTACTACCCAGTTCCTGAGATGCTCTGGGGTCCTCTGGCTTCTCTTTTGCAGGCCTAGGTTAAAGCTTTCTCTGGTTGGCAAAGCAGATTACTATTCACTGTATAGTTTTTCCTTTTCATAAAATTAATTGATATATCTGAGTTCTTATTTTTTTGGTAAACTTACACCTTTTATATTCCTTTGTCATTTTAGTGGTGTTTGAGGAAGAAGCAGATACAAATGAATAGATTTGATCTTCATGTTAAGATGAAAGTTCCCCCCTCCTCTTTTATAAACCTAAATTTTGCTTCTTTTCATCTTATTTTCTGCTCCCCATCCCCATTATCTTATTTTATTTTCAATATGAAGAATAGGTTCCATTCAGAGGCATGTTGAATAGTCCAAAATGTACTAAGAGCTTGTCTCTATACCATATGAAATCAGACACCAGGGGCCTGGATTTCTCAAGGAATAAAATAGCCCTGGGCCACTTCAAATTTTTCAGTATCTCTGAGTCATTTTTTTTTAAAAGAAGATATGCTGAAACAAAATTTAGGAAACTTGGGGTATACTTTAAACATTTGCATTTGTCAAACTCATGCTTTCAATACCGAAAAAAATTACAAAGCAGTATCATTATGCTATTCACAAGATAATTGCAGGATTTATTAAATATATTAACTCATGACACACAGACAGAATGCTACAGAAATTAGATGCAAGTTTAAAAGTTTGCAATGAGTATCTCCTTTGGATTCTATCTCAACTCAGAGGTAATATCAGCCTTCCAGCCCTCAGGACTTCCATGAATATGGTGGCTGTGGTGTATGCTCCCATCTACCCTGCTTCCCTACCTCCAGCCAGCACTCACGCCCCGGTGGTGAGATGGTCCCCAGAACATCTGCTGGGTAGCTCCCACCCAAGGAGTGGCAAGAGGGCTGAGCAAATCCTTGCCCTGTGCAACAGGCAGGCAGGCCAGGCTGATGTAGCAGCACCGCGGGGCGGCTGTGCTTCCTCTCCTGGCTCTCCTCACAGGCTCGGGTCTTACACACGGTGGGTGCTTTAGGGCAGGATGTTTCCTGGGCCCTGACAGCGGAAAAGAGTTAACAGACCAACAGGGAATCTCCTTTTAAGATTCTCAGGTTACTCAGACTCTACTCGAGAAGGGCTTGGAACTTCGGTGGATTCCTCTCTTTTCAGTCCATCCTAACATCTAAAGAAATGGTATATAAAATAAAAAAAAAATACCCCTCATTTCACTACTCTCCAGCCAAGTAAATAATCTAGAATTTACCCCATGTTTTCTACAGATGACATGACTATATAGATGCACACGTGCACACACACACACACACACACACACACATGTCTTAAATAGAAGACTGGGTCAGAAACCAGACAGAGCTGGATTCAAATTCTGTCTTTTACCCTTACCAAACACATGACTTTGACGATATGACAACTTCTCTGAACTCCAGTTTCTCATCTGTACAAAAGAGATAATAGCATCAACTTCACAAGATCATCTCAGAATATATTAACGTGGCATAATACATGGGAAATGTTGATCACTATGACTGTCACAAAATACGTGCTCAATAAACAGTAGGCAAAGTTATTGTCATTGATTATTTAATTCAATAAACATTTATTAAAGCCAGACAGGCTTCCCTGGTAGCTCAAACAGTAAAGAATCTGCCTACAATGCAAAAGACCTGGGTTTGATCCCTGAAGAAGGGAATGGCAACCCACTACAGTATTCTTGCCTGGATAATTCCATGGACAGAGGAGCCTGGCGGGTTATAGTCCATGGGGTGGCAAAGAGTCGAACACGACTGATGGATTAATACTTTAACTTTTTTCACAAAGACAGGCCTTTCTTCCAAAAGGGCATCCTCTAGGGCCAGAGGTGGACATGTAGACAGACAGTGAGAATTTCCATTGCATGCACGCTAGCAATGACGAGGCCTGAACTGGGCTAGACAGGAAGATCAGGCTGGTGAGGATCTGGTTAACGCAGGCTGTGGGGGCTCGAGGAGAACTTGCAGAGAGACAGTTTGGTATTCTGCCTTTTTATGCTGAACATTAAATTACAAGTGCTTTTGATGCTGCTCCCTAATCTTCCCGTCATTTTTAAAGACTGCATAGTATTACAGTGCTTCAAAGGACTGTATTTTCCCTCACCTTTCCCCTGTCATTTGGTTTTGAGGTTACCAATTTGGAGCTATTAGAGATATCACCACAATGAACATCCGTGTGACAGTTTTTCCTTTCAGGAATTATGTCTGTAGGATAAATTCTAGGTCAAAGGGGATGAACGTTGTTCAACAGCTCTGGCAACTCCCTGCCAAATTGTCAAAAGGTTTATGTACTGAGTATGATCGTTTTACGTGTTTTGTCAGGTTAGGTAAAGTTGGTATTTCGATGTTGTTTTTATTTCCATTTCTGTGCTGAGTTATTTGGTGGAGGAAACTGAATGAGAACGACTATCTTGGATAGATCTGAGGGAGGGAGAGTGCAGGAAATTGAGACTGCAGGGACCGGCTTTGGGAGATGGATTTCTGCCATGCCTCAGTGAGGTGGAGGAGGAGAAAGAGGCTTATAAGCTGACACGACTGTGTTTCTCAGTTGCATTGTTTGTATTTTCCCTCTCTTCCATGGCGGACTAAATGAATCATTATCATGGCAATCATCACTCCTCTATGTAATCATCACGGTGCATGAAAAAGAATTGTCATTTCTAACCATGATTGCCTTCTCAGGAAGGTGGTGACGGTTGAATAGGGACCCTTTGTTCTGCAGAGCACTTGGGAAAGTTTGGAAAAGCAACTGAAGCCAGGATAATATTGGCAGATGTTCCATTATTGATTGGCAACTTGTTGGAAGTTATTGTTGTCTGCCTGCTGCCTGCCCACTGTGGCCTCAGGGAAGGAGCAGGGTGAAGGTCATCTCAGGACAGAGGGGAAGAGTAGATGGCCATCAAGTCCTGAACTGACGGAGGCGGGGAAGGGGAGACCTGCTGCTTCTGCTCCCGTGTGAGTGCCCCATGGAGAAGAAGAGGCCAGAGGATGTGTGTCTGGTTTTCCCAGGTCAGAGAGGAGCCCCAGAGGAGGGAGTGGTGGACCCACTCCGGTAGGAGAGGGGATGCTGAGAACAGGGCAGGGACAGATGGCTTATTCCCTGGGGATGGTGAGCAGGCAGCACGACTGAGGGAGACACTGCACAAGGTCACGCCAGCTGTGCTGGGCCAGCAGAGCAGCCTGTGCAGGTGTGGGAGGCTGAGGAAACGAGCCCGAGGCAGCATGAGGTGTGCAAGGCTTCAGCAAGCTCCCTGGCGGCCCAGCAAGGGACGTTGGGACAATGAAAAGGGCTGATGTGGATGGGCTTAAAACCAGAGGCAAACAGCTGGACCATGAACTTCAGCGACAGTAGCCACCCACTGCCCCAGTGGCCAGTCAGAGTAACTACTCTCAGCAGGCACCGATCCAGGGACCAGACTGAGACAGGCAGTCCTCAGCAGAATGGGCACCAAGAAGAACACAGAAGATACACGTCTTACAAGGCCCGGTCGGCCCTGACATCCACTGCTGTTTCATCCCACCCATGTTTGGCAGAGGATGCTGAACTAGTTTGCATGATGGAGGGAAAAGCATCTATAACTTCTGAACTTCAGGAATTCTAGGGAGGAGGGAGAAAGTAACAGAGATGAATGGGAGGATGTTTCAGATAGCTTGACTGCTGTGATGGAAGACCACTGGCTGGGTGGCTTAAACAGCAAACATTTATTTCACATAGCTCTGGAGGCGGACAAGTCCAGACTGGGGGGCCAGCATGCTCAGGTTCTGATGTAGATCCTCTTCCCGGGTCTCCCGTCTTCTTGCTGGGTCCTCCTCTATGGCAGAGAGCAGACTGAACAGACTAGCTCTCTCCCACTTCCTGTCAAGGCCCTAATCCCATCGTTGGGCACCAACCTCATGACAAGATCGCCTCCCAGCCCCACCTCCTAATACCATCCCATTGGAAGTTAGGGTTTCAACACATGGACTGCTGGGGAATAAAATATGCAGGCCATAACAGAAGTGAAGAGATGACTCAAAAGCCAGCAAGATGGTGGAAGGCTGTGTGAGGTCATCTTCCCGCCTTTGACCCCTAAATTTCCACTAAAATCTACTCAGCTAACTTAAGTACTTGTCGTCAGTTGATATTTTGTAACCAATGCCCCTCAAAGGTAATTTCTCCAGTCAGTCCAGATGGATGTGAAATAGATGATAATTGTGTGACCAAGTCACTCCTCTCTATGCCTCAGTCTCTTCTGTAAGACGGGGCTGGTTATAGCACCGTAGGATTACCTGTAAGTCTTTTAGTAAGTGAATGGCCACAGAAAGCATTCAGAGAATGGAAAGTATTGCTGCTGCTATTATTACTGTTACTTTGGACCTAGAGAGCATCGGGGGCACTTAGAGTGCTTAAAAACCTTTGGGCATTGGGAAGACCCAGAGGAATCGGGTGGAGAGAGAGGTGGGAGGGGGGATCGGGATGGGGAATACGTGTAAATCTATGGCTGATTCATATCAATGTATGACAAAACCCACTGAAAAAATAAATTAAAAAAAAAAGAAAAACAAACAAACAAACAAAAAACCTTTGGGAAGCCTTACTCTAATGCTGATCATGGGGTTATCAGACTTTATTTTGGGGAGCTCCAAAATCACTGCAGATGGTAACTGCAGCCATGAAATTAAAAGACGCTTGCTCCTTGGAAGAAAAGCTGTGACCAACCTAGACAGAATATTAAAAAGCAGAGACATTATTTTGCCAACAAATGTCCATCTAGTCAAAGCTATGGTTTCTCCAGTGGTCGTGTATGGATGTGAGAGTTAGACTATAAAGAAAGCTGAGCACCAAAGAATTGATGCTTTTGAACTATGGTTTTAGAGAAGACTCTTGAGAGTCCCTTGGACAGCAAGGAGATCCAACCAGTCCATCCTAAAGGAGATCAGTCCTGAATATTCGTTGGAAGGACTGATGCTGAAACACCAATACTTTGGCCACCTGATGTGAAGAACTGACTCATTGGAAAAGACTCTGATGCTGGGAAAGAGTGGAGGCAGGAGGAGAAGGGGATGACAGAGGCTGAGATGGTTGGATGGCATCACCAACTCAATGGACATGAGTTTGAGCAAGCTCTGGAAGTTGGTGATGGACAGGGAAGCCTGGTATGTTGCAGTCCATGGGGTCACAAAGAGTGGGACATGACTGAGCAACTGAACTGAACTGAACTGAAGTCTAAAGCGGCACTGTCCAACTTGTAACCACTAGAAACATGTGTCTAGTACAAACTGAGATGTGCCATGAGTGTAAAACACATACCAGACTGTGAACATTCAGAACAAAAGTAAGAAACTCATCAATAATTTGTTTTATATAGATTGCCTCCTGAAATATTAGTATTTTGAATATATTAAATATGCTGCTAAAATTAGTTTCACTGCTTTCTTTTTTCTTTTTTAATGTGGCTATTAGAAAATTTAAAATTGCATATGTGGCTCCCATTATGTGTACTCGAAGGGCTGCTCTAGATAAAAAAATTAACATTTTGCAGAAACTGTAGGTGGTTTGGTCTATCTGCAAGAATGCTGTGTGTGTATGGAGTTGAGCCATTGAGGGGAGGCAGAGAGACCCAGTGGTAGGCTAAGTACTTGGACTTGAGTCTGCACGAGTCAGAGTGATTGGGAAGCTATGAGAGGCAGAACGGCCTGATTAGGTTGTTTAGAATGACACCTTGAAGCAGAGTAGGGGAAGGATTAGGAGGTCTCACAGAAAACAAAAGCCCTGAGAAGCAGAGCAGTGGAGCTTAAAGAGCAGCCAGCTGATCGCTGGTTGCACAGACCAAAGTCTCTCCAGATATGTTCAGCCTCCAGCTCCCCAAGTATATCAGCGGGTAGAGAATCTGCCTGACACGTAGGAGACTTGGGTTCGATCCGTGGGTCGGGAAGATCCCCTGGAGGAGGGCATGGAAACCCACTCCAGTATTCTTGCCTGAATAATCCCACGGAGAAGAGGAGTCTGGTGGATTATGGTCCATGCAGGTCACAAAGACTTGGATGCAACTGGGCATGCATGCGTGCATAATCAGCCTCAGGCCAGCCTAAGCGGTATGGGCTTTGGCATCAGACTGTTCTGTTTGTTTCTTAAGCCTTCCACTTAAGGTCACATCTTTTACTTAACTTTGCTGGGTCTCAGTTTATTCATCTGTGAAATGGGATCGGTATCACTGTGCTTTTACAAGGCACAAAGATATTCAGTTGCAAAGTGGGCAAAACAGGGTCTGTTTGGTTCTGCTCGGTCCCATGCTCCTCTCCCACTTTGCCAGGAGGATGTGGTCTTGTGATTGGATTAGCCTAGGTCTTGTGCCCAGCCCAGGTGGACAGGCAGCTGGGTCTCTTACCCTAGGAAGAGGGGAAGGCAGAGAAGGGCGCCAGCATGTACAAACAGCAGCGGGTCTGTCTGCTCGACCCTCCTGGCTCAGTCAACTTGAGCAAGTGACTCAATGGATCAGAAGCCCGACTCCACTTTTGTGAAACCTTCTTAGAGAAAGTGTAAGAATTACACAATTCCTGCTCCACTGAAGGTGACCAGCAAACAATTTAAGGTGCTGCTGCAATAAAAACCCAGAATTAGATGATTATCTGAATTGGGGAGCTGTCCTTCCTGGGGGTCAGATCACACCCTCTAACTCAAATCAGTGTCAACAGAAAGGTCAGAAGGGACTTCAGGTGGGCCCTGGCCTGGTGTCTGTTTAATAAACATCCCCGAGCTTTCTGGAAGGCTTCCCTCACTGGCTATGCAGTTTTGGTCAGACCTGTTCTCCTTTTGTGAGCAAGGGTTTTGTAAGAGGCTAAATTCCAGGCTGGGGCAGGATAAACAGGATCGCATGGCTAATGATTGGTGAGCTGGCCTGGAATGCAATTTACTGCAGATAAATTTTTGTGGAGGAGAGCTGGTCACCCCCTGGACAGTTTACAGGGAGGCTGTTAAAACAGGAAGGAGCTTCCAGGCTCTGCAGGATGACTGCTTGGCAATTTTCTCTACCCCTTTTAAAGGAATGGAGACACCTGCTACCAGCTGGGAATTTTCTGCGTCAATCTGCTTTACACAGAAATAAAAGCCTCTTGGCCAAAGCTTTATGTTCGTCCCATGCTTGGCAGCTTACAAAAGATTCTTAATTCTAGTACCATCCAGTTTTGCAGGTGGGGACACTGGAACTCAGAGAGGCGAAGTAACTTGCCCAAGGACACACAGCCAGGAAACAGCAGGACCAGGATGAGAAAATTTTCTAAAAGGAGATTGGGCAAAAATAGTGTTTGTGTTCAACCAACTAGTTCATCAGCTAAACCCTTCTTGCTGGGGATTAGCTTGACTTGGATACAGTCTGGGGGTGATGGGATTTAAAGAGTCCCTTGTTTACCATGGTGGGGAAATAGTTTTCCTTTTACCTAGCTCAGAATTTTAGGAAGCTGTTTTCTTTTTTTAAAAATCTGGTCATTGCTTATTTATTATTTATTCACTCTTTATGTCATCTTTTAAAAACTTGAAGTACAGTTAATTTACAATGCAGTGTTAGTTTCAATTGTACAGCAAAGTGATTCATTTATACGTATACATATATATATATATATATATATATTCTTTTTCAGATTCTTTTCTGTTATAGGTTATCAAGAGATAATTGGGAAATCTGTTTTTTTGACCTCACACTGTCCTCTTCAAACAGCCTCAGCCTCTACAACCTAATCTTGGTGACTGCCCCATCTCTAATGGGATTTCAAGGCCACTGGTCACTAGGAAAAGATTTATGTTCAGTTCCTAGTATGGAACTCTACAACTCTGCTGCTTGACCTTCAGCAAATCACTAACTCTCTGGACCTCAGTTTTCTCATCTGAGAAAGGGGTGTGTGAAGTCTGAGTGAGCCCCAAGTGCCCATCCATGCTTCTAAAGCTTCTAGTCTGGCCCCCTGCTTGCAGCACGGCCATGGGAGAGCTGGGGCCCAGTGCAAAGTCTGGCCCTTCCCTGCACCTCAGTGACCTGCTCTGTTGGGGACATCCACAAGCCTCGCCAGGCCTCCAAAGGATGGCCCTGGCTGCCGTCTCTGGTGAGCTAAGTACAGCATTTTCGAGAGCTGATGGAGGAGATAAAGGTAGCCACTGAGATAAGGCACGCTCACCCTCTGCCCCCGCGCAGCCTACTTCCCTCAAGGCAGCTGCAGGGCTGGGGTGGGCAGGCGCCATTAGCATATTCCCCTAATTGTTCTGGCCGGGGATTGTTCCTCCTGATTAATTTCCATTTAGCACCAGGAAGACCAGCTTGGGTCAGATTCTGCCAGCTTTCCAGAGCCAGGCCTGGGCTATTCCTGGCCTGGCCAGACCCACGCCTTCCTGCTTCCACAGGAGCTGTCATTCCGGGGGGTCCTCCTGGGCACTGACCGTGTTGCCAGCCTTGGGACAAGACTGAGAAATGGGTCTCCTTGTTGCCATTTTATGAACATGGAGACTGAGGCTCAGTGAGGTTGAAGTGACTTGCCTGGATTCCCGCAGGCAGTAAGTGAAGCTGAATCCTGCCTTATAGATTTTCAAACACTCGTGCAATTTTGTAAAATTGCCGCCTCCATATTCTTTTCCCATCGCTGTGCTTGACTCATTTAGAAACAATTAATCCACGAATAAACCCCAGGCTTTGTCTTTCCAATTGGAAACCCAGATTCTGTGACAATCGGGCCATTTTTCTAAGCTAGTCAGGAAATCTGGTCATATTAGGAAGAAGCAAAGCCATTGGGGTTTTAATAATACGGTGAGAAAAGACCGTGACTTTAGTCTTTATGAGCCCTGGGATGCCTTTTCCAAAGCAGGAATGAGCTGACACAGGCAGAGTGTCAGCTGGAAAAACAAGGTCTGGGTTAGGTGGCCCAGAAAAAAACCTGCTTTGGTGCCCAGAGCCTCCCATTGATTTCAATTGCTGGTTAGCACAGGCCAGCAGAATAATTGTCCCATTGGTGAATGTGCCATTAGAAATGACCCCACGCAGCTAATGGAGGTTTAATACTGGCTTGCTTGGTCCTTGGTATGGTTCCTGTTCTTGTTTCCAGTAAGAAAATGATCTGTCATTCCCTTTAAACTTGTACAGTAATAATTAGCCAGGCCCCAAAGAGAAGCTGGTCACCTTTAACCTTGGCTGGATGAAAGCTCAGTGACCCATTAAAGTGTGTGAAGTCATTTGACTCTGGCCAGCTAGGGAGGAATGCAGCAGATATTCAGTAGATGGTTATAATAACTCACATTTGTTCATCATTTCACAATCTTCAGAGATCAGGGTAACCTGAGGTCATGAGCAAGAATTCTCACTTAGGGGTCAGCAAACCAAGGCCAGCCACCAGCCAAATCAGACCCACCCCCCTATTTTTGCAAATGAAGTTTCCTAGGAGTACTCTTGAGAACTCCTTGGACTGCAAGGAGATCAAACCAATCAATCCTAAAGGAAATCAACCTTGAGTATTTTTTGGAAGGACTACTGCTGAAGCTGAAGCCCCAATACTTTGGCCACCCTATGCAAAGAGCCAACTCATTAGAAAAGACCATGATACTGGGAAAGATTGAAGGCAAAAAGAGAAGGGGGCAGCAGAGGATGAGATGGTTAGATAGCATCCCAGTAGACATAAGCATGAATTTTAGCAAACTCCAAGAGATAGCAGAGGACAGAAAAGCCTGGTGTACTACGGTATATGAGGTCGCAAAAAATTGGCATGACTTAGCGACTGAACAACAGCAAAGAATTACTTCTGTGCCTGTTTATTTACATATTGTTCGAGGTCGCCTTTTCACCACAACAATGAGTTCTGATAACAGAAACTAGGTGGTCTGCAAAGCCTAAAATATTCACTATTTACCCTTTGATAGAAGTTTGCCAACCTCTGCTCTAATTCATATAAACCAAGTTTGAATCCTGGATCAACCATTTACCAGTTGTGTGATCTTGCACAAATTACCTTCTTTCTCTGCTTCAGTTTCTCCATCTGTTAATTAAATATCTGCGTGGCAGATGCTACCAGCTCTCACCAACTCCTTCAGTTACACACGCTTGTGCACTTGGGCGTGACCCAGGGACTTGCTTTGAGCAGTGAAATGTAGGTGTAGGTGATGTGCATCTCTTCTGGACAGGAGCATGTAGAGCCGGGCTGGGTTTCCGTGCCCTCTCTCTCTGTGACTTAGACCAAGGAGGCCATGCGCCCTGGATGCTGTCATACAGGATGTCAGTTGAATTCCCAAATGCTTAAAACGAATAGAGAGCCCCTCAACTTACAAACGGTATTTAGCATGGGTGAGAAATTTTCGGTGTTTAAACCACTGAGATATGAGCATTGTTTGTTACTTCAGCAAAACTTAGCCTTTGTGCTAACTAATCCACCTACTTCATAGGGTTTTTAGGATTAGATGAGTTAGATGTGTAATGTCTTTAGAATAATGGCAGGCATTTGAAAAGTACTCAATGCAAGCTACCTGAATTTAGTTATATCATTATATCAATTGTGAATAAAAATGTTTACTATTTTTCATAAATTATCTCATTTTTAACTTCATAGTGACTATGAGGCAGTAACTATTATCCTCATTTATTTACTCAATAAATATTTAATGGGTTCCTGTATTCTGTTAGGTAATATGCTACATTTTAGGATGTAGAAATAAATCAGAACAGCTTTACATTCACATAGGGGAGGTCCACTGAACTCAGATATTAGAGTGGAAGTGATGTTGAAGGAAAATGTTGTGCAGCTGAATCTTGGAAGGTAAGTTAGGGTTTCCAGATGAAGAAGGTCAGGAAAGGCTTTCCAGGCAGAGGAAACCGGCATATGTAATGAAATAGAAGTTGAAATTATATGCTCTTTTAGGGAACCCTGAGTGAATTAGCACATTAGAGGGACAAGATTAGGGTTAGGGATAAGGAATCTGCCTGCAATGCAGGAAACACTGGTTTGATTCCTGGATTGGGAAGATCCTCTGGAGAAGGGAATGGCAACCCACTTCAGTGTTCTGGCCTGGCGAATCCCCATGGACAGAGGAACCTGGTGGGCTACAGTCTATGAGGTCGCAGAGTCGGACTTGCCTGAGCGACTAAGCAGAGCACAGTGCCACGCGGCAGAGCAGACAATATTCCTTGGCCTCTCAATGTCCATCGACAACCCACTCCTCTCTTACCAGCTTTGTAGTACAGAGAGAAGCAAGATACACAGACTCCCTTGCAGTTAGAGATGGCCATGTGACACAGTATCATCCAGAAAGATATCAAGAGACGTTTCCTGGGGAACTTCAGATTAAAGCAAAGAAGTCCAGGAGGAGAGGTCCTCACTGTTATGTGTGAGTGTAATGCCCAGAGCTGTGGCAACTATCTTGTGATCATACGGGGAAGGCCAAGAGAACTGGGGACATATGGAACAAATATCTGGACCTTAGGCTGCTGCTGAAGCAACTCTGGAAGCAGTCCCCCCAGACTTCTTGCTAAGTAAACAATATACATCTTGTGACTTCAGTGACTGTTCATTTGTAATTTGAAGCCAAAAGTATCCTAACTAATGGGGACTTGTGAGAAGTGAGACGGGCAAGGTTAGTGGGGCCTATGTCATGTAGGGAAACAGGGGAAAGTCAAGGATTTTGCATAGGAGAGGGAAACACAGGCTTAAAGAGGGCAAGTCACTACTTAGGATCCCACTGCTAGTAAGAATCAGAGCTGGAATTTGCACAGAGATCTTCCAAGCAAATACCAAGTCTCTTTCCACTGCTTCATTTTTCTCTTCAACTGAATGGTCTTAGCTAGTCTTTATAGGAGAGCATTGCTCATGGACCATTTTGGTTCATGGGTCATTTCTAACCACATGCTGGATAAATTGGGATTTTTCCAAAGCTTCTTCCTTTTTGGGGACCACATCTATGAAACATAAATAAGGAGGCTTGAGGAAGTATGTGGAGAAATCAGAGAAGATGAGAAGGGAGAGCAACTTAAAGTCAAATTGGGCTTGGAGAAAGACTTGCACAGACCCAGGACATGGAGGAAATCAGAAAGAAAAAGAATGGTTCCAACCCTTCCACCATCTTGGTTTCATTGGCTAGAAGAAAGTCACAGCCACAGCATCCTTTCCTGCTTCTGTGTCGTTTGCATAGAGATGTTTGAGACAGGCATGACGGACCTAGATGTGTCTCTCAGAACCTGGATCTGTGTGTCATTTATCAGCATCTGCCCCATGTGGACTGAAACTTAAGACAAAGTAAAATTAAGAGTGACCTCATCTCTTGGGTGGCCACCACCTCAAAAAGCAGTATCATAGTTTATCTCAATTTTGGCCCCCAACTCATATAACAGCCCCTCCCTGCCCCCCCCCCCAAATATCATCAAAGACCAGCTGATATTCAGTCCAGTTTGACAGTTAAGAGAGTCAGTTCTCAGAGCCCAACAGCCTGGCTTTGCTACTTTCTAGCTGTGTGGCTACGGGCAAATAGTTTACCATCTCTTCTTCTCAATTCTCTCATCTATTTAAGAAAGTATTGATTTCATATACTTGTGAGAATAAGGTAACACATAGAAAATACCGACACACACTAAGCACTTGATACATGGTTTATTATTATTGTTGTTGTTATGTCAGCCGTTACTATTATGATATCATGATTCAAGGCAGCCCTCAGGACCCTGATCCTCACTTTAACCCTCTCCAGCTCCTAGTGTTTGTAGAACAAAATACCTAGAGTCTTTGCCTGTGTACTCCCACCTGGGCACATCCATCCTGCCATTACCCGCTCTGGATGTAGAATCAATGAAGGTACTTGCCCCCAGGACTTGGAGCCCAGCCATCCCCTATAGATCCAGGCTCATTCAGTCCCTCAGGCCCCAGTGTCCCCTGTTGCCCCAAGTGGGACCAGCCCAGATCCCACACTACCCTCGTCCCCTCCAGACTCACCCCAAGCCTGCCACCCTGCTCTGCTCTCAACAGAGGGGGGCGAGGGAGGGGACATGTGCCCTGGCAGGCCAGCTGTGCACGGCCTTCTTTGTGTGTTTCCACCTTCATGCTCCGGTGGCTGTCGCCCCTGACTCATCAGTTAGTTAACAAGCTCCAGAGCCATGTCTCTTCCCCGTGGCGCCTCATCAGACAGTCCATCTAGGCGGTGTGGGTGCAGGCTCCATGGGGATATTTCCTTGGGAGAAGTTTGCTTGCCTGTTTCCTGACACAGCCGCCCTTTTCCTTCTCACTGCGCCGAGAGCATCTCAAGGGCAAAGTCTCTGTCTCTTCTTTCTTTTGCAGTTTCTGAATATGGGTGGAGAATTTGGTTTTCATAGCAAGGAGTCATGAGCCATCTGTAATCAGGAAGGTGATTATTTTTAACAATAATAATAGTAGCTCACACTTGCTGAACATTTACTATGAGACAGGCGGTTTGCAAGAACACTATCTGTTCATTAACTTGTAGAATGTTCACAATAACATTGGGAGGGCAGGTGCTTTTTTTAATTACTGTTTTACAAATAAAGAGACTGTTGCTTAGTCATGTAATTACTGATAGTAAGTAAGCTAGGCAGGATTTGACCTCAGCCTTTCTGACTCCAAAATCGTGTCAGATCCCAAATTGGAGGGCACACAAATCACTCAAAGACTGTGTTAAAAATGCAGCCTCTGGTCTGGGACCTAAGATTTAACCCTCACAGGGTGGTGATGCTGCTGATCTGAGTACACACTGTAAGTAACAGAGATCAAAATTGTACTATTTTTCCCAGGTATGTTAGCTTGACAACAGGTTGTTCAATTAAGTTCTTTCCTGGAAGGAATTTCCTGAAACAAATTCATGGAGAGGGTTCATGGCTAGTAGTCCTGGATGAGAACTCCAGTAGCTATTATAATGATCTTAGGCAACTTCCATTCTTAGAAACTCAGCTTCCTTGTGGGCAGTGTGAGGTAAATGGTACTACCTGATGGCTGGTGATGAGATGATACCACTGAGACAGGGCTCTGTAGACTGTCCAGATAGGATGGTTACTCGAGGAAGAAAAGCCAAAATAGTAATACGACTAATAAAACCTCTCACTTGAATGGACCGTAGGCAGAGTCATTCAAGTTTTCATTCATTTCCCCAAATATTTTCATCTTTTTTTCATCTGATGATCAAAGGTTAAGAGACTCATCAGTGTTTCATTGCACTAATTAGGAGCTTTCGCTACCTGAGCATCTGAGTCCTATAGAAGAACCCTCTGTATAGGGTGGTTTTATACCCCTGGGCCAATTCTGCCATGCCCCTTCCATCTTTGGCATAATAGATGATACAGGAAGAAAGCCTAGGTCAAAGGGGAAAAAAAGAGAGATCACAAAGAGAGATTGACTAAGTAGGAATGCTGAGCAAAGCTGACAGCCAACGCTGAACTCTCAGCCATGGAGATCCAGGATGGAGAGCAAGAGATGCCTGGGATAGACAGATATTGCTGGTCTGACCAACTGACAGATGAATGGGATTTTAGGTATTTTTTAATTTGTCCTCTGTAAAGAAAATCTGGGGCTTCCCGTGTGGCTCAGATGGTAAAGCGTCTGTCTGCTTTGTGGAAACCGGGGTTTGATCCTGGGGTTGGGAAGAGGGGGTTATGACAGCTACAACTCTTTCCCTGTTCTTCCCGTTGAGAGATGAAAGTCTAGATTTCCTCCCCTTGAATAAATGCTGGCCTTGGGGCTTGGTTTATAATAACCAGCAGAACATGGCAAAAGTGATGGTCTGGAGCGTCCAAGCTCAGGCCTTAAAAAGAAGACTGACAACTTCATTCTCCTCTTGGGAGCCAGCTGCATGCTTTACAGAAGCTTGGGCCAGGCTACTGAAGGTTAGAAGCCACCAAATGGAGAGAAACTTTGAAGGTGAGAGACCACTGTGGGCAGTGTAGCCCAGCTAAGCCTCCTGTGGAAGGCAGGTCATGAGGGCCCTCAGCCACACCATGTGGAGCAAAAAAATCTCCCAGCTGAGCCCAGTCAACCCACAGGATTTTGAAAAATAATACCTTATAATTGCTTTATAGCCCTATGTTTAGGGATGGCTAGTTACACAACCACTGGTAAATAAAACACTGGACATTTCTGGAATCTAATTTTTTTTCTAATTTTCCCTTCTGTTTGTACATCCAACAAAGGTTTTCTGTGTGTTAAACCTATGGCTGTTAGTGTGATCCCTACAGAAGCATCACTGGGAAACTTGTTAGTGCAAATTCTGAGCCCCAGCCCAGATCTACTCCATCAGAAATTTCAGGGTGGGACCCAGCAACCTGAATTAATGAGCCTTTCAATACTTCTGATAAAACAGTCAAGTTTAAGGACCACTGGGTTAAGCCATTGGTTCTCTACCCTACCTGTGTATCTTGATCACCCATGAACTCTAAAAATCTACACTTTATCAGAGCTCCCTTATCCCCAGACCTACTGAATCAGGTAAGGCCTAGGTGGATGTGATGTTTAAAGAGTTCCATACTAATTTTGCTGTGTAACCATGTAACCCAAAGAAAGGCAATGCCAAAGAATGCTCAAATTGCACAATTGCACTCATCTCACACGCTAGTAAAGTAATGCTCAAAATTCTCCAAGCCAGGCTTCAACAATACATGAACTGTGAACTTCTAGATGTTCAAGCTGCATTTAGAAAAGGCAGAGACACTGGAGATCAAATTGCCAACATCTACTGGATCATTGAAAAAGCAGTTCCAGAAAAACATCTATTTCTGCTTTATTGACTATGCCAAATCCTTTGACTGTGTGAATCACAATAAACTGTGGAAAATTCTGAAAGAGATGGGAATACCAGACCACCTGACCTGCCTCTTGAGAAATCTGCATGCAGGTCAGGAAGCAACAGTTAGAACTGGAAATGGAACAACAGACTTGTTCCAAATTGGGAAAGGAGTACTTCAAGGCTGTATATTGTCACCCTGCTTATTTAACTTATATGTAGAGTATATCATGAGAAATGTTGGGCTGAATAAAGCACAAACTGGAATCAAGATTGCTGGGAGAAATATCAATAACCTCAGATATGCAGATGATACCACCCTTATGGCAGAAAGCAAAGAACTAAAGAGCCTCTTGATGAAAGTGAAAGAGGAGAGTGAAAAAGTTGGCTTAAAGCTCAACATTCAGAAAACTAAGGTCATGGAATCTGGTCCCATCACTTTATGGCAAGTAGATGGGGAAACAGTGGAAACAGTGACAGACTTTATTTTTTTGGGCTCCAAAATCACTGCAGATGGTGGCTGCAGCCATGAAATTAAAAGATGCTTACTCCTGGGAAGAAGTTATGACCAACCTAGACAGCATATTAAAAAGCGGAGACATTACTTTGCCAACAAAGGTCTGTCTAGTCAAGGCTATGGTTTTTCCAGTAGTCATGTATGGATGGAAGGGTTGGACTATAAAGAAAGCTGAGCTTTTCTGAAGGATTGATGCTTTTGAACTGTGGTGTTGGAGAAGACTCTTGATAGTACTTTGAACTTCAGGGAGATCCAACCAGTCCATCCTAAAGAAGATCAGTCCTGAATATTCATTGGAAGGACTGATGTTGAAGCTGAAACTCCAATCATTTGGCCACCTGATGTGAAGAACTGACTCATTTGAAAAGACTCTGATGCTGGGAAAGATTGAAGGCAGGAGGAGAAGGGGATGACAGAGGATGAGACAGTTGGATGGCATCACTGACTCAATGGACATGAGTTTGAGTGGACTCCAGGAGTTGGTGATGGACAGGGAGGCCTGGTGTGCTGCAGTCCATGGGGTTGCAAAGAGTTGGACACGACTGAGAGACTGAACTGAATACTGAACCATGTACCATGGAGGAATGAAAGATGGCTCTCATGAAGTTGGGTTCTTGGAGACCAAGGCTTCTCAAATATTAATGCATAGATGATTTGCCTGAAGCTTTGGTAAAAGTGCAGGCTCTGATTCAGTAGATCTGGGGTGGGGCCTGAGGTTATGCATTTCTAATAAACTCTCATGTGAGGCTGATGTTGCAAACTTCACTTGGAATAGCAAAGCTTTAGGGAGTCACCATCGTCTCCACGGTAAATGGAGTTGTATATATATCAAAAGGCAGTTGTATATTACACACAGAAACCCACACATGCCCTTCTATAAATGCTCAGTTGGAGGTGGGTCTAAACAGTGCTGTTGAGGCAGCCTCCCTGTCTGCACTGCACAGCCTTTAAGGCCCTACAAGAGATGCTATTTGTGTTTGTCTTGAAAGAGGATAGATGAAAAGGGTTCTGTCCAACAGACCTGGAGAAGGACATTTTTTATCTTTTTAAAAATTTTTTAATTGAAAGATAATTGCTTTACAGAATTTTGATTTTCTGTCATATCTTTTTTAATTGTGATGAAATACACATAAAATAAAATGTACCATCTTAACCAGTTTTCAGGGTACAATTCAGTGGTATTACATACATTCATAATGTTATGCAATCATCACCACCATCCATTCCCCATAATTCTTTTCATTTTTTATAACTGAAATTCTGTATCATTAAATGAGAAATCTCCATTCCATTCCTCTCTCCCCCCAGCCCCTGGTAACCACCATTCTTCTTTCTGTCCCTAGGATCATTTTCCAAGTACCTCATAGAAGAAGGGTTCCCAGGTGGCTTGGTGGTAAAGAACCCACCTGCGAATGCAGAAGACACAAGAGACACGTGTTCTATCCCTGGGTCTGGAAGAGCCCCTGAAGCAGGAAATGGCAACCCACTCCACTATTCTTGCCTGGAAAACCCCATGGACAGAGGAGTCTGGTGGATGACCGTCCATAGGGTCGCAAGGAGTCAGACATGACTTTAACAACTGAGCACGCACGCATTTGATTTTTCATGACTGGCTTGTTTCACCAACCGTGATCTTTCCAAGGATCATCTATATGGTAGCATATTGTGGAATCTCTCTACCTTTTAAGGCTGAATAATATTCCATTATATGTATATGCCTCATTTTGCTTACCCATTCATCCATGGATGGGATGCTTCCATGTTTTAGTTATCAAGAATAATGCTGCTATGAACGTGGATATACAAACATCTCTTTGAAATCTTGGTTTCAACTCTTTGGGGTTTAAACCCAGAAATTAAATTGCTCAATTGTATGATAATTCTATTTTTAATTTTCAAAGGAACTGGCATACTGTTTTCCACAGCTCCCGGGCCCTTTTACATTTTAAACAACAGTACACAAGAGTTCCAAAATCTCCATGACCTAGCCAATACTTGTTATTTCTGTTTTGATTTATTTATTTTAGGGTAGCTACCTTAATGGAAGTGAGATTGGGAAAAGTCTGTGTTAAGGAAGCCAAAAAGAGTCACTCATTTAGGTTGAGGTCCAGCTGGGGCAGCATGGGGAAAGGGGAAAAAAGGCAGCAGTGGTTTGTGGCTAGATTTTGTTATGACCTTGAACATCGGGCTTTAGAAGACCTCATTTTATCCCATGGGTCCTGGGGAGCCATGAAAGTTTCTTCCATAAAGAAGTGATGGTTCTGTGCCATCAGAGCCTGGTTCCCACGTCAGGTGGGAGGGCTGCTCTGATTGCCCTTGTGACCACAAGATGTCTATGACGAGGCGGAGCAACACAGGGTGATCTGGGGCTGGGAATGAATGCACCAGACCAATATTTTGAAACCAGTGTGGCATGTCTTCCTTTAAAGAGAACAGTTCTCCAATCTTTTTGAGGAATTGCCCCGAGGAGGAGGAACAGCAAGGTTTCCACTCCCAGAGAGCATAACTCTGGTCACATGTTCCAGTAAGTAATGTTCTCCATACCACGATGAACAGAAAAATGTGTGTGATGGAATGAAAATCCCAGTGGCCGCCTCGCCGTGGGCAGCCTTAGTTACTATGGAAAATTCCTGATAAAAGTCAGCAGAAGAATTTCCTAGCTAACGACTGTTATTAACAGGCGCTTCAGCCTTGTGCTGACATTCAAGATTGGTTTCTTTCATATGCCATTGCACAAGCCAGGTGATTAAACCCCTCTGTTTTTTAAAAGCAGAGAGCATTCACCCACCTTCACCAGGCTGACTACCCTTTTTAATAACCCACGCGGTCCTGCTCAGTTAGCATGAGAACAAAACTGCAACCATGAAATTATTTTAACAAGACCATAAAAAAAAAACAACAACAATTTACTTGAGTGATGTTTAGGGAGAAGGGGAGGGGACCTACCCTCTCTCTAAACTAATTAAACTGTACTATATGTCCTTGTGTAGTTCCTGACATTTTTCTGGTTCACTCATTTTGAATGGTTGTACAAGGATCGGCGCCAAGCTCCCAAATGGCTAACTCAAAACAAAAGTGAGGTCTCCAGAGTATTCTCAAGCAACCAGCAAATTGAGGGAAAGTTGTTTTGGTTTAATCAATGTACTTCAGTTGCAATCACATCTTGCCTCAGAGAAAAGGCTTAACACAAAGAATTACTGTTTGAAGCCCAACCCAGGATGAACTAGGAAGTGACATTGACCTTACTCTTCCTTTCTGTCTTATTTTCATTTTTCTTAAAATCACACCCTGCTTTGGATGAAACCATTGACAACTGTCTCTCGTTGTCTATCCACTCAACCCCGCCTCTCTGCTAATTTCTGTCCTTCCCACTCACACCACCTTTTACCAGAAGCCACGCCATTTTCTTGAACATTTTTACAGGCAAGTGGCCTATTCTCAGCCTGGTTGGGACCAGACATTGATTAATGGCTGGGAACTTTTGTTTCTGGCAAGACAAACTGGAGAGGCCCTAGGGTGTTGGTCAGGCTTTCATCAAAGCCAAACTGAAAAGCATAATAAGAGCTTTGGACATAGCTCACTTGTGTATGTATGAGACATGAGACCTCTCTGAGCAATGAGCCCCTTTTACACTTCAAACCCATGTTTACCAATCTCTTGGAGTTTAAAGAAAATGTTCCCTTTTGAAAAGCTCTTTACCATTGACAAGGCAATAAAATTTGTGGACTACCAGCTCCCTTTAAATTCCAAAGAACTGTGAAGCACAGATAAAACATGCAGTTGAATTCATTTTCATTTAAGCAAAATACAGCCAGCACCTGCCATGTGTGAGATATTGATGGGGCACCATCCTTTGGATGAACAAGATGAAACTGATAGAGGTGCTTCCTGACTTCAAGGAAATTAGACTGTTCTAATTTAAGAGGGGAATCAGTGTGATAAACAGTAGAGCTGCTCATAGTGATAAGCCCTAATGTTTTCATTACCCTCTGCAATATGCAAAGTGTGTGCATATATGTGTATGTATACACAGCTATGAGGCTGTTCTTATCTCCTGCCAGTAGATGCTGGCAGTCTCTGACTGCTCTGAATGCTTCTCCAACTCAGTGGGGGAAAAAAAATCTCCTGGAATCATGGGTTCATTGTGGAGGTACAGATGACCAGGTGATTGACTGAGAAAGTAATGGACATCTGGAGTAAAACAGAGAGGTAAGTCCTGGCTGCACCACTCACCAACTCTAAGCTTGTCCCATAAGGGATGCAACACGCCCTTCTCAGTGTTCTTTGAAAGCTACCTCCAAAATAAAATATCCTAACCTCTCACCTGGCACATGGCTAGCTCTGCACTCCTATCGTGTCCCTTTCCCTCTCGTGTGATTCTTGCTTGATCAGTTCCAAGCATGTCTTGCATAGATGCAGTGGACCAAGCTGAAGCTCTGCCGTGCTTCCCAGGGTCCCCCTCCAGGGCCATGCACATCCTGTCCCCTGCCCCAGAGTCCTCTGTAGGGTGTGGT
This sequence comes from Cervus canadensis, assembly GCF_019320065.1. Taxonomy (NCBI): domain Eukaryota; kingdom Metazoa; phylum Chordata; class Mammalia; order Artiodactyla; family Cervidae; genus Cervus; species Cervus canadensis. Next base: position 5,218,334 of record NC_057401.1, read on the forward strand.
CTCACTCTTTGCGGAACAGCTGCCTTGCCTCGTTGTCTGCAGGAGGGGATGCCGGGAAGGGAAGCTGCCAGGAACAGCAACCCAAGTTGAGCTCCTTCCTGTTTTGAAACCCAGGGACTTGCTTGCAATCAAGGATGAGCAGTAGTGGTGTGGGGTAGACAGTTCCCAAGGCCCCACACATAAGGGCTGTCCATCACCCAAGGTTAGCATGGCTGGCAGAGAGCTCTTGAGCGTTCTTCTGGCTTTCAGTATGCCCTTCCTCCAGGGGTTCCTTTTGATAAAAATCCAAGTCTGAGAAGGGCACTATCTGATGACCTGATAGAGGAAGGATAGGCTGTTTTTCAGCCTTGCAGATATACCTACTGTATGTGTGGTTCATTTGGGTCCCTCGGGCATTGTCCCTGTGCACAAGGCTAAGAAGAAGCAGAGCTACTAGTGTAGCTTGGAGAAAACTTGACTCACAACCCACAGCTTACCAGGAACAAAATCCTGGACCTCAATTCTGGCACCGCAGTGGCCACCCTCTTTCAAACCACCACCATCTTGTGCCTTGATCCCTGCCATAGTCTCCTAATCACTGCTTGCCATGTTTTCCTTCCTGCAACCCCAAGTTCAGGCCCACGCTGCAATCAATACCATCTCTCAGAATGTAACTCTCTGATCCAGGCCAGGCCAATGAGAGTACAACAGCCCCCTAACTGGCATAACAGTCCAGGGATGGGCTGTAATCTAAGCTACTGAATAATTATCAGTTCAGTCGCTCAGTCGTGTCCAACTCTTTGTGATCCCATGAATCGCAGCACACCAGGCCTCCCTGCCCATCACCAACTCCTGGAGTCTATCCAACCCATGTCCATCGAGTCAGTGATGCTATCCAACCATCTCATCCTCTGTTGTTCCCTTCTTCTCCTGCCCCCAGTCCTTCCCAGCATCAGGGTCTTTTCCAATGAGTCAGCTCTTCGCATCAAGTGCCCAAAGGATAGGAGTTTCAGCTTCAACATCAATCCTTCCAATGAACACCCAGACTGATCTCCTTTAGGATGGACTGGCTGGATCTCCTTGCAGTCCATGGGACTCTCAAGAGTCTTCTCCAACACCATAGTTCAAAAGCCTCAATTCTTTGGCGCTCAGCTTTCTTTATAGTCCAACTCTCACATCCATACATGACTACTGGAAAAACCATAGCCTTGACTAGACGGACCTTTGTTGGCAAAGTAATGTCTCTGCTTTTAAATACGCTGTCTAGGTTGGTTATAACTTTCCTTCCACTCTCATCTATTAGGCACTTGCTGTGTGCCAGACATGGGACAAAACACCTAACAGCCAGCATCTCACTCCTTCACCTGCACAATAATCCTATGGGTTCAGTGCTGTTAATATAAGAGGAGGTAGATAACTGGCCAAAGGAGTCTAGTGAGTGCACAGCCAGAGCTTGAGCTCAGTTCTTTCAGATGCCAGAACCCAGGCTCACACTTGAGTGAGAGTGTGGACACAGAGCACTCCGGGGATGAGTGTGGACACAGAGCTCTCTGGGGATGAATGTAGACACAGAGTGCTCTGGGGATGTATTCTCCAAACTCCATCCTCATATCTGTCTTAAGTGAAGTCGCTCAGTCGTGTCTGACTCTTTGCAACCCCAGGGACTGTAGCCTTCCAGGCTCCTCCGTCCATGGGATTTTCCAGGCAAGAGTGCTGGAGTGGGTTGCCCTTTCCTTCTCCAGAGGATCTTCCCAACCCAGGGAATGAACTCCGGTCTCCTGCATTGCAGGCAGATGCTTTACCATCTGGCCACCAGGGAAGCCCCTAGTAAGAACAGTACTAAGGCATAATATGGACAATATCAAGGGAAACTGGACAGTTTGGCTGCCTGAGGCTTGTCCCCCTCTCTCTGCTACCAGCAACCGTGAGGGTGACATACTGGCCATTTTATGATAGTGAACATTTTATGTTTTGTGCATGAAACGTCACTGTGTTACAGCAATCTGGTGGATCTTGGTGTATCTCAGTGGACTGATCAGTTTCTCCCTTTGAAACTGTGGACATTGTTGTGCATTCATCTAGGGATGAATCTCCTGCAGGATTCTTGCTTTCGGGTTTATGAAATAGCATTGGCTTTGGGCCAATAGCCACATCCTCAGCACATGTCATAGACTCCCCAGAGAGGAAGAGTCTCATGCTCCAGGGCAGAAACATGGGGTCAAAAGGACTAGTGTTTAAGAACTGTCTGATCTCTAGCAAGGTACGAGAACCTCCTAAACTCATCGTTGGTTGGATGATAATCCTTCCTCTCAGGTCTGGCGGAAGGTTGGGCTCATTTATGTCACCTGCTCAACATAGTGCTGGGCATATAACAAAGATTCAATAAATTTAGCTCTTTTCATTCATTTTTCTACCAAGAGGAAGAATCGATTTAAAAACTCAACACTAGACTCCTCTGTTTGCTTGTTTATGTTCCGAATTTCTTCTTGGTCTGAATCTAATCTATTTTTCTCTAATCTTGCATGCATGTGTGCATGCTCAGTCATATCTGACTCTTTGCAACCCTATGGACTGTAGCCTGTCAGGCTCCTCTGACCATGGGATTCTTCAGGCAAGAATACTGGAGTGGGTTGCCATGCCCTCCTCCAGGGGATCTTCCTGACCCAGGGACTGAACCTGCATCTCCTGCATTGCAGGCAGATTCTTTACTGTCGAGCCACTGGGGAAGCCCTCCCTAATGTTGATTTGGTCTCCGTTCATAAACCACTCTTTTGTACTATTATAGTATCATGGTACATATATAATACCATGTGTGTTATTATAAGATGCATATGGAAAGGGGTCAATTGGATACATACAAATTGTCATTGGGAAGATACTTATCAAAATGTTAAAATCTTAAACATCTTTTGTCACCACATAATCTTGTAAACCCAGTTGATAATTAAGCAAGTTGGTGGCAGAAGAGGGTTTTGTGTGTGTGTGAGTGAGAGGAAGAGAGACAGAGAGACACAGAGAGAAGTTTCAACAACAGCACGTATAACTCTATAGTCTATAGTAGGCTTGGGTCCCTGGTGACAGCTTGTCACCTGAGACAGCCTGTGATGTTTATCTGCTATCTTCTGATGAGCCTGGGTGACTCATTTCTCTCTGGCCTGCACATCTGTCACTGCCTTCTGGCCACTCCCTGGGCTCCAGAACGGGCATCTTTGATCCACTTCTTATGGAATCCCAGTATTAACCACAAAGTAACCTTTGAACTTTTAAATCTAGTACAATGCTCTCATTTTATAATTGAGACTCAGAGACATCACGGAACTTTCCTGAGATCACACAGCAAATGAATGGCACAATCAGACCACAGCTGAGGTTTCATCCCTTTGTTCATTTATTCCTACAGGCACATGTTTATTTATTCAACAAATATTTTTGAGGATGAATAGGCATCAGGCATATTGCAGGCTCCAGAGATGCAGCAGTGGACGAGATGAACACAGCACCTGCCGGCTTTGGGCTCCCATTCTAGGGGGGCAGATGAACGAGGGTGGACAATGGGATTTCAGACTGTGCTAAGCACCATGCAGTCTACAAAGAGCTACCAAGTGAGGGGTTGGTGTGGGGAAGTGGCAGGGGCCACTTTAGGGAAGGTGGCGAGGGCCTCTTTGATTGTGACATTTGAGCCCGCAGCCAGCCCTAGGGAGGTCTGGATCTGGGCATGGGTGTGAGGTCCAGGAGAGGACCCCAGTTGGGCTTGCTCCAGGATCAGGGACAGGCTCCATGGGCTGAGGCCCAGGAGCGAGCTGGAAGGAGGCTGCAGGAGAGGAGGGTGAAGGGGATGCGGGGGCCGCCACAAGGTCCCCTGCACTGGCTGCCAGGCCGTTCATTCTCTGCACAACCAGACCACAGCTCAGCCCTTCTCACTGGATCAGATTTACACCCAGCAGTATTTTTAGCCTTCTCTCCAGCTCGGCGAATGTGCCCCACATGAAAGAGAAGACGCATTTATCTTTGTGGTTGAGAAATGCTCACATGGGAGAGGCAACGTGACAGCAGGAAATGGCATGGGCTTTGGAGCACAGGAGGGCTGGTCTGAGCCTCAGCTCTGCCACTGAACCAGGTGTGGTCCTTAAGCCAGACACCCTCGCGGCTCTCCACCTTGGTGTCCCATCTGCAGGATGGAGTTAGTAACAACCAGCATCGGTATAGTGCTTGGGCGGAGTCAGGCACTGTTTTAGGTCCTTTATAAATAGCATCTCAAGTCATTTTCCTAAGAACCTTCTTATGGCATTATTTCAGGCATACCTTGCTGTATTGAGCTTTGCCAATACCGTGTTTTGGTTTTCTTTTTACAAATTGGAGGGTCATGGTAACCCTGGGTCGAGCAAGCTATTGGTGCCATTTTTCCAACAGCATCTCCTCACTTGTATCTCTGTATCACATTTTGGTAATTCTCACAAAATTTCAAAGTTTTTCATTATTATCATATCTGTTAGGGTGATCGACCATCACTGATGCTACTACTATAATTGGCTGAAGGCTCGGTTGATGGTTAGCATTTTTTAGCAATAAAGTATTTTTAAAGTATGTAAATTGCTATTTTAGACAGAAAGCTATTGCATGCTTAATAGAGTATAGCACAGCATAAACAGAACTTTTATATGCTCTGAAAAACAAACAAAAATTCATCTCGTTGTTCAGTAACTTAGCCATGTCTGACTCTTTGAGACCCCATGGACTACAGCATGCCAGGCTCCTTGGCCTTCCACTATCTCCTGGAATTTGCTCAAATTCATGTCCATTGCGTCAGTGCTGCTATCTAACCACATCACCCTCTGCCAACCCCTTTTCCTTTTGCCTTCAATTGTTCCCAGCATCAGGGTGTTTTTCAGAGAGTCAGTCCTTCACATCAAGTGGCCAAAGTATCGGAGCTTCAGCTTCAGCATCACTCCTTCCAATGAATATTCAGTGTGGATTTCCTTTAGAATTGACTGTGCGACTTACTTATTGTAATATGTGCTTTATCATGGTAGTCTGGGAGCAAACCCTCAGTATCTCTGAGGTTTGTCTGCATTGTCAAGCCCATTTTATACTGATGAGGAAACTGAGACTCAGAGCATGGGATCTGGCTTCCAAATCCCAGCAGTCCTGCATCTTCCATGTGATGCTGGTTTCAGAGGCTTAAAAGAACTAAGTTCCCAGCCTGGGTCTGCACAGTACTCAGTCAATCATCTTTTTCTCCCAAGGAAGCAGATGGATGCTGTTGGACTCAGATGCTCCGTGGCTGCAAATGTGAGTCAGTGCAGATGAGCAAAGCAGGTTGGCTGTGTTGCTCACTGGGATTCCCTAGCCCAGCAGCTAGATGCCCAGCACATTCCTCCTGTTTTTCGGTCATGGAAAAATAAGCGGGTTCAAGTTCTTCCCACTGTACTTACTAGAGGTCCTTGGGCTATGACTTTTTCTTCTGAATTCAACATTTCTCAAGGTCCCTGTGAAGCAGAGAGAGCACGGTCCTTCTCTGGGCTTCCACTGCAGTACAGACATCCTGCATCGGCCTTTACAAAGCTCTGTGCTAATTACCTTCCTTGCCCAGGGCGAGAGCACAAATAGAGACCCCCATATCATAGGTCTAAATATTGAAAGTTATAAATCAAGCTAACAAACTGCTAAATAAAATACGGCCTGTCCACACACCTTACAAATATATCTGCCTAACAATCTGGAAGGCTAAGATGGAATTGAGAAATCTCAGATGCCTCAGAATTCTGTGACATAGGAGAGCTAGGCCCCAGCCCCAGGCCTGGGCCCTGCCCCCTTCTGGGCCCTGTCCTGTTCTGAGACAGACCTCAAACATGCATGAGGGCACCCCAGCCTCATGTCTAAGCCCTACCATCTACACCCTCTCCCCTCCAACAGCTGAACTTTGGCCTCCACTGGGCCTTCAGGTTTGCACAAGGGCAGCTTGCTCAGCCTTTGGGAGGACAAACAGGGGAAAGTCTACGCAGGTTCTAGAATTGGGCTCTTAGCCCTTTGGGCAAGGTTTCTATGGTCCCTAGTATGTGTGCTTAGAGTGTGATCTAGAAAGGTGCTATCAACAGAAATACAACAGGAGCTACAGGCGCCAGCCATGTGTGGAATTTAAAATTTACTCCTAGATCACATTAGGGAAAAAAAAAAGTTTAAAGAATCAGGTCAAATCAATTTTAGTAATTCATTTTATTTAACACAACATATGCAAAATACTATCATTTTAACTTGTAAGCAATGTAAAAAAAAATTCTTTAGAAATTGTACTTCCGCTTTTTCATAATGTCTTTGAATTCCAGACAACCCATCTCAGTTAAGTCCAGCTTCCCCTCGGATGCCTGACAGCCCCTCAACAGCTAGCGGCTGTCTCGTTTGGCAGTGCAGGTCTAGAACTGCTACTCCAAGTGTGGCCTGGGGGCCAGCAGAATTTACAGCACCTGCAGAATCTCAGGCCCCAACCTAGACAGAATCAGCCTTTTTGCAAGATCACTAGGCAATGGATATGTATGTTGGAGTTTGAGAAGCTGGCTACTCTTGAAGGCTCCTAGACCAGCTGACTCCCCTGAGAGGGACAGAGCTGGGCAGGAGCCAGGGGGTGCTGCCTTTTCAGGGAGCTTTTGCTGCGCTATTTCTACTGATCCACACTGTGTCCCCTTGAGCCCTTTCAGTTGGGCAGAGAAGATCAGCACAGCCTGAACAGGGGAAATGCAGAAGGCTCGGGGAATAAGAAAAGGATTCTTAGGAAATAGGACTAGAGATGTCAATGAAAAGGAAAAAAGAAGAAAGAAAGAAGGGGAGAGCAAACCAAGAGTCCCTGAGGAAGTTCTGGGGAAGCTTTGAAGGGACTCCACTCTGATGGGAGATAATGGTAGATAGTTACACCAATTTCTGGCCATGATTAGGTGGGTGTCTAGTAGGTAAGTTAAAGTCCCCACGTGGGAGATTGTACAGGGAAATTCTTGATCACACGCCCTTCCACTGCAAAACCAGAGCTGTGTCTCGGTCGATTACATTTATCAAAGATTTGAGTTGACATTTTGTACAGAAGCCAGCCCATACTTCATGTTTTGAGGAGGTTCCTCAAACACGCTGGAGGTGAGAAGTAACTTCTATGGGAAGTTACACGGTGGCAATTTCACTGTCCTTTCTATTTGCTTAATGAATATTTTTTTGAGAACAGCACTCCAGGTATACTTTAGACTGTTAGTTCAGACAGGACCCGTGTCAGGTTGGGTTGGCTGGACAACAGTACCTTTTCAAATGTCTTCAGATGAAAATAAAGACAGAATGAAAGAAGCTAAGGTCTACCTGAACACTTTGGCTTTGCTTGATACATAAGATATCTCCGTGAAAGGACACTATCCTCTCTCTAATAAGTGCAGTAAGCTCACTGCTGCCCCTCCAATGCCTGAACAAAATTATTTCTTATTAGAAAGAACCAATCAGAGGGTTGGGGTAGGGAGTGACTGCTTGCAGGCAACCAACAGCCTGCAATGCAAACGATTATTGCACCCATCTTACAGAGGTGAAAAATAAAGCTCAGTAAAGACCACATACCTAGAAAACTGTGAAGCTGAGATTCAAACCCACTTATTTCTGACAACCTAAATCTTTGTGCTACCTCATTCCACCTGTGGCTTTCGACAAACCAGACCTGGAAAGGTCCCTGCTATGGCAAACATTCAGATATGAATCTTAATTTGGACACATGCTGTCAATAGAAAAGAGACTACCTTGCCTGTGCTTTGTTTGGCAAGAGATTTTTTTTTTAATTTTATCAATTCATGTTTGGTATTAAATATTGGGAGAGATTCACATTAACGTTCTTATTTGTTGGTACAACTGAAGAAACATGAGAAGATCTGGCCTTTCTGGCCTGACATTCTCTCGTGGCAAAAAAATCAGTGGGGCCTGGGAAGCAGCAAATGACCTGAGATGGAGCAGGGCCCCCCGATCTGCCTCATCCCCCTCCTTTCCCTACCACCATACCCTGGGCCAGTTCACCTGTTTGTGTCGCTGGCCTTGTCCCCGTGGCAGTTGCAGCCTTCCCCAGATCTGCTGCCTGCATAGCTGACAGTGGGGTCCCATGGCATCTGTTCACCACTCCAGCCGCCTAAATCTGCAGCCAAGCGTCCTTGAAGAAGAGCAGGGATGGGACACTGGGAACATTTGGAGAGAATCTGAGTTTTCCCATGGGACCAGCAGTACTGATGCTCTGGGACTTCTCTCTGGGCACTGCTCTGCTGCCCAACACAGCCCTAGGAGAGAGGCTGGGGACATCACCCCAGGGTGTATGGCGGGGGTGGGGAGCCCCAGCCTGCCAGCCGTTTGGGCAAAAGGTCTGGGATCGAAGAGGTGGGGATAAGCCAGGCTGCTGTAGCTCCCAGAAGCTGGTTTCTGGTGAAGCTCTCCAATTTTGCGCAATTTCACACTCCTTAGACTCTGCATATGTCCCCTGGGACTTGTTGGAGTTGTAGAACACTACCTGGAGGCTCATTGTCCTCTCGCTGAAAACACTACCACGGGAAGCTGTGTACAAACTTTGGGCCTCTTTCTTTAGTTTTTCAGTTCTGAAATGCTGTTTGTTGTTTTCTTTTAAGTACATTTATGATTTCGTTTGGACAGTGTTGCCCTAAGAGGATTCCCTTACAAAAGCAGAAGCAAGAACAATAATAAAAATGCTGATGATTATAGTATAGTTAAGAAATGAGGTAATGCAGGGGAAAAGCCCTCACTCAGCTCTGCGCCAATTCTGAGGACGCAAATACTCAGGGAATTCTCAGTCCAGAGGGAGAGCCAGATGCATAAACAGGCCATTACAATGGAATCTGAGCAGGCCGGCTCCAGAAGTAAACAGAGGGTATTCTTGGATATTGGAGGATTGACGCCTGCTCTCAGATGGGAAAGCTGCTGGAGGAGGACCTTGACAAAAGATTCGGCAGAACAAAGAAGAGAAGATAATCTCAAAGAAGAGAGGATAATCCAAGTAAAAGGAGCCGTGGGAGCAAAGGTCTGGAAACAGACAAGAGCGTGGTGCATGGTGGGACCCACGTGTTTCTGGAACTTGCAGAAAAAGGTTTTGGAGGAGGCTGGAAGAGTACGGAGCAAGTCACGGGGGACTGTGGAGTCACCTTTAAGAAATGGAGATGCCCTGAAAGGTCTTAAGTAGCAATATGTCATGATCAGATGTGCTTATTGGAATGACCACCCAGACTTCACGTCTCCTAAGGATGGAGGATAAATTAGAGGCTGGATTTGAAGCCAGCAACTGCTCAGCACTATCTCACACTAAGGAAAGAAGGAAGCTAATATTCGCCCTTCTGTCTCCAGGGTTCTTCATCTCTGTAATCGGAACTTCCATCCATCCAGTTGATCAAGTCAGAAACTTGGGCATCTTCCTTACCCCCAGCTCTGTATCACCAAGACGTGTAAAGCTACATCTTCAGTCTCTTCCTTATGTGCTTATTTCCTCCCTGCCACTGCAAGTTGACATCGCCATCATCCTCGGTGGCCTCCTAACTGGCCTCCCTGCCTCCCCATGTTCTCCTTCTCCCAGATGTCCTCCAAGTCACAGCCAAAGGGGTCTTTGCAAAATTCAGACATCCTGGCATTGCTTAGCAAAAATGCCTTCAGTGTCTCCCATCAGAAGTCCAGCCTATTTACACAGATGATAAATGTATAAAAAGGATATAGAGCAGCATATGAGATCACCAGAAGTTTGTCTGTAAGCTATCATATGGCAAAGGACGTGACTTAGGTATCTTAGTCCATCCGTTGCTGTGTACCAAACCATCCAAAACTTAGTGGCTTAAAACAGCCACAACCTGAGATGATTTCTCATGACTCTGCTGGCTCACTGGGCTCTGCTGAGCAGTTCTTCTGCCCTATATGGTGTCAGCAGAGGCTGCTTTCGTTTAGAAGCTCAGTTCGGCCAAGATGACTTGCTCTCGTGGTGGGTGGTCGTTGGTCCTGGCTGTCAGCTGGGAGTTCAGTTGGGGCTGTCAACCTGACTATTCTGTTCTCTATGTGGTATCTCCATGTGGCGTGGACAGCTGGACTCCAACAGAGAGCATTTCCAAGGAGTGAACGTGAAAGCTGCAAATCTAAAGCCCAGTCTTGTGAGTTTCATGGCATCACTTTTGCTGAATTCTCTTAGTCAAAGCAAGTCACAGGTCAATCCAGATTTGAAATAGACTCTTCGTGGGAGAGGGCTTCTTTCATAGTTCAGTTAGTAAAGAATCTGCCTGCAATGCAGGATACTGGGATTCGGTTCCTGGGTCAGGAAGATCCCCTGGAGAAGGAAATGGCAACCCACTCCAGTATTCTTGCCTGGAGAATCCCATGGACAGAGGAACCTGGCAGGCTATAGCCTATCGGGTTGAAAGAGTTAGACACGACTTAGTGAGTAAACCACCAGTACCTCTTCGTGGGAGAAGGGGCAGAAAAAAGGTGCAGCCATCTTTGACTGCACCTTACCTGAATAACCTCCTAAATCATCTATACAGAGTAGGATTGGAAACTGATGGATCAGTTGATTCCATCATTTACTTATTTATTAATTTGGGAATCATTGACCTTGAAACAGATTTACAGTCTTGGCATATGTGAGAAGGCAGCTCCATGTGCTAAAGAGAGCCTGTCAAACCTGTGGTCAGACCTCATTTCTCCTATGACCTTAGGTAAGTCCCTTAGTCTTCTTGCATCTCAGTTTGCTCCTCAGTCAAATGAGCAAACTATGGGACAACCATGCCTACCAGTGAGAGTGACAATAGCCATATCACACGGTATCTCCAGGTTTCACTGCTCGTGTCCTAGCCTTGTTGGTTACCCTTGAGCTGGTCTGACCAATTAGAAGAAACCTTAGTCAGTTCTCCAAAGAAACAAGTTTATTTTGGGGAAGAAGGGGAAAATGGAAAAACCTCTTGTGTTACTTTAAAGCACTTCCATTTGGAACAGTCAGAACACTATCAGCAAAGAAGACATTGACTTTTTATTTTATAAAGATTGTTCATTGAAGAAAGTCCAAAATAGAGGTTGCCTCTAGGAGGACTAGGAATTAGAGGTAGGTGGAAAAGTCTATGCTTCACAGTTTACTCTTTGTCTAAGTATTTTTTCCTAATGTACATGTGGTGTTTATCATTTAAAAAATTAAGAATTTAAACATGGGAAATTCAAATGTTGAAAGAGTTTCTTCTTGGTCACAGTTATTTTGCTGAGCACATGGTTGGTCATTGATATGACTCATAGTTAAACACAAAGAGGACCAATTCCATTTTTCCTGTAACAAGATGTCTTGAAAAGAGCGCACAGAGTGGGGCTCCCAAGGTCCTTTTCTCTTAACCGGACTCAGTTTCCTCCCAGATCCTCTAATTCTGCAGGGCAGTGGCTCCTCTCAGTCAGGTTCCTACTGCAATCAGAACACCAGCCTATTTATAACTCTCAAATCTAATCTATTGGCAGAAAGCATCTGAAAATATGCATGTACTGAGCCAAGGATTCTGATGGTCAATCAAAAATGGCACATTATCTTACTGATAGCTTAGTAAGATAAGAGTTTTGAGGGTTTTAACAACTTTCTATTTCACATCTAATATTTTGGTTAAAATCACTCAGAACTGTTATTTTATGGCAATATCTTCAATAATGATCCCACTATGAATCAGTTACATGTAAATTACTTGATTAAAGGAAACAAGTAAATGTGATACTACATTTGCATACATTACATGTGTAAAACCAAATATACCAAATATGAAAAATATTCACCTTTAAAAAAGAACTCCAGCCTATTTAAACAGAAAATAAAGTTATAAAAAGGGAAAACTGTTTTATAATGCCCTTGAGGAGCTTCTGCATTGTTCATTAAATGCCTGTTCAGACTGCAGACAGCACAGGCCGTGTCCTGTCATTGCTGGAGACGCTGCATCTATATACCCACAGCTTCCTCGCCACACACTCTCTTCAGGAGCCCCAACTTCTGCCTGGCTAGACCTTTAATCTGGGACTTTCAGGTGGCCTAGTGCCTGATCTTTTTTTTTTCTTTTAAGCAAGATCATGATGTGGGATATGTACCTTGTGCTCAGTTGTGTCTGACTCTTTGTGACCCCACGGACTGTAGCCCAGCAGGCTCCTCTGTCCATGGGATTTTCCAGGCAAGAATACTGGAGTGGGTTGCCATTTCCTCCTCCAGGTGATCTTGCTGGCCCAGGGATCAAACCCATGTCTCCTGCACTGCAGGCAGATTCCTTACCACTGAGCCATTGGGAAAGATGTGATGTGGGATATATTGAAAGTCAACTGAGGAGGAGAGAGGAGGCCTGTAAGAAATATGGATGGAAGAGAAGAAAGAAGGAGACAGGGAGAGAGGGGGATAGGGGACTGATCCTAGCATTTTTGCAAACTCTTCTTCAAAGCCTCTCCTCCTCCAGACCCTTGCTCCTTGCCCCAGGTTTCCCTTGCTCCTTCTCTCCTTGCAGTCACCTGCTCTTACATATTACACAGACTGGTGCAGATCAATACATGTTTCTCTGAAGCACAAGAAAAGGGGATTTTTTAAAAGCCTACCATCATCCCCCATCATCCCCCCACTCCACCACACATGCACACACTGCCTGCGTCTGCAGGTCCTGTTAGTTCTATGGAAATGATCTGTCTGATCACCCACCTCTCAGAGTCTCCACCACCACCATCCTCATCTCTCCAAATGGAAACTGAAATGGATGTGAGCCAAAGTATGCAAATACTGCCTACAGTCCTTTTTTTTTTTTTTTAAAGGCTGCCCTTAAAAGTTTATTGTGGGGGCTTCCCTGGTGGCTCAGTGGTAAAGATATCTCCCTGCCAATTCAGGAGACACGGGTTCAATCCCTGGACTGAGAAGATCCCACATGCCACAGAGCAACTAAGCCTGTGTGCCATAGCTATTGAGCCTGTGCTCTAGAGCCTGAGAGCCCTGGGACCCTGGGAGTCCTGGGCAGCTATGGAGCCCACGGGCCATAACCCTGAAGCTTGAGCGCCCTAGAGTCTGTGCTCTGCAACAAGAAACCCACTGCACCGCAACTAGAGAGTGGCCCCTGCTCTCTGCAACTGGAGAAAAAGCCCGGGCAGAAGCAAAGGCCCAGCAGGGCCAATAAATAAATAAAGTTATTAAAAAATAAAAGTTTATTGTGGCTCCTCATCTTTTTCTGCTCTTAAATCTTCTTTTCTAAAACCACCTCCAAGTGGCAGTCAGACCCCCACGAAGTTGACCCTCAGTCTTCCGTGATAGCTCTGTTATCAGTTAAATGGTGTCACTCAAAAAGATACTTTGGAAGCCAGGCTCACCCCCTCCCCCGCACCGACTTTAGAAAGTGACCATATTTGGAAATGGGGCTGTTCAGGATGTAATTAGGTAAGATGAGGTCAATCTGGAGTGGCGGGGGGGGGGGGGGCTGATCCCGTAAAACTGGTGCCTTAGAAGAAGAGGAGACACACAGACACATGGGAGAAGGTAGAGGTTGGGTGACACAGCTATAATCCAAGGGACACCAAAGATTGCCGATTATCACCAGAAGCTGGGGAGAGACCAGGAAGGATCCCCAGGATCCCCCAAGGGTCTCAGAGGGAGCAGGGCCCTGCTGACACTGTGACTCAGGTCTTCCGTATTCTGGATCTGAGAGAGAACAAATTCCTGTTGTTCTAAGCCCCCAGAGGGTGTGCTATGTTATGGGAAACTGGGGAACTCAATACAGCCCCCCAAAGTCATCTTTGATTCTACCTCTGAACAAGAGTCAAGAGGAACCGGGTGATAGATGTCAATTGGCTCAGTTTGAATAGAATTTTGGAAGCAAAATACATGCCCTTTCACCAGATTCTAAAAAGGCCTGCCTTCCTCTAAATGTCCTATGAAAAATACAGAGACATTAGAAGATATAACATGTCTCTCTTTCTCTTATCCTCAAAAAATAAGTTATCAGGGTTGGAGGGCAGAACAATGCAGAGGGTGGACAGAGGGAGAACATGAGGTCTCAGAGTCACCCCTCATCTGTCAGCTGCGTGGTCTTACACGGGTGGGACCAGCCAGCCAGAGCCCTGGAGGAAAGGTCATTCACAGCAAGGGGTTAGAGGACAAGCAGGGGAAGCCACAGAGGGAAGCTAGGAGCAGCCCTAGGGCTGGGGGACAAAGGGAGGAAATCGAGTTATTAGAGGTTATGGAAAATTAAGTCATGGATGGACACAGATCCTGGCGGGGCTCCCTCTTCATCCTGAGCTTAGATTTTTCTCTGCCAACTGGGGGGTAAGACTACTGACCTGATAGACTTGTGAGTAGTTAGCCTGGTAATGAATTATAAGGGATGTAGTGTGATGCTTGGCACAGAACTGTGTCCTGCATAAACATATCGCAGATACACAATGATGGCAGAATGAATATTTTTATAAGGCACACACATAATAATTGTCTTTTTGTAGAAAAAGGTCTCAAATGATCGACTCAGATAAATTATGCCTCCACTCTGTGTCATAAAAAGTACAGAGGGAATTATATAGCATATTAGAGATAATTAACTTCAAGTAGAATCAGGGCTGCCAGAATTCAGGAAGGATTCCTCTAGTCAATCTTGCCCTAAAAAGGCACCGAGGCACATGTACGGGGAAGGAAAATAGAAGCCAATTAATTCAAAACATTTGGTACCTTGTAGCCTCAAGAGGTTTAGATGGGAGCACTCCGTGACTGTGACTGAAATAGCAAGTGTCTTGGTGGCACGTGATGGGCTGGACAGAGCATATTCGGCCGCCATCCAGAGGAGTCCATGGTGATGTCCATTTCCAGGCACTGTGGACTCCAGATGCAACATTAGGGCCGGTGGGTTTGGAAGCGGGGTTGAGAGCAAGGCTTTTTCTGGCTCTGGGGAATTATATTTGAATCTTTACCCAGTTGCAAGAGAGCGAACTTTCTTGGGAACCTGCACATGTGCTGGGTAATGGGCTAGGCGGCTCCTGGAACCCTCACAGCACGTGGAGAGGCAGAAGAGGAAACATGCCCAGAGAGGACAACGGTCTTGTCCAAGGTCCTGTCGTAGTCGAGTGGCCCAAGAAAAATCACACTTAGGTTGTTTCACTCTCTGCCATGTATGTTTCCCACTCCATCAGGAATCAAGCATGTCAGCCCTAGATGTAAGGTCTGGCCTTGACAGCCACCCCCAAGGAACTATACCACCACAGTGGGGAAAAAACAGATATCAAACCTCCACATAGCAAGAGAAACAGGGGACCTGGATTTAAATTCCAGTTCTGCCTCTGCCCCAGAGGTTGCTACCACCGTATTTCAGTGACTTGAATTTACACATATTTCTATTTCACATTTTAACACCTGAGAAACCAGAGCATAATTTACAATTAACAGCATGTCATAGTGTGATAGTGGCGATTCTTTTCTCAGTGGTTTATTAAATAATGGCTTGCTTTATAATTGCTGGTGCCTTTATTTATGAAATGTATGATGATCACCTTCATTTCTCATGGATGAGCAATAGCCTGGCTCACAAGTGAATCAGGGGTCTCCTGTCCATCTCCCTGACCTCCCGTCTTCCGAGGACACCTGCCTCTTGTACCACGTGCCTTCTTTTCCCACCTCTCAACCCCAGCTCATGCCACTCTGTATTGGGTACCCTTGGTTGTCTTGTTAATACTCCTCACCCACCCCCTCAACAGAACTCTGATTTGGATAGATGTGTCCACTTGTGGGGGTGGACAGAAGGGTTATGCTATACCCCATTGCATTTAGGTACCCAATATAACCATTCAGTTCAGTTCAGTTGCTCAGTCATGTCCGAGTCTTTGCGACCCCATGGACTGCAGCACACTAGGCCTCCCTGTCCATCACCAACTCCTGGAGTTTACTCAAACTCATGTCCATTGAGTCGGTGATGCCATCCAACTGTCTCATACTCTGTCGTCCCCTTCTCCTCCTGCCTTCAATCTTTCCCAGCATCAGACTCTTTTCAAATGAGTCAGCTCTTTGCATCAGGTGGCCAAAGGATTGGAGTTTCAGCTTCAGCATTGGTCCTTCCAATGAATATTCAGAACTTATTTCCTTCAGGATGGACTGGGTGGATCTCCTTGAAGTCCAAAGTACTATCAAGAGTCTTCTCCAACACCACAGTTCAAAAGCATCAATTCTTTGGCACTCAGCTTTCTTTATGGTTCACCTCTCACATCCATACATGACTACTGGAAAAACCATAGCCTTGACTAGACAGACCTTTGTTGGCAAAGTAATGTCTCCGCTTTTTAATATGCTGTCTAGGTTGGTCATAACTTTTCTTCCAAGGAGTAAGCATCTTTTAATTTCATGGCTGCAGTCACCATCTGCAATGATTTTGGAGTCCAAGAAAATAAAGTCTTTCACTGTTTCCACTGTTTCCCCATCTATCTGCCATGAAGTGATGGGACCAGATGCCATGATCTTAGTTTTCTGAATGTTGAGTTTTAAGCCAACTTTTTCACTCTCCTCTTTCACTTTCATCAAGAGGCTCTTCAGTTCTTCTTCACTTTCTGCCATAAGGGTGGTGTCATCTGCATATCTGAGGTTATTGATATTTCTCTTGGCAATCTTGATTCCAGCTTGTGCTTCCTCCAGGCCAGCATTTTTCATGATGTACTCTGCATATAAGTTAAATAAGCAGGGTTACAGTATACAGCCTTGACGTACTCCTTTTCCTATTTGGAACCAGTCTGTTGTTCCATGTCCAGTTCTAACTGTTGCTTCCTGATCTGCAGACAGATTTCTCAAGAGCCAGGTCAGGTGGTCTGGTATTCTCATCTCTTTCAGAATTTTCCACAGTTTATTGTGATCCACACAGTCAAAGGATTTGGCATAGTCAATAAAGCAGAAATAGATTTTTTTTTTGAACTCTTGCTTTTTCAATGATCCAGCGGATGTTGGCAATTTGATCTCTGGTTCCTCTGCCTTTTCTAAAACCAGCTTGAACATCTGGAAGTTCATGGTTCACGCATTGCTGAAGCCTGGCTGGGAGAATTTTGAGTGTTACTTTATTAGCGTGTGAGGTGAGTGCAATTGTGTGGTAGTTTGAGCATTCTTTGGCATTGCCTTTTGTTGTGATTGGAATGAAAACTGACATTTTCCAGTCCTGTGGCCACTGCCGAGCTTTCCAAATTTGCTGGTATATTGAGTGCAGCTCTTTCACAGCATCATCTTTTAGGATTTGAAATAGCTCAACTGGAATTCCATTACCTCCACTAGCTTTGTTTCTAGTGATGCTTCCTAAGGCCCACTTGACTTCACATTCCAGGATGTCTGGCTCTAGGCGAGTGATCATACCATTGTGATTATCTGGGTCGTGAAGATCTTTTTTTGTATAGTTCTTCTGTGTATTCTTGCCACCTCTTCTTAATATCTTCTGCTTGTGTTAAGTCCATACCATTTCTGTCCTTTATTGTGCCCATCTTTGCATGAAATATTCCCTTGGTATCTCTGATTTTCTTGAAGAGATTTCTAGTCTAACCATGGGTAGTGCCATTTCTTTCACTTGTGATTGGTTGGGGACTGGGCTTGTGAGCCAGTTCTGGTTTAAGAAAAGAGTCCTGTCGTGGGGAAGATGTCCCAGGGAAATTGTCTTCCCTTTTCAAAATGACATATGAGAAGTTTTCTTCCTTCCTTCTCCTAGACACAGGTCCAAATACACCTGGAACTACTGATAGCCATCCTACAACAATAAAAGGGATCCAGCCTGGGGATGCTGGGGCTGGCAGAGCGGTCACGTGGAAGACCCCACATTCTAATGACATGGCTGAGCACTGCTCTGTCTCCTACTCCTCGCCTTTGTACTTGAGAACTCCCAGTCATGGAAGTCAGAAACTTCCTTATTATTTAAGCCACATTGAGTCAGGTTTTCTGTTATCTTCAGCTGGAAATGTGTACACAGTCTCAAATTGTTTCCTCTTGCTTGACCCTCTCCCTTGGGCTGGCTCCAGCCCATCCTTCAAGTCCACCTCTGAAGTCACTCCTTGTCACCTTCCTGTGGCAATAGCACTTTGCTGGACGTACCTCCTGCCAATCACCCCATCTCATCCTGTCCTGTCTCCTGCAGAACCCTTGGGATTCATGAAACCTCTGGTTTATGGACTGCAATCTTTTCCCCCAAACTGAAATGCAGGTCCCATGAGGGTTATTCATCATCTCACTTTCCAGAACCTAGCCCAGTGCCTGGCATGTAGCAGGCACTCAAGAAGTAATTTCTGGATGAATGAGAAGTGGAGAGCTGGCATTCCAAATTGAGGCATCTCTCACTTGTTAGCCACCACCTTTCAGAACTCTTCCCCTCCCTCTGTTCAGATTCAGGTTCCTTCTTTCCCTAGCAGTGTGGGCCCACCAGCTCTAGGAGGCAAGCTTAAGTTGATTAATCTCACTGATATTTCACCCTAATCATCAGCATTCTGTCATTGCACTCAAACCCTTAAAAAACAGACAACCAACACATAAGCAGCTTCCTGGTTTGCAGTTGGTTTCTCTGCCCATGATGTCTGTGATCCCTAGGCTGAGATTCCAGGCCCAGGACTGGAACGGCTTTCTCATCCTTTGGTACATCTCCCTGCCCTCTCTCCAGAGGCCCCCACCTGATCTGCTGCGGAGGGACAAAGACTGCGTAGGCAACGAGTCCCAAGAATTCCATCAGACGATGGAAATTGTAGCTCAGATTAGGAAAGTGCTCTTGCTATAGGCAGTGATTGGAAGAGAATCTTGGTTTCCTTTCTCTTTGGATTCCAAGATCTTTTCTTTTTTTTTTGGGATCCTTAGTTGTAGCACGTGGGTTCTAGTTCCCTGACCAGAGATCGAACACCAGCCCCCAAGTTGGGAGCTTGGAGTCTTAGCCACTGAAACACTAGGAAAGTCCCTGGTACCCACTTTTAAGAAGAGTTTTTTAAATTTTTTTAGTTCTACCACTTTATTGCTACCAACCCATCTCCCTCCACCCTCATGCACACATGCTCAGTCATGTAACCCCATGGACTGCAGCCCGCCAGGCTCCTCTGTCCATGGACTTTTCCAGGCAAGAATACTGGAGTGGGTTGCCATTTCCTTCTCCCCAAGATCTTTTCAATAACCTGTTACTTTTCTTAGATGGAGACAGAGAAAACTGGGATCAGACACCCCAAGTTGCCATTACCTCCAGAGTAACCGAGAACATGTCATTTAAATTCTCTGAGCCTCTATTTACCCATCTGCCTATTGGTACGCTTAGCCAGCCTCATGGGTCTTATATGTGTATATGTTTCTTAGAAGATCAGGCAAGGACTGATATAATGTTTATATAAACACCAAAGCAGCTTATTCTTTAAGGCCAGTTTCAATGTCCATCTACATCAGGCATTTAAAAATTTGATCTTCTATAAACATGCATCGCTGTCCTTAAAAGATGCTTATCCTCAAGCATCCGTTGTCAGCTTGCCGCATCTGATGGGCCATTTCTCCCAGCTCCAGGACATCTGGTGCCAGTGCTGACCTGTTAGCTTCCTTGCCCGTCCCCAGAGCAGAGAGATCTGGCCTCCAGCTTGATCCAGGCCACCATGAAATATTTAAGCAGCTCTGACAGCTGATAACTTATTTTGACTGGATTCTGCTAGCATTGTGGATTGGATTACAGACGAGAGGTCTGACCAGTTAAGAGAAGTCAGAGGTCTGAAGCAGGGCTGCCTGCGACCTGGAGTGTGTGCGTGCATGCTCAATCGCTCAGCCATGTCTGACTCTTTGCAACACTGAACTGCAGCCCACCAGACTCCTCTGTCCATGGGGTTTTCCAGGAAATTCTGGATTTCCCAGAACACTGCAGTGCATTGCCATTTTCTTCTCCAGGGGATCTTCCCACCCAGGGGTTTATCCTGCGTCTCTTGCTTCACTTGCTTTGGCAGGCAGATTCTTTACCACTGCACCACCTGGGAAGCCCATACAATATGGAAAATGAACACTAAAAAACAAATTGCAACTTAGGATGTTACTTTTTCAAAAAATGTAGACCTTGTAAGGTCAAACTTGCTGAAGCCCCCTAAAGCATTGGCCAAGACCTGAGAGCTGGCTGATTCTGGAGAGCAGAGGACTGCAATTCTAAGAGTCATAAAAATCTGGGTTCAAATCCAGCCGGGCCATTTTCTATCTCATCCCCCTGGTAAGTTATTGAGTTGTGCTTGAGACCCAGTTTCTCTGTCTGTAAGTCGGGGAAAACAAGGCTTATCTTCCAATGCTGCCATGAGGCCTCAAAGTGATAAGGTTATTTGGAGCTACCCGGTAGCGTCTTACTTTATGTAAATTTCCTTCTCCCATCCAATTCGGGGCTTATCTAGGTCAGCTTTAAGAGACAGACAGGCATTACCTGATAGATATAGGATCCCCAGGAAATGGAACCAAATTCACTCCATCCAGACACTTGGAACTTACCCCATACCCCCAGGATTTCTTTACCATTCATCTCACCCCCCACAAAGGATCTGAGGCTATTGACCATGAAGTGTGTTTATACACACTTTGTCAATAAAACAGGAGTAGGAATAAGAGCAACCTGTGTTTACAGAGTGCTTACTAGATACCAGGTCCTGAGTTAAGTGCCTTACCCTCATTACTGTTTTTCCAAAGATGAAAAAAAAGAAAAAAAAGAACACCCCAGCAAGAACACAGATTGCTAAGCAATGGTGGCCCATTTCTGGCTTTAATGCCAGTGAAATCCTGAGTTTGGGGTCATAGTTATAAAATAAATTGTTTCAATAGCAGAAAAAAAATAAGGGGGTTTGGACTAGAGAGCTTTAGAGTCACAATAACAAAAATAATTTTTCCTCCTGGAGTCCCAGCAGTGAAAGTGTTTCTGTAGCCGGGAGTTCAGAGCCATAAAATCTAAATGTCAGCAGCTCCTGCGATGCTGGGTCACACGCTACTCCTCTGACAGCCGGCCATCAGCTCTGACACTGGGGCAAAGCATCCAAGGTATTTTTTTATCCTCTTTATCATCTATCTCAGCCAGTGTTATGATGAAGTCTCTCAAGGCAAAGGTTACAACTTCAAAGCCATTCACCTATCATCACCCTTGTGGTTCCCTCAGGGGGCCCTGTAAGGCCAACTGTATACTCTAAATTATCCATCCGGTTATAGCCAGTTTGCACAATGGACACTTAGCTGTAGGAGAGAAGTCTGTGACTGAGGGCCCAAGGTTTCTCTGAGCTCCCTAGCAGCTCATTCCCAAAGGGAAACTCGGTGAAGTCCGGAGAGTGTGGATGCTTTGTCTTGGCTCTTTTGAAGTAGGCGCCATCTACCAGACTTTGGGATGGTTGGCTGCTTTTTTACCCCTCTGGCTGTGGCTTCTGTGGAGTGAAGATGGGGTCTGTCTTCCCCTTCCATGCAGACTGCCCATAGGATTTGATTTGACAGACCCTAGACCCCTCTCCCATCAGCCGCAGAATGTGTCAGTCGCTGTCCACCTGCCCAGATTCCACACCCACCATTTCAAGGAATCTTGACAAGTCCCCTTTGAGTTAGACAGTGCCAACCCTTGGACAGATGAGGAAAAGGAGGCTCAAAGAGATAAGGTGGGCGGTCCTACCTCACCAAGCCAGCCAGTGGCAGAGCCCAGGCCAGACCCCAGGTCTCCTGACTCCACTGCAGCTTCAGAGGATCCAATGCAGGGTTTCACTGTACACAGGGAGCTGAGCCTCAAGCCCAGGGCTCTAGTTTTGGGTTCAGCACTCACCCCGTAACACTACAAGACATCCTAGCTTCCATGCACTCATGTGATAAATATTTGCTATCCACTTTTCAAACATCAGGGTCTACAGGAGGTCCTGAGAATGCAGCTGTGAGCAAGACAGACAGGGTCTGTGTTTCTTGGGCTCACTTCTAGCAAGGGAGGGGGACTCTAAATAAAGAAGCTGATAAACTGACAATCACTGTGGTTGGGATGAGTCTCATGGTGGAAGTATGCAGGGGCTGTGGAGAGAAGAAGGGATGAGGGTGTGGGGTCATTGCTTTGGACAGGAGGTCAGGGAGGGCTTCTCTGAGGAGGTGACATTATCTGAGAACTGCATGATAAGTAGGAGGCAGATATGGAAGAGAGAACAGGATGGGGGAAGGCCTGAAGGTGGGAAGGCTCTGTAACAGGGACTGATAGAAGGTAGTGTGTCCAGAAGGTCATGAGTGAAGACAAGAAGGGCTTGGGGTGAAAGTTGGGCTTGAGGACACAGGGAGGGGCTGGATATTGTCCTGTGAGCAGCACAGAGACACTGAAGATTTTAGGCATGGAGGTGACATGAGCAGATTTGCATTTTAGAAAGAGTACTCTTAGCTGCTGCTGCTGTGTGTGTGTGTGTGTGTGTGTGTTGCACACGCGCATGTGCATGAATATGTGTGCTGGGGGTGGGGTGGGGTTGCAGGTGAGTGTCAGAGAAGGCAGAGAGAGGCTGCTGTGGGGGCCCCAGCACGTCTGGACTAGGGTGGCGGTAACGAGACTGGATAAAGGGGGCAGAGTGGGGTCACACTTAAAATTATCAGGACTTAGGGATGGTCTGAAAGTGAGCCGTGAGGGAGCAGGAGGTGTTCAGAATGACTTCCAGGCTCGGGCTCAAGCATACCGGGTGCGGAATAGACCTTCTATTTTGGGGCTGTCAGGATGGGACCGTGAGGGCAGGGCCAGGGGAAGATCAAGGGCCTTGCTGGGAGGCTTGAGTTTTGAGTCCCACCCTGCCCTGGGAGCCCTTCCAGTAGCAACCAGACCCGTCCGCCCACAGGGCAGGCAGATAACCATCCCCACGGTGCCCAGAGCTTTCCGGGAGCCCCAGCCAGCCAGGCTCTGCAGCAGCCAGGGCGCTGCACTCTCTAGATTGGGTTCCTGGAAAAACTGTTCAATTATTGATAAGGAGTCCTCCTGACATCAGTGAAAGATGACAAAGCTCTCTTCTCCCTTAAGTAGTGCCTCTCTGCCCTGCAGATCTGGGTCCTCCAAATCCGCAGTTGGAAGATGGGGGTAGAGGGGGAAGGGGCGGTGGAACAGACACAAGGACCCTCAGAACAGAATAATACCAATGACAAGACTGTAATAACTAACAGCTTCTGAACATTTGCTGTGCGCTAGGCAGGGGTCCGAGGGCCACAGATTTGTTAAGAACTCTAAGAAGGAAGTCCTCTAATTATTCCCACTCTACAGGTGAAAAAATTAAGGCAAAGGGTGGTAAAGTAAATTGTTCCACGTCACTTGGCTTGCAAATGGCGAAGCCAGGTTTAAATCCCGACAGTCTGGCTCCAGGGTCCCTGCAAGCCCCCTGCGCTCAATTGTCTCCATGTGCTAACCCAGGTGGGGAGCGGGAACTCACAGCAGTGGGGACTGTTTTGTCTCTCCTCATTTAAAATGAATTTATTAGATAGAACAATGTGGGAAATATTTAGCTAGGCTCCTGTTAGGGGCTTATATTCATTACTTAATTTGAGTTACTAGCCCTCTGTGAAATGAAGAATCTTGCCATGTCTATTTTATAGATGAGAAAACTGAGGGTAAGAGACATAAGAGGTTTTATCAAAGATTGGGCAGCTAGGAAAGAACAGACCTAGAATTTGGGCCTTGGTTATTTAACTCCAAGGGAAGAAACCTCTAACTTCTATAGGTAGATGCCTATCGCATCTATAAATTGGTCAAGTTCATTGAAAAGAATCTTACTGCTCGGACACAGAGCTAGGATATGCATTCTTAGGCTGTGAGGTGAACTGTATGAGCGTGTCCATCCCCACAGAAAGCCCAGGGAAAGACCCACTCAGAAGCTCAAATTCCAGCTGCTTCCTTGTTTTTGTTTTTCTGATTTTGGGGCGTGCCTGTCTTTTCCTGGCCTTAGAAGAAAGGAAGTTAGACCCCAGACCCATTTCTCTAAACTTCTATCAATTTACTGCTTTGAAATAGTTTGTTGTTTCTCTTTATTTTGCTCTCTTCAGCTATTTTCAATACCCCTCCTTCTCCTCCCTTGCCTTCTTGCTCATTCAACCGAAGACATTTACAAAGCATTTCCTCCGCAGCAGCTTCAGTGTTGAGCAAAGATCACTCATAGTGGGGCTACACGGCCAGTGCTCAACTCCCAGCTCTGCCCGTGACCTTGGGCAAGTTCTTTCCTGCTCTGCCGCCTTGTGAAAATTCTCCCCCTCCCAGCCGCCCCACTCCCAGCCGCCCCACTCCCAGCCTCAGTAGCTTCATCTGTGAGATGGGTTAATTGTACAATTGACTCCGCATGGGTTGCAGCAAACAGGAAAGCTGGTTGTGACTGTGAAAGTGTCTGATATGGAACGTGGTGAGCAGCCAGTTTCAGCGCATGCTGATGGACAGCGAGACTGGGTGTGAGAGGAGACACAGGGTCAGACTCAGACACTGTCCTTGAAGAGCTCCCTGCCTGAAGGGGAGACAGGGCAGAGGTCGACATGGCAGAGTGTCACAAGGGCCAAGAAGAGGCACTTAAAGTGTCCTGAGGACTAGCAGGCATTCTTGTGGCAATGCCTCAGTTTCTATAGAACAGCCTAGAAACACATTCCTTCTTTCTCTCTCTCTCCTCTCTGAGGGGTCAGGAAGATGTTTTTCTAGGCCAGATTCAAATCTGCCCTGAATCCTCTGTAAAATAGGGCAGAAGGTAATGAGCAGGAATCGAGGTGATCCTACCTGTGATTGGGGCCAGCAGGTTTAGAAGCAGCAGAAAGCTCCCTCGGGCTGGTGTCATCCATGGGCAAGAGCCAGAAGTCCAGATCTGCTCCGAGTCCCCACTCTGCCACCTCTTAGCTGTGTGATGTTGGACCAACAGCCCAGCACCCAGAAGCCCCTGGCGTATCACCTGTAAAGCAGAGTGAACGACAACAGCTCTACCTACAGGGTTGCTATGAGGATTGCGAGAGCTACGTGCAAGTTCAGCACATATGGAATATCTGTAACAAGGACCACCTTTCGCTCTGGTTTTGATGAGTGGGGTGTACTCGGGCCCCTTCTGAGACAGGTGGATATTATCGGCTGATTAGAATTTTGGCAGCTCCGCTGCAGGACAGCTAAAGGGTAGACACTTGACAATGTCATGTTTTCAGTATTCGGCAAAGGGAACTGGCAGCAACAGGTGTGCTCTGAATCAATGGGGGCAAGCCAGTCATTGGACAGCCAGGCTCCTGTACCCAGTTTAGAGCCAGGTTCAGGGGCAGAATCCAGCATCCGTCTCACCTGATCTCATCATCATATTGCAGGGTGGGTTTGGGGAGTCTAAACAGGAGGATCCCCACAAGTGCTGTAGTTGGCAGCAGCCGTCCAACTGGGGTGAGCACCATGAACACGCCAGGAGCATCAGTAATGTTCAGAATTTAACAAAGCACACACACAGACAAGCAGACACACACACACACAGACACAGACAGGCAGACACAGAGACACACAGACACACACACAGACAGGCAGACACAGACACACACAGACACACACACATACACAGACAGGTAGACACACACAGACACACACACACAGACAGGCAGACACACACACACACACAGAGACACACAGACAGGCAGACACACACACATACACAGACAGGCAGACACACACACACAAACACACAGACACACACAGACACAGATAGGCAGACACAGAGACACACAGACAGGCAGACACAGAGATACACACAGACAGGTAGACACAGACACACACACACAGACATACACACAGACACACACACAGACAGGCAGACACACACATACACAGACACACACACACACAGACACACACACAGACACAGACATACACAGACACACACACACAGACAGGCAGACACACACACACAGACAGGCAGACACAGACACACACACAGACAGGCAGACACACACACACAGACACACATACACAGACACACAGACACACACACAGACAGGCAGACACAGACACACACAGAGAGACACAGACACACACACAGACACAGACAGGCAGACACAGACACACACACAGACAGGCAGACACAGACACACACAGACACACACACACAGAGACACAGACACACACACAGACACAGACAGGCAGACACAGAAACACACAGACACACACAGACACACACACAGACACACACACAGACAGGCAGACACACACACACACAGACACAGACAGGCTGACACACACACACACAGACACGCTCCACCGACTTCATTCAAGCAGTCAGCTCACGCACATGCATGAAGCTGCTGTCCAATGACCAATCAAAGGGTATCTTCTGAGCAGGAAGGGAACGAGCATAGGCCGGGGAGGTGGGAGTCTGTTCAAATCCAGGCTCTACCTGTTTCATCTCCCTAAGCCTCAGTTTCCTCATTGGTATAAATGGAGATAATAATGGGGGCTGTAGAGAATATTAAATTAGAGAATTGCTATGAAGATGACCTAACACTGAGCTTGGAAAGTGGTAGAGATTTAACAAATGCCGGTTAAACTGGAAGGCGCTGACGACTAGAAGGAGGACCTACAGATTTAACGGATATTGTTGAGATCCAACTGTATGTCAGTTTCCTGTCAGGTACCAGGCATATGGAGATGAATAAAACATGCCATCGTGGGGTCTATATTTTAAACAGTGGGACACACGCACAAAAACATCAGGAGAGACATCACAGAAGTGAAATTTATGCCAGGTTTTAAGGACACAAATGGGTTTGTAGTCAGGGACACTCCTATGCTTGTGCTTTTGGCTACTTCTAGCTTTTAACAGCTCATAGATGTAGAGAAAAAAAAAAAAGAGGTTCAATAGTTGATTCAGTTTGAACTGGTTAAATATGAGGGACAGAAGCTGAGGTCAGGCCCCCAGTTTGGCCAGCAGGAGTCTAGTCATGTACCAGCCATCCACCTCCACAATCCCAGGAACAGACATTCAGGTCCTCAACTATTCTTTGCCTTTCAATCTCCAGTCCTGGCGGTAAGGGGCAACAGCCTCGATGTATTTCCAGTTGAGAACTAGTGCTCCTGAAATCCTCCATCTGCCCATCCAGACCACACTCCACGCTCTTTCACCTGTTCTACGCCTGCTCCAGGTGGCTGACCTGGTGGATTTGAATCAATGAGCACCTCATCCTCTGCTTAGGCTCCAAAAATGGGGAGTCTGAAGACGGGATGGGGAGACAGGAGCAAATCGAGGTTGGGGATATTTATTCCCCTGACTCTGCCTTGCTGGGCTGTGTGGGTTGGGTGAGTCCCTCTATCCAAGGCCACAGCTCCTGCCGGGTGGGACTCCCACACAGTACTCTATCTCAGGGTTCAGGTCACCGCTTTGTCCCCTCTCCCTTCAGGCCTAGGGAAGGTGACAGCCCTCAGCTATTCCCAGCCTCTGGGGAACTGCACTATCTTTGTGGTTCCCCCACACCTTTGTAAATGGCTCCTTTATTAAACTCTCCTCGAATTGCCTAATTTGAGCGTGCCATCTGTTTCCTGCCAGCCCCTGACTGACACCTCCAGGTTCTCAGCCTGAAGATCATTTTGCTCTGCGCATATATTTTTCTGGCCCAGTGGAAAATAAGGTTGGAAATTTGGCCACGATGAAGCTGCCCTTCAAAATCTTTGCACATCCTGTTTGCTCTTTGGTTTGGACCAGCCACAGTCTCTTTTCTTCCCAGCTCTAAGGAAAAGTGGTTTTCAAGCCTCATCTGAGATTAGGAACCTCAAATGCATGTGTGGACAGAATTCACATGAACCACTGGGGCCTATTCATCTACCACGCATGGAGGTTCTCAGAATTAATTTGCAATTATACATGCCAAGCCCTCAGGAGAACACCTGGTAAACAGTAGGCATTCTCAACCTGATTTGGTTGTATCACTGGCTTGACTTTACTCCCTGACGATTCACAGATTCACACAGATACTGTCTCAGACATCCATTCTGCTCTGTCGCCTTGTCGTTTTACATCTGCAACATGTAGAAATATAATTCACTTTTACTTGAGCTCCTGTGGTAGAGTGGGATTGACAGTGACTAGACATGCTTACTCTACCCACTCCCTGCCTCATTTACCAACTTGTGACCTTGAGCCAGTTACTTAAGGCCCCTGTTAAAGCCTGTCTCCTCATATGTAAAGTGTATACAATAGGGGTCCCAACCTTAGATTTGTTGTGAGGATTCCGTGAATTAGTGTGTAGAAGAACTTACATAGGCTTATTACAATTATCCAATTCTCCTAGCCACCCCAGAGATACATGTGATTGTCAGAGCTCTGCAGATCTGTCTGGCTCCAAGGCCTGGTGATAGCACACTGTTTATGAAGCTGTGGGGAGTTCTAGGAGGGATGTAATGAATACATTAACAATGGCTGCTCTACCATGTTTGCCAGGAATTATGCTAAGGACCTTACATACGTTACCCTGATTTCAACTTCCAATGATGTAACCAGGAAACCATTATTAACCTCATTTTAAGTGAGGAAACTGGGCACCGAGGGTTAACTACACATGTAGGGTCATGCATATTAAGCAGCTCTGGCAGGATGGAATCATGGTCTCCCTTGACTCAAGACATTCATGTTCTTAACCAAGAAATGACAGTACCACGCTTCTCAACTGACAAAACTCAGGGATCCTCCAGCAACCTGTCTGGGGTGATTCTGCCCTGCAAACTCTATCCTAATAGAAACAAGGTTGGCATCAGCCTCTGCTGCAGCAGTGAGGTGCGTAGCTTAGCACCGAGGCTGGCAAACACAGCATCTGATGTAATCTATTCCATTATTGAATACGCAGAAGCTCACGTTAAGAAAAAAAAAAAAAAGAAAAGAAAGGCTGTAGAAATGGTAGGAAGGCAGGAGGCCCAGAACCCAGCCAATTGCAGAGCAGCAGCTGGTATTATCCAAGCTGAGCATGATGGCCATCAAACAGGAAGCAGAGGAGAACCCTAACTGCCGAGCTCATCACCATCCCTCCCTGCAGGACAATGAAGGATGAAGACACTTTGACAAGGCCCAGTTCAGTGGGGAGCCCACAGGCAGGCCCAGCTGTACAGAGGAGCATCACTGCCTCAGAGGGGGCCATCTGAGGGGACAAGCGCCCCAGTACAGAGCCCGTCCTCGCATGCGTTGTCAGCACCCCACTCTGCCTGCCTGAACTGGCTGCTCGCACCAGGGAAGGGGGAGATGACCCCGCGTCCTCCCTAAAAACCTTCACTCACAGAGGACAGATGGACAAAAAGCAACAGGAAAATAAGATCTGGCTTCATCCAACACAAAAGAGGGACAGTGTGTGTGTCAATCCCAGCATGAGAGAGACCTGGGACAAGGCTGATGAGGGAAGGGCCCTCCTGAAAAGGAACGCCAATAGGACCCAGCAGCGGGCAGCTGCCACTATGGAGGGCTGGAGTTTTGCTGGAACCAGCCCCAAAGTGGGTGGACATCTTCCGGCTGGGTTGGCTTTAGGAACCGGAAGCTCTGGATTCCACTCAGCTCTCTGTGACCCCGCACCTGGGCATGTTTGGTTGGTCTAGGGGGGAGAGTTCAGCTGACCGAGATAGACCAATCAGAATCTGACTGGAAGGGACACTCCCCCCACAACATACACAAGGGGAGCATTTGTTTTGGTTCTTTTCCCCCTATTTTGTGCATTGCTAAAACCCAAGTGCCTAAGATTATGCCAGGCACAGATACTTAGTATATATTGAATTGAATCTTTCTCTGCACTTGGAATCAGGCAGCTACGATCTGCAAAAGGACTGAGGACTGTGCAGTGTGAAAAGGAGAAGAAGCAAGAAGCAGAAAGCAGGGATGGAGGCAGAGAGTGGCCGAACAGGCTTCCAGAATACATCCTTGTATCCTTATGACAATGTTTCCCTCCCCTCTTTCTCCTTAAGCTAGCTTGAGTGGGTCTTGATATTTAAAACCAAGTCGTTCTAACCCAAACAGCACGTCCCCTTGAAGTCCTTCCCCAAAGGGATTGGTGAAAATTCCTGTGAACTCTTGAAGTATTTTTAGCTGCAGATACTTTGACAACTTTAGCCTTTGTCTGATCTGCCTCCTGAGACAGGGAGGTGGGAAGGCGTGATGGCACTCTAGAGCCTGACTGCCTGGCTCTCAGCCCTGGCTCCTCCCCATCCATCCTGCAACCTGCATCAGATTATCTAACTTTCCTGAACCTGTTTCTTCCCCTGCAAAATGGACATTATAATTGGACCTACTTCATTGTGGGTTAGTTTGAAAATAGTGTTTTGCACAGTCTTTAGCCGATGGTTAGTGCTAGCTAAGTAAAAACAATGTATCCAATACATTAAACAAGCAGGATTCTTATAAAAGTAATTTGATTTTTGTCTCCAATTTCCCTTTAAACATATTCACGGCATGCAATCTGTTCCTCACTCTAGAATCAGATTATGAGCAGTCTTATGAGTTTTCTAATCACTATTAGGTAACAAAAAGCTCCTGTGGTCACTTCAAGTCAGGGCAACTGCCTTAATTCATCGCTTCTCTCCTTTTTCCACCAGGGCCTGCTGCCAGCAGGATCCTCTGGGTCAGGTCTATCTGCTTCTCCCCTAGCTGACTAACCTGATTCCTCCAAGGATTGCAAGGGGACGGAGAAGGAAAGTGAAGGGGATAGGAAAGTTCTCAATGGTTTGGTGCTGTCGAAGACTGGTGTTTCCCTCTCTGAGTCTGACAGATGTTTAAGGTTGACAGTTTCACACCCAGGTTTTCTGGAAAGGCTTCTGCTAGACCATCTATGATGACAAGTCCAAGCTTTCCACTTGGCCAGTACCTATCTTGGTCTCGGCCTTCAAGGACTTCCTTCAGGACAGGATCTCCTTCACAAAGTCCCCAGGCTGACATTCCTACTGCTGTTCTGAGTGTAACAACTCCCCAGGCCCCAATACCCAGCCCCCACTTTTCTCATCCCTGACCTGCCATGGGCCATGTCCCTCCTTGCCCTTCTGTGCTGCCACTGGAGCTTCCGTGAGCACAGGTCAGGCCCACAGCTGCTGCCTGGCTCCTCTTTGTTGCAGCACAGAGCTTCCCGGGGAAGAAGGCTTATGAGGGCCCAGTGCCTTGCCTTATGCTGCCTGGCACTTGGGCTGTGGACCTTCCATGGCCCAGGGACACTCCTGACACAAGGGATGTCCTAAAGGCCTGCCTGGAAAGGCAGCCGCCTCCTCAATACAGAGCTAAAGCACAGATGGGAGACTTACTTGAAGCGGCTCGAGACAGCCAGCTCTGTGACTGGCAGCTGGGTTCAGAGAAGCAGCCAGAGAAAAGCCTTGCTTCCTCTGCACATAAAGCATCCATTCTCGGCCACACACACTGGCACAGATACCCACGGACCAGTGCCTCAAAGGGCTGGACAATGGAACAGACATAGGCGAGAGCAAGAGATTTTTTCCTCCTTTCCAAATGCAAAACTCAGAGAATACAAAACGCATATACAATTTGCATGCGAGCTGACATTTTTATAGGAAAGGCAGAGATTTCTTGTGCCAGAGTTTTGGGGCAGATGGCTGGGGGAGGTGTCTATAAAGACAGCTTTTTAGCCTGTGGCCACTTCCTCCTGGTGATCAGCACATGGCCAAAAATACACACCGCAGCAGCTCCCTTTCTCCCCAGGTTTCTGATCTTCTTTCTACCCATCTCCCTCTCTCCTCTCCCTCCATCTCCATTACTGGTATTTTCTAGTGGCCAGCCCTGGCCTAGCTTTAGAGATGGATGCATGACTTTCAAACTTGCCCTGCAGGGGCTCACGGTTATGTAGGGGAGACAGGAGAGGAAACACTGATGATGAAAATGCTGAATGATGAAGTAAAGATGGAGATGCATGCAGAGTTCTGTGGGAGCTCAGAGAAGGGTAAGGGAAGGAGGGAGGGGGTAGGGGGGTGGGGGGAGGATTTTCATGGTATTTTACAACTGGTATTGACCAAGTTGTGAGGGCTTGGTCATTAGACAAACATACTTCAAGAGTGGGGATGGAGAGAGACTGATGAGAACACTACTGAGATCTCTATCTCTGGTCCTTTAGAGGCCCAGAGTGGTCAGGAGATATTTGTTGAATAAATGAAGTGGAGGCAGTGGGGTGGGCAGTCATAGAGGATGATACTGAAGAGCATCAATAAGACAATAAGAATATTGGAGTGGGTAGCCATTCCCTTCTCCAAGGGATCTTCCCAACCCAGGGATTGAACCTAGGTCTCCTGCATTGCAAGCAGATCGTCTACCGTCTGAGCCACCGGGGAGCCCAAGACAATAATGGAACTTTCATTTATTGTCGTCTACTGTGTTCTGTCTCGCCTGTCAGAGGGAGGTGAATCGCCAAGATCAGAGGAATGAAGATACATATGAAACATCTAAAACAGTCCCTGGCACATAGTAAGTGTTATATTGGTGTTAGTTATTGCTATTCCAAAGTTTCAGATACACATGTGGAAACAGAGAAATATGATGACAGTCTGGACAGCCGGGCCTGTCTGACACCAAATCCCATTCTCTTAGCCCATACCCTGCAGTAGGACTGTTTCACTTCTGTGAATTGTACTATACATATTAAAACAACAACAACAACATTTTAATTTTCAACGGCCTGCTCCCTTGAGTATCTATGGGGTAGGAGCCTGACTCATCTCTGTTCCTACAGGCCTCTCATGGCCAAAGCAGTTCAGTATGATTTCTACACAACAAGCCCCCAAATGAAAACCTATACTCTTTTTGGGGCTCAATCAAAGAAACCATGACTTGGCACCCGGATGGAAGCTAAGCCATCTTACCATAGCACAGACGGGTGAAGGCGTTTGCTGGGCAGTTTTACAATATACACTGCAGTATAAACTGTCATGTACTGTTAAGGCGCAGTTGTGCTGTGTACAGCCTCCTGGGTTAGGCATGGTCAGCTGGTATTGGGTTAAGGGTCCTTGGCTTGATGATCATCCTTACCTGTCTTGGAGTATCTGGAAGATTTTGTCTGAAACCCGGTATTGGTTTTCCCAGCTTGGGAATACAATGAAAACCTAATGAATCCCACCTGGATGCTACCCCCAGTTCTCCACTGCAGTCTTTTTGCTATTAACCTTTGGACCTCAGAAATGAAGTCTCCTTAAAAGAATTGGAAGATTCTCTCCAGGACAAGAAGGTAATTCTGGGCTGATACTCTTTCTCTTGACAATCTGAACATCAAAATTCAATCCAGGATTAACAGCCATCACCTGGACTCATATTTCCAAAGTGACTCAGACTGACAGGCACCAAATAACATCCAAATTTTACCCTACATGGTGAGAAAGAAATAAAAATAAAATCAGGCTACTTCAACATCTCTCACGAAGGTACCTTATGAATATTTTTCTTTAAAAGACTAATGTGCGGAGGACCCAGGAAGCTGTATTTGTGTGTGCATTCATTAAGTCCCCTACTCTGAAACACATTCTGGGACTAATTATTTTTTAACTAACTAATCAGCATGTTTCATTCATAAATTGGGATTTATCAGTATAGCACATGAAAGCAGAGAACATATTATTCTTTTAATTTGGTTAATATGCAAAAAACACCCTGTGTTTGTAATGACCTGCTTTCAGTGAATAGAGGCAGGCTGGAAATAGTAGCAGCTTCCTCTAATGAGGGTGTTGGCTCCAGGTCCCAGCTGTTCATCACCAGACGCTCCACGAGCTCCCTGACCTATGCGCGCACGTGCTCCTCTGATGAGGATGCCGAGCCATTTCGCGCCAGGGGAAGAACTGGACGCCTGTGTTTGCTCTGCTGATGGAACCAGTTATACCTGCTCTGTTAGTGGGGGGAAAAGGCCTCGGGCATGGGGTGGAGGGTGGCAGGAAGGAGTGTTCACACACACAGACACACACACAGTGGGAAGCAGTGTACACACACACACCCCGCCCTGTTCACACACACACACAGTGGGAAGCAGTGTACACACACACACCTCGCCCTGTTCACACACACACACACACCCCCTGTTCACACACACACACACACACCCCGCCCTGTTCACACACACACACAGTGGGAACTCGTGTATACACACACATACCCTGACCCTGAACCATACACATACACACCCTGCCCTGTTCACACACACACACAGTGGGAAGCAGTGTACACACACACACCCCGCCCTGTTCACACACACACACACACCACCCTGTTCACACACACACACACACACACAGTGGGAATTAGTGTACACACACACATATATACCCCGCCCCCGAACCATACACACACACATACACACAGTGGGAAGCAGTGTACACACACACACACACACACACACACACACACACACACACCCCGCCCCTGGACCATAACCTGTGAAGAGTTAGGGCCTAAATCTATTAATAAGAGATTCCATTGTGATCTAGTAATTCTTGTCTTCCTCGTGTGCAGCTTGTCTGCCACGCAAATAAATCCTCCGTTCTGAAGTCCCCTGATAAAGGGATTTATTTATCAGCCCGACCTGAGTGTCCCATTTGCTCCTGCAAATTTGCTTCTCCCTGCTCTTGCGCACTCCGATTTAGAACCGGGGATGCAGGTTCCCCTGTGTTATTGGTATAATCACCCCACTCCCTCCGGGTCTGGCTTTGAACCGAATCTTCTCGCCCCCCTGGCCTGCGGAACTGCTCTGGCCTCACCCAGAAGAGGTGGGGAGGGCCGGGCGGGCCCGCGTGGCGCTGGCCTTCCCGTGACACCCTGGAGCAGGGTCCAGCCGCATTCTTTCTGCCCAGCCCTGGTGCCAGCCTGCCGGAGGACCCCGCCCCGGGACATCCTGAAGTGGCCTATTCTCCAGCCAGGCACTGCTTTTGTGTTTTAAAGGAGGACACTTCCTCTTCTGTTTTTTCATGTTTTTGTTTTTTCTCCTGTTCGTGTTTAAAATTTTAACTCTAGGAGCTATCTTTTTTTTGTGAAGTTAGTTAATTTACAATGCTGCATTAGTTTCAAAACGTACAGCAGGATGGTTCAGTTATACATATATATGTTTTTCTTTACAGGTTATGACAAGATGTTGAATATAGTTCCCTGGGCTGTACAGTAGGTCCTTGTTTACCTATTTTATACATGGTATATACAACATATACATAATTAACATGTATATGTTAATCCCAAACTCCTAATTCACCATGCTCATTGTAGAAAATTTAGGAAAAACAGAAAATACTCCATTAAAAAATAATCTAAATCATACTGCCAAGAGCTTCTACATTCCCATTTGGGGGTATTTCCTTCTGATCTTTTCTGCCTGTGGTAGAACAGGTCACTTCAGCCAGTGAGAATAGTCTGGGCTTCCTCTATTTGTGAAGCAAAAGCTAAGGCAGGATGGAAAAACACTGTGCTGTATTTTAAATATTTACATGCAACAATCAGAGTCACATGATATTAGCAAGAGTATATCTGTGACTGTGTGACTATGAGAGGATCCCTGTGTTTATTTATAGAACTGTATTTAGAGATCCTGTCAAAAATCTAAACTTGAGACCTTCAGTGAATGTGAGGCCAAGTCAAATCGCTCTCCTGGGTCCCTTACCTCACCCCCACGGGTCTTACCTGTGTGTATTCGTGCTTATATCGTATTTGAGATCAGTCTACCTTCACTTTTTATATTAACATTACTTTGGTCACATTTTTATAAATCAATAAAATTCCTCTTCAGTAAGTTTTGATGGCTACTCAGCATTCCATTATGTAAACTTATCATTTAAGTTTTACCCATTATTGCACATTTCAGATAATTCTTTTTTTTTTTTTTACTATGTAAATAATACTGCATTGAACATCTCTCTGTCAAAATCTCTGCAACTCTCTGGGATTATTTCCTTTGGATGGGCTCCTGAAACGAAAATTACTGGTCATAGGGTAGGAACATTTTAGTGTCTTGTTTCATGTTGCCCAATTTGATTGTAAATAAGCGGTACTGATTTACTCTGAAAGAACATTTTCATCATTTCAATTAACCTTTAATTGCAGAAGTCATTCACAGAATACAAGCTCCTTGTAAAAGGTTTTAAAAGGTAAGTCCTATAGCTCTTATCACCACTTCCTCTAGTCCCTGAACTCCTCAGCGGCAGCCATGGTTCTCAGTTAAAAAGCCCTCAATCAATGCATTTATATATGCATTTATAATGCATGTGCTTATATAAAATGTGTGTCTACAAACTAATATAAATTTGCATATCTCTGTAACTATGCAAAACATGGTTTTGTGTGTGGATTTTTTTTATGTGAATGATATCATATTGTATGTATAGTATGTGACTCCTTTTCCTCAGCTTTCACTATAGCCTTGCTGTATATATGTCATATAAATCACCCTTACTCTTTCTAACTTTTCATACATTTCTCTGGGATGGATTCAGCCTCATTTTGACAGTCATTCACCTATGCATAAATATTTGGGTTGATCCAATAGTTTTTCATTTTGACACAAAATACTGCAATGTACACCCTTTTATACAAGAAGTGATTTGAATAGGATTTTCCTCTACAGTAGAAATGAAGGAAGAGAATTTCTGGGTTATGTGGTATGCACACTTTTTCTTTTTAATAGATATTCCCAAATTGTAGAGGAAATTTTAAATTATTTTTATTAAGGATCTTCTAGAATGCCTTGGATTGGGGCTTAGTTATCGGATGTAGTTCTAAAGTGTCTCATCAGGTAGGATGTCACCAAAAGGTCTGCTCATGTATTCGTTCACTTGCCTACCCATCTCTGTCTTCTGAGGATCCAGCATGGCCCCTGATACATAGTGCAGAGTCCATAAATACCAGTTTGGTCCTTTCCTCTGCACCATCACACCCTCAAGGGGCTTCAACCCAACACCCGGTTCCTTTCTGCAGCTGCCAATCCCCAGCTCATCTCTCCAGACAGCACTCCAATATCCCCTCTTCTTGGAAAGCCTCCCTGGAGCCCAGACTGAATATGGCAGCTTCTCTCTCATGCCCCCATGGCACCCTTATTTACTGACCTGTGCTCATTGCAGCATGGAATTTACTCACCTCATCCCTGTTACACTAGGTCGCCTCAGGATTTCAGTGGCGCATGACGCTCAGGCATCACCTGATCAGTGTTTGTGGACTGTTGACAGAACCAGCCTGTCTGCATGGTAGCTGTTGGCTTTGAAAGAGAGGGGGCCAAGTGTATGCAGCATTTTTCATATCAAGCTTAACAGCAAAGGGTTGTAAAAAATTAGATGGTGAAATTGACCCTTACCAGTGAATATGTTGATAAAAATGATGAATGGTGGGTAAGTAGGGTAAATCACAAACTCTCACACACACACAAATGTAGAACCATGTCATTCACCTCTTGGGAAACATTTATAATTCTCTTCACGTCAGTATTTCTCCATGAAATCTAGAAGTCTTCTTACGCAATTTATCTTTTAAAGTGCATCACAGGGAGTGACAAACAGCAGCCAGAAAGCCGTTCAAATAGTTGGAGTATGGCAGCTTATTGTCATAAATCTCTGGGTAAGATCTCTACATTGAAAAGAAACATGAAAGAAGATGGAAACAAATATATCAACATGTTAATAATCGCCGCACCAGTGGGGTTAGGGGGTGATGTGTGATGTGACTTTCTTCATCTTTTTACTCTTTTTTAAAAGCCTTTCAGATTATGTTATCATGTACGTACATTCATTTTATGTCAGAGACACAGAAACAACCACAACCACTTCTAGCAATTAATTAAGTTTGTAAGAAGACAATTTTAAATAATTTGTGATGTGTGGACAGCTATGACAGAAGAAGATAATTCCAAGAGGACTCACCTGAACTAACCTCTCAGGTTAGACAAGTCACTCATTCAGTATGAATTGGGTAACCACAGCCGAGCACCATGCTAGGGATGAGGGGATAAGGTGCAACATCAGGTACACTTCCCACCCTCATGAGGCTCACAGTTCTAGTGGGGACCACAAACTCAGGCAGTAACGGGGGCCAGGCAGCAAGGAGAAAGAAGTGAAGGCCACCAGTGGACCTGCTTCTAATATTTGCTAACATTTACAGGCCCTGGGAAAAAGTTTAAATGGAAGTCCATTTGCCAGATAACTCAATACTTAAGTCAGAAATCAAGCTAACAAATTGAAATAACTTCTAGCCTCCCTCCTTGACAAACGTACCTTTATAATGACCTGGAAGGCCAAGTTCAAATGTAGAATTCTCAGACTCCTCAGAATTCCTTACCTGAAGATGATGGAGAACACTGGTACCCATGCCATAGGCCTCCCCAAGCCCGCTCAACACAGCGTGTCTGCTCTTCTTCTTTTCTCAGGCCTGACTTCATCTCCCGTAGCTAGGAACTGTGTACAGGTAGATGGACCCTGGGACCTGTGCATTCAAGCTTTGGTCCCTTGCCTCCACCCAACTTAGTCTTGGCCACCCCTTGGGAGAAATAACTGAGGGAGAGATCTCTGCAGGCTCTGGAAGCAGACTTGGGTCATGTGGGGAGGGAATTCCAGGTCTAGAAGGGGTAGTGCAGGGATCCCTTGGTTACATGGGGTCAAGGGCAGGGGTCCCACTTGCCTGAGCCTTAGGGCAGCACTGTTGCCTTGGGAAGGTTGGGACTACGTTGTGTTGTAGAGCAAATGTCCCACTTACAACAGCCAGCCCTAAACTGCCGTATGTGGCGAATGGATTCAGATGGCTACCTCTTCCACTTTTTTAAAAGACAGGACACCAGGGAATTCCCCGACAGCCTAGTGGTTAAGGCTTTGTCTTCCAATGCAGGGAATACAGGTTCAATCCCTGGTGGGGAAGCTAAGATCCCATATGCCTCCAGGCCAAAAAACCAAATCATAGAACAGAAGCAACATTGTGACAAATTCAATAAAGGTTAAAAAAAATAAATAAATAAATAAAAGACAGGACACCAATCTGGGCTTTCTTATGAAACTGCCTAATTTTTACATTACCAAGTAATGATAATAATTTAAGAAAACACAAAAATCATTCTGCTGGTCAAATTAAAAGTATCTGTGAACCACTGTGACCTCTATGAAAGGAAAGAAAATTAAAATTCCATTCACAAGTTGCTTGACCACCATTTGGTTCTGAAAATGATACCAATTAATTAATGTCACTTTAGCCCATAAGTAAATGATACGCCTCCATCACCATATATATGTCTGCACTTCATGTACTTTCTGTTCCCCAGTAGAAATCTAATTTACTTGGTACCTCCTAGTAATGATGAATGTATGTCCCCTTAAGCTATCAGGAAAGGCCTGATTTTTGGATCTCTACTTTTTTCCCTCCTGACACTGACTTTCATCATGTTATCCTCTGGCTTGCCATGATAACCTGGGCACGCACCTCTCACTGCACTTCCCTACGCCACTGTCATTAGCTCTATACACACCTGTCACTTGAAGAATTACCTCCATGTCCCTAGAGCCTGTCATATGGTACACACCTAGCACATTTGTTTGTTCTGGACTGAATTCATTGGTGGTTGGTTCTTTGTGATGACCCACATCTCCCCAATCACAAATGAATAATCATCATAGGTGACATTTCTTGGTTCTTTGCTATAGGTAGGCACCATGCTAAGAGCTTTACATGTATTACCTCATATAGTCCTCTCAACTAATTAATTTTTCATCTCCATTTTCCAGATACAGAAACTGTGGCTCAGAGATATGAAAAAATACACAGATAAAAAATTGAGGCCATTTACAAACGATGTTGAGTGAATAACAAATAAAATGGACATTCAGGTGACAAATGTCAGAGGTTGACTTGAACCAATCTTGCCTGATTTGAAAGGAACTTTGTGCAGGTGGATGGCCCCCGGGACCTGCGCATTCAAGTTTTAGCCCCTCCCCTGCCCCCAGCTTTGTCTTGGCCACGCCTTGGACACAGGGTATCCTCCTTAGCAGTACTATTACTCAACCAGTAAGCCAGGCTTCCTTAAAAGTGCCACTGACCATTCTCAAGATGTTTTTAGACAGCACAGAGGAACTCTTATTTCAATTACTAGGCATTTTGTGGACTCAAATATGTACTTATTTTAGTGTGTGTTAGGAAAAAAATAAATGACAGCATCTGTTTATGGCATGGTGTGTTGATTTTTCTATTTACGTTAGTGATACAGGATTTTCCTTTTAAATTTATTAAGTTCTAAAAAAACTGAGTCCATTTACAAATGATGTTGGGTGAGTAATAAGTAAGATGGATCATATAACAATAAAGCAGAAATTATGTGTCTGAGTTTATATAAAGACTAAAATTTGAAAAACACTGCCTCATAAACTGGCATAAATGGACGAAACACACACACACAATGAAACTAACTTTTAAACTCACACCATGCACTTACAAGTTTGTAGAATGTTGCTTAAAAAACACATCCCAGAGTCTACCTAAGAGGACTCCAACTAGCCTCTAAAGTTCTAAATTTGAAGCGTGTTTATTTCTTTTTCCTCTTTCTATTTTTGGAACTTAAATAGCCAAATGGATGAAAAAAAACTGCCTCTAAATAAAAAATGAGCTAGGGGCCTGGAGCTCTCCTCTGCCTCATTTCAACTCTGAGCAAATGGTGAATTACAACACCCCTGGACATAGTGGTTTCTAACTACCAAGCTGCCAGGCTTTTAAATAACAGCAGCACAGAAGTGCAGCCATAATGCTACCTATTTCCCTTGCTAAATTATTTATGCATTTATTATATTTTACATGGGCTGTTGAACCTGAAGTTACTTCTGTAGGGGCTAGGTCATTTCAAGAAACCCATTACTGAGAATCAACTCAGCTACATTAGAAACTGACACATTCAATTGTATGGGATATTGCTCGTTAATATTACATAATTACTGCCTCTGCTGTTGTTTTCAGGTGGTGATAACTTTCTATATGTGTACACGTGTGTATGTGCACTATTCAATGGCTTCTAGGCAATTTGCTTCATTAAGAGGCAGTTTAACACTAAGGTATATCAATAAAGACTAGCTTAATGCAATCATGGAACTGCACCTAAGATGACTTGGCCAAATGAAGCTATTACCCTGTATAATGTGTTTTACATGAGAATGAAATGGTTTACTAAGTTTATAAAAACCACCTGCCAGGATTTACAGTGATGGATTCACTGTAAGATGAGCAGCGTTTTAGAAGTTTTATGTCAATTGAAACTTGATGTACATTATTAGGAAATTTCCCAAATTTTCCAAGGCTTGTTGTTAAAGTCAACCTAACATTCATTACATTGAACTTTGTTATGACTCATATATCAAGAAGAAAGAAAATCGATTAATTAAACCTTAATTCAACAAGCACTCATTAAAGGCCTACTGTGTGCTGGGCATAATGCCAGGCTCACGGGATACAAAGGAAGAATTTCCTGACTTGGAAGAGCAACTGCAGTGGGTGTGATCTAGTCAATTACATAATATTCAGTTACGTGAGCAAGTGTCTGTGCCAGCCTAGGAGATGCCCACCTCTGCTGGGGCAGGGAGGCGGGCTTAGGGAAGGAAGTGAGGGTGCTCGAGTCCAAGCTTCCTGGTAGGTGTCTGCCTAAGAAGTTGTGTGGTGAGCATAGGATACATTTGCTGATTCCTCCAGAAACTTTCCTACTCCTTTGCTAGGAGAGTTCTGATTTTGTTTATTTTACCTCGGGGTCCTTGGGTTTCAGGGAAGGTTGGCCCAGGTCTGGTCTAGATCACAGCATGTGACCCCATCTTGAGCATAAAGATATAATAGGAAGTGTGCTTGGAGGGTCCTTAAGAAAGACCTTTTCTCCCTGATCAGAGGACAGCTCTTAACCAGAAATGCTCAGCTCTTCGAAGCCCTCTGTGTCTTGCTTCTGAATGTCATGGTATGATGACTGGGGCTGTGGAAGACATCTTAAGACCCTGAAGGCAAGGGAAAGAACATCCAGAGATTCCAGCCTAGAGCCTTGTCACACTTGACCAGCCAGCATCAGCAACTGCTCACCTCTAGACTTCTTCATGTGCAAGGAAAATCACCTCTTATTGTCAGTCTTACTCATACATTCTGTTACTTTCAGCAAATAGTATTCCTGACATTATAAGTTCATGGAACCTCAGATTTTTCAGAATGGCTAGAACAGTGCTCTCAGAGAGTTGCAGGTGATGATGCTGAAATCTCATGCAGGTTCATCAGGTGCATGCGGTACCACATTCAGGAATCTAGCAGTGCTTTTCAGACAATGGCTCCCTTCCCACTGGCATACATGAGACAATGGTATACAGATAAGACAGTATATAATCTTGAATCACACAATGAGAAATTTAGTTCCTTTTCCATTCTCTTTCAGTCCTTCACAAGTAAAGAAGACCTTTCCAGGTTGGGCTGGCGAGTCTTTAGCACCTCTCTCTAACCTTATTAATCTTCCCTTTTAACAAAGAGAAAGAAAGTCTCAGACTTATGGCCTTTGTATATATAGAGGATCTAAGAGCAATTCAATACCATTATTTTGTTTTCATTGTTTTAAATGTGATAATTACCTCTTGATTTTGGGTGGCAAATCAAGTTGCCTGGACTGTATATTTGTTTGCTTTTTAAAGCCAGTTTATAAAAATGTTAAAGGAGTGACAATGTAGGAACCACATCCATATGGCAAAAACTGGAAGGCTGGGATGAAAAACACTGAAGTTTGAAGAACAGAATTGAATACATCAGGAAGCTACTGAAAGTATCTAAGCAATACAGTAAGGTCAGTAGACTATTTAGAAAAATCCAGTGAGCAAGGCCAGGTATTAAACCTGGCTTCTGCAAAAAGAAAAAAAAAAAAAAGAAAAATCCTGGTGAGAAATAATCAGGTTTGAACCAAAGCAGAAGGTGGGGAGAAAAGGGAGATGATGACGTAGCAAAATGAAGAAAACACAGGACCAATTATTAGCTGATGGAGAAGTAGAAGGAGGAGCTTAGAATGACTCCTAAGTGTGGCTGAGGCAACCCAGAGAACAAATCATGGCACCGCTGAGTAAGCTAGAGAAGATGGGACGAGCACCAGGGCTGGGGTGGTGGGGCGGGGCAGGGAAGCCAAGTGAAGTGAAGGGTTCAGTTGGTCACATTCAATGGAAGGGGCTTATTAAATTCAAATAGAGATGGCCTGTGGACCAGTGGCTCTCAGAGTGATTTCAAGAAACCAACAGCATCAGCATCACCTGAAAACTTGTTAGAAAGGCAGATTCATGGCTTTACCCCATACCTATTCAATCAGAAATTCTGATTTAACTCGTTTTCCAAGTGATTCTGATGCTTGTTAAAATTTGAGGACCACTGAATAAGAGGGAGGAGTTTTGAGTCAAGATACCTGGGCAAAATAACTGAGTTATTTTAGACAAGGCCCTTCCCTGGACCTGTTTCCTCAACTGCAGAATGAGGTCATTGACTTGGCTCTAAGGCCAAAAGCAAGTCATGAAACCTCTCTGGGCCTACATACCCCACCCCTGATATCTGCCTCCCTTTGCTTCCTTGGTAATAAAATATCACTTTTTAGCTTCATACATACAGCATGAAATAAAGACTATATTTCCCAACCTCTTTTGCCATTAGGT
The DNA here is from genome assembly GCF_019320065.1 of Cervus canadensis. NCBI lineage: Eukaryota > Metazoa > Chordata > Mammalia > Artiodactyla > Cervidae > Cervus > Cervus canadensis. The sequence continues at coordinate 5,261,827 of NC_057401.1, forward strand.
GTGGCCATATGTCAAATTCTGCCCAGTGAGAAGAGAATGAAAGTGACGTGTATGTCTCTTGAAAAGTTTCCTCAAAGAGGAGCATTGTGTCGTTCTTCTTTTTTCCTTTGGTCTGGAATACAGATATGATTGCAAAAGCTTGATCAACTATCTTAGATCCCAGGCAGAAGTTAAATACCGAGGAGGGAAGAGCAATGAAATAAAAGGAACACTGGTTCTGATGATTTCCTAAAACTATCTCACCAGCCCTATTATTGACTCTTGCAAACTTCTTTTATGCAAGCAAGGCACTTTTTGTTAATTATTCTTCATTTGGATTTTTCCTCTTACATTATTATGAGAAAATCTTTGTACTTTATAACTTTATGAGAAAATACTATGAAAAAACTTAATCAGAACATTGTGGGGGCAGGACCTGAGAATTTGCATTTGATGGGCTCCTATGGGGACTGATTATAGTTTAAGGTTGGATGATTATGAATCTGGCTTCCCTTCCCAGGCAGTGCAGTGGTGAAGAATCCACTTTCCAATGCAGGAGACATAAGAGATGTGGGTTCAATCCTTAAGTCAGGAAGACCCCTGGAGAGAAAATGGTAACCCACTCCAATATTCTTGCCTGGAAAATTCCATGGACAGAGGAGCCTGGCGGGCTGCAGTCCATGGGGTTGCAAAGAGTTGGACATGACTAGGCAGGCACAACATATAAATATACATACATATATATACACTTCAAGAATAGAGAATCAAGAAATTCGGATGTAAAAGAAAATGGCCATCTCTAGTGCTTTTGTAAAATATATATTAATAGATGACTTTCTTTGAAACTTTATTGCTTACCAGTTCCAATATGAAATTCCTTTGGTGGTAAATATCCTGGCTGAAAGGAAATCATTAAATTGAACCAGTGCCTGTGGGTTCAAGGCTATACTGGGACTAGAATTTTGGTCTCTGACTCCTAGATCTCTGACCTCTGGACTCTGCAGATTCTCTGCAAGCTCCAAAAAGCTCTTCTTTTTCCAGCATTGCAGCTGAAAATCCCCTAGTCTAGCCACAGCGTGTGAGATGGCAGCAGTTCGGCTGCCTGGCTGTGGTTTTAATACAGGGAAGTGAAGTGTGTCCAATCAAAACAGCCAGGGGTAATCTAGGTCAACTGCCCATCCACACAGGTGACTGGAGCCACAGAAGAATCCAAGTCATTCCATGTGATACAACTCACAGTTTGGAAGGTCAACCCTCCGTTCAGCTCACCTAAATCTTTGCCGGGATTTGGTGACTTCAGGTGAAGCATGACTCTGTCCGAGACCTTTCCAAATCTTTTCTTCAGTGACAGTGCACTGAAGAACTGGCTTCATCAGTCACCACCACAGTGGGCTGTTAACTATGGACCTCATATTAATGATAATATCTGAAATGTGAAAGTAGGAAGAAAATAGTATTTAAAATGCAGAGGGCTTGTACAGGTTATAAAACAACAAACAAAAGGAGAAATTGTAACCTGGCAATTAACTGTAAAAATAAAATGGTGCTTTCCAAGTAAATATACCCACCTTCCAATACTGAAACAAGGTGAAGATCAGAAGTGAGTTTAATGAAATCTGCTTTCAGGACCTGGTTCTATTTCTGTCCAGGTTGCCTTCTGGTAGTGAGCTTCTACTCTTGGAAAAGAGGATATTCCACAAGTAATTTCACCTTTTTCTCTTCCCCTAACCTCACAGGACCTGGTTTTGAATGTAATTATTATAAATATTTTTATTTCAATAACATACATATTCCTCTACTACGTTAGAATGCTTATTAATGCTTCTAGGCAAAATAACTGCTAGGTATTAATCTCTTAGGGGAGTGGACCATATACTTGCCTGGACTTGTCTTCTCATTATAGCTCCCCACCCAGGACAACACCAAGGACACCGTGTCCTTCAGTTCCATTACAGAACTGGGCCACCAAATTTAAAAAGATCAACTGCTTTACATATTTCTGCATGTGATGAGCATGTAAGATTATTGTAAGATATGATCATTTCTGTTGGCTTTGTGTACGTGTCATATTTCCATAATGTGCCTTGGTGTCTCATGGAAATGAACCAAAGCAGACTGCATTGTGCAACTCCAGGGGAGTGGCATTCACATCATAGTCTGCGGTGCCTTATGGAGTTGCACAGTGCACAACCTAGGCAACCTTGGGTGGTGGCTCTGATTGCTAGTCATCAGACAGGCCCCTGAGGAGCTTGGGTGTGTGCTGTTGGGAGAAGATCATGTCTGCTTCAAGGGCAGTGGTGGAAGACATTAGCTAGCATGGGGCAGAGTTCAGGCTGTGTGGTTATGGGGTGAGGTTTACACCACTTGTCAAGTTTAAAAGAGGCTGGTGAAGGAAATATTAGGGGGGGCTCTGAGTTTGGGTCTGGTTGACCTCAAACCCCAGAGGGGGTAGGGCCAGCAGAGTCCACTCACTAGCCTACAACATCTTGGAAAGTGTGTCGGCTCTCAATGGACAGGAATGGAGAGTTTGTTTTTTCAAGGTTTAATAAAAAATAATCTGGTAGCTCCTTAATGTTCAGGCACAGCTCCCTTTCTCTGCAACCTGAAAGCTTCCCAGTGAGCATGTTTCATGGGAGGGGCTCTCTTCTGCTAACAGAGTTTTCACGCCAGCACTCATCTGCAACTGTTGATCTCTTTGGAAATCCTAAATAGAGCTGCTGAATTGTTGTCATGGTTACCTGGGGCAGTTTCTGAGCCAGAATGTTCTCAAGGAAGGCAGCCCTGAGCTGGGTATCCTGGGTTTCTGAGTAGTCAACTGACTCAAGAGAATTGTTTCCCTCTTCCTTCTCCCATTCTCTTAATTTAATTGCTACCCAGAAGTCTGATGTCTACAGAGATCATCTTAGCTTCAGCCCAGCCCAAACCCTGATTTAGCTTTAAAAGATCAGGCTGACCAACCAGCATCCTGACTATGGCGCTGGTGTGCCTCCTCCCTCTACAAAGTGACCTATGTTCCTAGATTCACTCATGCATGCAGCTTCTGGGAAAAAGACACTAGTGAAGTAGTTCTCTAGGCTTAATATGTCAATAAGGAACTGACATTTTTGAAAACCTCCTATGAGCCCAGCACTTCACTTGTATCTCATGTAATTTACTACCTTCTAGCCAGAGAGGAACTATCATTCACATTTTATTGATAAGGAACCAGGGGCTTGTAGAGGTGATTCTTGCCCAGAGCTCTACAATTAGGCAGTAGATCTGGGATTCAAATAACCAGTTTGGTTCTAAAGATAATCCTCTTTCCTTCAAGCATGGCAGCCATTTCAGCCACTAAGAATTGGCAGCCCCAAAAGACTCTCAACCATCTACTGAACACTGAACATTCATTCATTCAATAAACATATTCTGAGTCAACTCTGTCCCAAATCCTCTGATGGCCATTAGTGACACACAGATAAATCAGACAAAATCTCTGCCTGTGAAAAAAAACTGACAACCAGCAGTAACTAAATGAGAAGAATCTACAAAATGCTACAGAAAGGAGAGTCAGGGAAACCATGCTGGAGGAAAAGACACCTAATTGAATCAGCTCAGTCTCAAAGTATGACCAGTTATGGGGAATAAAGAGCAGAGTAAGACCCAATCCCTAATACTCAAGGAACTCAAAGCAGAGTCACAAAGACTTATGTTCAGGACATAAGACAATAAATAAATAAATAAATAAATGAATAAAATCACTGATGAAGATCCCAAACAGGTGTTCTACATGGAAGTATGGGAGGATTGATAAACTGAGGCAGCAGAAGTTGGGGCCATTGAGGAAAGGCTAGGGAAAGGAAGTGGAAGTCATTTCTTCTTATGAGATCTTTCTTAAAAGTCTGTGATCTCTCTCCTTTTTACTCACTACTTTTGCCATAGTCACTTGTGGATTTACTCTGATTTCATTTTTCATTTTCTACTAAAGGAAAACACTCACTACTCAACATCTTTAGAACCTTCGCTGAGAGCGGGCTGTTAATATAGGTCCTGATGGTGGTCATAGTGGTGGGTATGTACAAATATGAACAAGACAAGGAACCCTTGAGTAGCAAATGAATAACCTAAATGATGAAAGTTTGAGAGACGTTAGCCCCAAACCAAATGGCAGACCTGAAAAGAGGATTCAGGAAGGATATCATTGTAGTTGGTTTGTTCACTCTTTTTTTCAGCATCCATTCGCTGATGATTCTTATCTATCAATACAAGGTCCTCTCCTCAAAGAGCCCACAGGTGACCACAGGTCCAGGAGACATAAGCAACCATTACAATAGAGGGTGACAAGCATGAGAAATATACTGGGCCATGGATATTCATTCAAGAGGGATTTCAGAAGACAGAATTGGTAGCTTTTGAACCGATTCCTAAAACTAAGTAAGAGTTTACCAGGTGGAGGAGAGAGGAAACGGAAGGTAAAAAGGAACTGAGATTATATTTGGAGGAGCTTGGTGTGGGGCGTTTGGAGGAGATGAGATGTTAAGATATACTGCCCCCAGAGTGCAAAACCCTTGAATATCAGGATAAAAAGTTTGGTCTTTTTCAAGGAGGTAGTGGGCAGTCGTAGAGAGAGCAGAACAGGTGAGGATCCTGGTTAAGATTCTTCGTTTTGGAAATGTTCCCCTAATAAGCGGGTAGGGTCCATTAGAGCGGATGGGAATAAGGAGGGCTCGGCCACGGACGCCTAAAGCAGCTGTATCTCTGTGCCTGAAACACTGCACCGGACGGGAGCCTAAACCAAGCAGGAGTGGGGGTGAGGGGATGGAAGGTGAAGGGAGAGTCCCGTTTAAGATCCACTTTCAGGACAAGGACATACGCAATTCTAGGCACCTTACAGCAGCTGGTAAAACCCGCCTCCTCTTCCAGATCCCTCTGGGGCGGAGCTCGAGCCAAAGCACGAGATGCCTGGGGAACCACGTTTACTCTGGGCAGTCCTCTCGTTCATCCGCGGTTTCATGGATAGCCACTCCGATCTCCTACTCCTGGGCTCTTTTCCACAGTGCTAGGGCAATCCGTTCTCTTCCGCGCGTCCCTGTACGCTCCTCCTGCAGAGCACGGTTAAGCGAAATAAACAGCGCAGTAGTCCTTTGCCCACACTAAAGATGGCGACTCGCTGGGCTCCCTCCGCGTAGTAGAGCGAGTTCCAGGCTCCAGGCCTCACTGGGCGAGGCGCAGACGGAAGGGGCGTCTCTCGACGTAACTTTTCGACCTTCCTGGGAGGGCACCTGGGTTATGGGCGTGGCCTTATCTGAATTCTAGCAGCTTATTGGCCTTTAGGCAGGTGGGCGGGGTGTCTACCCTAACCCACCCCTCCCTTTTCGAACCGGAAGTGTCTCTAGGTCTTTCCAGCTGGTTGTCATTTCACTCGGCTAGGTCCTGAGGAGAAGGACTCAGCCGCGGCTGCTGGACCCGGGCACCGGGAGGCGGCGGCGGCGGCAGCGGCAGCAGCAGCAGCAGCGGCGGCGACAGCAGAAGAGGAAGAGGAGGAAGAAGGAGAGAAGAAGAAGAGCCAGGCGGAGTTCGCAACTACGACAGTGGGGACTGCGGGACCGGGGTAAAGCAGCGGCGACGACGACGGCCCAGCAACCGTGAGGAGAAACAAAAGCCTTCTAAATTATAGTTTTTAAAAAAATCTGGGGGCAAAAAGAGAAAGAGCAAAGGGGGGAAGCCCTTCTCTTTTAGAACAACTAAGCTAGTGGGGTTTCCTTTTTTTCCCCCTCCCCCCCCCCCCCCCCGCACCCCCCTCCCCCCTCCCCCCCGCGGAGAATCGAACTGAGAGAACTGAACAAACCGCCCCTGGGTCCCATGAGGGAAAAAAACCCCGGAGCCGCAGAGAGGGGAAGAGGCCGAAACCGCAGGACCTTCCAGGTCGCCCCCTTGGTCCCCGCACCCCCGGGCCGCCAGCTTGTCCTCGTCGAGTCTCCCTAATCCATCCTGATCGCGACACCCCCACGAGGGAGAAACGGGTGTGTTTCCAAACCATTTCATGGGGGAGAGGAGGCCAGGGGGAGCCCAGGAACAGCGACCGCAGCAAGATCTGCACCCAGAGCTTCAGGAACAGCCCCAGAGGCCAAAACTGCACCCCGTGAAAGAGCAGAAACAGGACCAGGAAGAGCAGAAACCTCCCTGCAGTCATCTTTCCATTAGTCAATGCTGATTTCCTCTCCCGCAACCAGGAATTTGCCCCCTATCCCAGATAACCTAATATAATCTATATATATAAATATATAATATATAATGTTCTTAAATTATTCCTGATTTTTTTTAACCAAGCTGCCAAGAAAAGAACCTATTCTCCTCTTAGCCCTATTCTAATTTTTATGTGAGTGAATCTAAACTGCTGAAGAAGACCATATGTGATTGTTAAATTATATATATATATATTTTTACTCCTCGCAATGCTTATTCTTCTACATCCATAGATGCTTGAGAAGCTGTGTTTTTGTCATTCATGTACGTTTTCCTTTGGAAAAAGAAAGCGCCTATTTTACTAACCAAAGACTTGATTTTTACCCTCTTCGTTTTTATTCCCTCCTAGAAATAAGCCTAGTTGAATTCATGTCAGTGTTTTAAGATTTTTTTTTTTTAGTTTTTTTTTTTTCTTTCAGAGACCAGAATTCCAAATCTGAACTATTTAGGGTGATAAGCTGCATCTTTGAGCTAGCTAAAATAAGACGTTTCAAACAAGCAACTTAACATTTGGAGTAGAGGATACAAAGGCTTGAGATACCAGGTTGTTGTTTTTTATCTTAAGATTCTGAGCCTAAAAATAATAAATGGGGGATTACGGGTTTGGAGTGCTAGTGCAAAGCAATACTGGGAATAAATCTGCTTTTCCAGTCAGATTCCATCCACATCTGCAGCCTCCACACCATCACCAAAATGCCACCCCCAGCCCTGCTGCTTTTATAAATAATAACACAGCTGCCAATGGCAGCAGTGCCGGGTCAGCTTGGCTGTTTCCTGCTCCGGCTACCCATAACATTCAGGATGAGATCTTGGGATCAGAAAAAGCGAAAAGTCAGCAACAGGAACCGCAAGACCCTTTGGAAAAGCAGCAGCTCTCCCCCAGTCCAGGTCAGGAAGCTGGAATACTGCCTGAAACTGAGAAGGCTAAACCTGAAGAAAATCAAGGGGACAATTCTTCAGAAAATGGCAACGGGAAGGAGAAAATAAGAATCGAATCACCAGTGTTGACAGGGTTTGATTATCAAGAAGCCACGGGGCTAGGTACTTCGACCCAACCCTTGACATCAAGCGCATCGTCTCTCACTGGTTTCAGTAACTGGTCAGCAGCGATAGCGCCTTCCTCCTCTACAATCATCAATGAAGATGCAAGTTTCTTTCACCAGGGAGGGGTCCCAGCTGCTTCGGCTAATAACGGTGCTCTGTTGTTTCAAAATTTCCCCCATCATGTCAGCCCTGGCTTCGGAGGCAGCTTCTCTCCTCAAATTGGGCCTCTCTCACAGCACCACCCTCATCACCCTCATTTCCAGCATCATCACAGCCAGCATCAGCAGCAAAGGAGGTCTCCTGCCAGTCCCCATCCCCCACCTTTCACACATAGAAATGCTGCTTTTAACCAGCTGCCTCATTTGGCGAATAATCTTAGCAAGCCCCCTTCTCCGTGGAGCAGTTACCAGAGTCCCTCTCCTACACCGTCTTCTTCCTGGAGCCCAGGAGGTGGTGGATATGGTGGCTGGGGAGGGTCCCAAGGCCGGGATCACCGTAGAGGGCTGAACGGAGGAATAACGCCCCTGAACTCCATCTCGCCTTTGAAGAAGAATTTTGCAAGCAATCATATTCAGCTCCAGAAGTATGCTCGCCCCAGCTCTGCCTTTGCTCCTAAATCCTGGATGGAAGATAGCTTGAACAGGGCTGACAACATTTTTCCTTTTCCGGTAAGATTATGTTCCATTAATAGATTAAGGTGAAATAAGGAAACGGCATGGTGTAATATCTATGTAACTAAGAGAGTTTGAATTGTCTGTATTCATATCAGAGCTCTTCTTAGAAAAAGAGTTCATTGTCAGACATTATTTTGGCAGGAGAGCAGTGTAATTTGGAACAAAATATTCAGCTGTTCTTTTTTTGTAATTTTCTAATTGTTATCTTTCCATAGATAACCATATAAATTAGCATAATTGTGAATACCAGGTAGTTAGTGATGTCATGATTATTAACTGCAGTACCTTTCTAGCCTGACAAGAAAATCGTGGTAGGTTTTTTCCTACTTATTTAAGTGAGAATAAATAATGTAGATATAAATATATTTCGTTATGGAAACTGATTAGCATTTTCTGCCCATATGCATAACTATATACCCTCCCAAATTTATTTTTCACCACTGTAAGGTAGTGATTCGCTGAAAACCAACTACTGAAATACAGTTTTCTTTCTGCTCATATTTTAAACCCGAAACCTCTCTGAACCATGCAGTCTGAACAGTTTGCATTCATCAATTTGGAAATTCCTATTAAACATTTTTTTGCAAATTCTGGCTTGCCTTGTGTCAGTAAGGACTGCTAGAGAAATGATGTAAATATTTTCTTGATCCCCAATTATTTTTGAATACTATGAAACTGTTGGTCTCTTTTATGATGCCTTTTCACCCATTTGTTTATTTCCCAGTGTTAACACTAGGGGTGTAGATAATTAAACCATTCCTAAAAATAGGTCCAGACAAAGATTACTTGTCTTTTTTGCCACCAGTGTATTCTTATTCTCCAAGAGTCACATTGTTTGATGTTTTTGAATTAATGAGCAGCCAGTCTAGTTGATAGATATAATATAAAGGGAATTTCAGAGTTGATTGAGCATCAGATGCCCTACTAAATTTGTTTTCTTTGGGGGTATGATAATTTATAAGTGTTTAGGAAATTTATATGAATCAGTCCTCACAATGAACCCCACAAGGAAAGTTCTATTATTACCCCCATTTTAGAGATGAGAAAATCGAGCATCAGCAAGATATAATAACTTGCCAAAAAGCACACAGCTGATGTACTAGGCTAAAAAGCAAGGATTAAAACATACTGTGCTATATCTTAAAAGTTATTTTAGAGATCTTTCTGCAAAGGCTAAAACAGATTTCAAAATAGTTGTACTGTATCCAGACATGATGTCAGCACAAGTGGAGTTATCTGTTTTAATTAATAATTTGCTCAGAGGGAGGGAAATTTGCTAAGAGAACTCTGTGTCATTCCCAGGAATTAAATATCCATTCTCTAAGGATTCAGGTATAATAGTTAGGATGTATCAAAATATTTGGTGAAACCTGTTTTTAAATTTTTTTTTTAGTATTTTTTTTGCCCAGGTTGAAAAAAGATGTTGGCTTTTGTTTTTAGAAAGGGTTTTCACTCAAACTGAAGAGAGCAATTTTCATGCTCTAGTGATCAGGTAAAAGGCTGTTTAATACATTGGCAATTCCATGAAGTCTGTTTTTAAAAAGTTGGTTTTGATAGTCCTTTGAACATAAATTTAAGGGAAGTTTAATGCAAAGGTAACTTTTGCAAATTATTCATATATTCCAAATTAAAAATCCAAGATGGCATTCTCAACATTTTAACTGGGTTAAGCTCACAATTGAAAATACTTTTCTTTTTTATTTTGCTACTAATCAAGTGACAGAATGGATTTGTGTGACTGCATAGTTTGTTTTCCATTCTCAGTTTACTGACTTTTGATAAAGATTTGCTTTGGGAAATTAATTTCAAAAAGTGACTAAATTATACATATATACACATTATTAATATTTTTATGGGGCTGATGAGATGTGTTTAACATGTGAGATTTTTTTCAGTCAGATGATTTCTTAAGAGATTAAGCTGATGTATGAAATAATAATGTAGTAGACTAAGATTGATACTAAAAGATATTGTTAGAAACCAGCTCTTGCCTTAGAATTGTCTGTTATGCTGAGGGTGGAAAAAACGATGAGTCAATATACCTGGTTCAAATATGGTAGGATTAGGAACTAAGTTGTTGATTTCTGTATACCATTCCCACCATTTTTAGGAGAATGTGTGTGTGTATTTCTGTGTGTGAGAGAAGAGAAGAGAGAGAGAGAGATTGGGAGTTGGGGAGCTGAGAGAAGGGTGATTTGAAAGTCGCAATAAATATAAGTGATCTGAAAAAATTCTTTATGAAAAAAATTCCTAATTGAGTTTTGAAAATATAAGAAATTAGTAAACTGAGTACTTTGGTGCTTACTTGTATGTGTGTGTGTGTGTGTTTAAAGAATTATTCTTTAGAAAAAATTTTTGGCTAAAAAAAATGCCATTTTGAGTTGGTATGAATTACTTGGTTAAATTTGATATGAAAATATTTGAAGGAACATTTCTTTGACTGGGAGCTCAGACACCTAGTTTGTGGTCTTCGCCCTGTCAAAGTCATAGCATCTGGGGGCCTCAGTTGCTTCATAAAATTGGCATGGGGGGTGACCTAGGTGATTTCTAAGTTCCTTTTGATCCTAAAGCAAGCTACTGTGAAATTTAAATTGCTGCACTCGCAGTCCATACTTTTTTCTAAACACTGCTATCTTATTTAACTTTATTAACTTAAACTATTAATTTTAGGAAAGATGTTTTAGACATTAGTAGTTCAATTTCAATTGCTATTAAAAAGAATTCCTTAGTTGTTACAGAGAGATCTTAAAATTTACTACAGAAATTACAGGATAGAATTTACATGGTTATATTATAATATTGGTATTCAAAGTCTAGCATGGAATTATTATATTAAAAGGAAATAATTTACCTGAAATGTAACTAATACTGGGCAATGTTTATTTTATTTTGAAATAAATCAGAATGGTTTTTACATTTGTTTAACACAGGTTTGGCCACATACAGTGAATTAAAATTCATTATGACATTTTAAATTAATTTTTTTTGGCCAGTCTTAATCTTCTCTTTTATCCATGTTTATGGAACCAGGAACAAAGATTGAAAATATTGAATTATCTTCTAAATAAGTGATATGACAGGCATTATATCTTGGCATTTTCTTTGTATTAGTATATGTGCTGCCGAAGCAAGTTAAAGTTCTCATTACGTGAATTCAGATAACATGCCTCAAATCCAGTTTTCAGATAACTAATGTATATTTAATAATTGCCTGCTTATGATAATCTGTTTTCACATGTATTAATTCATTTCACTCAATCCCATGAAGTAAATATTATTGTTATTATTACTATTCACACGTGAGATTAGGCTTTTAACCGTTATACTACAGTATCTTTTCACATAGATATGATGCAGATGAGGAGTTGGGGGTGGGGGTAAGAAATGCCTGCCAGAAGCATGTAGGTAAGAAGAAAATTTTTACAGTGAATAATTGATACCTGGTGTTCAAAAGCTAATTATAAAGTTTTGAAAGTGGAAAGTAGTAGAATATATTTGTCAACTTCAAAATATTAAACTTAGATAATAGCCCTCAAATGAGTATTTTTTTGGTTTTAGTACATGCTAGATATCAGACACTGAGCTAGGTGCTTTCATATTTGTTATCTCACTTCCTAGATAGGATTTTTCAACCCTATGAGGTTTAGTTTTATTGTCTTAATTTCAAAATGAAGAAACAAGGTCCATATCTTGTGACTAAAGGCATGATTTGACCCTTACTTCAAGAGGAAAAGAATCCTACCTGTCCTGCCGAACACATCCTGGAATCCTGATGTGCAAACCAAATAATGTATTGGGCACCTGCCAATAATTATATTTGAATATAGCACGTTTTTGGAGGGGTGCCTAGATCTTCTGTCCTTACAGGAAGTAAATGAAAATTGTGTGCTATAGATTCTAGTATTCTGTTATATTTAGCTCAGTTATGCCCGCATCTCTATTAGCTAAGAACCAAGAAGTAGGCCAAAAAAGAAAAAGAAAACAAAAAGAAAGAGGGGAGACAAAATCTGTCACAAAGATTGTCTTAAAGCTGGGTTGTTAGGGAGACATTTTAGGATTTAGAGTCCATTTGCTTTGGTCACCATGAATTTGTTAAGTTGTCTTAACCAGGCAAAATAATTCATGTCACTTTAATAACTCTCCTTGTGTTGTCAATTTATTGATCTACAAAATTCTACATGGCATCTTATATTTGAAAACAAAGTTACTGCATTGCTTTATGTTCAAAAGTCATAGTGAATTATTAAAATTATCTAAAGTGCAACTTTATTACATTACATTTTTTTACCATGTAGTCCCAAGAGAGAACTTTGCATAGGAAACATTTTCTTTGACTTATTATGTTTATTTATATTAGAAGAGGGGAAACTCATTATTTTTAACTGTAAAGCATGGGTTAGATGGTTCTGGCTCCAGCAGAATTGATATATTGGGAAAACTTTGGGAAAAATCTACCAGATACAATTTTACTCCTTTTTGTAGAAAGCCTTTTAACTAGGTTTAATTGCTTTTATGATGAAATCAAAACTTGGGCAGGGTAGTTTTGAAATTTTTTATTTTCTGTTGTGTCTTCAGAAAAGCCGTGGAATATGATCAACACACTGTTCAACATCTTTCAGGAAATGCCTGTTTATTGCAAGCCTAGTGAATGTGGTTGTGTTGCTAGTTGCAGTTGGAAAGATGCTGTTAGTTTATGAGTTTATGCTTTTGAGAATAGTTTTTGTTGGTATTCGTAAGAAAGAAATGGAAAAGTAGGTTTAAAGTTAACATATGCCTGTTTTGAATTTTGCAGTCTAAATTTATTTTCCGTATGACTTTTCTCTCTCTTGCTATAAGGAAAATAAGCTTGAAGTACCATTATCACATTTTTTTCAGCACTACGTTGTACTTTAGTTTTTGGTCCCAACATAGATAGTATATATAATGCATTTCTCAGGGAGCTTGTAACATGAGCATTCATTTTAACTTTTCCTGACAGAAGTCATTTTATGTTGTTCAGAGAAAATTGTTCTTGCAGAAATTAAAGTGTATTTTTGCCATGATACATTTATAGTAAAGTATCATTTTTTAGAAGGAGTTTATAATATTATAATACTTTATAAAGTTAGAAGGAGTTCCACTTTCAAGTTTTTAGAAAATTCTTAGTATATGGAAATATATAGGTATAGATCCTATTTTTAATCAGTTTCTAATTACTGAGAAAGGCCATCGTGTGAGGCCAAAAATACAGTATACTCAAGCACAGGTCCTGAATCCAAACAGACTTAAATTTGACTCTGATCTCTATTTAGCTTGACCTTGAGCAAGTCACTTAAATTTGGGAAGACAGTACCTCATCAAGATATTAGTACCTATAAGTGAAGGGTTATTGTGAGGTACTTTATGTGGCCATATTAAGTAGCTTAGATTTTTTTTGTTTAATTTAAAATAAAATTAAAATTTCTAATATTGAGTACAATCTTGAAATTAAAGTAATTAGAAAAAGCTTCAGTATCTATGACAGATTTTTGAGCAGTTCTTAGTATTGTATCTTATCATACATTCTACACTTCTCAGAATACGTCTTTTTTTTCCTTTTTTTTTTGGCCATGCCACCTGGCATGCAAGAACTTCATTCCCTGAACAGGGATCAAACCATGCCTCCTACAATGGAAGGGAAGAATCCTAACTACTGAACTGTCAGGAAATTTCATCAGAATACTCCTTTAAATAAGCTAGATGCAACCCAGGGCAGATAAAACATTTAGCAGAATTGTCAGTTTCTTTGAAGAGTTTAAAATTGTTTATGTACTTAAACTTTTGTTAGCAATAGCAGTCTGCATCTTTCAGTAGTCTAAAAGATTTTGCCTATTTTTAAGAAATTTACAACATTTGGTTGTTTTTGTATACATTAAAGGAGACTGTACTTTGATGGGGTTGGTTAAAAGACAGGAAAGGCACCATAGATTTAAATTGGATATGTTTTAACTTTTATCCTGAAATTAAGTTTTTTTAATATATATTTTAATTAATTTGTATAATGGGCTTCCCTGGTGGCTCAGCTGGTGAAGAATCTACCTGTGATGCAGGAGACCTGGGTTTGATCCTTGGTTTGGGAAAATATCCTGGAGGAGGGGAAGACTACCCACTCCAGTATTCTGGTCTGGAGTATTTCATGGAGTGTATAGCCTGTGGGGTCACAAAATGTCAGATGTAACTGAGCAAATATAACACATTTGTTGAGAACTTTCTATGTTATGAGCTAGGCACAGGACTGGATATCTCATAAAAATGGTTTCGATTTGATTTGTAATTATTTCTGATCTGTTCTAATCTTTTAATGATACTAAACCTGATTTTTTTCTCATTATAAAAATATTAACAACTAGCCCAATAGTCATATATATTTCATCTTAATCCATGGGTTGTTTAAACTCTAAGGAAAACTAACAGGTTAAGCTTTAGGTATAGCAGAAACAAGGTATAAAGGGCATTTTAAAATATTTTATTAATGGTTACATTTATAAATATACACTTATTACACATGTGCTTTTTTAAAATTCTGTGACAAACTGGTACCACAAAAGGCAAACTTTAACCTGTGAGTCACAGAATTCAGGTCTCATTATATGTCAAGGACCACTCACAGGTCCTCTCTCATGTTTGTAAACTGAATTTTTAAAGTGTAAAGTCTTAAGCTAAACACTTATTTTTCCTATTGTAGAATATTTAGATTGGGCAGTTACTGTTTGCTGAATAGTTGCCAGGTATATCCCAACCAGGCTTTCCTGGTGGCTCAGTTGGTAAAGAAAAGCACCTGCGATGCAGAAGACATAGATTTGACCCCTGGGGCGGGAAGATCCGCTGGAGAAGGGAAGGGCAACCCACTCCAATATTCTTGCCTGGAGAATCCCATGGACAGAGAAACCTGGTGGGCTACAGTCCGTGGGGTCACAAAGAGTCGGACATGGCTGAATGACTCTCTCTCTCACACACACACACATCCCAATCATTGTTTTCTTGCAGATCTATAGTGAGTTATAGTTAATCCCTCAGTATTATACGTTTTAAAGCCATGTTTGTATTTACATATTATGTAGCATGTGCTGTGCTGTGCTTAGTCGCTCTGTCGTGTCCAACTCTTGTGACCCCATGGACTGTCGCCTGCCAGGCTCCTCTGTCCATGGGAATTCTCCAGATAACAATACTGGAATGGGTTGCCGTGCCCTCCTCAAGGGGATCTTCCCAGCCCAGGGATTGAACCCAGGTCTCCCGCAATGCAGGTGGATCCTTTACTGTCTGAGCCACCAGGGAAGCCCCATTATACAACATATTTTTAGTAATAGTTCTTGCAGGTGTTTTTGAGGAATGCATCTGGTGCTGGTCAGTAAAACAGTTGCTATAGCCTTACTGTCTATAAGAACCTTAAAAAGAACCAAACAAAAAAAGTTGATGTAAGAACATTGCTACTCAGAAAAAGCTATTAATTATTGTATGGAATTCAGATCTGAGTTTCAGCTATGGCTCTGCCACTTGCTAGCTCTGTGACGTAAGGTAAGCTACTCAGCTTTCCTGAGCCTTCATTTTCTCATTTCTTTTGTCTTGTTTTATTTTGAAATAAGATGAAGTATTTCTAATATTTGGCTTCCAAAAGATTCTGTTGGTATAAGAGAGAAGGTCATCAACTAGAAATACTAATTCAAAATTTGGAAATCACACAGATTATTAAAATGTGAAAACTGTTGTTTAACTGTTGTGTGGTAATTCGAGCTTAACTTTAAAGAAGAATTTTATAAGCTGAACTATAATTTTGTTTAGTAAACTCAGTGCACTAGGGAATCAGCCCAGATGATGCTCTCATTTTCTTGAACACTGCTGGAAAATTTAGTGACCAACTGGCTTTTTTGTTTGCTTCCTCTTTGGGTAAAGTCTCTCCCCCCATCCCCAAGTCTTTTGAATTTCTTATTATGGAAAAATTTAAACATATTCAATAATAGAATATATAGTAAAATCCCATGTACATGTCTCCTGGCTTCCAACAATGATCAGCTCCTTGGCAGTCCTCTTTGATCTATCTTCCTAACCCTCTCTTCCTGCTTTCATGTTATTTTGAAGCATTTCCTAAGTACTGTATCATTTCATCTGTAAATGGTTTAGTATGTGTTTCTGAAAGATAGTCTTTTTTCCCCCTCTTAAAAACACACAAAGATATCTTCTAGTTGTTTTTTTAAAAAAAGACAGTGAGAAACTGAGGCAAGGCCCATATTTTTGTTGTACCTGCCCAGCCTGTTTTACTGCTCAACCTGATGCTAATCTCTAAAAAAGCCATTATTGGCCACACCTCCCTTCTCAGACAAGAAGGGTGCTGGTGGTCACATGTCTGTCAAAGAAAAGGGAGAGAGATCCAACAAAACATTAGAATATCAGCTGATGACCAGGTATCTGGGAGGGGATTGTCCAGTTTTCTCTCCGCCATCTCAGCTTTCTCCTGGCTTTATATTTCTGTGAATTTGTGAGAAGGCTCTCCAAAAGGAGAGAGAACAGGACAGGACTCAGAGCTTTTTGGCTGTATTTTTGTTTGTTTGTTTTTGTTTTTACGGGGAATTTAAAGGTTTGGGATCTTTTGCAGGCCTTTGGACTGCCTCACACTTTTTCATCTCTTGTTTTTCAACCCGCAAATGTTTTATGCTTTCTATGGACCGTATGGTGGGAGTACATGACCAAGGTAGACACACTCTCCTCCTTATGAACTGAACTGTCGGTGACCTCTTGCTTTGTGCCTGAATATTGAGAAGTGCCTTCTGCTTAGGAGACATTGGAGAGCTAAGGGTGTGAGGGTGGTAGCTGTGAGAGCCCAGAGGCTGCCAGTGGGCACAGGCTGCCTTTTGACGTTATGGTCAAGGCTCATGGAAGAGAAGAAATGCTATGGATTGTATGGGGTACAGGATACAAGCCTCAGTGTAGGAATGAAGATTGTGTATTTGGGTGACCATTCTCTCTGATGACTCAGGACCCTGATCACACCCAGCAGATATGTAGCAGAGGAATGCTGACTGCCAGTAAGCAGCCAAAGACAGAGGTAGGCCTGAGTTTTAGTAGAACTTACTCACTTTCCTGAATTAATGATCTCTTGCCCCGAATAGTGTATCAGGTAGGAAAGATCTTTTCCCCCCTTTTTTGTTTCCCTCTGAAAATGAGCTATAGGAAGTAGCACGGAACAGCTGAATTATCCAGATACAGACAATACCTAATTTAATATGTTGGTTTGGGGCTCTTCTGCCATCGCACTGGAGAGGGAATGTTTGCTGAGTGGATCTCCTAACTGGTGGGTATTGTGCATGATCTATCATGGACTTCATTTCATTTCTCCTCAGCCCAGTTTTATAAGGGAGATGTGTGAAATAAGGGAGATCCTAATTTCACTGATGAAATCAAGGTTCAGAGATGATATGGTGTCAAGACCACTTGTCTAGTAAGTGGTGATTTAAACACAAGTCTTAGAATAGATTTTAGTTATTTTCCTCTGCCAGGTAAAGTGGAAATGAATACATGGTTAACAAGAAGAAGGGGTCTATTGATTTAGGAACTGACTAATCAAGTCTAGAATGCCAAGTTGTTTTCTTAATATGGTCAAGTGGTGACAAGAAATATTTATCACTCTAAGGATTTCTAATACTGAACATGAATGTGGTTTATTTAGTGAAGGTGGAATAAAAGCAAATTTTCTCAAAGGCTTTCTGGAGAGATCTGGTTCATCAGTTCACATGGGAGAAAATCAAGCTATTGATCCAATCAGGGTAATATACTAAAGACATTGATCTGTTTTGTTATAGTTTATTATTCTATTAGGAAGGACTTGGTAGCCTAAGATCTGTAAGACTGTTTGCCTCATTATAAAGTGGTCATAATGAGAAAACACTGACTGAAGAGGGACCCTGCTAAGAAATGTGAGATGCTAGTAACTGTGGTTTTTCCTACTTCAGATAATTACTTCTTTCACTTTAACCTCTGACACTTGTTCTCTGTATTCAGACCCTGTATACAGTGAAGGATTTCATACCTTGCCGGTGTTGAGAGATTGAAATTTCTAGGTTGTGACAAAGTTCATTTAATAACGGACCACTTTTCTGAGCTTCTGCTATAAAGTAGACTCCACCACTTAACTTGGTGACTTTGAGTGCAAGTACTTAACTTCTCATAGCTTCATGAGAAGCCTAAAATGGGGGCAATAATTGTACCCACTTTACATGATGGTCATGAGGAACTAATGCACAGAAATCATGCATCTTTTATTTGAGACACAGCACAGAGCCAGAAGGGACATTCGCCATTTCAGTAATGATGGCGGCAGTGATGAGGGGCTTACCATGGGCTGCACAGTTGGGCAGTCTGTGGCTTTCGGATGAGTGGAGCTCACAGTCCAGGGAAGGAGGGAGTGGGTAGCCATCACAGAACTTGCTTATAAATATGGGCTGTCAGTGTGCTTGGCGGATATGGGAAAAGGGGACTTGTGCTTGCATAGGGATGGGAGGGTCATTTGAAAGTGTAATCTTGAAAGTTGACTATATTGCCAGCTTTTGATGTCTGTGGCCTTAAATATTTAATCCAAGGCAATATTTACGTTTTGGCAAATTTTGGATTAAAACTGTCATAGTTACCTTTGATTAATTATGGGTTCTGCTGGCATCTCAAATTTCGTATTTATTTTGGCAACTGTTATACTGGCACAGACTTTGCCTTTCAGACCAAAATGTTTTTCTTTCCCTTCTTCACCAGGGAGAAACTTCCAGAGTAAGCCAGAGAGAGAAAGTTCCAAAAGCTAGTACAGATACATAGCAATCTGAGAATGATGCTCACAGTCATGTATGTCTTTATAGGAAGACAGTGAGTAAAGGGTATAGCTGAATTTTGGCTTTGATTCTTAAGAATGTCAGTTCAATTCAGTTTAGTTGCTCAGTCGTGTCCAACTCTTTGCAACCCCATGGACTGCAGCACTCCAGGCCTCCCCATCCATTGCCAACTCCTGGAGTTTACTCAAACTCATGTCCATTGAGTCGGTGATGCCATCCAACCATCTCATCCTCTGTTGTCCCCTTCTCCTCTTGCCTTCAGTCTTTCTCAGCATCAGGGTCTTTTCCAATGAGTCAGTTCTTTGAATCAGGTGGCCAGAGCATTGGAGTTTCAGCTTCAGCATCAGTCCTTTCAATGAATATTCAGGATTGATTTCCTTTAGGATGGACTGGTTGGATCTCCTTGCAGTCCAAGGGACTCTTGTGCTTTAGTCAGGTCTACTAATGCTAAAACATACTAACTCAAGTATGACAAGACAAGAACCAGTAATGGAGTGGTTATAGTGGTGGTTCTGTTGAAATTGAACTTAATTGTAAAAAAAAAAAATTGCATCTTAGAGCTTGGAAGAGAGGACTTTGTTTTTGGTTTTGAGAGCAAAAGCTTTCTCTTCATAAGGAAACTGTAAAATAGTTGATATTTAAGCTGGACTGCATCATAATTGTTAAACAGGGTGTAAGCTATAAATCACATTCTGAAGTATCTAATGAAATTAACCTGTGGAATGGACTTGCTTAACTCAGTGGTTCTCAAAGTGTGGTCCCCATCTTCACTTGGAAACTTAGTAGAAATGTGAATTCTTGGACCTACCGAGACCTACTGAATGGAAAACTTTAGGTGTTGACCCTGTAGGCTGTTTCAATAGGACCTCCAAATGATTCTGATATTCTCTTAAGTATGAGTAACACTGGCTTTTATTATTCATCTGGATATATTTTTTAAAGTCTATGAAATTGTAATTTTGGTTTGTGGCATAATTGCAATCAGGTTGTTCCTCCTGGTAGTAACGGACCTACAGATTCATGTGCTTCTTGTGGCTACTTCTGGGATGTTACAAAAAGCCGTGTCATCAGTTACTTGCTGATGTGAATCTTCCTATTTGGCTGTGGCAGTCAGAATTATTCAGGTGTACATTAAAAGGACAGGTCTTGCTCTTTGAAATGCTAATTTGTTTTGCCAGAAGGTTATTTTTATCAACTTTGATTTTCATAGTGGCTTTTGTGGTTTTTCCTTTAGAAATTGCCCTGTGAAGTGGAGATGACATAAACTGAAACCAACCAGTTACTGATGCAACTCAATATATTAAATACAACAATTGAGGTTACCAAAAAAAAGAAAAAAATCATCTCCGCATTGTAATCAAGTTTGCTGAGCCTTGAAAATAATTGGTGGTCTTTTATTTTCATTCGTGGTTGTTAAGCTCACATTTCTAAAGTCAGGCTGGTGGTTCGTTCTGCATTCTCTGCTTAACCTGACATTGATAAAGTTACTTAATCATGCTAAGCTATGCCTTCATCTGTGAAATGGGATAATAACTGAACACTTTTTATATAGAATTTTGTGAGGACTAAATGAGATTCTGCATGTAAAGCATTAGATCTTGATAAATGTTATCTGCTGATATTACTACCACTACTACCATTGCTGCTCCTGTGGTTGGCTCTAGTTAACCTAGAGATGCATGTTCAGTTCAGTCCAGTCGCTCGGTTGTGTCTGACTCTTTGCGACCCCATGAATCGCAGCACGCCGGGCCTCCCTGTCCATCACCAACTCCCGGAGTTTACTCAAACCCATGCCCAGCGAGTCGGTGGTGCCATCCAGCCATCTCATCCTCTGTCATCCCCTTCTCCTCCTGCACCCAATCCCTCCCAACATCAGGGTCTTTTCCAATGAGTCAACTCTTCGCATGAGGTGGCCAAAGTATTGAAGTTTCAGCTTCAACATCAGTCCTTCCAAGGAACACCCAGGACTGATCTCCTTTAGGATTGACTGGTTGGATCTCCTTGCAGTCCAAAGGACTCTCAAGAGTCTTCTCCAACACCACAGTTCAAAAGCATCAGAGATGCATGTTAGGTCTCTTAAAATTGTGGACCACATCGATCTGTCATCTCAACAGGAAGAAGGAAGATAAGCCTTCTCTATCTCTTATGTTTTTAGTATCTCTAGTTTTATATTATCCTATATTTCCTATATACATTTTGTTCTTTTTTTTTGTTTTTCATTTATTGAGTCATGCTTGAGTGCCTCTTATTTGCTAGGTACTAGCCAGCATGTTCCTCACCCCAGGACCCTTAAGGCAGGCAGAGTGTCTCATTTATTCTAATACGTATCTTAATTAGTGTGGTCTTTTGACTGCCATGACCATTATTTTACCCAAAGTAGCACCACCTACTTTGGAGTGAAACTTGGGTTCTTGAATCCAGACTAAGCTGCTGAACTAAGCAGTAATCTACCTGTGCAATAAACTGTTTTTCCCTGGTCTTAGTTTGTATCATTAGGTTGAGAATTGTTGTTTAATTGCTCAGTTGTGTCCGAGTCTTTTGTGACCCCATAGATTGTAGCCCCCCAGACTCCTGTCCGTGGGATTCTCCAGGCAAGAATACTGAAGTGGGTTGCCATTTCCTTCTCCAAAATTGAGAATAATACAATCTAAATTATAAGGAGGTTTGAAGATTACTAATGACAGTATTTAAAAACTACCTAGAATATTGTCAGATACTTAGTAGATTCTCAATAAAGAATAGATCTGCTTTTGTCTGTGGGCTGCCAAGATAAACTGGTAGTGGCGGGTTGAAGCAAGTAGAGTCATCAGTGTTTTTGTTTTATTTTGAGCTTTTATTGGAAATCAGAACATTCCCCCTTCAATAAATTGTGGTTATTTTTTTTTTTGATAAAGCTTGTTATTTTGCATTATGTATAGCATAATGAAAACATAGTGATTGTCCTTTTAAGACTTAATAAGAGTTCATTTTCTTATTAATCAAAAAATTAATTAACTCCCACCTTTTTATGGGCAAGAAGTTATAAACTTTCATCAGTCATCCTCATTCACATCTTTGATTCCTGCCAAACTCATTATAATTTAAACTGCAAATCTTGAAAGAGCACAGACTATTTTAGGATATGGGAAAGCTAAAGTACAAATGTATTTTGTTGCTGGGAAAGGAACCTTAGAGGTTTAATTAGACTCTTTCCTGTTTCAGATCAGGAATGAGGTCTAGAGGATGAAAATGCCCAAGCTCACATGACATGTCACACTTCCTAGTGTCTAATGTTCCACGGATTTAGGCCGATGTCCATATTTTGGTCACCATCTCAAGTTAAATTAAGAAGATTCTATTCTATTAGAAGAAATTTTCTTCTATTCTAATAGAAGAAAATTCTATTACTTAACAATTTCTATTTTATAGTTAGTTTACTTTCTGGGAAATGAATTTTAGAAAGTAAATAAATGGTTATGACGTTTGGCTCAATTAGCAAACCAAAAAGGCAAAATCTAAGGATGAAACGTAGAAATCAGAACATTCTTGATTTGACACTCTGGTTTTTGGGCAGAAAAACCAGCATTGTCTGTCTGTTCTTATTTCTTGGGTTTATTTGTGTCTGTCCCCCTCCATCTACTTCTTAATGGCACAGATGTTTATACTTTAGTCCTTTTGGTAAAATTGGGTATTTAAAATAGAAAAAAATCAGTGAGAGAGTAATCAAAAATGATAAACTTTGGAACCTGTCTGAGAACAGAACATTTGCTTGGCAAAATATGTGGCTTGAATTACTATAGCATCGTAAGAAACAAAGTGTTATATAAATGTAAAGTAGTTGTAATAATTATAATTTCAAATAAGATTGAATTGTGGGGAGAAGTACATGTTAGACATATTAGGCAAGAATACTGGAAAGGGTTGCCATTTTCTTCTCCAGGGGATCTTTCCCACCCAGGGAATCGAACCCAGGCCTCCTGCATTGCAGGCAGATTGTTTACCCACTGAGCTACGAGGAAAATGAACATATTAGACCAGGGTTGGCAAAAATGTGGTTCTTGTGCCAGTAGGACTTGTATCTTGCATTTCCATGTGTCTTTTGAGGCACTGTTTTCTTCTAAATCCATTCAGAGCCTGAAAATTCTTCTTAACACATTGCATCTGAGAGTCAGAGTTTGTATATTGGTATTTATTTATTAGATTTATATTAAATTGTGACAAATGAAAAGAAAGCTAGTCAAAGTATAAAAAGGATAGAGAGTTTTTTGTTTGTTTTTTAATTCCATCAAGCACTACTAAAAATTTAGATACTCATTTAGGATTTTAGTTTTAATGTACTCTACCAATCATAAGTCAGTGGTTGTTATTTTAGCAAAAACCTTTATGTTTTAGACAATAGTCTGGAGAGTCCTGGGGCAGGGCAGTATGAAGTGGCTTTGCTGAATTCCACTACCACATTTGGAAACCTCTAGGTGAAAAGGATGCTTCTTGACTTACCAGAAGCAGCTGTCATAAAACAAACCAAACAAAAACACTAGTTTTTTTTTTCCAACTGATTCTCTTGGGTGCTCTTGTCATTCAGTGATTGGCAAAATGTAAGTCCTAAAAGTTCACAGGTTGCTCACTGCTGTAGTTGCATTAAAAAAAAAGGCTGAGGTCTCCTCTTACATCTCCCACACAGCCATTACAGTTTTATTTTGATTACTTACCCCCCGCCCAGCTCTGAAAGGGGATTTAAAAAACAAACCTCAAGATAAGGAAATAGGAGAGGAAAAATACTTTCAACATTTAATAAAAATTACTCAAAGGAATTCATTCATTCATCAATTGAGGAAACGTGTGTGCTTTCTAAGCTGCCATACCCTGTGTGAGGCACAGTGATACAGATACGTGGAACAAGGCTTTTCAGCCTGTTTCACGTCATGGCATACATAGAAAATGAAAATATAGAAGCAGAAATCGTCTGCCAGGGAGTTCCTGCCACATCAGGCCCTCTGGGCAGTCCTGTGTGTTGAGGAGATGAACATCTCAACACACCATCACCCTTTGGGAATTGTACACATGGGGAATGTTTGATGTAAGACATACTTCCTACCTTTGGGAAACCGACAGTCAGAGGACATAGGCAAGTGAAGACACTGAGCATTAGTGTCTCCAAGACTGATTTTGTTGTGGAAATAGAGATAGTGGCTGGCCTGATTTTGAGTGTGACTTATAGATTGTTGAAGGCAGGACAGATCCAGTGACTGCAGAATGAGATAGTGGAATTTGTTCTTAACTTCTTTCTCCAGTTATGCCTCAAATCCACTTGACTTCCAAAAGAATATGCAGTAAAGTTTTGATTTAATTCAGTGCTTGAGATGAGGAAGGCTAAAAACAGAAGAGTTTCTCCTTTTTGTGAACACACTTAGAAGTTCTCATTCTGGCCACCTGTCCTCTTGCCTCTCTCTGTTGACCATATTGAGAAGATGAGGACAATGAGGAAAGAATCAGGAGGAAAAGTGGGAAAGATATTCTGGGGGAGCCATACTAGTTTAGAGCAGAAGAGCATGTTAAGACATCTACTCCCCTTCCCATCTTTATCCCCTGCCATCACAGGGGAAAAAACCTGTAACACTGTCTACTTTAAATATAGATTATATCCAAGTATAACTACCCTTGGACCCTTCAGGTTGTGGAACTTAAAAAACAGTTTGTGTCCCATAACAGTGAACATTTCTGGATATCTGTTTGGTGGGTGGGGTCAAGAGGAGTGGTCCCTATTTCAGGGAAGAATAATAATAGTACAGGGTGAGTAGTGTTATAGAAGGACAAAGGAGAAATGTCAGAATGATCAAAAGATGGAGGAAGTACTCTATCAAACTTAAAGTTCTAGAAGTTAGCTGGAATGTGGAAAATGAGATCCTAGTAAGTCTGAAAGAAAAGGGGGGAGGGGATAAAATTAGGCATATTATTTGAAAAAGCCAAAACTTTGAATTAAAAAGTAATGAGAGAAAAATACTTCAATGGAAGAGCGAGTTCTGAAATCATGCTTCTAAAATTCCTTTGGAAGCCCCTTTTTATTTAATAACCTTAATAATCTTTGTAGGTGTATATTTATTCTCAAGGTAGGTCAGAAACATGTATTGTACTGCTTTCCCTTTAGTATTTAACTTGAAAATGTTTTCATCTCCTTTTCACTATCAAGCTAAACTTTGGTTTTAGTGATCTCTAATATCCTGAAGAATGCCGCAGCATCAGCATGGCTGTATATTTTCAGATTCCTCACCCACTCATGAAGTCCGTTTTGTTAAGTGTTGAGACCAGCAGTGTTCTCCATATCCTGTCTTCCCTTTATTCTAATGGCAGAAAAATCAAGACTACTTGGCCACTTAGTGGTCTTGTAGACATTTGATGACTATTTTCAGATCTTGGCTTATAAGTAAATATAGCTATTGTGAATAGCACATGTAGATGTCACCTTAACAGATTACTGCTGGAACAAGTTTGGGAAACTTTGCCACATTACTGAAATCTTAAGTGACAGAGAAATATTTTTATATGTATTTAATATTCTTAACCATATGAGAATAGTTTTTGCTTTGTTCTTGAAAGTAATGCTTTTATTGATGATTATTATTGGAAATCAAGTCAGTCTTTGCTGAGTCCTGGGTACTTGTGATTTTGGTGTTTTGCAAGTGTTAAAAATAAAATGTAGTAATAATGTGCCTTACATGGAGAGGGAAGAAAATTCCGGCTTTTTGATCTGTGTCCCATCAGATGCAGCTTATTATTTTCTTTTATAATTATATGCTATTTTAAAAGTGGTTTCTGGCTGTTTGTGTTTACAGGATCGCCCCAGGACTTTTGACATGCACTCATTGGAGAGTTCACTCATTGACATAATGAGAGCTGAAAATGATTCGATTAAAGGTAATTTTCCAAATGTAACTATTTGATTTTAGTAAATAGTGTAAAATGTGTATTATTATTATCTGTGTAACTTGATGAGCAATATGGCAAATATTATAGGTTCACATTTTAAATATCCAGTTCCATCTATTTTATACATGTATCTCATTTTGTTCAAAAATCAAACTTACTTGATAGACATCCACTGTAAGCTCTTTACAATACCAATTAAGGGAACTACAAGAGTACTAATTGCTAAGGGAGGGCAGTTAACTGGAAAGATGGGAACCATGCTTCTCATTTTTTTAGTCTTTAAGGCAAAACCTGCTTAGTATTGCTCACCTGTATGTCTGTTCACCAATGACAATAACTATACACTAGGAAGAGTTCAAATGTTGATAGATCTTTTGGCCTAGTTTCACCTTTTTTTTTTTTAAATGGCCAACAGTTTCAAAGTTAAAATGAAACTTTGTAGTTCTTGAAATCCTTTTTATATATTATGTTAAAAAAAATCGTGCTATTCCCACTTGGATCCTGGTCTCAATTCTTTTACTGAATAAGATATTGCAGTTTGACTAGGCCTCAATTTCTTCACCTCTAATAAAGTACTTAGAACCACTCTTATAATAAGGGACTTAATAATGGGGAACTTTAAAAACACAGATGCCTGGGCCCTGTTCCAAGTGTGGGATGGGGCTTATGATTTTTTTTAATATCTCAGATGATGTTCATGTGTAGCCAGAGTTGAGAATGACCAGATTAGGTGTTCTTTAAGGGCCATTCTAGCTCTGATGTTATGAAAACTACCCCACAAAATAAACATTTTTCTGCAAAAATTCTCATTTTATTATACTGCAGAGTTTTCCTGTTTGTTTTTAAAAACATTTGGGTTGTTTGGTATATTTGGTCCTATCACTTAAGTTGTTCATTCATTCAATGTTTATGAGTCTGCTTTTTGCCAAGACAGCTTTGTACTAGGATCAAAGGTGGCAAGGAGCCTATGACTTTAAGTGGTAACTATCTTGGCCTAGTTTTCTTTCTGTTTGGTTTACTGTATTTCTGATGCAGTAAAACTGTTTTTCAGCAGACCTATAACAGTAACTTTTTTAATGAGAAATTTTTTTAAGTCTGGAAAGATGAAAACTAATATGTGAAAAATATGTATCTCTCTGATTTTGAAATAGGATTATTTTGAATGTCTTTACTGAATTCCTCATGGACTTCTGATGTTCTCCAGTGGGGTTGTATGCTTTGTTTCTGAGGAAAGATGGTCTTTCGGAGTTGGCTTTTTATTTTGTCACTTCTTAGCACTCTGACTTTGGCTAGTCCTTCAGCCTCTCTGACCCTTTGTTTTCCCAGCAGATAAGTGAGGAGAGTCTAAGGCTCTTCATAGCACCAGAAAAACTGCACACTTTAAAATAAAGTAGCTAAAGGAGAAATCCGAATATAGTTTGTGGATTGTAGAGTCTCACTTTCCTGGTTTTGTACTATAGTTACATAAGATGTTCCCAATTAAGGACACTGAGTAAAGGGTACACAGAATTTTTGTACTACTTTTTGTAACTTGCTGTGAATCTGTGGTTGTTTCCTTAATTGATTTAAATTGATTTAATCAGCAACTTCTTTTAAGAGCCTCTTCTCTTATGTTGTAGATACTAGGGATAATAATTAGAACTCATTTTCATGATAAGTGCCTGTGTCTTTTATCAGAGAAACAGTTTACAAATGGCAGCAGTCATAAACCCTTTATTATGTCATGCTTCTAAGAAGTAGGGCTTCCCTTGTGGCTCAGCTAGTAAAGAATGCCCCTGTAATGTGGGAGACCTGGGTTTGATCCCTGGGCTGGGAATATCCCTTAGAGAAGAGAAAGGCTCCAGTATTCCTTTTAGAATACTCACTCCAGTGTTCTGGCCTGGAGAATTCCATGGACTGCATAGTCCATCGGGTCGCAAAGAGTCAGACACGACTGAGTGACTTCATTTCATTTCTAAGAAGTAAGCCTCTAGTATTTTTATAAGAGTTTGTACACATTTTTCCAGTAGGATTAACAACATTTGCTTGGTTTATCAGATGTAGTCAGGACAACTCAGATTTATTTTTTCTTTTCTAGTTCACTAAGTGGCTTATTGTATAAACTTCTGCCTTTATTCTATGAAAAGAAAGTGTTAGTTGCTCAGTCATGTCCGACTCTTTGTGACCTCATGGACTGCAGCCCACCAGGCTTCTTTGTCCATGTGATTCTCCAGGCAAGAATACTGGAGTGGGTAGCCATTCCCTTCTCCAGGAGATCTTCCTGATCCAGGGATTGAAAATGGGTCTCCTGCATTGCAGGCAGGTAGTCTTTACTATCTGAATCACCATATTCCCTTTTTAATCTCTTATTACCAATATTTACCTAAATAATTACCTAGACTAATTTTCTAGAGATAATTAAAAGATAAGTCTGGTGATAGAATTAAATCTGATTGATCTAATATAGGAACACAAAGATTTTGTAAAATTGTGATTTATAAGAGGAAATAAGGCAGAATGGAAAGACCGTGGGTTTTCAAGCTAGATAGACTGGGATTTAAATTGCCGTTCTGCCACTGGTTTGTGGTGATTTAGAAGATTAAATGATATGATATGTCTATAAAATCCGGCATACTGCCCAGTTCATTGAGAAAACACTCAATATATGGTATTGATTTTTATTACTAAACATCTATTTGTCTGTTTTCATGCTTATCAAATGAGAAAACCAGTTTCAATATAAGGTGCCAAGGTGACTTAAGCATATTAAATGAATTTGTGTATTTTTTCCTTTTAAGAGCAGTAAGGACTTCATAGATGAGTTCATGGCCCTAAAATGTCAGACAGTAGTTGTGCTTTATTTTTTTTTTTTTAAACCAAGATGATGAACTTTGTACCATTGTAGTCCATTGCAGTGCAGTTTTGCTCATGGGAACACTTTATTTCTTGTCAGACTCTCCTCTTTCCTTTTAAAGTAATAATGCCTATCCATTTTAAAGGAAATGAGTAGCCTCTTCATGTGCTTTGCTTCCTTAGAAATAGAGTAGACAGAAAATAGGCATTATTTCTGTGAGATTAGTGTAGAACAATATGGTTTTCAGAAAGATGGTATAAAGATGCAATTAAAAGAATTAATATGAAAATTATTTTTAAAAAACTATCATGTGGAGGCAGATTTTATATTTGGGTTCATTTTATCTTAAAATGATTTTATAAAATGTATTTTGAATGACTTCATTTATTTTTATTTTCATTTGCAGTCCCACGTAGATATGTGGTTTGTGTGTATATGTTTAAATAATAAAGCCTAAAATTTATACAAGATCTGTCAATTGAATGAATTTGTAAGGCTGTATTATTTATTTACATTAAAAAAAATTAAATTAGTTTATTTTTTTGGGGGGGAAAGAAACTCCCTTAATAAAGTGGATTTAAAATTTTATTTTTGCCATCAACAGACAAGATGTTAATATGTCTATGTTTAGAAACTTTCAACTTTCAAATATAATTTTTCAGTTTTTTTATGAATATGCTGTTGATTCCAGTTGGCTTGTTTAGCAGCCTTTAAAAAGATAAAAGAAATGTGCAAATGGAATAGCTAGCTTTCATTTCATAATTTACATTAGGTTTTTTTTCTACAGTTTATTTAAAAATAGTTTTTCTAAGAATTTTAAGGCTTCTTATCATCTTTTCCATGTACAGAGGTTTACCTC
Organism: Cervus canadensis; assembly: GCF_019320065.1. Taxonomy (NCBI): domain Eukaryota; kingdom Metazoa; phylum Chordata; class Mammalia; order Artiodactyla; family Cervidae; genus Cervus; species Cervus canadensis. The sequence goes on from NC_057401.1 coordinate 5,291,170, forward strand.
TGAGAGGAAAAGGTCCTCCCTCTGCCTATCTATGGGTCCTTTCACTGATCAGCTGGCATGACTGTATGTTATTTTTACCCATGAAATTATGTATTGCCTTCTCCATAGCTAACACCAGTGACAATCTGTAGCAGTTCTTCCCCAGAGACCGATTTCATTTTCCTCATTGTATACCCAGTCTCCTAAGCTAAGAGCCTGCGCTGTACACCATTTTTGAGTTATCTCTGAGATGGCAGCTTGCACATTGCTACAATAATTATTAGGCTTATCAAGTAATTCCTTCACCTGGACAAGAAAATCTTTTACCATTGTAGATGCTGAGATGTTTATTTGGGAAATATTGTGTCTTAGTGCTATTTGTGTTTTCTCTTGCCTGTGAAATTGGTACTTACTGTTTAGAAATGGAGCAGCATGAAATAGATTAAAATCACGTGCCAATGCATCTGCTTTTAGTCTCTGAAGCATAGCGTGGACACAGAGAAATAAAGACTCATGAAGAGGTATTATTTTCAGTATACGTAGGAGAGTCCTCTAAAAATTAAGGGGCTTTTTTTTTCTTTTCTGTATGTGAATGGAATAATAGGCATAAACCAGTTTTCTGGTTTATGGTTATTACTGGAAGCAGAGGGAGACAGCACTGGAATAAAGAGACAAATTATCAGAAAGAAAACTATCAGATGTCAGACAGTTGAACAATCCATAGTTTCATATTAGTGGTTGAGTATTTTAAATCCTATATATGAAAACAATTTAATATCCAGTTTGCTTCATTTCACTGGAAAACCTAATGAGACAGCAAAATTATTGAGTGAACAAAGGCAATCTGTAAATTGTCAAAACATTATATAGTTGTTCTTCAGATATTAATTAACTAAGTTACGATCAGAATACCATTTTAATTTTCCTCGAAATATTGTGAAATTAGAGTCTTTTACTCTTCATGTTGTTACAGAATGCATCTTGCTTCCAGGTTTTGGAAGGGGGAGCTCAGTGTTATCTACCCCAGTCTCACTGAGTTTCAGGCATTTTAAAATACTTAATTTGCATGTGGGCAATGATGATTGCATTCAGAAATGGAAGTTATTTAAAAGTGCCAGTCTTTTACATATTCCCCTGGTGCCCGAGAAACCTATTGCATATGTTGAGTAAGTGTGGGAGTATGTTGTACAGTTAAACCTTAGTGCCTTACTTGCGTCATGTATTCATTTAATAAGAACTTATTTGAAGAGTTGGACCTATCCCCCAAATGCTATGTATTTTAACTCCTGACTGCTTAAGGTATTGTGACCTTGCATTTTAAAACAACTTCTGGGAATTTTTTTCTTTATCTGCACATTAAATTAGAGGGCTCTCCCCCGACTATTTTTCATATGTGTGAATTTGTTTGAAACAAATGCTTAAACGAGTGCGCAAGTGATGATTCCATCTGTGCCTTTTTTCTTTGTTGCTAAGAAAAACCATTTAAAATAATCTCTCTAGAAGAAAATCATGAAAGTCAGTTGAAAGTTGAGTACACAAAGCCAGTTTTGTTAATTTTGAGTAAGATTTTTTGTGTCACTGTGAGAGAGAGAGTGACTGTTGGAATAATTACCTAAATTCTGTATCTCTACAGCAGTGGAAGGAGTAAAGTTAGTGCTACTTTAAAAAGATGTCATAAGTAATAACCAGAAAACCTTAAATTTTCCTTGGGATTCACAGTTCTTTTCATATTCCTATATGTAAAATTGTAGTCACGTAGTTCTGTGTCTTCAAGAACAGGTTTTATATACTGATACAGATGTTTTGAACAGATATTGTATATGACTTTATGTACACTGAGATAGCTCTAGAAACTTTCCATCAGAGTTTCTGAAAATAGGACTAAATTTTATATTCAGTTATAAACGTGAGTTTCAGAGTACATGCAGTTTTAAATAGGAAAGGAACTTTTACAAAGTAATTTCTATTGCTACACTATTAAAATGAATTATTTGAAATAGTGGTGGGGGGATATAATTTCTTATAGTGTTTCATCACTTTCTGTTTAAATCAGTGGCAATTTGTGGAAAGACAGCTATGTACTACTATGCAACCCAGTCCCCAGTCACCTTTTTAAAGGATTAGATGGACGTTTTTCTTCAAGGAAAAATGCATATTTTCTTCAATGCATATTTTTCTTAAATATGCACCATATTTAATGGTGCATGATACAAAGTACCATAGAGAAGATATGGATAATGCAAAGCAACTAAATTATACTTGGATTCATAGTCAAATTTCTCTTTCCTAGCAAATTACCATTATGTGGTATCACATGTCTTCTGGTGAATTGGAGTATCTTTAAATACTACAAGCCTTGAAGACTCAAGAGTCTTCCAGGCAGCTGCCCTGCAAACCTGGCTGGTTCTTTCTTCCTGAGTTTGGATGATACCAAATAATTCAAAGCAGCGTAGCAGGGGAGTGAGTAGCGGAGGGCTCTCGGGAGGAGAAAATTGCCTTACTCTTAGAAGCCTTTTGAGTAATGGAGTAAGGCACACAGCAGAGAATACAGTTTATAAACTTGGTTATAGTGAACTTTGCGTGTGGCTGTTCAGAAGTGAAGTGAGTTCCTCTCCTTCTACACTCTCCCTTTCCTGACTGCTGAAATGGAACATCCTAAACAGTCTTTTTCTTTTGCTTAGTTGTGCTGAAGGATGGGACCTGGGCTTCTGTGTTGAGGTAACTTCCTTTGTGAGGAAGGAGGGGACAAAGTGGTGGACCATGATTGTCTTTTCTATTCCTGGTGCAGGTTGGTTTCTGAATTCAGACCCACTCCTTTCTGGTTCAGTGTTGCTCAGGATTCTTTTGATTCCTCATAGCACTGTATACACAGAGTTTACAAAGGTGTGGGTTTCAAACTGTGTGACTGTACTTTTCCAGGTTGGAGGATTTCTGTTGTTTCAGGTTTGTTTTGTTTTAAATTTTTCAAGGGGAGGAGGGGAAAGGGAAATTCCTGGGAGAACAGAATGGGATGTCTGTGAACACTGATGTGCTGGTAGCCTGAGACTGAAGTCTTCCTTATTCTAAGCTCTGAACTGAAACCAACCTGGTTCATACTAAATGCCCCTTGTGCCTTGGCCAGATCCTCATCTGCCGGACTTTTTATATAACATGTGCTGGTAAATACAAAGTAGTGATCCTTTGCCCTCCACGTGTTGGTGATGAAATATTGACCCTTGTTCTTATTTGTTCTGAAAATCATATAAGTAGGTGTCACAAGGGGGGAATTTGTCTTATGTCATCCATGATCGGTCCATAATTACTCAAGCAGTCGCCACATCTTAATCCTGAACGTTGAACACAAAGAATCTTATTTGAGTCCAGGAAAATTGAGTAGGCATCTTAAAACATTATTGTAACACTGTTTTTACCCAGTTGAGAAGTGAGGGTAAAGGGGGCCAGAGGGGAAAGTGACGATAAATTTTTTATGTTCTTTAGAAGGTTAAAAAGCCTAACTATTTCTAAAGATGCTTTTAACTCACACAGCTTTTTCTTTTTTTTTTTGCAGCTGTATTAAAGCTCATATACTTTATGGCTGTTGTGATTTAATTTTGTTAGACTCACATTCAGGGCAGGGATTGGTAAAGAAATAAATGTTGGTAATATTTATTGGTAAAGAAATTGGTAAATTTTTTGGTAAATTGGTAATATTTATTGGTTAAGAAATAAATATATGTGACAGTTTACACTTAGAAATACCATATCAAAACCCAAGCAGCAATCAGGTAGCAATTTTATGAGTGCTTTTCTATAATGTACATTTTCACATTAAGTATTGTGTAAAACTTAATAAATATAGATATTACAATGTGGACAGATAATAATGTTATTTTCCATTCAGAAGTGAAATCTGAATAGCATTTAAGTAGTAAGGTTTTCAGACTTTGTCAGCAGGTTGTCAGTGTCAAAGTATTAGGGATCTCCCTACTGTATAAAAAGTAGAAGGAGGTCCAGAACATTTATAGAGATCCATTTTGTTCATGCCTCATGTCTAAATTAACAATAGTATATTGTACCTTTTGATAGTGTCACTTATTATTTTTCTGTTTTTTCCTTCTATATGGTAAAATTCTGTAGAGAGGTGACTTGCTGTTTCATTTCCTGATAGCTACTAGAACAGCTCTATATGCTATTAATCTGCATAATGAAAGCCCTTTTGATTATGGAGTAATACAATGGTGAGTTGTCTGTGAAGGTTTAAGATTTTCTTAATCCTGTTATATAATCCTAGAATGTTATTTGCTGACATTGAGGGAGGGGAAGCCATGCCACTTGATTCATAGCTCTCATAAAAATATCCGAGATTCTCTTTGCATTCAATTTAACAACAGGAAGCAGAACAGTTGCTTAAACTGTGCCACAAATTATTTCTTCCTGAAATGTATGGAATCTCAACCTAAATATTGTAGGCAGTTGATTCATTCATCAGTTGTGTATACCTGATTTGTTAATTTCTTTATTTGCTACTCCTTATTTATTCCCCTCATGTTGCCACTCTCCTCACTACCAAATTTAAAAGAGGGAAAAGAGAGAAGTGTTGATGAACTTGTTGCTGTTCTGCAGTAAAAATTTGCAAAAGGAGTACCTTTTAACTAGTTTTAAACTAGTTCACTTCAGTTCAGTCGCTCAGTCGTGTCCGACTCTGTGACCCCATGGACTGCAGCACGCCAGGTCTCCCTATCCATCACCACTCCTGGAGTATACTCAAACTCATGTCCATTGAGTTGGTGATGCCATCCACCCGTCTCATCCTCTGTCGTCCCCTTCTCTTCCTGCTTTCAACCTTTCCCAGCATCAGGGTCTTTTCCAGTGAGTCAGCTCTTCACATCAGGTGGCCAAAATATTGGAGTTTCAGCTTCAGCATCAGTCCTTCCAATGAATATTCAGGACTGATCTCCTTTAGGATAGACTGGTTGGATCTCCTTGCAGTCCAAGGGACTCTCAAGTGTCTTCTCCAACACCACAGTTCAAAGGCATCAATTCTTTGTTGCTCAGCTTTCTTTATGGTCCAACTCTCCCATTCATACATGACTACTGGTAAAACCATAGCCTTGAGACAGACCTTTGTTGACAAAGTAATGTTTCTGCTTTTTAACATGCTGTCTAGGTTGGTCATAGCTTTTCTTCCAAGGAACAAGCATCTTTTAATTTCATGGCTGCAGTCACCATCTGCAGTGATTTTGGAGCCACACAAAATAAAGTCTGTCACTGTTTCCTCATCTGTTTGTCATGAAGTGATGAGACCAGATGCCATGGTCTTAGTTTTCTGAATGTTGAGTTTTAAGCCAACTTTTTCACTCTCCTTTTTCACTTTTAAACTAGTTACTACTTTTCAGGTCAGGTATGGAGATGGCCTGGCTGCCTCTGGGCTTCATTATTTTGTCTGATTTGTCTGACAGACTGAGTCTGAATTCAGTTGCACATCAGTGCACTCCATTCTAAAAGCAGGTCTCTTTTTTATTCTGCTTATTACCTGGTAACCAGTCAATTAAGAACATTAGTGAAACTCTGAAGGGAAAGTCGTTCCATAATCTCTTTGGTATCCAGTTGAGCTGATGCCAGTTGCTATACATTGGGAAAGAGAAGGAGGAATCAACCAAATAGAGGAACTTTTTTTAATTCTTGAGAACCAGCACTGAAGTGCAGGTCTTCTGAAGAGTAGCCATGATTAATTACTGTTAATTTGTATAAAGAATCTAAAAATAAAGTCTTTACTTCTACTGGCTATAATATTCCAAATAGTAAATGTCTGTCATGATTAATTAAATGGAGATACTTATAAATTGGCCACTTGATGTCTTTATTGTAAAAGATCAGAAGTTGGTAGCTTATAGTAGACTTTCCCAAAATGTAAGAAATAAAGAGAAGCATTGAGGAGTGTATTAAGACCTGGTTTTGCCATTAGCAGTTACATGGCTTAAGTTGGTCACTTCCCTCTAGATCTTGGTGTCTTCACCTAAAAGAGGAAGTGAAGGGATTGAACTTAGTGAAGTTTAAGTTACTATCAGCAATTCCTCACAGTCTCTGGCATGGTATTCCTCAATGTCAAGATTAAAGGTTTAATGACTGGAAACAGCATATGGGTTTCATGTGAGCATTTACTGTTGAGTAGCTTGGAAGAAGGGATGAACCAGAAATCAGTCAGATATGCTCAGTTGGGTGGAGGCTTTGTTTCTAGAGTGCTTTTTTTCTTTTTGAGACAGGCTAAAAATGCTATGTCTAGAAAGCAGTTGTTTACACTTGGCTTTGTGTAATGTTTCTGTTCTTAATTTGTGGATCATGGGCCTCTTCCGCTATGGTAATTATTTGATGGGATCCAGGAACCTCTTGGACTTCCCTAGTGGCTCAGACGGTAAAGCATCTGTCTACAATGCGGGAGACCTGGATTTGATCCCTGGGTTGAGAAGATTCCCTGGAGAAGGAAATGGCAACCCACTCTACTACTCTTGTCTAGAAAATCCCGTGGACGGAGGAGCCTGGTGTCCATGGGGTCACAAAGAGTCGGACATGACTGAACGACTTCACTTCAGGACACTGTTAGAACCAAGCATTCCAGTTAGATGATAGATTTGTTATGTGTATGTTGCATGATTATCTTTTAAAGCATGCAGATGCTGATGTAATACAATGAAAATACATTTAAAGGTGTTGCTGAATTCACAGTAGCCTTTTATTATTAAGGGCTTTTCTTGTGATGGTTTTACTTGTAATATCCACTGGAGTGGGGCTTGAGGGCTTCAGTTATGGTGGGGAGCCTCTGCAAAAATTTTGATTAGCGTAGGTCTTAATAACTATGAAATGTTATGAAACACTGCTGTGGAGAACTTCTCTAATTGTTCAGCTTTAAACTCCTGCCATTAGAATGTTCCCCATTACCAAAAAGAACATAACTGAAAAAGGAATTCCATAGAGGAAAATGGTGAGGATGAGGACAAAGGGGGAGTAAGGAGTCACTTACCTTATCCTAGCTTATCATTTCCACCACGTATTACTAGCATTTTGGAATGTTGTCTCCGGGGGCATCTGTAGCCATCTTTTTGCTTTTTGAAGCATGGCTAGGGGTGTGGACTGTTCAGATTACAGCTGGCATAGTGCCAGGGGCACAGGGAGCCCTGTGACAATGGGGGTGCACCCTGGTGTGGGGTAACACGGCGCCCTTGTTAGGAGGGGGAGAGGGCCTTCTTCAAGCCATGTAGTACTTCTACATTTTAGCTTCAGCTTAAATTCCCGCTCCATGTATTGGGTAGCAGTAGACCACAGTGCACATTTGATGCTGGTCTATATATTTCTTTTTTGATGTGGACCTGGACATTCTTTATAGGAAGCAGTGTTAACAACAAGTTTCAAGTGAAAGGGCAATTACTTCTGATACCATTTCTTTGACTTTTATGCTTTGCCCCTTCTGAAACTTATCTCTAATTTAAGCCTTACAATAACCTTCCATGTGAGTTTTGTGGTCTCCAGTTTATGGTTGAAGAGACTATAGTTCCGAGAGATACAATAGCTTTGGAAGTCAGTCGACTAACTGGTGCCTAGAGAATCAGGATGGGAACACATAGCCTCAGGCTGATGGTCCATTAGCCACACAATAGATATTTATGTGCAGCATTTATGAGGAGACAAACATTAAAAACGTTTATTTTAGTACACTTTAGGCATTCAAGTGTCTTAATTTCTTTGTAGGAAACTGGGGACAGAATTTAAAATCTGTATTTTATCATAATCTTCTGTAAAAATTCAGATTTCACACACCTGCCAATTTCTTATTGGAGGGTACCTTTCAGAGGGTGAAGGTCTGGAATCACTGAGGGAACTTTTCCAAGCTGGCTTTTTCTTTTTCCTCATTCTGATTCACCAGGTCTGTCGTGAGACTTAAGCATGTTTATTCCAGAAGTGATTCAGATAGACTGCTTTCCCTCCTCACCCCACCCTCATTCTGCTTTGAGAACCACTTTGAATATATATGTAAAGTCTGAAATTATGGGAGGCTGTTCATAAAACAAATATGTTATCAAGCAGATAGTGCCAAACACTATTTTAGCCTGTTGGGATATATCAGGAAATAAAAAATAAGACTCGACCTCATGCAGCTTATCCTCCAGATAACTTGCAGACATCTTCGAACAGCCTTTTTATTATTTAGTTTTGAAGACTAATGAATAAGAGGAAGACTAAGTGCCTTTAGTATTAATAAAGGAAAATAAGAACAGGGCCTTTTGAGAAATAACAAATGAAACTAGATATGAAATTCAAGTGAATGTTAAGATTCAATCAAGTCATCAGAATTTATATTCAGTAAGTGATTAGTGTTGCTGATAGGTGTGCATGCAGAATGCCAGTTACTGACTGCTGATTGCTTTTGGGGTTTGGACTTCAGTAACCAGTGTTAAGGGGCTTCCCAGGTGGCACTGGTGATAAAGAACCCACCTGTGCGTGCAGAAGACATAAGAGACTTGGGTTCGATCCCTGGATCGGGACGATCCCCTGGAGGAGGGCATGAAAACCCACTCCAGTATTCTTATCTGGAGAATCCCACGGACAGAGGAGCCTGCAGGCCACAGTCCACAGTGTCACACAGCTGAAGCGACGCGGCACGCATGCAGCCAATGTTAAGAGTGGCTTGTCTCTAAAGTTCTCAGTCATTTGCAAGCAACTTATTTTATAGTCCCTAGGAACTCCATAAATTTGTCTTGATCTTCGTGTCAGTGCAGGGAGCCACTTCTCAAAATCTTTACCTTCAGGTCAGTTCTACAATTATTTATTTTTAACCACTGGTTCTTTTAAAATATGTCTCTTATAACACATGCTTGTTTTAGTCAACCTTTTTACAAGATAGAATTTTAATTAATTTAATTTTAATTTTAACTGCCTTGGCTTTGTTTCTAGATTGCTTAAAACTTTTTTACTACCCATCGGTCTGTTTTTCCACTTTTCTTTCCGTTATATTATTTTTTCTTTTTTTAACTGGCTTTGGCTGGTTTACTTTGAATAAAAAGTATGCCTAATATTTTAAAGCTTGAAAAGTTGCCATTAATCTCTGGTATCATAACATCCTCTTAAGGCAAGTTATCCTGTTGCTGTGTCCTCTGAATGTAGCATCCAGAGTCAGAAGGCCTCTGGCAAGGATAAAAATAGCCTTCCTGCTTGCTGGTTTGTTGTTAGGTTTACTGGCAGTAGGAAATCTTTTGAATTCCTTAATTGGGTCAGCTCTTTGCTGGTGTCTCTCTAGACATTCCCTTCTGCCTGAAATTCTTAGATGCTTTTAGATCTTCCACCTTTGTACCTGCCCTCGGTTGTAGTTAAAGCAATCCTTATGAAACATTCCTCAATCTGTAGAAACATAGCCCATTGACTTTACTTATCTTAAAGATAAAATGTTATTTTCTCTCTGTCTTTTTTTTTTTTTGCCCCTCTATACTCTGATTTTCAGCTACCATATCACAATTGAAAAATTAAATCTGAGCTATTGGCACAAAAAGAAGCTCCTTTTTGGCTTTTATTGAAAAGAATATTTTTAAGTTGAATTTCCAGAGTTTTTATTTCCTAAAATACTGCTGCTACTTAGCCAGTTTGGCCGTCATAAAAGAAAAGAGTTAGGTTTTTTTCTCTCATCTCCTGAAAGAAGAATTATATCCCTGTTTGTAAGTTAGAATATTAGAAAACTCTCATTTCTCTGAAGCTGAAAAATCCCCCAGATGGCCACTCCCTTCTTCAGGGTTCCAGTTTGGGTCTTACTTGGCAAGGAGGAATCCTTCCTCTTTCTTTCTCTCACAAGTGGGAAACTGTTCATTGTCTCTGGCTTTTAAGTTACTGAAGGGAAAGGAATTACTATTAATTGAACACATAATCTATCCAGGGGGACTTTTCTGGGCATTCTGCAAAAGTTATCGTACGAATTTCTCACATGTACATGGAAATATCTCCGTTTTTACTTCAGAGAAGCTAAGTGACTTGAACCTGCCTCACTGGATGAGACTGGTCCAGCTCTACACGTTGCACTGTCTGTTTCATGCCAGAGAGACCACTAGCTGCTAGCTCTGTTTTATTTATTCGACAGCTTTTTATTGAGTGCCTTTCTCTGCTCTAAGCTCTGGGATGTGAGACCCAAAACCTGTCCTCAAAGATTTTGTTGTCCTAGAGGAAGAGAATTTAGAAATAGGTGATTTAAATACAGTATATAGTAAGTGTAAAGAGTGTTGTATGGAGCCGACAGGGCTGTCTGAACCACGGAGCAGGTGGCTTTGGGCAGGTACCTTCCATAGGATGTGAGGCCTAAGAAAGACGCCACCTGGATAAAAGGGAGGGGGCTTGAGTGGTGAAACACTGGAGACAGAGAGAAAGGAAGGCATTCCAGACAGAGGAAGGGACCCAGACGAGAAAGTTAATGGGCCAGTAGTTCTGAATATCTAGAGTATCTAGAAGAGAAATGGCAGCGAGTTAAGCAAGAGAATTCAAGTATTTTTTACAAGCTCCAGACTTGAAACTGAAAGTCAAATCTATCCTGGAAAGGGGTTTTGTGTAGTCTGAATTCTGTGTGTATGCGTGTGTGTGTGTGTGTGTGTAATTTAAATGGCTTTTAGGGGAGGGGGGCAAGACCCTTCATCCAGTTGATGTCAGTCCCAGCTGTTGTCTCCTTCATAATTTTGCATGGAAACATTTTTACTGGAAGTTGATTGTATCACAGATAGGTCATGAGGTAGAATAAGGTTACTGATTATGCTTTGTGGAGTTACTTTTAGGTCAGTGGAAGAAATTATTAAAAATGATTATCTTTGGGAACTTGCCTGGGGATCTAGTGGTTAAAACTCTGAATTTCAAATGCCGGGATCACAGCGGGTTCAATCCCTGGTCGGAGAATTAATATTCCCACATGCCAACAATAAAACACAAAATGACCTTTGTATCATTAAGTGATAGAACATAATGAGCACATTTTTATCAGTTCATATTGATATGTATTCTGCATTTAAGTATAAAGTTAGTATTCAGAAACTGAATTTATCATTTCTCGGGCCTTGCTTACGCCATGCAGGCCCCCACAGTGCCATCTTGCTGCAAATCTGACAATGTTGGTAGAAACAGCAAATGTAGAAAGACAGGAACAGCATCCCCTTTAAACAATTATTTATGGCAGTAAGAGCAGAACCAGGAGAAACATCTCCAGTTAAACAGCAACAAATAATGTGTATGTATATGTATGAATATATTTGTGTGAGTGTTGTGCTGTGTTCATAAACTGATATGTCTTAGAAATGGACCTAAGTCCATGCTTATCCTTTCCCTGTGAGAAATTTTAGTGATGTCCACTGACAAGAAAGAAAAGTGAAGTCGCTAAGTTGTGTCCGACTCTTTGCAACCCCATGGACTGTAGCCTACTAAGCTCCTCCGTCCGTTGGATTTTTTAGGCAAGAGTTCTGGAGTAGATTGCCATTTCCTTCTCCAGGGGATCTTCCCAAACCAGGGATCGAACTCAGGTCTCGCACATGGCAAGCAGATGCTTTACTGTCTGAGCCATCAGGGAAGCCTGTCCACTGAAAGCCTCTCCCTTTTTGTTAGTATCTAACAAAAGTAACTCAGAGTTCCAGGCTGTTTGTCACTGTTTTGGTCAGCATGGCTGCATTTTACACAGCCTTGCAGAGTTGTCCCCTGTATCTTTCCTTGGCCTATACCATGTTCCCAACAATGCTCGCATGACTGAAAAAGAGAAGGTCATAGCATGAAATCTAATAGCACGGTAGAACATTTGATATTTTTTATTGCTTGTGTGTTTGAAATGGCAGCATTTATTATATCATTTCCTGCTGCATCATCAGTAGCAATACTATCTGGGTTAGTTTTTAGAAAATAACTTATTTTACCTAATTTTGAAAATAAGAGATACTAATTTATTAGAGCATTTCCTCCTAGTTTTTTTTTTTTTCCTTCTTTCATCTTATTAACTTGGTTACTTTAGTTAGTGTCTTAATATGATAGTTATGATAGTACATACTGTTCTTTTGAGCACCTCCTCCCCCCAGTAATTCTTAGTCATTCTGGTTGGTAAATATTGGTTCTTTCCAACTCACAAATGCCTACTTGGAATCTGAATCTTTTCTAAGCTGTAGAATTTGGTAGTGTAGTTCCCCAGAGTCACACTGTATCAGTTGCCTATATTTGGCTAGGTTGAGTCATGTCACCAAATATAGTCTATGCCTTCTGCATGATGTATGCCAGGCTTCTGGCTCCAAATGCCACAGCTGGCCTCCAGGGACAACTACTTTTCCTGTCATAGCGTCCCTTAAGGTTAGGACTGCTGATCTGGCAGTATTTCTTTGTATTTATAACATAATCAATAGTAAGACCCTCCAAAGACTGAATTTTATCCACGAAATAGATTCACTTGCCAGAAATCCTAATGCTTTCCTTCTCCCTTGAGGAATTCAATTCTAAATGTACCAAAGCCTGGGTTATGTTTGTAGATAAATGAGTTATCAAAAGACCAAAAAACAAAACTCAGCAAACACTGGGTTATATTCATATTTAGATTTTTATTTTACTTCAGTGTATTCATTTGTGAAATGATGGTGTTTTAAGTTCAGTGGAATAAACTCATTGAATGCTTATTTGGTGCCCAAACAGGAAACTCAAGATACCTAGGTTTAATGACAGCATCAGCAACAACGAAGCTCTAGTGCTTAAAGAGAGGGGCTATTACTTAAAAGAGATAAGATAGTTAGTGAGTAGCTGAAATGATTACCTAAGATGGTTGTCTATTGCAATATAGATAGAAATAAAATTTGGTGAGTTAATCTAAAAAGGGGGGTTCTTTTTTGGGAAAGGTGCCTTAGGAAAAATAATTGAAAAAAACACAAGTAAACAAAAAAGATTTGAAAATATTCTCCATTGGAAACAAAGAGGTCTTGGAGGGAGGGAGGAGGGGGTTGTTAGTAATCTAGCCATGGAATAGAAAAATGCAAAAATGCTGGAGAAAATTGGCATCTTTAGAGCAGAAATAATGGAGAAGGCAATGGCACCCCACTCCAGTACTCTTGCCTGGAAAACCCCATGGACGGAGGAGCCTGATAGACTGCAGTCCATGGGGTCACGAAGAGTCAGACACGACTGAGCGACTTCACTTTCACTTTTCACTTTTATGCATTGGAGAAGGAAACGGAAACCCACTCCAGTGTTCTTGCCTGGAGAATCCCAGGGATGGGGTCGCACAGAGTCGGACACGACTGAAGTGACTTAGCAGTAGCAGCAGTAGAGCAGAAATGAAAGGGACACAAGGAGAATGTGAAAGGCTTGTAGAAGACTTTAGAGTAACGTGGAACTTGTAATGGGAGCTTTCAGAGGACTTCCAGAAAGGAAGGGGTCTGTGTTCTTCATAACAGATGTCATGAATGGATGATTCTAAATATTTTAATTATAGAAAGAATTTATAGGATAGGGCAGGTAGGGTAGGGAAGCATTATGAAAGTTTTTTCCAAAAGTTTTCTCATGTCACTGCTAATATTTTAAAATTGAAATAGAAAGTATTGCTATTTGTTTAACAAAATATTTAACAGGTGTATTTTTTATACAGAGGGCATAACTGATTCCAGCCCAATAGGACTCATCATAAGAACAGGTCAAAAAATAAAAACAAGTATCACTTTCAGAGTTAAACTGTAAATTTTGCCAGTGATTCTTCAGTACCCTATTGTCTTAGCTAAAGGATAGAATTACAGTATTTAGAAGTCTGAGGAGCAGAAAAAGTCTCAAAGGATACCTACTTTGTGAGTGCAGGGTGGCATCTCAGGAGGTGTGTGTTGAGGCAGACTGAGAGAACTGAGTGAGGGGATATTTTTGTGCCTGTTTTGTGGAAATATTATCTCCTTCTCCTTAAAAGGTACCCCAAAGTGAGTTTCTGATAAGGTGGAACTTGACTAGTTAAATTGGGCCAGCTAGTGTGGGAATTTATCTTTGGATTCTCATTGTTAGTTATCCTTTTTTAGTATCAAATAAGAGGCATTATAGTTCATACAGAACAGCCTTGGTTTCATTAATGATACCTTTTTAAAAAGTTAAGAGTATCTTCTTAGAAATAGCAGAAACTTAACTTCAGTTAATATCATTAAATATTTTTGTTTCTGTGTTGATTTATATCATCTTTTTAAAAAGTGTTTTATGATAAAAATGGTATGAGTGATAACTGTTAGTTCATTGACTAAAGGGTTTTACAGCTGCAAAAGTAATGCAAGTGTTTCATCACAGAAGATCAGCTGCTGCTCCGAGTTAAGTGATTCAGAAACACTACTCCCTCCCTCCCTGGCGCCCTCCCTCCCTCCCAAGTTTTTAACAGTTAAGGTCATGTTCTTGTTCCAGCATCTCAAGTCTGTGCTTTTTTAAAGATATTCTTGTGACAGGTCATATGATCTGGGCTTGCAGTTAAAGCAGTTAAGCTGGAATTCACTGGATTTAGATACTTGGCTGTGTATATAAACATTAAATAACAAAGCCAATTTTTAGGAAGAAATTGAAATATCAAAGTTAATTTTCACCTCCTCCTTGCCTGTCTCCATCCCTACCTTTCCTCCCTAAACAGGAACACACTGAAATTTTAAGTGAAGCAATTTGCAATTTAAAAAATCCTTGTATTTGGTTTTAAATTGTAGAAAAACTTACAGATTTTGTTTCATATTAGACTCCCAAGTTTCACATGTGGATTAATTAAAGCTATTAGCAACAGAGAACACTTTTCTCTTTTCATGGCATGAGTTTATTTCTGTGGAGACTATTTGAAAGAGGATTTTGAGAGACTGAAGGATAGCTGAGGTCTAAAGTTCCTTTCTAAATACTTTTAAATGTGTGGCTGCTGGTGAATAGGACCACGTACTAGCTCCCACAGTGCTCATTGGAACTAGGTGGGGTCTGGAGTCTTCCCGGCATCCTGAAAGGCTTGCTCCTCATGGGAGAAGCTCTGCTTACCCACCGTTTTTATTGTCTTGGAGAGTCTGTTATGGTTCTGTGGGGTCAGAGTTTAAACTGCTGTTTCCTAATTGGAATGTTTGTAATTCTGAGTCAATTTTATATTCTCACACTACTCCTGATGCGTAGAGTGCTGTACTCTGGTAGGTAATTAACCATCAAGTTCCCCTTTCCATTGCTTAGATGAGCAAGACTTGAGGGTTCTTTACCATTCGTATGAAGGGCATGTGGAATATGGAGACATAAAAATGTTGTAATAATGAGTTTTATAATTTATAGCATAGATCTAGGTTCATAGTATGTGCAGTCTGGATACCTCAACTTACATGTAGAAACTCTTCCAGAGTAGAAATGCATTCCCCCCTTTATTTGTGGAAGATGGTGTATCCTCCAAAAATTTTAGACTTTCATAAGCCCTTTTCTCATGGGTATCTTGAGTACCCATTTTAGGTTCAATATTCAGAGAAAATTAACCCAGCATTTATTGAATGCTCTTCTGCCTCTTGTGCATTTTGCTATGTGCTTTGCTATTTTCTTCATGTGTAAGTACAGTGAAATGTGTTCCTTTACTTTCTGTATTTATTCCCTTAGATGTGAATTTAAACCTACTGGCATGTCTGTACATGTAGGCATAAAACTGGCACTTTTGTTATGATTCATATAAAAAATACTACTGCTAGCTACATACTTTTAAAAAGCAGTAAAGAACTGCACATGAAAGAAAACTTGCACATTTATGGGGGAAAAACATGAAGATTATTATTAGGAGTTGATATGAGGACATCATGGTGTCAAGATTGCTTTGGATGGGGATTTGGAAATTAGAATGACTGAATAGTGAAATATAAGGGTGTTTTATTTTCCCACTTTCAGGCTTTCCCTTCTGAATGTTTGTGAATATGCTGTTTGGTATGTCCTCTGACTCTGTGTGTTTATTAGCACAGCTAAGTTTTATTCCCATAATATGGTTTTTAAAATACCTATTAAGCAATTAATTCAGCTTTGTTGTTGAATATATTTAAACCATCTATGGAAAAAATATAGTAATGGCCTTCTTCTACCCTTAGGTCGTCTAAACTATTCATATCCAGGATCCGATAGCTCTCTGCTTATTAATGGTAAGTGATAATAATTGATTCACCCTAGTGAAAGTCACAGAACTGAAACAAGTTAGTACTGGTTAGAAAATATAGTAGTTGTGCTTCAGCAGGTGGAGAAATGACATTAGTTTGCCCTGCAATGATAACTGCAAGTTGCTATTAATCTGTCAGATACTTTATGAATAATTACTAGTCCTTCAAATTAGAGCAGAAACTTTTTTTAAACTATGAGAGCCAACTAATTTGCTGTCTTAAAACTGGTGACAGTGAAAATAAATGAGGATCCCATAATGACACATAAAGAATGGCTTAATTCAGTGTTTGCTTCTGTAGAGTGACCTTTGAAATGTCAACACGAAAACCATTTCTGTGTAGTTGGAAAAGGAAAGGGAAGGTAATCAGAGATCTAAAATCAGAAAAAACAGCCTAAGACCACAGAGCTTGACCTTGCAAAGGACAAGGTCATTCACTGTTTGTTATCTGATGACAACAAGAAAAATGAAGTTTTATCAGCCTTCGTAGTGCCTTTAGTAAATTCTCCTTGCCTATTCTAAATATTACCACTGAGCTGCTCTCTTTTTATATGTGTATTCTGAAGCAAACTATATTTATTAAGGAAGGAGGGGCCATCTACTCACAGAAGGAATTAAAGAATTTTTAAAAAGTTTTTTATAAGACTATAGTTTAAAATAATTGGGTGGAATACAAAAGTCTTGTTTACTTCTTTTTCACTCTTTTACTATTGTATATGGATTTCAAATTTGTGTATTCATAGTGCCATCTACTATGAATGAGTTGCTAAATGAGTTGCTAAAACTCATTTTAAGTCCCACCACTTCTGTGAAATATTCTTGACCAAATAACCATATTCTCCACATTCCCCAAACAAAGCAAAACCAAAAAAATCCTCCTCCTTGTCCATGGTCTAGTATGAATTAGGAGTTGAAACTTACTTTTTTAACTGGATTTCTTTTTCTGTACTGTTTAAAAATCAGTGTTCTGTAGAATATAGGATTATTGAGCCAAGAAAAGTTAGAAGGAGATTTGATTTATGAGAGTTGCTGCATGCATTAGATCCTCTGGAGACCATGTGGCTTGTGAAAACCTCCATTGTTCATCAGTCTTTGGTCTTTACATGCTACAGTGCCAGAAATAATGCCAAAATACAGTCTTTGAGCATAACTGTGTATAGACTGAAATCCCAAACTGGTGACAGTGGCGTCAGGATAAGGAGGAGTAATATAAGGGTTGCCATTGTAGCGTGGTTTCATCTTTTCCTGTGGAATGAGTTCCAGAGTCAGGTGCTGGAAATTGCAAGCAACCAAGATCTGAGATAGTGTTGTTCTGTCTTAGGCAAAGGGATCAACTCTTCATTCTCTCAATTGTTTCATTACTGCTAAATTATTAATTAGGTCAGTTGTCCCTGGAGTATCTTTGTTGAGTTGAGAAAAAGAAACATTCTCTGCTGGGTTTTCCTTAAAGCCAAATTCACTTAGTTTTTTAGAGTCTACTATAAGATTTTTTTCCTCTTATACCCCCCCACCCCCCTTAATATCCTTTCTTTCAAGATTAGGTTATTTTTTAATGACCCTCACTTGGCAAAGGAAAAATAAAGGTAACTCCCCCCCCAAAAAAAAATTTGTGTTTTGAAATTTTACTGCCTACACCCTCTAGAAGTAGACTAGATGGTTTTTTACTGTTGTATACATGGAAATTTTATTCTAGAAGTAAACTGACTGAGGTTAACACTATCTCAAACTGAAAGATAGGAAGATAAAGAACAAAGAGATGTCAAAGAGGGGAAACTTGCTACCTCCTCAGGCAAGACCCAGAGTATGGGGTTATGGCTGCCATGGTCTCAGATCCAGTATTCAGCTTTGTAGGGTCCCAGAACTTGATTTTGTCAGTATGATCAAGTGTTAGTTCTTAATAACAAGCTGACTTATACTGGATGCCAGTTTATACATTCATAATGGGGAAATACTTCCAGTATCTCTAGATACTGGAGTCTACTGATAGATCCATTCCCTCTCTGACAGCAGAGTCCAGAGTATAGAAGGTTGCTTAAAAATCTTGAAATTAACACGAGGTGGAGGGATGTTAAGACAGTTCTTTAGTCACCTTGATTTAGGCATGCAGGAGACTCCAGTTTGATCCCTGGATCGGGAAGATCCCCTGGAGAAGGAAGTGGCAACCCACTCCAGTACTCTTGCTTGGGAAGTCCCATGGTCAGAGGAACCTGGCAGGGTCACAGAAGAGTTGGACATGACTGGGCAACTAAACAGCAATAACAAATTGCCCATTCTCTTCAGTCAGATTTTTGAAACATCTTCCATGGTGGATTGCTTATGTAGATAAATTGGTCTCATTCGTATGATAATTCTTTTTTTTTTTTTTTTTGATAATTCTTGATAGCACTTTGTTCTCACTATAGCTCAAGTTTTGGGGACTCCTGTATTGCAGAGCTAGTTTAATGTATTACTTGTGTTTAATGAAGATAAACTCAAAAATCACAAGTGATACCCATCTTGTAGGATTGTGGGGGAGATTAAGTACATGTAAAATCATTTAGCGTAGCACCTGGTATGTAGTCAAACTAAATTAATTAGAATGTCATTTTGGGAATATTAGTGCTAAAGATTTGCAAGGGGACAAAGAAACACAAACCAAGAGATTATGGTGAGTTGAAAAAATTATCTAATATTGAACATGCTTTCTTTGTCTCTTATTAAGATAGATAACCTGAAATTTAATTTATTTACTTTTAAATGCAGTCTCTTTACATCTTACATCCATTCAGCCTTTTCTGAAAGCTGAAAATAAGCCTAATATGTTGTGTTGCTTTGTATTCATTATTCAACTTTGAGACTTAAAGGAACCAGCAGGAGCTGTTCTTTTCTGTCCATCACAAGTAGTCTGTTCAGGCTTTTAAAAACCTTTAGAAAGGTGATTATATAGCTACTTTACTTTGCTTCAGTTAATAACTTTCAGCTTTTTCTTCCAAACCTCTGTTGAATTGAGAACCATTTCTTGCTTTATTTGAATAAACATATGAAAGAACTGTTTCCTAACTTATATGTACTTTGGAATTTCAACGTGACTTTTATTGTATAACTTGTTTTGAAATTTTCAAGCAATCAAAGGTTTGGGGGAAGAAGTGGGGTTTAAATTCTAAATAAATAAAAAGATTCAGAATACTTAGTCTACTAGCTTCAGCAGTTATATTGGAATAATATCAGTATTTACATGTACAAAGATAAAAAAGGGCTTGCTCACCCAGCAGATCAGATTACTTTCTTTTTTCCCCATGGCTGTACTCAATCATTGGTTTTCAGACTATGCAATTACCTTCATATTACCACTCATGACTTTTAAGAGGCATTGCCAGTATAATTCAACAAATATTAATTGTGTATCCTAGGGAATTATTATTGTTGTGTTACTAGTTGTAGAGATTTTTTTTGAGGGGCATCCTTAGGGGGAGATTCTTGGATTTTAAATGTACTAAAAAAACAAAACAACTTTCTGGCTACATTTTGGATACTGTAATTAGTTCTCTAGGACTGCCATAACAGGTACCACTGACTGGATGGCTTAAACTGAAATTTATTTCTAGTCTTGGAAGCTCGAAGTCTGATATCAAAGTGTCAGCAAGGTTGATTTCTTCTGAGGCTTCCCTCCTTGACTTGTAGATAGCTGTCTTTTCCTTGTCTTTACACGGTTTTCCCCTCTGTGAAAGTCTACGTCCTAATCTCTTATAAGGACACCAGTCATATTGGATCAGGGCCAGCCTGGTGACCTCTTTTATTTTAATTTTAACCACCTCTTTAAAGCCCCTGTTTCAAATAGTCACATTCTGAGGTTCTGAGGGTCAGGACTTTAGCATATGGATTTTGAGGAGGGACCACTATTCATCCCTTAACGGATAACATTTCCTAGTTTATCTTACATAGTAGGAATATAGAGTATTCATTTTATAGTTATGAAAAGCAACCCTGAAACAGTTTCTCAGCTAAGTCAGAAAGCAGTGCTAAGCATAGGCCAGATTCATCTCATATGTCTCTGGTGTGTCTTGGTTTAGCTCTGAGCTAGATATCAGATTGAATGGTTAATTTTCCTTTTACCCAACTTGAAACTTTATTTTATCCAAGAAAACTAACATTTAACCACTACCACCACCTCTGTATAAAAGTGCCTGTGTGTGGTACTTTTTTCTTCAACCTCCCACTTTACAGCTTTAGTATTTAGGATTAGCTGCTTCAAAAATGAAGCTTCTGGCAGGGAAAGTTAGAGAGCAGCAAAAAATACTAGTTTTGAACAGATGCATGTATGTATTTCTTTTCCTCTGTGGATGCCTCTCACTTAGAAGCATCAGCTAAAGTACTTGCTTGTCCCAGAAGAGATTAGTAAGAAATCTTTTAAAAGTTAGCATAGAAAAATATCTCTTAATTATAGTTCTTTTAAAGGGAGAAGATTGTTTGCTTAGGAAGGGTAGGGGACAGATATCTATGGAAAGGGAGGGCATAATTTGCCCAGGAGAAATGTAGATTGTAGTCACTTGCTGAAAATGTATGTAATATGGTTCATAGCTGCTACAGGAAGGAGCATGTTGAAAGATCCTTTCATGAAAAAGACAATATGAAAACCTATTGTAAACTCTGAAGTGCTCTACAGTCGTTAGCCTTGGAATAGTAATGAAGAGCTGAAAGTAACTGTTGAAGATCAACCTAAGAATATATATATACATATGAGTTTACTTTTAAGGGAGGAAGAAAATTATTATTTACTGAGGTGTCTGTCAGACCATCATATATATATGTGATATCTTTTGTTATTCATTTTTCCATTTTTATAAATAATAAACTGAGGGTTTGGGAAATACAGAAACTGAATTACATTCAGTCTCTGCCCTTCTGTAAGCAATTTAAATAATCCTCTCATAGATTTATTATATCTTGTCAGCATTCTTTGAATTAGTATAGCAAGCTAGTATAAACACAAGCCAATGTGACATAAGAAATTCTGTAAATCATATGAAAGTGAAAGTTGCTCAGTCGTGTCTGATTCTTTGCGACCCCATGGACTCTACAGTCCATGGAATTCTCCAGGCCAGAATACTGGAGTAGGTAGCTGTTCCCTTCTCCAGGGGATCTTTCCAACCCAGGGATCGAATCCTGGTCTCCTGCATTGCAGGTGGATTCTTTACCAGCTGAGCCACTAGTGAAGCCCAAGAATACTGGAGTGGGTAGCCTATCCCTTCTCCAGGGCATCTTCCTGACCCAGGAATTGAACTGGGGTCTCTTGCATTGCAGGCGGGTTCTTTACCAGCTGAGCTACCAGGGAAACTCATAAAGCATATATCTAAAATAATTTTGTGACAGTGATCCCATTAAGAAATTAGGGGATGATTTATAAAATCATTTAAAATGATTCTTTGCATCTTTGTTGAATTATATACTTTGGCCTTTGTGATGATTGTCTGCTTTTTGGTTCTGCCACCTTTATTCTTTTGGTTACAGATTAACTCCTTTCAGCATCCAGTCTTTGATTTATATCTTTTTAACTGGTTTACTAATTTGACTGATTCTCCCACATACTTTTTTTTTGGTCCTACTGGAAAAACAAGTTATTTGATAACATCTTCTACTCTGACCCATCTCCCCTTGTTTTTCCAAGTAGCATTGCTATCTACCTTCTCAACAGGGAGCCTAAATGGAGGTAGACCAGCCTGAGGTAGCATAAGTAGTATAGGTCTTTCATTGCCCACTAAAAGCTAGCCATATTTTATCCTTTATAGCCTAAAGTCCTGTTCTTTTTTTTAAAATTTATTGTTAATTGGAGGAGGATTGCTTTACAATGTTGTGTTGGTTTCTGCCGTACAACGTCAGTCACCCGTAAGTATACACACACCCCCTCCGTCTTGAGCCTCCCTCGCGCCACCATTCCGTCTCGCCCCTCTGGGTGGTCAGCGCGCGCTGAGCTGAGCCCCGTGCTGTGCGGTAACCTCCCACCAGCTCTCCGTGTCACACATGCTGATGTGTGCGTGTTCAGTGCTACTCTCTCGATTCTCCTGCCCTCTCCTGCCCCTGCTGTGTCTGCAAGTCTGTTCTCTCCATCTGTGTCTCTATCCTGCCCTGCACATAGATTCATCAATAACATATTCGTAGATTCCATAAATGTGCATTAATATATGGTATTTGTTTTTCTCTTTCTGACTTACTTCACTCTGTGTAACAGGCTCTAGGTTCATTCACCTCAGTTCAACTGGCTCAAATTCTTTCCTTTTCATTAAAGTCCTATTTACAGAATCAGATGCCCTCATGTAGGAAAGGATGCTTTTAATATATCATTTGTTTTTTTAAATTATTTATTTTTACTTGATTGATGATTGGTTTACAATATTGGTTGTAAGGTACCAACATGTATCAACATGAATTAACCATAGGTGTACATATGTGCCCTCCCTCTTGAGTCTCCCTCCCAGCTTCCGCCCATTCCCACCCCTCTAGGTTATTACAGAGCTCCCGTTTGAGTCCCTGAGTCATGCAGCAAATTCTCATTGGCTGTATGTTTACATATGTTAGTGTATATGCATCCATGCTACTCTCTCTTTTATTTCACCCTCTCCCTCTTCTCCCCCACCCTTGTCCATCAGTCTGTTCACTATGTCTGTGTCTCCATTGCTGCTCTGCGAACAGATTCGTTAGTACCATCCTTCTAGATTCCATGTATATGTGTTAATACACAATATTTGTTTTTCTCTTTCTGATTACTTCACTCTGTATGATAGACTCTAGGTTTATCCACTTCATTAGAACTGACTCAAATGTATTCATTTTTATGACTGAGCAGTATTATATTGTATATACGTACCACAATTTCTTTATCCTTTCATCTGTTGATGGACGTCTAGGTTGCTTCTATGTCTTGGCTATTGTAAATAGTGCTGCAGTGAACATTGGGGTACATGTGTCTTTTTCAGTTTTGGTTTCTTCGGGGCATATACCTAGAAGTGGTATTGCTGGGTCATATGGTGGTTTTATTCCTAGTTTTTTAAGGAATTTCCATACTGTTTTCCATAGTGTCTGTATCAATTTACATTTCCACCAGCAGTGTAGGAGAGTTCCTTTTTCTTCACACCCTCTCCAGCACTTGTTTGTAGATTTTTTGATTATGGCCATCCTGTCTGGGGTGAAGGAGATACCTGATTATAGTTTTGATTTGCATTGAAGTAGTGATGTTGACCATCTCTTCATATGTTTGTTATTTGGAGAAATGCCTGTTTAAGTCTTGTTTTTAATATAAGTACCAAGAAGAAAACTCAAAAGGATCCATTAACAAATATGGTAATATAGTGCACATAAAAGTGTAAATTTGAATACAACAGAAAAGGATAAAACAAGAAGCGGAATCAGTCTTTATTTCATCATTCCACTTCCTGTCCCCAAAGGTTCTTGTGGTTGTTTCTAGAAAAAATATTTATTCCCATGTATCTATTTATATTTCCTTTATTGTTAAGTTCATATAATAAGAATCATACAATATACACTTAGGTACCTCATGCAAGCTACATTTTAGAGATGTTTAATATCAGCACATGAATATGTACCATATTTTTTAAATGACTATATTTTTTGTGATATATTTTGTGAATATACCACTATTATGTTTAATTTGTTCCTTTTCTAACACGTTACAACCAAATAAGAAAAAGATACTTTTTAAGAGATAAATATTTTCGTTTTTATAATATATATATATATATAATATGTGTTGAAAAAGACTTGATAAGAGTCTTTCTGTACATTTTTGAAAGTCTAGAATGCCAGACTACTGAAATATTTTACTAGAGGAAATTTGCTGATGAATATAGGGCATTTGTAAGCAATCTTGTAAAGATACTTTGGAAATAATGTATTTATCAATACATCTAACAGCAACATTCACCCAAAAGTTATAAAAATTTATGGCCATAATGTTTCCAGCCCATTTAGAACATTCTTGAATCATTTTAGTACTGAACACCAAATTATATAGATCAAAACCAAGTAATATAAGTGATAAGCATATAAATAGTCTTCATGTTAACTCTGATGGGAGCCGGAGGATTTGTATTCAATACTAACATACATCCTTTAAAAACTAACAGTGTACGTGCTGTGCTGTGCCTAGTCACTCAGCCGTGTGCAGCTCTTTGGGACCCTGTGGACTGTAGCCCACCAGGCTTCTCTGTCCATGGGATTCTCCAGACCAGAATACTGGAGTGGGTAGCCTTTCCCTTCTCCAGGGGATCTTCTGAACGCAGGGATCGAACCAGGGTCTCCTGCATTGCTGGTGAATTTTTTACTAGCTCAGCTACCAGGGAAGTCTTAACAGTGTATATTCTATGGTAATTATTGGAAAATTCTAAGCAGAGTTTATTTCTGCTGACTTAGCTAGAAGTTTTCCAAAATACATATTTCTTTAAACATTATTTAAATGATTTTTTAAACTGCCACTACCTCTGGTGTTTGTAAAATGTGAAATAATGCGTAACGCTTGATAATCTTGAGACTGGAAATCTGTCTGACATTTTCCTCAGGAAACTGATGAAGATCTGTGTTATAAGCATTTCATCATAATACAGTTTGCACCAAGTGTAATTTGAAACTAGTGAGAGAACAATGCTTTAGTACCTCTTTCATACACAGATGAAGTAACATCACTTACTGTTCATTTCATACCTGAGTTCTGGTTACATAGATGTGTTCGTGTTATGGAAAGTTCATTGAAGTGTATGCTTATGATATCCTATATATATATATATATATGAAAGTACACACATATATATCATACATCCAAATCTACATTAAAATAATGTATATCATTATAATAAGTGGAAAAAAAATTTAAGCATTCTTATTTTCTGTGCTCCAGAATGTCATTGTTTTTATTTTTTGGTATTAGTTTATATTGATTTGCCTATTTAATTGGGCAGTTTTTGTTGCTTTAAGCATTATATGCCTATAACCTAAATGTGGGAAAATGTTGTTTTTGGCATTTAATCTCTGAATTTAAGTCAATTCTTTTGTATTAACCAGCTTAATTTTGTGGTTTAGAATGAAAGTTTGAAAGTACACATTTGAAGACTTTGAGTGTCTTCAATTTTTGCTTTTGATGTATAGGCTTTACTGTTCTTGAATCTTACTTTTGAAATAGTGAAACTTACTTTTAAAGTAGTGAAAACTATTTGGATTTCCCAGGTGGGGCTAGTGGTAAGGGACCCACCTGTCAATGCAGGAGACATAAGAGACATAAGAGTTTGATCCCTGGGTCGGGAAGATCCCCTGGAGAAGGAAATGGCAACCCACTGTAGTATTCCTGCCTGGAAAATCCCATGGACAGAGGAGTCTGGTGGGCTACAGTCCATGGGGTTGCAAAACGTTGGATTCAACTGAAGCAACTTAGCACGCAGCATGCACATGAGAGTTTTTAATGTTAATTTTGTAGCTGCTAAATGCCTACTCTTTTTCAAATAACTGTTTTCTCGGAAATCCAAGCAGCATCAATCAACTTTTCAAGATTAACAGAACCAAGATTTTCAAATCATTTGTTTCCCCAAACTCTATTGTCTTTGAAGCAGTCATAAGAATACAATATTCTTAAACAAATATCTACTTCTGTGATATCTTTCTCTTCCTAACCTGTGTCAGGTTCACTAAGGAAGAAAATACCTCCACCCTCACCCCAATTTTAAGAATTACTAAAGTGAAAAACCTAACTGCAGAGGGAGGTTTTATTGGTTTTAATCCATTTGCCCAAGTACTTTGGTGAAATTCAATATTGTCTAATAATGTTAGAAACTACTTTGGTATGAGACATGATTTCATTTTGGAAAATAGGCACATGGTACTTTTAAGTTACATTTGTAACTCAGTTATAACTGAGTTGTACTTAGCATTTATCTAGAGAGCTAAGAGTGAAAACTTGACCAGTTTATATAATGATCTCCTAAAAGCTTACAGTTTCTAACTGGAAAACCTATCCCGGCTTTCTGTTTAAATTTTCTCTCTAGCCAAGACCTCACTTCTTCCATATTCTTCTGTTCTGGGCATCTTTCCCTGAGTATTATAGCACCCCTATTTGTGCCATTGCCAGGTCAGCAGTGCCCTTTCTCTATTTTACCTTTAAGATCTATCTCAGAGCCATACCCTCTCCTCTCTGACTCTTTAATCAAAACCAGTTTCTCCTCCTCCTCTTTTCCCATTGCACCTGACACTTAACAGGCTTATTGCTATAATAGTCACATTATCATTATTTGCTTATGTGGCTGAATAGCCTATAAGTTCCCTGCAGTCACAGCAGTGTGTTATAGTGATTAGCAAGGTCAGGCGTTCAGGAAGTGTATGTTGAATAGAATTAGAGTAACTACACAACCAAGTTCCAGTTCATTTGAGGAAAACATTTTCTCAAAAGTTTCCTGATTTGAAATTTATCCTGCCATTTCCCAAGTGTTCAGATATATACTTATAATTATATGTCTGTATTATCTTGTATTCTTTTTCTTCTCTTATTAGTTGGAATCTACTTCATGATAAAATGCCAAACTTTTTAATGCTTTTCAACTTCTGGGTCATGGTGGAAGATTTAGTTAGGGACAAGAAACTGGCTAAAAGAAAGTTTATAAATTGCCTAAAGATTTCATTTGTTATGAGTTTCTTCACTAGGGAATAATTGAGAAATAGAACAGAATTGCTCTTTATCCTGTCATGGTAAAAAAAAAAGTCATGAATTAAATGGCTAGTTAGCAGGGAATTCTGAGAGAAATTAAGATCAATATGGTGGAACTTGATTTAGACTGTTACATACTCTCTTAGTTTCATACTAGTTTGGACCTCAGGTGACAATTACAGCAGAAAGCTTCCCCTTAATACAAGTAAAACTCGATAGATTTTTACAATGTCCTTGAAGAACTTTAAAAACAAAATTCATTGACCTCTCGGCATCAAAATTCCATATTTTTTTGAGACATTTACCAGGAAACAAGGAATATAGCCAGTTTTTTTGTTTGTTTGTTTGTTTTTTCAGTTTCTTAAGCTGGTAGATGAAATCACAGTTGATTCTTTTGACAATGTTTGAAAGGTTTTTTTTTTTGTTTTTTTGTTTTCTCATTTGACATGCAGCAAGGACATATGGGCGAAGGAGAGGTAACATTATTATTTCTAACTTTTGAATGTATCAGTTGTATTTGGAGAGGACCCAAGTTTGCTCAATTTCTAACCCTTACTGGGAAGCGGGGAGGGGGAGTGAAATATAGCTGTGATTGATATATACTTTATGTGTTATAGTTAACATCACAGACATTCTAACTGAGGGAGTTGGAATGGTAGGATTTGGATTTGATTTGAAATAATTTCAAACTCATTTTATTTATATCTAAAGATTTGTTTCTCTTTTTCCTTTCTGAAAGGAGTATCTTAGAATAAAATTAAGAATATGTAAAAAGGAAAATATGGTATGACTAGTCTCAAAATACCTGATTATATCGGAGGTATAAGTTATGCTTGAATACCTTATATCTACTTTCAAAATTATTTATTTATTTATCTATTTATTACTAAGCATAGTTCTGTGTTTTGTTTAAAATTAGATTAAGTAGATACCTAATCCTAGAGATTTCAGACATTGGGGGAAAAAGCTCTAGACATTTTAGATAGTTTTTTGAAGAATCATTTCCTAGAGGTATGTGAATAAACTTTATTTTTCCCTCCTGTATTAGTTTTGCCTTTTTATAAGAAAGTTAGTTAAATAAGGTAGCTTTAAAATAAAAGTGACTTTTGAAAATCCAGAAATAACCTCCAATTTTAGAGTCATTTTTTATCTTTATTATGTAACTTTTGAACTGTGATTTTATAGGGTAAATTCGTACTAAATATACTGTTAAGGAAGGCAAGTGTGACAGAAAGACATTGGAATGTTTCAGTGAAGGAAGAGCACTTAAGATATATTTCTGCAGGATCCATTAACAAATTCCTTATGCAGAACCTAGAAGTAAATTGGCAGCCTGAAAAGTGACAAAACAGTTTTTGAGAGATTCTACAGTTCCTTGTAGCTCTTTATTTTGCTTATGATTTATAAGTTTGTATTTTGCTGGCAGGTAAGTATGGCAAGAATATTAACCACAACTGGTATCTCTGATCTTTTCTGCTTTTATATTCTATACGATAGGATTTTCTAACAGCAAATTTAATGACTAGTTTTTAGAATTAGATACTACCTGTACTAGCTGATGATTACTCAACTAAAAGAAAATTTATCTTTAGCATACCTAAAAATCTTAAATTCTGTCAGAGTAGCTAATGAAGTTAGGAAACAGCATAAATGGGTTTTCATGACCTTCCATTAATTAAGGTAAACCAAGATGAGTGCTTACTTTAAAAATCAACTTCTTCATTTTAGGGGCGGTCTTAAAGGAAATTGGGTAGGCTATATTGTATGATGTTTTAAAGAAATTTAAGTGATCTAGCATCTGATGGTCAAATTTAATACTTAGTGTATATATCTAGATTGCCAGTGGCCATGGGGCCCTGCCAAGGCAGTGCAGTCTCTGCCAACTACTTTCAAAAGACTGCTCTCTCCTACTATACTTCCAGTTCACCTCTCTCAAGTTTCTGGATCCCAGTGGGATGGTTGAGCAGCCCTCTGTTTAACCATGTACTTTCTCTCTGACTCAGTTGGGACCTTAAGGTGATGGAAATTCAAGAGCATATCTAAGTGATTTATTATTCAGTGAGAAAGATAAAAGCAGCAGCGTTACTGGATCTGCTGTTTTCCTTGTTTCTTGTGTAAGATAATCAATGGCAAGGAGGGTTTTCTGTTAGCTTTTTTTTCCTTCCTGCTTTCTCTTCCAGGTCAGTCCTCACTGTTTCCAATGGAAGATGGATTCCTGGATGATGGCCGTGGGGATCAGCCTCTTCACAGCGGTCTGGGTTCGCCCCACTGCTTCACTCACCAGAATGGAGAAAGGGTGGAGCGATACTCTCGCAAGGTGTTTGTGGGTGGATTGCCTCCTGACATCGATGAAGGTATGTTTAGAAAGAGCCGTTCACAGCGCAGTGCCCAGACTGTGGCACATAGTAGATAACACATAGGTAGTGGTTGCTGTTAGTATAATAATAATATTATCTGGCTCCAGGTGTTCAGTTGTGATTGCATTGTTCCCTTGTCCTGTCTGCCTAGTACAGCGTATAAAATTAGTTCTCGAAAGGAAAGGGAGTAGGACTTTGGAAACCAGCTGAAGCAAGTGGTTGGACTAAATCAAAAAGCGTAAACATCATTTGGAAAACTCTAGGATTCGATTGTGGGCAAACAGCTGCTAACTGCACTGTTGTCTGTGTGTCCTGCCTTGGCTAAATTCAGTTATGCATTTTCCTATTTCCTACCTTTTATGACTGCTGCTTCCCTCATAGCTCAGTTGGTAAAGAATCCGCCTGCAATGCAGGAGATCCTGGTTTGATTTTTGGGTTGGGAAGATCTGCTGGAGAAAAGATAGGCTACCCACTCCAGTATTCTTGGGCTTCCATTGTGGCTCAGCTGGTAAAGAATCCACCTGCAATGCAGGAGACCTGGGTTCGATCCCTGGGTTGGGAAGCGCCCCGGGAGAAGGGAAAGGCTACCTACTCCAGTATTTTGGCCTGGAGAATTCCATGGACTATATAGTGTACAGTTAATTGTTTATAAGTTTAAAATCTTAGATTAAGTCTGAATTTTTGAAAAATGTAACTAGAGTTGTAGGGAATCTTAAGAGTTATATCATTTTCTTAATATTTTTTCATTCATCAAATATTTGTATGCTTTCTGAATGCTGTACACTGTTCTTAGGATTATTTAGTAAATAAGATTGTGAAAGAAAGCCCCTGCTCACACAGAGTTGGTATTCTAGTGGGCGAAGGGAGATAAGTGTGAAAATATTAGAGAGTAAGTCCTGAAAAGAAAGCCGGTTGATATGATATGCAAAATTTCAGAAGAGACTTGTGAGATTTGTTGGTTAAGTAAATCCTCTTTGCAGATGTGATACTTGAGCTGATGGCTGAATAAGAAGCCAATCGTGCAAAAAAACAGAGAACTAGTTATCCAGAAGTATTTCATTTAACTGTGGGTCTAAGTGACCCTGACAGAAATCAAAGTAGCAGACCATATAGCAACCATATATCCTTGCTTGCTTTTTTCCCTTATCTATTTTGTCTTGGTTTCCTGAATGGAAATAGAAACGTTATGGAGGATAGAAAGGTTTTCTCTAAAAACCTGTAAGGTCTAATAATGAGGTTTAATAATGTCCCATTTAGATTGAGATTTAATTTACTGTGCCATTACATTTTCCTTAAAATGATCAGTCTTTTGGAAGGTTGAGGCAAAATGGCTTCCAAACAGCCAAAGATTGAAATAAACACAGATTTTTTTTCTTTTTTTCCTCTTTAATAAAATGTCCTGGAGGAAGCTATGCTGAGATTTCAGGCCAGGCAGACTCAGTTTCCATTCTCTCCTCAGAAAGCATATCTTCTGTTCAGAGTGTTCATCTGGGGCTAAACACTTCATCACGATGTTGTCCAGTAAGCTCCCAGATGCAGCCTCCTCATTCTCTAGCTGGAATCCTCAGTTTCCTTAGTATTATGAATTCTAGGTTTTATGACCCTTTAGAGGTTAAATCCTTGACACTCTTGAGCCCTGGATGGTCCTCAGTGAGGAAACTATATGCTTTATGCAAGAAAAGAAGACTGAATTTTATCTGACCTTGCTTAGGATAAACTTCTCTGGCCTAGATAACCTGTATCTTTTTGGAAAATTACCAAGAGATCATAAATGTATCATTCCTAAAATTCTTGGCAGCCCAGGTAAATTTGACCACTTTGGCACAGGAAGTGGTTTAAACTGAGCAGAATTAATGGGGATTGTGTTAGTCCTCCTGTTTTAGCCTCATACCACATATGTTGATAAGTCAGTAGCAGTTTAGGTGGACAGGCCTTTCTATTAAAATGTGAAATGTGTATTTCTGAAAAATACTGTGTTCTGTAGAATTATATGCTAAGAATCACAGAGTTTATGGGGCAGGTGGGCTAGAGGCAGATCACTTAGAACCTAATGAATTTTGTACCAGAAGCACTAACTAAAAGAGAGCTAATACTTTGAAAAATAACTTGGACGGTTAAGCAAGTAGCTCACTGTACGACCTACTCGAGGCTGCCTCAAGGAATATTGAAAAGCACAAAACCAATAGAGCAGAAATTCTGGCTTGCTAGCTTGGAGGCAGCACAGATGAAAGTGGACCTTTGGGGCCCTGAGGAGTGCAAACTCTTAGGAGGCAGCCCTGAAAGCTTGCAGGGACACCTCTGACTAGAGAGCCTTGCTTGCTATGCTCACTTTAATTTTCTGTAATAGATCTGAGGGAGTTCCTGCCTGCTGGAGGCTTTTTTTCTTTCCTGCTGAAGATTATGGTTCTCCTACTAGGCTGGCTCACCTTGCTTAGGAAGAGTCATTTGTGAACCAGTATCTCTAGGTTACACTGACATCACTCGCTTATTTAGTGATCTCACGGGGGCTGAATGTAGAAACAGGCATTGTAGCAGTTCATACAGACTACTGCTTCACAATCTGGAGGAGGTGAGGACAGTCCTAGCAGACTGGAATTTCAAAATGTTTCTCATCTCTCTTCTCTGTTCCCCTGTCCCGCCCTACTCCCAGATCTTCTCTGCACATGCTCACCTACTCTTTCTTAGAAGTTCCTTGGAAATTTACTTTCCTAAAGTCTGTTCATTAGTTGTCCAAATATATAGTACAGCGTGACTGGTGTCATTTGCATTAATAGTAAAATATGATTAAGTCTTCCTTGTCCATCCCGTATCCCCTTCCTTTTCCTTCCTCGTAAGACTCAGAGGTGTTGATGTCCAAGGAGGATGGTTGGTGAGCAGGAAGAGGGTGCCAAGCGGAAGTGTGTCCTAGACATACACGTGGAGGGGCCTGTGCCGAGGCCACGGCAGCAGTGTGTGTGGGACCGTAGATCAGGCCAGCATGGAATATGTGCAGAGGTGGAGGGCAGAGGAGATTGCCAGGGCAGCTCGCTGAAAGATGGGTTACGTTGAGCAAAAAAATGAGGCCAGTGAGAGCTTGGTTTCTCATAGTGAGAAGAGAATTTACAAACAGGAGAAGGGGAAAGGCTAGAAAATGACATGAAATGTTGGAGTGGACTTACAAGTACCAATATGAACTCGGTTTTATAAATGTACACAGATACAGAAACAATTATAAATATGTCTGTGTATGTTCATGTATTTCCTAGCTTTGTCCTCTGAGAAGACTTAGAAACAATAAATACCCATCAACAATGACTATAGGGAATACCCAAATCTGAGTTTCTAAGTATCTTCTGTCACTGAAAGGATCCAGGATATCTTGGAGGGGAAAAAGGCTGATTCTGGGGCTAGGGCAGAAAAAGAACAAGATGAAAGCCTGGGGTATCTTCTTGGGTCAGATAGTATGGAAGCACTTGAAGAATGATTTGGTGGTGGTGGGGTGGGTAAGTCGAAGGATATAGGAACACCCACTGGCCAAATCAGGGGCAATTTTGAGGACAAACTGAATAAATGATAGAGAATCAAGCTCTGCTGCTGCTGCTAAGTCGCTTCAGTCGTGTCCGACTCTGTGCGACCCCATAGACGGCAGCCCACCAGGCTCCTCTGTCCCTGGGATTCTCCAGGCAAGAATACTGGAGTGGGTTGCCATTTCCTTCTCCAATGCATGAAAGTGAAAAGTGAAAGTGAAGTCGCTCAGCCGTGTCTGACTCTTTGCGACCCCATGGACTGTAGCCTACCAGGCTCCTCCGTCCATGGGATTTTCCAGGCAAGAGGACTGGAGTGGGTTACCACTTCCTTCTCCAGAATCAGGTTATAGCCCATTAAATAAAATAGGTCCATACTGATATAAATAAATGCATGACTAAATAAATGGAGGAGAGGGGAACACTCTTCCTTATTGAATTATACTAACTAGTATATGTAGAAGGATTGATAGAAATAGATAGCCAGCATTTGGCAGTTATCATTGTGGTAATTGATATAAGCGGGAATTTTTAGTAAATGCCAGGTCTAATGAGGGAACAGGATATTGATGGTTAACACAGTATTCCCCCACAAAATATTGATCGTATCCAAAGGGAATGGTTTCTTTTTGGTGGGGAAATACAGACATTTAGCAACTCGACTAGCAGATCAAGATTAACATACCTTGTGCAAGGACAGGACGACATAGCATCATCATGGTAGCTTTCCTGGTTGGACTACATAGTTCATAGGAAACTAGTACAGACCTAGGTTGAGAGCCATCCTGCAGAAGGGATGACCTGTATATTTTGAAGCTGTCAATTATAGAAAAGACAGGAAAGAATGAGGAACTATGGAAACTGAAAAAAATAGATACCCTCAGAACATGACATCTAAAATGTAGCATGATACTAGGTAGGATTCTGGATCAGAAAGGAAAAGAGAAATATTACTGTGACAGTTAAAAAATTTGGATGGAGTCTGTGAATTGGGAGAATGTTGTATCACTGTTGATTTCCTTATTGGAGGAGAGTTGTATGTTGGTACATAAGGGAGTGACCTTGCTTTGAGCAGTTACCAGTAGTTGTATTTTGTGGTACTAGAGCATCATATCAGAAAAAGATGGTAGATCAATCGATAGATTCGTGCATCAGTAGAAGGAGAAAAAGGAAGAGGGGGAAGGCAAATGCACAAATGTTAACAGTGGGGGAATCCAGATGAAGGAGATGCAGGAGGTCTTGGTGTACTGTTCTTGTAAATAGTAGATTTGAAACTGTTTTTTCTAAACGATTTCCCAAAATGCTCATAAAAATATTTACATCTGCATTTTTGGTTTGTTGTTCGTTAGATGAGATCACAGCTAGTTTTCGTCGCTTTGGCCCTTTGATTGTGGATTGGCCTCATAAAGCAGAGAGCAAATCCTATTTTCCTCCTAAAGGTAATTTCTCAAGATTCAAATACATGTGTAGTTTATCCTTATATTTTCTTCATAAATGTTCTCCTTCAGTGTACAACTGTTTGTTGCTAAACTAACATTTTCCCAATGTGTCTTTAAAATTTCTACTTAATATATACTTGTAATTCAAATTTGATTTTACTCTAAAAGAGGTTTCACGATAATAACAAATTGAACTTAATGTTGATATTATCAGACTTTGGGTGAGATTAAGTTTTGGGGGTTTTTGTTTATTTTTTTCATTTTTTTCTAACCTTTTCCTTACTTTTATGCCTCCTTTCACTTGAAGAATTATGAAAAAAATGGGAAAAATAAAAGTCTTTCAAAATTGTTTTTATTAGGCTATGCATTCCTGCTGTTTCAAGATGAAAGCTCTGTTCAGGCTCTCATTGATGCATGTATTGAAGAAGATGGAAAACTCTACCTGTGTGTATCAAGTCCCACTATCAAGGACAAGCCAGTAAGTGCAGTCTAGTATGAAAATAGCTTCTCATTTTTGCCTCTGTTCATTTTTCCTGAAAAATACACAGACATCTTAATTTATCTGTTAATTGAAACATTTGTAGGTAGAATCAAAATGAAAAAGTTTTGTTGTTGTCATTTTCCTAACCTTGAGATTCTGTATATTTGTGCACATTATTTTGATATTGAATTTTTGGTTAACTAAAGTATTGGTGAATCTTCCTATTAAAAGATGTCACCTAGTATGCATTTGATAAATATAAAGTAGCTGAATTTCCTCTGAATAATAGAACTCAGAATCACAAATATACCTGTCTTTCTCCTTCCTCTCTTTGGTCAAGATTTTACCCAATACCATATGCAGCAAGTTACGTTATACAAATAACTTGCTACATATGGTGCTCTTGCCAAGTATTAATAAAATAAATTATGTATATACATAAATGTCCATTACATGTTGTTTCTTTCTAAAAGAGTTTTTATTATAAAATTTAGTCTTTTGGGAAGATCCCCTGGAGGAGGAAATGGCAACCCTCTCCAGTATTCTTGCCTAGAAAATGCTATGGACAGAGGAGCCTGGCAGGCTACTGTCCATGGGGCTACGGATTTGGACATGACTTGAGCACACGCTCACACAGTCTTTAGGAATAGTAGCAATAGCAACTGGCCTATTTTGACAAATCTGGCAAACCACAATCTTATCCCTTGACTAATACATAGTGGTGGGGTCCAGTTCAGGATGGAGGCTCCAGTAGGCTTAGCTCAAGCAGTAATTTGTGGAGCTCCTCTTAGTGTCTTGGGTTTGTTCCCAGTTTTCTGTGTGGCTAGACTCTTTCTATTTGACTTTTTTGTCCCCTACTGGTCCCCATAGGTATTTAATTTTGAAAACTTCGGGCCTTGGGACTTGGTTGGTGTACCTGTTGGGAATACCCTGCTGTTAACCCCTTAGCCTTTGGTGTGGGCATTTGTAATGGCTATATAAATGCAAACAGTTAAATAGAGGTACTTGATTCTTGGTGTTGAAAAAGGAGAAAGATTTATATGACCTGAAGAGAAACCAGAGTATTGATTAGTTGTAATGGACACACTGAAGTGTTTTATCATAAAACATTTACTGCAGATATCAATATTTTTATTTTGAAATGCTTTACAATGCAATAGATTTGTTAATATTAGGAGTAGTTTGCATTTCCTGGACATAGATTTGGACACACAATCCTAGTTTCTTAGCACTGTATACTAATCAACATCAAATACCATGCTAAATTTAAATTATATGGCTGCTGAGGGGTTGGGTAGGATCGAGGCCCAAATAAGCTGTAAAATAGTTAATTAACTTACAGATAATTAAAGTTGTGTTACTGTTAAGCAGTTTGGTTTATAATAGGCAATTAAATTGAACTTTCTAGCCTTGGTTAGATTACTTTTAAAAATGAAATGAAGGGTTGGGATATGCTTTTAAATCTTTTTTGGTTTTCCAGTTTTATTGATTTTTAATTATATAAATTACAACTTTGTAAAGTAAAATAGTCTGTAATAATTGTAAACTTCATTTCCACATAAATTGCCTGTGTTGAGACTGAGACATTTTGGTTTGCACACTCCCTAGGTACAGATTCGACCTTGGAATCTCAGTGACAGTGACTTCGTGATGGATGGTTCACAGCCTCTTGACCCACGAAAAACTATATTTGTTGGTGGTGTTCCCCGACCATTGCGAGCTGGTATGATCCAACAGAGCAACAAAAACTCTGTTTATACTTTAGCATAAGAAATATCTTATACATACTTTTTTAGGATAAATTTTCCGTAATGTCTTAATAGTGAGAGTCCTGGACTCCAAGTGTCTTAGCTTGAATTCATGTGCTCTGTTCCAGTTTATAATAGCTGAGTAACTTTGGACAAATTGATTTCTCTAATTCTCAGTTTGCTCATCTGTCAAATGGAATTATAAGTATGTCCTTTATGTAGAGTTGTTCTGAGGATTAAATGAGGTAACAGATGCCTGGTGCTTAGTGCAGGGTCCCGTCATGCTCATGCTCATCGCTCTCATCATCATCCAAGAGAGAAAGCCTTTCTGGGGCGGATTAGGTATCGAGATGTTCACTGTTTGTTCCCATGACCCCATGTGTGCAACAGCTACTTACTGAGCTCTTTACAACACGGTTCTCAGCAGTGCATCGTGTTTTTAGAGCAGTACTCACAGAAGAAATTTCATCCTTAACTTCAAATAATATGAGTTTTAATATTATAGGTGAGATGAAGAACATAAAATGAACAAGAATGCCATTTCAAAATTGTAACATTTCATGGAGAATAAGATTCATTTATTATTTCAAATTTCTGTGTGAAATTTGGCAAATAGCTAGACTATAGGGAAAGGTAAAAGGGTTTTAATGGAAATCTTCTCAAAGGACTCCCAGAGAGTCTACCAGTTAGCTTTCTAGTGTTAAATGATTATTAAGCATTACATTGTTAACTGGTAAATTTACGGTGGCGTTGTGGTATGGAGCAGATAGACCAGGGTAGCAAGTCCAGCACAACCACTTTACTACCTGTGGCCTTGCGCAGGTTGATCATCCTCTCTGTGCCTCAGTTTCCCCAGGAAATCGCTACCTGCGTCATAGGGTTGTTTAGATTATATGTGAACCACTCAGCAGAGTCCCTGTCCTTCGTCACAGTAGACGAAAATGAACACAGCGGACAACTGATTATAATAACTAGTTTCATTGTAATAATTACTATAATGATGGACAGATGAGCTTCTTTTGATGAAACCTTTGGTGAGCCAGATGATGTTTCCTGGCCTCAGATGTCCTCTCTGCTCCTTCCATATGTAGTGGAGCTCGCCATGATAATGGACCGGCTGTACGGAGGCGTGTGCTATGCTGGGATCGATACCGACCCTGAGCTGAAGTACCCCAAAGGAGCTGGGCGAGTCGCGTTCTCAAATCAACAGAGTTACATAGCTGCTATCAGTGCCCGCTTCGTGCAGCTGCAGCATGGAGAAATAGATAAACGGGTAAGTCCTGGGCTGCCTTCTGCGGAGTTCTCAGAGGGGCCCTCCGTGCCGTGCCCAAGCGCGCAGTGGGTGAGACTCACATGACAGCAAGGTGACAGCTGACTTACCCCCATTGGATCCACTAGATGCAAGTTCTAGAGCATATCTAGGAACCTCCTGTGGCCTCCTCTGCCTCTCTGTTCTGAGTAGCCTGACAAAGTACTCCAGGCACTTTGCTTGAGTCCACTTAATCTTTCCTAAGCTATCACCTGTATCCATTCATTTGCTCAGTTAGTCATTCAGTAAATATTTACCAGATCCTTCGTACTTCATTATGTTAAGTGTATAGACTTGAATGCCTTTGAGATCTCCTCACCTTTTTTTTTTAACCTGGGATATCAAGAACACCTCAGCAAGCCCTATTTTCCTATGCACTATGTAACAAATGATTGAATAATTCACTTTAAGGACTGTGTCTAAGAAATAATATTTCATTATAACAAATTAAGTAGAAGAACTCAGAATCCTTCTATTTGTAATCTCTTTTACCACCTGAAATTTGGTGGTAGTTCATTAGAATTATTTTCACACTTTAAATTCCTCTTTGTTGTGTTTATCCTCTGTATCAAAAGGCTGGAGAAAACCTCTGAGATAACTCTTCTGTTTTTTAATGTATTGTATTTGAGACTCTGTGTTCCCTTATGTGTCTTGTTTGCAGTCACAAATTTCTTAGCTTTGTGTTTCATGCATTCAGCAAATACTTTAGTGCCTAGGTACTCATGGGTTTATATTCTGGTGGATGGCGTGTGGCCTCTGAATCAATTGTGTTGAGGTAGCAATTTACCCTAAAATGTGAATCCACTGCACTAAGAAGCACAGTGTTTAGTTCAGTTGAATTTTTTCACAGAAAGACCTTCTTGATGAAGAAAGCAGTGCATTGATTTTCATTCTGGTGTCAGCTTCTTATTTCATGCCAGACTGGTACTTTGGTTAGGGCTGACTGAGATATCCAGCACTCCAAAGCCCTGTGCTCAAAAAGAAAAGTCAGTCACTAGTGGTTTACATGGGAGAAGGAAATGGCAACCCACTCCAGTATTCTTGCCTGGAGAATCCTGTGGACAGAGGAGCCTGGACGGCTGCTGTCCGTAGGGTTGCACAGAGTCAGACATGACTGAAGCGACTGAGCATGCATCCATGCTTTGGAGAAGGGAATGGCAACCGCTCCAGTATTCTTGCCTGGAGAATCCCAGGTACAGAGGAGTCTGGAGGGCTGCTGTCCATAGGGTCACAAAGAGTCAGGTACGACTGAAGTGACTTAGCAGCAGCAGTGGTTTACATTTACTGCTTATGTTCCATTTCATGTGTATTCCACATAAGTGGTAGCTGAAAATTTCTCATCCTAGTGGTCATCATACTGTGAATATGTTAAAGAGAAAGGTATAGATCTGTTAATAAACATGGAGGAAGGGGGCAGGATTAGTTGCTGTATGTGTTAACATACCTCCTTGATTTTTATTTACACTAAAAAAATATGTACATTTGAGGAACAGTCTCTCCCACCTCATTGCTTCATTCCGTCATCGGTTTAGGAGTTGTAAGTTTAGCCATTAGAAATTCAGACTTATCTTGTATTCCGTTAGGATCTCCAGTTCTTTGGCCAGTGTTCTTGCCACACTGTAGATGTTATGGAATGGCCTTGGGGCCAGAAGCCTAATCTTCTTGTTAGATCTGCTCTTCTGGCCTTCTGTGTCACTCCTCTTTTTGTTCGTGGTCTACCTTCGTAAGGATTCCTTGTCAGAAGTGGATGGCAGCAGTGGTAGTAATAGCCTGGTGTAAGGGAGTTTCAATCGTGAGTCTCTCCAAGACTAAAAATAACCAACTCTTTTTCTCACTGGAGAATTAAGAGCCAGGTTATTTTTAATGCTTGAGAGGCTCAAATGACAGATCGGCCTATTGAACACTGGAACAGACCCAGTTTTATAAATTTACCTCTGACTTTTAGACTGAAGTAAACCATTCTTCCTGACAAAGAACAAAGCAAGGTTTTCGATTATGAGTACTACGGCTGTGTCTTGTTTTCCTGGAGTTTGAGGTTTGTTATAATACCCAGGATGTGTACACTGTAAATAGAAACCATGACCCAAGCCTTCTTACAGCTCAGAGGCTTACGGTGTAGAAGTCAGGAAGCTGCCCTCTGATTTGTACATTGAAGTGCTATTTTGTGGCTCTGGGAATCTCTTAGTTGGTCTTGTGCAAATTATAATTCCACGTATGACAAGAATCCAGGCCCACTAATTAAAGTGATCATTTGTGTCTGTGAGAACTCTCCCAACATTAAGTTGGCTTCACTTTTAAATTTATGCTGGAACCTTGTCTTTCATTTGAAACCTCTTTAATTAATAAGACAAAAACATAAAATAATGGGCATAAAAACCTTACCAGTTTCTTAAAAAATGATAATTTAATTTCAGTAAAGGAGTTATTGACCCTTCCTTTTGGACACCTTGGCACAGATTCATTCAGACAGTGGATGGAAATGTACACACACAGTCTGAGTTGTTAGGTCCATTCACTGAGAAGTGTTAAATGTCTTTCTTTTATTTTTGATTGCAGGTGGAAGTTAAGCCATATGTCTTGGATGATCAGCTGTGTGATGAATGTCAGGGGGCCCGTTGTGGGGGGAAATTCGCTCCATTTTTCTGTGCTAATGTTACCTGTCTGCAGTATTACTGTGAATATTGCTGGGCTGCTATTCATTCTCGTGCTGGCAGGGAATTCCACAAGCCCCTGGTGAAGGAAGGTGGTGACCGTCCTCGACATATTTCATTCCGCTGGAACTAAAGGATAACTACAGTGCTCATTTTCAGGCCTCAGAATAAGTGCACTCTTCTGTTAATTCTGCCCCCTTCCTCAACCTCTTCACGCTGGCATGTCCTTTTGTGCAGTCTGTAACTTAACAGTAGTCTAACAGAGAGAATGACCTATAATATAGGTGTTTTGTAGATTCCCGTGTCACTGAAAACAAGATCTATGAACTCCTTTTTTGTATTGCCATCATGTTGCATGGAAGTTTCATTCTCTTGTTTTGCTGGAGACTAAGAGGATCCAAACTTCCTGCAGCATTTTCTTAGAGGAGAGAGAGAAATATTAAAAGAAAAATGAAACAATAGAGTATTTTGGGTTTTTAATTAAATTATTGTTGATAATATAACAGATAAGAATACTTTTATTAAAAT
Source organism: Cervus canadensis (assembly GCF_019320065.1). Taxonomy (NCBI): domain Eukaryota; kingdom Metazoa; phylum Chordata; class Mammalia; order Artiodactyla; family Cervidae; genus Cervus; species Cervus canadensis. The sequence continues at coordinate 5,331,963 of NC_057401.1, forward strand.
AACCACGTAACAATAACACTATCAGTCTCTCTTGATGCGGGGTTTCCCCCAGGGAAGTGCTTTTGCCTTTCTCTTTCTTTTCTTTCATCTTTTTTGCCTCTCTTTTTTTTCCCATTCCCTTTCTGTTCTTTCAATAGCAGTGGAGGAAGTTAACAATTATTAACAGGAAAGAGCATGTTAAAGCAAACACAAATGCATGAGCAAGATTGAAGCAGCATTATAACTAATTTTAAGGGTTTGGAGGCAGAATATTATTTCATTATGCCTCAAAGTTACTACCACATCAGAAAAAAAAAAGTAAAGTAGGCAGAGCTAGATTTATTTTCTTTTAAACAGGTTTTTAAATTTAGAATGTAAAAGTTGGGTACATTTACTTCTGAGGGGAGTGCACTTATTTATTTTTAAACTTTTACTTATCCGGTCACAGCCCCAGGAAACCTACCAAAGCTAGAGTTAACGACAACTGGTGGGAAAACTAGCATTTCCTCTCCTAAAGAACAAATGTATAAATTTTATTTTTGATGTTATATATAAACTCTATATCCTAATTTCCTAACACTCATCAGGTGTCAGCCTTTGCTCTCCATTTTGACATTAAAAAAAAGCAAGCAAACAGATCAAGAGATACCTCAAGGATATCATTTTTGATTTTGTGTTAGACTACCATGTGTAGCCAAAACTGGAAGACAAAACCAATATTCAAATTGGCTGCTGATTGGCTTACTTTTAGATTTAAAGTTACTTTGGATATCCTGTAATTTAGTTGTAACATAGAAAATGAAAACAAAAAGTAGTTGCAAAGTGTTTTGCACTGTTGAACTAAGTAACTGTGTAAATCTGTGCAAAGGTACGTATGTTTATCTTACTCTTCCTATAAAATAAAATAACATTACAGTTTCAGAATTTAGCATGGGACATAGTCAGTGTTTGAAGTGCCAACTTCATCAAGTAATGCATGCTTTATTATAAATAAAACTCTAGCTTTTGAAAGGCGTTATTATATGTTGAACAGTATGCTTCAGGGGTAAATTGAAAAATAGTCTCTTGAAGCCCTGGTCATTGGAAGTAACTTTTATTTTAGTGGACATTCTCTTATGAAATGCCCTATCCACCATGAAAAGGATTATTATCATCAGTGTGCAAAACATTAAAAACAAAAATCAAATGGCAATCTTGCTAGTTGTGCTACCTAACAGTACCATCTTGGATCCTTCAAAACCAAAGACTTGCCCTAGCACTGCGGTGAAACCACCTGACTGATGACCCCTACTGATCATGTTTAGGAAAAGCAATCCTTTATTTTTAATCCAGGCTTTAATGAACTGTATACCTGTTAAGTTCCAAAGGTCAAAATGGAGGCATTTGCTGTCTAACAGTCAGACACAAGAAAGGGAGCTGCTTATTAAAGAATCCCCTGCAAATATTGAAAGCGGTCATGTGAACGGAGGGTGCTCTTGTGTAGCTGGTCAGGGACTTTTTCTTCTTTTCTCCTGAACGACATAATTCTAATTGGAATGTTCATTTGCCACTTTTTATTCTTTTCAATGCTTGTAGGTGGCTTGGGGTGTGCTGTCGTGCTGTTCCTACTCAGTAAACAGGTGTGATGAGCTAACAAGAAATAACACTGTTTGAGAACTAGCTTTGAATAATAATTTTTCCCTTTGTACATGACCTGCTGAATTTCGGTACAGTGTTTTTGTAGCTAACTTATTTTGTCATGCACATAATGTATATTTGTTATGCACTACTTTTGTATATCTTGTTTTTCCAACAGTGAACATTTTTAGGCACACTTTTCACTGACGGGATATCTCTTTATGCAATACCTCAATTTTTCATATTGCAAAGAGTAGCTTTTTGTACTTTTATTACTGAGAGATCTTCATATACTTCATTTTTTAATATAAATAATTTTAATAAATTTTATTTTCTTATATTCTGCTTTTTATACATTTCAGTGCTCTGCATACATTTTAAATTATGAATGTTGTGCACTGGCAATGCTATTTTAGAGTCTGCAGAGAAGAGAAAGCATGTTGCTTAAACATCCTTCCCCAGCACCAGCTATTGGTGTACCTATAATTTAAGAGATAGTCTATGTAAAGTAACAAATTAATGAAAAAAAATTCGCATGAAAATGACAGATAACACTGTAGTTCCTAAAAAAAAATTAAATGCATAAGCATAGGGTAGAAATTTAACAAAATTGTCTACAGCTTCTTACTAAGTTTTTAAAATTATTCATAATGCAGACATTTTTGGTGAATGTTTAGCCATTTTTAATATTAATAAATTGATGTTAAGTGTTTGATTCAGAGATGTCTGCTCTTTTAAATTATATATAAAGAAAAAAATAGCCTGCCGTGGGACAGGTGTGTAATGTTAGTATGCATGACTAATGTAAGAAATTGTTATTCTACTAATATTTACTTGTGATTGTGTGACAAGCGTGTTTACAGATTATTTGGTTACACTTCAATTTACAGGGCATAAACAATTATTATCTATTACTCTGAACTTTATTGATTAAATGTCCTTCAGATTACATGGGATTGTAGTTGGGAGTTACCATGTAACTCAAAACATAATTAACATGTAATTAGTTTACAGATTTTAGGGTATCACTTCAATTTACCAAGCATGTAGTTCTAGCGCACTAGCATGGCACCAGCCATGTACTTACAATGTAGTTACAGAGTAATTACATGGTTATTTTTGCAATGTAAAATAAAGTGTTTCTGATTATTTTCTATGTAAAGGAACCCTCTCCCTTCCCCTTCTGGTCCCCACGCTTTGGTATAATATATATACTTCTCCATACACAGACCTCTGCAGAATGCAAAATAAAACTTGCAGTGAATGAATTTAGCATTTTATGAGAGTGCTGTTGGAAAGACTTGATAATTCACCCTTTTTGTTTTGAAGAGTTGAATCTTCTGTTAAAAGGTGATTTAAAACTTGAATGTGATGAATTGTGGCAAGTTAACTTCAAGTTATGTGCAATACTTATTTCAAACTTTTGAAAGATCTTTGCAGTGTAATTCTTTGTTTTTAATTGCAGACATTTAAAAATGTCATTTTCTACTGTTAAGAGTAATCCTCTTTCTTGCTGGTGTTTCTAAAGAAAAGAATCAGAAATCAATCTTTCTACTAATGTAAATTTGAGATTATTTTTAAAAATGGAATAAAAGAGGTTTTGGTCATTTGCTTTATTTTATTATCTTATTTTAAAGCTACTGTGATTGATAGCATTGTAAGAATTGGGACAATATTGTATTCAACTGTTTTATTTTTTATATTTTTAAAATTTAAAGTATAATTAGTTTTTATAATTTTCATCAGATTTTTGTTATATTTTTTGGAAGTGAAACTTTTAGCAAGTGGGTGTCTAGTTTTTACTAATCCCTAATGTTTTTTTTTCCAGTGTATTGCTCATATTATCAGAAGGAAAAGTTATTTAAGTATGTCAGTTAATTGTACTACTTGGCTGAATTTCCATATAGTTTTTACTGTGTATGGGGAGGTTGTAGTATTTATTATAGCATTTTAAATAAGGGTAATTCATTTTTTATTAAAGTCATTTTCACGTTAAGTTCCTATTTTTGTATGTTCTACTCTTAAGTTATATAACACAGTTCCTTTTTTAAAAGAGTTCATTTGTTGAAGTGCTAGTGGAAAATTAATGTTATTAAATAGTTTGCAAATGACTATTTATACCAGTATGCGTATAATTTTTAAATATTTGTAATGTGAGATGTTGAATGAATAAAACTTTTAACTCAGCTTTCTTTTAATATACGTATTTATTTTCAACATAAGTAGATTGTGCTTCCAGGGTTGGGAATATATAACATTTAAAAAATATTAGGAATATATTCTTTGGCCAAAACAGAAGAAACTGAAATGAAAAGATGTTGGTCGTATAAGTGCTCCTGGCAGATGTGCCTTGCTTATGCAAACACCTAAATGTCAGTGGTGGTTGTCTTTGGCCTGCACAGTTACTTACACGCTGCCCTGCAGAGACCTTTTTATCTGTAGTCTTCAGCATGTGTGTGAGGCCTGAGCCCGCGATCCCAGTGTTCAGTCATCTGCTTAAGGCCAAATGTTCGATGAAAGTAGGGGAACATGTGTTTATTTAATAGGGAAAGTCGGTGCCTGAGAGGTTCAGTTTTGAGTCTTTGTCAGTGAAGAACCTTGATTTCCGGCCATGCCAGCAAGAGGATCTGGGTTAAAAAGTGTCTCTTGAATTTTAACCCTCCGGTTCCTCCCTGTATCCTCACATCACAGGACGTGGCCTCTGGGATTATATTCTTTACAGCATGTGAACTGAAAGTGTTATCTTTGGATTGGTCCATAAATCATGTGGACCACTGAGTACTGTGGTGTGTCAGTCATTTATATGTTAAGACTGCACTTTCAAGCTTTTAAGGTTTTTGTTTTTGTTGTTTAGTCACTGAATCTTTGCGACCCCATGGACTGTAGCCCGCCAGGCTCCTCTGACCATGGGATTTCCCAGGCAAGAATACTTGAGTGGGTTGCCATTTCCTTCTCCAGGGGATCTTCCCGTCCAAGGGATTGAAACCACATACCTAGAACCTAAACCTAAAATATATCCTATTGTGTAAAATTTAATTTCTACTCCTTCTTACTTTGAGCATAGTATTCTTAAGCCTGGAAGAAGCAGTTCTTGTCCTTAGACAAATGGACTCTGAAGGTCTTTTGCTTCTAAATTGCCTAAATATTCCCAGTATGCAACTCGTTCAACTATAGGAGTTTCTGATAGTAGTAACCAAACCCAGCAGTGCATAGGACCCCCCAAGAATACTGGGTCACAGCAGCTTTGTCTGACAGTATGTTCAGAGTTCTGTGCCATGCCCGTGAGACAGCCCCAGGGACGCAGGAGAATGTGGGTGATGTTTGGTTGCCACCTCTGCAGTATCCCTGAACTTTCTGGCATAGTTTCAACACTGTAGGGGCAGGGGGGAAGACATAGGTAGATTTAGCTTCTTTATTTCAGGAAATAATTATTTTAGGCAAGTACTGTATCAACTATAAGTGATGTAACAACTGTATCTTGAAATAATATATAGGTGCAATACTTCTGCTGTCCTAAGTCACAGAATGGTGACTCTGGAAAGGGTGTGCAAGGTTATAAGGGTTGTATTTTCTTATTTTATTCACTGGTCACTTACCTAAATCCAACCAACAAGTAAAGCTCTATTCCATTCTTAACTGTCCTTAACAATGAAGTCATTTCATAACTTCTTTGGTAACAGGTTTGTATTCACACCCAGTTCAGAAGGAAAATAAGTCATTTTGTTAGGAATTTTTTTTTTTCAAGTTTGAGAAATACTTAAAAGTTGGCTCAAAAGTCTGGGAAAGTAAATCCCTGATTTTAAAAATTAAGGAGCATTGAAGATGTCAATGAAGAGAGTCAGACACATTTAAGGGATTATTTTTCTGAAGTATGTACTGATAGAATAATAAATAAGAAACTTTTAATATTTGTTTCCCAATAGTCCTTACTGTGAGAAAAGGACAACAACAACAAAAAATTCTGTCATTAAATTAGCTTAGAAAGTAAAGCATCCTGTTTCTTAGAAAATAGGCAATTGGGTTGGCTTTGAGAAATTCTGCAGTGAAGAAAACCTATTTGCTTTGTTTCAAATGTTTTTCACCCAAAATTGCTCAGACTGTGGAACACTGTCTCCAGGTAAAACAGGATCTCCTGGCACTGGGGTACTTTGGGGTACCCTGCTTTACGTGTTAGTATGTTTGCTGGCATCAGCCTTTGTTCCTGTCCTGGCCAAGTCTTATCCTCGGCTGTCGCCTCGTTCTGCATTGAACTTAACTGGGATTCTACATACTTGCCTAACCTCTAACCCCTGTCCGATTCCCAGTTCAGCTCCTCCCCTCCTCCCTCTGTTCCCACCCCAGGAGAAAAAGAGATTAGTATGCATGAACTATCAGCTTGCAAAGCTATTTTGATTATCTCCTCTCTAGCTCAGATCAAGCCTTATGGCTCATGAGTGCTACAAATACCATGTCACCCACAAAACCTGTGCTCTGAATTGGTCTTCTGTGGGATGCTGTCTACCTTTCTGGGAATGCCTATCACTTCTCTCTTTCAAAAATGTCCTTTGCCAACTTCCCTCAGTACACAGTCCCACCCCATGCTCAGAATAGGGACCACAAGCTTCAGATAAATGAGAAATCAGAACATGCACATTTGTGCCCCACTATGAACTCCTCATCTGGCAGCACTCATTCAGCCTCTTTTATTAGAGAACATTTTGTTTTGGCATGCCTGAGTCTTTTCTGGTGTTTTTTAACTTCGAATCTTTTTCTAGTCAAATCAGGTGTCATTGTTGGCGGGCTGGGGGAAAAAAAGTGTCACTGTGATTCATTATGGTGACCAGAGTTGGAAAAGTACAGTTTGACTCAAAGAAGTTAAAAATGAACAGCAGCATCGAAATCCAGTGTGTGTTCAAACACAGTATTTTCTATCGCATACAATCTGACTAAGTGTCAGTAAAAACCTGCTTGTGGATAGGTGGGAGGTAGAGTGTGGTGAGTCAGTGAATACAGTGCCAGAAATTCAGCCTCCGCTTGCTTCATCCTTTTCATTGGAGTTCTATTTCAGTAAGCAGGGCTTTAACACCATCAAAATGTCAATGCAGTCAAGCAGATGTCACCATTTTTAAAGAGACTATTTTCAACATTTCTCTAACCCCACCCCCAACACCAAAAGACGCAAGAAAAGAACCAAACATATCCATGAAGGATCCCCACTAAACTCAAGCGTCTTTAACTAGTTACCAGGAAGAGAACTGGCAGTGATATGTCTCTGAAGCAGTATAAGGTTTTAGACAGAATCCAGGAAAGACCTGAGTCCTCTTGTTTGACTGAATCGAAGCATAATTCACCTCTCATTAGAGGGAAAAGCCAGGTGGCCCCCTGTGTGTCTAACTGCAGGGGTGGGGAATGGATGTGGAATGGCTTCATGACTGCAACGATGGTGGTTGGTTCTGGGAAGAGGAAACTAGCAATTGCTCATCAATTGTGGTGGGTCAGGCACTTACATACGTCGGCAGGTTACACCTTCCACTCCTCGCCCATGAGGTACTGAGTGAAATACTGAAAACTCTGCCCCGTAACGGTTGGGTGACCTAGAAGCTTACACAGCTAGTGCGTGGTAAAGCCTGGACTCCAATTCCCACCTACCACATCCCCAATTCTTCCCCTGTAACCCTCATCTGGTCCCATTATTTCATGGCAAATAGATGGGAAAACAATGGAAACAGTGGCAGACTATTTTGGGGGGCCCCAAAATCACTGCAGATGGTGACTACAGCCATGAAATTAAAAGATGCTTTCTGCTTGGAAGAAAAACTATGACCAACCTAGACAGCATATTAAAAAGCAGAGACATTACTTTACCAACAAAGGTCTGTCTAGTCAAAGCTATGGTTTTTCCAATAGTCATGTATGGATGTGAGAGTTAGACTATAAAGAAAGCTGAGCACCAAAGAATAGATGCTTTTGAACTGTGGTGTTGGAGAAGACTCTTGAGAGTCCCTTGGACTGCAAGGAGATCAAATCAGTCAATCTTAAAGGAAATCAGTCTTGAAATATTCATTGGAAGACTGATGCTAAAGCTGAAGCTCCAATACTTTGGCCACATGATGTGGAAGAACTGGCTCCTTAGAAAAGACCCTGATACTGGGAAAGATTGAAGGCAGGAGGAGAAGGGGACGACAGAGGATGATGGGATGGTTGGATGGCATCACTTACTCAATGGACGTGAGTTTGAGCAAGCTCTGAGAGTTAGTGATGGACAGGAAAGCCTGGCATGCTGCAGTCCATGGGATCACAAAGAGTTGGACACAACTGAGTGAACTGAATTGAACCCTCATTGCTCCTAGAATAGCGATGGACAGAATTTTTTTAATTTGTTCTTAAGACAAAAAAATTAATTCCTAAACATAATCTGGGTGCAAGCTGTCATATTTGAAAGTATAGAGGGAGGATGATGAAACAGTTCTCTAGAGAGAAGGTGAGTTTTGATTGTGAACCCAGACATGAGGCCGTTTGCTCCTCAAGAACTAGTTCTTGGTTTAAGGATTTATTTAAGGTCATATAGGTGGGTAGCAGAGGCCAGGGAAGGAAGCCAAGTCTTTTCTGTCAAGCCTGGGTGACTCCCATTCACCTGTACAATTCTTGCCTGCCCCACTGGCCTTCCTTAAAAGTGTGTCTGTGATTCAGCAGTCAGACTGGGTTATACATTTCCAGGAGTAGGGGCAAAGGAATTGAAACCTTGTCATTTCTTTTACGTCAAAGAACTCCAGATTCCTTAGTGCATATCTTTTCTCTTTGACTTCACTACCAGGAAGGGACACATATCAGTTTGAGGGCAGGAAACAAGGAAAAAGGAAGGACCTTTTCTCCAGCACAGTGAACTCCCAATCCCAGAAACACAAGCAATCCATAGCTGTGAGAGTACTAGTCATGATACCGATAACAACATCTACTAACGCAGATGGAGTGCTCACCAGGTGCAGGCGTTGTGCCTCTCTGCCTGCCCCCACAGCCTGATGAGGCAGGTACTGTTGGCATGCTCATTTTAAAGGTGGTCAACATTCAGAAAGGTTCATTGGTTTGCAAAGTTAGGGTTCACACACAGGTGCTGTTTCACTTCACCCCCTGTAAGTTTCTAACAAGAAAAATTTTATTAAACCTTTATCCTCCAACCCTCCCCACTGCATTGACTAAGAAGTCACCAAGAAGTTATACTAAAAGGATACATCAGTTCAGTCACTCAGTTGTGTCCAACTCTGCGACCCCATGGACTGCAGCATGCCAGGCTTCCCTGTCCATCACCAACTCCTGGAGCTTGCTCAAACTCATGTCCATTGAGTCGGTGATGCCATCCAACCATCTCATCTTCTGTCATCCCCTTCTCCTCCTGCCTTCAATCTTTCCTAGCATCAGGGTCTTTTCCAATGAGTCAGTTCTTCCACCTCAGATAGCCAAACTATTGGAGCTTCAGCTTCAACATCAGTCCTTCCTATCAAAAAAATTCATTTTGTTTGACAGGGATGTCTTTAACAATAAGGTGATGGCTATTCTTTGTGGTTATTATGTTGTCTGCTAAATTGTCATGAGCCTAAGAAGTGGTCCAACCAATCCTGATCACATGGGTGCTAAGGAAGGATCTCTAGTTAGCTGGCTGGCTGGATGGATTCAATGGGTAGATGGATGGAGGGGCACATGGATGAATGGATGAAGGATGAATGGATAAATGGACAGGTAAGTAGGCAGACAGACAAACACAGATAAAATATACTTGTATATATTTATAAATCATTTGTTCAAATTCAAAGAAAATCCCACCAAAATGAAAGGGTTTTACTTCTTTCTATAGAACACATTCTATATAGAAATCAAGCCTCTTTGTGAATCTTTTCCTTTGAGACTCTGCACCATCTCTGTCATCAGAACCAAAATAGTATTGAAAATCCAAAGGAGAGAGGGAGAGGCTTTCTTACTGCTGTCTCCTGTCAAATTTCAAAACAGCACTTGAATATTTTGCTTCTGGGCCGAGATGTCAGAATCGTTAAAATAGATTTCTACTGAGAATTTATGTTCCATATATATATATATATATATATATATATATATATATATGTAAAGAAAGAAGAAATGTTTGCCATTTTTAGAGCACCAGAGCTGTGGAATGCAGGGCTTTGATCATCGCTGCAGCCTGAACAGCTGTTCCTGAACAGATGTGATGCTGTGGAGCCTGGAAGAAGCAACTTAGAATTCTGGAACATAGATTTGCAAAAAGGTCCTTCTGAGGGAGACATTAGGCAATACTCAAATACAGTCATCAGCAACTTCCTTTTTACTTGCCACCCAAAGTCTTCAAATCTAACAAAGACCAAATGCAAAATTCTGCAATTGGAAGGGATGCAAATGGGGACTCAAATTTACTGCCCTGAAGTATCCCACTTCAAACAGGATCAGCAGCCCCTAAAAGGGGCAGCAGAAGGTGGTGGGGAAGAGGGTACGTGAAGGGGCGCATGCAGGGAATGGAAAGGACAGGAAGAGAAGGACAGCAGAATTCAGCTGTCAAGTGCAATCTAGTGTCCAGAAGCCAATGGCACCTCCCTCAACACACACCACACCCTAACCAGGATGTAGCCTCCCACACTCCTGATGAAAATCTCATCTCTCTTTCTCCTAGGGTGAGGCAATTTTGTAGTGTAGTCACCCATAAAGGGGGGAAATTGGAATCTTGGTTGGCTTTCCTTATACTTGTTTTCCTCGATGGCTCACCGAGTAAAGAATCCGCTTGCAATGCAGGAGACACAGGAGGCTTGGGTTCAATCCCTGGGTTGGGAAGATCCCCTGGAGGAGGAGACTTCCCTGTAGCTCAAATGGTAAAGAATCTGCCCGTGAGGCAGGAGACTAGGGTTTGATCCCTGGGCTGGGGAGTTCCTCTGGAGAAGGGAATAGCAATCCACTCCAGTATTCTTGCCTGGAGGATTCAATGGACAGAGAAGCCTGGTGGGCTACAGTCCATGGGGTTGCAAAGAGTCGGCCACGACCGAGCTACTAACACAATCCACACAGTCCTGGAGGAGGAAACAGCAACCTACTCCAGTATTCTTGCCTGAAAACTCCCATGGACAGAGGAGCCTGGCAGACTACAGCCCTAAGGCTCACAGAAAGTCAGACACGACTCAGTGAGTAAGAGTGCACGCATACTTGTTTTATATCATTATATTTTCTTCTTTAAATTATTAATACATATGGAGAGTGGAGTACCGTAATTCTCAAACGTTGGGGTTATACATGTCTGTTTCGGGTAAGAGTTACTGCCGTGTTATCACAGAGTGAGTACTCAATGCGTTTACCTGTTACTAGTAGCAACATAATGACGTATGATTATCATAATAGTGACTACCTACACTGGTACAGATTGCAGGACCCTGTGCTGGGTGGGAGGCAGGAGTGGGCGGCAGGGTCACTGGCAGCAGGGGGAGCCCTCTGATGCTGCCTTCCCACCTCCTGCTTAGTCTCACATTTCCACCGATCTAGACTGGCAGAGTTGCCATGGTGACGGAGAAAGCAGAGACTCCAGGCCCAGCACCGCATCGCCTAGTTCCTGCTTTCTTCCTCCTACGGGGTGGGGGTTGGGGAATCTGTACACTGTAGCAGAGGGGCTGAGCCTCTGCTACCAACGTGAGCAAAACACCAAGGGGCCATGAGCTGGGACCTGTTTTCTGGAATCTTCCACTTTAGGGAAAGAAGCAGGAAAAGAGGAGTGGGAGCTTGAAAGTAGGCCTTTTGTCTCCCAGCTGACCACTCCATTATCCTGCCTTTGAGGAAATATGACTTTCAGTTCCTCAATTATTTCCCTTTTGCCCTCACGAATAGCAAATTTCAGGCAAATGGGACCCGGGCATGGTGTGGGATAGTAGAGGCCACTTGGGATCCGTGGGGTTAAGGGTGTGGCTCTGGGGTGAGACCCTCTCCCCCCACCACCCAGGATTTCTGTCCCTTTGCCACGCCTGGCTGAGTGATTTCAGCCACACTAGGAAACCTCTGAGTATTGGTCATCTCATCCATCGGAAGGGGCAAATAATAACGTCTCCATCATTAGGTTGAGATGAAGATTAAATGAGGCAATCATGAAAAAAAAAAAAAACCCACAAACTATAAACATTGGTGACTCTTATTATCATGACCATTATTGTCCTAGATCCTGACATTGTGGCCAGTCCGTTCCCCTCTGTGATATTACACCCAACCCCACCCATCTCTGGTCAGAGGGGGCAGTGATCCTCAGCTCCGATGACTGGATCAGGTGCTGTGAAAGCCTAGTGCTCTGCCCGATGCAGCTAGAGTAGAGCAGAAATCTGGCTTGGCCAAGCCTTGATAAAGCCCTCCAACAGCTTCCCAAGGCCCTGGAAATAAAATCAGCATGTTTTCCCAGGTGTGGGTGACCTGAATGATCTAGCCTTGCTCCCACCCCAACTTCCTCTCCTAACCCTTCTCCATCAAACCTTCCCGGCACAAGACAGACCTCTCTCTTTCCTCCAGTGCAAGCCACTTTCCATGGGCAAGGTCTTCCCACTCCTTTTTACCTCCAGTAAGAAATCATCTGCCTGCCCTGCCCCACCCTCTCCACCCTCAACTCAGAACAGAACTGGCTCTTCCTTCACCCTTGGGGGCTTAGATTAAACATCACCTCCTCTGAGATAAATTCCTGAATCATTCTTTCTAAACGCCCTCTGTTCCCGCACTCACCGTCATCACACTTGACTTGTTATCAGAAGCTCTTCTTCTGACTGGCATTTATTACAGTGTCTAATTATCACGATATGTAATTTGTGAACCTGCTTTTTTAGGTGAGGCAGGCAAGTGCGGCCTGCATCCTACTTGTGTCCTCAGGGCTTGTCATGTGCCTTGCGCACCATAAGTGCTTATTCAATGTTTGCCGAAGGGGTGACTCACAGGATCCTGACGTTCGTTCTCTTTCCAAGGCCAGCTCTCAAAACTGCCGTTAAGAGGACGGCTGGGCTGCAGTGGGGCCTCAAGGCTCAGGTGTTTCCCAAGCAAGATAGAGATGGGAATGCTTGATAAAGGCAGCTCAGAGTCCTCAAATGCCAGTGGGTGCCAGGTTCACCTGGGGATATTGTTCAAATGCGGGTTTTAGTTCTGCCCCGAGAGAGCCCGAGATTGCATTTCTAACAAGCTTCTCCGAACCTGCTGGAGAAGCCAGAACCTAATCCCTGCAGAAACCTCGGAGAAACAAGAGTAGGTGCTGGGAGAAGAGAGTCTGACTGGGTTGTGGGTGCAGTTCCCGGACTGGAAGTGGGGGCACCCAGGACCTGGAAGGGAGGGTGGAGGACGAGAGAGACCTGGCCTCCTCTGATGCCAGAATAGACCGGTCAGATACAGCGAGAGGAGGGGAGCGGCTGTGTCTCAGAATCTGCCTTAGCCCCAAAGAGAGAATGCTATCCATGAGTTTGCTCATTCAACAATTATTTTCATATTATTTATTCTAAGGATACTGTGGGGATGTGTGTGTGTGTGCTCAGTCATGTCTGATTCCTTGTGACCCCATGGACTGTGGCCCACCATGCTCCTCTATCCATGGGGATTCTCCAGGCAAGAATACTGAAGTGGGTTGCCATGCCTTCCTCCAGGGGATCTTCCCAACCCAGGGATTGAACCCATGTCTCCTGTATTGGCAGGCAGATTCTTTACCACTGCGCCACCTGGGGATAAGACACAAAATCTCTGTCCTCTTGGTATTTACATCCTAGAAACAAAGACCTACATTTTGAGCCCTCAGCTGTGTGTGTATGTGTGTGTGTCTATGTGATTTTGGTGATTCATTTCAGCAGTCTGAGCCCTGGTGAAATGAGATGCCCACACCTAGTGTTGGAAGTTGTTGGGTGGATCTTAGGAGATAATGCCTTACAAAGATAAGGGATTATTATTGTTCACAGAACCACTAACCTCAATTTTGAACTTGCATTCTGTTAAACAAAGGTGGCAATTTGCAAAGGAGAATCATATCAAGGAATTTTCTTATTCATTCAATCATTTGCCCTGTTCTAAGCTCTAAAAATATTGGGGAGGCAAAGCCAGCAAAGTCCCTATCTGTTGGCAGTTATATTTCAGAAGATGAAATCTGACAATCCACAAGCAGGCACATACATAAACCAGAAAAAAATAGTGCTGTTAGTGTTATGAGAGAAACAAAATGATAAGTGGTGGAGACTGAGAATGGGGCTACTTGAACTGGGAGATTAGAGAAGGTATCTCTGACAGGTGAGATTTAAGCCGAGATGTGAATAGTAAGAGAAAAAACAAGCCATGCCAAAATCTGAGGGAAACATATTCTAGGCAAAGGAAACAGCACACGCGAAGGTCCTGAGGCAGTACTGGGTTTGGTACATCCAAGGCAGAGTACTGCAACTGGGCTCAGTGACAGGAGGAAAGGGTCAGGAGATGAGCCCAGAGATGGCAAGGGGCCAGCTAAGGAAAGGCATTCCCAGCAAGGGTGCAGACTTTGGATTTTATCTTTAAATCAGGTGGAGAGCCACTGGAGAGGAGCTGAAGCAGAGTGACGGGAGCTAACCTGTGGCCGCTCTGCGTCTGCTCACGGCTGTGGTTCCCAGGGGTCACGTGTGGGTGTGAGAGCTGGACTATAAAGAAAGCTAAGTGCCAAAGAATTGATGCTTTTGAACTGTGGTGTTGGAGAAGACTCCTGAGAGTCCCTTGGACTGCAAGGAGATCCAACCAGTCCATCCTAAAGGAGATCAGTCCTGGGTGCTCATTGGAAGGACTGATGCTGAAGCTGAAACTCCAATACTTTGGCCACCTGATGCGAAGAGCTGATTCATTGAAAAGACCCTGATGCTGGGAGGGATTGGGGGCAGGAGGAGAAGGGGACGACAGAGGATGACATGGTTGGATGGCATCACCGACTCAATGGACATGGGTTTGGGTGAACTCTGGGAGTTGGTGACGGATAGGGAGGCCTGGCGTGCTGTAGTTCATGGGGTCGCAAAGAGTTGGACACGACTGAGCAACTGAACTGAACTGAACTGAACTGGCAATTGCATGGAGAATAGGTTGTAGGGGAAGAGGCATGGGAGCAGAAGAACCGTTTAGCAGGGGATGGTGGTGGGTCTCTGGATGATGTTGGTGGGTGACAGAGCCTCTGAGACAGGAAAGTGACAGGGCACAGTCTCTAAAAGAATGACAGCCATTGAGAACACTACAGAAACTGGTTAGAACCAGCTTGGTCCAAGATGGCGAACAACTGGCTTCCACCGGACCTTGATCCTCGGTGCACTCTGTAACAGGTCAGCAAGCTGAGTGACACCCCCACAGGTGCCATGGCAGTCCCGAGGCTCACCATAAGAGGCCAAAGAGTGGGCACCGGCCCAGCTCCTGGGAGTGTCCGTCCCTTCCCCAAAATAGTTGGGATAATCCTCCCAGTCTTTAGCCTATGAAATTGCCCACCCTATAGAAGCTGACAGCCCCATACCCTGGCGCCTCTCACCTTCTGAGATGGCCCCCACTCTGTGGAGTGTGTGCCTCCCTAAATAAACCTTTCACATGACTGTGGCTCACTCCTGAATTCTTTCCTGTGCGGAGCCAAGAACCCACACTCAATGGCCGTTCCAGGGGCTCGCCGGAGACTTGGGGTGTGACCGTCCTCTCTGGCTCCACGTTCTTTCCTGCAACAGCCTGAGCTAGGATGGCAGCAGGAGAGAGGACAGAGCGGGCGTGTGAGGGCTGTGTGTGGGAGGAAGCGTGTGGAGGGAGGGAGGGAGACCAGTGACTTGGGCTTTGGCAAAACCCCACATGCTGCACTCTTTTGGGAGGAGACACAATTGACCCTGCGGCACTAACCCCATTTCCTTGGAGCACAGCAGCAAAGATAAAACCTTCGTGAAAGCAGAGGGAAGCAAGGCCTGTCCTAATCCTACTGGGAGACACAGAAGCTTCGGAAAGAGGGTATCGATTACAAAGGATGGTCTTTACTCCAGTCCCCTCCTTGTCCTCTGAAGTCTCATTGAAATGCTTGGCTTGTTTGAAAGGGCGCAGAGATCCTGCTTTAACAAGTACTGAGTGGCACTTAGCAGCATTGAACAGGCTCTAATTCTGATTAAGCGTTATTTTGATTCGGAGAGGGTATATGAAAGGAAGATGAGATAGATGGAGGACGTAGACAATTCAGTTAATCTTAGGGATCGGGCTCAGAAGCCAGGCGCTGAGGGGTGTGTGTGTGTGTGTGTGTATCGGGTTAGTGTGGTAAGGCAGCAAGGGAACGGGAAAAGGCGCAGTTTCCCCACTATCAAGTCTAGAGTTTCTCTTTCCGCTCCCCATAGGGTGAGGTCTTCCGATCCATTCTCTCTCAACAAACCCAATGTTAGTCTAGGCCCCCAGGGATCCAAGTCCTTTCAGACACAGAGGGCCCCAAATGGAGACAGTTGACATTAAACTGTGGCCGCAGAGATCCAGCAACAGGAATGGGAACAGGTCAAGCCATCACGCACCTTTAAGCTAGAGTGCCATTATCACACCTGCTGCTTACAACGCACAAAGAATTCAGTCTTAAAAATAATTCCTGGAATTTCCTGGAGAAAAGGATAATTCTGTTACATTGTATTTTGGGGGTTAATGCCATTTATTGGTTTGATGTAAACATTTTAAACATATCACAATTTCTTCATTTAAAAAAAAATCTTTTCTCTTGCATCCTTCCTTCTGCCATAGAACTGGCCTGGGTTTCTTTGTTTCTCGATGTCCTGGGGTTAGCTTTTCGAAAGTCGAGGTGGGCTTGGCATCAAGGACCATTCTGGCCCGCCAGCCCATCCCACTCACAGGAACATAGTGGAAGCTGCCAGAAGCACACGGCAGAGCCTGGAGAGCAAAGGAACATTTCAGGCACAGACGAGGTGGAAAGGCCCTTTTCTGACAGTCATCTGCGGCTATGTCCTCAGGGGACCATATGTCCCTGGGCCTGCTGCTGGCCAAATGAAATTCATGACTAGGAATATGCATCCTTTGGTTTTCTGCCCCTGCAGCTGCTGGATGAGAGGTGCGGAGGGAGGAGCAGTCCTCTCCTTTTCGTGCTGAAACGACATCTCTCACAATTGCTCCCGGTTTCCCTACGCAGGGCGCCCCCCAAGCAGGTACTGAACTTCTCCACCTGCCCTGGCCGAGCAGCCCTGGCCACGCATCCTAGGGTGCCTAGGGATGGGAAACACGCTTTCTCCAAGTGCCATTTTCAAAAAGCTCAACTGAAGAGAATTGGGGTTTGAATTCAGACTACTCATTCCTTGGCAAAAAAGAAAAATGGAGTTCTTTATTTCTCAAAGTGGAGGGAAGTAAAGGGAGACGATTTTATCTGGGAGCTGCGACTGCCACCTGGTGGAAAATGCTAGCTGAGCAGCTAAAACGGCTGTTCACTTTTAAGTCAGCCCTTCATCCATTTGGTCCCTCTTCTGCTGTTGTCTTCATGGGAAGAAGCTCTTGGGACGGGGGGTGGGCAGCAGGTGGGGTGTTGGAGTGGAGGAGGGGCCAGCTATCACACAGAGAGGTAGAAGCCGTCATAGGGAGAGTCCTGAGCAGGGGTTAAGGGCATGGGTGCGGGAGCCACATGGCCCAGCTTTGATCTCTGCTCTAGGAATTTAATGGGATGCCCTGGTGACTCAGACAGTAAACAGTCTGTCTACAGTGTGGGAGACCTGGGTTCAATCCCTGGGTTGGGAAGATCCCCTGGAAAAGAACATGGCAACCCATTCCAGTACTCTTGCCTGGAAAATCCCATGGACGGAGGAGCCTGGTGGGCTATAGTCCATGGGGGTTGCAAAGAGTCAGATACGACTGAGCAACTTCACTCACTCACTCACTCGCTAGGACTTTAATATTGTCAGTTTGGCTGAGTTGCTAAACTTCTCCTGTGCCTACATTTCCTCAACTGTGAAGTGGGGCTGATGATCCTATCTTACAAAGTGATTGTGAGAAATAAACTATATACCCCATGCAAATGTTTACCAGAAGTCTGGTACATAGAAAACATTCAGTAAAAGCTAGCTGCTGGTATGGAGGAGGACATGGGGCTGTGGGTGCCTCTGGACCTACTACACACTGGTCATGCGGCAGCGCACCGGGATATGAAGGTGAGCAGAAACACTGCCTCGGTCTCATCAAGTTCATTGTCTGGAGGGAGACAGGCATGAGCAAACTAACAGCTGCTCGAAGAGCAAATAGGCATGGTCCCTGTCCAGGGTCTAGCTAGGGAGTTAGACCTGTAAACGGGTGATTATAATTTGTAATAAGCTTATTCCACAATGGTCCTCAGTGCCATAAGAGAACATAAGGGGCAACTCAGTCATCTGCTGAGGGGGACGTTTTCTAAAGAAGGGACCTATGAGATGAGTTCTGAAGGGTGAGAAAGAGCAGCCAACTGAGGCGAGAAGGAGAGAATTTGAATAGTTCAAACGCTGCTCGCAATGGCTCACAGAGAAATCAGACTCAATGCCTTTGAGGAACTGACAGAGGTTGGGTAGGGCTGGAGGCCAGGGGAGAGCTGAGATGAGGATGAAAATGCAGGCAGAAGTCAGCTCCCCAAGGACCCATGAAAGGGACTGCACTTTGTAAGAGGCCTTCATGGCAGTGGAATGGCAGAGGCAGAACACCCTGGTACAAAGGGCTGACTACTAGCTGTACGTAGGAGGATACGTGGCTATGTAATCAGTGGGATAAGTCAGCACGCTCTCCCTACCTGTGATCAGAAGACTAAAGTCAAAGAAAGCCAGTGGAACTGATAGGGGGAAACTGGTGCCAGCCCTTAGAAACACAGTGGATAACATCAGGGATGGCTTCTTTTGAGATGGCAGCAACAAGGTGAGATGGGGAACAGGAGAGAATTAGAGGTCTGGCCTCTAAGGCTAGCAGGAGAAACATCCAGCTTTTCCTCCACTGAGTTTTGTTTTGTTTTCTGGCCATGAGACACATGGGATCTTAGTTCCCCAGTCAGGGATTGAACCCACATTCCCTGCACTGGAAATGCAGAGTCTTAACCACTATACTGCCAGGGAAGTACCTCTTCCATAGAGTTTTGACCTGTATGTAGCCACAGCAAATGAAGGTTTATCTTCACTAAGTAACTCAGTAAAGAGAAACTACCATGCTGACAGACCCAGCTGGGATTGGGACACTCATATCCACCTTCCTTCTTAGGACTCAAGTCCCACCACCATCTCTATCAGTTGGACAGAGCAGAGAAAGCCATCACCTACCTGGTGGACATCAAAGACATTCCTTGGGATTCCAAGACACAAGAAGAGAAGAGGGATGAGCCCCTCTTGGGCAGGGTGAGGTTTTCTGAGGGAGGTGAGTTCTGGGAGAAATGGAGGAGGCTGCAGGCAAGTGGGGTGGGGCTGGGAAAGAGCAAAAGCCAGGACAGGAGGAAACATGCTCTTTGCAAAGGTCTTTTGTGAGAGATGGTTCCCACGGGACTTTTTGCCTTTCATTCCTTCTGCTCTTGTCCTCTTATAACTTGTCCGGCCATTCATTTGGCTACAGAAACACCTCATTTTATTGCAATTCATTTCATTGCACTTCACAGACATTGCGTTTTTTATACATTGAAGGTCTGTGGCAACCCTGCTCAGACAAGTCTATCTATGCCCTTTTTGCCAACAGCATTAGCTCACTTCCTGTCTCTGTGTCACATTTGGGTAATTCTTGTCATATTTCAAACTTTTTTCATGATTACCATGTTTGTTATGGTGATCAGTGATCTTTGATGTTACTACTAAAACTTGTTGACAGATTGGATGATTAGAAAATTTCAGACAGTATTTTTAAAGTATGTGCATGTTTTTTCAGACACAAGACTATTGCATACTTAATAAGCCACAGTATAGTATAAACATAACTTTCATATGCGCTGGGAAACTCATGTGATTCACTTTATCACTGTATTTGCTTTATTGTGGTGGTCTGGAACTGAATCCACAGTATCTTCAAGGTCTGCCTGAATTCTTCATTAATACAACCAATGAATGTGGAATGCCTGTGTGCATGAGGTACTGTGTTACACACCCGAGAACATGATGTGGGAAGAAAAGGGCCAAGGTTCTTATTTTCATGTAGCAATTTTGGGTATGGTACTCAATAAACAAGTAAGCCACTATATGAAAAAGATAATTTCAGGTCATGGTAGAGACCATGTATAAGGCAGAGACTGGGGAAAAGGAATGCTTTGGAGAGAGGGTCCCAGGGTGGGTTCTTTCAGAACAGGCCTGTAGGCTGAGAGCTGAATGGTGAGAAGGTTCTGACTGTATAAAGCCCTTTCACCCACCAGGCACTCCTGTCATGCTGCTGGTCATCTCATCAGTATGCAACCATGCTGAGCTCCAGTGGATCCCTGGGGAGGCCTCAGGCGACAGGGACAGTGACTGTGAGCTCTGTGACTGTTTCATGTGGTTAGCTTCACAAGGCACCATGACTGCAGACTTCCCTATAGTTGTCCCACCCCTGTTCTTGCCAGGGGGAAATAATTTGTGTTAGATTTGTTGTCTCTTTCACCAAGAAAAAGATCAAACCCTGAGTGAAAAAAGGAAACAAATCTGTTCAAAAGAATTGGAAAGCTAGTGAGGTGCTAAGACTTTGAGGAGCCAAGGTTCCAGGGACAAAAAGGCACTGCAATGACTCAATATTCAGCATAGCTTTCCTGCAATAGATGTGGCAGCCTAGAGGCTAAGACATTGAGCAGAACTACAGGCAGTCCAATGGACTAAAGGAATAAAACCTGGAGTCCAGGGCCAGTCAGGTCTAGGGTCCTAGTAAATGCACTAGATTTTAAGTTGGGACACCTGAAGAGCTTTATTCTAAAGAATAAGACCAAATGAGACATACATTTGGGGCTTCCCTGGTGGCTCAGATAGCAAAGAATTCACCTGCAATGCAGGAGACCCAGGTTTGATCCCTGGGTTGGGAAGATCCCCTGGAGAAGGAAATGGCAACCCACTCCATGGACAGAGGAGCCTGGCGGGCTATAGTCCATGACGTCACAAAGAGTCAGACATGACTGAGCAACTAACACTTTCTCTTTCAAGACATACATTTTCCTGTATAAAGACTGAAGCCAACCTATAAAAAACCCAATTCCTGATAGGATTAAGATGAAATCCCCCTACCTTAACTGCATGCCAGAAACAAGTAAATTCTCTATGGAAGAAAATAATATAAAGAGAATAAAAAGGTGAAGCCCAGAAGAGAAGGAAATTTGCAATATATACAACTAACAAATTATGGAATATATAAGGAACTCCTCTTAATGAATGAGAATGAGAACCCCATTTGGAAATAGGCAAGAGATTAAAATGCAAAAGATAATATCCAAATGGCTAATAAGCTTAGCTTCATACATCATCAGGGAAATGCAAATTACAAGAAAGCAATATCACATTGTAATGGTTAATTTTATGTCTCAACTTTCCTAGTCCACAGAGCCCAGATATTTGGTCAAACATTCTGGATGTGTCTGTGAAGATATTTTTTTAGATGAGATCAACATTTAAACCAGTGCATGCTAAGTTGCTTCAGTTGTGACCGACTCTTTGTGACCTGTGGACTGTAGCCCTTCAGGCTCCTCTGTCCATGGGATTCTCTAGGCAAGAATACTGGAGTGGGTTGCCATGCCCTTCTCCAGGGGATCTTCCTGACCCAAGGATCCAACCTGCATCTCTTAATGTCTTCTGCATTGGCAGGCAGGTTCTTTACCACTAGCACCACCTGGGAAGTTCTTTAAACCAGTAGATTTGGAGTAAAACAGATTACTCTCCATAATATGGATGGTACTCATTATTGCCTCAGTTGAAAGCCTTAATAGAAAAAATAGAAAAAGAATGAATTTTCTTGAAGAAAGGAGGATTCTGTTAGCAGATGGCCTTCAGACTTGAACTGCAGCATCAACTATTCCCTGGGTCTCCAGCCTGCTGACCTGTCATGAAGATTTTGGACTTGTCTACACACATACACACATGTACACGCACACCCTACTGGTTCTGCTTCTGCAGAGTCCTAATAAACACATCCATTAGAATAGCTAAAATGAAACAGACAACCCCAAGGGATGGGGCAATTGGAATTATCAAACTTGGCTGGTGGGAGTGAAAATTGGTACAACCACTTCAGATTCCTCTCTGTCAGTAGCTGCTAAAGCTGAAAATATGAATACACTAAGCAATTCCACACTAAGATATATCCTATAACATATATTCTGATATATATATATTAATATATAATGTTCCCAGCAGCATGATTGATCATAACCCTAAACTGGAAACAGCCAAATGTCCATCAACAGTGGAATGACTGAATCAATGATAGTATATTCAAATAACATATAAACTTATGCAATAACTTGTATCTCATAAACATAACAGGTGAAAGAAATCAAACACAACAGGCAAACCTAATTGATCCTGTATGAAGGCAAGAAAGAGAAATTAAACACAATGGGAAAAACTAATTGATGTTGTTTGAAGTCAAGAAAGAAGTCCTTACCTGGGACTGGGTAAGGACATGAAGTGTTTCTGCTGTGCATCATTTCTGAACCTCAGTGGATATTATGTAGAGGTATTCACTATGTGAAAATCTATCTATACATTATAGATCTATTTTATACACTGTTGACTGCAGCATTTTTCTGCACATATTTATAATTCAGTTTTTAAAAGTTTAAGAGTGTATATGTCTCTGTCATTGTCTCTTATTTTGGGGAAGTCACTCAACATTTTGGACCCCCCCACTTCCTCTGCTGTAAAATGCTGCATGGCTTTAAAGAGATGGTTCATGGTAAAGCTATTTGTAAAGTATAAATTAATTATTATCATGTATACATCAGAGGATTTAATTTATGTCATACCTGGATGGTTTAATGGTTTTCCCTACTTTCTTCAAATTAAGTCTGAATTTGGCAATAAGGAGTTCATGATCTGAGCCACAGTCAGCTCCTGGTCTTGTTTTTGCTGACTGTATAGAGCTTCTCCATCTTTGGCTGCAAAGAATATAATCAATTGGATTTCAGTGTTGACCATTGGATGATGTCCATGTGTAGAGTCTTCTCTTGTGTTGTTGGAAGACGGTGTTTGCTATGACCAGTGAGTTCTCTTGGCAAAACTCTATTAGCCTTTGCCCTGCTTTATTCTGTACTCCAAGGACAAATTTGCCTGTTACTCCAGGTATTTCTTGACTTCCTACTTTTGCATTCCAGTCCCCTATGATGAAAAGGACATCTTTTTTGGGTGTTAGCTCTAGAAGGTCTTATAGGTCTTCATAGAACCTACAAGTTCAACTTCAGTTTCTTCAGCATTATTGGTTGGGGCATAGACTTGGATTACTGTGATATTGAATGGTTTGCCTTGGAAATGAACAGAGATCATTCTGTCGTCTTTGAGATTGCATCCAAGTATTGCATTTTGGACTCTTGTTGACTATGAGGGCTACTTCATTTCTTCTAAAGGATTCTTGCCCACAGCAGTAGACATAATGGTCATCTGAGTTAAATTCACCCATTCCAGTCCATTTTAGTTCACTGACTCCTAAAATGTTGATGTTCACTCTTGCCATCTCCTATTTGACCACTTCCAATTTGCCTTGATTCTAGACCTAACATTCCAGGTTCCTATGCAATATTGCTCTTTACAGCATCAGACTTTACTTTCATCACCAGTCACATCCACAACTGGGTGTTGTTTTGGTTTTGGCTCCATCTCTTCAATTTTTTTGGAGTTACTTCTCCACTGATCTGCAGTAGCATAATGGGCACCTACTGACCTGGGAGTTCATCTTTCAGTGTCCTATCTTTTTGCCTTTTCATACTGCTCATGGGGTTCTCAAGGCAAGAATACTGAAGTGATTTGCCATTCCCTTCTCCAGTAGACCATTTTCTTCTTAAATTGAAGAAAGTAGGGAAACCCACTAGACCATTCAGGTATGACCTAAATCCAATCTCTTATGATTATACAGTGAAAGTGACAAATTGATTCAAGGGATAAGATCTGATAGACAGAGTGCCTGACGAACTATGGATGGAGGTTCATGACATTGTACAGGAGGCAGGGATCAAGACCATCCCAAAGAAAAAGAAATGCAAAAAGGCAAAATGGTTGTCTGAGGAGGCCTTACAAATAACTTGAAAAGAAGAGAAATAAAAAGCAAAGGAGAAAAGGAAAGACATACCCATTTGAATGCAGAGTTCCAAAGAATAGCAAGGAGAGATAAGAAAGCCTTCTTCAGTGATCAATGCAAAGAAATAGAGGAAAACAATAGAATGGGAAAGACTAGAGATCTCTTCAAGAAAATAAGAGATACCAAGGGAATTTTTCATGCAAAGATGGGCACAATGAAGGACAGAAATGGTATGGACCCAACAGAAGCAGAAGATATTAAGAAAAGGTGGCAAGATTACTCAGAACTATACAAAAACGATCTTCATTACCCAGATAACCATGATGGTGTGCTCACTCACCTAGAGCCAGACAACCTGGAATGCAAAGTCAAGTGGGCCTTAGGAAGCATCATTATGAACAAAGCTAGTGGAGGTGATGGAATTCCAGTTGAGTTATTTCAAATCCTAAAAGATGATGTTGTGAAAGTACTGCACTCAATATGCCAGCAAATTTGGAAAACTCAGCAGTGGCCACAGGATTGGAAAAGGTCAGTTTTCATTCCAATCCCAAAGAAAGGCAATGCCAAAGAATGCTCAAACTACTGCACAATTGCACTCATCTCACACCCTAGCAAAGTAATGCCCAAAATTCTCCAAGCCTGGCTTCAACAGTATGTGAACTGTGAACTTCCAGATATTCAAGCTGGATTTAGAAAAGGCAGAGGAACCAGAGATCAAATTGCCAACATCCATTAGATCTTCAAAAAAGCAAGAGAGTTCCAGAAAAACATCTACTTCTGCTTTACTGACTATGCCAAAACCTTTGGCTGTGTGGATCACAACAAACTGTGGAAAATTCTGAAACAGATGGGAATACCAGACAACCTGACCTGCTTCCTGAGAAATCTGTATGCAGGTCAAGAGGCAACAGTTAGAACTAGACATGGAACAACAGACTGGTTCCAAATAGGAAAAGGAGTACACCAAGGCTGTATATTGTCTCCCTGCTTATTTAACTTATATGCAGAGTACATCATGAGAAATGCCAGACTGGATGGATCACAAGCTGGAATCAAGATTGCCAGGAGAGATATCAATAACCTCAGATATGCAGATGACACCACCCTTATGGCAGAAAGCAAAGAGCTAAAGAGCCTCTTGATGAAAGTGAAAGAGGAGAGTGAAAAAGTTGGCTTAAAACTCAACATTCAGAAAACTAAGATCATGGCATCTGGTCTCATCACTTCATGGCAAATAGATGGGGAAACAATGGAAACAGTGACTGACTTTATTTTCTTGGGCTCCAAAATCACTGCAGATGGTGACTGCAGCCATGAAATTAAAAGATGCTTGCTCCTTGGAAGAAAAGCTATGACCAACCTAGACAGCACATTAAAAGCAGAGACATTACTATGCCAACAAAGGTCCATCTAGTCAAAACTATGCTTTTTCTAGTAGTCATGTATGGATGTGAGAGTTAGACTACAAAGAAAGCTGAGCGCCAAAGAATAGATGCTTTTGAACTGTGGTGTTGGAAAAGACTCTTGAGAGTCCCTTGGACTGCAAGGAGATCCAACCAGTCCATCCTAAAGGAAATCAGTCCCAAATATTCATCAGAAGGACAGATGCTGAAGCTGAAACTCCAATCCTTTGGCCACCTGATGTGAAGAACTGACTCACTGGAAAAGACCCTGATGCTGGGAAAGATTGAAGGTGAGAGGAGAAAGGGACAACAGAGGATGAGATGGCTGGATGGCATCAGTGACTCAATGGACATGAGTTTAAGCAAGCTCCGGGAGTTGGTGATAGGCAGGGATGCCTGCTGTGCTGCAGTCCATGGGGGCGCAAAGAGTTGGACACGACTGAGTGAATGAACTGAACTGATACTTCAGAGGGCATGTACTCAATAAATATGAAAGAAAGAAAGAAAGTGAAGTTGCTCAGTCGTGTCCGACTCTTTGCGACCCTGTGGACTGTAGCCTACCAGGCTCCTCTGTTCATGGGGTTTTCAAGGCAAGACTACTGGAGTGGGTTGCCATTTCCTTCTCCGGGAGATCTTCCCGACCCAGGGATTGAACCTGGGTCTCCCGTATTGTAGGCAGACGCTTTACCGTCTGAGCTACCAGGGAAGTTCCAATAAATGTGAACTGAATATTAAATCTAAAGGAATTACCTCTTACTATGTGCCAGGTGCTTAATATGCCTTATTTTGGTATATCTTTACCAGATTACCCTGAGTTTACATCTGAGGAAACCAGAAGCTGAGACAGGGACAGTGGCTTGCCCAAATAACCCAGCTGGTCAGCAGCTAAACCCTGACCGGCTTCAGGACTACCTGAGCAAGATGTTGGCCTCAGGCCCATCACCTCTCTGCACAGGGTCTCTTGAAGCTCATGGCCCAGGAGAACACATGCCAGACCAAGGTCACACTAGAATCCTTTGGCATCGAAGAGTACTGCCTCCCGGCTCCACCTTTCCCCCAAGACTCCCATCTTCATCTGGCTGACATTCCAGACCAGTTAAGTTCAGGGCTAGCTCCTCACTCTGAAATCTGCCCAACCTCGGACCACGGGGAGGGGTGCACCACTGGTTCAGTATCTTTCCTTCCCCCAACCCTGTTTTTGATTCAGTTCTTTTCCTCAGAGAAGCCCGCTCTACATGGTCTGCTCCCCACTCCCAAGTGATCTGGTCTCCAAACTCTTAACACCACTTTTCAGATGAGTGGTATACCATCACCCCCCAACCAAAGACCCTCCTGTGCCCCTGTCCCAGCTCAGTGGTCCAAACGTCCCTTTTCCCGCTGCCCATCCAGTGACCGGGCTCTCTGGTCTCTCTTCACCCTGATCCCTCCCCAACCCACCTGCCACCTCCGAGGCTCACCTCTCATCTCCTGTGCGGTGCACCGTGATCTAGGGCTTCACCCAACCGCCCCCCGCCCCAGCACAACTGCCAATCGAGTCCCTCGGCTCTGCCCCCCCCCCAACCCCGCACACAGTGGTCCGCTCCATCAGGTCCGCCCCCCCTCCTTCACACACCCAGTGGTCCGGCCCCCGGACTCACGGGGCGGGTCTTTGAGGACCGCGAGGCGCGACGGAGGCAGAGATGGCAGCGGCACGCCGGGAGCTGCAGCGGGACCGGGCGCGCTTCGTCTACGTGACCCGCTTCGGCTCGCACCAGTGTGGCGGCGTCCTTCCGCTGGGCGGCCGCAGGGCCCAGGGCCCGAGGCACGCCGGGCTCAAGGACGGCCACAGCCAGGAGAAGCCGCGGGCGGCAGCGCCGCCGAGTCCAGGTGCTGCGGAGCTGCCCCTTGGCTTCCGGTCCGGGGCCCTCGCGGCCTGCTCCCCCGCGCGGCGTCGAGCGAGCCGAGCGGGCGCAGGCGGGCGGCGCGTGCCGCGGGAGCGGCTGGCTGGGCGGGCGGGGCCCGCGGGCCGCTGACCTCTCCACCCGTCTCGTCTCGGTAGCCATCTTCCCGGGGGCTGGAGTCATTTGAACGGTTGACTTCTCAGTCTCTCCACCGCCGCCACACCACGCCCCCACCGCCCCTCAGTGGGCGGCTGCGGGTTCGTCGTTTTGCTCTGCGGCCGTTAGGCCAAGGACAGTGGGCCACTCGCCATGGACGGCCCTCCTGTCAGTGTGGGGACGGAGAGACAAGTCCGAACTGCGCGTCGGGGTTGCCCCGAGACGCCGCAGAAGTGCCATGAAGGTCGTTTGAGATAAGCCTGAGATCCGAATCCGAGAGGGGAGACTATTGGGAGGAGCCACTAATGTCTCTCAGGATGATGGGGGCCTTGGCCTAAGTGTCCGTATTCCTTTTAGGACTCATTGAATTTATAAGTTAGCCGAAGGAGAACCGACATCTTTAAAATGCTGTCTCTTCCTGCTTGAAAGCAGAGGAGAGGATATCTTTGTATTTTCATTCCACCTGCTGCTGCTGCTAAGTCACTTCAGTCGTGTCCGACTCTGTGCGACCGCATAGACGGCAGCCCACCAGGCTCCGCCGTCCCTGGGATTCTCCAGGCAAGAATACCGGAGTGGGTTGCCATTTCCTTCTGCAGTGCAGGAAAGTGAAGGTGAAGTCGCTCAGTCGTGTCTGACTCGGTGCGACCCCATGGAGCACAGCCAACCAGGCTACGCCGTCCCTGGGATTTTCCAGGCAAGAGTACTGGAGTGGGTGGCCATTGCCTTCTCCGCACTCTGCCTGACCTCCCTCATTGCTCAGTTGGTAAAGAATCTGCCCGCAAAGCAGGAGACCCGGGTTGGATTCCTGGATTGGGAAGATCCCCTGGAGAAGGGAGAGACTACCCTCTCCAGTATGCTGGCCTGGAGAATTCCAAAAGATCAGACGTGACTGGGCAACTTTCTCTTCACTTTGTGTCCTTCAGTAATGTTTTATATTCAAATGTTTTTTCTTCTATTGGCTTTTCATATATCCTGTTAAATTTATTCCTAGGTATTTGATCTTACATACAGTCGTGAATGTGATTTCTTCTTCCATAATGTCCTCTGAATGTTCATTGTTTGTGTATATCAGGCCTCTTGATTAAAAAACAAAAAAAGTTTGAGGAGAGTTGACATAACACTGGGGTATACAGTGGGTAGTATACCACCTTAGTCAGAATCTAGAACATGCACATCACCTCAAAAAGTCCTGCTTCTCTTTTGAGAGCCCATCCCTCTAGCTGTACTTAAAAAAATTGATAGTTTATTGAGATATAATTCACAATCGACTGAGTTTGCTCATTTAAAGTCTGTAATTCAATGATTTTTTTTATAGTGTTGTGCTACCATCGTCACAATCAATTTAGAACATTTTTATTACCTCCACCCAAACAAACCCTGTAGCCTTTAGCGGTCACTCATCATTTCCTCTCACTGCACCTAACCCCAGCCCTAAGTGAGCACTCAACTATTTACTGTCTCCACAGATTTACCTATTCCGGACATTTCCTATATATGGAATCATGCAGTATGGGCACTTTTGTGATTTGCTTCTTTCAAGTAACATAATGGTATTAATTGATTTTTAATTTTTGGGTTGGACTGAGTCTGTTGCTACACACAGGCTTTCACTAGTTGTAGAGAGGGAGATGAGTCTTCATTGCATTGTGGTTGCTTCTCTTGTGGAGCACTAAGCACTCAGGCCTCAGTAGTTGTGGTGCAGGGTTTTAGTTGCTCCGTAGTATGTGGAACCTTCCCAGATCAGGGGTCAAACCTGTGTCCCCTGCATTGGCAGCTGGATTCCTATCCACTGTACCACCAGGGAAGTTCCTAGCCTGTTGATTTTTGTATGTTAATTTTTGATCCTAGTACTTCATTGAATCCTTCTATTATTTGAATTAGTTTTGTCATTAATGCTCATGATTTTCTGGGTATACTATTATATTATTTGTAAATAGTATAACTTTATTTATTTTTAACCTATTTTTATGCCCGCAGTTGATTATTAAATTATTATTGTTTAATTGCTCTGGCTGATACCATGAATAGAATGTTGAATAGTAGTAGGGATAGTGAGCACCCTTGTCTTGTTCCTGATCTTAGGGGAAATGCCTCTAGTTTTTCCCCATTAAATAAAGTATTGTTTTTAAGACTAAGGCCTGTATGTTTAAAACATTAAAATGTGTCCTTCAGTTTTTATTTTCTTCATTGTTTTTACCAGGAATGGATGTTGAATTTTGTCAAAGACTTTCTTAGATTTTTGGAGATAATATTTTTTCCTTAGATTTATTAATATGGTATATGATAATAGATTTCCTAAGATTGAACCAACTTTGTCTTCCTGAAATAAATCCCACTTGGTTATAATTTTTTTTTTCTTAATATGATGTTGGAGTCTGTTTGCTAACAGTTTGTTTAGGATTTTTGGTTTGGAATTTGAGACAGTGTTTCTTTCTTTATTTCATCTGGTTTAGGTATCTTAGTTAAACTTAGTTCATAAAAGGAATTAGGAACTTTCCCTTTCTTTTCAATGCTCTGGAATAGTTTATAGAGCACTGAGATTATTTGGTATTTGAAGATTTGGTAGAATTCTTTTGTGAAAACACCTGGGTCTAGTTTTTATGGGATAATTCCTCAATAATTGTCTCTGTATCGTCTATGGAAATTGGTCTCTCTACATTTTCTAATTGGATTGGGCCAATTTTGTTAATCTGTATTTTTCCAGGAAATTATTGATTTCGTTGTTTTATTTATTTGCATAGAAGTCTGCTCAGTAGCATCTTTTGATTTTTAAAAATTCTTTGTGTTTCAATGGTTAGTTCCCCCTTTTCATTTTTTGATGTATATGCTTTCTTTTTCTTGATCAAGTTCACCAGTGTTTTATTTTGTTAATTTTTTAAAACAGAGGATTTTGATTTGTTAATTATTTTATTTTTCTAATTTCTTTCTCAATAATAAAGATAAAGCTTCATTATTTCCTTATGTGTATTTTCTTTTGGTTTACTTTGTCCTTATGCTTTTGAGCAAAAAATTTAATTTTTCCTTCCTTTTTGTCAATAAAAGTATTTAGCGCCTGAGTTTTCTTTCTGACTACTACTTTAAATCCCATAGATTCTAATAAATGGGCTTCCCTCCTAGTTCAGTTGATAAAGAATCTGTGTGCAATGCAGGAGACCCAGGTTTGATTCCTGGGTTGGGAAGATCCCTTGAAGAAGGAAATGGCAACCCACTACAGTATTCTTGCCTGGAGAATCCCATGGACAGAGGAGCCTGGCAGGCTGCAGTCTATGGGGCTGCAAGAGTCGGACACGACTTAGGGACAGACTTCCTATTTGAAAGGAATTAATTACTACTTTAAATCCCATAGATTCTAATATATAATGTTTTTATTGTCACTTAAAAAATTTTCATTTTTGTAATTTCAGTTTGTATTACCACTTTCACTCTAGAGTTGCTTAATAGATTTAATTTTTTTTTTAAATTTCCAGGACTTTTTTTTTCTTTCTTTCTTTTCTCCTAGTAAGCTCTAGTTTTATTGCATTGTGATCAGAATGTTGTTTGTAATGTCTCCACTTTATGAATGTTATTGATGTTTATTTTGTGACCCAATTCATGAACTCTGCTTTTGGTTCTTTTTCTCCTCCAAAAAGCAAGAGAGAGGACTGTCCTTTGATGTTTCTTCTTTAAATTATGCTTGCCGCTTTAACCAAATCAGTTCCATTAAATTGCAGGCTTTTGGTCCTTTATGTGGTGTCTGGCCTTTTAAATCACACATTAAATTCTTTCCTGTGGTCTGTGCTGTGATCTGCCTGGTTATCTTCTGTAATAGTATTTTGAGATTTAGGGTGGATTTCATCTTTCTGCTGTTTGCTCCAGCTCTCTTGCAGGCACCTTTTCTAGTGTCCCTCCTTTCTCTTTCCTGTTGGCCACAAAACCTTGCTTAGGGTGAGGTTTAAACAAATAGGATTGTAGTGCTGTGATTTAATGCTTTTTCTCTTTTTACTTACATTAATTTTGCGTTTTCAGCATTCTCTCTCTTCAAGTAATGCTGGGGTTATGGTTTTGTGAAGAATTCTTGTAAAGTTTTTTGGGGAGAAATTTTGGCATGTTTATTACTGTACCCTGTCTTTCTCCCTTCCCCCTGCTACTGACTGTAGCTACCCAGAAGTTCTGCATTGAAAGGTTTTGAACACGAGAAATAGTAGGAACAGGTTTACTTATTTCATGCTGTGTAGAGGAGATTGAGTTGGAGGCAGGCAAGACTAAAGCCCAAGTTGAAAAATACACGAATATTTTGTTTGCTATCTTTTCAGGACTTAATTTTACTTTGCTAATTTAACTGACTTAAATTAATTTTGATAACTGAGAAGTATAAAACTGTACTGTGTGTAACTTCCTGAGAATCAGCTATGGTGGGAAACCTTCAGAGATTCTTCATCAGGGGCACTATTTTAGACTTCATATCCCTCCAAAGGTCCCATTGTTAAAAGGTGCTCAGGTTTTTTGTTTTGGAGTTTTATTTTTTGGCCCTTGTACTGGTCATCTAAAAAGTTAGGACTAGTGTAAGACATTTTAGCATTAGGTTTCCAGTTTCTTTGAATAATAGAAACAGATAAAAGACTCATTCTAGGAATTAGGAGTATGGTGGTGGTGGTGAGCTCTTCAACTTTAAAAAGGAGAGAGCAGGAAGAGAGGAAAGAATAAAATGGATCCAGTATTGCATTAGCACCAGCAGATCAAAGAGACAAATAATAGGCCAGCATTAAGATAGTGGATTGGAAATGAAGAATATTGAAAAACAGAAGAAGAAGCTCATGGGAGAAGGGAAAGGATGCATGAATTAGTACTGGAGATCTCCACGTAAGTTAGGTAGAAACGACAGGATGGCAAAGAGCTGAGATTGTGAAACCAACTCTCTGCTCTTGTAACTGTTCTGTGCTGAGCTAGAATGGCTTTCCTCTAGTTGGCTGCCCTGCTGGGGTAGGAGATGACAATGATTCGATTTTGTTTTGAAGTTTGGTTCTGAAATTTTGAAATTTTTTGCTGTTCCTTTGTGGCAAAAGTGACATGATCAGAGCTGGGGGAAAGATAACTGGGAGTGAGTGAGAGTGGGAGAGACTGGAAGCCAGAGACCAGTTTTGAGGCAGTGGTAAAGTGGAAGTATAAAAGGCCTGAACTAAGAGGTAGCAGTGGAGGTGGCATGAACAGGATTGACGACTGGCTGCAAGAGGGAAAAGGCCAAGTCTGAAGTTTCCGTGCTGGGCAGCTGGGGGGATGATCAAGCCATTATTTGGTGACCACTCTGCTGTGCATTTGAAACCAAGAATAGTGTCAAGGGAAAGAGGTCCTGAGGTAGACTTATGTTTCAGTCAAGCCAGAGTGCTTAAGTGTTTTAAGTCTTACTCATTCTTGGGTGTATTTAATATTAACATTAAGTGGGCATTCATTGAATACTTAGGCCTGGCTCTCTGTAAGGAACAAAGGTAAATGATTTATTCAATAACATTTATTTAACATCTGCCGTATTGTAGACACTAGGTCGGGTGCTAGTGGCATAGATGACGCAGGCAAATGTTTTACTCTCAAGGGACTTTTACATGAATAATGGAAATACAAGCTAGCAGGCATCAGTGCTGTGAGAGAGACAACTTGGAAGGTCTTTGATAGTTCAGGAAAATAGAGACATACAAACAAGAAATCAAGGTATATGAATGGAGAAATTGCTAGCGGGATGGTAGGTATTTTCAAGAGCATTGACTTTGCAGTCATAAAGCCATAATCTTGGATCTCTTATTTACTAGCAGTGTCATGTTGGCTAAGTTAGTTGACTATTCTGATGTTCAGTTTCCTTTTCTATAAAATCAGGATAATAGTTTCTACCTTAGTGAGTTACTGTGAAGATTAAAGGAAGTAATGCATGCGAAGTCCATAGCACAGGGTTTGACAGAGAGAGTAACATGCCAGTAAATGCTGGCACACTCAGCAGAAGTAGCTTGAGGAAAGAGACGGTGATCATCCCAGTGTCTGTACACTAAATATTTATTGAATGAGTGAGAAATAAGTTTTATACCACATTGAAGAATGCCTTGGAGACTCATTTTATGATTAATGCAGATTTTTGAATGGTGGAGTCAAGTTATCAGAAACACATAGGGTTTCCTGTGGCTCAGACGGTAAAGAATTTGCATGCAATGGGGGAGACCTGAGTTCGATTCCTGGGTCAGGAAGAGCCCCTAGAGATGGGAACGTCTATCCTCTCTGGTATTCTTGCCTGGAGAATTCCACGGTCAGAGGAGCCTGGTAGGATACAGTCCATGGGGTCTCAAAGAGTTGGACGTGACTGAGCGACTCATACACACACATATACTTCTGGAAGATAAGCTTATAAGCTGTTGCTGCTGCTAAGTCGCTTCAGTCATGTCGACTCTGTGCAACCCCATAGACGGCAGCCCACCAGGCTCCTCTGTCCCTGGGATTCTCCAGGCAAGAATATTGGAGTGGGTTGCCATTTCCTTCTCCATTATAAGCTGTATGTGAGATGTATTATAGTTTAGAAATCCGTGCGTGTGTGCTCAGTCATGTCCAGCTCTTTGTGACCCCATG
This sequence comes from Cervus canadensis, assembly GCF_019320065.1. NCBI lineage: Eukaryota > Metazoa > Chordata > Mammalia > Artiodactyla > Cervidae > Cervus > Cervus canadensis. The sequence goes on from NC_057401.1 coordinate 5,365,726, forward strand.
GACTGTAGCCCACCAGGCTCCTCTGTTCATGGAATTTTCCAGGCAAGAATACTGGAGTGGGTTGCCATTTCCTCCTCCAGGGGATCTTCCTGACCCAGAAATCAAGCCTGTGTCTCCTCTGTCTCCTGCATTGGCAGATGGATTTTTTTTTTTTACCACTGTGCCACTTGGGAAGCCCCTTAGAAATCCAGGGGCTGGCAAGTCAGTAACTCTTCTTAATGCTTCAAGCAAGACTCATAAGTTAAGCTGGTTCTATGTTCTCCAGAACTTGGGAGATACAGCCATAATTTATATATAGTAGAGCTTCCCTAGTAGATCAGCTGGTAAAGAATCTGCCTGCAATGTGGAGACCTGGGTTCAATCCCTGGGTTGGGAACATTCCCTAGAGAAGGGAAAGGCTACCCATTCCAGTATTCTGGCCTGGAGAATTCCATGGACAGAGTCCATGGAGTCTCAAAGAGTCTCCAACTGACTTTCACTTATATATAGTAGAGGATGATGAATGCTATTGTGGAGGTACAAATAAATGCTGTGGAGGTGGTGAATAATTGGGGGATGAAGGAATTAAGGAAAGCTTTTTGGTGGTGGATGTGGCTCTGTGAGATTTACACACATTCCTGAGATAGTAGGGGATTATAGGTGGGAAAACATGTAAGCAAAGTTCCGAGTAAGGATCAGTGATGGATAATGATTAGGGAAGGAGGAAAATATATTTAGACTGGATCAGAGTGTTTGCAAAGAGTAGAGACAGATTTGAAGCATAAGTTGGAATAAAATCTAGGCATACAGTGGAGCCATAGCCTCAGTAAAGTGCCCAAAATAAATAGAAGAAATGATTTTGCCTTTTTTCCTTTTCTCTTCTCTTATGCTCCTTGACGTATTTTATATTCCTAACTAATACAGATAGATATGAGGGTGCCTATCTTGACCTCAAAGAGTATATATATCTAGGTTAGGTAAGACTTACAAACAGAAAATATTTGGAAATGAGACAAGTACAGTATTCCAAAGGTTGTAGGCACTTAGAGGGAAGGATACACATGGGTATATGAAGAGTAGAGTTTCCCAAACCTAAGTTTTTTTCCTGTTATATCTGTATCTCTGTACTGTCATTTACTTAATATATTTATTTAAATAGGTGCATTTTCCCCTCCCAACTGAATTTCTTTTTAGAACACTTTACATCATTACCTCAGTGGAAAGCATGTATCATTTTCCATAAATAGAAATTAACTGAAAACAATCTAATACAGGGAAAACAATATTATTAAATTCTAGCCAAATAGGTTGTCTTCTGGAAGTTGCTGTAGTCATACAGAAAAATGAGCAAGAAAAGTTTAAATGACATACTAGTTCCAAACTCAGACTTTCTCCTTGATATAATCAGCAGATTGAAAAAGAATTCAAAAGAGAAAGAGTTTCTCTTCATGTGAGTTCATGTTCGATAGTGCTCTATCTGTGCCCCACTCAGGATCAGGGGTCTGTTCCTCACAAACGGGGACAAGCCAGTTTAGGCTCTGTTTCACTCAACAAACAGAATATTTATTGTGTATCTAATTGCTATACTACTGGACTTCTAATGAATAGAACACATTTCTCAAGGAAACAGCCTGCTAAATCCTGTGGTAACTGAGCATAGGGTGCTTTGTGAAATCAGAGAAGGCCCTCTGCCCCTGGAAAGCTAAATACCGGATGAGTCGAAGAAGGCCAAGTAGAGAGTGGTGGCATGGCAGGAATAAGGTGGGGAAGTGTTGGGCTACATACAGGGTGTTGCAGGCAAAAGAACAAACATAAACACTTTCGGGAACACATGCTCATTGTGCTACAATTTTGTCTTTGGATACACAAACCCTTAGGTTTTCTTCTCACAGTTAATATTTGGGAAGGCAGTATGGTTTATTGAGTAGAGTCAGGAAGCTTATCACTCTGACAGACCTTCATTAGAACCTACTGTGTGTCTGGTAGCATAGATAGAAGAATAATACACACAGGGACACTGCCCCACCAGAAGGTCACCGCGTGGTGAAGGAAACAGTATAAACATATGCTAGGTCCTTGGCTAAGAGGAGACTCTGCCTTGGGCCCGCTGCTGTAATAAACTGCACTCCACTAATAAAAAATAAATAAATAAATAAACATGCTATAAAATTGTGCTAAGTACCTTGAGCAAAGTGTTTCTGGAAGCAAGGGCTGTGGGTGTTTGAGGGGAGAGGCTTTAGAAAGGTGGTGACATATGAGCTGAGTCTTGAAGAGCAGGTAGATATTTGCCTCACAGTGGGGTGTGTGTGTGTGTGTGTGTGTGTGAGAGAGAGAGAGAGAGCTTGCGCACACGCGCGTGCATGCGCCTGGGACAAGATGTGGTTTTCTGGTATTTGTTTACTCTCTTGCTAACCTTTCTGGGACTCACCTTTCAAATTAGAAAAGGAAGGAGATCTGGGCGCCATTAGATAGTTTACCCTTAGTTTACTTGTTTTATTTTTTTCCAGTATAGAATTAGTTAATTGGTAAACTGCTATTATCTAGTCATCTGAAATATATCAACAAGTGTAAAAATCCCCAAAGAAAGCTTGAGACATTTATAGTAGTTAATTATCAGGATAGTGAATTCTTTAAAGTATGTGATGACTTGATATTTTACCTTGTTTCTCTCTTTCTCTCTTTTTTAAAATTAGGTTTAACCCAGAAGAATTTAGCTAAAAAGTTTGACTTCCCCATACCTTTGAGTGAAACTTCCAAAATAATGAAGAAGAACAAAAAGGTATATTTTTGCACAGGGGAACGAGTGATATTTTGAATTTTAGATTAACCTGTTTAAATACAAATGTGTGAAGAAACTCAAGACAAAAATAGTTCCATCTTTTGAAAAATTTAGTTTACCAAAATGAGAAAACTAGAATTGTCAGAAATGAAAGTGGGTTTGAAAATATTTATTAATCATGAAGAATATCCCATCCTGTTTTTGAAGATATAAAATACATTTTAATCAAAGTATAACTACAAGCTTTTTCAAAGCATGAAAGTACATATTCCATAGAATATAACAAACTCAGTGTAACATAAGAAAATCATGGATTTCACAGAAAAGTAAAAGGTGTCTATATTGTTGTCACAGTGCTCTTTTAAGGACAAGGGATATACGCTGTTTCTAGCAGGAAATCTGGCAAGCGTGGACCTTTATGCTGAACCATTTTCTTGTCAAGTTGTCCACATGTCATGGTAACTTCAGTGTTTTAAACATATTCAAGATCAGTTATTGTACTAATCTTTGTTTACCACCATATGTTTTACACTCCAGTTTAAAGAAATCATTAGTTGATAATGACACATAGATTATATTATTTCTGAATTTTAAGTTTGTTTGATTTCTAATCCGTATATGGTATAGAATAGCATTCAGAGTGACTAACTCTTTCAGCAAGTGTATTTTGAGTGAGCATTTAATCCTCCCACTATACTGAGAAGGTTTTCTTCTAAGAACCAGTTCCTCTTGCACAGTGGCCAGTGTTTGCCTATAACTACTGTGGGCCAGACACTGGGTGTAAATGCTTTATGTGTATTTCTCATGATGTCTAATAATCCAGTGTATGAAGTTACTCCTAGGTGAGATTAAAACACTTGCCTGATATTAAGCAACGGGTTAAGTGGTTAGGCTAGAATTTGAGCCTAGATTTCTTTTTATTTTTTTAAATTTTTTTTTTGAGCCTAGATTTCTATGTTTGCGTCTGTGGTCTCCATTCTTCCTATTCTAGTATATTCATGCTCTCTAGTAAGTTTGCTTTGGTATGTCCTAGGAGAAATGTTTGATTATTAACTAGAATAAAATACACTAAAAATCATATCATGGCCCAGTGGTTTAGACATAGGAATAGAAATTTATTATTTTTACTACCTTTCAAAACAAAATTGAGTATGATGAAACCATAGGACTTACTAGACATTGCCTTTGAAAGACCTTGCCATCATCCAGGAAAGTTTATTTATTATAAATTTCCCCAATTATTTATTTTTAATTTTTTGGCTATGCCATGCAGCATGTAGGATCTTAGTTCCCCAACCAGGGAACAAACTGCCTCCTGTGGAGTCTTAACCACTAGACCACCAGGGAAGTCCCCAGGACAAGTTAGTTTAAATACTACAGAGAGGAAATACTAAGAAGTTAGAAAAGGATATCAGAGAATTCAGTGAATATGGGAAGGCAATTTTGTTTAATTTTTAGGTCTCTGAGTGCTTTGTAATGATACTATCAAATCAAATGTCAAATATCATAGTTGACTTGGGGCTTCCCTTGTGGCTCAGCTAGTAAAGAATCCACCTGCAATGCAGGAGGCCTGGGTTCGATCCCTGGGTTGGGAAGATCCCCTGGAGAAGGGAACGGCTACCCACTCCAGTATTCTGGCCTAGAGAATTCCATAGACTGTATAGTCCATGGGGTTGCGAGGAGTTGGACACGACTGAATGACTTTCAGTCATCACAGTTGACTTACTCCTAGTTGTCTGCATCACACTGTAGTCTGTATTCTCTGCCAAGTGTTCCTTAACTGTGCTTATCTTTTGAAGGTTTTAGTATGGAATGGAGTGTACAAAATCATTTCAAAAATGCTTAAAGAAAATGAGAAATACAGACTTAGGCTGAAATGCCAACAGTTGTCTAGTGAAAGTAAGTAAACACAATTTTCGTTGTATTAAATAGAGCTGGTTTCTCTAATGCTTTATCTCCCTTGGATCACATTAGACCAGTAGTTTCCCTCATTGTCACATTCAGTGCACAGAACTGCAGAATCAAGGCTACCATTTTATCACTGTTCATTATAATTAAAAGTAGAAAGCATTGTAAAGTTCTAAATGTGGTGTAGACCACAGGTGTAGGTATGTGTGGAGGAGTGCAGAAAGTGAATGGTGACTGGAACGTCCTGAGCCAAGGAAACATGCTTGTCTCTTAAATCTGAAATATTTTTGTTAAATCTGAATTTGAGTGAGTGAGTGAAAGTTGTTCAGTCTTGTCCGACTCTTTGATACCCCATGGACTGTAGCCTGCCAGGCTCCTCTGTCCATGGAATTCTCCAGGTCAGAATACTGGAATGGGTATCCATTTCCTCCTCCAGGGGATCTTCCCTTCTCCAGGGGATCTTCCCAACCCGGAGATCAAACCCAGGTCTTCTGCATTACAGATGTATTCTTTACTGTCTGAGCCTCCAGGAAAGCCAGGTCACAAAACTCATCCATATAGATGAAGAAAAACATTTTAACTATATTATAGTGTACATTCCGTGTTACTTCATACAGTCACTTCCTTTTCATGATGCTGCAGTCCAATTTAATGCATTTAGCAAAATCTGCCCTTGAGTTATAGCCCTGATGTCATTATTTCATTCCTGGAAAACAATTCATAAATTAAACCATGTTTAAAACTGCATCAGTTGATGTTGTGGTCAGAGCAAAATTAGATGTAATTTAGTATGTTTATTAAAGTAATTGGAAGTTCTGGATTCTCAAACAATTAAGCTGGATAAAATTTATGTAACAAATAATGCCACATGAATTGCTTAATCATAAGTGATTTTCTTTCCTTCACATGCATGTCCTAATACATATATTACCATGCTGAATGTTTCTGTAGGTTTTTAGTATAGTTACTCAGTGACAACTTTTATTTTGACAGTCTATAAATCTGCAGAGTTTGATTTTGTGAAAAGTATTTTCATAAGATAATGGAAACAGAATGTTGTAAGCAATATAACACTGGAAACTCATTACTGTTCTTGTAATATTGCATTCATAATAGCATAATTTTTTTTGCAATAATGGTATTTATACTAATGTTCACATTAGTGATACTCTGCTTTGCTTTTCTTATCCAGTTAAGAAAGAGAATGAGGCAGGAGAGGGAATTAGGAGGAAAAAGCTGTCAGTGGTTTCTTAGGTGACAAGGATGCTTGTATAGGCAGAGAAATGTGCAAAAATATCGACATTGTTCTGTTAATCCAGATCCAGTTACTCTAATAAACACACTGGATTACATCTAAGTTTGCTCTGGCCATTACCTTGAACTCGTTAAATTCTTTTGTGCCTCAGCAGAAGGCCTTCTGAGCCCAGATTGCTCAGTGGTAAAGAATTCACCTGCCAAGCAGGAGACGTGGGTTTGATCCCTGGGTTGGGAAGATCTCCTGGAGAAGGAAATGGCAACCCACTCCAGTATTTCTTGTCTGGATAATCCCATGATCAGTGGGCTACAGTCCATGGGGTCACAAAGGAGTCAGACATGACTGAGGGACTAAGCAACAATAGGCCCTTTATTAAACATCAAATGATCTAATGGTCTTATAAGGATTATTTAGCAACTTAAATTGATATGCTGTATTTTCCAGAAGCTGCATGTTATAAAGGAAAAGTATCTTTGTAATTCATTATTTTATTACAATTTTAAATAAGATTATAGAAGCTAATAATTATATTTTTAAATGTATTATAATTCTTGTTCCTTAATATATGTTTATTAATGGAAAAACCAGTGCCAGAGACCAACTTGAATTTTCCTTATACTTTATCTTGTTCCTAGATTCAAAAGATACAAAATGAATCTTCCTGTCATCTTCTGGTAAGAACACACTTAAATAAAAATAAAAAAGTATAGACTTTCCGCTTCGCCTTTACATTCTACCGTCTCCAACCTTTAGTGAATACCTATTGCCTAATTTCAGCCTGTTTGCTTTTTTAAACCCAGTGTTTGACACCTAGAAGGCATTTATTAAATGTTTATTGAAATTTAATAAGATTCATTCAGGCCTCATATTCACAGTGCTATTGAAACTACTTTCTCCATGGTCCACCTTTTTTTGTTTTTTATTTTTGTTCATGTATCTGCTTAGTTCTGTTTTCTTTTTGAAGATGCTGTCACATTTAATATTATTTTACTACTATTCCTTCAAAATTTTTTTTTTTACTTATAACATTAAAGACTGTGTCATGGTTCTCTTTCTACCTTTCTGAGTGTATTTTCTGTGTATCTTTTACTTGTCCTTTTTGCTTCCATCTAATAACAAATGCTGCTATTGGAGTAATTGGTTCCATTCTCTCTTTATGGGCTTCTCAGGTGGCACTAGGCAGCGGTAAAGAACCTGTCTGACAGTGCGGGAGACATAAGAGACGCAGGTTCGATCCCTGGGTCAGGAAGCTCTCTTGGAGAATGGCATAGAAACCCACTCCAGCATTCTTGCCTGGAGAATCCCATGGACAGAGGAGCCTGGTGATCTACAGTCCCAGGAATCAAACCCAGGTCTCCCATACTGCAGGCAGATTAGTATTCTTTAATCTGTAACAACACTTCAGTCTTTCTTTGTCTTTTATGATATTGACAATTTTGAAGAGTGCAGGCCAATTATTTTTCCGTCTGTCCACTTGGAGTTGCACAGAGCTGAACATGACTGAAGCGACTTAGCATGCACATTCTCTCTTCACATACTTATTCTGAGATAATGCACCTGTTTTGTAGCTCAGTTACTCTTTCTGGGTGTATGACCCTTAAATATCTATTTCACTTCTGACCTCTGGTCAAGTCCCTCTGAATTTCTCTAGGCTGTTCTGCATTTACTTTTAAATGCCACATGGCTTAAACTGATCATGTCATCCCCCTTAGTTTTTTTTTTTTCCATTTGTGCCCTGGTTTACTTATCCTCTGGACTCTTTCAATTCTTAGGGATAGGTTACACCCAGTTTGGTGGGGTTTGGGAAGTAGTAGAGAAGGTAAGTAAGATGAGCTTTGGTGAAGAGAAATTACACTTCTATAAGTGAGAATGTGGGGGAAGGGAGTATATGGACATCAGCAAATTCATGGAGTCCAAGAAAGTGTTTAGGCATGTACAGTTTTATTAAACTTATTTAAAGTAGTCATAGTAAAGAAGGGTATACAGTATACTGAAACTTTGTTTCAAGTTGACTCACCTGGATACTTGGCCAAGGATTTGTACTTAATTCCGTAGGCAATGAAGAAACATGGAATGGTTTCTTAATGAATTCTAAATGATTTATTCTAAATGATTTCAAATGTATATACAGATTGCAAGAAGAATACAAAGACCTTCAGAATACACTTTGCTTGGGTTCACCAATTTTTACATCTTGCCACATGTGCTTTGTCATTATCCTACTCCCCATTCCTCTTTCTCTGTGTATGTGTAAAGTCTTGCCCCTTAATACTTTAGTGTGTATATCCTAAGAGCCAGGATATCTTTATTTTTACAATCACACTATAATTATCAAATTCGGAACATTTATCACTGTTATAAAATTTTTATAAAATCTATAGTCTGTATTCCAATTTTTTCTTGTGCCATTAATGTCCTTAATGGGATTTTTTTTCTTACAGAAGATCTGATCAAGAGTCATGTATCATTACATTAATTAAGAGTCATTAATTGTAATGTCTCTTTAATGTAATGTATTAGTCACTGAGTTGTGTCCAACTCTTTGCAACCCCATGGACTGTAGCCCACTAGACTCCTCTGTCTATAAGTTTCTTGGAGTAGGTAGCCATTCCCTTCTCCAGGGGATCTTCTCAACCCAGGAATTAAACCCAGGTCTCCTGTACTGCAGGCAGATTAGTATTCTTTAATCTGTAACAACTCTTCAGTCTTTGTTTGTCTTTTATGATATTGACAATTTTGAAGAGTGTCACCTAGAGCCAGACATCCTGGAATGTGAAGTCAAGTGGGCCTTAGAAAGCATCACTATGAACAAAGCTAGTGGATGTGATGGAATTCCAGTTGAGTGATTTCAAATCCTGAAAGATGATGCTGTGAAAGTGCTGCACTGAATATGCCAGCAAATTTGGAAAACTCAGCAGTGGCCACAGGACTAGAAAAGGTCAGTTTTCCATTCCAATCCCTAAGAAAGGCAATCCCAAAGAATGCTCAAACTACCGCACAATTACACTCATCTCACACACTAGTTAAGTAATGCTCGAAATTCTCCAAGCCAGGCTTCAGCAATACGTGAACCGAGAACTTCCAGGTGTTCAAGCTGGTTTTAGAAAAGGCAGAGGAACCAGAGATCAAATTGCCAATATCTGCTGGATCATCGAAAAAGCAAGAGAGTTCCAGAAAAACATCTATTTCTGCTTTCTTGACTCTGCCAAAGCCTTTGACTGTGTGGATCACAATAAATTGTGGAAAATTCTGAAAGAGATGGGCATACCAGACCACCTGACCTGCCTCTTGAGAAACCTGTATGCAGGTCAGGAAGCAACAGTTAGAACTGGACATGGAACAACAGACTGGTTCCAAATAGGAAAAGGAGTACGTCAAGGCTGTATATTGTCACCCTGCTTATTTAACTTATATGCAGAGTACATCATGAGAAACGCTGGGCTGGAAGAAGCAAAAGCTGGAATCAAGATTGCCAGGAGAAATATCAGTAACCTCAGATATGCAGATGACACCACCCTTATGGCAGAAAGTGAAGAGGAACTAAAAAGCCTCTTGATGAAAGTGAAAGAGAGAGTGAAAAGCTGGCTTAAAGCTCAACATTCAGAAAACTAAGATCATGCCATCTGGTCCCATCACCTCATGGGAAATAGATGGGGAGACAGTGGAAACAGTGTCAGACTTTATTTTTCTGGGCTCCAAAATCACTGCAGATGGTGATTGCAGCCATGAAATTAAAAGACGCTTACTCCCTGGAAGAAAAGTTATGACCAGCCTAGATAGCATATTAAAAAGCAGAGACATTACTTTGCCAACAAAGGTCTGTCTGGTCAAGGTTATGGTTTTTCCAGTGGTCATTTATGAATGTGAGAGTTGGACTATAAAGAAAGCTGCGTGCCAAAGAATTTGAACTGTGGTGTTGGAGAAGACTCTTGAGAGTCCCTTGGACTGCAAGGAGATCCAACCAGTCTATCGTAAAGGAGATCAGTCCTGGGTGTTCATTGGAAGTACTGATGCTGAAGCTGAAACTTCAATACTTTGGCCACCTCATGCGAAGAGTTGACTCATTGGAAAAGTCCCTGATGCTTGGAGGGATTGGGGGCAGGAGGAAAAGGGGACGACAGAGGATGAGATGGCTGGATGGCATCACCGACTCGATGGGCATGAGTTTGAGTAAACTCCGGGAGTTTGTGTTGGACAGGGAGGCCTGGCTTGCTGCGATTCATGGGGTCGCAAAGAGTCAGACATGACTGAGCGACTGAACTGAACTGAACTGAGGCCAATTGTTTTTCAGTCTATCTGTCTGGACTTGCTGATACATTCTCCTGATTTGATTCATATTTTGCATTTTTGGTTGGTACATTATATAAGTAATGTTACTTTCTTCTCAGAACTTCACATCAGGAGTCATGTGGTCTTCATTTATCTCTTATTGAGGATGTTAACTTTGATCTATTGGTTAAGATGTCCAGTTTTCTACTATACATAGTTACTGTTTTTCCTTTTATAATTAGTAAGTATTTTATGGAAAGATAATAAGAAATTATGCAAATATCTTGTACATTGTCAGTATAGGACGTTTCAAAGCAGTGGGTTGATCAGGTGTGCATTTTGAAAAGAATCTGATGTCATTTTGTGAAAAAGTGGAATGGAGGCAAGACAGAAGGTGAAAAAGAAAATCTAGGGATTGTAATAGCAGTCCAAGGGAAAAGTGAAATGCACTAGAAAAGTGGAGAGGAGACAAATGACTAGATGTAGGGAAATATGTAGATGATACTGAGGTTTGAGAATGAATAGGTAAGAAATAAGGAAGTCAAAAGAAAGAATTGGTTTTATGAACCTACTTAGTTTTATTTTGGCGTGTAGGATTTTCAAACAGTAGGGACTCAGGTGAAAACTGTAAGCAATTGGAAGTGTTGGAGCCTGTGTGATACCGATACTGCAAAAAGGTCATATGCAGTTCTAGCGGTAGGTGCAGATGAAACCTCAGCATGGGGAAGGAGGGAGAGGAGAGGACTGAGAACACAATGTCGGGCATGCCTCGGATGAAGAGGAAGTCTCAGGCTCTCCAAGAGGGATCCTAGGGGCATGATTAGGAGTATTGAGAGAAGTGATTGAGAGAGGGGATACAAATGAAGCTTGCAGGAGATCAAGGGACTGATCTCAAAGGGAATGAGTTCAAAGGAGGGCATTGACCTTGTTCAGTGACAGTATAGGGGTTTGAAAAGCTGTGAACATTTGTTTAAGAGTTCCAACACTTAGAAGTAAAGCAAAAATTCCAAGTGTTGACAGTGACCATCCTTGCAATGACTTTGCTTGTGAGTGGCTGGAGTGGCCTGGTGATAAAGGCTTGTAGTATAGTGTTTTGTGGCACAGTTCTTGTAATTGGGACTGTCACCAAGGGTATTGACAGGAACTGGGGAAGAGAAGAAAATATGAATTACACATTGAGTCCCTCAGAAGCTTTTTATGGTCAACTAGAAAAGGCAGCTTCCCTGGTAGCTCAGGTGGTAAAGAATCTGCCTGCAATGCAGGAGACCTGGATTTGATCCCTGTGTGGGGAAGATCCCTTGTTGAGAATACCCACTCCAGTATTCCTGCTGGGGTAGCCAGAAAGGAGCCTGGAAGACTACAATCCAAAGGGTCTCAGAGAGTTGGACATGACTGAGCAAATGAGCCCACATAGAGAAAGTGAAAGCTATCAAAACAGTAAGTGCAGGGAGTGGCTAACTGTTGCTTTGCTGTATTAGAAATGTTACAGTTTTTCAGTAACTACTAATTGTGACATTTTATATTAACAAGAATTCAATTTTGTCCTCTTTTATTTAGGTTTAACCTATGTCTGGATCTGTTACCAAAGAAGATTATGAAGAGTTTAAAGACGGAATTTTAACTTGTCATAATTATATGGTTTGTTGGAATTAAAACTTGAACAGTTGAGCAGAAGAAACTACACTTTTTATCAATTAGTGTTTCTTTGAAAATTAATAAAAATTTTAAATGTTGTTATATGCATACAGGTATTATTTTGAGAATTAATACTTATTCCATACTCATTAAAATTATTATTTTACGTAAAATTTAAATTAGCATATCAGTATAATTGCATGCATTTAAAATTGCCAACTTTTCCCTTTTAATAATGAATCTGTAGCCGCTGTTTTATTTATCTCTTCATATAGATTTAATTAAGTTAAATTTGGATTCACTTAAATTATTTTTGGCTTCCTCACTTTTTCTAAATTCCTCAATTATGATAAAAACCTACCATTTACATAGAAATTGTTTGAGGTGTTTAATAGTTATTTAAGCCATCTTTTTATCTGAGGGAAAATTAGTAAATTTATGCAAATTCTATATTATAATATGGAGTATTTTGGAGAAATGTTGGATAGAGATCAAAGACATTCTTCTCCTTTATAGGCTCCTAATTAGATACATTTTTAAGTCGATAAATGAGAGATTTAGAACTTTGAAAATAATTTAGAAGTGTTTTTCAGTGAAGTCCCTGTTTTTCTATTCAATGTTAGTAGTAATCTTCTAGTGCCTATAGCAGTTCTGCTTTTTGCTGATGTAGTCTCTCTCCCTAAATTGTATAAGAGACTGGAGCTAAAAATATAGGAGGAAGGAGACAAAAGGATGTTTTCTCATCATCAAGCTCCATGTGCATTCCTTGCTTCTTTCCCTGAGTAAATTTGGCTCAGTTCAGTCACTTAGTCCTGTCTGACTCTTTGCGACCCCATGGACTGCATCACACCAGAGTTCCCTGTCCATCACCAACTCCCAGAGCTTGCTCAATCTTGTGTCCATTGAGTCGCTGATGCCATCTAACCGTCTCATCCTCTGTCGTCCCCTTTTCCTCCCGCCTTCGATCTTTCCCAGCATCAGGGTCTTTTCCAGTGAGTCAGTTCTTCACATCAGGTGGCCACAGTATTGGAGTTTCAGCTTCACCATCAGTCTTTCCAATGACTATTCAGGACTGATTTCCTTTAGGATGGACTGGCTCAATCTCCTTTAAGTCCAGGAGACTCTCAAGAGTCTTCTCCAACACCACAGTTCAAAAGCATCAATTCTTCAGTGCTTATCTTTATAGTCCAACTCTCACATCCGTACATGACTACTGGAAAAACCATAGCCTTGACTAGATGGACCTTTGTTTGCAAAGTAATGTCTCTGCTTTTTAATATGCTGTCTAGGTTGGTCATAACTTTTCTTCCAATGAACAAGTGTCTTTTAATTTCATGGCTGCAGTCACCATCTGCAGTGATTTTGGAGCCCAAAAAAATAAAGTCTGTCACTGTTTCCACTGTTTCCCCATTTATTTGCCATGAAGTGATGGGACCAGATGCCATGATCTTAGTTTTCTGAATGTTGAGCTTTAAGCCAACTTTTTCACTCTTCTCTTTCACTTTCATCAAGAGGCTCTTTAGTTCTTGTCTTCACTTTCTGCCGTAAAGGTGGTGTCATCTGCATATCTGAGGTTATTGATATTTCTCCCAGCCATCTTGATTCCAGCTTGTGCTTCATCCAGCCCGGCATTTCGCATGATGTACTCTGCACATAAGTAAATAAGCAGGGTGACTATATACAGCCTTAACGTACTCCTTTCCCTATTTGGAACCAGTCTATTGTTCCATGTACAGTTCTAACTGTTGCTTTACCCCTGCGTTAAAGGTCCCCTTTTTTAATCCAGGATGATAACAGTGATGTGTATTTTTTTGAGTGTACTGAGAGGGTGAGCTTCCTCATTTCTCTTACAGTGGCATTATAGAGTGACAATAAAGTAGAATTCTCATGAAGTGGTACAAGATGTAAGGGTTGTAAGATAATTCATGATGTTAGTTATAAGTTGACTATTTCATGAGACTGGAACAGCCTAGGGTTGTTGCGTCTTTACCAAATCCACCTACTTCCAGTTGAAGGACACATTGCCTGAATAAATGGGCCCTGCCTGCCATGCAGTGTCCAAAGGTCCCTTAGCAGGGAGGGTCATGCAACTTCTTTAGAGTGTACTGGGCAAATGTTCTGCCTGCTAAATTCTTGGGCAATGCTTCAAATTTTAGTTTATACAATTTAAATCATTGTAAAATGAGACAATGACTTGTTTACACTGCAATTTATGTTGCATAAGGTTTTATGATGAATGTAAATGAAGATGTTAGATTCACTTCAATGTAGGTTTATATTTATGTAAGTTATACTACTTGACATAGTAGTCTGTTTTAATTTATCAAGTGTGTCAGTATTTATGCGACATGGCTTCCCTCATAGCTCAGTTGGTAAAGAATTCGCCTGCAATGCAGGAGACCCCAGTTCAATTCCTGGGTCAGGAAGATCTGCTGGAGAAGGGATAGGCTACCCACTCCAGTATTCTTGGGCTTACCCTGTGGCTCAGCTGGTAAAGAATCTGCCTGCAATGTGGGAGACCAGGGTTCTATCCCCTGGGTGGGAAGATCACATGAGTCTAGTGCTGGATACAAGCTTTGTTTGTTTCTCTGTTCTAGACCCATGGAATAAGGGCTTCCCTCATGGCCCAGTGGATAGAGAATCTGCCTGCAGCACAGGGGACACAGGAGATACAGGTTTGATCCCTGGATTGGGAAGATCCCCAGGGAAAGGAAATGGCAACCCACTCGAGTGTTCTCACCTAAAAAATCTCATGGATAGAGGAGCCTGGTGGGCTATAGTACATGGGGTCGCAAAGATTCGGAAACGACTGAGCGACTAAGCATGCACAGTGATGATAGACTAGATTTGAGTTTGGGAGCCAAGCCTGTGGAAATGGAGTTGGAAGCACGCTGGTGCTCCTTTTGTTACAGAGAGGACGCTTGAAGGGCAGTGGTATACAACTGGAATAGCATCATAAGTTCCTAAGTCAGGGACCATATATCTATGGCATCTATGTAAATATGCTGCTCAGATTTTCTCCCATGGGGGACATAATTGATGGCCTACCTGAACTGCATTGCAAATCGAGTGCTGCATTTGCATGAGGCCCTTGTTTCCCAATTATTTGCTTGTAGCCAGTCATTAAGCATGGCGGGGATATTAAGGCAGGCACATTTCTGTGAAATGGGCCTTAAAGACTCCCCATTTGCCTTGCTGAAAGTCTCTTAGAACCACAACAGAGAGAGGGAATCTAAGACTTTTCCTACCCAACTCTCTTTCCTCACCCCTTTCTCCTGCAGAGATCAGTCCTTCGCCACGATGGGATGGCTCTCCTGGCCTCCCCTGACACTCTGTATTTTCCCTCACAGGCATTTCTTCAGTAAGTACTTGCACATCTGATTTCATCTTGGTTTCTGTTTTTGAGAAGTGGTGATGTCAGGAGTGGTCTGATAAAGTAGGCAGTGAGATGGGGCACTGGGATGGTGTGCTTACCATCAAGATGGCAACAACACTCCTTGAATGGTGTGTGCAATATGGAGAGTCTCTTGCACATGGTGGTGGTCCTGTTCTTAAAGATTTCACCTGAGGTCTCTTCGAAAAACTTCACAGTGAAGTAAATGTCTTGGCAGGTGTGTTGATCCAAGCATTTGAAAGATACAGGGTGAGTAATGCTTCAAATATAGCTCAGTTGTCTGGTTACTGCTATGCTGTGTTAACACCCTACAGACAGGATAGTAAGAAACTCTATGTCCATTAACAAACAGTTAAAGAATAAATGTAAGGACCAGTGCTTCTCTCTGGTAGTTTATTGAAAAGTCTTTGTCTGTTGCAGTGGAAGAGCAAACTTTGTTAAGTGGCAAACAGGATCTTAGAGCTAAATTTGCAGAGCTCCATAGATGAATAAATACTCAAGGCAGGTCTGCTGTGACAAAGTCAGGGCCCAGGTTGGAGAAATCTGAGGCCCTGGAATATATAATTGCCCTATCTAGATGGATTTCCCAGAAGTTGTTGGCTCTGCAGATTCCCTTGAACCCTTGGAGTTTGTAAGGTAGTCTACCCTTTCCCTGTGCTTCAAGGTGTTGTAGAAGCCCCTCCTCTTCAAGGCAGTGTGTGTCTCCTCAGGAGCTGCCCTCAGCTCCTCTCCTGGCTACTAGCCCAACTGGAAAAGAGCTAGGCCAGATAAGGCAGGGAAGAGATTACAAACAGAAGGAGCTCTAAGAGTTAGCTAGCATGCCGTGTCATGAGGAAGGAGCATACCCCAGGGATTGGCTTTTGAAGGTGCTTGATCAAAGGGGCTGAAACATAAGACTATACTTAATAAAGAATTCATAGACATGGGGGAACTTTTTTTGGGTAAATGGGGAAAGACGAATACTCAGGATTCTTGGACATATGTTTTGAGTTTACTTGAATTCTGGAGCTCCAAAACATCTTCAAAGCCCTCCAAAGAGTGGGGGCATCTCAGGACCAGGTGATAAATGGAATCCTGGTTAAGATCTGAAAAACTACTCAATGGTTGTTTCCATAGTTCTCAGGTATACAGTTGATATACCTGGTAGTTGGAGTAATCTCCATACCAGATACTTGTCCTTTGTGCTAAGGGTCTCATAGTGGGGAACGACAAGTGGATATGTCTGGAATGTCCCCCTTTCCCCAGCCAAGATATTAAATTTGAAAAGCAAGATTATATTCTATGGGATGAAGGGAGAGTAAAGATCTAAGTGATTTGAGGATAGTGATTCCTATCATGCCTCTTTTAAATTTACCAGTCTTACCCCTGAAGAAACTAGATGGATCCTGGAGAATAATTGTGAACTACCTCAGACTTAACCAAATAGTAGCACATTTTGCAGCTGCTGTGCTAGAAAAGTATCTTTGGTGGAGCAGGAACAGGATATGTAGCTATTGATGCATCAAATGAATTTTTTTTCATCCCAATCAGAAAGGGTCAGAGGCAGTTGCATTCATGCAGGGCAGACAGTATTCATTTAGTTTTGCCTTAGGGCTATGTTAACGTTCCTGCCTTTCATTATATTATAATACAAAAGGATCCAGACTGCTTGGTCATCCCACAAAACATCACAGTGATTCATTAACATTAATAATGCTGATCAGGCAAGTCAAACAAACAGGGCTAGTACTCTAAAAACCTTGACAATGCACCTGTGCTCCAGAGTGTGTAAAATAAACTGCAAAGTTTCAAAGACTTTCTTGAATTTTTAGTGAAGATTTTAGGATTCCAATGAAGAAAACTTCACTGATGTTTTTAGGGTCCAGTGGTCAGAAATATGCCAAGATATCCCTAACAAAGGGGAAAAAAAGTAAAAATGTATACTAAATCCTTTGCCACAGAAATTGAAGCACATGGGTGGTAGTCTTCTTTGATTCTAGATGAAATACATTTTTCACCTAGGAATGTTGACCTGGTCCATGTATTAAGTGACGTAGAAGGGTTGCCCATGTATTAAGTGATGTAGAAGGGTTGCCAACTTTGAGTGGGACCTTGTGACCCAGTGCGGGAAAGAGCTCTGCGGTAGGTCCAGGCTGTGGTGTAAGCAGTCGTGTTGCTTGGGTCCTAAGCTTTGAAAGGCCCTATGGTGTTGGAGATACTTTAAGTGGGAAGAGAGGTAGTGTGAAGCTTATGAAAAGCTTAACACATGCCATCATAGAATTATAAACTATAATAAATTATACATTTATGTCTACAGAATGAAATAAAATACCTTTTGAGAAATAGCTCCAACATGTTTTGGGGTTCTGGAAGAGAGAGACTGCATGGTAATGAAGCACCAAAGACTGTGAATCTGAAACTTCACTTTATGAAAAGAATTCTGTTGAACCTATCTAGTCAAAAAATCAGAATACCTGCAGCAGACTATCATCAGATGGAAATACCACATCTGGGAAGGAAGACTAAGCAGGACTGGAGAGCATAAGGCACGTGAGCAAGTAGGTCACCTGCATCAATTGCATTAGCTCCGCTCCCCACCTTGGACCTCATGGCCACATAGGCAGTCTCATGTAGTACAATCAGCTGGAAGAGCAGGAAAAGTCTGAGCTCTCGTTTTTGGATGCATTGGTTTGATCATGAATGCAAGCCAGTATATGTGGTGGTAGCATGGCAGTCCTCTTTCCAGAATGGAAAGGGAAAAGAGCAGAGTTGGAAACAGCACACCCAATCATTCATTTATTTTATTTTATTATTTTTTTTTCAGTGGGTTTTGTCATACATTGATATGAATCAGCCATAGAGTTACACGTATTCCCCATCCCGATCCCCCCTTCCACCTCCCTCTCCACCCGATTCCTCTGGGTCTTCCCAGTGCACCAGGCCCGAGCACTTGTCTCATGCATCCCACCTGGGCTGGTGATCTGTTTCACCATAGATAATATACATGCTGTTCTTTCGAAACATCCCACCCTCACCTTCTCCCACAGAGTTCAAAAGTCTGTTCTGTACTTCTGTGTCTCTTTTTCTGTTTTGCATATAGGGTTGTCGTTACCATCTTTCTAAATTCCATATATATGTGTTAGTATGCTGTAATGTTCTTTATCTTTCTGGCTTACTTCACTCTGTATAATGGGCTCCAGTTTCATCCACCTCATTAGGACTGATTCAAATGAATTCTTTTTGATGGCTGAGTAATATTCCATGGTGTATATGTACCACAGCTTCCTTATCCATTCATCTGCTGATGGGCATCTAGGTTGCTTCCATGTCCTGGCTATTATAAACAGTGCTGCGATGAACATTGGGGTGCACGTGTCTCTTTCAGATCTGGTTTCCTCAGTGTGTATGCCCAGAAGTGGGATTGCTGGGTCATATGGCAGTTCTATTTCCAGTTTTTTAAGAAATCTCCACACTGTTTTCCATAGCGGCTGTACTAGTTTGCATTCCCACCAACAGTGTAAGAGGGTTCCCTTTTCTCCACACCCTCTCCAGCATTTATTGCTTGTAGACTTTTGGATAGCAGCCATCCTGACTGGCGTGTAATGGTACCTCATTGTGGTTTTGATTTGCATTTCTCTGATAATGAGTGATGTTGAGCATCTTTTCATGTGTTTGTTAGCCATCTGTATGTCTTCTTTGGAGAAATGTCTGTTTAGTTCTTTGGCCCATTTTTTGATTGGGTCATTTATTTTTCTGGAATTGAGCTTCAGGAGTTGCTTGTATATTTTTGAGATTAATCCTTTGTCTGTTTCTTCATTTGCTATTATTTTCTCCCAATCTGAGGGCTGTCTTTTCACCTTACTTATAGTTTCCTTTGTAGTGCAAAAGCTTTTAAGTTTCATTAGGTCCCATTTGTTTAGTTTTGCTTTTATTTCCAATATTCTGGGAGGTGGGTCATAGAGGATCTTGCTGTGATTTATGTCGGAGAGTGTTTTGCCAATGTTCTCCTCTAGGAGTTTTATAGTTTCTGGTCTTACATTTAGATCTTTAATCCATTTTGAGTTTATTTTTGTGTATGGTGTTAGAAAGTGTTCTAGTTTCATTCTTTTACAAGTGGTTGACCAGTTTTCCCAGCACCACTTGTTAAAGAGGTTGTCTTTTTTCCATTGTATATCCTTGCCTCCTTTGTCAAAGATAAGGTGTCCATAGGTTCGTGATTTATCTCTGGGCTTTCTATTCTGTTCCATTGATCTATATTTCTGCTTGTCCAGTACCATACTGTCTTATGACTGTGGCTTTTTTCAGTAGAGTCTGAAGTCAGGCAGAGTTGATTTCCTCCGTTCATTCTCTTCTCAGATTACTTTTGCTTTAAGAGGTTTTTGGTATTTATCATACAAATTGTTGAAATTATTTGTTCTAGTTCTGTGAAAAAATACCGTTGGTAGCTTGATAGGGATTGCATTGAATCTATAGATTGCTTTGGGTAGAATAGCCATTTTGACAATATTGATTCTTCCAATCCATGAACACGGTATGTTTCTCCATCTGTTTGTGTCCTCTTTGATTTCTTTCATCAGTGTTTTATAGTTTTCTATGTATAGGTCTTTTGTTTCTTAGGTAGATATACTCCTAAGTATTTTTACCCACTCACAACTATGGATAGATCAACTAAACAGAAAATTAAGCAAGGAAACACCAACCTTAAATGACACAATGGACCAGCTAGACCTAATCTGAATCCTATAGGACATTCACCCGAAAACAGTCACACTTCACCTTTTTCTCAAGTTCTGCACACGGAACCTTCTCCAGAATAGATCACATCCATGGGCCATAAATCTGGCTCTTGGAAAAATTCAAAAAAAATTGAAATCATTACAGTCATCTTTTCTGACCACAGTGCAGTAAGATTAGATCTCAATTACAGGAAAAAAATTATTAAAAATTCAACATATGGAGGCTAAACAACACGCTTCTGAATAACCAACAAATCATAGAAGAATCAAAATATGTATAGAAATGAATGAAAATGAAAACACAACAACCCAAAACCTATGGGACACTGTAAAAGCAGTGCTAAGGGGAAGGTTCATAGCATTACAGGCTTACATCAAGAAACAAGAAAAAAGCCAAATAAATAACCTAACTCTACACCTAAAGCAATTAGAGAAGGAAGAAATGAAGAACCCCAGAGTTAGCAGAAGGAAAGAAATCTTAAAAATTAAGGCAGAAATAAATGCAATAGAAACTAAAGAGACCATAGCAAAAATCAACAAAGCTAAAAGCTGGTTTTTTGAAAAAATAAACAAAATTGACAAACCATTAGCAAGACTCATTAAGAAACAAAGAAAAACCAAATTAACAAAAATAGAAATGAAAATGGAGAGATCACAACAGACAACACTGAAATACAAAGGATCATAAGAGACTACTACCAGCAGCTCTATGCCAATAAAATGGACAACTTGGATGAAATGGACAAATTCTTAGAAAAGTATAACTTTCCAAAACTGAACCAGGAAGAAATAGAAGATCTTAACAGAACCATCACAAGCAAGGAAATTGAAACTGTAATCAAAAATCTTTCAGCAAACAAAAGCCCAGGACCAGATGGCTTCACAGCTGAATTCTACCAAAAATTTAGAGAAGAGCTAACACCTATCTTACTCAAACTCTTCCAGAAAATTGCAGATGAAGGTAAACTTCCAAACTCATTCTATGAGGCCACCATCACCCTAATCCCAAAACCAGACAAAGATGCCACAAAAAAAGAAAACTACAGGCCAATATCACTGATGAACATAGATGCAAAAATCCTTAACAAAATTCTAGCAAACAGAATCCAACAACATATTAAAAAAATCATACACCATGACCAAGTGGGCTTTATCCCAGGAATGCAAGGATTCTTTAATATCCGCAAATCAATCAATGTAATACACCACATTAACAAATTGAAAGATAAAAAACCATATGATTATCTCAATAGATGCAGAGAAAGCCTTTGACAAAATTCAACACTCATTTATGATTAAAACTCTCCAAAAAGCAGGAATAGAAGGAACATACCTCAACATTATAAAAGCTATATATGACAAACCCACAGCAAGCATCACCCTCAATGGTGAAAAATTGAAAGCATTTCCCCTGAAATCAGGAACAAGACAAGGGTGCCCACTCTCACCACTACTATTCAACATAGTGTTGGAAGTTTTGGCCACAGCAATCAGAGCAGAAAAAGAAGTAAAAGGAATCCAGATAGGAAAAGAAGAAGTGAAACTCTCGCTGTTTGCAGATGACATGATCCTCTACATAGAAAACCCTAAAGACTCTACAGAAAATTACTAGAACTAATCAATGAATATAGTAAAGTTGCAGGATATAAAATTAACACACAGAAATCCCTTGCATTCCTATATACTAACAATGAAAAAACAGAGAAATTAAGGAAACAATACCATTCACCATTGCAACAAAAAGAATAAACTACATTCATTTATTTTAGAAGTGACCCATGGTGAGAATGTATGGATTCCTGGGGTGCAGGCAAGGCTCTGACCATCTCCTTTGGAGCTGTCATCAAATTGTAACAATGGTCTATGATTTTGAAAAAAAATAAAGATTGGTATAATTGGCTTATTTTCAAGTGTTAATTACATGTTAAGGTGTAAAGATACTCCAGGTAAAATGATCCAGTGAATAAAATAATGAAGCAATAAGAAAAAAGGATAACTCAAAATGGATCATAAATCTAAATGTAAAATGTAAAGCCATAAAATGTTTAGAAGAAAATATAGAAGAAAGGCTTCATGAGAGAGGATTAAGCAAAGAATTCAAAGCAAGTAAGTTTGATTTCATCAAATTAGGAAGAAAAAAACTGTACATGAATAATCAAAGCATCTTGCTTTGTAATAGCCCCAAATTGAAAACAATCCAGATATCCTTCATCAGATGAATAACTAAACAAATGTGGAATACTACTCAGCAATGCAAAGAAACAAACTATTGATACATACAATCTGATGAATCTCCAGAGAATTATGCCAAGTGAAAAAAAGTCCCAAAAGGTTATATACTGTATTCTATTTATATAGCATTCCTGAAATGGGAAAATTATAGAAATGGACAATAGATGAGTGGTTTCCAGGGATTAAGGGAGAGTTGGGGGCTTGAGAGAAGTGCATACAACTATAATAAGGTGAATTCTATTGATTTATTTTCAAATGTTGAATAAGCCTTGCATTTCTGAAATAAACTCTGCTTGGGTATGATGTGATACCCTTTTCTGTATGTTATTAGAATTGACTTGCTATTATTCTGTTGAGGATTTTTGCCTTTATATTCATGATGGGTGTTGATCTATAGTTTTCTCTTATTGCAATGTTTTGGTATCACAGTAATGCTATTCTCATATAATGTAAGGTGAATACATGTTTAGAACTGTAATGACCTGTGATAAAGGTCAGTTCATAACTCTGTTATTAGGTAGTATCTCTACTCCTGGTAATGCTTCTTGCTCTGAAGTCTGGTTTGATGTTAACACAGCCACATCAGTCTGCTTTTGCTTGTCACTGAATGGTGTGTCTTTTTCCGTGCTATTACTTTCAATGTGTCCATGTTATATTTAAAGTATAGTTTGGGTAGAAAGCCTATAACTGTTTTTAAATTTTGGCTTTTAATTGGTATGTTTAGGCCATTTAGAATAAGTACAATTATTGATGTTATT
This sequence comes from Cervus canadensis, assembly GCF_019320065.1. NCBI lineage: Eukaryota > Metazoa > Chordata > Mammalia > Artiodactyla > Cervidae > Cervus > Cervus canadensis. Next base: position 5,388,650 of record NC_057401.1, read on the forward strand.
GGATTAAAGTCTACCACCTAAGTAGCTATTTTTTTGTGATTCGGTCTCTTTTGATTCTCTGTTTTCTTTTAGATTGGGTGTTTTTTTATTATTCCATTTTATTTCAATTATTGGCTTACATATTAGTTGTCCATTGCTTTACAGCAAATTATCCCCAAATTTAGTGGCTTAAAAACACACACATTTATTATCTCACGATTTCTATAAGTCAGGAATAACAGCCACAGCTGAACTGAATACTCTGTTTCATGGTCTCTTTCAAGGCCTCTAAGTATCAGCTCAACATCTGTGGTCTTATCTGAAGGCTTGACTGGGGAAAGATCTACTTCCAAGTTCACTCATTGGTTATTGGCAGCATTTGGTTCCTTTTTAATTATTAGCTTATTGTTATTGTTCAGTCACTCAGTTATGTCCAACTCTTTGTAGCCACGTGGACTGCAGCACACCAGCCTTCCCTGTCTTTCACTGTCTCCTAGAGCTTGCTCAAACTATGTCCGTTGAGTCGATAATGCCATCCAACCATCTTATCCTCTGTTGCCCCCTTCTCCTCCCACCCTCAATTCCTTGTAATGTAGGCCTCTTCAAAATAGTGAAAATATTGCTGCTGCTGCTAAGTCACATCAGTTGTGTCTGACTCTGTGCGAGTGAAAATATTGCTGCTGCTGCTAAGTCACATCAGTCGTGTCTGACTCTGTGCGACCCCAGAGACGGCAGCCCACCAGGGTCCTCCATCCCTGGGATTCTCCAGGCAAGAATACTGGAGTGGGTTGCCATTTCCTTCTCCAGTGCGTGAAAGTGAAAGGTGAAAGTGAAGTCACTCAGTCGTGTCTGAATTTTAGCGACCCCATGGACTGCAGCCCACCAGGCTCCTCCGTCCATGGGATTCTCCAGGCAAGAGTACTGGAGTGGGTTGCCATTGCCTTCTCCGGAAAGTATTGCTAGCAATGTGGAAATCATACTTTTATAGCCCGTCAGAAGTGATATTTCATCACTTTTTAAAAGTTACATTAGTTTGAAGCAAGTCACTATGTTTCTCCTGTATTCAGGAGGAAGCAATTACCTGAGGAGGTGAATACCAGAGTGGAGATCATTAGTGACCATCTTAGAAGTGTACCTATCACAGCTTTTTATTTATTAACTCTTCAGAAAAATTTAGTGATCTCTTTAGGGTTGTCAATATACATCTTAAATTGTTCATCCTACCTTCAAATAATCTTTTAGAGCAATTAAAAATAATAAAAATGTGAATTATATGCTTACAGTCATTTTTGCATTTCTACTGATCTTTATCAATAAGAAATTTAAGTTTCTCTCTGTTTTCATCCTGACTGAAGAACTTCCTTTAACATTTCTTATATGTCTGATGGTAGTGATTACTCTTATTTTTTGTTTTTCTGAAAAAAATTCTCTTTTCAGTTTTGGAGAATATTTTCCCTGTATAGAACTCTGGGACAACTTTCTGTTTTAAGCATTTTACAGATGACACTCCATTGTCTTCTAGCTTGCATGGTTTCCGATGAGAAGTATGCTGTTATTTCTGTGTTTGTTCCTTTATGAACTTTCTTTTGTCTCTGGCTGCCGTCAAGAGTTTCCTTCTATTTAAGGGACAGTCCTGGCCATTATCTTTTCAATATTTCTTCAGTTCTGTTCTTTCTTTCTTCTTTTGGTATCCAAATTAGACATATATCAGAGATTTGATGTTGTTCCACAGCTTGTGCATGCTCTTGTTTTTTTTTTTTTCATTCTTCTGTATCTTTGTTTTTCAGTTTGTATAATTTCTATTGCTTTATCTTCATGTTCATTGATTCTTTTCATCATTTTTGTCAAGTCAACTGATGAGTCTTCAGAAGGCATTCTCCATCTCTGTTACTGGCATTCAGTTCAGTTCAGTTCAGTTAAGCCGCTCAGTCGTGTCTGACTCTTTGTGACCCCATGAATCGCAGCCCACCAGGCCTCCCTGTCCATCACAAACTCCCGGAGTTTACTCAAACTCATGTCCATTGAGTCAGTGATGCCATCCAACTGTCTCATCCTCTGTCATCCCCTTCTCCTCCTGCCCCCAATCCCTCCAAGCATCAGGGTCTTTTCCAATGAGTCAGCTCTCTGCATGAAGTGGCCAAAGTATTGAAATTTCAGCTTCAGCATCAGTCCTTCCAATGAACACCCAGGACTGATCTCCTTTAGGATGGCTGGTTGGATCTCCTTGCAGTTCAAGGGACTCTCAAGAGTCTTCTCCAACACCACAGTTCAAAAGCATCAATTCTTTGGCACTCAGCTTTCTTTGCAGTCCAACTCACATCCATACACGACCACTGGAAAAACCATAGCCTTGACCAGACAGACCTTTGTTGGCAAAGTAATGTCTCTGCTTTTTAATATGCTATCTAGGTTGGTCATAACTTTCCTTCCAAGAAGTAAGCATCTTTTAATTTCATGGCTGCAGTCACCATCTGCAGTAATTCTGGAGCCCCCCAAAAATAAAGTCTGACACTGTTTCCAGTGTTTCCCCATCTATTTCCCATGAAGTGATGGGACCAGATGCCATGATCTTAGTTTTCTGAATGTTGAGCTTTAAGCCAACTTTTTCACTCTCCTCTTTCCCTTTCATTAAACATGTTTAATTCTAGCATTTTTTAAAATTCCTAGCATTTCCACTTGATTCCTTGTTATACTTTTTATTTTTCTGATGAAATTCCTTATCTGGCAATGCGATTCCTTATCTTTTCCACTAGAGACTTTATCCTGTTTATCAGACTTATTTTAAATTCTGTCTGTTAATTCCAACATCAGTATCACATATGAATCTTTTTCTTTTGATTTGTTTGTGTGTGGGATTTTCCCTTGCTTGCTTGTGTGTCTCTTAGTCTTTGGATCCACCAGTGCAGCATTATTTTGCTTGGAGGGAAGACAGGACAAAAGGGTCTGAACAGAGTTTTGTGCCTGTCTTGCACTGCTGCTGTTTTCCTGTCCACGCTCTATACCATGTTGCTGTTTAGTTGCTAAGTCTGTGGTCTCTGTTCTGACTAAAGTCTTTCTTGTGTGCACCTGGTAAGATACATGAATAAATGAAAATGTGAATAGAAGGCCTTTGAGTAGGTGAAAATTCTCCTGTGTGTGGTTTCTGGGGATTCTGTACTTTCACACTGGCTCACATTCAGCTTTTAGCTTCCATTTCATTTTTAAGCTGAATTATTCTTGCCAACTTGTACAATGTCTGGCATTTACCCTAGGTAAGAAAATGCTGGCATCTTGTCTCTGCTTGGACATGCCTGTTTTTCCTCGGATTTCGAGTAAGTAGGTTGTATGGCTACCTCAGAAATCTGATGAATTAAAGAAAAGCTGTGATTTTGCAGATATGCAGCTTTCTTTCCGTTAAAAGTGGGAGTGATGATCTTTCTAGTCTGGTACATACTAAGTTGAATTCAGAAATTTGGTCCATTGACTCCCCAGTTGATTATAATTAATTTCATGTTATGGTGTTGCTATAACCACTTTAATCTCTTCCCTGTCAGATTTATGGATCTCAAAAATAGAGATTGGACTCATCACTAATCCTTGGTTCATGACATTCTAATGATCAGTGCATGGCCCATTTTTATTTAGTTATTTTTAACAGTTATATTTAACTATGATAAAATTATATTTAATTTATAAAATATAGAATTATATTTAATTTAATTATATTAAAACTATATTTATTTATTTTTTTTTCCAGTGGGTTTTGTCATACATTGATATGAATCAGCCATGGATTTACATGTATTCTCAATCCCGATCCCCCCTCCCACCTCCCTCCCCATCCCATCCCTCTGGGTCTTCCCAGTGCACCAGCCCTGAGCACTTGTCTCATGCATCCAACCTGGGCTGGTGATCTGTTTCACCCTTGATAGTATACTTGTTTCAATGCTGTTCTCTCTGAACATCCCACCCTCGCCTTCTCCCACAGAGTCCCAAAGTCTGTTCTGTACATCTATGTCTCTTTTTCTGTTGTGCATATAGGGTTATCGTTACCATCTTTCTAAATTCCATATATATGCGTTAGTATACTGTATTGGTCTTTATCTTTCTGGCTTACTTCACTCTGTATAATGGGCTCCAGTTTCATTCATCTCATTAGAACTGATTCAAATGAATTCTTTTTAATGGCTGAGTAATATTCCATTGTGTATATGTACCACAGCTTCCTTATCCATTCGTCTGCTGATGGGCATCTAGGTTGCTTCCATGCCCTGGCAATTATAAATAGTGCTACACGCTGAGGAAACCAGATCTGAAAGAGACATGTGCGCCCCAATGTTCATCGCAGCACTGTTTATAAATTTAATTATTTTAATAATGCATTAAGCAACTATGAGCCTACCATCAAAATATTACCTTGAAAATAACTTACACTAGTCATTTTGTCCAGTACCTCCCAACCCATTCTTCTTACCTCTTCTAGTCAACATAACTATCATACTGAATCCATGTATATGGGTTTTGCTTTTTATGGATTTTTATTGTTTTACTGCAATTATATATCTTTATAAAACTTGCATTATAAATCTAGGTGTTTAATTTTCTAATGAGGACATTATGTTGCATATAATCTTTTTAGACTTTTAACATTCCATTAATATTACTTTTAAAATATTATACATACTGTTGACTGTCATTGAGGTTCATTTGTTTTATTCTGAGCTTTCTAAAAGTCACATATATGCCAGAGAGGAAATACTCTCTCTGACCCTGATCTTTTAATTTCTTTTTAAAAAAATCACCATGAAATGCAGTCTTCTGGACATCAAGAGACAGAGACCAATTGAAAACTGAAATTATCTCAACAAGAGTCATACCAGATGGTTACCAGACATGTACTACCCACTCCCACCTGAAGGTGGGAGTCTTCAATTGTCAGTATATAATGGTCTAGGGCAGAGCTTGTGGGAGAGTGGTGACATCAGCCCTAACTTATATGAGTCTCACTGCAGTGAGACATTGATTCATTCACTCATTCATTTATTTATGTAATATTTGCTGAATCCATATCATGCTCCTGATTCTGTTCTAGGCCTGGGGAAACAGAAGTGAACAAAATATGCAAAAATCCATATCTGCAGGGAAAGACATAAAAAAATGTACAGTGTAAGAAAAAAATGCTATGGAGAAAAATCAAGGAGATGAGGTTATGTCAAGGGGTGCACTATTAATTAGGGAGATGAGGAGAAGACATCACATAGATGGTTACATTTAGAGAAAAGCACAAAGTAAGAAAGTCAGACATGCAGAAGCAGCATAGAACATTTGGGTAGAGCTCAAGGACCAGGCTGGAGATTAGGAAAGGAAAAAAGGAAGAGTTCTGGTGGAGTAAGAAAGGTAGGGTAGAAGATGAGGGGAGAGGGTGGAGAAGTGAAGTATACTGTTTTGAGGACTCCCCATAGATGGAAAGCTATTAAAAAGATTTGAGCAGAGAATTGCCAAGACTGGACTAACATTTAACAGAACTACTTTGGCAACTGCTTTGAGAATGGATTAGAAGGAGGCAGGCCTTTCTTATATGAGACAGGGACAGTTTTTCTTCCATTCTTTAATATGGATGTAAAAAGTCAAGCAAATGAAATTTCTCTACAAAAAGGAACTTTTCATTGGAATTTGCAAATATAAGCTCTCACTCCTTGGTGCAGATAGATACATAGTACATCTTTTGGGATGGGTCACTCAAATTCTTCTTGCACTTCAGGAATGACAGGTTCATGAAAAATTGCTAAACATCACTAATCATCAGGGAAATGTAAATCAAAGCCACAATGAAATACCAGCTCACACTGCTAGGATGGCTGTTAAAAAAAAGGGAACCCTTGTGCCCTGTTGATGGAAATGTTCATCCACTATGGAAAACAGTGTGGAGGTTCCTAGTAAAATAAAAAATAGAATTGTCATATGATCCAGCAGTCCCACTTCTGGGTATATACCCAAGGGAAATGAAGTCAATATCTCGCAGTAATATCTGCACTCTCATGTTCACTGCACTATCTGCCTACCTTAAAAGGGAACTGTCTGATTAGACCCGGCACAGAAAGATAATACTGCCTGATCTCATTTATATGTGGAACCTAAAAAAGTCAAACTCATAGGAATAGGGGTAGAATGGTATTTGTCAGGGGCTGGGAAGAGGGAAAATGGGGATATGTTGATCAAAGCATACAAAGTTCAGTTATTCAGGATGAATACATTTTGGAGATGCAATGTAGAGCATGGTGACTACAGTCAATAATACTGTGCCATGGTTTTGGATATGCTCAGGGAGCAGATCCTCAGTGTCCTTATCCCCCCACACAGATGGAGCCTACATGAAGTGATGGGTATATTAATTAGCTTGATTGTGGTGATCATTCCACAATGTATACATATGTTAACACACTACATTGATTACATATGAACAGTGTTTATTTGTTAATTATATATAAAGTTGGAAGAAAAAAATATTAATAGATATTTATAATTCATTACTCCTCTCTGGTACATCACAGAGGAATAAAAGAAATTTCCCATAGGTCTTTCATAACACCAAGTGAACTTATATTCAGCCATTTGATTTCACCATGTTGGCTTACTAGTCTCTCTGTACACTCACTCACTCACTGTTTTTAAAAAGTGTTTTATGTTTCTAGAACTTGGTAGTTTTTTTTTTTCTCTAGCAGGAAATTATTCATTTTTTTAAGATTGATTTAAAAATAATGTGTTTTGATGAGATGAACAAGAAGTATTAAAATTGAAATCACCCATAAACCATCCAGAAAAAAAGCTATAAGCATTTTTATTCCTTTCAGTCCTTTTTTAAAATTTAAATATATCTGACATATGACACTATAAGTGTAAGATGTACAACATGTTAGTTTGATGCATTTATATATTGCAATATGATTGTCATTGTAGCAAAAATTAGCACCTCTATCCCATTACATAATTTTTTTTCTTTTTAGTAATTGTTATTTCAGTGTTTATGTTTTCACATAGTTGAAATCATATCTAATACAACTTTGATTCCTCTTTTTACTCAACGTTATAAACACTTCCCATGTTATTCACTGTTCTATTACATTTTTAAAGACTGGGTACTATTTCACAATATGGGATGAACCAAGATTCACCCATTCACCCCTTGGTTGTTGTTATTTAGGTTCCAAGAACCCAGTCCCTACTCTCACTAAACCATATTTACGTAGAGAATCATATGTTATATTTTGGAGAAAATGTATTTAAGCATAGAGGAAGGAGCACTGAGTAAAAGAGTTGATATAGTCTAGTGTCTCAGAGGAGACTTTTCTGAGGAAGTAATATTTAAATGACTCTGAAGACTCACAACACGTTAATTAAAGGAGTGGGAAAGGGCATGCCCTCAAGAGCAAACCACAGGGGGTACATCAGTTGGGAAGTCACCTGGGTTGGAAGTTCAGTTCAGTTCAGTCGCTCAGTCATGTCCAACTCTGTGACCCCATGAACCGTAGCATGCCAGGCCTCCCTGTCCAACTCCCGGAGTCCACCCAAACACATGTCCATTGTGTCCATGATGCCATCCAAACATCTCATCCTCTGTCTTCCCCTTCTCCTCCTGCCCTCAATCCTTCCCAGCATCAGGGTCTTTTCCAATGAGTCAGCTCTCTGCATCAGGTGGCCAAAGTATTGGCATTTCAGCTTCAACATCAGTCCTTCCAGTGAACACCCAGGACTGATCTCCTCTAGGATGGACTGGTTGGATCTCCTTGCAGTCCAAGGGACTCTCAAGAGTCTTCTCCAACACCACAGTTCAAAAGCATCAATTCTTCAGCACTCAGCTTTCTTTATGGTCAACTCTCACGTCCATACTTGACTACTGGAAAAACCATAGCCTTGACTAGACGGACCTTTGTTGGCAAAGTAATGTCTCTGCTTTTTAATATGCTGTCTAGGTTGGTCATAACTCTCCTTCCAAGGATCAAGGGTCTTTTAACATCATGGCTGCAATCACCATCTGCAGTGATTTTGTTGCCCGGAAAAATAAAGCCTGGGTTGGAAAACCTGGCTCGGAAAGGAGTATGTATTTGGAAGTTCAGGAAAGCTGAAATGCAGTTTCAAGGGGAAGACTGACAGCAGGTGAAGTTTGTGGAGTAGTCAGGGGAGAAATCATAAAATAGCCTTACAGTCTTAAGTTTGAGATTTGGGTCTTTATTTAAAAAAAGAAAAAGAAAAACTTCTCAAGGGTCCTAAGCAAGGAAATAACACTACCAGAATTTTATTTTATAGAAGTTGCTTGAGCCACTGTCTAAAGAACAGATGGATGGAGAGGAAAGCACAGTTGTTGGAAAGCTTGTTGGGTGGGGAGGTAGAGTGCACTTGGGGATGGTCATGGACAAAGGGAAGGGTGGGCTGCTGTGAGGAACACTTCGGGGGAGAGGTGTCAGGGCTTGGTGATTACATGTAGGACTGAGGAAGGCATCAGGAATTCCTCGCAGTTTTCTGGTTGGAGCAATGGGGATGATGGGGCAATTCACTGAAAGACAATACAGGAGAAGGAGTTTTGAGGGAGAGATCAGGAGTTTGGTTTTGGACATGTTGAGATGCAGGTGCCTGTGTACCATTCAAGTGCAGATGTCAAGAAAATAGCTGTAGATAGGGTCTGGAGTCTAGAAGAAATCTGTCTGCTGGAATGTAAGAGTTAGAAATATATGAATGGCATTTGAAGTCTCAGGGTGTGGTGGTCACATGAGGAAGTATGATGTGAAGATAGACGAGGACAGAGCCTGTGGTGGATGCCAGGCTCCCAGATAGATCCCCCCTTCAGGCTGGGAAGTCCGGCCTTTGTTCCTCGCCTGCTAGCTAACAGCCTTAACTATTAACCCTCTCCAGAAGGTTGAAGAGTGACACCTTGCCAGTGTCTTGCCCTCTTGGGGAAGGGCGCTCAGCAGCATCTCAACTCAGCACAACTGCAAAGGGCTTATCCCAGCTTTACAGGTACGTGTTGATGTTGGCTGACGGCTTCTTCTAGACTGTCTCACTATTCAAGTTCTCTCTCTAACCAGTTCTAATTTCTTCCCTTCTGTTCTTTTTCCTGAGAGCACTCCTGAGTAAAATTTCTGCATTCAAAACTGAAAATCAGCATTTGGAGGAATCTGTCCCACAACAAAACTTTCTACTCATTTGGGACTAATTTTACAACTTAGACTGGGAAGCTTTTGTTGGAAGAGATAGACAACTGGATCGATCATTTAATAGGAAAAGAGTCCCATGGAATGCCTTCTAAAGACAGATTTCCAGGCAAAATTCAAAAACTTCCTCAAAAAGCCTTTGTTCTTATCAGCTTATTTCTTTCTAAGTGGTGCCCCAGACCTTAACTGGAATGGTTCTTTGTGAGCATTCCTGCCCGAACTAAGCTGATGTCAATTTTCACCCCCAGGGCTTGCCTCGTTTAGTGTCTCCTTCATCTATTTCTAGCCAATCAGAGGAGAAATGTGGGCTGGCCTTTCTGCCATTTGCCTTTCTGCCTCTTCATTGTCCTTCTTCCCTTTAAATCAAAAGTAGGCAATGTCCCCTTCCCTTTTTAAGAAGAAAGAGAATCTCAAGCTTTTCATAGTTTTCTGACTGCCGTTATTTGAAATTTAAATATAGAGCACCTAGCAATAATATAGGCATACCTTCCTTTTATACTTGCCTCTGGGAGATTCTTAGGACAGACTTCTAAAAAGCTTATGTTCCTATCATACTATTAAATTTTGAATACATTCTTAAACTGACAACAAGATTTATAATGAGACATCTAAAGTGCTTTTATCATCTTTTTCATTGGAGGTGTATCTATGCATGGAAACCAAACAAAACTCTTAAGTGCTAAAATATATTGAAAACCAATCACAGAAGCATCACAGATCCTTTGAAACTTATGTATGTAGAATCATTATTTTCAGATAAATCATCATCGAGCCCATTGGAAAAAGGCTCACATTGTATTCGCTTTTCGTCCATTTCCAATTCTGACAAGAGTGTCACAGGAAATGGAAAAAAGCAGGAAAATATGCATTAGTGAAAATAAAAACTTGGGTTTAACATCTGATAAATATGGGAGAACTGAGAGGCAGGAAAGGAGAAGAAATACATGTGAGCTAATTATCTCATTTTACATGTAGTGGGTATAAAAATAATTTGTTTTATTCTGAAGACTAGGAGATGAATATCTATTCAAATTTTTTGACATATTAAAAAACAACTGAAGAGATTATTTTAAAGAATTATTTGTGTCTTCCAAATTACTGGTGGAAAAAAGTTCATGTAGGGTTACTGTAGCAAAAGTGTATTGTAGGAAAACAATGAAGGAAATAAAAAGGAACTATCAAAATTATAATAAGTATAAGACAATACACATCATGGTAAGTGTTAATTATAAGGAGTTAAATTCCCATATTAAAAAAGTTACTTAAAGTGACCTCATCAAGAAAGTTCAATTATAAAATACTTGTTCAGTCGCTAAGTCAGGTCTGACTCTTTGCAACACCATGAACTGCAGCACACCAGGCTTAACTGTCCTTCATTATTTCCCTGAGTTTGCCCAAACTCATGTCCACTGAGTCAGTGTGCCATCCAGCTAGCTCATCCTCTGTCATCCTCTTCTCCTCCTGCCCTCAATCTTTCCCAGCATCAGGGTCTTTTCCAGTGAGTCAGTTCTTTGCATCAGGTGGCCAAAGTGTTGGAGCTTCAGCTTCAGCATCAGTTCTTCCAATGAGTATTCAAGGTTGATATTCTTTAGGATTGACTAGTTTGATCTCCTTGCAGTCCAAGGGACTCTCAAGAGTCTTCTCCAGGACCGTAGTTCGAAAGTATCAATTCTTTGGCCCTGAGACTTCCTTATGGTCCAACTCTCAAATACATACATGACTACTGGAAAAATCATAGCTTTGATTAGACAGACCTTTGTGGGCAAGGTGATGTCTCTGCTTTTTAATATGCTGTCTAGTTTCATCAAATCATCTAGTTTCATTTCTTCAAAGGGGTAAGTGTCTTTAATTTCGTGGCTGTAATCATCATTCACAGTGATTTTGGAGTCCAAGAAAATAAAATTTGTCACTGTTTCCACTTTTTCCCCTTCCATTTGCCATGAAGTGATGGATCCCAATGCCGTGATCTTTGTTTTTTGTACGTTGAGTTTTAAGCCAGCTTGTTCACTGTCCTCTTTCACCTTCATCAAGAGGCTCTTTAGTTCCTCTTTGCTTTCTGCCATTAGGGTGGTGTCATCTGCATATCTGAGGTTATTGATATTTCTCCCAGTCATCTTGATTCCAGCTTGTGCTTCATTCAGCCTGGCATTTCACATGAAGTGCTCTGCATAGAAGTTAAATAAGCAGGGTGGCAATATACAGCCTTGATGTACTCCTTCCCCAACTTTGAACCAGTCTGTTGTTTCGTGTCTGGTTCTGTTGCTTCTAGTTCTGCATACAGATTTCTCAGGAAGAAGGTAAGGTGGTCTGGTATGCCCATCTCTTTCAGAATTTTCTACAGTTTATTGTGATCCACACAGTCAAATTCTTTAGCATAGTCAGTGAAGCAGATTTTTTTTTGGAATTCCCTTGCTTTTTCTATGATCCAGCAGATGTTGACAATTTGATCTGCCATTTCCAAATCCAGCTTGTACATCTGGAAGTTCACAGTTCATGTACTGCTGAAGCCTAGCTTGAAGGATTTTGAGCATTATCTTGCTATATGTGAAATGAGTGCAATTGTACGAAAATTTGAACATTTTTCAACATTGTCTTTCTTTGGGATTGGAATGAAAACTGACCTTTTCTAGTCCTGTGGCCACTGCTGAGTTCTTGAAATTTGCTGGCATATTGAGTGCAGCAGTTTAACAGCATCGTTTTTTAGGACTTGAAATAGCTCAACTGGAATTCCATCACCTCCACTAGCTCTGTTTGTAGTAATACTTCTTAAGGCTCCTTTGATATTACATTTCAGGATGTCTGGCTCTAGGTGAGTGACCACACCATTGTGGTTATCTGGGTCATTAGGATCTTTTTAATATAGTTTTTCTATGTATTCCTGCCACCTCTTCTTAATCTTCTGCTTCTGTTAGGTCCATGCCATTTCTGTCTTTTATTGTGTCCATCTTTGCATGAAATGTTCCTGTGGTATCTCTAATTTTCTTGAAGAGATCTCTAGTCTTTCCCATTCTATTGTTTTCCTCATTTGGAAGAGTAAAATACAAACTACAGAAGGAAAGGTTTGCAATTACATTTTATACAGACAAGAATTCAAATCATGAAACATTAATTATGACTAATAGGTTATTTTACATCTATAATCAAAACCCGTAAGATGTGGCATCAAGGAGAAATATCACAACAGTAATGGAAAATAACAACACCCCTCTCTCATTTCTTGATAGATAAATAAGCAAAAAATCAATGAGAATATAGAAGATTTAAATAACTGAAAGAAGAGACTTGACTTAATAGTTACGTATAATAATCTGTATTTATATAGAATATGATTTCTTTCCTTATGCTCAGAGGATTTTAGCTGAAATAGTTCATACATTAGGCTACAAAGAAAATTTAATACATTCCCCAAAGCAGAAAACATACAGAAAACAGTCTTGGACTACATGCAGTGAAACCAGAAACTAGTCTCAAGAGATGTAAATTAGCAACAGTGAAAGTCAAGCATTTAAAAATTAAAATGAAACAAAACTATATTACTGAATGACTTGAGTCAAAGAAGCAAATACTCAGTTATACACTATTTGAAGGAGGATAATAAAAAGCATCTCTAATCAGAGATACATGAAAGTAATAGCATTAATTTCTTTCATTATAAAACAGAAAACAAATCAAAACTAGATATTTATCTGTGGAAGCTCAAAACAGAAAAATGTGATAAAAATAAAGGAGTTAAGAATAAGAAAATAATTTTTAAAAATAAATTGGTAGGTTATAACACTAAAAAAGCCCTGAAAGCTAGTTATAAAGCATGATTATCTAATAATTGAATAATAAGAATAAATACTTGTTTTTCACTTGTAGGTATTATTCTCTGCAATGTGAGTGTGAGTGTGTGTATGTGCTGTGCTTCGTCGCTCAGTCATGTCTGACCCTTTGCAACCCCATGGAATGTAGCCCGCCAGGCTCCTCTGTCCATGGGGTTCTCCAGGCACGCATGCTGGAGTGGGTTGCCATGCTCTCCTCCAGGAGATCTTGCCAACCCAGGAATCAAACCCAGGCCTCCTGCATTGCAGAAAGATTCTTTACCATCTGAGCCACCAGGGAAGCCCATATATTTAAATACATATATATATATATATACATACACTTATCCAATCCTTACAATGACCCTGTGAATTGTTGCTAGTACCCTCAATTTACAATGAGGACCTTGAGGAGTAGAGAGTTTAGGTAACTTTTACCTAAAATCAGAAATATAGTGAGTGACAGAGCTGAGATGTAATCTCACCTGTCTCTTTTGAGTCAGGCCAGTTTCTCTGTAATCCTTCGGCCCTTCAGTAAACAGTTGTCTTGGTGATGTCATCACTAACATTGTTTTTGGAGACAGACCTAGAAGGATGATCTTGGGGGTCAGGGAAGATGTGGTACTGACTTCTTCACTGCTGAACCTAGGTTTCATGGGTTTGATCTCATTGGGGTCAAACTTGGGCAGCATGACAGAGGGAGCTGGTGTCAGATAGACCCAGAAGTGGGAGGCGAGAAGAGAGCTGCACCGTGCCGTCCTCTGAGCTGAAAGCCAAAGCCTGACCCAGTGTTCTGTGTTCCATTTCCTGCCCTCTTTTGGGCTATTTGGACTTTTTTTTAAATTGTATTCCATTTAAACTTATATATCACATTTTGGGATTTACCTTTGTATATTTTGGTTATGCTAGGGATTACAATAAGCATAATTAAATTTTTACAGTTTAATTGGAATCAATACTTTACCACTTTAAGTGGAATGCAGAAATAATACCATCAGATTGGTCCCTTTACCCTTCACTTACTGACTTATGTACTATATCTACATATACATACTTGGAGGACCTCGTGACAAAATGTCATTATTTTTGTTGTCAGTTGTCAAACATCTTTTCCAGGGCTCTACAAGAGAATAATTGTCCATTACATTAAGCACCCCTCATATCATTCTCCAACAAGGGGCTTCTCTACATCACTCCAGCCCCCCATTTCTTTCTGCACCCTCTCTCCTGGCCTCAAATATCAGGAATCCTGGATTTTACATGAGGCAGGCCCTTATCCTGGACCTTACTAAATTCTCAGGACCTGTGGCTTTCTGCTTGTGAATCTGTCACAAGCTGTGTTAAAGGGACTTCCCTTTTCCTTTGGAGGCAGCAGTAATAGGATCAAATACACGTGTTCACAGTTACTTCCATTATGTTGTCCTTAGTGCCTGCACCTGAAAATCACCCAGGTTTTTGGACAAGCAGGGAATGGAGGACTCACATTTATTGGAATACCTCCCTCTCATATGTATGCATTCTTCTATTAATAGAAGTATCCTACTCAGCTCTGATGTAATATAGCTTCTATTGTCTCAGAAACACCTCTCTTTCTCTATACACAAATACACATGTGCGTGCACACACACACACACACACACACACACACACACATATCTACTTCATTCCTAAACAGTACAGGTAATATATGTGTTTTCTCCTGGCATTTTAACTAGGAGTGTGTATGCTATGCTCCATATGTGAAAACCAACCAAGGTGACCAAATAATTTATCGTGCAAGCTGGGATACTTTTGACAGTGAAAGAGGAGGCTATTACTTACACCAAGACCTTATGAAGCACATCATAAACAGCATTTCAGCTGGGAATGAATGGCCAATGGTGATGTGGATACATCTGGGAGAAACTAGTGGAAACAGTTTTGACCTCAGAGGACTGAAAGGGCATGTAAGAGAAATCTCCAGGGATGAAACAATTCAACCATTCAGAATCCTGTCCCTGAGCTGAAAGGGGTTTCCTTGAGTGCAGTCTCTTCTCATATTCACAACCGCTTGGCGAAGGAGATGTTATTATATCCACATCAGAGATAAAGAAGGCTTGGAGAGTGAATTCAAAATGTCCCCACAGCCAGAACTTCGTAGAACTGACTCTAGCACTTTGCCCTCCCTGATTCCAGACACCAACCTGGAAGCTCTGTAATGTGGACTGCATACAAACTTTGACAGTGGTGGATCAGGGTTCAGATCCCTGGTGCTCTGCTAGCTCTGTGACCTTAGCTGGCCTGCATGATCACAGCATTGTGAGGAAAGGTGCTTATGTTTATGCACCGCTAGTCATGCACCTTGCTCTGAGCTAAATGCTTTCTGCAAGTTATCACATTCACCCTTCACTCTAACCCCATCATGTAGGCACTATTATAAGTCACAATTGGCAAATGAGAGAAATAGTCTGAAATAACCTGGAAAAGGGCCCAATGCATGGGAGATATTCAATAAATATTAGTTCTCCTTCTTTCCATATACAGATCAGAGCACGGTGTTAAGTCCTAAACAAGTCTGTGTTTCATAATATTGTCCTGGGAAATCTTCGGAGTGGTCCCTTTTCCTAATGAATATGCCGCCTCCTCCAGTTTTTCTAAAGGCTCAAGGATTGCTTGTAGAATACTACGGTGTTTATTAATTTTTTTTTTTAAATGGCCAGAATCCCTCCCACTTTCTTGAAACCATTTTGTGCATGCTGTGGTTGTGGCCATGCGTGAGAAACAGCAGGTGGTGCCAGATGACAGATGGTGTGGGAGCCCGTTTCCCGGTGGGAGGGGGCGCGAGCGGGCGGGCGGGCGGGCGGACAGCTGCCGGGAGCCCGCGCGCTGGCGCCTCGCTCTCAGAAGCTCGCTATCCAGACGCACGCAAGGCGCTGTCCTTTCAGCACCACAAGCTCCGGCTGAGGAGGCAGGACTCCTGGCCGTCCTCCTCCTCTTCACACTGGTTTGAATCTGCTCCGACCCCCAAGAGTGCTGCGCGGTAAGTAGGCATTCGTTTTTGCTGTAACCACTCCCCAATATCCTCCAACCCTTGCCCATCCCTTTCACCCCGACAACAACCCTATTTTGTCTAATAACGTTCCAATCAGCGGGATTGACCAGAAAAATTCAGTTGTGCTGGGATTCTGGGGGTGGGGTGAGAACACGGTTTGACTTCCAAGGGAGCTGGAAAGAAATAAATGTGATTTGTTTATTTAGTTGGCAATCTTGGAATACGGGGGTTGCTAACTTTCCGTGGAACCAAAAAAAAAAAAAAAAAAAATGGCCCTTTGCTATTGAGGAAATGGAGGCATTCCATGGCTGAATAACAGGATCAGGTTCAAGCCAGTCCTTTTTTGTTTTAAGAAATTGTATCTCCTGTACAACCTACATGTTGTGTAAAAGGGTATACTACACATAGAGGCATTGAATGTATTTATTGTATTTTCAGGAGATTAATGGGGAAAAAAAACAAAATATAATAAAATAGCAATCAAGGTGGTAAGGTGAAATTTATCATACTGCAGGATGACCCAGAATAATAGGACTTTTTTTTTTTGTCGCTAAGAATTAGCTTTCCACTGAGATTATGTGATTATGTTAGCTGTGGTGTCTTGGCTATATTTTTAAGGTTGTATATTTTGTGTGTAAGACTGGGATTCTCCTTGAGTTTCTCAAATTTGAAAGCTGGTAAGTGCCATTGGCAGGTGGCATTTCTTGATGATTAAAGAAGTTTTCCTGGATAATAGGGATCATGTCAGGAAATCTAGTGGAAGATCCATGCCTGATGTCTACGCTGAAGCTGCCACAGTGGAGCTGTTGAGGGCAGCGCTGTCTTCTTCGTCGCCAGCCCTCTTTCCTGCCTCACTCCCCACTGTAACTAGAATTCTCCTGCTTGTCTTAGGTCTGGTCTGGGAAGAAAGGCGTCAGAATGGTGAAGCTGAACAGTAACCCCAGTGAGAAGGGAGCCAAACCACCTTCGGTTGAGGATGGCTTCCAGACCGTCCCTCTCATCACTCCCCTGGAGGTTAATCACTTACAGCTGCCTGCTCCGGAAAAGGTAAAGCAGGTGCTCTGTTCCTCATCAGCAGCCCCTGTGCTCCCCTCATCTCAGGAAATAAAGCAGAAAAAAAAAAATTCCACCTCCCTCAAACCCTTTCATTCCCTTATCGGCCAGATACGTTCCCTTTCTTGTAAAATGTAGTTATTCCTCCTAGAGACATGGCACCTCTTACGTTATTTCAGATTTATGGTAAGTGCTTGTTCATGTTTTTGTTCACATACGCAGGCAAAAAAATTAATCTTTCGTTTTAAAAGTTTTATCATAGTGAATGAATACTAATACGCTTCTAGATTTGAAGAAAAAGAAAATGGTCTTGATTATTTGGGGAAGATGTTTTAAAAATTGACTGTTACAAATCTGAGGACAGAGAATTGGATGCAGTCCAACAAGCATTTAGTTTGCACCTGCTAAAGCCCTGTTCCTACCCTGGAAGTTGGTTATAAAAACACACGTTACAAAATCCCTCATCATTATAAGACTTAAATTAATATAAAGCATCATGGTAAATGCAATGCCTGAGCATTATGAAGATTGTGAGATCACTGGGGTGGAAACAACTAAATTCTGTTGTGGCAGAGAGGGAACTGGGAGGACAGCCGAGGTCAGCTGCAGAGGGGAACATTTGAATTTGGCTTTTAAAGGTGAGTAAAATCCTCCCAGGTAGGCCATTGGAGGGAAAGGCATTTAAGGCAAAGGGCACAAGTGTGCAAAGAATGGAGGGCGTTTGGGAAATAGCATGACTGGAATAGAGTGTGTTTTGGGGAGGCGTGGCTGGAAATGAGTGACTGGCTGATGGCACATCTCCTGACATGGGAGTAGTCGATGAAGAATGGAGGTGAGCATTTATACAAAAGTGGGGGAGTTATTCTATGAGCACAGGTGGGAGAAGTGATATTAAGATCCCTCTGAGAGAACTTGGGATTTTATAATGTGAGCTTTTGCATGCCATAAAAGATAGATTAGGAGGCAAATGATGAAGTTCCCTAGCTGAAGAGTGAACAATGGATCATTCCATTTGTTTGATTTTCTCATTGGCATCTCTAGGAGGGCATTGTGTGTCTTAACCAATTGGCTCTATCCAATGAACAGAAGAGAAGCCAAAGCTAGATAAAGGGCCTGGCTGATTGGCTGAGGGTTGAGTCATCTGTTTTGAAAGTGCAGAGGTTGTCAATATGAAAATATGCATAGGGGTTCCGGAAATAAAGAATCACTGAGCCATCCTGAGAAACTGATAAGGCCTTTTGAAAATAAAATTTGCTAACAGGCAGTTAGTGCTAAAGAAATGTGAAGGAGTAATATTAATTGGGTATTAGTTACCTGTATAGCAGAGGTTCTCAGTTTGTGACTGTATATTAGCATTAACTGGGGAACCTTTGAAAATCTTGATACCTAGGCCACACCCCAGAACAATTATATCAGAATCTCTGGGGGGTGAGACCCAAGCATCACTATTAATTAAACCTTCCCAGGTGGACTCCTGTGTGCTGCCAAAGTTGAGAACCACTGTGCTAGATGCACAATACCTGGGGATTATACATCCATCCACGTTCTCAGGCAAATGGTGGAGGAGGATCAGAGAAATTTTATGATTTATTGAAACCCACAGAGGAGTAAGTGGCAATGCTGGAATTTGATTGCAGATGTAGTGGAAATTGAGGAGAAGCAGAGGGGATATTTGCTCAAGGTTTTGGGAAGTTTTAGGAAGAATCTTTCCCCTTTAGTCTCAAGGATCTTTACGTCCCTAAGAGGCATGCAAGGAAAAGGGACTGTGGTGAGGTTACCTCTCCCCTTAACTCTACACACACCTGCGGGTCATTCAGAGATATCATGGTCTCTGTCACCCCTTACTCCTCACCCCATGTCCCACCTCCAAGGACTTCTTTCTCTCCTTGAGACAAGAAATGTGCCTGATAACCACTAAGCCAGTCCAGATGTGCCAGAAAACTGCCCCAAAGCCTGAAGAAGATAAGTACATTATAGACTTGCATGCATGGGAAGGGAAACCAGTGCATCCTGACGGGTGAGAATCTGTGAACGGACACATCCCCCGGGGCACCTCTCAGACTTTGGCAGGTGTTCTTGACAGAGTCTTCATGCAGGTGGACCTCAGTGTCCTCTGTGCAGTGAGGAGGACCACACCTACTTCATGCTAGTCGGGGCAGTGTTAGATCTGGCCTTATATAGACAGTGCCTGGCACAAAACCAACCGTAAGAGAATAATAACTTATCATTTTCATGTGCTACTTGGGCTAGATTCTAAGTCAGAGGTACACACATACACACACACACAGAATTTTCTTTCATCCTTTCAGTAGTTAATAGGATCTAATAAGGGAATTGCTCCTTTAATCCAGTTTTTAAAGATGATGAAACTCAAGCATGGTGGTAAAAGTCACTTCCCAAATCCCAGAGTTGGTAAGCCTCCTGGAGAACCCAGATCCCAGGCAGTGCTGTTCTAGAAACTTCCACCTCAGCAGGAATAGGGGGCCAGCTAGCTCAGCCTCAGCCTCCTCATGGGTAGAGGGGGCACTCAACTTTACAGGGCTTTAGAGAAGGCGAGGAGAGGTCTGGCACATTTGTCAGCTCTCTCATTAGGTCCAGCCACATGGTGAGGGTTTAAAACTAAAAAGGTTATTGGAAAGACGTATATTAGACCCCAATATATTGACTTTTCTTCCTAAAAATGTAAAATACAGAGTGTGCTTTGGCATGTAATACTGACAATTATTTCTATATTTGTCCACTGAATACTCTTTGTATGGAATGTGAGCTTCTGGGGGAAAGGTTTTGGAGGCTAAGTGGAGAGGCTGAGTATGTCTGAAGCTCTTGCTCTGGGCTAGAAATGGGCCATGCAGGGCATTCACAGCTATGGTTTCAGTTAATCTTCCCAGAAATCCTATGAGGTGGGTGTTAGTGCACCCATTTCACTGGTGGGGAAACTGAGGCTCAGATCAATAGACTTTCCCAAGCTTCACAGAGAGAGTGGAAGAGCTGAGTTTGGAAGCCCAGGGCCCCTGACACCTTGGTTTCCCCTTCTGCACATTGCTGCCTTCAATAACGAGAAGCTTCCCACCCCAGGCAGTGCTTCCTCAGACTCTACATCCCTTCATCTCTGGCCGAGGCTCCCTGTTGCGCTGTCTTGGACCTGCAGGTGAGGCCTGGGGCCATCCTGGAAAGAGGGCATCATGGACTCCAGTGCCCCCCCACCCCCCAATGCTGGAGGAGCTGTGCCTGTCTTGGGAGAGGAGGCCTCTCCTAAGGTGGTTGTTCCCCACCTCTTCCATCACTCTGAGCAGTCCTCCACACCACACCTATGGTAGTGCCCCCAGAGTTGTGATCAGTCCTTCTCCCTTGGAAAGCCTTTGCAGTGCTCCCCACAGGGTAGAGTCCTCCCCACAGGGTAGAGTCCTCCAGTCCTGACCTTGACACTCCAGGTCCTCCATCACCTGCTGCACCGGCTTCCATCCCTACCACGTCTCACTTGGTACCTTGAACACCAGCGTGGCAGAGCTACCTCGAGCCTTTGTTCTCAACCAGGGGTGAGTCCCCTCCCCACTAGAGGGACGTTTGGCTGTGTCTGGAGACACTTTTTGGTTGTGACAATGGGGGGCTGCTTTGGGCCAGAAATGCTGGTAAATGCCCTACAATGCACAAAATGCCGCCCCTGAAGAATTGTCCTGCCCAAAATGTCTACAGTGCTGAGGCTGAAAAACCAGCCCTGGAATTTTCCATACTTTCCAGGGTGTTTCTTGCTCCCTCCTCCTTGCCCAGGCCATTCCTTCTGCCCAGAATGCCCTGCTTGTCCCTTTTCCTGTCTGATAAGCAGTGGTCATGGCAGCTCTCCTGGACACCCTCCCTGGCCATTCATAATCATAGCAAAGCTTATACTCACTATGATGGAAGGAACTCACTCATCCAGCATTTCTATGGGGCACCTTCTACATGCTGGGCACTATGTTAGGCTATACATACACAGCCAGGAAAAATCAGGCATGATCATTGCTTTCATGGAGCTTCTAGTCCCAGTGGGAAAGAGGGTCTTCAAACAGGCCAGCACACAAATAGAAGTTCAGAGATGCAACTTGTAAGATGGGCTATTAAGAAAAGAATAAGGTGCTAGATTGTAAAGGCTAAGACTTAAGAGGGCTTAATTATGGTGGAACAGTGGTCAGGGAAGGTCCTTCTGCAGAAGGAGCCCTGGCTGAGAGCTGGAGAGTGGGTAGGTGAGGGGGGTAAGGCAGAGGGGTCAGCATGCGGACAGACCCCGAGGGGAGAAGAAGGGCAGTCAGGAGGTCGAGTTGCCTGGGTGCGCTGAGTGAGCGGGAGGGATGTGGTGCACGAGGTGCAGTGGACACCAGTTCATGTGGTACATTTTTGGAAGGGCTTTAAGGAAGTCGAGTAACAGAATCAGATTTCCCTTTTAGGAAGACCCCTCTGGCTGCTGTGGGCTACCCTACGGCCTGATCTCTTCTTCCTCCTTTCTTCCAATCCATCTTCCAAATGAGGCAGCACCAGAGAAGTTTCCCCCAAATAGAGGCTACCGGGTTTCTAGCTGCACCCTCCCCTCCATGAGTCGGGGAAGAGAAGAGTGGAGGGCAGGAGATAACTGGAAAGTCTCTGCTGTTTGTGATTGGCGATAGAAATGCGGAGATGGACAGATTGCTTATGACAGTGCTGGGTCAGCCCTGAGGAGCTTTTCCCGCTGGGCCTGAGGGTCCTGGCTCTGTCTCATCTCTGTAGCCTTGGTTCTGGCATACGGTGGGAGACCGGAAATGATGGCTGAATGAGACCCCTGGCCCCTTGCCTAGTGTAAGGGTAGGCTTAGTTAATCCATTTAAATCTAAGCAGTTTGGTAGCTCTTTCTGGGCCATGGGAGCAAACTCTTGAGAAGTTGGAACACCAATCTGTAGATACCAAATTCCAGGATGTGCCTTTGGTTTATTTACGTGACCATGATAACCCAGATAAGTGCACAACCCCTCTATGAGGTCATGACCAGTGTGTCCATATGAAAACAGGCTCAGATGAGAAGTAAAATACTATCCTAGGACACACCAAAAGAAAACAGTGCAGCCAAGATCTGTACCCAGGAGTCTGGGAAATGCTGGCTAAAGGATGGTTAGTCCCCTGAAAGCAAGCCAGATAGGCACAACCCTCCTGGCAAAGGCTCAGATGAATCATGTATTCAGCAAAGCCAGCTGCGAGGCTCTAGGCAGTTTGTTCCTTTCCTTTCTACTGATTACTAAATCTTTACACGTCCCACAGGAGGTTGGCTCACCTGCTTGTGGGAGGAAAGGAATGCAGACATTAAAAGATCAATTATTAATGTTCGGCACACTTCACATTTTGTGTGGTAGACCACATGTGCTTTGTTGTCCTAGAGGCTTGTATTCAAATCTCAGCTACAGTATTCATGTACTGTGTGACTTTAGGCAAGTTGCTTGGTATCTCTGGGCCTTTTTTTTCTTTCTGTGAAATGAGCATAATAGCTACCTAACAGGGTTACTGTGAGAAAACAAGTGAAAATTATCTAATGACACAAACATGGGGCTCAGTGATAGTTTCCTTTCTCTCCTTGGATATTCAGACTGTGTCTCCCTAAAGTGATATTTTTGGAGGATGACTATAAAAGTAAAACTTGCTGAGAAGGATGGGATAATGGTGGAGGTTCAGGGGCTCGATGGGAAAGAAAGGAGCGAAGGAGATGCTGCTCCTGTCACTGACTCCTGCATGCCTTCTTGGTCTTTGTCGTGGCTTCACCAGAGGGTTTATTTTTCTCCCTGATACACAGGATCAGAGAACCATCAGTTTTTCCCTGGGAAGCAGAAAATGCTCATCCCTGCAGATTCCAGGATGATAGAGTCCGCTTGTTCTGCTCTTCAGGGGCTCCCAAGAGACAGATTGTGCATCACCCCAAATTGGAGCAAAGGCTCTGACTAGGTGATTCCAACAAATAGAAAGTGACCAATGAGCAGGTTAAAAATTCTTTGTAATTTAAAACATAATAATTTTAAATGGAACATAACATTTTACATATCTGATTGGCAATAAATAAATAAAGTGATAATGCCTGGTGTTGCTAACGCTAGGGGAAAGCAGATCTTCCTGTTGCACTCTGGTTGGTTATATAATTTGATGCAGTGGTTTTTAGAGGGTATTTGGACATTGCTTATAAATTAAAGCTGCATATCCCATTTGATTGGTATGTTGCTACTGGCGGCAGAAATTTATCCTATGGATATATTTTTCAAATCTGCAAAGCCATATATGTATGTGGAGATTGGAGTGGTTAAACAAATGTTCCATGAGACTGAAGTGGTTAAATAAACCGTAGTGCATGGATGTGGAAAAGTAAGCAATTGTTATAAGGATGAGACAGATTTGCTTGTGTTTGTGCTAATGTGGAAAAAGCAACAGACACATTGCTCCTTTAAAACAACTTTGAAGAATGTAGCATGGAGCCCCATTTGTGGAAATATGGGTGTATGTTTCATTCTTATAACTCATAAAACAGTCTTGAAAAGACACACAAAAAGCCATCGAATGGTTAGGGACTATGGATGGGGTGGTTAGGGACTACAGATGGGGTGGTTGGGGCCCATTTGAAGACTATATGTATGTATATACATATAATTCTACAAGTTTCATATTTATTTTTTTTACCATGAGAATATATCAAATTATATATATATATATATATTTAAAAATCACCTCCATTTCACAGATGGTGAAGCAATCTCAGAGAGCTGCAGTGCCTTACTTGCTTATGTTCGCGCACAGAGAGACAGTGAGCCAGCGAGCCAGTGTCCCTGCAAATAAAGGGTGGCCTATATAAGGGCGCATGCATTGTAACAATGCAGTTGGAATTCGAATCCTAATTCTACCACCTACTTGCTGTGTGACCCTAAGCAAGTTTACTAACCGCTCTGTCCCTCTGTTTTCTTGTTAAAATGAGGACAGTAGTATCTTCCTTTAAGAAGTGTTTACAGGGTAAAATGAGAAAATGCATATCGAATGTTTATCACAGTACCTGGCACAGAGTAAGTGCTTAATGCAAGGTTGTTGTCATGATTGTTGTTACCATCATCATCATCAATTCAGTCCCATT
The DNA here is from genome assembly GCF_019320065.1 of Cervus canadensis. Taxonomy (NCBI): domain Eukaryota; kingdom Metazoa; phylum Chordata; class Mammalia; order Artiodactyla; family Cervidae; genus Cervus; species Cervus canadensis. The sequence goes on from NC_057401.1 coordinate 5,412,806, forward strand.
GTCAGGATCATTTTTCTTAGAGTGCACAGGGGTGCAAGAAGGGTTGAACAGTGAGGTGGGCTGGGCTTCTGCCCTGTAGAGAATGGGTCTGGATGGCAGAGCTATGGCCCTTGCTGTAGGGACTCCAGCCCAGGCAACTAGCCTCTGCTCAGAGCAGGAGCTGGCAGTCCCTGTAGGACCCAGTGAAGAGTCCCTCATCTTCCCCAGCTATATGCCTTGTCACAGAGTTGAAGAGTCAGAGACTCTCTGGGCTAGTCCATCCATATGTGGCCTTCCTGGCCAATATTCCATTCTGCCCTGAGAAATCAAAGGCCCAGCAAGGAAAAGAGATTTGAGCCCACAGAAAGCGCCCTGGACTGGGAGTCAGCAAGTCCATACTGGAGTCCTTGCTGAGTGACCGGCAGCAAATCCCTCCCCTCTCTGGGCTTCCATGTTCCCATCTGTGGATTGGTGGGACTGGACAATACTACCACTAATGTTCTTTGAACACCTATATCTTACTTGTGTTCTGGGCCTAGTACCAAACTTCAAGGGCCCAGGGAGAGACTCAGACCCAAAGAGAAGGAGTATGAGTTGAGGAGTGAGGTGGTAAATGGGAGAAGGTTCCCAGCTATGTACCCAGGCCCCACTAGGGGTAGCTTTACCTTGTCTCTTTAGGTGCAGGATTCACTCATTAGGGCATTCATTCAATAGCATTGATAGAGCATCAGGTGCCACAGGATCAGAGTTTGAGTGCTATGATTTTTGAATGATGACCTTACTAGTGGCAACTGATCTGAGCCAGAAGCCCAGGCTCAAGCCTTGAGTCAGCCCATTAGTGGTTATGTGAGGTTGTGCAGTCATTTCTGCTCCCTGAGACTCCGGCTCTTGTTAAATGGGGATACTCTCTCCTTCCTCAGAGTGATTGAAAGGATTGGCTGAGATATAGGATGTAAAGCTTTTGGTACAGTGCCAGGCACATAGCAGGTACCTTAAAAATTATAGAAAAGGGCATCATGTTCTTCAGTTTGAATACCAGCTCAACCGCTTACCTATCATTTGATCATAGGCAAGTGACTGAAGTCTCTGAGGCTAAATTTCCTCATCTGAAAGATGGGAATAATAATGATCTTACAGCAGAGATGTGAGGGTCAGAGAGAATGCTACAAGTGGGGGAATGGGTATGAGACTTTGTGAGTACACATGAGTAGCACTGTGTCTGGCACACAGGAGGTGCTCAGAGGCTAGCCCTTCATTGTCCTGCTCCTAACTTCTTTCTTTGCTGAAAGAATGAGCTGAAAGGTACAGCTTAGATCTATTTCTGGCCTGTGCCAGTCCAGCTCATAAAAATACAATTATGCTCCTTGTCAGCACTTCTGCACTTTTATTTATTGTTCCTGCCAATCCTAGAGCCTCTTTGTGTGGGAACCTCTTCATTATTGATAATCCTGGGAAGTAGTATTTTAAATTTTTATGATCTATACTTTGCGCCATCTGAACCAACATGTATTATCTGGCCTTGCCAGCGAAGGGGGAATATATCCAGACAAGGGGTCCTTTCGGGATGAATAATTTATCCCATTTTCACAACGCCAATTATGTTAAATTATGTTCTTCATATCAACTGCCAACAGAACAATAGGGACTGATGTATTGATATGAAAAGAAAACATTTATTTCTGTGCCTAAATTCAAAACCATATTTGAAAACCAGGAGTTTCATTCTTCCAAGTATCTATAAAGCCCTACTTTTAATAAAAACAAGTAGAAAGAATTTTTCCTCCCCTCTTCCCACTTTTTCATTACATTTCATATATTAATCAAGTAGCTCAGAGCTCCATTTCGCTCCATTTTTTTTCAACTGCAGAAAATAGAACCTTTTTACCAAATTTGTTTTCTCTTTTCTCTCTTTTTTGCATAAGCAAGCTGATTCCTCCAAGGTACAATTAATAATGATTGGCTAACATTTCTTATGCTTTCTCCTTCATAGTACTAAAAAAAGTCACTGTTACTATGTCTCCTTTTATAGAAAGGATCCGTTTCTGGCACCAGTCCACGGGAACAGCACACCACGCTTCATGACATGCCCAATAGCTGGTTGATTCCAGTAACTGTAGGGCTGTTTTTTCTTGCTTTCTGCATCTCTCTAGTGTATCTCCATTGTGCCAGAGGCTTCTCCTCTACTTGTAATGCCTGCCTGGAAAGCCACTCTCTGGCTTATAAACCTTCTTTAGCTCCTCACTGATCTCAAGTCCATCTTTAACATGCGAGGCAAGGCATGCAGAGCCTCGGCTTACCCCTCACTTCACCTGCTGTTCCCAGTCCACTCAGAACTACGTCTTTGTGGTCCTCCCAGGTCCAGCCTCCTGGGTGTCTTCTGAATGTTTGCTGGCTGGTGCTCTCTTAGTCTAGAAAGCTCTTTTTATTTGGATTTTGGGAGGCAAGGAGGGAAGCATGGAAGATGGTCAGAGCAAATGTTCATGGAGAGAGGATGATGCTCTGGACTAGGGCAGTATAACTGGACAAATGGGTTTATTTGAGAGAAAGTTTTGAAGAAGCGGAGACTAGTGGTGGGATGGGTTTGGAGACTGAAGGGAAGGGAGGGATCATGGGAGACTCCTGTATGTGACTTGACATAAACATGGCTTATCATGCTGCTATTTTCTTAGCTAGGGATTACACAAGGAAGAGAATGTCAAGGGCAAGATGGTTGGGGAAGGTGAGTCAGGGAACCCAAGAGCTTTGCTGTGGACATGATAAATTCAGGTGTGTCTGTCCAAGGGCAAACAGCCAGTAGGGTAATCTGAATGCTGAATAGGGTTGGAATTGGAGATATAAATTTGAGACGTACAAGAATAAAGATGGAGCTTGAAGTGATAGGAGTAAGAACCTTCAGAAAGAATTTGAAGGAAAGAAGTATCCCATGACCTAACCCTGAGAAGTTCTAGTGCTGAGGGGTTAAGCAGAGTGGGTGGGACTTGAGGAGGAAGCCAAGGAGGGATGGTCAGTGAGCAGGAAGAGGACCAGGGGCCTGGGAGGAGGACCTCTATGGAGGAGTGAGTGAGCACGCCTGCCAAACCTGACCGAGAGCTCAAAAAAGACCAGTCCAGAGGACTGCCCGTTTGTTCCAGGCAAACAGGCACTGACCTGCTTTTGATGTGGAGAAGGGGTTCTAATAAGCTAATATTTCCTTGGGGCAAAGGTCAAATATTACCTGGGTTGCTTTTGGAGAAAGAATGGCTTAGCTAAAGGGAGGAGCAGATAACTGAGGATGGACATGGGGTCAGGGCCCCCTTGTCTGTCGGCCTAGTTTGAACCTGGTGGTTTGGGAAGTGTTCTGAAGCCAAAAGAAGTGTTTTCATTAGAGACTCATTCAGAGCATAAGCAACATCACTTAGGTGTTCAGGGCAAAGCAGGACGTGGAGGGCTATGACCCCAATTCTACTAAACTCAGCATCTCTCCTATTGCTGTAAAAGGTAATTGGGATACTATATATATGTGTTTGTGTGTGTGTGTGTGTGTGTGTGTGTGTGTTATATGTATGTACTATATATAGCATATATATTTGTTTAGATAATATAAAATTATTTTATTTATATTGAACTTAATATAAATGAAATCACACAGGATATAAAAAATGTTTTGCATCAGATTTCTTCAGTTCAATGTAATGCCTGTGAGATTCACCCATGTGTGTAGCATTGCTGTGTAACATTCCATCTTATGAATAAACCACAATTTATCCATTCTCCTGTTAATAGACATTTGAGTTGTTCTCAGTTTGGGCTATCATGAAAAAAAGTGGTTGTGAATATTTTTGTATGTAGCTTTGGGTGGATCCATCATTTTCTGTGGTGATTTTTTTTTTTTTTTTTTTTGCTGGTGCCAAGAATATCTATTGCTTTTGTTATGATTTTAGTGCTTGGCCATCTTACTAAATTCTAATAGTTTTTCAGTTCATTTTTCTTGGAACACACTTGTATCAGATAGAAAGCTTTTCACACCAAGTATCAGAAAACCCAGCATAAATTGGATTAAGGCCCAAAGAGTAAGATTTGACTCCCCCACCCCTGCCCCATGCCTGCAGGGTTCACTGTGGGTCTGGTTTCAGGCATGGCCTGATCCAGAGGGCAGATGTCATCAGGGCTCACATCCATTTCTGCAGGTTCCTCTTGACTCTGTCCTCTTTTATATTCTGCCTTTGACCTCATCCTGGCTCCTCCTCATAGTAGCAACAAGTGCATCAACTGTTTCAGAATGAGGTTCTCACTGTACAATCTGGAGGAAGACCATACTCTTTAGGGAACACTCATAAAGAGCAAGGAGGCTTCTTCCCCCAAGTTTCCAGTTAGTATTGCCTCATATACTTTGATCCAAATTGGATAACACGTGCATCTCTGAGCCAATCAAATTTTGTGATCAGAAGAACAGTATGTTTTGATTGGCCCAACCTGATTAGGGACCATCCCTACCCTCAAGGAAGGCAACAATTCCACCAAACTACATGGCCATCACATAGGACAGGGCTCTTGAAAGGAGGATTGGGGGCTTTTGATTGAAGAAGGGAATGGATACGAGAGAAGGAACCACAAAATATTTATTATGGCAATTATAGCAGAATGGTATGCCTATAATGGTTATTCATTGTCTCATTTCAGCAGTAATATTTGTTTAGCTTTGTCCCTGTCTCAACATGTTGACTGATGCATGAGGTCTTCTAAATTTACATGGAATGATATAAATGGTCTAGAGCTCTTTGAGAAGTTTTGAGAAAGATGTCTATAAAATAGAAGGGCAGAGGGGAAGACTAAGCAGCAAATGTTTCTTGACATTTGATGTGTGATGCTTGAGATGACTCTGATGGCTAAGGATCTAGAAATGAAGAAGTCTAGTTAAGAGATGGTTGAGATGGACTTGATAATGTGGGGAGGAATTTTAGTTTTTCTGTTTTTATGTAACCAGTTACCAAAGCTTTAGTACTTCAAAATAACACAAATTTATCACCTCACAGGTCAGAAACCTCACAGGTTTTTATAGGTCAGAAGTCCAGTCACAGTTTAGGTGGATTGTCTGCTCAGGAGGGTCTCACAGTTCTCGAGTCAGTGTATCAGCCGGGCTGCATTTTACCTGATGCTTGGGGTCCTTTTCCAAGCTCATGCCAATTATTGGCAGAATTCAGTTACTTGTGGTTGTAGGACTGAAGTGCCATTTTCTTGCATGACCTTACTATTGGCCCAGGTCATTTTCAGCTCCTGGAGTCCACCCTCAGGCACTGGCTGCATAGCCCTCTCCAGCGTGTTGGCTTACTTCCTGAAGGCCAGAAGGAGCCTCTCTCTCCAGTCTGCTGTGATGGAGTTTTAGATGGCATAACATACTCCTGGGAGGGACTGTGCCATCATATTCATGGGTCCTGTCCACACTCTTGAGGAAGGAGATTATATGGGGGTGGGGATAGGGTGCAAAGTTTGGGGACTATCTTTGAATGCTGTCTAGCATAAAAGTCAAAGGCAATTACTGCCCCAAGTTGTATGGGTTACATAGCACACTGACCAGGAAATTCACTAAGCTTAGAAATAGATACTGAGTTGTATTATAATACATGTATTATATATAAATATATAATACATGTATATATAAATATATATATATATTTTTATATATATAAATAATATATGTATATATATATATATATATAAATTTATATATACATATAACATGAAGAATTGGGAGAAGAAATTATGATTTCCAGTCTGTAAATATTTTTAAAAATGATCAGACATCTAAATTTTCTATACATTTCATAACCTGCCAGTTGGTCTAGTACTGTCTCAACAATTTTTAATCATTACAATTTGTAGAGTGTCTTTTAAGTTCACAAAACACTAGTATATTTCATTTGGCCCTTCCCGGAATATTGTGCATTTCTAATAGAAACAGCTAGCCTATGGAGGTCACACAGCCATCTCTAAAGGGCTTCCCTGGTGGCTCAGCTGGTAAAGAATCCACCTGCAAAGCAGGAGACCCCAGTTTGATTCCTAGCTCAGGAAGCCCCCAGGAGAAGGGATGTGCTGTGCTGTGTTTAGTCACTGGAGAAGGGATAGGCTCCCCACTCCAGTGTTCTTGGGCTTCCCTGGTGGCTCAGGCAGTAAAGAATCTGCCTGCAATGTGGGAGACCTAGGTTCCATCCCTGGGTTGGGAAGATCCTCTGGAGGAGGGCATGGTGACGCACTCCAGTATTCTTGCCTGGAGAATCCCCGTGGACAGAGGAGCCTAGCGGGGTTGCAGTCCATGGGGTTTCAAAGAGCTGGACATGACTGAGCGGCTAAGCACACAGCACAGGCTATGGGCTGTGCTTTTGCATTTGCCCTTGTAGTTATATTAGCTCTCAGTTCTTACTTACACATCGAAGTTCATGTGGCACCAAAGCATCCAAATGTGTAGACTACATGCTGTTTCACACTCTTGTTTCTTAAACCATGTGGTTCACTTTGCATAAAATGTCTTGGCTTGTTCACTCACGAAAACTGTATTCATCCTTGAAAGCCTCCTTTTTTAGACCATGCTTGAAGAGCATCACTCTTGAGAAATCCTTGTGTTGTTGTGTAAGGACTGGATAGGGAGGGCCTACAGATTGACATGTGCAAGTCAGGCCCAAACTGCATCTGCTTCAGACATCTATTGGAAAAACATTTGGCAGCACTCAGAGGCAGTGTTCAAAAAAGCATTTATTATTGAATAAACGATGTGAGTGCTTGACTTATAGTGACTCATTTAAGCCTTCTAAAAACCCAACCAGGTAGTTATGGTTATTTCCCCATTTAGTGGATGAGAAAACCAAGACACAGCAGGCTCAGTGCTGGAGTTGGGATTCAAACACATTGTGCGGTCTTTCACCTCCCTACAGTAGTGACAATGTCAGTGTCTGCCCCACAACACAGAATTAAGTGAGATGGTGCCTCTCAAGTGCCCAGTGCCTGCCATATAGTACATTTGCAAAGCGTGAGGGATATTTTTTTACTTGCGGCAAGGAGGCTTCTGTTTTCTTCTTCTTTTGAGCAGGAGATAGAAAAAAATCGAACATTCTCTGACCCCATTCTCCCCCCAAATCCCTCACCCTTGTTTGACTGTATCATTTCTTTGTTTAAGGAAGCCAGGGATCACTTTTTATTTGGAGGAGCAGAATTGAAAGAGGGTGGGGCACAGGTACAGAATTTACATCTGCAAATGAATTCCATGTGTCAGGGAGGGGGCAGTGTTTTCCAAGTGCCACACAGGAGATGTCCAATCATGGAAGTTCCTCCCCTACCCCTTCCTTCTTGAGCTGTATTTTGTCCACAGTATGCCTCAGAGACCTTAAAGAGCATTCTTCATAGAATTCTTGCAGGAGTCCATACACTTGACTATCACTTCTAGGAAAACTCGGGGTGAAAGTTTTCAGTGAAAATTCCGTTAATTTAAGCTCTAATGAGAAGACTGATCACGGTTAGAAGATTGCTTCCTTTGAGCTGTGTTACCTTGGATATGTGACTTGGCAGCTCTGTGCCTCAGTTTCCCTTTCAGGAGAATGGAAATAGTAGTGGTTTGTGGATAAGGTATATGGAGAGCTTGATTTAGCCCTGGCACATAATAAATTATTCCAAAAATATTGCCCATTATCATCTCATTTAACCCTCAAAACAATCTTGTTAAATAGGGGTTACGATTATGATCATTGTCCTTACTTTACAGGTGAGACCCCAAGGCTCAGACAGTTCCTGTGTTCCACATGACACTGTGGCATGCAGCAGTAGTTATTGATTATCTGTGAACTTTCTTTTTTTCTTCCACTTTGCCTACACAGTGGGATGAAGTTCCATAAATGTCTTGGCAGGTTGACAGCTTATCACGAAAAGATATTAGCCACCTCTGCAAAATATTCAGACTTCAGAAAAATAAGATGATACAATAGATTCAATAGACCTTTATATTTCATTTTGTGGAAGTCTCTAAATTAATTTGGAATTAAGTATATGTGCAAAAGTTTAGCTACAAGATGTTCATCATAACTTGCTTAGATAATCCAAATTGTGGAAACAACCTACATGTTCAGCAGTCAATACTGGTTAGAGTAATTGTAGTTACACATACAATGAAATATTAAGGACATCAAAAGGCAAACTGAAATCATATATTTGTCTACATGGAAAAAAATGTTAGTGCAGTGTTGTGTGATAAAATGAAGTGCCAGTCCATTTCACAAAAGTATATTTGTATAAATAGCTAATACATAAATACAATATAATGCATACATATGCATGTAAAAACGTCTGAAAAGGTGTGACCAGAATTGTCACCTATGGTTGTCTCTGTTGGAATGGGAAAATATGGATAATCTGAATTTTTAATTTTCTTGTGTGTGTTTGAGGAAGTGTGTGTTTTCTGATCTTTATGCAATATATAGTAAGTTCTAATTACTAAAAAAAAAAGGAACAGAAAACTCTTCCAAGTATTTATGTGTGCTAACACTGGTTGATCATTTTAGGTGATTGTGAAGACAAGAACAGAATATCAGCCTGAACAGAAGAACAAAGGGAAGTTCCGGGTGCCGAAAATTGCTGAATTTACGGTCAGTGTCTTGATGGTGTAACAGAACGATTGCATATCAGTCACTGAGTCTAGTCAAATAACAAATCTCTGCCTCTTGAGGATGAATTAGCCTCTCTCTTGCCCAGAAATGTTCAGACAATCTGATAATTGTTAAATGTGTCTCATTTCTTCTTTTATTTCTGGTCCCTGTCTCTCTGCCTTTCTGTCACAGTCTCCAGGAAATGTGATGGAAATGTGTAAAGAAATGCAAATTGTAGACAGTGGGTGATTGCAACAAATACAAAAAAGACAAAGGGAGAGAAAAGTTGACTTAGTGGTAAAAAATTGATGGTTGAATTTCTATTTCTTGGTGGAGGGGTTACTAGGAGAACTGAGGAGTATATATCACTGTGATGAATTGCATGAAGTAGCCATGAAACCTACTCTGCAAGGATGTATGGAGGAACCTCAGGAGAGTACCATGGGGAAGTCACGTAGGACTTAGGTGGCTGAGGAGAGCACAGCTTGTGCAAAGGCCCTGAGGCTGGAGGGGAGTTGGACCCAACACTGAAGAGGCATAAGGGCGGTGAATCTGGGCTCTGGGAGAGGCGTGGGGAGCAGGCAGAGAGGAGGCAGGAGGAATGGGCAGAGGGCAGACAATCCTAGGCCTCATATGCTGTATGGAGGAATTTGGGTTTTTAAGAAGAAACCTTAGAAGGACTTCAGGTAACAGAAGGACATGATTACAGTTGGTTTTTAGAAAACACAGATTGGCTTTTACATGAGTAACAGAGTGTAGTGGGCAAGAGGGACCGTGAGGAGACTGTTGGGCTACTGCATTTGTCCACATTCAAACACCAGCAGTGGCTTAGAGAAGGATGGTGAGTGGATTAGAGACCTAAAAGATATTTTGGAGGCAAAATCTGCCATGGAGGCAGTAGAATAAGTGGTTCTGTAGAAGGATGCCGGAGCAGCCTGGCTGGGTTTGAGCTCTTATTTCTGCCTCATACCAGCCATGTGGCCACAAGCAAGTCAATTGTTGCTGTTGTTTGGTTGCCAAGTCATGTCCGACTCTTTCCAGCCCCATAGTCTGTAGCCCACCAGGTTCCTCTATTCATGGAATTTCCCAGGCAAGAACCTGGAGTGGGTAGCCATTTCCTTCTCCAGGAGGTCTTCCTGACCCAGGGATCAAATCCACGTCTCCTGCATCTCCTGCATTGGCAGGTGAATTCTTTACCACTGATCCACTTGGGAAGTCCAAGCAAGTCAGTAAACCTCACTTACCGAAGGGCGATACTGGAAGGTTACTGTGAGGATGATGTACAGGTACATGCAAAGCAGATGAAGTACATGACTAATCGCAGCTACTTTGTGTCAACTGTGGCTCAGGGGCTTTGGACGTGAAAACCGTCCTTGGTTGCTTGTCTGGGGATTGGAGTAGGTATGCGGGTGCATATACTGGTCTGCTTCTGTCCCTGTCTTTCTCCCTGCTAAATCTGTATTAGAGCAGCTGGGTGTGTGAGCCTGGGAGGGAGTACGGCACCTCTGTGTACATCCCCCAGCATGTGGGGCTTCCCTGGATGTTGACCCCCTCTTAGAGGGCAAGGATTGCTTTTATTTCGGACTGCGGCTTTAGTGTCTGGCACACAGCATGGGCCCAGTGAACTTGGACCTGGCCTGAACTGCGTGCAGGTACCTACCTGCAAGGGCCAGCAGGTAGCCATGCGGGGAGGGTGGGAGAATCTTGGTACACAATGTATGGGCACCAGGCCAGGGAGTAAAGCTGACCTGTCCTCCTAGCAGGAGAGATCGTTGGAAATATGTTCAGATTCATGAGCACAAATGTTTACTGCAGTGTTATTCGTAAACTCAAAGCATTGGAACAATGCTTTGAGTTTTCAGCAACTTTCTCATGATTCCATATGTAAGGCCACATGCATAGGATGGACTAGTTCAACAATTTTTTAAGAACCACTTTTACGGGGTGAGTAGTTTACTCTGAATTATGGGCTCATGAGATATTTTCTTCTTTCTTTTACTTTCCCAATTTCACAAGAGCATGACTTGTTACAATAATCAGAAAAAAATTAGAAGCATTTAAAAATTTTGCTTGTTTTACCAAATAGAGTGTTACAGTTTTTGATGGAATTAATCCTTATTTAGCAATCATTTAAAATGATGGTTATGAAGACATGTGATAATTTGGGCAGATACTTATTATAGAGGAGGTTGAGTGAAAAAAAGCAGAGAGTAAAATTGTATGTTTTCTATGATTGGAATTATGAAAAAACCACATGTATATAGAGGAAAGAAATGTCTCAGAATGTCATCTGTGTCTGTGTCATCAGCAGTGGTGTTGGGAACACGTTTTGTTTTTGTTTCCTCTCTGTTGATAACTTCTGGTGATGTGACTGTTTTATCATACGGTAAAACATCACATCATATCATGGGGCCCACAGGTCCCTGAGAGGCTGATGTAGTCCTGCGGCCCACGGGTCCCTGAGAGGCTGATATAGTCCTGTTTTTTTTTTTCAAGAGGAACTTTAGCTCAGAGCAGCAATGCAACCTGCTCTCCCAGGAGCAAGTGGCCGGGACTTTCTGTTCATCCACGCGGCCGGCCATAGGTAACTATGGGTTAGAGCAGAGATGAGTCAGCCGGTGAGAAAAAATGAGTAGTTCATCAGGGATCAGGGCCTGTGAAGCCTGCCCCTACCCCACAACTTGACTCATTTGGTCCTGGTGGTGGGAAAAAAGGGTGCTGGGATTCGGGTCAGTCCTTTGTCAGCACTGGTGTGGGTGGAGGGCCCCGCCACTCGGAACAAAGTGGAAGGAATGGAGCAAATTTGTTTGCTTTTGTAAAGCTGTGAGCATCCATTTGCCCAGCTTTTCACTTCCTTAATGAGAGCTCCCCCTGGGCCGCATGGAGGATGTTTCTACTGGGGTGATGGTTGATGCCACAGTCTAAGGAGAAGGCTTGTGGTGCCTGAGAGGAGTCTGAGGGTCTGAGCGTCAGCTGCAGGGGGACTTGGGCATCCAGGTGGGCTATTATGGAGGTGAACTTGCAGGACTTGTTCCTGGTTGGAGAATCAGGGGCTCTATCAGGAGCTCCTGGGTGCTTGGCTTGGCTGACTGGATAGGAGATGGGGGACTGGACAGTGGGGAGCACATTGAGTGGAGGGTATGTGGGTACCATGGGAGAGGTGGGTGGGGGAGGCAGTCTGGCCACCCTTGGATATAACTGGTCTGGGGCTCAGGATGGAAATTGAGGCTAGGGAACTGGAGCTTGAAGTCAGAGAATTCCCAGTTCATTTTAGAGAGCTTAAGGCTGATAAACAATGGCCAGGCGCCCCCTCCAGGATATCATCCATGGCAGAAGTAACCATGGGGATGACAAAGATGCATCAGACCCTCATTCCAGTACCTTCGAGGAGGCGGAACAGCTTGTGACTTCACAGCTCAAATCTGACCTGGGGAGATCAGCTCATAGCAATTGTACCGTGAGAGAGAATGAGAGGAGAGAGCAGGGAGGGAGGGATGAATGGAGAAAGATTGAAAGAATCGCCTGGAATTTTTTTTTTTTTTAACATGAAGGCTCTTGCAGTCATTGCCAAGGATCACCGACTTGTGAGACGTTCATCAGGCTTCTTTGAGAAGATGGGAGCCTGCAGAGAGAAGCCCCACCTTCTTTCTTAGTCCTGGGAGCTGGAGTTTCTTCTGAAGCTGATTTTGCTGTGGAAGGAGCTGTTTGTCCCCAGGCTCACCTGAGAGAAGAAACCTGAGTCTTGCATTTGGAAGCTGTGCTAAGCTGGGGAGAGGTAGTCTAGGGAACACCTGCACTTTGGAACTAGATTCACCTGGCAACTCAGGTCATGTCCCTGTTACCTCTTAGCTTCAAGACCTTGGGAATTCTCTTCACCTCTCTGAGCTCTTGATTCCTTATCAATTAACTGAGACACAGTCTTGACATAGCCCGAAGTGTAAGTTCTTGGAGCACTCTAGTTCTCAACAAATGATCATTTTATTCTCTTCCTGTTCAGATCCCGTTCCTTCATCCTGGGTTCTTAGCTTCCTGCCTAATTAGCTGGATTTTGACAATTGGTTGAGACAGACCTGGTCCTCCCTTTCCTGGCTTTTCCTCTTGGGAAAGTGGCTGGATAAACCTGGAGGAACTGTTCTAAGAGTAGCCAGTTCAATGTCAGAACCCATGGGCTGCCTTGGGCTCTCTGCAGTGACCTCGGGAGCCTCCTCTTTGCCTCTCGGGGAATGCAGGCAGTATTTTTTTGGTAAGTTACTTCTCAACACATCAGTTATAACATGAATAATCCTAGTACTAGTTAAAAATGCCTTTATATCCACTTTTCAGGTTGGCGACAACCTTATGTACTCCTACTCTTATTATTATCAGTACCACTTTTATTATTATATTATCACTACTCTTATTATTACCTCCATTTTATGGATGAAGAGAATGATGCTCAAAGAAGTGTCTGGCCAGGCCACGCAGTGAGGACATTTAAGGACAAGTAAGAACCCAGAACTATGGCTCCATAACCCATTTTCTCTGCTATACCTCGATGACACCCTGCCCAGCTGTGGCTTGCCTGACTTCTTCCCTTTCTGCCCTTTCTCCCTTTCTTCTTTGTCTTTATCAAATTTACTCTGGGCTGCACTGGATGTGTTGCTGGGAGACACACAGAGGTGCAATACAAAAGCATTGCTCTGGAGGAGCTTGCAAACGTGTGGTTTAGACAAGAACATGCCAGCCAACTTCTTGTCTGTGTCCTTGTAGGGTCACCTCCTCTGAGATGCCTCCCCTGATCTTCCAAGTCTGATGCCTCCTCTGAGCTCTGCAGTCATAAGGGGGGCATGCATACTACTGTGCTGTCGCTACTCTGGTACCTTCAGCCCCATTTCAGCCCCTGGTCCCTGGAGGGTAGCGTCACAGTGGCCCACTCATGTCTTCTCAGTTCTCAGAAGAGGGTATAGTATAGAGTGAGTGTCAGGGGTGTTGCAACTTGAGCCCCACCAAGTCTTTTGGGACCGCCTCAGCAGTTTTCATTCCAATCCCTAAGAAAGGCAATCCCAAAGAATGCTCAAACTACCGCACAATTGCGCTCATCTCACACGCTAGTAAGGTAATGCTCAAAATTCTCCAAGCCAGGCTTCAGCAATACATGAACTGAGAACTTCCAGATGTTCAAGCTGGTTTTAGAAAAGGCAGAGGAACCAGAGATCAAATTGCCAATATCTGCTGGATCATCGAAAAAGCAAGAGAGTTCCAGAAAAACATCTATTTCTGCATTATTGACTACGCCAAGGCCTTCGACTATGTGGATCACAATAAACTGCGGAAAATTCTGAAGGAGATGGGAATACCAGACCACCTGACCTGCCTCTTGAGAAACCTGTATGCAGGTCAGGAAGCAACAGTTAGAACTGGACATGGAACAACAGACTGGTTCCAAATAGGGAAAGGAGTACGTCAAGGCTGTATATTGTCACCTTGCTTATTTAACTTATATGCAGAGTACATAATGAATAATGCTGGACTGGAAGAAGCACAAACTGGAATCAAGATTGCCGGGAGAAATATCAATAACCTCAGATATGCAGATGACACCACCCTTATGGCAGAGAGTGAAGAGGAACTAAAAAGCCTCTTGATGAAAGTGAAAGAAGAGAGTGAAAAAGTTGGTTTAAAGCTTAACATTCAGAAAACTAAGATCATGGCATTCTGTCCCATCACCTCATGGGAAAATAGATGGGGAGACAGTGGAAACAGTGTCAGACTTTATTTTTTGGGCTCCAAAATCACTGCAGATGGTGACTGCAGCTATGAAATTAAAAGACGCTCACTCCTTGGAAGGAAAGTTATGACCAACCTAGATAGCATACTGAAAAACAGAGACATTACTTTGCTAACAAAGGTCCATCTAGTCAAGGCTTTGGTTTTTCCAGTGGTCATGTATGGATGTGAAAGTTGGACTGTGAAGAAAGCTGAGCACCGAAAAATTGATGCTTTTGAACTGTGGTGTTGGAGAAGACTCTTGAGAGTCCCTTGGACTGCAAGGAGATCCAACCAGTCCATCGTAAAGGAGATCAGTCCTGGGTGTTCATTGGAAGGACTGATGCTGAAGCTGAAACTCCAATACTTTGGCCACCTCATGGGAAGAGCTGACTCATTGGAAAAGACCCTGATGCTGGGAGGGATTGGGGGCAGGAGGAAAAGGGGACAACAGAGGATGAGATGGCTGGATGGCATCACCGACTCGATGGGCATGAGTTTGAGTAGACTCCAGGGGTTTGTGATGGACAGGGAGGCCTGGCGTGCTGTGATTCATGGGGTCGCAAAGAGTCGAACACGACTGAGCGACTGAACTGAACTAACTGAACAGCATCCATCCTTGATAATGCATCCCGAGTCAGGATTCAGAAAACCTGCCCCTGGTGACTATGACATGGGCAAACTCAGACTGGAGGGTGTCCAGGTACATGGGGAAAGATCCTGAGGGTGCCTGCAGAACAGACCCTGAGCACAGTCAGTGGGGAGCATGCAGAATGCAAGGGACGCATCAGTGCAAAGGGACCAGAGCTCACCATTCCTGTCAGGTGAATGGACACATTAACATGAAACTGGTGGGGGAAAGTTAGAAGTGAGAAGCTGGCAGTTTTTAAAGAGTTGGTGTCTGTGGCCCGTTACTAAAAACAAGCAGCAACAGCACACCAACAAAACAGAAAGAAACAGATACCCATTTGAAGGTTCAGGACTAATATTATAGGATATTGACTTACTGTTCCATCCATTTGTCGATCCACTCAGCGTGAGGCTTGTGCTCTGCTTTCGACCTGACCCGTGGTTGGCACTGTGTAAGATATCCCACTGTATGACCCCAGCACACCAGGCTGGTGAGATTGTCACCCTGCTGGCAGGTGAGGCGAACAGGCTCACAGAGGCCGGGCATTTCCCCCTAGTTCCATGCCCAGGAGGCTGTGGAGCCAGGCTGCACGTGCAGGCCGTAAGCAGGGGCCTTGGCTGCGTGTAAGGGGCGAGGGAAGCTGCCGCCGGGGGAAGGGGAGCCCAGCTACCAGAAATCACAGCCAGGGGCTGCTGCTGGGCCCATCGAGCAGCCAGTCACCTCTTTCCTTCTTCTCTTCCTCTTCTGGCCAAAGGTTGGGGATGTTGGCACTCTGTCTCAGGCCACAACTCTGCTCACCTTCCCCCCAATACTACACAGTGAAATGCCAGAACCAGTTTCCCCAGGAGAGTGGCCACATCTGACAGCTGGCAGAGTCCAGGCCCCTCTCCCCGCTGCAAGACTCTGGGAACCATGCTTTCTGCTCTGGTCTCTGTCCCCACTCATCATCTTCTGGCCCAGCCTCCTTCCAGCTCCCTCTGCCTATTTTCTCAGCCCCCTCCTGCCCATTTTTCTCTCTCCCCAAAGGAAGGCTCTTCCTAATGCGTGTATCCTGTGACGACATTGCCGTCCTTCTGACCATCCCACGGCTTCCACAGGCACCCTCACCTGCCCTAAGTCCTGGTCCTTTCCTCGTAACATATGTCGTATGCCTCCCCGTCTCTGCCCGCCTCCACCATTGGGCAAACTCCCTTCTCATCCCTCAGCACCCAACTCAAACGGCCCTGCCTGGGAAGGCTTGCCTGCCCACCCATGCGCAGTCTGTCCTTCCCCCTCGGGGCTCCCGTACCTGCTGTATAACCCTCCAGTGACAGTGTTGGCATCAACTTTACCTGCTGTGTCTCCCACCGACTTAAGGGTATGTTCTTCATCTTTGCACCCCAAAAGCCTAGTGAATGCTTGGCCACCCTAGGCACCAAATGATATCTTTAATAAATGAGCAGGTAAATGAACAAACAAACAAACAAACAAAAAAAATCCCCATGGTTGATGGAAGAACTCCATGCTGATAAACACCAGAGCTCTGGCTGCCTCATCTCAATATCTTTATTTAAAATTGGGGCCATATCTTTGCTTCTAAGCTTCTTGCTGATGACACATTCTCATAGATATCCTCTTCTTGATATCACCTTCCCCGGGAGGTGAGACCTCTTTTATAGCTTTACCATTTGCTTCTTCCAGTTTTTCATCAAAATCCCAGGGGCTGCCTTCCATTGACGGGATTCTAATATTTGCTGACAGCAGCAAATGGAGATAAGCGATTTTACTTTATTATCTGTTGTCTTGGTTTTTATTGCTCTCTTATTTTTTTAATTTTGAGAAACACTTTAGGTAAGTTATTAAAAACACTGCCTGCTGGGTTAGGAGCAGAGTCATTATCTGGCACAAAGAGAATTTGCATGTGAGTGCTTGGTGGAAAAAAAAGGCTGCAAGAGTGTTTGATGTTTATTATTGCACTTCTGGCTAGGATTTTATTGAAAATCAGAACAAAGATGCAAGCCTGTGTTTATGGCTGGGTGCTTTCTCTTGGCCTCGTGAAATTGTACTATTGGAGTAACCTTGAGAAACATTTATTATTGAGAATTGAAAAGCGAATGCAGCTTATCTATTTATTTATTTTTTTACAAAACGTTTCCCTGGGAGAGAAAACGTCTGTGGCGCTGTCTCAGGTGGAATGTGCTCAGGGTGCGAGGCACACGCAAGCACTGAGTGATTCAATGACAGCTCCACTCCAGAGCCTGATGGCTGGGCTGCTTTTATTGCCAGGTTCTCATTCTCGGTGATTCGAACACTGGTACGTAAATGCTGTAATAAAGCAAGTTACTTGTTAGTAAGTTTAGTATAGAAGACTCCTAGAATTTAGTGAGTATTCTTATTTCCTATGGGACTCCTGAGGGAGTTGGCTGATTTAAAGTCTGCACACGAGTTGTTAAACTGTTGGAAGTTTGTAACCAAGCTTTGGGAGAATATTTATACCACGGAAATGAGCAAACACTAAATCATGCATCACCCTCCTTTCCCAGCCCAGGGCAATTAACCAGCACGCTTGTGTGAAGGGCAATATGGAAAAGGGGAAATCCGTGAGTTGGAGGTTTGACACTGTGGGTTTGTACGAACTACAGCAAGTCATTTCATGTCTCTGAACCTGCATTTCCCAAGCTGTAAAAGGAGACAATGCTGTCTGCATTATAGGCCTGGCCTGAGGACAAAGTGAGGTAACATAAGCGCCACAGAAGCTTCAGAAACGTGAATTTCCTCCTGTCGTCATGATAGTTTCATTTCTGGGAAGCGGGTCGTGCGACTGGATGGAATGCTTCCACCAAGGGTGGGCCGCACTGGGGAGCCACACCTGGCTCCATCTCACTAGGCCCTCCGCCTCAACACCCTGGCTCAGTTCTCTCTCCTCGCCCACCCTTTCCACCAGGCCAGCTTTTGGCCTTCCGGTGCCATCCCCCTTCCCCTTTCCACCTCTGTGTACCTAGGACGGCCATCAGATCTTGCTTGAGACCCTTGGTGGCGCCCACTTCCTGTCGGCAGCAGCGTGAGGTTTTCGGCACGGCACTGCAGGCTGTCCCAAAGGCGGGCCTTGCTGCGTCCGTCTGCCATTCCCTGTGTTCTCAGCGTTCAGACCTCTCCCAGTTCTACAAAGCCCCGCCTCCTTTCACCTCTCCTGGCCTTTGCCCATGCAGTTTCCTCTGGCCTGTGACCCAGACCAGACGTCACCTCCTTCTGAAACTTACCCCTGATTCCCCACGTCACTTTCTCACCTGGAGTCCTAGAGTCCCAGCCTTTCCTGCACCCATCACTCCCCCGAGAGGGCACATTGACTTCACCTGGAGTTCCCGTGATACCTGGTTGGGTTGCTGAAAGTAGTGAAGGGCTTCATAAAGTTTTCTCACATCCCCTGCTGGGATAATAAAAGGAAGATAGATGTTCATGGAAAGTAAAACAAGATTTAAAAATATTATTTTTTTTACTTGATTGATTTCATTGAGCTCTTATTATGTGCTGTGTAGTTTGCTAGTCATTTTCCATTTTATTTTTACTCTAACTCATGAAGTAGGCATTGTTTTTGATGTACAGGTAAGGGAACTGAGGATCAGAGAGGTTAGTTAAGACGCTCAACGTCACACAGCTAATAAGGTACAGAGTCAGGCTTTCTGGCTCAGAGGGGTATGTTTGTCTATGATGTGCTTATATGTTTGTGTGTGTGTTCTTTTGTCTGTATCAGCTTCCAAATCAGGAAACCCCGCACATATGGGGAATTGGCTAAATTAAACCAAACTTCAAAGTGGTTTACTAGAATACTAAAATTTTGCTGCCTATCCCTGTTATTTGCCAAGCATTAGGCCAATTTTTCTTTGGCTCTCTTTTTTCCTTCTCTTTGAATACCCTGTTTGGCCAAGGCCTAAAAGCATTGATCCAAAGGAAAAAAGAGAAGCAAACATTTCCCAAGGGAGAAATGCTGTTTTCCCCATGGCTTGCCATGAGGCTTGCCTCCTGACCCCCTCACACAGTGGGAGGCTTAATCTCCTGACGTGCTCACTCTCTGGGCCTCTGCTGCTGTAATGCATGATTATTTTAAATGGGACTTAAAAAAAATTATGATATTTAAGCTCCTGGAACTGCCAGAGGAAGACAGGTCCTAACAAAGTGATTGTCTGTGCACCACCACGTTCTATAATTATAGGAAAACTAGTCGTCATAGCAACTGCCACAGAGGCCTGGCTTCCTCCCGGAGATGCTGGCAGGCTCCTCAGCTCTGTGATGCGAGCTGCTGCGGGGGAGTCTGTTTCTCCGGAGGGAGTCAGCTCTCTCTCGGGCAGGAATCGTGAACCCGTCCTACGTCTCCACACCCTGAGCGCGGTCTCACTACGCAGTCGGGCAGACCGCAGCCCGAACGCGGGTTTGAGAGCTCCCTGGCTGTGTGAGCACGTCACCCTACCTCTCTGAGCCTCCGTTTCCTCTTTAGGCAAATGAGTAAGCTTGCCACTGCCCGCCTCTGAGGGTTGTTCTAATAGCTGTGTTTAGGATGTGCCGGGCAGAGAGCCTGGCACACAGACACTCAGATATATATATATTAGACATCTTCCCCTTCACCTCTTCACTGTTAGCAAATGAAAAAAGAAAAATATTGAATTAGAGAAGTATGGATGTTTTCATAATCTTTTTTATTATTATTAATTTTGTTAGCATTTGTATCTAGAAAAACAAGTAAATAGAAATTCTAGGCTGAATAATTTATATCAAGGAGAGAGGTGAAAAGAGGGGAGCGAGAAAAAAGCAAATGAATATTCAGCTAGATGAAGCTAAATTTGCTGTACTTTTTCTTATCTTTTTTCTTTAATTTTTATTTTACTTTGGAACATAGTTGGTTAACAATATTGTTTTAGTTTCAGGTGTCCAGCAAAGTGGTGTATCTTCTTTTTCAAATTCTTTTATCTAAAAAGAAATGACACAAATGAACTTACTTACAAAAACAGAAAGAAACTCACAGAAAATGAACTTATGATTGCTGGGGGGGAAGGGATAGTTAGGGAGTTTGGGAAGGTCATGTACTCACTGCTATATTCAAAATGGATAACCAGCAAGGATCTATTACTATAAGTCCTTGTGCTATACAGTAGGTCCTTGTCAGTTATCTTATTTTAAATACAGCAATGTATACATGTCAATCCCTCACTTCCAGTCTCGCCCTATCCCCACTCCTTCCCCACTGGTAACCATTACGTTCCTTCTCTAAGTCTGTGAGTCTGCTTTGTAAATAAGTTCATTTCTGTCTTTTTTTTTTTTTTTTAAAGATTCCGTATATAAGTGATATCATATGATATTTGTCTTTCTGTGTCTGACTTCACTTAGTATGATAATCTCTAGGTCCATCCATGTGAAACTGATATTTAAAATTCCTCCAACATTTTTTTAAAATTGCATTTCTCTGAGGCTAAGAAAAAAGATATCTGATCTCTAAAAAAATTCTAACCTGAGTAAGGAAACCTGGTTTCCAGTCCTAGTCCCTGAGCTTCAGTTTTCTCGTCTGTAAAATGAAGAAATTGGGTGGGGTGGTCCCCAAGGGATCTTCTGTCTGAGATGTTAAAGACCGTGCTTTCCAGCAAGGATGGCTTTGTTCCCCAGGAGACATTTCTGGCGGTCACCAGTCTGTGTGTGTGTCTGCATGTATCTGTGCTACTGGTATCTAGTGGGTTAAGGAAGGCCAGAGATGCTGTTAAATAACTTGTGATGAACAGGACAGCTCCCCACAATGAAGCATTACCCTACCTAAAATACCAATAGTGCTGAGGCCGAGAAAAACTTGGTCCAGGATTTATCACTGTATTTATTGGTCTGAAAATGGGAATTATGCCCCTGTCACCCCACCATGACATGTCAGATTTGTTGAATATTCAGTTTCTTATCCTAGCTGTCTCCTGGAGATTTGAAGCCCTAGAAAAATTAGTAAAGGTAACAACAAGACCTCTCAAGGTCCTAAGGGACTTGATAAAATACAAGATAGTCACTTCTGTGGGCAAAATGAATTCTTTTGAATTTTCTTTTCCCTTGGTACCGCATAACACTTAATGTATCAAAGGTGATTGTTCACGGGCAAAGTAAAATGTACACGATGCAATTTTAAATCCATAAATAGCTTTATTGTTTTTATAGGTAGGATAAAAATAAGTCATGTATATATTTCCACTGCATCCCTCACTTTTCAGCCTGTCTTTGATTTTGACATTCCAGGCCCTAGCCAGTGTCTGTCTCTTCTGAGAGTCATGTGTGACCACTTTTCCCTCCTGCTTAAAGCCCTTCTGAGGCTTCCCCTGGCCTTCAAGGGTGAAATCTAAACTCCTTAGTCTACTGTCCCCGGTCCTCAGAAGCTCTTTCTCATCTCTTCAGCCTCCTCTCCTTTCTCACTTCACACCCCTCCCACCAGCCTAAATTACTCATGGAATGCTGGACAGGGTCTGTCCTATCCTGTGTCCACTCCTCCAAAAGCTGTTTCTTCCACCCTGAATGCTTTTTCTCTCTGCTGTGGTCTAGCATGCACCTTTTCAACTCATAGGCTGGCTCACGCATCCCCTTCTGGGTGTAGCCTGTTCTAACAGCCCCTCTTCTCTTCCCCACTGTCAGCAATGGGCTTGCCCCTTCTTCCTCTAGGACCTCACTCGTTGGGAAGTTTGTCAACTTGATCTCCTCCGTGCAGTTGTTTTCTTAACATGTGTTTTCTATGGCCCTATGAAAGCCTGGACTCTTGAGGACAGACACCACCCTTGGTTCACTTCTGAATCCACTACTATGACTATCGACCCTGGGACCTTAGGGGTCAGTAACTTTTAAAATATGAGTAAGAATTGGATGAAGGTACTCAATGGTACAAACGTCCATTTATAAAAAGATAAATACTAGAGGTGTAATGTACAACTGGATAAATATAATTAACATTGTGGTATGTTATATATGAAAGTTGGTAAGAGAGTAAATCCTAAGAGTATTCATCACAAGGAGAAACTTTTCTTTTAATTTGTATTCATACAGGATGATGGATGTTCACTAAATTTATTGTAGCAGTCATTACATAAGGTATGTAAGTCAGATGATTATGCCGTACACCTGAAACTCATTCAGTGCTATATGTCAATTACATCTCAGTAAAACGGAGAAATCAATAAAGCAAAAGTTTTGGAGATTTTGTGTAGGAAATGTCCAGTGAAGAGGACTCAGATTGCTGGGTAGAGAAAACTTTACACAGATAAGAAGTTGAAGATAATTAAAATTTGCTTTAAACCATAAAAAAATAATACATATAGTACATGCACAAAATTCCAACATAGAAAGACAAAAACTGAAAAAAAATCTCCCGTTCTCTCCATAATCCTTTTCATCCAAACTATCCATTGTCCATGTCTGTGCTATCCAAATTGAAAGCTTCTAGCCATGTGTGGCTATATATATTTAAATTAATAGAAATAAACTAAAATTCAAAATTTAATTCCTGAGCCACACAAGCCACATTTTAAGTGCTCAATAATCATGTGAGCCTCGCAGCTACCATACTGGACAGATTTACAGGGCATTACCATATTGTAGAAGCTCTATTGAATAGCCCGGGAACATCTCCTTATGTTTCTATCCAGAGGCATTTTTTACACATCAGCATATACATATATATTTACATGTGCATATGCACATTTGATATTCTTTTCCTCAGATGAGACCATTTTATATACGTTCTTCTTTACCTTGCTTTTTTTTTCCTCTCAATAATGTGTCTCAGATATCTTTCCACATCAGCACACTGGGCTCCTTTTTATTCTTGTTAGTGACTGTAGACTGAGGAGTTTTGCAATCTTTCTCAATCAGCCCCCCATTGTTTTAGCTTTCAGTCTTTTGCTGCTAAGAGCTCTGCTTCAATAAATTTCCTAGTATGTGTTTTCACACACACACACACACACACACACCCCTTTCATATATTTTTACAAGTATATTTGTAAGGTATGAGAATCTTTATTGTAAAAGCTTCCAGAGTGAACGTGAGTCTTCAATTTTAATAAATTTTGCTAAATTACCTTCCAAAAAGTTCCCAAGAATCTATACACCCTCCTTTGTGCCTACGAATGTGTTTTTCCCCACGTTGCCAGCATCTGTTTTAATTAAGTTTAGCAGTTTCACTGGAAGATTGGATATATTTCCTTGGGATAAACAGTTAATGGAAAAGAATATAAAAAAATGTCTATAGCGTATAATGGAGTCACTTTGCTCTACAAGGGATTGGCACAACATTGTAAATCAACTGTACTTCAAAAATTAAATTAAATTTTAAAGAAAGTTTCATCAACCTGATGGGTAGAAAATGGCTCTTCACCTTTGCTTCGGCTTGTATGTCTTTCATTACTGGTGAGAGCGTTCCTTTTCCCGCATACCAATTGACTGATGCATCCTTCCTGGAACACATCCTACTTGGTCAGACCACTTGCAAATCACTTCCTAGTGATTGGCATGGCCTCTTCCAGAAGCTGAGAACTTAGTCATTCTCACTTATTTAGTATTGTCTCAGTTGTCCTTGGCCTTTTTGTTTTGTTTGTGGTACAACTTCTTTCTTCAGCCTGCAGTATTTCTTTCTTTTGCTTTAACTCAAATTAATCACAGACTCCACAAGGCTTAAAGGAAATTATGGGTACATTTGACACTATAAAAATTAAAGCCTTCTCTCACCATAAACTCATGTTTTCTTCTGCTACTTTTGTGATTTTATGTTAATGTTTGGATTCATCTGGAATTTGTAAACAGTAGAGTAGGAGTCAGTCCAATTTTACTTCTTTTTGAATGGCAGTTTGACAGTTGATCTATGATTATTCCTTAATCCTTCCTCTCTTTGACTTGACATGTCACATTTTTTAGACATTGCATATCCATTTGAGTTTACTTCTCTGCTCTTCCATGGATCTGACAGTTATTTGCTGTCAATAACTGAGACAATGCCAAATTATTTCAATTAATAGTTTTATAATACTTCTTATAATACTTCTTAAAAATCTGTATTCTTCTACTTTTTAACAACTCTCAATCCATTCTTGTACACTTACTTTTCCAGATACATATTAATGTATCTTTAGGTCCAAAAACTCCTGTTAACTTTTAAATTTGGGTTACATGAATTCAAAGATTAACTTGAAGAGGACTACATCTTTATTTAATCTATTTATTTTTAAAAAATTTATATTGGACTATAGTTCATTTACAATGTTGTGTTGCTTTCTGTGGTACAACAAAGTAGGTCAGTTATACATATACATATACATATAACCACTCTTTTTAAGATTTTGTTCCCATATAGGTCGTTATAGAGTATGGAGTAGAGTTCCCCATGCTGTATAGTAGGCCCTTATTAGTTTTCTACATATGGTAGTGAATATATGTCAATCCCAAATTCCCAATTTATCCCTCCCCCCGCTTTCACCCCTGGTGACCATGACTGTTTTCTACATCTATAATTCTATTTCTGTTTTGTACAATTTTTTAGACTCTATGCATGAGATATCAAATAAGATTTAATTTTGCATATGTTAAAATCTCCTTTTGAGGTTCTCAGTTAAACTTTAAAATCATCTTTACAGTTCTTATTAAATTTATTCCAAAGTATTTTACCTAATTTTTGTTGGTATCATAAAAGGCCCTTTTCTGTTACATTTGCTAACTTTACTTTTATTAAGTTATTACTTATACTTAATAAAGATGCTTTGAATTTTGTACTTTTATTTGCCACCACACAGTTACCAATTTCTCTTATCGTTTCTAATAATTTTTCTAAAAATTTGATTCTTTTTCTTTTCTACATATATAATTGTATCTTCTGTCCATAATACTAATATTGCTTCCTTTTTGGTATGTTTAGTTTTCTTATGTTATTTCCTCTTTGAAATTATTAGGCTCCTAATGTCATTTTTTTAATCTAATTGCACTGGTCAGTACTTTAGATCTACTGTTTCTAGCATTTCACCATGTAAATTTTGATGTTTTTTTTCCCCCTCAAAAGCCCTTTCTGCATTTATGGAGATGATCATATGGTTCATTTTCTTTAATCTGGTAAATTATACTGATAGACTTTTAAATATTAATTCACTCTTACATTTCCTATTTGGTCATTGTGTATCACTGAATTCTGTTTGCTAATATATTATTTAAAACTGTTACTTTAAGAATAATGTAAAGTTTTGTTGAGCTTTGTGTGTGTGTGTGTGTGTATGTGCCATTTTTGTCAGGTTAAGGTTATTAGAGTTCTGCTGTTTTTGTAAAGAGAATGTACATGCCTTTTCCTTTCTCCATGCTCTATAAAATTGGAAGAGGCCAAGAAATAATGATTCATTGAGCCTTTTATAAAACAAAGTTAACCCATAAAATCACTTGGCTTAGTGTTATTGGGAGGGTGTGGGTCATTTTCAGTAAATAAGTGGAGAGTTATTAAAAACAAACAAATTCCATTTGTACCCAGCTATCTCTCTAAAGCTTTAAACGGTGACATACGAAGTGCACTCATTGACAGTCTCCTAACTGTAGCTCCCTTTAGTAATTTTTCTTGTAGTGGCCCCGTTCAGTCAACATGTAGACAGTAGCCACCATGTCCCCAGCCTTGAGGAAGGTGTATAGGTGGTTCATGGAAGTACCAGGCACGGCCCTCAATCTAATGTTCCCGGGATGCTGGCACACAGCTGAAACCTCCATTTGTGTGAATTTGATTTGAAAGCAATATCATTTATCATTGAATATTAATAGAGCTCGGGGCGCTGTGTTTACAGATCACCCTTTAGGCACACATTAGTCATCTTTGGATCGAGACTACAACTTCTCATTCCAAGCTGCACACAGAGATGCAAGGAATTGTCTTTCCTTTCTGTTTTTGAGGGGCTTTCCTGGTAGTTTGGAGAAGGAAATGGCAACCCACTCCAGTATTCTTGCCTGGAGAATCCCAGGGACAGAGGAGCCTGGTGGGCTGCCGTCTATGGGGTCTCAGTCGGACACGACTGAAGCGACTTAGCAGCAGCAGCAGCAGCAGGCTGGTAGCTCAGACGGTAAAGAGTCCGCCTACAATGCAGGAGACCTAGGTTCTATTCGTGGGTCGGGAAGATCCCCTGGAGAAGGAAATGGCAACCCACTCCAGTGTTCTTGCCTGGGAAATCCCATGGACAGAGCAGCCTGGCGGGCTACAGTTTATGGGTTGCAGAGAGTGGGACACGACTGAGCGACTAACACACTTTCTGTGTCCGAGCCTGCCCCAGTTCTGACACTGGCCAGCAGTGTGCGTAGCCTGGTAGACCTAACTTATCACGGGCTTTCCCCATGTGAACCACTTCTCTTTACCTCCCTGAACTTCAGGCTTTTTAATCTGTAAGATAGAGGTACTAATCTTGTTTTGTGATACTTAAATGTGACAAGATATGTAAAGTATTGAAATACATTTGGCACCCAGTCATTTTATCTCTCTCTCTTTATTTTTGGTTTTTCCCAAAGTAACTCAGTCCTGGGCTGTGAAGAAGACACTCATGGAATACTTGTTTAGGTCTGGACTATTTTTAGAGCCTTTGCCTGGGTCTCCTACCTCACAGTTTCATCCCCTCCAATTAAATCTCCACCCATCCATCCAATTCATTTTAAAACAATGGAGCCATATCAGTGAATACCAGATATCAAATAGCTGTTAGCTCTCCAATGCTCAGAATAAACCCTTTAGTCTGACAGCCATGCTCCTTCTTGAGCTTGCCTGTGTTTACCTTCTAAGCTTCATCTTTCATGTACCGCCCACACCTCCACATCTTTGCACAGGCTGTCCTCTCTGCCTGAATTACTCTTTCTCCATCTCCTCCCAGGCTGGCTTAGGAGCCCCTTTTCCATCACAG
Source organism: Cervus canadensis (assembly GCF_019320065.1). Classification (NCBI taxonomy): domain Eukaryota; kingdom Metazoa; phylum Chordata; class Mammalia; order Artiodactyla; family Cervidae; genus Cervus; species Cervus canadensis. The sequence goes on from NC_057401.1 coordinate 5,439,655, forward strand.
TGCTTTCTCCATCACAGTGCTCGCCTTACCTCCTGAGCTCTCCCGTAAGGGCAGAAGCCACACGTGTCATCCTGCATCCCGTGTGTCTTGTCCTGGCCCTGCTCTGGACCAGATGTCCCACCAGGATCTGTTGTCGGGCACATGATTAGTCTTTGGGTTACACGGTAAAATATGGGTGAGATTTCCCCCATTTCAGTTTTCTGAGGAGCTCTGGGGACACAGTTCTTTAAAATATGAAAACGAGGCAGGAAAATCAATTGCATTTCTTGGCTGCAGGAGACTATGGAAAGCATGACTTTCCGGAGCATCCTAGGGCACAGTGCTATATTGGAGAGTAAGAGGCACCTTCCATTTTAACGTGGATTTAAGCAGGGCCCAGACTGGAACTCACTGAACCATTCAGCTGCCTACTGCTTGAGAAATATAGGAGCAGGGATGCTTGAAAAGCCTTGCACAGCTACTTTCTTCTTTTTAGGCAATAATGAACTGGCTAGGCAGTCTTGCCAATGATTTTACAGTTAAACACCCAGGCTCCAAGATGCCTCCTTCAATAAGTGGAAGGAGAGAGAAGGCTAGAAATATGACAGGGTAAGTAATTGATGGAACAGCTTTTGGGTTCCAGGCACTGGGCTTGCTGCATTTATCATCTCCTTTGACCTTTGTAACTGCTCTGTGATGGGGACATTATTGTAATCACTCTCTTTGAACAGAAGAAAGAAAAAAAAAGAAACAACCAAAAACCAAGAAGCCAGAGGATGAAAAAGAAGTGACTTGTGACTTCCCCATGGCCACACATATTAGATAGGAGCAATTTGTGCATCTTCTGAGCAATCAGTTTGTTTCTATCTTCTGGACTCTTGAATGTTACTGTGAATCCAGTTCCTGTCTTTGGCCTGGCTTCTAAAATGCACCAATGTATTGCACCCTTGCAGCAAGTACAGGCACTGTTATAACACCTGCTTCTGATGAATACCCATCCTTGTTCCATTTTGTTGTTGTTGTTCAGTCACTAAGTCATGTCTGACTCTTTGTGACCCCATGGATTGCAGCATACCAGGCTTCCCTGTCCTTCACCATCTCCCAGAGCTGGCTTAAACTCATGTCCATTGAGTCGATGATGGTATCCAGCCATCTCCTCCTCTGCTGCCCTCATCTCCTCTTGCCCTCAATCTTTCCCAGCATTAGGGTCTGTTCCTGATGTTCCATTACTGTGTTCCTATTTTCCTCATCTGTAAAATGGGGACAATAATTATAATACCTATCATAAAAGACTGCTGTAAAGACATAATGAGGACACCATATAAAATGCTTAGGGCAGAACCTAGCATATTGGGAGCACTTAGCAAATGTTAGTGATTACTAATCATGTAGCCTGTAAGCTCCCTTTAATTATTTCTGGAAAAAGTAGGAGTGTAATGAAAATAAGATGAATGAAACTAGTTAAGGGTGTTTATTTACTAAGCACTGATTTATCTTGCACCCACTGCAGTCAAACGCAGGGGCTACCAAGATGAATCCTCAAGGGCTGGGACCCCCAAGGAGCAAACAGCTCAGTCAAAATTCAAGTCCCACACAAGCTTTCTCAGCTGGCTTCTGGTTTCCCACCACGGAGCCTGTAGCTCAGAGCATCCTGCCCTCTCGGTATATCCTGTCTTGCTTTATTTTCTGTACCCAGGAAGCAGCCCTGACCTGAACCTCACTCCCCAGCCCCATGGTTTCCAGCAATCCTGCAAAGAGCAGCTTCACATATGTGAAGCACATTGACCCTCTGCTCTGGGTCACCAAGCCCAGCTCACCCTGCCAGGGGTGCTGGGAAGACACGGCCTGAGGTCACAGTTGAATAAGCTCCCAAACCAGGGACCCAGATTGCAGCCACTGTAGGGAACTCATTGAAGGAATGTGATTTCCTTAGGTTCCAAGCCTTTGCCTCCTTAATGCCCTGTGGAAAGCCTTGCAGTGTTGCAGGCTGGTTGCGTGTGTGGCTCTATGGGCGATTTACTCATCTGTGTAGAGTCAGAATAGTTTATAAGAGACGTGAACTTCCATTATGTGGAGCCAGGGAGAAGGGACAAAAGGCAAGGGCCTGTAACATGGTTTCCCAGTGAAACCATGGGAAAGTTAATTAAAGCTGTGACTCAACAGACCGTTTTGATGAAATTAAGAGGTCCAGGCATCCTGCTATTTTAGTGACAGGATGTCAAGCAGGTGGCTTTATGGGCAACTGCGTATGGAATGTACTTCAGTAACGATGGCAGTGATGATATCCAGCATTTCTGGGAGCTTTACACCCAGTGTCCTTGGGAGTCCTACCAATGTGCCTGGTAGTGAGTATTATGATCAATCCCATTTTTGCAGATAAGGAGACTGAGGCTCAGAGAGGTGTCCTCACCTGCTGAGGTCACACAGCCAGGATGTGGTGGAGCAGAGATTGGATCCAGGTCAGTGTGGTGCTAGGGCCTGGCTCGCTGTCTCACTGCCTGAAACTGCTTCCCTGTCAGATGTCTGTATCCCAGTCTCTGCAGAGCCACGAGTGGACTGTCACCCACCGTGGACCCTGGACCCTTGGATGCCTTTCATTTTCTTTTTTTTTTCATTTTCTTAATAATAAATAAAAGTCATAATCATTGCAGCAGTAAACAAACTTCATGATCTGTCTGCTCAGAGCCCATTTGCCTGCATGTTGGGACAGATTTGTAGCTACAATCCTTCCCTGTGAAAATAGCAAGGCTTGTGTGACATCTTAATTTACACAGTTTTACTACGTGCAAAATAACCCTGGCAAGATTTGTGAGGCCTTCTGTCCCGGACTGTTTTTCACAAAATGCTGGTGGTTGACCACATGGCAGTGGAAGCTCCAGGCCTCTCCTTGCCTAAAGCCCAGGTGTTTCGAGTAAATATTAGAATGAAGAGGTTCACCCTGGGCTGGTTGTGTGGCCCTGGGAAGTGCCCTCAGGAAGACAGGAATAATAACATCTTCAAGTAGTTGTGTTCAGTTCAGTTCAGTCGCTCAGTCATGCCCGACTCTTTGCGACCCCATGGACTGCAACACGCCAGGCTTCCCTGTCTATCACCAACTCCCAGAGTTTACTCAAACTCATGTCCATCGAGTCGGTGATGCCATCCAACTGTCTCATCCTCTGTCGTCCCCTTCTCCTCCTGCCTTCCATCTTTCCCAGCATCAGGGTCTTTTCAAATGAGTCAGTTTTTCACATCAGGTGGCCAAAGTACTGGAGTTTCAGCTTCAGCATCAGTCCTTCCAATGATATTCAGGACTGATTTCCTTTAGGATGGACTGGTTGGATCTCCTTGCAGTCCAAAGGACTCTCAAGAGTCTTCTCCAACACCACAGTTAAAAAGCATCAATTCTTTTGTGCTCAACTTTCTTTATAGTCCACTTCTCACATACATACATGACTACTGAAAAAACCACAGCTTTGACTAGATGGACCTTTGTTGGCAAAATAATGTCTCAGCTTTTTAATATGCTAAGTTGGCGATAACTTTTCTTCCAGGGAGCAAGCATCTCTTAATTTCATGGCTGCAGTCTGCAGTGATTTTGGAGCCCAAAAAGATAAAGTCTGCCACTGTTTCCCCATCTATTTGCCATGAAGTGATGGGACCGGATGCCTTGATCTTTGTTTTCTGAATGTTGAGTTTTAAGCCAACTTTTTCACTCTCCTCTTTCACTTTCATCAAAGAGTCTCCTTAGTTCTTCTTTGCTTTCTGCCATAAGGGTGGTGTCATCTGCATATCTGAGGTTATTGATATTTCTCCCGGCAATCTGGATTCCAGCTTGTGCTTCCTCCAGCCCAGCATTTCTCATGATGGATGTACTCTGCATGTAAGTTAAATAAGCGGGGTGGCAATATACGACCTTGTGTGGAGATTCAATAAAACAATGCATATAGAGCCTGGGGTGTGGCTTCTAGTAGTTGCTTAATAAATATTAGGTCCTCCTTCTCCATGACCCCCAATCCTTCCTCCATTGTAGATAGTACTTTCAGCTGTTTTCTAGAATGCACTCTAGACCCCTCTAATCCCCACCTTGCCTGACACAGTGTCACAGATATTCTTGGTGCACTGACTTTCCACTGACTTTCCACTCAGCCCCACACCAGTCACACTCCCCAGCTCATCCCCTTAGACCTGGGCACCTCCCTCTCAGAACAAATTGGGAGCATGTGCTGGTTTCAACCATTGCTGGCTGTTTGACCCTGGACCAACCACTTTTTGGAACCATATTTCCTGTTAAATAGGTTTTAAAAGACTGACTTTACAGAGTCATTGAAAGGTTTAGAATGAATAATGAAAGAAAGCATAGTGTTGTATCAGCTGCCCCCAGTTTGAAGATTGAGACATTTTACTTATGGACAGAATCTCTGTATTTTCTGGAAAAAGCAGAACACCAGTCACACGAGGGCCTCATTCCCATCCTTGACAATCGTCAGGGACTGGGCAGCTGCCCCATGTGGATGCGGCACGTCCCCTCCTCTCCCTCCAGTCCCCACGCCTGACCCTCTTCCCTCAGTTACCTGGCTTGCACAGAGTAGGTGACCAGGAAACATCAACTCCTCCCTTTGTTAGGTTGTTTCAATCTAGGTACGCTGGTTAAGGGGCTTCCCAGGTGGCGCTAGTGGTAAAGAACCTGCCTGCTGAGGCAGAAGACGAAAGAGACATGGGTTCGATCTCTGGGTTGGGAAGATCCCCTGGATGCGGGCATGGCAATCCACTCCAGTGTTCTTGCCTGGAGAATCCCTTGGACAGAGGAGCCTGGCAGGCTACAGTCCATGGGGTCACGACTGAAGTGACTGAGCATGCATACATGCATACTGGTTAAGATCTGTATTCTACATTTGCCTTTGTTAATCGACTGATAGAGACCCAACCTTGTGAAGTAAGCCAATCGACTGATAGAGACCCAACCTTGTGAAGTAAGCCCTCAGCTTCTCCAACCTGTATCAAGTTTACTCTCAAAGATCTTAATATCCTCTGATCCAAGTTGAGCAAGGGTTTGCACTTTCAAAATGAAAAAAATGCTTCAGGAGGTCAGAGATTTATCTTCTATGTAAACTGGGCCCCAGGCCCCCGTTTCTTCTTTCTAATGATTATGCCAATAGCAAATTAAATTGGAAAATGAGTTATTGCTTTGGAATGTTCCAATTTAAATTGTACTTTCTCTCTTTCAAGGGTTCCGCTGATATTAATGAATTTCTGGCTTTGGCCAGGTTCACGCTTCTGTACTGCCCCTCCCTCTGTGGGGAGTTGTCCTCTCCGGGTTCTGAAAGAGACCCTTGAATTATTGCTCGTATAAAGTTTGAGGCCACAGATGTTTCATTTTCCCTTTCCTTTCAGAAGGCAATTTACTCGACGGGATCCACTGGGGCCTTAAATAATAGGCTTCTTTAATGGATATTGGGGGGCTTTCATGGGGAACTGTCTAACCAGTATGATACATAATCTTTTTGGTTTGGGATAGAACCTTGTATTCCAAACAGCTAATCTGGTAGCATCCATTCCAGAGGAAGTGAGTAGCACACACAGCCTTGGGACTGATACCTGAGTTCAAAATCTACTTCATTCACTATTTGAATTTACTTAGGCAAATGACTTCGCTTCCTCCGGTCTTTGGTTCTTCATTTATAAAACAGGAAAAAATGATAAGACGTATCTTCTAGGTTTTAAAAATTATTAATAAGAAATAAATTACATAGTTCATTCATTCTTACTGTTCATCTTATCCCTTTCCAATGAAATCGTCTTGCTCATGGGAGCACAGTTCATAAGCAAAACCAACTCCTTCTCTAGGAACTGACCCCAGCTGAGGAGTTAAACAGAATACAAGCAGTAAATAGAACAGATGTTCACCCTCCGGACCTGTCTTGCCATTTTATGGCTGGCATTTCTACCTGAGAGATAACATTTCAATAGAAAGCATTCTGATACATTCACTTAGAAGCCACTTACTGAACACTGCTTCAGACCAAAGCCATGCAGGTGATCTGTATGACCTCATGTTGTCTTCCAAAGCCTCTGGGAACTAGGGATCACTGTAACTCCCATTTCATAGATGAATAAACTGAGCCCTGGAGATGTCACAGAACTTGTCTGAAGTCACCTGGGTAGCAGCAGTAGGCGCTGCCAGTGGAGAAGGTGTGTGTTCTCAGAGTCTGCACTGGCGCTGGTCTGGCTCTGGCTAGCAGTGATGGTTGCCTATTTCATAAACCCCAAAGGAAACAGTTTCTTTTCTTCTGACTAATTCAAACATCCAACAAAAAACACCATACATCTTTGTTTTGGTCCTTCTGGTTCATAGCTGTGTGCATGAGTCTGATGAGTCCCAAATAGGAGAATGAATTCCTTAGCACTGATTGAGTGGATGTGTCTGTTTGGTATGAAAAAAAAAATCGCTGAAATCGTGGACCAATGGGACAGTCAGAGGGCACACGGTTTTATATCCTGAGAGGTGTTCCTTCTTTCTGGGTCCTCAGGACACGTATCTCTGGGCACTGGCTCTGTGCCAGGTGTGTTTTCACTGAGTGATCTCGTATGATCTTTACACTGATGCTCCAAGGTAGTTATTAGGATCCCAGTTTCCAGTTGAGAAAGCTGAAACCAGGAAATGTAAAAAGGGAACCAAGAGGTGGTGGGATTAGAATACCAACATGGGCACTTCTTGCTTCCAACTCAAGGCTCTGGCCACCACCCCATTTTTCTCTCTTTATTGAGACAGAACGGGATGATGGATCCATCTGAGGCCACACTGAAACATACTTGGCTGACCTGGGAATGTGTGTACTTGGAGGGTAGATTCAGCTTCTAGGTGCGACTGCAATGTGAGAATGGTGAACTCTTGACCTAGTCAGCTGGCTGAAGGGGTCAGCCTACACACCCACAGCTGTAGATTGACAAGGGCTGGAGAGAGTTTTTAGTGTCAGTATCCTTCCACTCTTTCCTTCTGAGGTTCCTGCCAAGGAGATCTGAACATAAGGATGGACCCCAAATGGCAGATGAAGAGCTACCTTATTCACCTGCCAGGCATCCGATAATCGAAGAGGCAGCTTCTCCCCTGAGCACAGCTGGGCCTGAGGCTCAGGATGGGAGGCCCAGGTGGTTTTCTAGCTTCTCAGCCTGTTTTTCCCACCCTCACCCTGGGGAGGGATCTCATGCTGATGGATACTCACTGTCCCTGGAGGGAAAACTGAGGTGGAAGGCAGGAGGGAGAGTGTTTGTTCCTAATTCTGAGTGTCGGTCTCACCCAGTGATAACCTTGGTCAAGATGCTGCAGGTGAGGGGAAGGATGGATGGAAAAGAGATGGCACAGGCTCCTCCCATGTAGGAAGAGTGAGAATTTACCTCCATCCTGACCCATGAGGCAAGGAGTCAAAGAAGAGAGATGTTCATGGGGTCTGGGTGCTGGGGGCAGGAAGGGAAAGGTTTACAGCTGGAACCTGGTGCTGCTTTTAAGGCAGAGCGTCTGCAGTAACGTGTAACCTTTGCTGCCAGGCTCTGAAAAATAAGATCCAGGGGAAACCAAAAAGGGGACAGCAAGGGAGCCGTATCAGAGGTCACTGCGGAGGAGGATTCATTAGAAGGACTCACAGGACTCAGGGTGTAGCTGTAGGACAGCTGTGATTTGTTACAGTGAAGGGATACAAAGCATAGGCGGCAAAGGAAAAAGGTGCAGGGATCACGCCAGAGGAAAGCAGGCGGGAGCTGGTGGAGGCCTCTCCTCCGGGAGTCACACGGGACACGCTCCCGTTCCCCAGCAAGGGGTTGTGAGCACACGCATGGAGAGTAGTGGACCAGGGAACTAGCGAGATACTCAGTGCCCAGGGTTTCTGTTGGGAGCTGGGTCACATCAGCAGACTTGCATGTACCCAAGCTCTGGACTCCAGAAAACGCAGTGTTCAGCATAAACCATGTTGTTTGTAGAGTGTAGGCACAGCGAGTCCTTCTTACTAGTTCTGGGACTCATGGGAAAGGTTAGTTGCTCAGTCTGTCCGACTCTTTGCAACCCAGTGGACTGTAGCCCGCCAGGCTCCTCTGCCCATGGGATTCTCCAGGCAAGAGTACTGGAGAGGGTTGCCATTCTCTTCTCCAGGGGATCCTCCTGACCCAGGGATCAAAACTGGGTCTCCCGCATTACAGGCAGTTTCTTTACCATCTGAGCCATGAGGGAAGCATCATGGGAACCGTCCTGTTACCAAATTCCTGGGTGCCAACTAGCAAGTGGACCTTCACAAGGGAAGCAGTCTCAGGCCTGCTATGTTAACTGTGTTCTGTGAAAGCTCCTCCAGGACTCCTGCTAGGTAGGGAGTGTGTGTGTGTGTGTGTGTGTGTGTGTGTGTGTGTGTGCGCATGTATATATGTAGGGCGGAGGAGTGAGGAGGTGGAAGATCGGGTAGAGATCCCTTCCTTCTCATGGACACAAGTAGCGAGTTGAATGGAGGCAGAAATGCTGCCTCCCCCAAACGTGGCCACCTTCTGCACAGAGGCGATCCCTCTGCGTGTGCTGTTGTGTTACTGGCAGGCCTTGGCGCTCAGCCTTGCAGGAATTACAGGAATACGTGGAGAAGCTTATCTGGCTCAGAACCCCCCGCTGGCACCCAAGCGGTGCCACACATGGGAACTTGGAGAAGATGATTTCTAATTTTCCAAACCAATTTTGCTGACCTGATTTTTTTTTTTTATCAGTTCTTCTGCCAAGAAAGAGGATTGAGGAATGAAAGTAGCTTAACAGAACAGGCTGTTTGGGCTGCAGGGCTGGTGTCTCCATGGAGATGAAGATGCAGGCTGCGTCTGGACAAGGCTCGGCTGGCTGCAGTGAGGCAGTGATGCACCTCTGATTGTGGCCAGGATGTGTGTGGCCGGTACCCTGGGGGAGGGGACTGCCTGCCCGTGCTGGGCCTGGCTCTGGGCTGGCGAAAGCAAAGCGGTGTGAGACCTTCGAAGCTCATTCGTGTGCTCTTGGCGCTGAGACCCGGCTGAGAGCGGGGCTGGAGGCTGGTGAGGCACAGTCCTGGCCCTCGAGAGGCTCATGGTGTGGTGGAGCAGGCTGATGGATTTAGAAGTCATGATAACATGGAACAGCATGTGACAGTGGCCAGGATGGAGTTCGGGGGAGCCCAGAGAGACCCCCCTCCTGAGGGACAGGTCTGGGATGGCTTCCTGGGGTGTTGGGGAGACACCCTCCAGGGGAAGACAGTGGACGGGTGTGCCAGCAGCAGAGAGCCTGGGATTGTGTGTGTCTGTGTGTGTCTGTGTGACTGTGTTTCTCTGTCTCTGGGTGTTGGGGTGTGTGTGTGTCTGCGTGTGTGTGTGTCTGCGTGTGTGTGTGTCTCTGTGTGTGTGTGTCTGCATGTGTGTGTGTGTCTGCGTGTGTGTGTCTGCATGTGTGTGTGTGTCTGCGTGTGTGTGTGTCTCTGTGTGTGTGTGTCTGCATGTGTGTGTGTGTCTGCGTGTGTGTCTGCATGTGTGTGTGTGTCTGCGTGTGTGCATGTCTGTGTGCCTGCGTGTGTGCATGTCTGTGTGTCTGTGTGTGTGTGTTTGTGTCTGCGTGTGTGTGTCTGCATGTGTGTGTGTGTCTGCGTGTGTGGTGTGTCTGCATGTGTGTGTGTTTGTGTCTGTGTGTGTGTCTGTGTGTGTGTGTCTGCGTGTGTGCGTGTGTGTGTATGTGTGTCTGCGTGTGTGTGTATGTGTATGTGTGGGTCTCTCTGTCTGCATGTGTCTCTGTGTGTCTGTATTTGCCTGTGTGTGTATCTGTGTATCTGTGCATTTCTGTGTGTGTGGGAGAGGTCTCCTAGGGTCACAGCGGTTGGTGTTGTGGGACAGGTAAGCAGGACCAGAGGATCAAGGCAGTGCAGTGCCAAGGGACGAAGAAGTGTTTTAGGTCCATTCAGACCTGGCTTCTGGGTCTCGCTCTCCTACTGACGGCCTGGAAGTCCTGACGGCTCTACAACCTCTGCACCCTCCATCTCCTCGTCTGAGAAGCAGGAATATGGGCAGTACCCACTTTATGGGGCCCTGGGTGGGACTGAGTGAGACCCCCTTTGTGCTGAATATCTGACGCTCAGGGATGTACGGTCCTTGTTGCCTTCTGTTCAGAAGCCAAACAGAGGGTGTTGGCCCTTGTCTTGATCTGACTGTAGGCTCCAGGTCACCTGCATCCAAACCTCCTGGACTTAGGTTGAAATGCTGATTTCTGAGTGTTGCACAGACCAAAGGAACCCAGATCTCTGGGTGCAGGGCCCAGGACTAACACCTACTTTCAAGGCCCCGGAAGCTGAAAGAGCACCGCCCGCTCTCGAGGGGCTGTTGTCAGTCTGGGAGGTCAGGTCCCAGGTGACGTGATGCAGTGTAACACACAGTGGTCCTTGTGCTGAGGAAATAACTGAATTAAACTTAACTCTAGTAACGTGCAACCATAGCAACAGCATTGGGGGCAATAAGAAGCATTAGTTTATCATTTTTGCCTTTACATGACTGACTTGTCGTTTGCAGTACTCATCTTTGTTGCACTTCATGCAGTTTTGTGCAGCTTAGTGTAATGATTTGGAGTCATTTTGTAGATGAGAGACCTGTCTTGTTCTGGGATGGCCTGGACTCGGCTTGTGATGAAGTTCTACGTGATCAGAAAAAGTTGGATGGACCACGAATGGGTAAAATGAGAAGGAGCAGGGGGTTCAGGACTTATGCAGGGAGTCACGTGGACAGAAACAAATAGTAAGCACATAAAAACGGACTTGAGATGGTGGCAGAGTCATAACGGGTGTTTCTCTTCTTGGAGATCCTCTTGGATCTCCGAGACATTTTGTTCTTCTATCACAATACATTTTTAGTCAAAATAAACTCTAACACAGTTATAGATTTATTGGTAGAATACATATGGTTAGGTAGCTGGCTTCTGAGTTAGCATTCATACCTTCCCCACAGATTTGCCAGAACACAAAGTGATGTGTCTGTGTTCACTCTGGATGCTAACTGCGATCATTACCTTAGGCTGAAGTGAAGTGAAGTGAAGTTGCTCAGTCATGTCCGACTCTTTGTGACCCCATGGACTGTAGCCTACCAGGATCCTCTGTCCATGGGACTTTCCAGGCAAGAATACTGGAGAGGGTTACCATTTCCTTCTCCAGGAGATCTTCCCGACCCAGGGACTGAACAGGGTCTCTCGCATTGTAGGCAGATGCTTTACCGTCTGAGCCACCAGGAAAACTGGCTTGGGCTAGGCCTATGCTTTAGGGCTTCAGGCACGATCAAATTCTATTTCACAACAGCTGGTGGAAAGAAGTAAGCTGAAGATTTGAAAAGGCAATCAACTTGCCCAGGGCCAAAGCAAGTAAGAGTCGGAGCTGGACTTTAAGACGAGACCATCTGGAGACTCTACTCCATTCACTGTTTGGTGCTAGGGAGAGGGATAGGAGAGGGTGTCATTTGGGCAGAATTTATGGATTCGGCGATCCTCTCGCACTTTCTACTCAAGCCCTTTTGTCAGGATCTTTGGGGCTGAGCCAGGAGCAAGGCGCCGGGTGGCCTAATTCTGTCTCTAGAGGTTCCAGCTGTCACATACGGAAGATGAATATCTGTCGGGCAGCTCTGTTTTTATCTCTCCACAAAGTTTTATTTCTCCGATGTGAGTGATTCTATTGCTTTGAGGTTTCCAGGGTTTGCATTCTTCATAAAGAAGGACGGTTTATTGGGTATCATGGTGCTGAGATGGTGCAGTACATGAATGTTAATGAAGTTCATGTTTCTTAGCATAATGAGGGTCCTAGATCAGCGCCGTGGCTTGACAGACAGTGGGAGAGTTTTTTGTTTTTCTCTTCTCTCTTCCTCACTCCTGGGGTTTCATGTCTGCTGTGACATTATCTTCCTGGAATAAGTTTACCGTACACATCATCTTGCTTCATTGCACTGTTACAAACAAATGCAACTTCAGGACAGAGAAATATTTATCAAAAGGTCTGTTAAGGTAGTGTTTAGGGTTGAGGGCTTCAGAAGCTGATATTCCAAAATTCCAATCAGGCTCAGTTACTTCAGTAACCACCTGAGCTCAGACAAGTAACTTTATGCCTCTGTGCCTCAGTGTGCAAAGCTGTAAAATGGGTGTAATAATGAGGCTTATAGGGCTATCATGAGGATTAAAAGAGATATTATATAAGAAGCACTTGATACAGTACCCAGTACCTTACTGAGCAGTCAATAAGTGACTGCTAGTATCGGTTAAGCCCAGGGCCAGGACAAGACCAGGTAATTTACAGGCATCATCTCATGCAATCATCACACCAATCTTGTGGGGTGGAATTTTTGTTTCCATTCAACAGAAGAGGGAATAGGAATTCAGAGAGAAGAAGCATCTTGTGGAAGGTCACAGAGCTTATCAGAATCTGAAGCAGAATGGGAACCTTCTTGGGATGGGGCCACAGCTACTGCAGAAAACTGCATGGACATTGCCTAGAATGGCAAACCTAGTTCTCTCAGCCATCAGAGGAGTTTCTCATCTTTTCAGGGCACAGCAGGCAGACAAGGAGTTTGCTTCATGGGAAAAGCTAACCATTTCCCAGCATCAGACAGACTGCCTCAGATGGCTCAATGCAGTGATTTTATCCGGTTACTCCGTCAGGTGTGGAACAGTTAAAAGGGGCCCTAAAATTCACTCAAGGTGGTACTTTGTGCCAAAAATGAAGAAAGAGGTGTGGAATCAGAACGTGGGATGGGAAATCTGATCTGTGCCAAGTCATGAGCTGGACCACAGAGGCAAACAAGGTACAGTCTGGATAGTCATGACACAGTGGGCTGAGTGCTCTGTGATGACGGGAGAGCAAAGTGTGGTGAGAACACAAGTTAGCAAGGGGAGGCTTCCTAGAGGAGGTGAGATGTTGTGGGTCGGGTTTTGAAGCATGAATAGGAGTTCTGCAAGGGAAAAAGGGCTGGACATGTATACAGGAGAAATCTGCGTTGAGAAACGGCAGCCTTCCTGAGTGGTTGGAGCCCTTGAAGTGTGTGCTGAAGAGCGTGGCAGATGACACGGCAGGAAAGGGGATCACACATCTGTAGCCCCTACGCCAGGCGGTGTGGGAGGGCACCAGGTTAGCTTCCTGGGGCTGCCACAGCCAGTTGCCACACACTGGATGAATGCAACAGGAATTGATTCTTATGCAGTTCTGGAGATCAGAAAGTCAAAATCAAGGTGTTGGCAGGGCCAAGCTCTCTCTGAAGCCTCTAGGGAAGGATCTGTCCTTGCCTTTTCTAGCTTCTGGAGGCTCCAGGCATCCCTTGGCTCGTGGCTGCATCACTTCGCTCTCAGCCTCTCTAGCCCCACGCCCTTCTCTCCTCCCTGTGTTTGTCTCCCTCTGTGCGTCTCATGTAAGGGCACTTGTCCTTGGGTTTTGGGGCCCACCTGGACTGCCCTGGATGATTTCATCTCAGGATCCTTAGTTTAACTACATCCATACAGACCTCTTTTCCAAGTAAGATGATATTTGCAGATTCTGGTAATTAATATGTGGACCTATCTTTTAAGAGGTCATCATTCAACACACTACAGGGCTTCCCATGCACCATCTGATTTAATCCTCAGAACTCTAAGGGGCAGATACCATTACTAGTCCTCTGAACAGAAGTGGACACTTGTTGAAACAGATTAAAGGTAAACTTTAGGAGAGCAGGGACGTCCCTGCCTCAGCACTCTACTCTCAGCATGTGGAATTCTCTGGCACATTGTAGGTGCTCAGTTAATATTTAGTGAATAAATGCTTTATCAGGAACATATCATAGACTAAAAACCTAGGCCATACTTCATAGAGATAGACTTCTGACTGTATTACTTAATTATCTGTGTTACCTTGTGAAAACAATATAACCTCTCTGTACTTTAGTCAAAAGAAATGAAAAGGTACTACCTTATGGGGCTGTTGTAAGAATAAAATCATATACAGTGATGAGAAGAGTGCCTGGACACCAGTGCTTAGCAAACGGAATGTGAAGTATTACTGTACCTTGTCTCTAGGGAGGGGAGGGATACGGGTGGTGGTTAAGTAGAGTGCTCTGGGAGAATGTCTCAGGAGCTGTGAGCAGATGGGGCAGTGGCTAAATATCACCTGAAGACTTTGGGGAAGAGGAGAAACTTGGCCTAAGTCTAGAATGAACAGGGGCTTGATGGACTTGGGAGGGGAGGCTGACCTTCAGGGCAGAGGGACCAGTAGGCGCAAGAGCTTGGAGGTGGGGAAATGAGCATGCCATCAGGCAATAGAGGAGGGGTCATCGCAGAAGGGGCATGCTGAGCTTCCACCAGGAAGGGCCTTGTCTGCTGCGTAAGGGGTTCAGACTTGACCCTGTAGTTGTGACAGCTCATTCACGCGAAAGCCACATGCCGAGGTTGGTTCGTTAGAAAGTCTGGGGTGTTCAGGAAGCCAGGAGGCTGGAGCTCAGGGAAGCATTGAGGAAGCCGATGCATGGATGCTGGTCCCACCCAGGGAAGTTATGATGAAGATAGTGGAGAGAGACAAACACACCATGCTGGAGGCAGAAGCTCTGGGAGCTGGAGGCCGACCAGGGTGGGGTTCAAGGAGACCAGTGAGTGATGGCAGGATCGGCTGCAGGAAGGCAGGTTCCAGAGGCAGGTGGGCAGAGTGACTTCCCACCATGGCTGAGGCAAAGACACCAGGCTGGTTCTGGCATGGTGAGTTCAAGGTGTCCTTGAGGACATTGGCCAGACTTATCTTTTACTAAATGTGGGACCTTAAGCAAATCACCTTACCTCTTAGAGCCTCAGTTTCTCCATCAGCAAAACGGGGTTAAGAATTCTATTTGCTTCATGTGATGGTGGTCATGTTAATATACAGTAAGTTCCCAGTATTCCTCCTATACTTTGGGTACCTGATGCAAAGAACTGACTCGTTGGAAAAGACCCTGATGCTGGGAAAGATTGAAGGCCGGAGGAGAAGGAGACGACAGAGAATAAGATGGTTGGATGGTATCACTGATTCAATGGACATGAGTTTGAGCAAGCTCCGGAGTTGGTGATGGACAGGGAAGCCTGGTGTGCTGCAGTCCATGGGGTCACAAGGAGTAAGACACGACTGAGCGACTGAACTGAACTGACTGAATTTCCCAGTAACTCCCAGCACCTCTTGTTACTATGACAACCACTACTGCTACTGTTACCATTCTTTGGAGTGTGGACCACTGAGAATGGGCATGATGACTGAGGCGTCAGCACACCTTTGCCAGAGCACCTGGCTGCATGCTCTGTTGTAAGTTCCTCCTCTCTTCTCTCATTAAGTGAAAGTCACTCAGTTGTGTCCAACTTTTTACAACCCTATGGACTGCCCACCAGGCTTCTCTGTCCATGAAATTCTCCAGGCAACAAGACTGGAGTGGGTTGCCATTCTCTTCTCCTCTTCTCTCCTTAGTTCAGTTCAGTTCAGTCGTTCAGCCATGTCTGAATCTTTGTGACCCCATCGAATGCAGCACGCCAGGCCTCCCTGTCCATCACCAACTCCTGGAGTTTACTTAAACTCATGTCCATTGAGATGGTGATGCCATCCAACTGTCTCATCCTCTGTTGTCCCCTTCTCCTCCTGCCTTCAATCTTTCCCAGCATCAGGGTCTTTTCAAATGAGTCAGTTCTTCGCATCAGGTGGCCAAAGGATTGGAGTTTCAGCTTTAGCATCAGTCCTTCCAATGAATATTCAGGACTGATTTCCTTTAGGATTGACTGGTTGGATCTCCTTGCAGTCCAAGGAACTCTCAAGAGTCTTCTCCAACACCACAGTTCAAAAGCATCAATTCTTTGGTGCTCAGCTTTCTTTATAGTCCAACTCTCACATCCATACGTGACCAGGGGAAAAACCATAGCCTTGGCTAGATGGACCTTTGTTGACAAAGTAATGTCTCTGCTTTTTAATATGCTGTCTAGGTTGGTCATAGCTTTTCTTCCAGGGAGTAAGCTTCTTTTAATTTCATGGCTGCAGTCACCATCTGCAGTGATTTTGGAGCCCAGAAAAATAAAGTCAGCCACTGTTTCTACTGTTTCCCCATCTATTTGCCATGAAATGATGTGACCAGATGCCATGATCTTATTACTTTTCTGAATATTGAGCTTTAAGCCGACTTTTTCACTTTCCTCTTTCACTTTCATCAAGAGGCTCTTTAGTTCTTCTTTGCTTTCTGCCATAAGGGTGGTGTCATCTGCATATCTGAGGTTATTGATATTTCTCCCTGCAATCTTGATTCCAGTTTGTGCTTCATCCAGCCCAGAGTTTCTCATGATGTACTCTGCATATAATTTAAATAAGTAGGGTGACAATATACAGCCATGACATACTCCTTTCCCTATTTGGAACCAGTCTGTTGTTCCATGTCCAGTTCTAACTGTTGCTTTCTGACCTGCATACAGATTTCTCAAGAGGCAGGTCAGGTGGTCTAGTATTCCCATCTATCTCAGAATTTTCCAGTTTGTTGTGATCCACCGAGTCAAAGGCTTTGGCTTAGTAAAGCAGAAATAGATGTTTTTCTGTAACTCTTCTGCTTTTTCGATGATCCAACGGATGTTGGCAATTTGATCTCTGGTTCCTCTGCCTTTTCTAAAACCAACTTGAACATCTGGAAGTTCACAGTTCACGTATTGCTGAAGCCTGGCTTGGAGAATTTTGAGCATTACTTTACTAGTATATGAGATGAGTGCAATTGTGCGGTAGTTTGAGCATTCTTTGGCATTGCCTTTTTTTGGGATTGGAATGAAACTGACCTTTTCCAGTCCTGTGGCCACTGCTGAGTTTTCCAAATTTGCTGGCATATTAAGTGTAGCACTTTCACAGCATCATCTTTCAGGATTTGAAGTAGCTCAACTGGAATTCCAACACTTCCACTAGCTTTGTTCCCAGTGATGCTTCCTAAGGCTCACTTGACTTCACATTGCCGGATATCTGGCTCTAGGTGAGTGTTCATACCATTGTGATTATCTGGGTCATTAAGATCTTTTTTGTATATTCTGTGTATTCTTGCCACCTCTTCTTAATATCTTTTGCTTCTGTTAGGTCCATACCATTTCTGTCCTTTACTGTGCCCATCTTCACATGAAATGTTCCCTTGGTATCTCTAATTTTCTTGAAGAGATCTCTAGTCTTTCCTAATCTATTGTTCTCCTCTGTTTCTTTGTATTGATCACTGAGGAAGGCTTTCTTATCTCTCCTGGCTATTCTTTGGAACTCTGCATTCAGATGGGTATATCTTTCCTTTTCTCCTTTGCTTTTAGTTTCTCTTCTTTTCACAGCTATTTGTAAGGCCTCCTCAGACAGCCATTTTGCTTTTTAGCATTTCTTTTTCCTGGGGGATGGGCTTGATCCCTGTCTCCTGTACAATGTCATGAACCTCCATCCATGTTCATCAGGCACTCTGTCTATCAGATCTAGTCCCTTAAATCTATTTCTCACTTCCACTGTATAATCTTAAGGGATTTAATTTATGTCATACCTGAATGGTCTAGTGGTTTTTCCTACTTTCTCCAATTTAAGTCTGAGTTTTGCAATAAGGAGTTCATGATCTGCGCCACAGTCCACTCCCGGTCTTATTTTTGCTGACTATATAGAGCTTCTCCATCTTTGGCTGCAAAGAATATAATCAATCTAATATCAGTGTTGGCCATTGGGTGCTGTCCATGTGTAGAGTCTTCTCTTGTGTTGTTGGAAGAGGGTGTTTGCTATGACCAGTGCATTCTCTTGGCAAAACTCTATTAGCCTTTTCCCTGCTTCATTCCGTACTCTAAGGCCAAATTTGCCTGTTACTCCAGGTGTTTCTTGACTTTCTACAGTCCCTACGGGACTGGAATAGGACATCTTTTTTGGGTGTTAGTTCTGGAAGGTCTTGTAGGTCTTCATAGAACCATTCAACTTCAGCTTCTTAAGTATTACTGGTCAGGGCATAGACTTGGATTACCATGGTATTGAATGGTTTGCCTTGGAAACAAACAGAGATCATTCTGTCATTTTTGAGATTGCATCCAAGTACTGCATTTTGCACTCTTTTATTGACCATGATGACTACTCCTGACTTCTAAGGGATTCCTGCCCACAGTAGTAGATATAATGGTCATCTGAGTTCAATTCACCCATTTCAGTCCATTTTAGTTCGCTCATTCCTAAAATGTCCATTTTCACTCTTGCTATCTCCTGTTTGACCACTTCCAATTTACCTTGGTTCATGGCCCTAACATTTCAGGTTCCTATGCAATATTGCTCTTTACAGTATCAGACCTTGCTTCCATCACCAGTCACATCCACAACTGGGTGTTGTTTTTGCTTTGGCTCTGTCTCTTCATTCTTTCTGGAGTTATTTCTCCACTGATCTCTGGTAGCATATTGGGCACCTTCCGACCTGGGGAGTTCTTCTTTCAGTGTCCTATCTTTTTGCCTTTTCATGCTGTTCATGGGGCTCTCAAAGCAAGAATACTGAAGTGGTTCTCTCCATAACCTATGCTCAGAAGTTGCAGGAGGAATCTTGGGTAAGTCTTAGTTGAAGCTATCCCACACCTTGGTTCTTTCCAAGGTTAAGTGTCTTTAGTTTGAGCCTGTGTGTGGGTGGTGGAAGGGGTTGAGACTAGTGACTGGAGAAGAACAGATGTTACAGTGCCCCATCCCATCCCATGCGCATACAGTGTGATTTGTGGCAGGTTGCATATCTTTGGGTGTGTGTCTGGGGAGAGGGGTGCGCGAGCACGTTTGTGTGTGTGTGTGTGCACTCTGGGTATTAATTCAATTCAGCATTTCTATTCAGGAAATGCCGGTCCCCTCATGGAGTCAAGGTGCCGGGCACAGAGGAAAAGGATGAGATTGCTGGCTGCCCGAGGCACTCCCAGCAGGAGGCTAGAGGCTGGCAGGGGAGGCCTGGCTGAATGGGATGTGTCCAGGAAAGCACCGAATGGAAGCGGGAGGAAGCTGCTCCCCCGGGTCGGAGGAGGTGATCGTGGTCTCCACAAACCTGGCCTCCCCTCAGGGCTCTCTCCCCACCTCAGGCAACTCCTCCTCCCAGGCCCTGAGCTCCTCTTCCGTTTAGGCTTTGAGGCTGAGCCTCAAAGGCGGCTCTGGCCCAGGGGGTTCTTGTGTGGGGCTCCCCCTCCTGCCCCCGCCCCCTTATCCAGGCTCCTCTCCTGTTCACCATCCAGACCCTGCTCGGGTTTGGTTTTGTCATTTTTTAATCAGGTGATTTGCTTGTTCAGCGTCTGACCCTTCCTTGCTCTGCACTCCCCACATGCTGAGGGAATGAACGGATGAGCAGGGAGAAGGGGAGCAGGGAGGATCACATCTCCAAGGAAACTCTCAAATCCAGCGCCAGGAACTTGTTTATTTCTAATCCTGGGCTGTTGCATTCGAGAGGTAAAGCCAAGGGCTTTCCACCATCTGCAAGCAAGGAAGTTATATAAACCGAGCCAATTGATGTTGAAGTATGGCCGGCTTT
Organism: Cervus canadensis; assembly: GCF_019320065.1. Classification (NCBI taxonomy): domain Eukaryota; kingdom Metazoa; phylum Chordata; class Mammalia; order Artiodactyla; family Cervidae; genus Cervus; species Cervus canadensis. Next base: position 5,459,110 of record NC_057401.1, read on the forward strand.
CATGCTCAGAGGCTCTCTGTGGGGAAGGGGAGGGGCTTCTCTCCCAGGTCGTCTCGTCTACCCACAGCCCCCCGGGACCAGGCACTGGGACCTCCCCCTTCCATGAGGTTAATCCCTCTGAAAGGGAGAGTGTAGCTGCCTGCAGGGTGCCCTATGGAGACCCACCTTCAGGAAAAATCTCAGTCTGGCACCAGTCAGAAACCTCAGTGGTGTTCCCATCCCCCCACCCAGTAGCCAACACTGACTCGGTCATTAAGGATGAGAATCCAGACTCAGCTCAAACGTCCTCCTCCTCCGCAGAGTCAGCCCCTCCTCCTCCCTCTTCATATCACTCTCCTCACCTCCCAGGCCTCCTCAAGCTGTCGACCCCTTCCACTCTCACAATGCCAGGTCTGGTCTCAGCATTTAGATCATGCCCTGGTACATCAGCCTCCCCAGCAGCCTCCCTGCCTCCAGCCTTGCCCCTCCCAAATTATATATGCCTCTGTGTTCACTTCCCCCTTTTACCATCTTTCTGATCCTGTCAACTTTCCTGCTTAAAACCTTAAGGGGCTCTCTGTCAGCCTGGAGCTAAAGCCTAAGTTTTAGCCCGGCCCTTCTTTACCTGTTCTCTCCAACCCACCCACTGCCCCAGGCCCGTCTCCCCCTCACGTCCATCCTCTGGAGCAGCTGTGACAACCCGTATGGTGTTTCTCGAACAGCTCCAGTCTGCTCTGTGGCAGATGCGGCTTCTGCTGCTCAGACCCTTCTTCCTCCCCTGCCCTGGCATCCCTCCCTGAAGTCATTTCCGGAGTCACCTCCCCCAGGAGCCCTTCCCTGACCCCCCGCCCCCAGGCTGGTGAGGTCCGGTGGCCCCCCGGGCTGGTGCCCTCCCTCATGGCGCCACGCTTGTGCTCCAAGTGCCTCTGTCCTGGGCCCGTCTCTCCCTCGCCCTGTGGCCTGTGAGACCTCGAGGGAAGACTGGTGCCCAGCTCACAGCCCTGACCTCGCTGACCTCCACAGGCCCCTAAGCGATGACCGACCTCGACTTGTTTCAGAAGTTACCAAGGTTCAGTGTGGGGAGGCAGGCTTATCTTTGCCTAAAATGGCCTCCCATCCCCTCACTCTGGGCTGCGGAAGGCATGGCAGAAGTGAGCCTTGCTCGGGAGACTCCCCTGGGGTGGGCTGCTCTCCTGGCGTCCCGGCCAGCGTCAGACCCTTGACTCCTGTGGCCGTGCGGCGCACGCCCGCCCCACTCTGTGCCGCCCCTTCTTGACGCTTGCCTGCACATGGCAAACACCATGGGACTCTGAAATCAGTCTGGACGGAGCCGGGTCAGGATCGTTTAAAGCACTACCCAGGTGATTCTAAGCTCGAGACCCCTCAGACCCAGTCATCCTGGAGGAGTGGTTCTCATGTCTGGCTGGACACCGACGTCACCTGGACAGCGCCTTGGGCCCACCGGCCCTGACCTGACAGATCGGAGCGCACCGCGTGGTGGCCGTCCAGCCATCTGCCCTCCCTGTCTCCTTCTTCCCTCCCTCTCTTGTCCTTTTCCAGAAACACGTGCTATGCTCTGCTGGTCGAGCCTGAGTGCTGCGGTGAGTCAGACACTGCCCCTGCTGGTGCGGCTGTTAGCTCAGGGCCGTTAGGAATGAGAGAGCCCCCCCACCAACCCAAACACAAAAAGAAACCCACCGTAAGGGAACCTGTCCCATGGCCAGCCTGCAGGGCCTGCACCAGCTCCCAGCAGCTTCACCGGGCTGCCGGGGGCCAGAGCCGCTGGAGACGCCTGTGCTGGAGTCTTGTCCTGCTCCCGAGTCACAGAAAGGCCCGGCTCTCTGCTCACAGGCTGGAGCCGCGTGTGGCCATTAGGATGGGGGGCTGTCCGTGGGTTCTCCCAGACCCTGCATCAGGCTGGCGGTGGTGGCAGGGTGGGCAAAAGCTCTCGACTTTTTCTTTGCAAGTTCAAGGTCTGCACGCCCGTGGAGGTGCCTCTGAGCATGTCTGTCCCAGTCTTGGGGGAGCTCAGGTGACGGGGTGCTTGCAGGAGCTTCAGGTCCCTTTGACAGAATCAGCCGGAGCTCGGGGCATGTATTTTAAAGCTGAGGTAGGAGAAATTCCTTGGTGGCTCAGTGGCTAAGATTCCACACTCCCAGGACAGGGTGCCTGAGTTTGATTTCTGGTCAGAAAACAAGACCCCACATGCCATAACAAAGACTGAAGATCCCATGTGCTGCAAGTAAGACCCGGTGCAGCCAAACAAAGCAAAACGCTGAGGTAAAATCCACACGACGTAAAGTTAAGAGCGTTAGAGTGGAAACTCCAGTGGCACTGAGTACGTTCACGGTGTTGGGCTACTGTCACCTCCATCTAGTTCTGAAATGCCTTAGTACCCCAAAAGGAGACTCTGTCCCCGTCAGCAGGCATCTCCCCCGCTCCTGGCAACCTGCGGTCTGCCCTCTGTCTCTATGGATTCACTTATTCTGGATGTTTTATATAAATGGAACCATAGAGTATGTGGCCTTCATTTAGCATGTTTTCAAAGCCCACCCACATCTATATGAGAACCTCGTTCCTTTTTATGGCCGAATAATAGTCTGTTGTACAGATAGACCACAGTTTGTTTATCCATTTGTCAGTTGATAGACATTCGGGCTATTTCTACCTTTTGGTTACTGGGAAGACTGTGCATTTAAAATCCGTTATGTCTGTGCCCCAGATGCCTGCTCACTGGGCGCTCCTAGGTCCCCAGCGTTGGGCAGTGGTCTTGGGGGTCTCCTGTCCCTGTAGTAGTCATGCCATCCCTGGGGGCCTAAGTGGGATATGCATCTCTGGGGCACCTCTTGCTACAGTTCTGGCCCGTGACTTCTCTCTCTCCACAACTTGCCGGGGGACTCCAGTCTGCACGCTGTACCATCTCCCCCCTCAGCTGCCACACACCCCGGCCCTGGCCAGGAGGCTGACGAGTAAGCAACAGGCCGCAGCAGAGAGCTTGGAGAGGGGTCATGGAGAGGGCGGACAGCATGTTGTGTGCGCAGTCACTTGGAAATGAATTTCACCTGTCACCATATAAAAGGGAAAAATGCTTTTTCTCTGTACCCTTGCTTCTGACACCAAACGTGTGGTTTTTTCCCCACACCATGCAATTCTCCAATTCTTGGTGGAGGCTGACTGAATTCCCTATGACTTCACTCAATTCTGACATTAACTGTCCTACGTTAGCACACACCCCACAGGTCAGAGGCTCAGTCCCACAAGCCTGCATCCACTCAGATGCCACTCGCAAATCTCAGGCTATAAACTGGGGCTCTCCACCACTTCCCCCACAGGCTCAATGATTTGCTAGAATTGTTCACAGACCCCCGGAGAGCACTTTACTTACTGTTACTGATTTATTGTGAGGGATATTAAATGATACACATGAACAGCCAGATGAGGAAATACATGGGGCGAGGGCTGGAAGTCTCCTGAGCAAGGAGTTTCTGTCCCAGTGGAGTTTGGGGTGCGCCACCCTCAGGGGCATGGATGTGTTCTTGTTTACCAACCTGGAAGGTTTTAGAGCCCCTTCAGTTGGGTTTTCTGGAGCCTTCATGATTTATTAAAGCATTGGCCATTGGTGGTTAATTTGTTCTCCAGCCCCTCTTTCTTCCCTCCGAGGTGAGGGAGGCAGTTAAGTTACAACCTTCCTATCAGTGGTTTCTTCCCCAGCCTTAGGGGCCTTCCAAAAGTCACCTCATAACAAAATATAGCATTAACTCAGGTATAGTTGAAAGGGGTTATTATGAATAATAAAAGTTGCTCCTTTCACTTTTATGAATTGGAATTATTTCAGGAACTGGTCACAAAAACCAAATATTAGAACAAAAGATGCTGCTACCCTTCTCTTCTCATGTAGGAAATTATAAGGGTTTTAACTCCGTGCCAGGAGCTGGGAACAAGACCAAATAGATGTGTTTCTTATATCACAATACTCCGCTAACCTGAAACTTCATACCCACATGCAGAGGAATTTCATGGACAGTGTCTGCCCATAGGATTCAAATGATTTCATCCCATATCCATCTTCCTCTTTTCCTCTTCAGATTCCTTCCTTTCAGGATTTATAGCTGCTAACATATGACTCCTTTGGGAGCAATGCAGAATCCCATCTCTTCTTGTCCTTATAAACCATGACCTGAGGTGGGAAGGAGATAGGATAGGGACCCCCCCCACCCCAAGATGATTTTATTTTTCTTCCAAATCAAAATAAGCCTTCTCTCCATGACAGGAATTCTGCTATATTTCTAGGTCAACTGACTCAAAAGGCTACCAGCTTTGAAAGTAACGTAGAAAAAAATTCTGTGTATAATACTCAGAGTCCAGCATCAGGGAGGTTACCCTACCACTTTGCACACAGGTGGTGGCATGGGGCCAGAGCAAACCTGAAGTTGCCTCTGAAATTAGCCACTTCATCCTTTCCAGTAATGCCTGATGGTGCCTTTGGTTGGTTTGGTGTTGTATTTTTTAAAAGCTTGTTGATAATGGTCAAGAGCTGGGCTTTCACTGTGAGCAATTTTGGAGACCATTAGATGCTTCTGAGCAGAAAGAGGATATGACTTGACTTAGATTTTGAATGGAGTTCTCAGGTTACTGTGTGAATGCACATAGAGGTCGAGGAGGCCGCTACTGAGAAGGCAGTTGCAGTCCCACGGTAAGGGGTGATGATGGCTCTGGCCCCAGGGAAGCTGCCTGAGAGCGTAAGCAGCGATTCCATGATGCATGTGTTGGAGGCAGAAATGATAGCTTCTGCTGGTGGCTGGGAGGTAGAGCGTGAGGAAAAGAGAGTCAGAGAGAACTTCAAATTCTTTGGCCTGAGTGACTGCAAAGGTGGCATTGACTTTTTCTGAGATGGGGAAAGTATGGGTGGAGCAGGATGGGAGGGGAGCAGGGGTTTGAGAATGCAGTTCAGGTGAGTATTAGACATCCAAGTGGAGGCAGCATAAGCTTTGATATCTGAGATTGGAACTCAGTAGTGGCAGGGAGGTGGTGATCAAAGGCAGAATTACTGAAAGTGATGGCTTCATGATCAACCCCTGCCAATACAAAATTAACAGGGAAAGTACATGGGGAGGGGAACGGACCTCACACGTGGGGCCAAGACGGAGCTTCCGAGAATATCAGAAGACGGAGACACCAAGGCTCAAAGATTGCAGGTTGGTGACGGAGCTGAGACTGAGCTGGTTCTTGGGGTCCCTGGTCACCCCCTACCTTTTGTAACATACCAGGCTTCCTACCAGCTCCAGGTTTGGAAGGCTGCGTGTGTGGACAGAAAGCAGGAAAGCTGAGGCTAGAGCCTTCTGTTCTGTGTTTCTCCAGGTCACCATCCTCGTCAGCCTGGCCCTAGCTTTCCTCGCCTGCATCGTGTTCCTGGTGGTTTACAAAGCCTTCACTTATGACCACAGCTGCCCAGAGGGGTTTGTCTACAAGGTAAGGGGCTTCTGGCAGGGGAGTGGCTCCCGATGACCGTCCAGTTCAGTTCAAGGGTCAACATCTTTTCACTGGCATTGAAATTCTGGGTATGGTAACCTCCCTGCAAATTGTTTAAAACGTAGTATGTGTCTGAAGAAAATGGAAACACTCATTTGAAGATAACATGCACTCCAATGTTGATAGCAGCACTGTTTACAGTAGCCAAGACATAGAAGCAACCTATGTGTCCATCAATGCTGAATGAATAAAGATGTCACGTGTGTGTGATGTATATACACACACCTGTTTTATATCTGTTATACACACAATGGAATACTACTCAACCATAAATTAGAAAGAAAATTTGCCACTTATAGCAGCATGGGTGGACTTGAAGGGCATTATACTAAGTGAAATAAATCAGACAGAGAAATACAAATACTGTATGATATCACTTATATGTGGGATCTAAAAAATACAACAGCCTAGTAAATGTGACGTAAAAGAAACAGACTCACAGACGTAGAGAACACACTTCAGTTACCAGTGTGTAGAGGGAAGTGGAGAAAGGCAAGATAGAGGTAGAGGATTAAGAGGTATGAACTCCTGTGTATAAAATAATAAGCTATAATGATAGCTTGTACAGCATGGGGAGTAGAGAATATTTTATAACAACTATGAATGGAGTATAACCTTTAAAAACTGTGACTCCTGTTGTTATACACCTGAAACTTATGAAGTATTGTAAATCAAGTATACCTCAGTAAAAAAGAAAACTTTATGCACTCAATAAAGGCATTGAAATATGTTTTTTTAAAAAGTGTAAAGAAATATAGAAGTAACACCAAAGCAAAATTGATGGTGGCAATCTAAAATTATTTTCACTCTCTAAAATGCTGTATATTTACAATACATTTTGATGTGAAATTATAAAATCACAATTAAAAAGCCCTGTGTGTGGCAGGAAGTTTTCAGGCTTTCATGAAGCACTTGGCCTCCAGTAGGCAGTAGAGGGCGCTCTCCAGAGTGTGGGAAAGGGAGGCAGGCTGGCTTAGGACTACAAGTCAGAAGTAGATCACTCCGCCTTGGGGCGATCCTGGTTTAATGGCTGATTCCTTGTCCCTGCAGAGATGTGAAGACAGGGAGCAAAACTTCTGAGGTGGCCTCTCCCGTCTTGCAGCTGGGCCTCCTCCTCCCCCAATCTGATCGCACGCCTTCCCTTCAAAGACAGAACTGGCTGCAGGACCCCCAGCCCTCCCCCCGCCCCTCTGAGCCACAGGTTTCTCGCCTGCAGTGGGCACCCATGATGTCTGCCCACGGGATTTTGGAGAGAATTTAAGTAAAATCAAGACAGCAAAGGGCCTGCTAGAGAATGGGCTGGCAATAACTGTTAGAGGTAATAAAGCTAGAATCTAGTTCAGAGTTGACACGAATATTGATAAGTTACCACTTACTGAGTACCAATTAGATGTCACCTTCCTTCCTAGACATTTTCATAAATAGTATCTCAGTTGAGCTGTCCACCCGTTCTGAAAAGGAGGTTTCATTGCCCCCATTTTGCATCTGAGGAAACGGAGATTAAGGGCATTTTGTCTTGAGAGTTTTCCAAGACATCACTGCTGTTACGTTCCAAAGTGAGAGAATCAAATGGGGAATGTTCTGCCTTAAAAACACATGTCTTTTTGTTCTGCTACATCACTTCCTAAGATGACCTTCTTAGGCGTTAGAAGCTGGAGTCCTGAAAGACTAGCAATCACTATCGGTATTGGGTGGTCAGTAGGAGACAGTGGAATAAACTATGATGTGTCTGCATATGGAATTCCAAACAACTTCAACAGTGAGTAAGGGGGTCTCCAGACACGGAGAGAGAATACCCTCCGGGATAAGAGTGAAGGAAAAAAGGTGCTGTTTTTGAGTGAGGAAAGGGAAAGTGAATGATGTTTGCCTATATTTTCAGAAAGAAATTCTGGAAGGATAAATTAAAAAAAAACAACAACTAAGAAATATAGTGAGTCAGGTGGGCAGGGAGGGAACAGAACAAATAGGAATGAGGAGCCAAGGCTTCTCTGGCTTTATCTTGATATGCATTTGTCCTGGATGTGTGTCAGTGTTTGACATGTTTGTAAAAACTAAATTTAAAAAAAAGTCCTGAAATTAAAACCAAGCTAAAATCCAGCTGTATATCAAGTTGAGGACTAAACTTATCAAGAAAATAATTGCTCCAAATGACTGCATAATATAGTATACTGACTCTATGCCCTCAGTGGAATGTATTCTAAGGACACAGAGAGCTGCAGAGAAATGATACAGTCAAAATTCAGTAGTCTGTTACTCATCATATTGCTGTTATTTTGGGACCACTGGATTGATATTGTAGGATAATGCAAATATATAATTACATGTTGCTAGGAACCAAGGCTTTGATATAAGAAGAAAGAGTAATTAATATCCAATCAAAGAAAAGAAATGGACAGCAATTGGCTACAGGCAGTGGTCCAGTGAAGCAGTTAGGGGCTGGGTGAATCAGCCAGGTAAAGAGCTATCAACAGTGTCCAGTGTATCCCTACAGTTAGTAAGCAGAAGGCGTTGACCTTGAATTAGTATTGGCATCAGTTTCCTCCCTCCTTCCCTCCCTCCTTTTGCTTCCTTTCTTTCTCTCTCCCTCCTTCCCTTCCTTCATTTCTTCTCCTTTTATTGAGGTTTAATTGACATATAACATTGTATCAGTTTCAAGTGTTCAACATAATGATTAAATATTTGTAAATACTGCAGAATAAGCACCACTGTAAGTCAACATCCATCACTCTGCATAGTTACACATTTTTTTCTTGTGATGAAGAATTTTAAGACCTACTCTCTTAGCAACTTTCAAGTATCCACCTCAGTATTATTAACTGTAGTCACTGTGCTGTACATTACACCCCCAGGACATGCTCATTTTATAACTGGAAACTCGTACCTTTTGGTCCCCTTGACCCATTTCTCTTACCCCTTCTCTGCCTCTGGGAACGATTCCAGCATCCGGTTAGTTTCTTCTGGCTTCTTGTAGGTGGCAGCTTTGATGATGGTGATGGTGATGACATGAAGGAAGGTCTGACGAGTACCAGGCCCAGGCCAGATGCCATCCCCTGCCGGCTGGCTGCGAGCCAGGGATGGCCCGGGCCCCCAGATGGGGTGGCCTCATTGCAGGGCAGGTGGGAAGCGTTCGCTGAGCTCCTCCTGACTGTCTCTCTCTTCCCCAGCACAAGCGCTGTATCCCGGCCTCCCTGGATGCTTACTACTCATCCCAGGATCCCAGCTCCAGAAGCCGCTTCTACACGGTCATCAGCCACTACAGCGTGGCCAAGCAGAGCACCGCCCGGGCCATCGGGCCGTGGCTGTCAGCAGCTGCCGTCATCCACGAGCCCAAGCCGCCCAAGACCCAGGGCCATTAGAGGCCCCCGCCCAGCCAGCATGGGGAGTGGGGAGGGGAACCCCGCTGGCTAAGCCGAGCTCCAGTTACAAGACAACACTGTACTCCTGGGATATGGGGGCGGGGGTGGGGCCGGGGTGGGTGGGGGGAGCTCACCGAAAATCTCGTGCACTGGAGTTGTCTGAATCAGTATTTCTTTTTGTCCTTTGGTATCGTTGATTCGTCCCCGAGTCAGGCCCATGTACAAAGGCATGTTTCGTGTTGACTGTTCCCATATAAGATATTTTCAAAGCCACTGCTTATTATTTGTTAGGAAAACTTAAAAACAGGAAAGGAGAGAAAGAAAACGAACATGGAAGTCGTAGACTGGCTGCATCTGGAGTGTGTTGAAGGGTGGTGAAGAGCATAGACGTCCCGGGCGGCTCAGACTGGGGGAGATGGCTGCTTCAGGGTGGGCTTCGGAAGGTGCAGAATGCGAGTGAGGCAGGCGGTCTGCTCGCTTGGCCTCTGGCCTGCAGAGGAGGAACACTGAAAGTTAGGAACTGTCAAGTTAGGAAGAAGACTGAGTTTGGCATTTGTAAGGCCGGGTCGCCCACAACCCAGAGAGAAAAGCCTCAACCATGTGTGTTTTGCAAAGTGAGGATAAATTTGTCTGTATGGGCATCGGCACGGGGCTTGGGCTGCGGATGGGGATGCAGAGGATAGAGGCGAACACTGAACAGCGGGCAGGCTTTCTTTGCCTTTCTCTTGCGTTTCTAGCCCTACACTGGATGCTTTCCACGGTTAGGAGATGGCAGGGGTAGAAAGAGGAGGAAGGAGGGACTGCAGGATGAAGAAGGCAGGACGGGCAGGTGACGTTTGGCCAAGCTGTAAGCCCCGCACCCAAGTTTAACGTTTTTGTTGGTTTGTTGTTTCCCGAAATGATAATGACCAGGAAGAACATGAAGGGTCGTGACCAGGTGACAGCCAGGGAGGTTTTTGATTGGGTCTCAGCAATGCTAAGTCATTTTTTCTAAGGGAAACTGAGAACCGTGGCCGTCTCGTGCACACTTCACTGTGTTGACAGGAGCACAGGCCAAACTTTCCCATCTGCTTCTAGGAGCTTCTGACCAGGAGGCGACAGCTGGCATGGCCCAGGCCACACATTGCCTTGCACCCACATGAGGCACTCCCACACAGCTCTGCCACTAATGTTTTGGGGAGATCCCTTCTGTGTGGTGTTTGCTGTGGGCCCAGCAGAGCCAGAACTGGCTGGGAGAGTTGGCTATTTGAGATGTGATTCTGTTTTCCCATGAAGCTTGAACAGGGCATTTAAAGGGCATTTTTTCAGTGGCTTGCTATGATGCTGAAATCATCCTACACAACAGCTGGGTAATAAGACTAGCATAGCTCAAACTATTCTGCTAAAAGCTATCATTTGACTTTTCCTCTCCCCACCCCCACCCTCCAGTCACCTCGAGTCACCTGTAAATGCATTTGTCATCTAAAGTGGAATAACAAATTGTCCCTAGCGAAACTGCTGAGCGCTTTATAATTTTGTGGTGTATTTTTGTCAGTAGGTAGCAGAGGCTGAAGTATTTTTTGGTGTAATTCTTGAACTTTTCTGACAGGAAACAAATAAAGATAGATGTGTCTGAGAGTCTTGACCTTCCTTTGCATTTTTCTTCATCTTCTGCTCAGTGAGCCTGGTGGGGAAGATGCAGGGGGCAGGGTGTCCTGTTAGGCTGGGGCTGGAACTGATATGGGGGGACCTCCATCCTCCCCCTGTGGGGCCTGAAATGATGCTGAGGTCAGAGGCAAGGACCAAGAGATGCAGCTGGCTCTTGTCTTGCAGCCCAACATCCTTCATCCTGTGAGCATCTGCTGAGCAGCTGCAGAGGGCCAGGCTGTGCTGGGTATGGGGCACCCCGCCCCAGATGACACGTATTCACCCCCTGAAGTCTGGAGGTAGAGTAGGATGTGGAAACAGACATTGGCATTTGAAGAGTCTGAGATTGCCATCTGGCAGTTAGCCAACAGATTGAGAAGGATGCTGATGACGAAAAGGGATGAGTGGACCCTTTTCATAATGAGCCCACTTAAAGCTTATTATAACCTCAGCAGGTAGAGATTACTGGTCCCCATCTGACAGATTAAGACACTGAGGCTCAGGAGGATGGAGAGATGCCTGGGGCTCTAGCAGATGAGCTGAGATGCAAACTCAGGTGTGTGTGACTACTTTATCCCCCTTGACTGCTTTTATAAGACCCAGAGCAACACTGTCAAGGTTCATGCCTCAGGAAGTCAAGTCACACTTATAAAAGCAAACTAGCTTATTCTTTACCCGAATTAGCATCAGCAGTGAGTGTCAAGGATAGCAAACATTTAACAGCCCCTTGCTACATGCCACATACCATTAGAACTGCCCCGCAGCTCAAATGGGAAAGAATCTGCCTGCGATGCAGGAGAACTGGGTTTGATACCTGGGTTCAGTCCCTGGGTCGGGAAGATCCCTTGGAGAAGGGCATGGCAACCCACTCCGTTCTTGCCTGGAGAATCCCATGGACAGAGGAGCCTGGCGGGCTGCAGCCCAGGTGGTCACAAGGAGTGGGACCCGACTGAGTGACTGACACTGCTGCTGCCCCGTGCCAAGCAGGAAGTGCTTTGGGAGTCTTGGTTCCTGTAGCTCTTCCTCCAGTTTCATGAGTTGGGTACCCCCATCCTCAACACCACTGTCTTCATATGATCATCACCCCCATTTTGAGATGAAGGAGTGGAAGCTCAGAGCAGTGCATCATCTACAGAGGAGGCCTGTCGTTAGGAAGCAGCCGATTCCAACCCACACATTGAATACCAGTGTCTCAACAATGGTGCCATTCTACCAGCCCATCTCTGCACTTTGCTTGGGAGTTTCTAGTGTGTGTTCACAACTCTTCTCAGACTCAGATGGCAGGCCGTTGAGGGAGAGGCCAGGAGTGACTGGGGACAGAGATGAAGGCTGAGGCTCCAGGCTCAGTGCTGCCCCTGGGTGGTGGCCGTGCAGGCATGGCTGGGGGGATGGAGGAGGGGGTCACCTGACGCCTGCCCTTCGGGGCCTCACAGACTGCTGAGCACGAATGGGCCTTAGACAGCCCCACCTGCAACCGCAAGACCTGAGAGTGCGGTTTCAGGGCCCAGTGAGCTGGGCAGGCAGGGCTCTGGGCTGGCCTCCCACTTGCAGAGGCAGCCTCATCCATACGGCCAGTGTGTAAACACCCACTATTTTTCTCAATTACACAGAGTCAGCTAAAGACTTAATGAACACATGTTCAAACATTCTGTCATAAATGGATTTGCCACTCCATTGCCTCAAAAAAATAAACCGAAGCTATCTTTTCTCTGGAATGAGCAGGCTCTGTGAGTGTGTGGCTGAAGGAAGCGCGCACGTCAGGGACAGGAGGCATGGCAGAAATTTCTGGTTTGAGGAGAGGCCTGGGGCCATGTGCTATTCCTGGCAGAGTCAGAATTTTCTCATCAGGAAAAACAGGAGGATGCTTAACTCCTCCTACAAATGCCCAAAGAGTGGGAGATTAGTTCTAGGAGAGTTTAATCATGTGGGGTTTGGTTGGGGGAAGCTGCTCTGGGTTTTGGAGGGTGGGGTCTCGCAGGGCTCTGCTGGCTGACAAAGGGTTAAGCCTGGAAATGGTAAAGATAGCTCTTTGGTTCATAGAACAAGCTCTGTTTGGGGATTTTGCACTTTTGAATCTGCTCACCAGCAGTGGGGACCTCTCTCAAGACGCTCACAGTCTGTGGGAAGGGCAGGCACTCATCCCACGTGTGCACAGGTGGGAGCTGGCGCAGAAGTTCTCAGGAGGGGAGAGCGTGGCAGTGGGATGCCAGCAGGGGCTCTCGGAGGAGCTCGACTTCGACCTCAGCCTTGATCCATTACGTTTTGACAGGGAGAAATCAGAAGGTGCAGAGAAGACACCCCGGACTCATCCCACAGGCCCTGGGAACTGCGTCATTAAGGTGCTAAGGGAGACGGCCCAGGGCCGGGAGGTCTCCCCGCCGCCAGCGCCAGACCCCAAGGTTAAACAGGCACAGGAAGCTGTTCCACTGCCCTGGGGCTCGTGGTTCAGGCCGGGGGCCAGGGAGGGAGATAAATGATGATACAGTTGCTGCACTTTGGGGAGAGGCAGGGATGGTGCCTGGGGTGATCCCAGCCATCAGTCAGGTCTGAAGATATGAGGGAAAGGTACATTTTTCTGGCAAATTGAAAGACCACTTGTCGGAACTGCTGTCAATCACTTTATTTCCACCCCCTCACCCCTACAATGTGCTCTAATCCCAGGGGGTCTCTTCTGGAGGAAGAGGAAGAAATTCTCAATCACTTTCTCAACAAGTACACAACACAGTCTCTTTAGAAAAACAACATGCCCAAACCGTTGAGGGAAAAGGGTTGGTTTCCATGGCAACATCAATGCCAGGAGAGGCAGTCTGGCACGGCGGGGTGTTCATCTGACTCTGCTCTTTTGTCAGAAATGATGTGTTTCAGAGAACCCAGCCCCAGAGATCACGAGTCCAAGTTGCCTGGAGAGATGGCCACGGCCCTCTCGGACACCCTGCTCCTTCTCGTCTCCTCTCTTTCCGGATCTGTCCTTGTCTTTGTCTCTGCCTCTCTGTCTCCTTCAAGGGGGCGGTCTGGAGGTGTGGACTGGTGCTGTAATTTATGCTTCAATTTGAGGTTGCTGGTGAGCACTGTGCTGGGTTTGGGTCCGGTGTGGGGTTGGGTGTGTGGTAGAGAGCAAGACAGCTCAGAAGGAGCTCAGAAGAAACATGGCATTCAAATTCTGCTCCTCTTGGCTCTGGGGCCTTGGTTGGTTCCCTTCTTCTCTCTCTAAGCTGCAGTTTCCCCATCTCTAAAACAGTGATAATAATTTTTATCTGCCTCTTTTTGCAAAAAAAGCAATGAAATAATATATAAAGTTCTACCTATAGCAGGCACTCAATAAGTTGTAGCTGCTGTATCTTGAGTCTCTCTCAGACTCAGTTTCCTCACTTGTAAATTGGAGTTACTCATAAACAACCCCTCCCCCTCAGAGGGTTGCTGTGTCTTGAGACAAGGCAGTGGCTGTGAAGTGCTCATAGCAAAAGTCAGTTACCTCCCACCCGCCCTCATTTACTAGAGGAGTCTCATTGCTTCTCACTGTCCTTTTCGTGGACAGTTAGGAAATGATGGATGTATCGCAGTCCATGTATGCACAGACACCTCTCTCTCTTTCTCTCTCTCCATATTGCTATCTATCTACCTTCTATTATCTATCATCTATCTCTCTATCAAAATCAGATATACATTTATACCTCTGATTTCAATGCAAAACCAAAGGGTGTATTCTACCATCCTCTCTCTGCTTGATTGTAGCTTCTTTTTCTGATAGTGAGAAAGATGACTCTGTTATTTACAACATATTTACTTACTTTTTCATCTCTTGTATACATATAAAGTCATTTCAGATATGTGACGTTTTTGACATTTAGAATTTCTGACATCACTAGAGAGATGTTTTGAGTAATTAATTTGGTATTTTAGGATATACCATCTTGCTTTGTGTTTCATTGTAAAGACGTATATGTGTTAGTTGCTCATTCATGTCCGACTCTTTGCGACCCCATGGACAGCATCCTGCCAGGCTCCTCTGTCTATGGAATTCTCCAGGCAAGAATACTGGAGTGGGTTGCCTTTTCCTTCTCTAAAAGTCGTAAAACCACTTACTTTCTAAATGCTAACATTTTGGACAGAATCAGTGTATTGTGTTGGAGCAGGAAATGGCAACCCATTCCGGTATTCTTGCCTGGAGAATTCCATGGACAGAGGAATCTGGCGGGCTGCAGTCCATGGGGTCGCAGAGAGTTGGACATGGATGAAGGCGACTTAGCACAGTGCATTGTGTTATATTTAAGCTGAGTTTCTCAGGTCTCACCACTTACACTCAGAGTAGTGACAGGGTTTTAATAGCAATAGCACCTTAAATGTCATAGACACTTGCTCCCAACTGCTCATGGGATCTTCTGCCCCCTTGTGAAGACCCCTCTCCCCAGCCGAGGTGGACTCTCGCATGTGCTGGAGAACAGGTGTGAACCTACTGGGCTCGGTTCTCCACTGAGCTCCATGGATGTCCAGGACTTTTTAAACTGATGGACAAGGCCACTGATGCCCAGGGCCATGTATTACAGTTTCCTCGGGCTCTGCTGGTGTAAGGAGAGACGACGTCCTCTTCCCTTCGTATTTCACTCTGTTTCTGGGGCCCACCTAGGACGGCTGTGCTTCATGTGCCCTACAGAGTTTAACCGAATGGCTCATTCTTCTGCTGACAGTGCCTTTACCTCCTTCACACTCTACCTGGGACCCCAGCATGAATCCATGCAACTGCACTAAAAGGCAAGTTTGAGGAAAAGCTGTGACGCTGGGGTTGGAAGTAATTGGCCACCCACCATAACTGTTCTTATCTGCGCCTGTAGCAGACGATGACTCTATCGCATCAACTGTCTTCCTGAGCCCTGATGCAGCCATGTCATCTTCCCTTACAACAGTTCTCCACATCCCACTCTCATTCACTTTGATTCTGAGTGACAGAGATCACTGGTTCTACTGAAAACCCCAGGACTTCCTTCCATAGCCTGGAGTTGTCACCAGGATGGCCTCAATTGGTAAGGGGCTCTCTTTCCCAGACCCTCATTTCCAAGCCTGATTAGATACTAGTTTTCAGCATTTGAACGTGAATGGAAAGTGGCAGTGATGTGTGTCCCTCCTAGGATGGTGCTTGTAGGCAGGTGACACAGCTTCTCTAATCTCTCTTCCTTCCCTCTCCTCCCTGCTCTGTGATGTGGTGAAGCTGAGGACTCCTGGGGGGATGATGGAGATGCAAGGTGGGAGGAGCCCGGATCCCTGAATCCCCAGGTGGACGGCCATCTGCCTACACTGGGCTATTATATGAATGAAAGAGAACTTCCAAGATTTGGGGGTCTATTTCTTACAGTAAAAAGAATTACCATGACCAGTACAGGAAATCTGTTTTCCATCTGGCACCACCCTGTATTTAGGATAGGTTGTGACAAAGGCCAGGCACTCCTGCGGGGTCAGGCTTGGGACTCCAGCTCCATCCCCAGGTGAGCTCTCTCAGGGAAGCTCCCCAGCCTCCAAGCCCTCTCATCCATCAAACTCTTTTCAGTCCACACCTCCGGACTCATTTTTTCTGTGATCTCCCCAAACTGGATAGGATTCTCTACAGCAGTCCCTGCCCTCCCACACATACCAGTTCTGCCTGTCCCAGTGTCACAGAATGACTGCAACCTATTTTTGTCATCAAATTACTTGTCAGTGGTATCCTGGATGGGTGACTGAATGGATGGGTGAAAAAAATCAGCTCTATGCCAATAACTTTTACATGTCTGTTTCTAGTCCAGATCTCTCTATTGAGACTCACTCCAAGTATATTCTTTCTTTCTGGTCCTTGCTAACTGAATATCCTTGCGGGCACTTCAAGGTCAAAATGTCCTTTAGAGCCTTCATCATATTTCCCCCAAAGATGCTTTATGTCCCATGTCCTTTGAGTGGGGTGATGACTTCACCAGCTGCTCTGCTTTCTAGACCCAGGTGGCAGTTTTAATGTTCCCCTTTACATCAGTGAATATTGGATTGGCTGCTAAGTTCTGACCATTCCATTTTCAAAGTGGCTTGAGTCGGCCCCTTCCTTTGTCAGAATCTGAGTGTAGGTCCCTGACCTTGACATCAAATGCCCATCACAGTCTGACCCCCGGCTGCTCTCACCCGCTCATGCCTTCCATGGACCATGCCCCCCCAACCATGCACACTCAGTCCCACTGAACTGGGGCTTCCCAGCACCCACAATCTCATATGCCCTGTGAGCTGGGGCACTATGATGGAGACTGTTTCACTTTTTTTTGTTATTCCTTCTTCCATTCTTCTCACCACGCCCCACTAAATTGATAATTGTCTTTGTGCTCCTTTCATGGGAGAAGGATGAGGCAGCGAGGAAAACAGAAAGTGCTCTCCTGACCTTCTTGCATTTGTTTCCAAAATCCATACCACAGAGGGGAGATCACTCCTAGGTACACATGAAGTGTCTTGAAGAAATACACAGAAAATCTGTCTCATTCCAGAAAAGATTCTCTTGCCTGAAGGCAGCAGGGGATGGAGCAGAGAGGTTGGGGATCTCAGAGGGAGGAGGGGCCCTGCACACAGCTCTCCAGGAGGCCCCTCCCGCCAGGGCACCATGGCCCTGGAGAGGAAAGGGAACTGCGTGTCTGGGAGAGTGGTCAGTCACCCAGGAGACTGTCGGGGCCCACCTGCGGCTCCAGAGTAGACTGAAGAGATGGTCGAAACGGGCACACTGTGTCTCCAAGAGATGCCTCAGATCACAGGACCAGACTCCTCGCAGGGCTGAGGCAGCAGCTCCTGCTGGTGCAGCAGAATGAGGGCTCAAGGTAGGAGTTCATTGAGTTTTGGGAGAAAAGAGAGACCTTGCCCCCCTGCACTTTTGGAGTGAGGTACATCCCCTCTCTGCCCTTCTCATCATCTTCATCTCTTCGTGGTTTAAGGTCTTTCTCATCAGCCTCGTGGTACAGACTCACTCTGGCTGGATGAGCCCCTCCTCCGGGCCTTAAGAGCTCCTTGACTATTCCTCTATTGCACCCCTTGCTTTATAATCATTTATACACTCAGGAGAATACGTGGTCGGTATTCTTCTTCTTTCATTTCATAGGTGAAGAAACAGGCTCAGAAGGGTCAGTGCTGGGTTTGCCCCTCCCTGCTCTGCGGGCACCCTGGCCCGGAGTCTGTGCCTGCCCTTACCACCCTCCATCCTCCTTGCGGCCATCTGCCATCTGGTTTGGAGGCCCCTGGTCCTGCTCTCCTACAAGATTTCAGCATCCACCGCATCTCCACAGGCCAGCTCTTTTCCCCGCAGCTTTAAACAAACACATTTGATTAGGAGGATGTCTCTCTCTATGCCAGCAATTTATTCCCCTCCATGCAAATTTTCCCACTAATTAACAAAGAAAAAACAACACAATTCAGACCAGTGAGCTCTTGAAAGGGAAAATTAGGGCGCTTTCAGCAAATTGTGGCATCCAGAGTCCTGGGCTGGGAGTCAAACAGACTTGGATTTGAATCCCAGTTTCACTGCTCTCTGCCCACCAGCTCTGGACAGGTCACTTCGCCTCTCTGAGCCTCACTTTCCTCAATTTTGAAGTGGTGCTGCTGATCCCTACTCCACGGCATGGCTAGAAAGTTCATTTGAGAAAGAATCCAGGTGTTTGGGGAATTCTAAGGTACTCTGGCAGTAGGAAAAGAATAGTCCTTTAGATTAAATTGCAGAAAAACACACAAGTGTATCCTCTTAAGACCCTAGAGCATAGGGTCCCACTGCGGAAAACTTACCCATATCTGGTTGACTCTGCTGTGGACTAAAATGTGTCAGTCAGTTCAGTTGCTCAGTTGTGTCTGACTCTCTGTGACCCTATGAATCACAGCACGCCAGGCCTCCCTGTCCATCACAAACTCCCGGAGATTACTCAAACTCATGTCCATCGAGTCGGTGATGCCATCCAGCCATCTCATCCTCTGTCGCCTCCTTCTCCTCCTGCCCCCAAGCCCTCCAAGCATCAGGGACTTTTCCAATGAATCAACTCTTCGCATGAGGTGGCCAAAGTATTGGAGTTTCAGCTTCAGCATCAGTCCTTCCAATGAACACCCAGGACTAATCTTCAGGATGACTGGTTGGATCTCCTTGCAGTCCAAGGGACTCTCAAGAGTCTTCTCCAACACCATAGTTCAAAAGCATCAATTTTTTGGTGCTCAGCTTTCTTCACAGTCCAACTCTCACATCCATACATGACCACTGGAAAAACCATAGCCTTGACCAGATGGACCTTTGTTGGCAAAGTAATGTCTCTGCTTTTTAATATGCTGTCGAGGTTGGTCATAACTTTCCTTCCAAGGAGTAAGTGTCTTTTAATTTGATGGCTGCAGTCACCATCTGCAGTGATTTTGGAGCCCAAAAAAATAAAGTCTGACACTGTTTCCACTGTCTCCCCATCTATTTGCCATGAAGTAATGGGACCAGATGCCATGATCTTAGTTCCCCACCCCACCAAAAAAATGATTTATTACATGCGAGAGCCCCTAGCATCTCAGATTGTGATCTTATTTGGGAAAAGGTTCATTAGTGAGATAACCAAGTTAGAGTAAGGTGGCCCCTAATCCAATGTGACTAGTGTCCAAAAAGGAGGAGTTTGGACACAGAAACGCACACACGAGGTGAGCACCTGTGAAGGCAGAGGATTGGAGCAACGCATCTACAAACGAGACACACACAGACGGCCTGCAGATCTCCAGGATCCAGAGAGGGGAGGGGACAGATTCTCCCTCATGGCCCAGACCCCGTCAACCCACCCTGATCTCAGGCTTCCAGCCTTCAGAACGATGAGGACTGTATATTCCTGTTATTTTAAGCCACTCAGTCTGTTGCCCTAGCAAACTAATACAGACCTCAAAGCTGTGCCCTTTCCCTGAACTGCATGTAACAAACTATTCCCTGTGTAGTTGTTGCTGAAAATAAGCAGAACTCTGGGGGCTCTGGGGAACAGAAGTCTTTCTGGGTGACCCCCATTTCTTTTTTTTTCATTTGTGTCATATTTTATTT
This sequence comes from Cervus canadensis, assembly GCF_019320065.1. NCBI lineage: Eukaryota > Metazoa > Chordata > Mammalia > Artiodactyla > Cervidae > Cervus > Cervus canadensis. The sequence goes on from NC_057401.1 coordinate 5,478,634, forward strand.
TTCTTCTTTCTTTTTTATTTTTTAAATTATGAAAATATGATAACACATTTACAGGAGACTTGGAAAATACAGAACAAAATTACATACAGTTCCACTATATATTGCAATTTTTTAAGTAGATAAATTAAGATTTTTGGTTGTAATTTGAATATCAAACTCTCAAAAATTAGTAGAATGAATAGACAGAAAAGTAGAAGGATATAATAGACCTGAAAAGCACTAGGAACCAATTCAACATAATTAAGATTTATACAATTTTCAGTACATAGCAGGATACAAATTCTACTCAGGTTCCCATAGACTATAGACCGGGAGACACCTGAACATATCCAGGAACGTAAAACAAGGTGCAAAAATTTCGGCCTAAACGTATTGAAATGATACAGAGTCGGTTCTTTTAGGAATTATGTTAGAAATCCATATCAAAAGATATTTGAAAATAGCCCACATATTTTCAAGTGCAGTGTGATGTTTACCAAGAAAGATCTTTGACTTAACTGTCAAAAGCCTCAATGAAGTTAAAAACTGAAAAAGCAAAAAAAAAAAAAAAATTAAATTAAATTAAAAAAAAAAAAAAAACTGAAAAAGCACAGAGAGCGACTGCAGAGAATAAGTCATTTAAGTGAGAAGTTAATGTCAAAGATACTTTAAAAAACCATATATTTGGAAATTAAATGTCTACATTTAAATGATGGATGTGTCTAACACAAGGAAATTTCCACAAGGAAATAGAAAATGTTTATAATAGAATAAAAATGAAAAGAGAATTCACCAGAATTTGTTGTAGGCAGTTGAAGCTTCTCAATGCAGCTAAATACAATATGGAATCTTGAATGAGTTATGAAAACAGATAATTGACACTAGTATAAAATTTTGTGAAATGTCAGCAAAATTTTTATTTAGTTAATAATACTGTATTACATGTTAACTTCCTGTTTGTTTTTTTTTTTACACCATAGTATTTCTTTATAGTCTTAGAATTTGATTAGAAGTTTCAAACCTCATTCAAACTTTTTTAAAATTGGTGAAATTATAAGCTTTTAGACTTTTAGCAGTAATACTAGATGCCAGAATAAATAAAACTATATTAAGGTTTTGAGTGAATATAAATTAGAAATCTAGCATTCTTTTCATACTAAGTAAAAGAAGTGGAACCAAAATGTCATAAATTTTTTAGCTAAGCAAAGATTCATGTTTTCTAAAATATATATTCTATTATACACACTATATATATGTATACAAAAGATTTTCTGCTCTACTTGATAAATAACAATAACAACAACAAAAAACAGATGGGGAAATTGGAAAACATAAACTAAATGAAATGAGAGCACTGAATATGAAATAGAAAAAGTGAAACAAACTAGATAAAAGATAATCAGGTAGTCCATTTATTTTAAAACATGCCTCCTGATTAGAGTCATATCTGGAGATTTGGAGGGAAAAAACAATACCTGGGCATTTTTATTTTTCAAAAAATGCCAAGCTAATTCTAATTGCATCTAGATTTTAAAACGTGATTATGATTTTTTCTATTAAATGATAGTTTTAGTGATATAGAATTCTATTATTTTCTGTTGACCAATCATGATACAGTGGTATTAAAATGAATAAATGTTACATAATCACAACAGTAAAAGATGTTTATCAGTTTTCACAATCAATAGTCAGACCAAAAAAGTAAAAGATAATTACAATTGCAAGTCATAATGGAAACATAATTAACCTAACAATACAAAATAATTACATAAATTTGAGGGGTCAAGTAGAGTGATGTGGCAAGTGGAAATGCATGCATAGATGTGTTTTCATTCATCCAGCCAGTCTATGTCTTTTTGTTGGTGCATTTAATCCGTTAACATTTAAGGTAATTATTGATATATATGATCCTATCACCATTTTCTTAATTGTTTGGGGTTAATTTTTTGTAGGTCTTTTCCTTCTCTTGTGTTTCCTGCCTAGAGAAGTTCCTTTAGTATTTGTTGTAAAGTTGGCTTGGTGATGCTAAATCGACTTAACTTTTGCTTGTCTGTAAAACTTTTGATTTCTACATCAAATCTGAATGAGAGTCTTGCTAGACAGTCTGTTCTTGGTTGTAGATTCTTCCCATTCATCACTTTAAATATATCATGCCATTCTCTACTGGCTTGTAGGGTTTCTGTTGAGAAGTCATCTGATAACTTTATGTAAATTCCCTTGTGTGTTGTCATTTTTCCCTTGTTGCTCTTAATATTTTATCTTTGTCTTTAATTTTTATCAATTTGATTACTATGTATCTTGGTGTGTTCCTCCTTGGGTTTATCCTGCCTGGGAATCTCTGTGCTTCCTGGACTTGGTTGACTATTTGCTTTCACATGTTATGGAAGTTTTCAGCTATTATCTCTTCAAATATTTCTCTCTCTCTTCCCCTTCTGGGAACCCTATAATGTGAATGTGAGAAGATAACCCTCGTCCAAGGTAAGGAGCAGTGGCTGTGCTTTGCTGGAGCAGCCATGAAGAGCTACCCCACATCCAAGGTAAGAGAAACCCAAGTGGGATGGTAGGTGTTGCAAGAGGGCATCAGAGGGCAGACACACTAAAACCATAATCACAGAAAACTAGCCAATCTGATCATGCCATGTGGGGCCACCCATGCTGTGTGGGGCCACCCAAGATGGTCGGGTCATGGTGGAGAGGTCTGACAGAACGTGGTCCACTGGAGAAGGGAATGGCAAACTGCTTCAGTATTCTTGCCTTGAGAACCCCATGAACAGTATGAAAAGGCAAAATGATAGGATACGGAAAGAGGAACTCCCCAGGTCAGTAGGTGCCCAATATGCTACTGGAGATCAGTGGAGAAGTAACTCCAGAAAGAATGAAGGGGTGGAGCCAAAGCAAAAACAACACCCAGTTGGGGATGGGACTGGTGATAGAAGCAAGGTCCGATGCTGTAAAGAGCAATATTGCATAAGAACCTGAAATGTGAGATCCATGTTTCAAGGCAAATTGGAAGTGGTCAAACAGGAGATGGCAAAAGTGAATGTCAACATCCTAGGAATCAGTGAACTAAAATGGACTGAAATGGGTGAATTTAACTCAGATGACCATTATATCTACTACTGTGGGCAGGAATCCCTTAGAAGAAATGGAGTAGCCATGGTGGTCAACAAAAGAGTCCGAAATGCAGTACTTGGATGCAATCTCAAAAATGACAGAATGATCTCTGTTCATTTCCAAGGCAAACCATTCAGTATTATGGTAATCCAAGCCTATGCCCCAATCAGTAACGCTGAAGAAGCCGAAGATGAATGGTCCTATGAAGACCTACAAGACCTTTTAGAACTAACACCCCAAAAAGATGTCTTTTTCATTATAGGGGACTGGAATGCAAAAGTAGGAAGTCAAGAAACACCTGGAGTAACAGGCAAATTTGGCCTTGGAGTACAGAATGAAGCAGGGCAAAGGCTAATAGAGTTTTGCCAAGTGAATGCACTGGTCATAGCAAACACCCTCTTCCAACAACACAAGAGAAGACTCTACACATGGACATCACCAGATGGTCAACACTGAAATCAGATTGATTATATTCTTTGCTGCCAAAGATGGAGAAGCTCTATACAGTCAGCAAAAACAAGACCAGGAGCAGACTGTGGCTCAGATCATGAACTCCTTATTGCCAAATTCAGACTTAAACTGAAGAGAGTAGGGAAACCACTAGACCATTCAGGTATGACCCAAATCAATTCCCTATGACTATACAGTGGAAGTGAGAAATAGATTTAAGGGACTAGATCTTATAGACAGAGAGCCTGATGAACTATGGATGGAGGTTTGTGACATTGTACAGGAGACAAGGATCAAGACCATCCCCAAGAAAAAGAAATGCAAAAAGACAAAATGGTTGTCTGAGGCGACCTTCCAAATAGCTGAGAAAAGAAGAGAAACTAAAAGCAAAGGAGAAAAGGAAAGATATTCCCATTTGAATGCAGAGTTCCAAAGAATAGCCAGGAGAGATAAGAAAGCCTTCCTCAGTGATCAATGCAAAGAAATAGAGGAAAACAATAGAATGGGAAAGACTAGAGATCTCTTCAAGAAAATTAGAGATACCAAGGGAACATTTCACACAAAGATGGGTTCGATAAAGGACAGAAATTGTATGGACCTAACAGAAGCAGAAGATATTAAGAAGAGGTGGCAAGAATACACAGAAGAACTGTACAAAAAAGATATTCATGACCCAGATAATCACAATGGTGTGATCACTCACCTAGAGCCAGACATCCTGGAATGTGAAGTCAAATGGGCCTTAGAAAGCATCACTATGAGCAAAGCTAGTGGACGTGATGGAATTCCAGTTGAGCTATTTCAAAACCTGAAAGATGATGCTGTGAAAGTGCTGCACTCAATATGCCAGCAAATTTGGAAAACTCAGCAGTGGCCACAGGACTGGAAAAGGTCAGTTTTCATTCCAATCCCAAAGAAAGGCAATCCCAAAGAATGCTCAAACTACCACACAATTGTATCCATCTCACACGCTAGTAAAGTAATGCTCAAAATTCTCCAAGCCAGGCTTCAGCAATACGTGAACTGAGAACTTCCAGATGTTCAAGCTGGTTTTAGAAAAGGCAGAGGAACCAGATATCAAATTGTCAATATCCGCTGGATCATCGAAAAAGCAAGAGAGTTCCAGAAAGACATCTATTTCTGCTTTATTGACTATGCCAAAGCCTTCAACTGTGTGGATCACAATAAACTGTGGAAAATTCTGAAGGAGATGGGAATACCAGACCACCTGACCTGCCTCTTGAGAAACCTGTATGCAGGTCAGGAAGCAACAGTTAGAACTGGACATGGAACAACAGACTGGTTCCAAATAGGAAAAGGAGTACATCAAGGCTGTATATTGTCACCCTGCTTAGTTAACTTATATGCAGAGTACATCATGAGAAACGCTGGGCTGGAAGAAGCACAAGCTGGAATCAAGATTGCCGGGAGAAATATCAATAACCTCAGATATGCAGATGACACCACCCTTATGGCAGAAAGTGAAGAAGAACTAAAAGCCTCTTGATGAAAGTGAAAGAAGAGAGTGAAAAAGTTGGCTTAAAGCTTAACATTCAGAAAACTAAGATCATGGCATCTGGTCCCATCACCTCATGGGAAATAGATGGGGAGACAGTGGAAACAGTGTCAGAGTTTATTTTTTGGGCTCCAAAATCACTGCAAGTGGTGATTGCAGCCATGAAATTAAAAGACACTTCTTGGGAGGAAAGTTATGACCAACCTAGATAGCATATTGAAAAGCAGAGACATTACTTTGCCAACAAAGGTCCATCTGGTCAAGGCTATGGTTTTTCCAGTGGTCATGTATAGATGTGAGAGTTGGACTGTGAAGAAAGCTGAGCACCGAAAAATTGATGCATTTAAACTGTGGTGTTGGAGAAGACTCTTGAGAGTCCCTTGGACTGCAAGGAGATCCAACCAGTCCATCCTGAAGGAGGTCAGTCCTGGGTGTTCATTGGAAGGACTGATGCTGAAGCTGAAACTCCAATACACTGGCCACCTCATGTGAAGAGTTGACTCATTGGAAAAGACCCTGATGCTGGGAGGGATTGGGGGCAGGAGGAGAAGTTGATGACAGAGGATGAGATGGTTGGATGGCATCATCGACTCGATGGACATGGGTTTGAGCAAACTCCGGGAGTTGGTGATGGACAGGGAGGCCTGGCATGCTGCGATTCATTGGGTTGCAAAGAGTCGGACACGACTAAGCGACTGAACTGAACTGATAATGTGAATGTTGGTGCATTTAATGTTCTCCCAGAGGTCTCTTAGACTGTCTTCACTTTGTTTATTTTTTTCCGTATTCTGTTCTGCGGCAGTGATTTCCACCATTCTGTCCTCCAGGTCACTTATCCGTTCTTTGGCCACAGTTATTCTGCTATCAGTTTCTTCTCGTGTATTGTTCATCTCTGTTTGTTTGTTCCTTAGTTCTTCAGGGTCTTTGGAAAACTTTTCATTCATCTTCTCCATTCTTTTTCCAAGATTCTGAATCATCTTTATTATTGTTATTATGAATTATTTTTCTGGAAGTTTGCCTATCTCCATTCCATTTAGTTGTTTTTCTGGGGTTTTATCTTGTCCCTTCATCTGGGACATAGTCCTCTCTCTTTTCATTTTGATGAACTTTCTGTGATGTGGTTTTCCTTCTGTCAGCTGCAGGATTGTGGTTCTTTTGCTTCTTCTGTGTGCCCTGTGGTGGATGGGTCTAAGAGGCTTGTATAAGCTTCCTGGTAGGAAAGACTGGCAGTGGGGAAAACTGAGTCTTGCTCTGATGGGCAGGGCCATGCTCAGTAAGACTTTAATCTGATTGTTTGCTGATGGGTAGAGCTGTACTCCCTCCCTGTTAGTTGTTGGGCCTGAGGCAACCCAGCCCTGGAGTCTACAGGTGCTATGGTAGGGTTAATGGTGACTTTCAAGTAGGCTTTTGCCAGAGGGCACCTCCTGGGACTGCTGCTGTGGTGCTCCCATCCCCACGGTGAACCACTGCTGACCCACACCTTCACAGGAGACCTTCCAACACTAGCAGGTATGTCTGGTTCAGTCTCCTGTGGAGTCACTGCTCCTATCCCCTGGGTCCTGGTGCATGCAAGAGTTTGTTTGTGTCCTCCAAGAGTGGAGTCTGTTTCCCCCAGTCCTGTGGAAGTCCTACAATCAAATCCTGCTGGCCTTCAAACTCAGATTCCCTGGGGTTCCTAGTTCATTTGCTAATCCTCAGTCTGGGAAGCTTCATGTGGGGCTCAGAACCTTCACAATAGTGAGAGAATTTCTTCAGTATTATTTTTCTCCAGTTTGTCGGTCACCCACCTGGCAGGTATGGGATTTGATTTTATCATGATTATGTTCCTCCTGACTCATTTGAAAAGACCCTGATGCTGGGAAAGATTGAAGGTGGGAGGAAAAGGGGACAACAGAGGATGAAATGGTTGGATGGCATCACCAACTCAATGGACATGAGTTTGAGTAAACTCTGCATGTTGCTGATGGACAGGGAGGCCTGTCATGCTGCAGTCCATGGGGTCACAAAGAGTTGGACATGACTGAGCGACTGAATTGATGTTCCTCCAACCATCTTGTTGTGGCTTCTCCTTTGCTTTGGACATGGGGTATCTTTTTTTGGTGAGTTCTAATGTCCTCCTGTCAATGATTGTTCAACAGCTAGTTGCAATTTTTGAGAAGAAGATGAGTACACATCCTTTTTACTCTTCCATCTTGAACCAATCTCTACCCCCATTTTTTGATTACAGGAAATAGGCTTCATTCAGCCTCCATGACCTTCCCTGAGTTCCCAAGGGCAGGTTCAAACAGTTGCTAATCAAAGAAGGGAGGGGATACAGAGACAAGAAAGAAACAATCAAGAAACAACAGTGCAGCCTTGGGGTAGGGTCCTAGTCCCCCCATCAAGGGATGATCAGGGGATGGTCATAACAACATCGTTGAGCTGTTTTGCAGATAATGAAGTCCCCACTAGGTAAAAGAAGTTAACTGTATGCTGTCCAGAAGCATGCAGACCTCAGACTGGTTGGAACCAGAAGATTGATGAGGCTAATTCCAACTTATCCCACCACCAACCAGTCAGAAGAATGTCCATGAGCTGACCAGACCCTCTTTAAACCATTACTTTGAAACTCTTTACTACCTTCTCCAGGTTGGGACACATAGTTTTGAGAACTTTAGCCCACTGTGGCCCACTGCATGACAAAGCAATAAAGCTATTCTTTCTACTTCACCCAAAACTCTGTCTCTGAGATTTAATTTGGTGTCAGGATACAGAGGCCAGACTCAGCATCATTACAGGAAATAAATAAAAAGTTGAGTGATCCACCCCATTCAGTGTTCACTGATCACTTCCTGTGTGCTAAGTCTCTGCTGCTGCTAAGCTGCTAAGTCACGTCAGTCGTGCCCGACGATGGGGTACATAGACGGCAGCCCACCAGGCTCCCGTCCCTGGGATTCTCCAGGCAAGAACACTGGAGTGGGTTGCCATTTTCTTCTCCAGTGCATGAAAGTGAAAAGTGAAAGTGAAGTCGCTCAGTAGTGTCTGACTCTTAGCGACCCCATGGACTGCAGCCTACCAGGCTCCTCCGTCCATGGGATTTCTCAGGCAAGAGTACTGGAGAGTAACCAGTGACATATAAACTGCAGACTTTGCCTTCAAGGAGACAGTGTGTGTGTGTGTGCTAAGTTATTTCAGCCGTGTCCAACTCTTTGTGACCCTGTGGATCGTAGCCCACCAGGCTCCACTGTCCATAGAATTCTTCAGGCAAGAATACTGGAGTGCGTTGTCATGCCCTCTCCAGGGATCTTCCCAACCGAGGGGTGAAACCCAAGTCTCTTACGTCTCCTGGACTGGCAGGCTGGTTCTTTACCACTAGCACCGCCTGGGGAGCCCCTTTACAGAGACAGTGACAGATGCCAAACACATACAGCTCCGAAGGGATGCTCTTTCATCCCTTGAGGTATCCCGGAGTCATACAGGCAGTGCTCACATGACCTGGATCAGCTGCTTGGGACTTTCAGATGGGAGGACCTGGCTCTGCCCTTGTAGAGCTTCCAGATTGACCCTTGTAAGACAGGAGGCAGGGTTACAAACAGCTTGGAGGGGTTTGTGGGAAGGGAGTTTGCCACAAACTCTGATGCTGGGGGTTCCACAGTGTGTTGAGGGGAGCACACTCCACAGATAATAACAACTGTCATGGGACTTCTCTGGTGGTCCAGGGGCTTAGACTCTGCACTCCCAGTGCAAGGGGCCTGGGTTTAATTCCTGGTCAAGGAACTAGATCCCACATGCTGCAGCTAGGATTTTGCATGTGACAACTAAAGATCTCAAGTGCCATAATGAAGACCCAGTACAGCCAAATAAATATACAAGTAATAAATATATATATTAAAAAAACCAAACAGGTCATGTTCTTTAAAAAGAGGATTAAAAAAAAAACAAAAAACTGTTGCATCCCCCCACTGCAGCCCAACCATGAGTTTGCCTACAGAGGGAAAAAAATATAAGAGAAACTTCATTTAGACTAGATGAGCTGGAAAACAAACTCTCTCCCTCGCATATTTGCTGTTAGCTCTCCAACACTTTTATAATCATGAGCTAGATAAAATAGCATCAGCCATTTGGACTTGAGATCAGCCAAGGTGGTTGGCATATAATTGTGTTTAGAAAGAAAACAGGAAAATCTTTTAAAGGCATTATTGTATCTTCTCCAGCGTGAGAAGTGGTGCTTTTAATTAGTTGTTCTTTGACATTTTTCTCAACAGCACACATGAAACGGTGGAGCTGGGCTCGAGCCAGCCCTGCAGCCAGATCCATTCTCTCTCTACATTTCCTAAACAAGCAAGGGGCCACTGTTGGTGGGAAAAGCTCTTCATTGGAGGGAGCACTGTCCTCAGAGTGGAGGTGGCAAGTGGGATTTAGACTCAGCGTTGGTGGGAAGCAACAAGCAGTACTTTTTGGTTGGACTTTAGCCTGCAGCCCCTTCCTGCAATTCTGGGAAGAACGCCTCTTTCGATGGAGGCCTGTGGAATATGAATGGGCTGAAAAGAGCACCATGTGATTCTGTTAGTCTCTGACATGTGCAGACTTTCATCAAGGCCCACCAGGCATCTTTATGGTGGCTAATCAAATCCTTTGCAAATGGATTTCCTTTCCCCTCAGTAAAGGGGCAGCTTTATCACTTCCTTCCCCTAATGTCATGCGATAGGGAGAATTCAGTTCTCCAGACTTCCTCCTGAAAAGAACACAGTAGCATTTATTTGGAAGAAGCACCTTGAGAAGCCAGTTTGGATGAAGGGTGACATCCCAAGGCAGGAGTCTTGAGAAAATTTTCCTTCAAATCCCCCTGAAATGATAATAATTTTGAAACTTTATTTCTTTTTGCACATTTTTTTTCAGGTTGATAATGTAAATTCTTTTAAGTGACAAGTTTAAATGGTTGTAAAATATATAGCTTACTCTTCATTGTATAAGTATTTTATTAAAATCCATTTTCTTTGAAATCTTGAAGCTGCACATTTAGTGCTTTCAACTTTGAAAAATGGCAACCTAAATTGGAAAATCATTTACTGAAACCATCAACCAACTCAAAGTGTTTGAAAGGAAACATCTAACTTCCTTACTTAGTTCAAATAAACTTGACCATGAGATAACTATTGCACTTCTGAATTCTAAGTTAGTATATAAAATAGATAACCAACAAGGACCTACTGTATAGCACAGAGAACTATACTCAATATCTTGTAATATACTCAATATCTTGTAATAACCTATAATGGAAAAGAATCTTAAAAAGAATATACATATATATATATACATACACATGATATATATTTATATTATTTCAAAGATATAAACTTGAATCACTTTCCGTACACCTGAAGCTAACACAACATTGTAAATCAACTATATTTCAAAAAAATTAAAAAGGAAAAATTATAAGTTAGACAGAGACAGATATTTGAATCAAGTTAGAGGGCTCCTGCAGCTTTGGAGCTCCTCACTGCAGGGCTTTGCTCAGGGACTCCTTCACTTGGGAGCTGGCCTTCTGGACTCTTTCCCCTTTCCTTGGTCCTGGAGGTGTTTGACCTTTGTAGCAATAATACCCTGGAGGAGAAGTAAGCTTTTTTTTTGTGAACTGCGAGAGGCATAACTGTGAAAGAGAAGGTGGGAAAGATCAGGCAGATCCTGGAAGTGACCTGAAGGCGCATTTTACAAACAGGGCTCTTGGAAGCTGAAGATCTGATTTGAGTCCCCAAAACATACCTGAGTCTTTGTTTTCTCTCTGGGATCTGCTCCCCACCCTGGTTTGAAGATCGTCACATAGTATAGGAGGAAAAGGGACTGATTAAAATTTGCTAAGGGAGACTTTCCAGCTGGTCCAGAGGTTAGGACTCCACACGGTCAATGCAGGGCCTGGCTTTGATTCCTGGCAGGGAATTGGATCCTGCTTTCAGCAACTAGAGATCCCACATGCTGCGACAATCTATCCCTGGTGGTTCAGAAGTAAAGAATCTGCCTGCAATGCTGGAGACTGTCCATCTCGGGGTTGGGAAGATTCCCCTGGAGGAGTGCATGGCAACCCACTCCAGGATTCTTGCCTGGGAAATTCCACAGACTAAGGAGCCTGGTGGGCTACAGTCCATGGTGTAGTAAGAGTCAAACATAACTTAGCAACAAAACCACCAAAAGCATGCCACAACTAAGACCCAGCACAGCCTAATAAATAAAGAAAGTAATCAATATAAAAAAAGTTTGCTAAGGGGGACTTCCCTAGTGGTCCAGTGGTTAAGACTCCACCCTCACACTGAAGGAAACATGAGTTTGATCCCTAGTCAGAGAACTAAGATCCCGCATGCCACACAGGTGTGGCCAAAAGAAAAAATTCTAAGAGGTTCATAGCTTGGTTAAGACAGCTGGGGACTCCAACACAAGCTAAGCCTAGCTCTCTGGGCAACACCTACAACCCTGTGGGGGGCGCTGCCAGGGAGACCATTCACTGCACCAGCTTCAGGTTGGGGAGCAAATGGAGAAACAGCCCGGAAATACCCTCGTTTCAGGCCCAGAGGGTCCCCTTTTGGTATTAAATAGGCTAAACCTCTTTAAAGTTAATAAGATAAATATGCTCGAACAAATGTTAAAGTAGTCCACATGTATAAATCTCTTTCCTCCCAAGAAATCACTGTCTAAATTCAGAATGGAGACTTCTTTCTCTCAGCCCCATCTGGTGTCCTGGTAGTAGTGTGGGATTATTCTGAGCACACACGGAGAATCAAAATCCTGCCACATTATGAACCCTTTAAACAGAGGAGAGAGGTCTTGGGGATTCACGAGGCCCTTGTGCAGTTCCTATCACCTGCTCCAGGAGGTTGTAAAGGCCTCTCTGTACATCATCGGCCTGAGCTGGACCCTCCTTCCTCCAGTTCATCTTCCTGAGAGGCCACCAGGGTGATCTTCCTTTTGCAAAATCTTAGGAAGTTTTTGGGAGCATAGAATGATTTAGCTACATTGTAAAACATTCTGGAGGTTTTTTAAAAAATAAAACTAAGCATATCCCTACTCTCTGACCCACAGTTAAATTCCCAAGAAATACAAAAGCACATGTGGATACAAAGACTCATGTAATAACATCCATAGCACTGTTTTTTAGAACAACCAAAACACAGAGGACAGCTCAGGTATCCATTTGTAGCAGGATGGCTAACCAAGCTGTGATCTATCCGTATAATGGAAGATGACTCAAGAGACAAAAAGAACGGCCCACTGAGACATATGATAACACAGGGGTATCTCAAAAACATTTTGTGAGTGAAAGAAGCTTGCCTCAAAGAGTACCTACTGTCTGATTCTGGATATAAAGTTTTGCAACAATCAAAACTAGTCTCTAATGATAGAAATCAAGACAACCGCTGCCTCTGTGGAGTAGGTGGGTGTGGAGATTGATTCAGAAGGGGCAAGAAGGAAAGTTCTGGAGTCGATGGAAATGTTCTGTGTCTTGATAATTGCTTGCATTTCATAGGGGTATCACTTGTCAAAACACAAGGGGAGTTTTAAGATTTGTGCATTTCACTATACTAAATTTTATCTCAAAAAGATACTGAATGCTGAATGAGTGCTGAAATGTTAAGGAGGCAGAGTGTTGATGTTGGCAACTTACTTTGAAATGTATCAAATGTGAGATGGAGTAACAGAGAGCCAGAGGGGGTGGAGAGATGGAGAGGCATGTGATGGATCTGTAACAGCACTAATCTAGGTGGCCGGCATGTGGCTGTTCACCTAAAACTCTTTCAGGGTAAGCTTGTCCTAAGCGTCGCCCTGTACGCCTTAGCACGATGCTACTTAACAGGTGTTTTGCTCACAGAGTCATCATGATGATCTTATGAGGTCTCATCAGCTTAGGTTACAGAGGAGAAAACAAAGGCTTGTGATAAATTCATTTAGTCGGTTAAGTGTAAACCTGGGTCAGAGCCCAGGCCGTCTGCCTCTAGCACCCACCTTCCAATTCTCTTGACAAGCCCACAGTCCATTATTTAGAGGTCAGTCCCTCTTTTCAGTCCTGGGAAAGAAGGTTGGAGAAATCTGAAATGTTTTCTGTCCTCTCGCTGTGGATCAGGAGGCATCACAGAGGCGGACTGGCTCCCGGGCAGTGCATCTTGTTCTCTGACATGGTCCCTGCTATTTCTCCTTTGAACATTTTGATTCTGAGACAATGACTGTTATGGGTTGAACTGTGTCTTCAAGAAATCCATATGTTGAAGTCCTACTCCCCAGAACCTCAGAATACAATCTTCTTTGGAAAACAGGGTCTTCCCCAGGTGTTGCAACTGTGTGATTTTAACCATATGATTCTGAAAAAGGTAAAACTAAGGGGACAGTAAAAATATCAGCCAGGGCTTAGGGAGGAGAGGCAATGAATAGGTAGAAGATAGAAGGGCTTTAGGAAAGTGAAGCTACTTTGTATGACACTGTAATGATTGATACATATAATTTTACATTTGCCCAATCCCATAGAAAGTACAGCAACCAAAGTGAACCCTCAATAAGCTCTAGACTTTGGGTGAAATGACATATGCCAGCAGGTTCATCAGTTGTAAGGAGTGGACCACTCTGGTGGGGGATGTTGATAGTGAGAGAGATGATGTATGTGTGGGCACCAGGGCTATGTGAGAAATCTCTGTGCCTGCCATTCAGTTTTCCTGTGAACCTAAAACTTCTAAAAAGGAATCCATACCACATAGATGGCATTCTATAGACAGCAATATCAATAGTGTTATCAATAACAAAATATAGTTAAAATAAAAATAACTTGTAGGGTAAAAAAAAGAAAATAGGTTCTTTCCAGATGATCAGGTTATGGTCATATAATCCATTATGGTTGGTGTCCTGATAAGAAGGGGAAATCTGGACACAGAGACAGACATGTCCCAGTGAGAATGCCCCGTGGATATGGAAGCAGAGATCAAGGTGACACACCCACGGGTCAAAGAATGCTGAAGATGACCAGCAAATCTTGGGACACCAGGAGAGAGGCACAGGATAGGTTCTATCTCACAGTCAACATGTGGGACCAACACACCATCTTCCTCTCAGAAGATGCTATGAAATAATCAATTTCTGTTGTTTAAGACACCCAGCTTGTGGTACTTAGTTATTGCATCCTTGGGAAACTAATACCGTATCTAAGCAATTCTTAGTCCCAGGTCATTTTACTGTGTGACTTGCTTCAAGAACCATCTCTCACACACACACACTCAAGATTGTGATATTACATGTTTCACTGGCTTCTTAAAGAGGATATGGCTTAGAAATATGTTCCCAGAGAACCTCAACTCTGATAGCATTGTGAAGGTCAGGGGAAGACAAGATTTGATTTATAGAAAAGTATTTTACAAGTGACCTTTCAGGAATAAATCTATACATGATATACTCCTGAAAAGATTCTGGGAGTGAAAATAACTCTGCCTAATAAAACAATAAGGTTTTCATTGTTTTATCCTAACTATTCATATACCTGTAGAAAAAGTAGTTCATGCTCATTTAAAATAATGAGACTTGTGGATGAATAGAATTTTTTTTCCCACCTAAAGGAAAAGAATTAGGGCAAGTTGTCTTCCTCTGTCCCTTTTTTCTACCATTCTTCCCTACCTCAACTGAGTTCCCACAACTTGTTTGGCCCTGTGCTAGCTGCCTGTGACAGTGTGTGGCAGACACCATTCATAAGTGACCCATGCATTCCCTCCATGGTACAGAGTTGCTGCAAGGAATTAGCTGCTGAGCTTTGGACTACATTTCCCAGACTCTCTTGCTTTTAGGAGGGGTTCCTATAACCGAGTCCTGGACAACTTCTTCAAGCAGGTGATGCACACCATCTCATAAGCCTGGTTTTTAATGGTTAATTAGAACCCCTGGGCCCCTTAGCTGCAAGTACATCATTTTGTTGTTATGTGTTTGGTTGCCATGATCAGAAAACTATTAATACATGTAGATAAAGGAGAACAAATCTATCAGAGGGAGAGAGAAGGGATTTATTTGAACACTAGCTTTTTTTTTTTTTTTTTTAGATTTTTAAAAACTTTTATTAGAGTATAGTTTCATGACATGGTGTACAACAAAGTGAATCAGCTATACTTATACACATTCCCCTCTTTTTTGGATTTCCTTCCCATCTGGGTCACCGCAGAGCTTTGAGTAGAGTTCCTTGTGCTGTACAGTCGGTTTTCATTAGTCATTCATTTCACACACAGTGTAACGTATATATATATATATATATATATATGCCAATCTCAACCTCCCAGTTTATCCCATCCCCCTTCCCCTTTGGTGTCCATATGTTTCAGAGCCACTAAGGCAGGAAGTCGCTTTTAGGAAGTTGGAGAGAAGGTATGAAGTAACACTGAATGACTCCAAGAAAGGGCTACGTTTTCTCCAAACCTCTATGAATCCTGATTACATTGAGAAGAAAGTCTTAGGTTAGGTCCACTCTGTCTGATAGCATTTCTTCAGCACGTGATGGTGCCAAGTGAGCATTTACATCCTTTAATTTCTATTAAATTCACTTCCATCATTACTTCTAGGTAGACAAATAAAAAGTATTGAGTCAACTGAGAGAAGTATTAGAAAATCGTAGCGGATTGGCAAAAGAATGTGATCAATATAAAAAAAAAGTGGTGTTTGAGTGCCCAAACACTGATTTTTGTAAGGTGATTGGGAAATATAAGAAAGGCAGATCCTAGGTCATCCTAGGGGGCTGGACCTCAGGGACAAGAGAACGGGGAGGACATTTCTGATGTGACCCCCCCCCCCCATTGTGTCCTACTTCTGCTTCTCTCCACACACCTATTATATTTTGGGGTCATCCTGAAGCTTTATCACAGCAGGAAATAGTCATCAACAGTTCCCAAATTTGATAGCCACCTTGGAAGAGATTGATTGATTTGCTCTGAGGCCCCATTTCACTTGCCTTAATAATGAGATCACTGGTTCAGCGAAGCCAGGTGCCCTCCAGTGACTCAGTCATGTTTATCCATGAAGGGGAGATAACCCTGAAGGCATGCGATTGTCTCAGCAGTCATCATCTGCTTGGGACCAGGAGTAACCCGGGAGGAAGCGGGGCATTACTGACAAACCATAGAGCAAATCTGGATGAATCTGACATTAAAATGGAGGATTCTCTCTCAATGAAAAATTGCACCAGAAAAAGTTAACATACAAATGACAGATTCAGTGATGATCTTTGTAGTATGTCATATCAACAAATTCAGTTCAGTTCAGTCACTCAGTCGTGTCCGACTCTTCGCGACCCCATGAATCACAGCACACCAGCCCTCCCTGTCCATCACCAACTCCCGGAGTTTACTCAAACACATGCCCATCGAGTCGGTGACGCCATCCAGCCATCTCATCCTCTGTCATCCCCTTCTCCTCCTGCCCCCAATCCCTCCCAGCATCAGGGTCTTTTCCAATGAGTCAACTCTTCACATCAGGTGGCCAGAGTATCGGAGTTTCAGCTTCAGCATCAGTCCTTCCAATGAACACCCAGGACTGACCTCCTTCAGGATGGACTGGTTGGATCTCCTTGCAGTCCAAGGGACTCTCAAGAGTCTTCTCCAACACCACAGTTCAAATGCATCAATTTTTTGGTGCTCAGCTTTCTTCACAGTTCAACTCTCACATCCATACATGACCACTGGAAACACCACAGCCTTGACCAGACGGACATGTGTTGGCAAAGTAATGTCTCTGCTTTCTAATACGCTATCTAGGTTGGTCATAACTTTCCTTCCAAGGAGTAAGCATCTTTTAATTTGATGGCTGCAGTCACCATCGGCAGTGATTTTGGAGCCCCCAAAAATAAAGTCTGACACTGTTTCCACTGTCTCCCCATCTATTTCCCATGAAGTGATGGGACCAGATGCCATGATCTTAGTTTTCTGAATGTTGAGCTTTAAGCCAACTTTTTCACTCTCTTCTTTCACTTTCATCAAGAGGCTTTTTAGTTCCTCTTCACTTTCTAAGGGTGGTGTCATCTGCATATCTGAGGTTATTGATATTTCTCCCGGCAATCTTGATTCCAGTTAGTGCTTCTTCCAGCCAGTGTTTTTCATGATGTACTCTGCATAGAAATTAAATAAGCAGGGTGACAATATACAGCCTTGACGTACTCCTTTTCCTATTTGGAACCAGTCTGTTGTTCCATGTCCAGTTCTAACTGTTGCTTCCTGACCTGCATACAGGTTTCTCAAGAGGCAGGTCAGGTGGTCTGGTATTCCCATCTCCTTCAGAATTTTCTACAGTTTATTGTGATCCACACAGTCGAAGGCTTTGGCATAGTCAATAAAGCAGAAATAGATGTCTTTCTGGAACTCTCTTGCTTTTTCGATGATCCAGCAGATATTGGCAATTTGATCTCTGGTTCCTCTGCCTTTTCTAAAACCAGCTTGAACATCTGGAAGTTCATGGTTCACATATTGCTGAAACCTGGCTTGGAGAATTTTGAGCTTAACTTAGCTAGTGTGTGAGATGAGTGCAATTGTGCAGTAGTTTGAGCATTCTTTGGGATTGCCTTTCTTTGGGATTGGAATGAAAACTGACCTTTTCCAGTCCTGTGGCTACTGCTGAGTTTCCCAAATTTGCTGGCCTATTGAGCGTAGCACTTTCACAGCATCATCTTCTAAGTTTTGAAATAGCTCAACTGGAATTCCATCACATCCACTAGCTTTGTTTGTAGTGATGCTTCCTAAGGCCCACTTGACTTCACATTCCAGGATGTCTGGCTCTAGGTGAGTGATCACACCATTATGATTATCTGGGTCATGAAGATCTTTTTTGTACAGTTCTTCTGTGTATTCTTGCCACCTCTTCTAATATCTTCTGCTTCTGTTAGGTCCATACATTTCTGTCATTTATTGAGCCCATTTTGGCATGAAATGTTCCCTTGGTATCTCTAATTTTCTTGAAGAGATCTCTAGTCTTTCCCATTCTATTGTTTTCCTCTATTTCTTTGCATTGATCACTGAGGAAGGCTTTCTTATCTCTCCTGGCTATTCTTTGGAACTCTGCATTCAAATGGGTATGTCTTTCCTTTTCTCCTTTGCTTTTCGCTTCTGTTCTTTTCACAGCTATTTGTAAGGCCTCCTCAGACAACCATTTTGCCTTTTGCATTTCTTTTCCGTGTGGATGGTCTTAATCCCTGTCTCCTGTACAATGTCACAAACCTCCATCCATAGTTCATCAGGCTCTCTGTCTATCAGATCTAGTTGCTTAAATCTATTTCTCACTTCCACTGTATATTCATAAGGGATTTGATTTAGGTCATACCTGAATGGTCTAGTGGTTATCCCTACTCTCTTCAGTTTAAGTCTGAATTTGGCAATAAGGAGTTCATGATCTGAGCCACAGTCCGCTCCTGGTCTTGTTTTTGCTGACTGTATAGAGCTTCTCCATCTTTGGCTGCAAAGAATATAATCAATCTGATTTCGGTGTTGATCATCTGGTGATGTCCATGTGTAGAGTCTTCTCTTGTGTTGTTGGAAGAGGGTGTTTGCTATGACCAGTGTGTTCTCTTGGCAAAACTCTATTAGCCTTTGCCCTGCTTCATTCTGTACTCCAAGGCCAAATTTGCCTGTTACTCCAGGTGTTTCTTGACTTCCTACTTTTGCATTCCAGTCCCCTATAATGAAAAAGACATCTTTTTTGGGTGTTAGTTCTAAAAGGTCTTGTAGGTCTTCATAGAACTGTTCAACTTTGGCTTCTTCAGTGTTACTGATTGGGGCATAGGCTTGGATTACCATAATACTGAATGGTTTGCCTTGGAAATGAACAGAGATCATTCTGTCATTTTTGAGATTGCATCCAAGTACTGCATTTCGGACTCTTTTGTTGACCACCATGGCTACTCCATTTCTTCTAAGGGATTCCTGCCCACAGTAGTAGATATAATGGTCATCTGAGTTAAATTCACCCATTCCAGTCCATTTTAGTTTGCTGATTCCTAGGATGTTGACATTCACTCTTGCCATCTCCTGTTTGACCACTTCCAATTTGCCTTGAAACATGGACCTAACATTCCAGGTTCCTATGCAATATTGCTCTTTACAGCATCGGACCTTGCTTCTATCACCAGTCCCATCCCCAACTGGGTATTGTTTTTGCTTTGGCTCCATCCCTTCACTCTTTCTGGAGTTATTTCTCCACTGATCTCCAGTAGCATATTGGGCACCTACCGACCTGGGGAGTTCCTCTTTCAGTATCGTATCATTTTGCCTTTTCATACTGTTCATGGGGTTCTCAAGGCAAGAATACTGAAGCAGTTTGCCATTCCCTTCTCCAGTGGACCACATTCTGTCAGACCTCTCCACCATGACCCGACCGTCTTGGGGGCCCCACACGGCATGGCTTAGTTTCATTGAGTTAGACACGACTGTGGTCCTGTGATCAAGTTGGCCTGTTTTCTGTGATTATGGTTTTAGTGTGTCTGCCCTCTGATGCCCTCTCACAACACCTACTGTCTTACTTGGGTTTCTCTTACCTTGGACGTGGGGTATCTCTTCACAACTGCTCCAGCAAAGTGCAGCTGCTGCTCCTTACCTTGGACGAGGGGTATCTTCTCTCGGCCGCCCCTCCTGACCTTGAACGTGGAGAGTGAAAGTTGCTCAGTTGTGTCCAACTCTTTGCGACCCCATGGATAGTCCATGGAATTCTCCAGGCCAGAATACTGGAGTGGGGAGCCTTTCCCTTCTCCAGGGGATCTTCCCAACCCAGGGATTGAACCCAGGTCTCCCTCATTGCAGGCAGATTCTTTACCAGCTGAGCCACCAGGGAAGCCAATGGTATGTAATAACTCCTACAAATCAATTTTTTAAGACAGGATTCAATAGGACATTAGGCAAAGGAGAGGAATGGAAGAGGAAATTCATATGGCTAATTAGTACATGAAGAAGGGCTCAAAGTCACTAGTAATGGGGGAAAGTGAAAGTGAGAACAACTGTGATCACCAGTTTACGTGTATTACTTTGCAAACATTAATAAGCAAATAATTCTACATGCTGATGGGCATGTGGGAGACCAGAACTCCCCTGCTTAGAAACGGGAACATCAATTGGCAGAGTCCTTCTGGAAAATGCTCTGAAGCACTTAGCATAATGAAGCCTGCATATTCCATACATCCCCTTTAGCACATTCTTAGGTTTACAGCACAGATAAACCACTTCTGAGGTCTGCAAAGGAGCGTGTCCTAGGACAGTCATTGCTAGGATCTGAATGGAAGAGGAAGAGAGGATGGAAAGCAACTTGAGTGAACACCACTGGGGCAAGAACAAGTGAAATAAAACAGATGCCCGCTGGGAGATTCTGCAGAAGCCTGAAACCTCAAACCACGTATATTTATAGTTGCTTAGAAAGGTCTCCATGCAACACAACAGAGAGAGAAGGGAAACCAAATGAACTTCATAACATGATACTATTTATTTAAATTAAAATGCATTTTATACAAAGCAACCTTACTTAACTGATAGGAATCAATGTATATTTAATGTCACATATGAGATACCTTGGGCTTCCCTGGTGGTTCAGATGGTAAAGAATCTGCCTGCAATGCAGGGGACCCAGGTTCGATCCTTAGGTTGGGAAGATCCCGTGGAGAAGGGAATGGTAACTCACTCCAGTGTTCTTGCATGGAGAAATCCATGAACAGAGGAGCCTGGTGGGCTATAGTCCATGGGGTCACAAAGAATCAGACACGACTGAGTGATTAACACAGACTACACACACACACACACACACACACACACACACGGGATACATTAAGCTGAGTGCTGAGGTGGGTAATGCTCATAAAGAATCAGGGAGGAATGAGAGAAAAGTAAAACAAAGAAAAATGCAGACCATCAGAATGATGTTTGACTGCTAGCTTAGGTGGCATAGAAATCAGAGGAGGGAGGGGGGTCAGAGGACCTAGTCAGGGCCCTGTTGTAACAGTCTGGGGGAAAGAGGATAAGACTTGAACTAAGCACATAAAAGGGCTTGAGGAATGTCAGCTGATTTAGGAGACATACATGACGAGGCAGAAATGATGAGGCGTGTGCCAGATTAAGTATGGCAGAGAGGAATAGGGAAGAGTCTAGAATATTCTTGTGTTTCTGGGCATCTTAGTGACAGTGCTGGCACTACTATGACAGGGAACCTGGGAAGAGAACCAGGTTTGGGGTGAAAAAAAAGAATTCTATTTTGGTTGTCAATACATGATGGTGCATTCATGATGAAGTGTGTGTATGTTTCATCGCAGATAAAGATTGGGGCAGTCCATCTGAGCAGATTCCCTGCCTAATCCTACACAAGCTGCCATGCTAAATTAGCTTCTTGTAAACAAAAACAGTTAGGAGGCTTAGTCAAACACATTTCTGGACTTAAGAAGAAAGCAAATCATATTTATACTCCAACGAAGGTTAGAAAATTGGGCAGACCCAGACTGAATCCAGTGCTTTTATTTGAAATTTGAACAGAAATGCTGAAGTTCATTTTTAAATCTCAGAGTTATAAGCCAGGATTTGTGCAAAGTATTTTATTCCCTATTGACTCCAAATCATGGGGAATATCAATATTTTAGGGCTCTCATAATACAACGCCAGAGTTTACTGAAGGAAATAAATACTCATGGCAATGAAAAAAATTTCCTTTTGCAATCACCCCATTTACGTAGCAGTAGGAAACCAGAAGGGCGGGGGACCAGGGGAATAGGGATTCGAGCATCTGTGATGGCTCTCCCCATCTACAGCAAGAATGGCTTTCAGGAACACTCATCCATGTGGGATGTAGTAGACTCCACAAGCGTCCTGCTAGATTCAGGGATTAGAAGGCAGAGATTCCACGAGAGGCAGGGGAAAGGCCCAGGCTCACTGTCTGGGTTCCGATTCTGCCACAAACTCCCCAGGGGGCCTTGGGTGAGTCTCCTCAGGTCTATTGTCCTTGAGTCTCATGATTGCTCTTTTATAGGTTAAATTGGTTCAATGGTGAGGTCTCCGAGCTTTCCCCCTGCTTAGATCCAGTTCCCTTTGCTCCACTCCAACCTTCTAGTCTCTAAAAACACGTTTCACAATTGACTCACACGCATGAGATGCTTTATAGACAATTCCCCACCCACCATCTCCCTGGGCCCCCCAGCACAGCGTCCATAAGGCAGCTGACAAGGTTACGTCTCACTTCCTAAGTGACGAGCGTGGGGCTCAGAAAGGCAAAATCACTTCTGGAGGCTACACAGCCAAGATGTTGGCTGCTTCAGTTGGCTTCAAATACCCAACGTCCCACATCCCAGTAACTCCTCACACTGGGGCGCTAAGTCATCCCAGGGAAGTATAGTCTCAAATAGTCTCTTAAATATACTAAGTATGGTCTCTAAAAGTGTGCCTCTCATTTTTCAAATCTTGCGCTTTTGGTTTTTTTAAAGATTTTTTTTTCTTGTGGACCATTTTAAAAGTCTTTATTGAATTTGTTACCATATAGTTTCTGTTTTCATGTTTTGGATGTTTGATTGAAAGGCATGTGGGATCTTACTTAGCTCCTTGACCAGGGATTGAACCTGAACCCCCTGCATAGGAAGGCGGAAGTCTTAACCACTGGACTACCAGGGAAGTCTCTGTACTCTTGTTAAACAAGATACCTTACTGTATGTTCAGAGAAGTGGTCCTACCTTTCTTTCTGTTTCTTGATCCCACTCCCCATCATCTTTACCTCTGCTTCCTAGGAGATTCCTGGAAATCTTGAAACATCTTTGTAAAGTTTAGCTTACAATTAAAGCGCAATGGCAGACAAGACATGAAAGCAACCTAAATGTTTACTGACAGAGGGATGGATAAGAAAGATGTAGTACATATATATAATGGGATACTACTCAGCCATAAAAAAGAATAAGTTAGTGCCACTTGCAGCAACATGGATGCACTGAAAGTTTGGAATGAACATATATACACTGCTTTGTATAAAGTAGATGAACATCAAGATTCTGCTCTATAGCACAGGGAACTATACTTAAAATTTTGTAACAACCTATAAGGGAAAAGAATCTGAAAAGAATCACTTTGCTGTATATCTGAAACCAACAAAACACTGTGAATCAAATATACTTCAAGGAAAAAAAAAGAAAGAATGGCAGCATCTGGCTAGCAGTTCATGAAAGCATTCCTTTTTCCTCTTCCTTCCGCCCACAAGCTAGACTTCACTTCCCAGCCTTCTGTGGACAGGCCTGGCTCAGGGACTGAGTTCTGGCCAGTGTAATATGGGCGCACCACTTCAGGTCTGCACCGTTAAATTCTCTCTGCTCCTGATCCTTTATTCTCTTTCACTATCCTCCAGGTATAGAGAAAGCTCTGAAGATCTGGAGGAGGGTTTGGAAGGAGCCTGGATCCTTGAGTCATTGCTTAGCAGGGAGCCACTCTGGGAGACAATGTTCTTGGGGCTCTCACCCTTCTGTATGTCTTGTGAGCAGGCGCACTGACCATGTGGGCTCCAGACTACTTTTTTCAAGGATGTTTCTGCAGTGAAAAGCTCTGGAAGATAAAGATGGTGTCTGCCTCTGGAGCAGAGGGCAGGTTTGTTTGCTGCCTTTAGAATAAAGATAATACTTCCTTCCAGGGCAAAGGTCAGGTAGACTTACCACCCAGGCCACAAGGCTTTGGTTCCAGAAGCATGGGTCTCCCCAGTCAATGTAAGCTGGCTGTGCAGCACCTAACTGGCTGCCATGGGCTTGGGGGCAGGGGGAGCCCATGTGAACGTGACCCTCGGCTTGTCCGCCTCTCATCCAGAGTCCTGTGCCTTCTGCCAGCAGCCATGGAGTGGTGGCAAGCCAGCTTACAGCCTCATGATTCTTCCTTACTACCCAGGGAACCTACCACCCAGGAACACGCACTTTGGACTTCCGTGTGAATGAGCAAGAGACTTTCTTATGATGATCCACCAAAACGTGGGGGCTGTTTGTTACAGCAACTGGCCTGTTCTGACACACACAAAGGATCTGAAAGGACTCTGCAAGACGGCCGCCTGCTTAGCACTCTTCTAGCCTAGAGAGAAAGGCAGGGAGGCATGACTGTGGCAAAGGCTGAGAAGTTGAGCATCGTTGAGTTCAAATTCTGGTTCTTTCCAGACTCCATAACCCACTGGGTGTGTGGCAGAGCTTGGTAAGTTTCAGTCTTCCACCCCACCCACTGCAGAGACCAGAGAGGCAAAGAGATGCCCCTTTCAGGGGGCAGACAGAATTCAGTCCTTGGAGCCACTGCCGTAGAGCTGGAGGTCACAGGAGGACCGTTTGTATCTCTGAAATGCATTTGAAGTCAGGGGAGGCAAACACTTCTCTAGTGGGGAGATGAGGTCTTGAATTTTATAGCCTTTGAGAAAAGATTATTGATTCATATCATCAGCAGGAAGGTAACAGCTGTTTGGATCCAGGCAACAAATCCCACCAGACACTTTTGAGAAGGTTTTAAAGGCAAATGTCTATGGCTGAAATTTCCAAAAAACAGCTCTCATGGGTCTTCACCTTTTCTCCCAGGCCAGCCTCTATTTTCCAGCATACAGATACCTGCTAATTTGGGCCAGAGAGAACTCTGAGGTTATCCACACTTGCAAGCTTAATTGCATCCTCTAAAGATATGCTGAAATCCAAATCTCTGGTAATGGTGAATATGACTATATTTGGAAATAAGTAATCAAGTGAAGGTCATTAGTGAAAAAAAAAACAGTTAAATTGTTATTAGCTCAGTTGTTTCCGACTCTTTGTGACCCCATGAACTGTAGCTCACCAGCCTCCTCTGTCCGTGGAATTCTCTAAGCAAAAACTCTAGAGTGGGTTGCCATTCCCTCCTCCAGGGGATTTTCCTGACCCAGGCATAGAGCCCTCATCTCTTATGTCTCCTGCATTAGCAGGCAGATTCTTTACCACTAGCACCACCTGGGAAGCCCAAGGAGCTACGAAGATTGCTATCAAATAACCAGAAGCTTGAAAGAGGCGAGGCTGGATTTTTCTGCTTTCAGAGAGAGCGCAGCTCTGCTGACACCTCAACTTTAGACTTTTAGCCTCTACATTGTGAGCCAATCAATTTCTGTTTTGAAACACCCAGTTTGTAGGACTTCATTACCGCAGCCCGAGGAAACTGAGCCAGTACGGTGATCTTCCTAAAACATCAAGTTTGATTTATGGTGGCTCCTAGGGCATGGAGGCTAGAGTTCAAATGCCTTCTTATCCCTGCAACATCTTTTCCAATCACTACCCACACCAACCACCCTGAATTCCAGCCACAGCCATGAGCAAGCCAGACTCACACGTCTGAGCCTTTTGCCCACAAGTGCTCTTGCCTGCAAATAGTCATTATGCCCCTACTTTATCAAATCCCATCAATTCTGGGCCATGTTTCATTCATCTCATCTCCTCCCACTTTTCCTTTGGTGAACTTGGCTCTAGCCACACTGATCTGCTTTGTCCTCTTTGAACTTGCCACACTGAGTCCCGACCTCTTGGAAGATATTCTGGCATGAAGTCTTGGGCTGAGTTTCATGCATTCAGCCAGTGTTACCCAGCCTGCTGCAGCCACCGCCCAGCTCTGTCTCCAGCTCCTTCCCAGCTGTCTTTTTCTCATCCTCAGAGAAATAGCTAACTTTAAAGCCTTTCCTGAGCAGACTATCTAAGTCACTCACTCCACTGATGTATTTCCATCACAGCACTTATTGTTAACACACACGATTTCATTCATTTATTGTTTTTACATCCTTACTGCTTATCTTCCCTCACTAAAATAGTAAGGCAAGGACCTTGTTTATTTGGTCCCATATCATGTCAGACATCACTTTGCCAACAAAGGTCTGTCTAGTCAAAGCTATGGTTTTCCAGTGGTCATGTATGGATGTGAGAGGTGAACCATAAAGAAAGTTGAGTGCCGAAGAATTGATGCTTTTGAACTGTGGTGTTGGAGAAGACTCTTGAGAGTCCCTTGGACTGCAAGGAGAGCCAACCAGTCCATCCTAAAGGAAATCAGTCCTGAATATTGGTTGGAAGGACTGATGCTGAAGCTGAAGCTCCAATACTTTGGCCACCTGATGCAGAGAACTGACTCCTTGGAAAAGACTCTGATGCTGGGAAAGATTGAAGGCAGGAGGAGAAGGGGACAACAGAGGAAGAGATGGTTGGATGGCATCACCGACTCGATGGACATGAGTTTGAGCAAACTCTGGGAGCTGGTGTTGGGCAGGGAAGCCTGGCATGCTACAGTCCATAGAGTCGCAAAGAGTTGGACATGACTGAGTGACTGGACTGAATTGAACTGAACTGTTCATGTCTCCAGTGATTAGAACAATGTCTGGCACGCAGTGCACCTTAATACACAGACATTGAACAAGAGGGTCTATTCCATCAAACATATAGAGCATTTACTTTTGTGGGGGGCATGGTTTTAAATGCTTGTTTAATTCTATAATGATCCCAATGAAAAAACAGAAGTTAAGAGACTCAGCCAAGGTCACACAGCTGGTAAATGGGCAGAGTTGAGATTTAAATGGAGAGCTGGCACTCTCAACCATGTTCTATGCCACCTCTTGGGAGAAGGAAGGAAAGAAAAAAACATGGTTGAAGTTATTTTTTCCTCTGAGACTTCTTCTAAAACTCTTCTCATGTGCTTGCCTAGGGCTCCTGCCAGCCCCTGGGCAAAATTTAGCCGTAGTGACCTCCGTGTTACGTAATTATTGTGACTATAATATAAAAGGCTAGGTTTCCATCTCTCTTACTAGAGTGCATGCCCCTAGAGAGCTGCTCCAGCCTGCTTTTCCCACACCAGTGCTGAGCACCGGGTCTGCACCCAGGCCTTGCTTGCAGATTCCCCCCGACTGCCATCCTCTGCCTTGCCTGCGTGTTTCTCATCCTCCTGTGCCCTGTCTGTGCCAACCTCGCTTGCCTCAGGGCTACGGCACACACAGTCTTTTGCACAGGATGCCTTTTCCCTCCTCTCCTCCTGGTTCAGGGCCCTTGCCCCCTTGATGTCCCTCACCTCCTCCAGGAAGGACTCTCTGGTTTCATAGATTGGCGTGGATGCCCTTGTTGTGGGGGCTCACACCATGGCACCAAGGTCACTGGGGGCCGCTGTCTGTTGACCCAGCTGCCTCCCTCACCAGATGGGCAGCGATGTCAGGACTGAAGTCACATCCTAATTATCTCTGTATCCTCCAAGTCCAGAATCCAGAGCAGAGCAAACATGGAGTGAGGGAGGGTCATACAACACCAAAATCTCTTTGATTTTCCTTTCAGCCGGTACCTGTCTCTTGGGTATCCACGGTGTGCCAGGTGTAGCTCTCACGCTTGCCATGTGAGAACTCGCTAATCCCCACAACAACCCAGAGAGGACGATGCTGTTTCACTCTCACTTGATAGCTTTGGAAACCAAGGCATAGAGACGTCATGTGACTCGTCCAAAGCTGTTCAAATAATACAAAGCAGGGTTGACTTTCAAACCCAGACAGCTCAAGAGTGCACACTCTCAGCTACTAAACTAAGTTTGCAAAAGTCCAGTAAGCTCTCTAGGAGCTGCCTCAAACACAGTTTCCTCTGCGGCGATGCCTTCTCCGTGTGCTGGGGTAGCCCTCTGGTTGACTGGCCGGACTAGGACAGGATGATGCCAGTCATCATAGCAGCATCCCTGGACCAGGCCCTGAAGCCTCCACTCCAGCTCCGTCAGGAGGCTGGGTGTGAGGTAAGGCTCCAGCATGGCTCGCATCACGCTTTTCAACAAGCACGATCTCTCAGGATGCTTAAAAGTGTGGATTTGCAGCTTCTCTTGCATCCAGGTGTCTCAAATTTACAAACTCTAAGGTCTTGCCAAATATACATATTCCCTTTTTCATTCATTCATTCATTCATCCATCCATCCCTTCATCCTCAGTGATTTATTGCGGCTTTACTATGCACCGGTCAGTATGTAGAGGGCTTTGCAGACCTCACCTCATTCAACCCTCTCGGCTCTCATGCAGATACTGTCACCTCTGTTTTCAGGAGCAGAAACTGGAGGTCAGGGGCTTAGCAGCTTCTCCAAGGTGGTGGAGTTGGGGTACCAACTCAGATCTGCCTAACATCAAAGCTTCCAATGAATGGGCCAGCGAGACCAGTGAACGAATCATTTACTCGCTGAGGAAGGAAAGCTGGGCACCTCCCTATTTGGCTATGCATTTGCTTAGCTGCCCTCCCAGCCTCTTCCTTTTCAGGGCTCCTTCACCCCTCCAGATCTTAGGCTCCACTCTAGGAAGAAGCGGGGGATTATTTGAAAGGTAGTAATTTCCAGTTATTCCCTCATTCATCAAATATCAAGAGATGCTAGTAGGTTCTAAGAACTCTGCTTAGTGTTCTAAGGGCTCTATTAGAAGTCTCTAGTACTCATACCAGGGTCATTTTTAATAATGACCATGAGGTTTCTGAAGCAGAGTGAGGCAGGGGACATCTTTGATAGGTCTTCGCTCTTTCCTGCCACCATCCTGGCAACCCTTCTCCAGCTTTAGCCATTCAAAAACGAGGATGCTCTGCTCCTCTCTCCCCTCCCCTCAGCCCACCAAGCCTGCTGTAATTTCAGTTAACCTACTCACACATTCCTATAGACATTGGTCCAGTAAATACACACTCACTGAGCATCTCGGCTATGTAGTGAACAAGATAGACAGGGGCCCTACCCTTAGGGAGCTTACATTCTAGTGGGGGAGGCGGGATCCTACTTTGGGGGGGAGATTTGTGAGGAGACTAAAGCTGAAGGAGGAGGAGCTGTGGGAACAGCCAAGGACAGGGTAAGTGAAAGGAGGCACAAGTGACTTGGAAGCCCCAAAAAGGAAGCGGCTGGAAGGGAAGCTGCAAAAAGGAGAGTTTGCTGATCCTCATCCTAAAGAGAATTAATCAGCTTTCCACCTGTGTGCCTGCTGCATTGTGCTTCTTTCTGTTCAATCCTGTTCCATATGGTAATTATTGATTCATGTCTTTGCTTTCCCAATGGAGCTCTGAGTGCTTCTAGGTCAGGGACCATCCAACAGGTGGTTAATAATAGTGCAAGCCTTACAAACCTCACAGGGTCATTGGGAAGCCTTTAGCAAAGTTTCTGAAACTGTAAACGTCCAATATACTTTAATTATTATCGGTAGTAGCCTAGTGCCCACCAGCCCAGTTATGGCACAGAGAAGGGAGTCACTACTGTTTAAGTATGCCCAGAAATGAAGAAAGCACATGAGCTGGTCCTACAGAAAACTGTAAAGGCTGTGGATGGGTTGCCCCCAACTGGCTGATGATTTCTGCTTTAAGGAGAATACGCCTACTGAGAATCCTAGGCCACACACTTAGTGCAAGAAACATCATTTCTATCATTTATATTAATTCTATTTTTAGTCCCCATTCTAGGGTGGTGGACATGATCAAATATTCCCCTGCTCCTTCCTAGAGTGCAGCCTAAGTTCTGGAGGAGTGAAGGAGCTGGCTAATCTGGTTTTTGTCAACATCCATCAATATCCAGGATTCCACCTGACTGACCCTTGGTTAGTTGCCAATATGGGATATTTATTTATCCAGTATGTATTCACTGATCACAAAGGAACATCAGGTACTGTCCTAGGTTCTGGGGATACAGCCATGAAAGAACTAGACAAAGCCATGCTTTCCCAACTTACAGAGATTGGGTTCTCAGGTAGCGTCTGAGCCAAGACATGAATAAATTAAAGGAGTCAGTTCTGTGCCTGCCCAGGAGCATTCTAGATCATGTGCAAAGACCCTGAGCTGGGGGTGAACTCGGTGTCTGAGCAGCGGCTAGGAAGTAGAGTGGCTGGTGCTGAGTGAACACAGCGGACGTGACTGGGAGATAAGCTCTCAGGGGCAGGCAGGTGAGACCTTGCAGGGCACAGAAGGAATCTGCTTTTGTGCTGAATGAGGTGAGATGGTGGTGTAGTCTGAACAGAGGGGTGTCGTGATCTAACCTGTGGTTTTAGGGAACACACTGACTGCTGAGGTCAGGAAAACTGTAGTGGGATGAGTGTGGGAGTAAGCTAGGAGGCTCATGCAGCAATTCAGGTGAGAGATGATGTTGGCAGGGGCTAGGGTGTGAGGGTGGCTAGAAGGTCAAAGTAGAAATAATCATGATGGTGGGAAAACCCCTTGTGTACTTATGTTTTGAAAGATCAGTCTGAGATTTTCTGACGGGGTGTGTGTGTGTGTGTGTGTGTGTGTGTGTAAAGAGACAGATTAGAAAGAGGGAGACAGAGAGACAGAGGGAGTAAGAGACAGAGGAAGGGAAGAATACGAGAGGGAGAGAGAGACACACAGAAGAGAGCCACTGCCCGGCTTCACTCCTTCCAGGCCTGGGGCATAAACAAGGGCAAGAGAGGCATAAATTTCCCCCTCTTCTCTTTTCCAAATACAGACTCATAAACCCTGCACCATGCTTCCTGCATGACCTCTCCTGTTGATTCTCCAGAGCCAATTTTGGGAGTCAGTAGAGCACACATCTGCCATGTCTGTCTCTTGGTCTTCCTGTTTGGATGACCCAAATTCCCCACAAGGCCGTGCCAAGACCTCCAGTCTACAGAAAGGTCAGTAGAACCTAGAATGTGAACTAACTCCAGATGACTATCTAGAGACATCACTCTGAGACTTGTGTATCTGTTCTCTGCATAGAGTAGAGGATTAGCAGCCCAGGACTCCTCTCCCCTTCCCCTTCCTTCTGAAGGAAACGTCTTGGCAGTGAGAGCCAAGGAGTCCCTTTAGCCAACCAGCCAGATGGTTTGGATGGAGGAAGAGTAAGTAGATGCAGCGGGGGAAGTTCTGAGTCAGATGAATGCAGCTCTGCCATATGCTAGTCATTCTCTCTCTGAGCCCCAGTATTCTCATCTGTAAAATGGGGATGATATCCTCTTCCTGAAAAGTTGGCTTTGAAGACACAAGGAGATAATGTAGTGAAATCACTTTATAATCATAAAATGCTGTTCGTAGATGAGCTGTCACTCCTGGTGGCTGATTGATTAGCTCAGTATGTTTGTCTACTTGTCCTGAACTGACCAGTAAACTTTAGAGCCTGAGCAGTGGCTTTGGGGGCTTGGTGACCACAGCAATATAAAATACTAGTCTCTTCCCAGCACATGACCTGTGAAAACGTTCCATAATAAGAAGGAGGTGTGTGAGGATAAACTCTGCCCTATGCCACCACTGCCTCTATCTTTGAAGATGATCAAGTGAGGCTGTGATGCCTGGTGCCATGACAGCCACCCTGCAACTATGAGAAGGACAAGCGAACTCAAGGCGTATTGCTCTAGCTCACTAGCACTGTTGAGCTCATATACTAACCCTGGGTCACTTTCTGACTTTTTTTATGAGAGATAAATAAATGCTGTTAGTACAGAAACCAGAGTCACGGCACTTTCTGTCACTTCAACCGAAAGTCACTCAGTGGTGTACTCCTGGACCATCATCACTTTCAGTCCCATCATCTTCAACTTCCCATTAAGCTCAAGCTCTTGTCCATCTTTCCAGCTGGTCCATCTCTCTGTGGCAGGTCCAAGAAGAAAGCAAAGAGGAGTCTGCTGCCTGAGATTTTTCCCTTATCTAACTTTGTATGACCCCCAGAAAAATCATGTCAGGTAAAAGTGACCATGGCAGACTCCAGTCACACTTACCACTTTACTGTATTAATACCTCAACCCTGAATCCTGATAGTTTCTGACTCAAGCTCTTTGTTCTTGTCATACCCTCTTCCAGTCACATGGCCCCATCTGCATACAAATGGAAGGTCCCTCTGTGTCTAGGAAACCAGAGAGATGGGTTGGGTAATTTCCCAGCCTGTCTTCTCTGCGGTAGCTCTACACAAGCCCACCTTCATGGCTCGACCCTCTGTCAGATGGCAGGGACATCTCTGTACTATGGGTATATCACTGGGACCCCAGCAGGAGACTGTTCTGCTGCTCCGCACCAAGAAGGACATGATTTGTCAGTCTTCTCAACAAACCTCGATGGAGTAACACTTGTTATCGGGTAGAATACTTGGAAATGGAAATGCAGGTATAGAAGTGGATGTCACAGTGAGCAAGATGACACTCATCCATCTACTCACTCATGCATTCCATGAATATTTGTTAAGTACCCACGCTGTGCCCAGTGATGAAGAAATGGCCATGGCCTTTGCCACCTGGTGGCATGGATCCATGTGGTGGATCTGCTATGTTTGGTCTTCATTTACCAGTGTGACCCGGTGTGAAAAAGTCCACCTCTGACTCGCAGTTTTCTCATCTGTAAAATGAAGATGATTATATGTCATGATTCAACAATCTTGCACAGAAGGCATCTAGGGTAATAGCACTCTCTTGGGTATTCAATAACTAGGATTTTTCCTTCCCTTTTAAGAGCTTGGACCGTCTGTTCTGAAATTCTCATTTTAAAGCCAAAGGTTTTTCCAACAATTGGTGCCAGAAAAGAGGGAGCAAAGCAGGTCAGAGTTTGCATTTGCACAGTCTCAGTTTAATGTATGAAAAGGAAAATCGTGCCTGAATCCAGGAATGAGGCAGGATTTTAAAGAATGTTGGATGTTAACCTAACGAGCACAGAAGAAAAAAGATGATTTGTTCTCTTTACTATTAACACTTAGACAAGACAGAATTTAGCAGCAAGAAAGATCCCCATGGAGGTGGACTCCAATAGCAATGTCTTGGGACTGCAGTCTTTGGGACTGCTATTATACCAAACCACCAACTCTGTGTGTGTGTATGTGTGTATGTGTGTGTGTGCTCAGTCACTTGTGTCCAACTCTTTGCAACCCCATAGACTGTAGCCTGCCAAGCTCCCCTGTAACTGAGTACCTTATAAATGACAGAAACATGTTGGTCATATGTCTGAAAGCTAGAAGTCCAAGATCAAGATGCCAGCGTGGTTGCCACCTTCCAGGGAATGTCCTCTTCCTTGTTCATAGCCCACACCTTCGCTCTGTGTCCTCCCATGGTGAGAATGGTGAGGGAACTCTCTGGAGCTTCTTTTATAAGGGCACTAATCCCACTCATGAGGGCTCCACCCTGAAACGCAAGGTCAGGACCCAAACACTTCTTCATAAGAGCAATATGGTGTTCAACACATTGTTGAAAAAAAGGAAAGGGAAGTCGCTCAGTTGTGCCTGACTCTTTGCGACCCCATGGACAGTAGCCTGCACCAAGCTCCTCTGTCCATAGGATTTTCTAGGCAAGAATACTGGAGTGGGTTGCCGTTTCCTTCTCCAGGGAATCTTCCCAACCCAGGAATCGAACCCAGGTCTCCTGCATTGTAGACAGACACTTTACCATCTGATCCACCAGGGAAGTCCCAAAAGCACCTTCCAAAGGCCCCGCCTCCTAATATCATCATCTTTAGGGGTTAGGGCTCCAACATATGAATTTTGAGGGGACACATTCATACCATAGCAGGCAGCACAGTGCTGTCCCCTGCTACTTTCTTTTCTTCCCCTCTTTCTAAAATCCGTGCCCACTGAGTCTTCTGGGAGGTGGTGATGTAAGGTGAGGAGCTTGGCTTTTAACGTCAGAAGAATCTGGGTTTGATTCCTGACACAGCCTTACTTGTGAAAAATTGAGCAGTTTCTTCAACTCCTCTTAACCTTTTTCCTCACCTGTGAAATGGAGAAAATAATGCCCGTCTCACGGACCAAGCTAACAATGAACTAAAAGTATCTGGCACATAGTAAACATCAACATATGGTTCTATCTCCTTCTTTTTTACCTCTGGAAGCTTGACTAGTCACAAAGAAGCTGAGTTTTTCATGTAAAAATCTCTCAGGTTTTCGAAGTTCCTAATTTTGTTCTCACGCAGACTCCAGACATTCTCATTCAGGCAGCATCTTTAGCCCCTAGTGTCTGCCCTGTTCAAGAGGTTCCTCCTCTCCGCTGGACCCTTCCCGCTCCTGGACACGCCCCTCTCCTGGACCCTTCCCGCTCCTGGACACGCCCCTTTCCTGGACATACCCCTCCCCTGGACACGCCCCTCTCCTAGGCCTGTCCTTCTCCTGAAACCACACCTTCCCTCTCTTGGACCAGCCTCCTCCCTGTCCACTGCTGCGTCCAGTCTCTTACTACCTTCTCCTCCCCACTGCACCAAACTGATCTGCCTAATTGTAATTGTATCCCACCACGCTCCTGCCCAGAAGCTCTCTGAACACCGCATTGCTCTTAAGATGAAGTGCTTGGGTCCTAACCTTGTATTTCAGAAACAGGTCCCCACCCCACCCCCACCCCCAGCCCCACTTCTCTCAACGGAGCCTGCAAACCCTCAGCTGCAGCCATAATAACAAAATGTCCTACCGCCAATGCATCCCCTTGTTCCACACCCTGATTCTTTGCACACAGAGCTTCCTCATCCACCTGGCTAACTCCTACTCACCCCTCAAGGCCCAGCTCAAGTCTGGACTCAGGGAAGCCTTCCCGGACACCTCAGGAGCAGAGTTCCTGCTTTTTGCATTGTTCCTACTAGTCCTTGTTATCTGTTATCATGGTCCTAATCGCTCTGGATTGATACCATCTTTATACTTGTCTTTTACTCCTCCACCGGAGCTCTATGGGTTCAGAGATTACACTTTGTTCTCCACTTATTTATAAATTCATCCAACTAACATAGATCCAATATGTCTTATGGCAGGTCCTGGGCTGGCACTGGGAACTGGGTGTTCTAGCAGGAGAGGACAGCTCGGGGAAAATAGATAAAGAGTGTCTGATGGTTATAAGCAGAGAGAAGGAAATACATTAGCAGGAGGACTAGAGAGGTGGCCTGTGTTGGGATTATGTTGGGTGATCTGGGAAGGACTCTGGTCTACCACAGAAGGTTCTAGAATGCTTGCTGGCAGAAAGGAGGAGGGGGAGGGGGATGGTGGGAGCATGTCCCTCTCTTGGGTGCACATGGCCTTATGACTGGCTCATTAGTGAGGAGTCTAGTGAGTGCCACCTTGGTCAATATTTTTGCAGAATGACAATTCTCACTTTGGATTGGCATCTTCATAAAGTGGACAAATGCTTCTCTCTCTCACCACAACCACTGTGATCAACCCACGGTGGGAAGAACCAGCGCACAGAGGCTGATGGGGAGTGAGTGTGGGTGCTACATCAGAGAAGCTCCAGAACAATTAGCGCTGTGTCACAGACTCATAATAACGGCAATTATGATAAAAATAACCCTTGCCATCTGCATTCAGCTTGCCATTTCAAAAGTACATCCATAACCAATATTGTATATGAATCTCCCTGCAGACCTGTGAACCAGGAGCCCTATTCATGGAAAGGGAGAGGCTGGAACTGACAGCAGTGAAGTGGCTTCTCCAGGGTCATGTGCTGGACCGAATATCCAATCCAGGGCTCTGATTCCAAAATCTGGGTCCTGGGAGGGCTGTCTTGAGAAGTGGTAAGCTCTCCATCAGTAGAGTTATGCAAGGAGAAGCTAAGTATCCCTAAACAAGGGAATAGAAGAGGCAACAGGGTGAGAGGTAGGCTGTGTGGCCTCTTCTGCCCACTCTCAAGTTCTGGCTCCTATTGTAAGGTCGTGCAAACATCACATCACCAGATTAAGGTCCCCCTGCCTCTGGGAGATAACCAAAAAGAGAGCCTGCCCTCTTTCATGCTTTAATTGTATGGTGTTCAGTTCTTCCTGCTGGGTGAGAAAGAAGATCTGAAAGCTAGCTTGTGTTTTGGCAGATGAACCCAAAGTCTTTGAACTTTAATATCTGATGGGTCTCACACAGATGCCAGAATCTCAGTTCTGCACATTCTCCTGTTCTGACACCCAGGACAAAGGGCCAGAAGAGATGACTTTCCTGATAACTACTGCCTAGGTCACTGTTGGGCTCACAGCCACAGCCAGCCACCTCTTGGGGCATCTGTTGGGTGGAGGAGGGGATAGACCAGGAATTGTCCAAACAGACAAGTTCAAGGAGGGTGTTGATGGTAGAGCTCTGAATCAGAAGTCCTGAACCATGGAGCCAGGCCTTTCCTGCTTTCTGGTGCCACGGCCTTTGTGACATGTCAGCCAGGGGATGCTGGAGTCACCCAGCCATGATTGGGTGGCACTTTCACTTGCTCCACGCCTTCGGGGACTTCTTTCCATCTGTAGGCATCAGAGGGCTGTTGGGGCAGCTGATGGATGGTGTGGGACAAGTGCTACACCCTGAAGCAAAGCCAGGCTCCCGCTTCGGGGAGAGCTCCTTGGGTTCCCATGACCCTGATGCACACGTGGAAGTATGTTCTAAAGACAGAGCTTCAGAAACTGGCCACAGCCAGAGCTCATTATTTTGGAAGAGCCTGAGGAGGTGAGAGGAGGGGCCAGATCGCCAAATGCCCCTGAGCAGCAGCTTTAAGTCTGATGGAGCAGGTTTGTGTCCTGGCTCTGCAGCTTGCTCCCTGGGGCACCTTGGCCGTAGCTCTCAGAGCTTCAAGTCCACCATCTGTCCTTGGAGAGGATGCTTCTGCACATGAGCATTCACGCACACAAGGCACTCAGCAGAGTGAGAGCTTGGCAGAGGACTATGGTTACCTATTATTTTATTGTTATTGTTATCGTTTTTAGGGTAAGCATCACTCTACAGGAAAAGGCTGAGAATCATCAGGCTGAAATTTTTTTCTAAGCAGAATAATGACATTGAATTCCAGCAATCACAGAATATAGGCTTTTTGTGAAAGATCTAATAAGCTGAGAACAACTGTGCAGATATTAGGCTGGTGATTTTTTTTTTATATTTAGCATTTAATATGGATGATATGGGCTTCCCTCTTTGGGAAGCTGAATTCCCAGAAATTCTCTTATCTTTTGCAAACAATAACAGTGTAACTGAAATTAGTTGGTCTTCCTATACAGAAATAGTCTCTGCTATGGTTGAAAATTTGAGGTAAATAGAGTATGGTGTGGTTTGGTATGTTTCCATATTTGACAAGTGTTAAGGAAGCAAGTAAAGAATCAGATGGGCTTCTCTGGTGGCTCAGTGGCAAAAAATCTGTCTGCAATGCAGGAGACGCAGTTAAATCCCTGGATCAGGAAGATCTTGAGGAAAAGGAAATGGCAACCTAATCCAGTGTTCTCACCTGGGAAATACCATGGACAGAGGAGCCTGACAGACTGCAGCTCTCGGGGTCACAAAGAGTCGGACGTGACTTAGTGACTGGAACAACAAAACAATGGAGAATATTGAAGGATGTTGTCCCACAAACTATCAAGTATAGCCAGTTGTATTTAAAAATAAAATACCAAAAAGTTGTTCAGTGTTACTCAGGAGAATCACACCGTGGAAATGAGAGTCTTTGGAGTTGAAAAAGAAACATTTCATGATAAATAATAATAGAAACTACAAGAAATACTGATAATTATTGAATGTTTCACATAGGCCAGGCACTGTGATAAACAGTCACTAGTCACTAACTCTTCATATTTTCACACTATCCACAAGTACAGATGAAGAAATGGAGGCACAGAGAGGTTAGACGATTTACTCTAGGGCATCTTCTTAGTATCCATGGCTGTGGAGAAAATCACCCTGCAACTTGGCACCTTACAACCAACCTTGAACCCCTCAAGGCTTCAGGGGGTCAGGATTCCCGGAGTGGACTTGCTGGGCGGTTCTGAGTCAGATTCTCTCATGAAGCACTAATCCAGGGGTTGGCTGATACTTCAGTCATCTGAAGGCTTGATGGATAGCGGGACTGGCTTCCAGGATGGCTGTGTGTGTGTATCTGTGTGTATCTGTGTGCAGTAGGCAGCTGGCATGGGGACTAGGTAGTGGGATCTTGCAGGTCCTGCTGAGAAGTCTGGGCTTTAAACTGTGGTGGGTAGAGCCATATATGGTTGAAGCAGAAAGTGCCAGGATCAGACCTGGCCTTTGGAAGGAGCTGTGGGGTGGAGTGTGGGTGGGATGCCTTCACCGGTCAGGGGTGAGCACACACCAGCCGGAAGACCAGGGTCAGATGTGAGTCTGATAGAAGACCCAGGAAGAAGGGTGGGGAGGGGGCAGTTGTTGATTTAGTGAGAGGTCTGAAGTCGAGGAGGGAGGGAAGGCCCACAATGACACCTACTTTATTCCACGTGGCTTCCCCGCTGGTGCTGATACCATCACGGAGAGGACTCAGGAGGGCGAAGAGCTGGGTGAGGGATGGCGAGGAGCCCAGTTTTGGTCTTCTTGAGTGCAGTGCAATTGCTCAGTCATGTCCACCTCTTTGCGACCCTATGGGCCAGAGCCCGCCAGGCTCCTCTG
Source organism: Cervus canadensis (assembly GCF_019320065.1). Classification (NCBI taxonomy): domain Eukaryota; kingdom Metazoa; phylum Chordata; class Mammalia; order Artiodactyla; family Cervidae; genus Cervus; species Cervus canadensis. Next base: position 5,516,914 of record NC_057401.1, read on the forward strand.
TCCATGGGATTCTCCAGGCAAGAATACTGGAGCGGGTTGCCATTTCCTCCTCCAGAGGAACTGGAGAAGAACCATCCTGAAGACAGCACACACAATGCCCACAGGGTACTCTGGCCAACAGTGGCACATCAGCAAATCTCAGTCCCCTCCTGGTACCAGGCAGTCCAGGGGATGGTGAGAGGGGTGGGCCCCTGGGGAGAAAACGGGAGCTAGAACTCAGGCTGGTCCCTGCCTCGAGCTAGAATCTGGATATCCTTGATTCCCCTCACCCTCCAATGAAGGCCCTGCTCCCACCAGTTCCCAGTGATGGGCCGTGAGTCAGCTCCGCTGCTGCCTTTGTTTTGACGGGTTCTTGATGTGGCCTGACTCCACAATGATGCAGAGGCTGATGCTGTTGCTAGGCAACTGAGCTACAGCACAAATCCTGTGAGGCCTTTCTGCGACTCACCCCTCAACCCATACCTGCTGACAGTGGCTGCTTTGGAACTGGCTATAAAACGGGGAGGGATTCACCTGAAGTCCAGGGGTATATTGGAGCAGTGGGTGTTTACGTGCCTGACAGGGAGGCAAAGGGGCAAAGGTAATACTTCTGATTACCTCCCACTTGTTCTGTGCCAACCACTGTCCATAGATCAACTCATTTAATACTTTACAACAGCTCCAAGAGGCTTCCCAGTTGGCACTAATGGTAAAGAACTTGCCTGCCAATGCAGGAGATGTAAGAGATGCGAGTTCAATCCCTGAGTTGGGAAGATCCCCTGGAGAAGGGCATGGCAACCCACTCCAGTATTCTTGCCTGGAGAATCCCCATGGACAGAGGAGCCTGGCGAGCCACGGTCCACACGGTCACAAAGAATCAGAAACAAATGAAGCGACTAAGCATGCACACGCACACACATGCAACAGCTGAAAGATGAATGTTACAACTACTCCCATGTTACAGGTGAGAAATCCAGGATCTAGAGAGAAAAGTGGCTTAGCCATGTCTGCCTAAATATTAATCTGAGATTTAAACTGAGGCCCCTTCTGATTCCAGGGCTCATGAGTGGAAGAGAAATTCAACCTTGATTTCTTGCCTGATTTTAGCACTCCCTACTCCATCTACCGTCTTTAATTCATTCTCTGCAAAGCAACCAGAAATCAGATCTGTGCTCCTGCTAACAGCTCACCCACACAGCCTGTACGCTCAGGACACTCCTTAAATTGAAAAGCACTGCTGTGTGTGGCCTAAAGCTGCTAGGCCCTCTTTGAAGGGATGGGATGGCTTGGTGAGGCTTCCCTTTTTTATGCTTCCTCCTCCCTCCTTTTTGTATTTGCTTCCTTTCCTCTAGGCTTCATTGCCTGTTGATTGCCTGGAGTAGGTAACGTCCCCCATCTTGCCTTTGGGAGTTCTTCCTTCTGGTTTCAGTTCAGACACCTATCCTCTCAGCAGCCTGCCCAGAGGCAGACAGGGGGGCCTTTTGACTCCCAGGTCCCCCTGCAGCCCACTCTCTGCCCATTCACAAGACTCTCCTTTCCCAAGATCTGGGATTCCATGTCTCACTCACACTCCATCTGCTCCAATATCTGGCCCAGGCCCTGGCATGCAGGAGAGGCTTCAGAAATCCCTTCTGAATGAATGGAGAGCCGGAGACTAGATGTTTGAATCTGGGAAGTGAGCTTCCCGGGGCTTGTACTTTTACAGTCATTTGGGGGAAAGCTGAACATTAGCATTCAATCTGCTGCTCTTCTGGGCCAGACCTTCTGCTGGGGTCTAGGGCCTATCTGAGGGTAAACACTTAGGTTGAACAAGTAACCCATTTTGCAGGTGAGGAATTGAGGCTCAGAGACTGGAAGCAACTTGCTCAAGACTAACAAGATGTAAAATCCCAAACCTCTCTGGTCCCACAGCTCTGCTGTGAATTTGCAGGTCTCTCTGAAGAGCATTTACAGTGAAATGGAGCAGAAAGAAGAGCACTGACATTTTCACGAATCTGCAGTGTTTCCAGACACTTTTGGTGCAGAAACAATACCTGCCAGAAAAGGAAAAAAACAGACCCGAGGAGGGAGCTGAGGGGTGTGGGGAAGAGTGGGACTAGGGGGCTACAGGAAAGCACAGGGAATGAGCAGAAGCTTTGTCCTGCAGAGTCCCGGCCCCTCCCCAGGACACCAGGAGTGCCACTTCCCATCCTCCTGGAGGAGGCAGGTGGAAGGGAGGCGGGCCCCTCAGGGTCAGACCCTCGGGGCCATTTGTCCCACTTCAGGGCAGCATCAGAGACAAGGTTCTTTCTCTATGACCTCCATGAGCTCCTCTGATCTTCACAAAAGGAGGAATTATTATCCCAAGTTTAGAGAGGACATGGAGTCCCATTCATTCATTCACTCATTCATCCAGTGGGTTTTATTGAGCACCAGTTGAGTCATATCCACTACATGAGGCTGCCTCATAGACACTGCAGACTCTCCTCTTTCAGGTTTCCCGTTTCCATAAGCAGCTCCCCATTAGCCCACGATGAGAACAATTCTCAGTCCTTCTCTTCCAAACCCCAGTCATTTGTGTCTGCTGCTTCTCTGCTGATATGTGCTAACTGAACTCTCTGTTTCCAATACCTGCCCTCCGATCCTAGTGTTAGCTGCTCAGCTGTATCCGACTCATTGTGACTCCATGGACTGTAACACACCAGGCTCCTCTGTCCATGGGCTTCTCCAGACAAGAATACTGGATTGGTTTGCTGTTTCCTCCTCCAAGGAATCTTCCCGACCCAGGGATCAAACCCGTGTCTCCTGCATTGCAGGCAGATTCTTTACCATCAGAATGACTGAATCAGTCTCCTGATTGGTCCCTGCTTCCATCCCTCCGCTTTGCCGATCACAAACTCTACCACATCCCACCCCAATGGAAATCTTCTGTGGCTACCTGGATCCCTCAGAAGGTCCTGTGTGCCCATGATGGCTGGCCCTCTGCCTGCTTCTCACCGCACTCATGACTGCCCCAGGGCCTTTGTCTTTGTGATTTCCCTGTAACACTTCACTCCACATCTGCACGGTTGACATTCACGCTGCAGCTCAAGTCACTGTCACCTTGAAGGCTTCCCGAGTCTTCACCGTCAGTCACATCACCCTATTTATTTATTGTAATATTTAATTTATTGTCTTATTTGTTTTTACCCTTCCTTACTATGATGCAAGCTCTATGAGAGTATGTTCCTGTTTTCAGCACCTAGAACAATGCCAGATGTGTTTCTCGCAGGGTGGATGCTCTGCACAACTCTAGAGGACACAATTCACATCACATCTGTATGAAGGATGCTCTGGAAAAGAGTAGTGCACAACTTGTACGACTGTACATCACAGGCCTAGGGTTACACTAGTGAAAGTGGACATGGTCCCTGATCTCACAGACTCTACACTTTAAAAGGCTTACTTCAACAATTTGAGACTTTTATAACAACACATGCCAGACACTTCACATTTATGACATACATTTTTCCTAAAAGTCACCATTTTACAGATAATGAAATGGAGGCTCAGAGAAATAAAATGATCTGCTTTAAGGTCACTTGCCTGATAAACGGAGGCTTCCCTGGTAGCTCAGTTGGTAAAGAATCCACCTGCAGTTCAGGAGACCCCAGTTCAATTCCTGGATTGGGACGATCCCCTGGAGAAGGGATAGGCTACCCACTCCAGGATTCTTGGGCTTCCCTGTAGCTCAGACGGTAAAGAATCCACCTGCAATGTGGGAGACTTGGGTTCGACCCCTGGATTGGGAAGATCACCTGGAGGAGGACAGGGCAACCCACTCCATGGACAGAGGAACCTGGAGGGCTGCAGTCCAAGGGGTCACAAAAAGTCAGACATGACTGAGTGACTAAGAACATACACACCTGATGAGAAGCAGAGCCAGGACATGCATACTTTTCAAGCTAGTAGCAAAGTCCAGATCCTTGAAGATACAGAAGATAGGGGGTCGTTGTCCTGACAGAGCTTGCTGTCTTCTTGGGCTGAGGCCTGCTCTTTATTGTTAAGTTAGCATGTGTCCATCATGATAATATGCAGTTTATGCACATTTTTCTTCCCATGTTTGAAACCTCACAACAATGAGGTCTAGAGACCTAAAGAGGAGCAAAGACTTCCCCACGGTCACATATACTGAGAGGAAAGGCTTGGATTGGGAACCCCAAACAGTCTGTTTTCCTGGTTCTTTCTACTTTGTGACGCTGATAGGGAATGATGATAATTAAATATGGCAGCTGCTATAATTGAAGGATGAACAGGATGCTGAGGAGCAAAAAGGAAAATGTCTAACTCTGCTGAGAGTGGTATGAGAGTCACAGAAAGTGGCCTTGAAACAAAGAGAAAGTTTCCAGGCCAGCTGGAGCATTCCCGTGAAAGGGCCAGGCTTACAGCCATCGTTAGTAGCGGCACGGTGATCAGAAGGCAGACCCCCTGACTCTAAGGCCAGCCCTACGCTTAGCCCAGGACCCCAGATGCTGTTGACATTCGTCTCCCTTCACCTTTCTCTTCTCTCCTTCCTCCCCCCAAACAAGGGGTTCATTAGACAACAGCTGGAATCAAAAAAGTGGGTGATTTCCTAACCATCTAAGCTCAGCTGAGCTCATCCACACTGAAAATTCCTGGTTCCATTTCTTTCCAGGTTCATCCATCATCCAAATAAAGGTCTAGAAATGCATCAGTAGCAGCTGGGACTTGAGGGAAAGGGGGTGTTAGGTGACTCTGCTTCCAAAGATTTCAATTCCTTGTGAAGATTTCTCTGCTGTGACATTATTGTCATGGGTGCTGGGACTCCTGCTTCCATGGGGCTTCCAATCGTCCCGTCCCCTCCATAGATGCCCCAGATGGCTTCCTCCATCCCTTCTCAGCAAATGGCACCATTTTCCACCTTTGCTTATACCAGAGAGCTGGGCATATTTACCCCTCATTCAGCCAGCATTCTCTCCACAATCCACTTCATCTTCAAATTTTGTTAATTCTGTCTCCCAGTGAATCACGGCCCTGTGCATGGCCCTCCACCCTGCAGGTCTTTTCCTCTGAAGTTCTTTCCAGGATGGGATGCTGCTGGCACAGAGCCAGTTATAATCCTTGGAGGAGCTGCTGTCACAAAGCCTTGGGCATGAGGTGGAGAGAATCACTAGATTCTGAGGGTGGGACCAAAGGGGTGGGATTTGAGTTGAGCCTGGAAGGTTGGGTGAGGAAGTGGTCACCAGGCTTACAAAACAGCTGCTGACAGAGGGCCCCAAGAAGCTCTAGAACCAAGCATGATCTATCCTGGCCCCACTAGCCCTACTCCGAAACAAAGAGAAAGTTTCCAGGCAAGCTGGAGCATTCCAGTGAAAGAGCCAGGCTTACAGCCATCGTCAGAAGTGGCACAGCGATCAGAAGGTGTAGAGAAGGCACAGCCCGGACAAGGTTCTACGAGTGGGCAGAGGGTCTGCAGGGTGCCCTGATGTCCTCATCTATAGAGTGGGTGGAATCCTACCTGCCCTGCCAGGTCTGTGGGAGGGTTGAAGAGGCTCATGGCTGACTGCATCCTGCTGGAGATGAGGAGAGCAAAATGGTCATGGTGTGAGACCTCCGGGCCAGGATGTGCGCATAGCAAAGCATTTCCTGCTGTGGAGGGTGAGCTTGGGAGTCAGGGTCTGAATCCCCCCTCCACCAGTCACCTGTGGGTGGCCCTGAGTAAATTAATCGCCTTAGTGCTTCTCACCATCTCCCAGATCAAAGAACACATAGAAAATGCACACATTTTTGTCTGTTGTGCTGGAGACAGATGAGTTTGCTCAGTCAGGACTCAATGCCAAGGATGTGCAAACTTTCTCAGAACACCCCTAACTCAACAGGGGCACCTTGGTGGGAAATGCAACATGCCTCTCTGAACCTCTGGCTCCTCGTCTGTAAAACGGGGATGTTGATAAAAACAGAACTCCCCTCCTAGTGTCAGAGAGTTGCTCAGTTCAGTACAGTTCACTCACTCAGTCGTGTCCAACTTTTTGCAACCCCATGGACTGCAGCACGCCAGGCTTCTTTGTCCATCACCAACTCCTGGAGCTTGCTCAAACTCATGTCCATCGAGTCGGTGATGCCATCCAACCATCTCATCTTCTGTCGTCCCCTTCTCCTCCTGCCTTCAATCTTTCCTAGCACCAGAGTCTTTTCCAATGAGTCAGTTCTTTGCATCAGGTGGCCAAAATATTGGCGTTTCAGCTTCAGCATCAGTCCTTCCAATGAATATTCAGGACTGATTTCCTTTAGGATTGACTGGTTGGATCTCCTTGCAGTCCAAGGGACTCTCAAGAGTCTTCTCCAGCACTACAGTTCAAAAGCATCAATTTGTTGGCACTCAGCTTTCTTTATAGTTCAAATCTCACATCCATACATTACTTCTGGAAAACCATAGCTTTGACTAGATGGACTTTTGTTGACAAAGTAGTGTCTCTGCTTTTTAATATTGTGCCTAGGTGGGTCATAGCTTTTCTTCCAGGAGCAAGCGTCTTTTAATTTCATGACTGCAGTCACCATCTGCAGTGATTTTGGAGCCCCCCAAAAATAAAGTCTGTCACTGTTTCCAGTTTCCCCATCTATTTTCCCATGAAGTGATGGGACCAGATGCCATGATCTTAGTTTTCTGAATGTTGAGTTTTTAAGCCAACTTTTTCACTCTCCTCTTTCACTTTCATCAAGAGGCACTTTAGTTCTTCTTTGCTTTCTGCCATAAGGGTGGTGTCATCTGCATATCTGTGGTTATTGACATTTCTCCCGGCAATCCTGATTCCAGCTTGTGCTTCATCCAGCCCACCATTTCACATGCTATGCTCTGCATTAAGTTAAATAAGCAGGGTGACAAATACTGCCTTGATGTACTCCTTTCTCAATTTGAAACCAGTCTGTTGTTCCATGTACAGTTCTTACTGTTGCTTCTTGACCTGTATACAGATTTCTCAGGAGGCGTGTAAGGTTGGCTGGTATTCCCATCTCTTGAAGAATTTTCCACAGTTTGTTGTGATCCACACAGTCAAAGGCTTTGGTGTAGTCAATAAGGCAGAGGTAGATGTTTTTATGGAATTTTCTTGCTTTTTTGATGATCCAGTGGATATTGGCAATTTGATCTCTGGTCCCTCTGCCTTTTCTAAATCCAGCTTGAACACCTGGAAGTTCATGTACTGTTGAAGCCAGGCTTGGAGAATTTTGAGCATTACTTTGCTAGTGTGTGAGATGAGTGCAGTTGTGCGGTAGTTTGAACATTCTTTGGCATTGCCTTTCTCTGGGATTGGAATGAAAACAGACCTTTTCCAGTTCTGTGGCCACTGCTGAGTTTTCTAAATTGGATGGTATATTGGGTGCAGCACTTTAACAGCACCATCTATTAGGATTTGAAATAGCTCAACTGGAATTCCATTACCTCCACTAGCTTTGTTCATAGTGGTGCTTCCTAAGGCCTGCTTGACTTCACATTCTAGGATGTCTGGCTCTAGGTGAGTGATCACAGCATCGTGGTTAGCTGGGTAGTGAAGATCTTTTTTGTATAGTTCTTCTGTGTATTCTTTCCACCTCTTCTTAATATCTCTGCTTCTGTTAGGTCCATACCATTTCTGTCCTTCATTGTGCCCATCTTTGCATGAAATATTCCCTTGGTATCTCTTATTTTCTTGAAGAGCTCTCTAGTCTTTCCCATTCTATTATTTTCCTCTATTTCTTTGCATTGATCACTAAGGAAGGCTTTCTTATCTCTCCTTGCTATTCTTTTTTCTCAGCTATTTGTAAGGCCTCCTCAGAGAACCATTTTGCCTTTTTGCATTTCTTTTTCTTGGGGATGGTCTTGATCCTTGCCTCCTGTACAATGTCATGAACCATTGTCCACAGTTCTTCAGGCACTCTGTCTATCAGATCTAATCCCTTGAATCTATTTGTCACTTCCACTGTATAATCATAAGAAATTTGATTTAGGTCATACCTGAATGGTCTAGTCGTTTTCCCTACTTTCTTCAATTTAAGTCTGAATTTGGCAATAAGGAGTTCATGATCTGAGCCTCAGTCAGCTCCTGATCTTGTTTTTGCTGACTGCATAAAATTTCTCCGTCTTTGATTGCAAAGAATATACTCAATCTGATTTTGGTGTTGACCATCTGGTGATGTCCATGTGTCGAGTCTTCTCTTGTGTTGTTGGAAGAGGGTGTTTGCTATGACCAGTGCCTTGTCTTGGCAAAACTCTACTAGCTTTTGCCCTGCTTCATTTTGTACCCCAAGGCCAAATTTGCCTGTTACTCCAGATGTCTCTTGACTTCCTACTTTTGCATTCCTGTCCCCTATGATGAAAAGGACATCTTTTTTGGGTGTTAGTTCTTGAAGGTCTCGTAGGTCTTCATAGCACCTACAAGAGAGGTTCATAGAACCTACACAGTTGCAGTGAGGATCAAATGAGAAAATCTGTGTAAGTGCTTCCCACCCCAAGAAGACTTCAATAGATCATTACTGTTTTCCTTGTCTATTCCCTCCCCTTACTCTGTCCTGAGGTGCATCCATCCCCTGGCCCTGCTCTGCCTCAGTTGTCTTCTGATGATTGCCAAGCATGTCCTCACATCAGTGGCTCAGCCCTTCTTTCTCAGGGAATGACAGAGCATGACTCTGGCTTATGTATCCAACCCTGGTGACTCTGATGCATTCTAAGCTCACCTGACTCCAAGCACCTCACCAAGTTCTGTTTCTGGTCATGCCAAGTTGAGGCAAGGCTCCTGACCATGACAGGGTATCACACACACACACACACACACACACACACACACACACACACACACACACACACACACACACACATGTAGGTGAGAGGGAGCAAGCATGTCTGAATGGCAGTCTCTTTGCGTGATCCTACTAGATTCTCTCAATATCCCTGTGGGGTCACTACAATTATAAACACTATTTTTTGCAGATATGGAGGCAAAGTCTGGGATATAGGCAGGTACTTGCCTTTTTCGCACAGCTGCTAAGAGGCAATGATAGCTCACATTCAGATCTGTGTACCTTCTGAGTTGAGTGGCCATCATCTGTCCCTATTACCATCCATCCATCTATCCATCCATCTGTCTATGTATCCACCTGCCTATCTGTCCATCCATCAATGCAGCCACCTATCCATCCAACATTTGACAACATTTACCAAAACCATGTCAGCACTTAGGAGGCCCTGATTCAGGGTTCCCTGCCTCTCTCTTAGCTCCTCTATTTTCTTCCCTTCCTTGTCTGGGTGAAAACCACCTGGTTTCTTTACAGCTTCTCCAAGAGGCCCACCAGTTCCCTTCTCTGGGGCATCACATAGGCCAGGAACATACTCTGCCTGGCTGGCATCTTCTCAGATTTCAAGTTCCAACTTAAATGTGCCCTCTCAGAAAGGTAGCCCCACGACCCTTTCTAAAGTAGGTTCTTTTTCATTATTCCTATCATTGAATCATTGATAGGATTAATTTCCTTCCTACTCATTGTCATAATGGTAATTAAATTTAATAATGTGATATTTAATAATGACATTAATAGCCACAACTTATTGAATGCTCATTATGTGTCAGGCACTGTTCTATTACTCCACATAATAGTATTACAAATAGCATCATATAATGTTATAAGGCTGTTTTAATCCTCACAACCTCAATTTTATAGGGAAGTCTGGTGTGCTGCAGTCCATGGGGTCACAAAGAGTCGGACACGACTGAGCAATTGAACTGAACTGATTACTACCTCCATTTTACAGATGAAGAAACTGAGGCCTAGAGAAGTTATGTTTACTTATCTTTGAGATTATTATCTTTCTCTCCAGCTTTACTGTAATCTTCATGAAGGCGCAGTAATTGCCTAGCTCATAGTAGGTGCGCATTACATAGCTGTTGAAAGAATGAATTCGAAGCTCTGTGTTGGGTGTTGGAGAAGAATGAGACACAACAAGGTAGTTCTGTGAAAGGTGTTCATGTGTATAATTGCCCATGGGATCCAGAGGAGGGGGGAATCCATGATACCCATGGAATCCATGGAATCCATGAGGGAGGGCTTAGAGGACTTCATAGACAAGACAAAATTTGAGCTGGATTTAAAAAATAAACTTCTTGAGGTACAATTTATATACACCAAATTGCATCCATTTAAAGTTTAAAATGCAGTGAATTTTGACGGATGTATGCATCCATATACTTGTGGAAAAGTGTTACCATCAATACACAGTGTTATTTCTATCATCCCCCTAAGATCCCTCATACACTTGTCCAGTCCATGCCTCCTTCACCCACCCCACAGTCTCAGAGAGCTGACGATCTGATTAATATACACTAGTTTGCCTTTCCTAGGATTTCACATAAATGGACTCATGCAGAATGTGTATGGGTACTTTCAGACATCATAGTGATTTTTTTCTTTAAAAAAAAAAATAAGGTATGATTTACATAGAGTAGAATTTACCCTTTTAGTGTATGCCTCTGCAATGTACATTTTGACACATGTTTAGAGTTGTACAACCATAACCACAATCAAGATAATAAACAGTTGCATTAATCATCCCTCAGAGTCCTTTAGGCCGCTTGTAGTCAACCGTTCTCCCACCTCAGCCCCTGGCTGCTACCGATCTGTTTCTGTCCCTTTAGTTTATATGTCCAGGGCTTCTTTGGTGGCTCAGCGGTAAAGAATCCGCCTGTGATGCAGGAGATGCAGGTTCGATCCCTGGGTCAGGAAGATCCCCTGGAGAAGGGAATGGCTACCCACTCCAGTATTCTTGCCTAGAGAATTCCAGCACTTTGAGACCCCATGGACTGCAGCCCGCCAGGCTCTGCTATCCATGGTATTTTCCAGGCAAGAATACTGGAGTGGGTTGCCATTTTCTCCGTTACTTTCTTCCTGACCCAGGGATTGAACCCACACATCCTGTGTCTCCTGAATTGGCAGGTGGTTTCTTCCTTAGCAGGTAAGAGCCACCACACATGGCTATAACATGCTATGGAAACCCCTTTATTTCTGAGTATACTCTTCACAAGGATGTTGATGTTTTTGTTTTAGCAGTTAGTTAGATTCAGACTGTCATCGCTGGCTTACCTGTGGGTGTGGTCAGTCAATTGCCAGGGCGGTGTTTCACCCTTAACTGGGCTGTTTCAAGTCTTCCCCAGGCATGCATGGTTCATAGGGTTGGCCAGACACGTGGGTAAACTTGACACTCAGAACCTGGGAATCCCCCTTCTAGCTCGCTGCTTTCCTAGATTCCTCCCCTCACTCTCTGGTGGGCTCTATCCACTGGTTCCTCGGGTCAGAAAGATGGTTTTCTATCACCACTCTAAGATCACAGCCCACCCCCAGACTAAAGCTGCAAGAATGGAGAACTCACTTTGCTCCAGTCTTTGCTATGTTTTGACTCTCCTCCAAAATGTGTCTGCTTTTGATCAGTCTCCAGAGCCTTCGATGTAGTTGCTTTTTGTATTCTGTGCATAGTTTATAGTGGTAATTTCTGGGAGGACTGATGTTTGCTAGGAGTTAACTCATCACATTCAAAGTAGAATTCTGGGCTGGATTTTTAAAGGAAATGGTGAGAAAAGGGCATCTAAGGCAAAAGGACCAGCGACTACACAAAAAGGAGGGAAGGAGGGAAACAATGTGATAAGCTCAGGTCTCCCTATAATAGCTTTCTTTTAAATGAATATACAAGAGAAAAGGCTTACAAACAGATATAGCTACAGCTTTTGGCATCCCTACAGCCTGCTTTTTCCCCTAGAGAGAGGAATTGAGATCATGAGTGTTTTAAATTCTTCTTTCTGAATATAGACTGAATCCTACCACACACATTCTCCTGTACACAGTCCTTCAACTAGCAGCTTGAAGGGTAATGACACATTCTGGGCCCACGGTTAGAGACGAGGTTTGGAAACATCCTTCTGGCACCCAGAGAGTGTCAAAAGAAATATATAGTTTCCTGTCTCTTAAAGATTCCTTGCAGATTTCCATGACATGAATTTATCCGGAAACAGACTGGCAGTCAGCTCAATGTCGATGATTTAAAACATCTCCTTCTTTGGACCTCTATCTTCCACACATCTTTACCCACCCCAGAAAGGCACATGCTTCAGAAAAGCAATGGTCACAATGATCAATTCTGTGGGCTGAGATTCTGAGATGTGATGAAAGCCTGCTACATTTCATTCTCAGGAAGCTCACAAATGTGCCATTGCAGAGTGGAAGGCAGAAGTGAAAAAAATTTATTTGACTTCTGTATTTCTGACCTTAGTTACAATAAGCATGGAAAAGCAAAATTTTTAATGGGCAAAAAAAATGGCTACTGTTTCTGCTCATTATTTTTTAAAAATAAAGGAGGAAGTAACCCTAGCAGGTTGTTTCTGCTCAACACACATCTGCCTGTCATCCTGGGACAGCAGGAGATCAGAATGGTTTCACAAAAGACCGATGTAATGTTTTATTTATGGTAGTGTTGACTGATTTTGCTTTTACCAGTTAGAAATTACTAGGAAATGAATGTTCCTCTGTGTGTGTCTGAAGAAAGCTCTTTTCCCTCTTTAACCTCTTCTTGTGACAGTTGGTGCTGAGGCTGCAGTGACCTCAGCAGGTTAGAAGCCCCGGCCCCTCTCTTTCAAGGTGAGTAAAGGATGCTGCCTCCGATCCTGAGGCAGGGGCGCACACACACCTGTCCTTAGGTCAAGGTGATGAGCTCTTAGGAGGGTGGGGCCAAGAACTGGAGGGACTCCCTGATCCAGTCACATACCCTGTGTGTCCTTGGGGGAGGCAGTTCAATTCAGTTCAGTCACTCAATCATGTCTGACTCTCTGCTACCCCACAAACTGCAGCACGCCAGGCTTTCCTGTCCATTACCAACTCCTGGAGCCTGCTTCAACTCATGTCCATTGAGTCGGTGATGCCATCCAACCATCTCATCCTCTGTCATCCCCTTCTCCTCCTGCCTTCAATCTTTCCCAGCATCAGGGTCTTTTCCAATGAGTCAGTTCTCTGCATCAAGTGGCCAGAGTATTGGAGCTTCAGCTTCAGTATCACTCCTTCCAATGAATATTCAGGACTGATTTCCTTTAGGATTGACTGGTTGGATCTCCTTGCAGTCCAAGGGACTCTCAAGAGTCTTTTCCAACACCACATTTCAAAAACATCAATTCTTTCAGGCTCAGCTTTCTTTATAGTCCAACTCTCACATGCATACATGACCACTGGAAAAACCATAGCCTTGACTAGACGGACCTTTGTTGACAAAGTAATGTCTCTGCTTTTTAATATGCTGTCTAGGTTGGTCATAGCTTTTCTTGCAAGGAGTAAGTGTCTTTTAACTTCAAGGCTGCAGTCACCATCTGCAGGGATTTTGGAGCCCAAGAAAATAATATCTGTCACTGTTTCCCCATCTATTTTCCATGAAGTGATGGGACCGGATGCCGTGATCTTAGTTTTCTGAATGTTGAGCTTTCAGTCAGTTCAGTTCAGCTCAGTTGCTCAGTCGTGTCCGACTCTTTGCGACCCCATGAATCACAGAACAGTTTAAGCAGAGCTTTAAGCCAACTTTTTCACTCTCCTCTTTCACTTTCATCAAGAGGCTCTTTAGTTCTTCACTTTCTGCCATGAGGGTGGTGTCATCTGCATATCTGAGATTATTGATATTTCTCCCGGCAATCTTGATTCCAGCGTGTGCTTCCTCCAGCCCAGCGTTTCTCATGATGTACTCTGCATGTAAGTTAAATAAGCAGGGTGACAATATACAGCCTTGAGGTACTCATTTCTCTATTTGGAACCAGTCCATTGTTCCATGTCTGGTTTTAACTGTTGCTTCCTGACCTGTACACAGATTTCTCAGGAGGCAGGTAAGGTGGTCTGGTATTCCCATCTCTAAGAATTTTCCATAGTTTGTTGTGATCCACACAGTCAAAGGCTTTGGCATAGTTAACAAAGCAGAAATAGATGTTTTTCTGGAACTCCCTTGCTTTTTCTGCAATCCAACAGATGTCAGCATTTTGATCTCTGGTTCCTCTGCCTTTTCTAAATTTAACTTGAACATCTGGAAATTCTTGGTTCACAAACTGTTGAAGCCAGACTTGGAGAATTTTGAGCATTACTTTGCTAGTGTGTGAGACGAGTGCAATTGTGTGGTAGTTTGAACACTCTTTGGCATTGCCTTTCTTAGGGATTGGAATGAAAACTGACCTTTTTCAGTTCTGTGGCCACTGCTGAGTTTTCTAAATTTGCTGGCATATTGAGTGCAGCACTTTAATAGCATCATCTTTTAGAACTTGAAATAGCTCAGCTGGAGTTCCATCACCTCCACTAGCTTTGTTCATAGTGATGCTTCCTAAGGCCCGCTTGACTCCATATTTCAGGATGTCTGGCTCTAGGTGAGTGATCACAGCATTGTGGTTATCTGGGTCATGAAGATCTTTTTTGTACCGTTCTTCTGTGTCTTCTTGCCACCTCTTCTTAATATCTTCTGCTTCTGTTAGGTCCTTACCATTTCTCTCCTTTGTATGAAATGTTCTGCCCATCTTTGCATGAAATGTTCACTTGGTATCACTAATTTTCTTGAAGATCTCTAGTCTTTCCCATTCTATTGGTGGAATATCTTGGGGGAGGCAGCTAGCCAACTACTCAGAAGGCTTTCCAGGACCTCCTCCAGGGCCCAGGGAAGATAGAATGGACAAAACCCAGTTCCTGCCCTGGGGATACTTGCAGGCCTTTGGGCAATCCCAGAGTCCATGCTCACTTTGTCTAGCGAGAGAAGAGGTTGTCTTCTGCGGCAGGAGGAGAGGGGATCCCCAAACAGTATTTTTACTAAACTCAGCAGCAGGTCACCATCAGATACCCTGTCTGCACCCCAAACCCTCCCCCTCAAAGTCTCCACCTATCACTACTATGTGGTTCAGGCAAGTCATTTCCCCATCTGAGCCTCATTTTTCTCATTTGTAAATGATGATACATAATATTTCCTTCTTAGGGTTGTTGGAAAAATAATGAAATAACTCAGGTGAAGTTTCTGGCATATAGTAGGCACTCCACATGTAGTTAACTGCTATCTATCTATCTTCATTGCCCCTTTTATCCTCACTCTTATCACAGCACTCTATCTGACAAGAGCTTCAGGTTCAGACTCTGATTTCCACAAGGCGGCTCCTGGGTCACCCTCTCCTCTGGGACCCAGCTCCAGAGCAGGGGTGGGGAAAGTCCAGCCTGCCTCGTTTTTCTGTAAATAGGGTTTTACTGAAGCACAGTCACTTGTTTTCTTGTGCACTGTCTCTGTTACAATAACAGCACTGAGTGTGTAGGTGTGACAGAAACCACGTGACCCACAAGACTTATGTATTCACGATCTTGCTAGTTACAGAAAAAGTTTGCTGACCTCTGGCCTAGAACTATATCTATGACCTAAAAGAGAGATGCTCATACATATTTGTTTGGAGAATAAATGAATGAATGAATTCATGGTTCAATGTAACTATGTCCTACAGTCTGGGCACCATGGTAATGGATTAGCTCAATTGGAATTTTCCTTTAGTTAGGGTTTTTTTTTCTTTCTTTGCAAGTAGGTTCTCTTCATTGAGCTAACTGGTATTTAAAGCTGACACCCTGATTATTAACTTCATCAGAACGTGGCTGTGTGGGTGGTGAAGCCCCAGGGAGAAGAAAACAAGAGGAAGAATAAGCCAGGAAGAGAGAAGAGGAGGCGCGGAAAGGAGAGACACAGACGCCCCCATTACCCTTCTGTGCAGCTGCTGCTCGGGCTCAGGCCCTGGCCAAAATGAGCTTGGACTGGTGCGGTAGCCCAGACTGGCCCACTGGATGCACATGGGAGGTCTTTGTTGAGTAAATGAATAAAGTGGCTGTGGATCACCAGAAAGAGCACCGGAACACAGAGACCCAGTTTACAGTCCCGGTTAGCCAGCTGAGCACCCTCAGAGGCCTGTGGACCTCTCGGGTCCAGGAGGAACACAGATCCATCCTCACTCTGCTTCCCCTGACGGAGCACAGGGCTCTGGGTGGCTTCGTGGGCACCGGGAGGAAGACCACTCCTTGACGGAGCAGCAGCTAGGTGTGGGTGCCGAGGGGGGCACTTCATGCATTGTTATTAATTCACACCTAACCAGGGAGGAGCGATCACCAGCCAGTTTTTACAGACAGGGAAACTGAGGCTGGGGAACCTAAGCTGCTGGTCTTTTCTTGTCTCCTGGAGCAGTATGACCTGGGCTTCCCCCAAGGAAGAGGAGGGAAGGGGAGTGACATCCTCAAGCCCAAGAGGTGAACTTCTTGTCTGGATAACGAACAACAGATTATAACAGGACTGGACAGGTTACTGAGAGCATGTCAGCCCATCATCGTCATTCAATGAAATAACACAAAGATACGAAATAGAAGCCCTGCTACCATTTTGGGCCAGGCACTCTAGGACTTGCTTTGACATCCGTTGCTTTGCTAACCTCATGTGATGATGTGAGGGAAACCAGGTCATCCCCCACTCAACAGATGAAGAAACCAAGGCACTGAAATGTTGAGTGACTCATCCAAGGTCAGGGCCTGGGGCAGGACTGGGATTGGAACTCTCATCTGGATGACTAAGCCTCTCCTTCTGCTACTCACTTGTGGTTGAGAAAGGGTTTGCTTTGTTTTCTTTCCAGAGAAAAGGTCTCCACTTAGTGCTTCAAGGGGAGCATGATTGATGACGATAATTATAATATGGTACAAGTATGATTTTCAGTGCTGTTGAGTTCAACGCCACCAACACAGCCCAAGCAACCTGATTCTTTTGAAGGAGTTGATAATTAGGTTCTTATAATTACACACCCTGTTCTCCTGGAGATAGAAAGCAAAAATAGGCTTCTTAGGTTGAGGGAGAATTCTTGACTAATTGTCAGAAACGACTATTTTAGCTGAACTGGGGAAAATGTGAAATGTGAAAACATGCCTTGGGGGGCTGGAGGATGTGGAGCGTATGGCCAATGACTCTGCATCTAGAAGGTTTTTACTTTTAATGACTCTATAACTGAAACACAAAAAGGCTGAGGCAAGGCTTAATTTTAGATTGGATTTTACTGCATACAGCTGGTGCTAAAGGCAAGTGTGGGATGGTAGTGTGTCTTGAGGTGCAGTGAGCTGTGGGCTTGGGGGCTGCATGCCCAGCACGTGTTCCCCCTTATTCGAGTTATAGATCTTCATTTGGGGGATGTTATCCAAAAATCTGGGTTTGCCTCTTGCTGGGTGTGGAGCCAAAAGGCACAACTGAGCGAAAGAACAGGAGAGGAGAGTATATTACTTGCAGCAAGTAAGAATGCTGGAGAGTTTTCCCAAAGCAGTGTCTCCCCAAACAGCAAAATGGGGGAAGTTTAAGCTAAGGGAACATGTATATCCATGAAAGGACTTGGGCAGTTGACAGAGTCCAAGCTTTAGTTGATTGCAGTCAGGAAGGTCCGAAGAGATCAACATCATCATCTCTTAAGTTCCACTTGATCTGCATTCTTTTGTTCCCTTAAGATCATTAGTTACAGAGACCTGTCCAAGGGCAAGCATCATGCCCAGGTTTAGATCACAAAATGACTTAGGCCAAAAATCCGTCTCTAATGTCAAGAAAGCTACGCTTGGCTCTCTCTTTCCGGGGACCCCCTACCCTCGTTGCTTACAGGGGCATACGCCTCCCCCACTTGCAGTTCTTGGTTGCAAAGAATCAAATTCTTGGATTTAGCCAAACAGTGCTTTGAGGTCTTCTACTGCTCCAGTGATCTGGACAAGTGAGCTGTCCTCGGGAAGCCTCAGGTTCCTAATCTATATAATGGGCACAGAGATTATATTATGCCTGTGTGGTGGGACTGCTCTGAGGGTTTAAAAAGATCCAATATGCCTGACACAGTAAATGCTCAGAAATGTTAACTCTCCTCATCATTATTACTGCTTGTCATGGTTTATGCAATTATAGTCACATTCGTTGAACTGTGAAGTCAAACACAGGCACGTTTATTACAACTCCCTTTGAAGATTTCAGCTGTCACGGCTTCCTTGTTGGGGGCTGGGCACATACCTGTTTCCTTATTCTGTCCTCTCTTCTTGATACCTCACCTTCCTCCTGGTATCTCTACTTATTTCTGGGCTCTCATCAGTTGAATGGAAGGTCAGTGGCTCTTTTAGCATCCCCTGTTTTGGTGGCAGGGGACTCACCAGTTTGGGAAACAACGTCGGTGCAACCCAGGCAAGGATGGTAAGGGATGTGTAGGGCAAGGTAGGTGGTTGACAAGATGTCCTTACAAGTAAGGCCAAACTGCTGCTCTGAACAATAGCCCCCGGGGCTGGGAAATGCTCTCTGGGGCTTAGTTCGCCTTGCCTGGGCCCCTCCAGCACTCCCCTTGATTCCCCTTCACTGTCCTCTTGGCTGGGCTCAGCTTCTCCGTGTGCAGTCGCTGCTTCAAGCATGTCTGTGGGTGACCAGCTGTCCCGGCTTGCCTGGGCTGAGAAGTTTCAGGGGCTCAAAGAATCTCCTGTCTCTTCTCCTGTTCCTGGTGCGATGCTGACTCTTCTCTTGGACCCCTTCACCCTGGGTGTGTGCACAGCCTCCATCTTGCTTGCTTCCTCCCTTCCTCTCTTCCCTGCTCCTCAGCAGGGCCCTGGGAAGCCCCATTCCTAAAGAGGGATGAGAATTCCTCCAGATAATAACCCACATCTCCTGAGCCTCACTATGGTCCAGTTCTGCGCATATTACACCCTTTCACCCTCACCCCGCCTGGGAGAAGAGGCCTGTCATTGTTGCCATCCTATAGATATGAAAAGATGCAGAGGTCTAGGAAGCCTGCCAGCCAGCCAAGGGCACACAGCAGGTGACTCATGAAGCTGAATTTGAAACTCAAGTGTGTCCTGCTTAGCAGCATATGTTGATCTACTTCTGTGCACCCTGCCTCCTGCTGGGAAGGAATCCCAGGCGAACAGCAAAAGCTACTGTGAATCAACCTGCAAGACCGTGGTCAAGGCTCCTCAGCATTGTCTGTTCACTTCCCTCTAGTGCAGCTCCATCATACATCAGATGCATCATACAATTATTGCCTGGTTGTTGGGTCATAAAATTCAAAAAGCGTTGATGGCATGTCTGCTACGCTCCTGGCACGATACTGAGTGTTTCACCTACATCACTTTATTTAGGCTTTATAAAATCCCCAGAAGGTAGATGTTAAAAAGTCAATTTCATAGATACAAAAGCAGACTCTGTGATGCTAAGTAATGGTCCACATGGCATGGTTGGCAGCGGGCAGCGCCGGACTCTGTCCTCAGGGCTTTGGAGGAAGAGCTGCCTCTATGGGGTATTCGTTGCTGGCAAGTATTCCCTTTTAAGTTCTCAAGAAGGTTATAAACTCTCCCCAGGCACCAGACACCACTTAGGTTTCTCTATCCCCCCAGGCTGTTTTGGCTCAGTCCTAAGTACAAAGTCCATGCTCAAAATGACACTTTGAGTTGATACTTTCACATGATCACAAAACAAAAACAAACAAAAACTGTGTGAGCGGCTCATTTTCTTAGTGGAGGAATTAGTTCCAATCTCATAAAAGTCTGGAGGGAAAGGAAGTGGTTATTGGGCAGCTGGTCTCTGCGGGGCACATTTGATCACTCTATTGTCCTGGAACAGCAGGAAGGGAACATGATTATGGCCATTTTGCAGATGAGAAGACAGAGGCCCAGGGATGTTAGCTCTCATTCCCACAGTCTCATGGGTTGTAGTCAGACTGCTTCTCTTTCTTCTACATAGGATTTTCTATTCTTCATCTGCGAGGCTGCCTCGCCCAGAGCTTTCAGCTCAGTACAGAGTGAGCCAGTTAACGAGGTGCCTGTCAATCTCCCTCCTGGGGGGCTGTGTATGGCTGTGACAAAGTCCTCAGCCCCTACTGGGACACAAAGCATTGTGACTCTGCCTGGCAGAAGCTCTTGTTCATTAAGGCTTTTGGGAAAGCTCAATCGATGGTGGTTTTTTCTTCAAGCAATCAATATTTTTGGTGAAGCAAAACCTTGGGAAAGAAGCCGCTTAGCACCAAAGCTTGGCAGAAAATTAGAAATTCTCCTTGAGTTTGGTTGTGGAAAGGAGATATAGGAAATCTTTAGTTTGATGAATCCTCAGCCAGGGTGTGTTGGGGGAATTTATGAGATCAAGCTCGAGGAAAAATGCAAATTCCGTAACTGCAATCCTAGAAGCCAGGAATAGTGTTGGCTGCAGAGTCCTGACTTGTCCTTGACATGGGGATTTGGGGATTACATTATTCAGGAAATGAAAACTCAGGCTCAGAGGAGGAAAATGGCCCGAGGCCTACAAGATAAGGTGGTTTAAGTTTTGTTAAAAAAAAATTCTGGGGAGAGAAAATGGGACTTGCCCATCAGGAGGGAGGAGGGCATCTTGCTCACCATGCGGCTGCTGCTCAGTCGCTCAGTCGTGTCCGACTCTTTGTGACCCCATGGACCCCACAGACCCCACCCTCATACCCGCCGGCTCCTCTGTCCGTGGGAATTCTCCAGGCAAGAATACTAGAGTGGGTTGCCATGCCCTCCTCCAGGGGATCTTCCCCACCCGGGCATCACTTATATTGGCAGGCAGGTTCTTTACCTCTAGCACCACCTGGGAAGCACCTGACCACAGGAGGTCAGAAACCACAGGGCGAATCCACAGTGGAGTCTTACCAGGACAGGTCCAGGCTCACTGAGGGCACAGATGCTCAGCGATGGGCAGGGCAGAAGAAGCTCCTCCTTTTCTGTTTGCCGAGAGTCCACGTCTTCAGAATTTGAAACTGGCCACACTTGGTGGACTTAAAGACAGAACATGTGACTTCCTGAGCTCACCCAATGAGTTTATTGAGTGCCCACCATACATTTTTCCAGGTCCTAGGGATGGATCAACAGGAAACAGGATCCAGTCCCTGTTCTCCCTCATTCTAGTGGGAAATAGTTTGCTTTGTGAGAATATTTGTGACATAAAAGGCTAGGGGGTGAGACAAAGGATGGATATTCAGAGGCGGCCACATGGTTTCCTGCCTCTCCGTGGTGGGGGAGGGAGGTGGTGCATGTGGCTCAGGTGCACTGGGACCACGGCCTTGGCAATCCAGTTTCTGTGCCTGATGTGAAAGTCTGATGCCCCCCATTGGGCTGGATGAGTCTTGGGAGTGAGGAGATAAAGCTAGGGAATCATAGAAGGATGAAGCCCACGGTGAAGGCAGTTCCAGGAACCAGATGGTCATCTAAGTGAGGGCCAACTTCTGAGGGCCAACATCTGAGCTTGGCCCAGATGGAGAGGTGGGACTGGCTCCCGATATTCCAGACTGTGTCTGAAGACAGTGGGCAGGCCTGGAGCATGCAGAGGGTGAGTCCAGAGAGCTTCCTGAGCTTCCCAAAGCTCCTGGTCAGTTTTGTAGGCACCCAGGGTCTTTTCCATGGTGTATCATGGAGTTGTTGTTCTTTTTCTCCCTCCTGGAAAGTTATCATTGAATGTATAAAACTTTAAATATGCACAAATACGTTATCAGTGTCAGTTCAGTTCATTTCAGTTCAGTTCAGTTGCTCAGCCACGTCCTAACTCTTTGCGACCCCATGAACTGCAGCACGTCAGGCCTCCCTGTCCGTCACCAGCTCCCAGAGTTTACCCAAACTCATGTCCACTGAATCAGTGATGCCATCTAACCATCTCATTCTCTGTTGTCCCCTTCTCCTCCTGCCTTCAATCATTCCCAACACCAGGGTCTTTTCAAATGAGTCAGCTCTTCACATCAGGTGTTCAAAGTATTGGAGTTTCAGCTTCAACATCAGTCCTTCCAATGAACACCCAGGACTGATTTCCTTTAGGATTGACTGGTTGGATCTCCTTGCAGTCCAAGGGACTCTCAAGAGTCTTCTCCAACACCACAGTTCAAAAGCATCAATACTTTGGCGCTCAGCTTTCTTTATAGTCCAACTCTCACATCCATAGATGACCACTGGAAAAATCATAGCCTTGACTAGATGGACCTTGGTTGACAAAGTAATGTCTCTGCTTTTTATATGCTGTCTAGGTAGGTCATAACATTCCTTTCAAGGAGCAAGTGTCTTTTAATTTGATGGCTGCAATCACCATCGGCAGTGATTTTGGAGCCCAGAAAAATAAAGTGAGCCACTGTTTCCACTGTCTCCCCATCTATTTCCCATGAAGTGATGGGACTGGATGCCATGATCTTAGTTTTCTGAATGTTGAGCTTTAAGCCAACCTTTTCACTCTTCTCTTTCACTTTCATCAACAGGTTTTTCAGTTCCTCTTCACTCTCTGCCATAAGGGTGGTGTCATCTGCATATCTGAGGTTATTGATATTTCTCCCGGCAATCTTGATTCCAGCTTGTGCTTCATCGAGCCCAGCGTTTCTCATGATGTACTCTGCATATACGTTAAATAAGCAGGGTGACAATATACAGCCTTGGCGTACTCCTTTTCCTATTTCGAACCAGCCTGTTGTTTCATGTCCAGTTCTAATTGTTGCTTCCTGACTTGCATACAGGTTTCTCAAGAGGTAGGTCAGGTGGTCTGGTATTCCCATATCTTTCAGAATTTTCCACAGTTTATTGTGATCCACACAGTCGAAGGCTTTGGCGTAGTCAATAAAGCAGAAATAGATGTTTTTGTGGAACTCTCTTGCTTTTTCCATGACCCAGCACATGTTGGCAATTTGATATCTGGTTCCTCTGCCTTTTCTAAAACCAGCTTGAACATCTGGAAGTTCATGGTTCATGTATTGCTGAAGCCTGACTTGGAGAATTTTGAGCATTACTTTACTAACATGTGAGATGAGTACAATTGTGTGGTAGTTTGAGCATTCTTTGGGATTGCCTTTCTTAGGAATTGGAATGAAAACTGACCTTTTCCAGTCCTGTGGCCACTGCTGAGTTTTCCAAATTTGCTGGCATATTGAGTGCAGCACTTTAATAGCATCATCTTTCAGGATTTGAAATAGTTCAATTGGAATTCCATCACCTCCACTAGCTTTCTTCGTGGTAATGCTTCCTAAGGCCCATTTGACTTCACATTTCAGGATGTCTGGCTCTAGGTGAGTGATCACACCATTGTGATTTTCTGGGTTGTGAAGATCTTTTTTGTATAGTTCTTCTGTGTATTCTTGCCACCTCTTCTTAATATCTTCTGCTTCTGTTAGGTCCATACTATTTCTGTCCTTTATTGAACACATCTTTGCATGAAATAGTCTCTTGGTATCTCTAATTTCCTTGAAGAGATCTCTAGTCTTTCCTATTGTTCTCCTCTATTTCTTTGTATTGATCGCTGAGTAAGGCTTTCTCATCTCTCCTTGCTGTTCTTTGGAACTCTGCATTCAAATGGGTATATCTTTCCTTTTCTCCTTTGCTTTTTGCTTCTTTTCTTTTCACAGCTATTTGTAAGGCCTCCTCAGACAACATTTTGCTTTTTTGCATTTCTTTTTATTGGGGATGGTCTTGATTCCTGTCTCCTGTACAATGTCATGAACCTCTGTCCATAGTTCATCAGGCACTCTATCAGATCTAGTCCCATAAATCTATTTGTCACATCCACTGTATAATCATAAGGGATTTGATTTAGGTCATACCTGAATGGTCTAGTGGTTTTCCCCACTTTCTTCAATTTAAGTCTGAATTTGGCAATAAGAAGTTCATGATCTAAGCCATAGTCAGCTCCCGGTCTTGTTTTTGCTGACGGTATAGAGCTTCTCCATCTTTGGCTGCAAAGAATATAATCAATCTGCTTTCGGTATGATGATTTCAGTCTGATTTCTGGTGATGTTCATGTGCAGAGTCTTCTCTTGTGTTGTTGGAAGAGGGTGTTTGCTATGACCAGTGCGTTCTCTTGGCAGAACTCTTATTAGCCTTTGTCCTGCTTGATTCTGTACTCCAAGGCCAAATTTGCCTGTTATTCCACTATTTCTTGACTTCCTACTTTTGCATTCCAGTCCCCTATGTTGAAAAGGACATCTTTTTTGGGTGTTAGTTCTAAAAGTCTTGGAGGTCTTCATAGAACCATTCAACTTCTGCTTCTTCAGCATTACTGATCAGGGCATAGACTTGGATTACCGTGATATTGAATGGTTTGCCTTGGAAACGAACAGAGATCATTCTGTCATTTTTGAGATTGTATTCAAGTACAAAACAGATCAAAATGAGACCTTTCTCCACACCCCGGTTCCACATTCCAGTTTCCTCCCCAAATGTATCCAGTGTGAACAGTTTCACATCTGCCTTCAGTCTGTCTTCAAGTCTCTTGTCTAGGCATCTAAATACAAAGATGTACAAACGTACCTAAAATGGAATTATATTGTGCCCTGATTTACCATTTTTCACTTTACAATATATATTAGAAAACTTACTATGTCAATAAGTACTCTTTTAATTATTATTTAATGATTATATGTCATCATTTTAAAACTTTCATACTCATCTCATTACTGAGATGGCCGCATGCTATCATAAGATGAATTTTTAAATGTATTTAAGTTCATTTATATATTTTCTATTTTGTTTTATTAATTTACTGTCTATCCATTTTGATCCTCTAAACACAGTTTTATATGAATAGCTTTATAGTATGTTTTTAAATGTGATATAGCAAGTTTTGTATCATTGTTCATTTTGAGATGTTCCTATTAATTTTTATGCATTTTTATATCAAGTTTCATTAAAAATCATGCTCAGATTAGGATTAGAATTACATTGAATATAAAGATTATGTGGAGAGAATTGGCATTTTTACAATCTATCTTCCCATCCAGGATTAAAATATGAATCTCTATTATTCAAGATTTTTCATTGTTGTTAACATTCTTTTCATAAGGTTTAATAATTGTCTTCATTTAGGTCTTCTACAGTTCTTATTAGGTTTATTCCTAGCTTTCATATGTATGTTTGTTTTTCCTTATGAATGAAAATGTTAACACTATTCTATAATTGATTATTATGTAGTAAAGGAAATTATTAAATTTTAAAAAATATTTTATAGATATCTACCTATTCCTCCTTTACTATTATTATTAATTCTTTTATTTCTTAGCTAATTTTCTAGGGAAATCATAATGCTGCTTACAAATAATAAAAATTTTCTTTTTTTGCTTGAAATTTTAATTCCTTAATTTTTTCCTTGCCTTCATTGCAGTGGCAGGACCTTGAGTAAAATGTTATGTAGCAGGGTAATATAGGGAGTATCCTTACCCTGTTCAAGTCTAAGAGGTAATGCTTCTATGTTTCAATCTAATGTTTGTTAAATACCAGCTATTAGGTTGTGACTTTATTTCAGCAGAAACAGGTTTTTAATTTTATCATGTGCTTTTGAAGCATCTACTGGAAAATATTAGATTATTTTATTCTCTCATCTGTTGACCTGTAGAACATATTGATTTTTCTGATATTGAATAGTAAATATACTTGCATTATATTTGCTGTGTTAATATTTTTTTACCATGTTTATATTTCTGAGTGATTATGGCCTGCTGCTGTTGCTGCTAAGTCGCTTCAGTCGTGTCCGACTCTGTGCGACCCCACAGACGGCAGCCACCAGGCTCCTCCGTCCCTGGGATTCTCCAGGCAAGAATACTGGAGTGGGTTACCATTTCCTTCTCCAACGCATGCATGCATGCTAAGCCACTTCAGTCATGTCCAACTCTGTGCGATCCCGGGGGCAGCAGCCAACCAGGCTCCTCTGTCCATGGGATTCTCTAGGCAAGAGTACTGGAGTGGGCTGCCATTTCCTTCTCCAGATTACAGCCTACTATTTCCTTTTTTAGTTTTGATATCAGGATTTTATTCAGAGCCTAAGGAAAAATGATTCTGCCTTTATTCTATGTTCTAGAATAGTTAATATATCATAGGTAATATCTACTTTTGAAAATTTGGTGGAACTCACCATAAATCACTTGAGTTTATTTCCTTCTCAAGAAGTAGTTCTTTGGTTGCTTTTTCAATTTCTTCTGTTTACTGATCTATTTATGCTTTCTACCCCTCCTTGAATGAATTTTAACAATAATTTATTTTTCTAAAAAGTTATTCATTTCATTTAGTTATTTCATCTAGTTATTCATTGACATTAAGTTGTACTGAGCGTTCCTAAATACATTTTTTATTATCACTTTTAGCTATAATTCCTTGTCTTCTCTCATTTGCAAAGTTATTTTATAATATCTTCTCTCTGTTTTTTCTGATAAGGGTTCCCAGATATTGTCTATTATACTGGTCTTTTCAAAGGACCGTCTTTGGCTGATTTTGTTTTGTTTGTTTCCTATCTTATTAATTTCTGCTGTTATCTTTTTTAATTGCTTGTTTTAGTTCAGAGAGTGAGTTACTTTGTTCTTTTCTGCCTTTTTTAGATGTCCTTTTCTTCTCAATCTTTGTGGTTTTCTAATAAATGGATTTAAGGCTATAGATTTTTCTCTGAGTGATGGACTGGCCAGAGATATTAATGATGCCATAGCAGATAAGACTAGATACTGCTAACCCTCCAGCATGACTGGATGATTATGCCATGAGCCCTTGTCATTGGCCCACCATCAGATCAGACTTGTTTATATCACACAAATCATGTTCCAACAACTTTGAAGAGATTTTCAGATTGAAAAGTAGCTCATCCTGGCACAGTCTCTTGTTGGTTTAGCTTAAAACAATTTTCATTGTTGCATTGAAAGTCACATTTGCCTGCTCTCTTCTTTCCCCTGTCCATCTGTGTGTGTGTGTGTGTGTGTGTGTGTGTGTGTATGTGTACATGTACCAGTCAACAATCTAAAAGTTCCTGAGCATCTACTGTCAGCTCAGATTACTTAATGAACCGGATGTAGCATCTGTCTTCAAAGTGTTCACAGTCTAGCAGTAAAGACAGACATGTAAGTACGTAATTTCAGTCAGTGAAGTGAGTGCTGTGTGTCTGAATAGCTTAAGGGCTGAAAAGAAGGACAGGCTTCAGTCTGCGTGGAGGTGGGCAGGACCAGAAACCAGGGAAGGCTCACAAGGGTGATGGCACAGACTGAAGTTGGGTGGTCAGTCAGGACTTTTATGTGGCTCCTGGGGAAGGGTTCAGTTCCAGGCAGAGGAATCAACTAACATAAAGAAAAAGAGGTCGGAGGGCACAGGGAATATTTGGTTAACAATGCGCGGCGCAGTCTTCAGGGCTCTTTCTGGGGGGTGAGGCTGGAGGGTGATGGTGGACCCACCACGGAAGGACCGGAGGCTGATCCTGAGGAGCCTGGACTCTGTCCTGAGTGCACGTGAGACGTCGTGGCCACACCACGTTTGCAGAGACTCTGACCTCAGTGAAGTGGGTGTTGGGGGGAGAGGTGGAGGCTGGGGAGACCAAGGCAGAGGAGGCTCAAGTCATCCCGCCGGAAGATGGCGTGAGCGTGGGTTCCAGAGACACCTGGGGCTGCTTCCAGGTTTGTGCCAGCACACCTGGCAGAAGGGGTGGAGAAGGAAGAAAGCGTTCAGCAACCCTCTTCTTCTCCCACAGACAATTGGCTCGTAAATCTGGCGCTGATGACGTGATCGCTGTTTCCCTGGAGAGCACGCTGGCAGGCACATCCGCCTCCGTCGGGCTCTGACATGGGCTTACATCCCTGCCCCGCCCCCCCTTATTGACCTGCGACCTGAGGGGCTGTTCGTCTTTCTCAAGCCCAGTTTCTGCATTAGGAAAAGAGGTGGTTGGGAGGGTTCAAGGTGACGGAGCATGTGGGGTCCCTATTGTTAGATCATGCTGTTCTCCTTGAGACATGAGCATCTATTTTCCAGTTCCTTGATGGGGCACTGAAGTACATTTTATTAATTTTGTTTTCCCCCTTGGAAAAGAAAAAACTCAGTTGATTTGATATAATGAGATGGTTTGTATATTTTGTTTAAGAGGAGAGAAAAAGACTGCTACAAAAAGAGCTTCTGCCCCGCAGAGCAGTCCTCTTAGAGGAGGCTGCAGCCTGACGCCCTCCCTTTGTCTGCCGCCTCCCCCTGGCAGCCTAATGACATTCCTGAAGGTGGCAAAGGAGAGCTTTGGGTTGCCATGGGAACTGGGTGCCAGCAAGAATTGGAGAATTCTAGCTCTTGAAGGCTGCGGATTTATTCTCCGTTGCTCAGGGAGCAGGGTTGGCTGCAGAGATTGGGGGTGGGGTGGTGGAGATGCCGCTTCAAGTCCTGCCTCTGGCTCTGTTGGAGGCAAAGGAGGCACCAGGGGGCTGGAGCTACTGTCTGGGAGGACCCAGGGCCCTCTGGAGCAACCTCTGCCCCCGTGGTTCTGATCACATCCAAACCCAAACATCAGCAGGGAAGTGAAGGAATGAGGGGTTCTCTTTACAGCCCGTGGTCACCTAAGCCCACCCACAGCATCCTGGGAAGGCCGGGATGATTTAAGTTCCCAGTTGTCTGCCAGGACTTTGGCAGGTGCTTGTCTGAAATGCTGTCATCCCCATCATCTCCAGTTATCACCACCTGAGCCTCTTTACAGATGACCAAGCCCTTCCCGGTATGTAATTCACCAGCTCTTCACAAATTCATCCCACAAATGGAGGCATGGGTTGTGTCCATTGGACAGATACCGACATAGAGGCTCAGAGAGGCCATGTCTGGGAGCCCTAATTCTGGAAGTCTGTTACCCAGGCCCCATCAGTCTGCAGAATGGAGACAGAGCCCCCAGGGAAGAGTGGGGAAAGGCATGTAGGGTGACGAATTATTAAAGTTGCAGCCTCCACAGTGGGATATTCACTGAAGGACTGATGCCGAAGCTGAAGCTCCAGTACTTTGGCCACCTCACGCAAAGAGACTACTCATTGGAAAAGACTCTGATTTTAGGACAGATTGAGGGCAGGAGGAGAAGGGAGCAGCAGAGTATGAGATGGTTGGATGGCATCACTGACTCCATATGGACATGAGTTTGAACAAAGTCCTGAAGAGAGTGAAGGACAGGGAAGCCTGGTGTGTTGCAGTCCGTGGGGTCGCAAAGGGTCAGACACGACTTAGCAACCGAACAACCACAGTGGAAGAGGTTTAGAAGGAGTTCAGTTGCCTCAGGTATCAGCCCAAGGGGTCCCAGTAGGAATGAAGTAAAGCTCAGAGCTTTCCTACTGCTGAAACTGGCCACTATGATTCACGTTTAGGACACTGGCCATGTGTCCTCTGTCCATACATGGCTGGCACTGCAGTTTTCAGCTGCAGAACATACAGGCTCTCTGCTTTTCCCCACCGTCATCTAAAGTCTCCACACCTCACTTGCAAGAGCCTCGCTCAGAAAGTCACCATAGGGAATGGGCCGCTGTTCCACTCCACTCATGTGAGGACACAGACACTCAGAACCCCTCGCACACACACACATATTTACATACACATGGATCTTTCACACATGTTTGCACACGTGCACACACACACACACAGAGTCACACATCCCAGTCCTGCTGTGTTGAGGGTTTGCTGGGCGCCCTGACGCTGGGCACTGAGTGGTCCCGATCATTCCCGAGGCTGCTGTGTGCACACACCCTGCTTCTCCCTACACCTCTGGCCCTCACGCATCGCCCCTCTGCAAACCCTCTCCTCCAAAGAAGCCATCCAAGCATCAGTCAGCGAGGCCTCCTCAGGGGAGCACACAGCCTGGGACTCTCCTAAGTGCTCAGCCCGTCACTTAGAGCCAGGACCAAGGCTTCTGCACTGGGGTTTCTGCAAATCCGCAGGCACCCAGTGCTCCCAGAATCTCACTCACTGGCCCGGCTTCTGTATCTGCTACCCTTTGCAGACGCCCCTCACCCAGGCTGCCTGCCTCTGCTGCTGGGCTGGCTGCCCTGGAATCCTCTCATCCCCTCCCCCTGCTGGCTCAGAGCCCGGCTAAAGTTCTGTGGCCAGAAGCGGGAGAGGTATAAATTCTGGGTCACAACCCAGTAGTTACTCCGAAATCCATTTAGCATAAGAGATTAGCACTTTAAAATGGTTTGGGGTCTAACAAGAAACACAAGATTTTTAAAATTTACTAGATTGGCCAAAAAGTTCATTCGAATTTCAGATAGTACAAGAAACCCAAATGAACTTTTTGGCCAACCCAATACAAAGGCCAGTATTATGTATTAAGACTTATTTTTGTTATATTCAGACATGGATTGTGGTGTAGAGTGTGGTCTGAGAGGTTTCAAAGTGGTGGAGTTAAGTGAAAATTTATCTGCGTTTTCCCAGCTCTCATGGTCCACCTCCGGCAGCCTTGTACGGCTGCTCCCCTGGGAGTTAGCTCTGCCCACACGTGGCTGGCACTGCAGTTTTCAACTGCAGAACATACAGGCTCTGTGCTCTTCCCCACCGTCATCTGAGCTGTGCCTCAGAAGGCTTCTCCCTCCACCCACAGTCACGCACGCCCTCTGCCTCTACCCAGTTTCTCCCATGAAACCCACTCAGGGATCATCCCCTCTCTAAGATTTTTCTGCTCTTCTGTTCTTTTCCCCAAAGCCATTGTTCCTCCAGACCTGTTCACACCCTGGTCATTTTATGTCACAGTCCTTTCCTCCCACCAGACAGAATTCCAGCCAGAAACATACAAGCAGGACTTGCTAGGCACCAGGCACTTTGCAGTACAGTGAACTAACAACAGTTAACAAAGCAAAGTTAGGATCAAGTGGCAGAAACAGAATATAGACAAGTGAGCAAACCCAAAATATGGCTAAGTATCTCACAAAAATGCTATGAAGGAAAAGGAGGGATGGCTACTTTACTTCTTATTGAAATACAATTGATTTACCATGTTGTGTTGGTTTTAGGTATACAGCAAATTTAGTTATAGTCAATATATGTGTTATATATATATATTCAGTTTTATTGAGTATATATATTCAATATATATGTTATATTCAATCCATAGATATATTCACTTTCAGATTATTCTTCAATATAAGATATTGCAATATACGGAATTGAGTTCCCAGTGCTATATAGTATGTCCTTGTGGGTTATCAGTTTTATACACAGTAGTATGTATATGTACTTAATGGACAGGAGTTTGAGTAAACTCTAGGAGACAGTGAAGTACAGGGAAGCCTGGTGCGCTGAAGTCCATGAGGTTGCAAAGAGTCAGATAATGAATTAGCAACTGAACAACAGCAAAATGTATATGTTAATCCCCAACTCCTAATTTATCCCTCCCCCCTCTCCTTTTTGGTAACCATAAGTTTCTTTTATATATCTGTGAATCTATTTCTGTTTTGTAAGTTCATTTGTACTATTTTGTTTGAGATTCTATTTTTTTGAGATATAATTGATATCACTTAATATTTGTCTCTTTCTGTCTGACTTACTTCACTTAGCATGATAATCTCAGCCCATTCATGTGGCTGCAAGTAGCATTATTTTATTATTTTTTAAGGCTGAGTAATATTCCATTGTATATATGCCACATCTTTCTCCATTTAGCTGTTGAGGGACATTTAGGTTGCGTCCATGTCTTGGCTTTTGTAAATAGTGCTGCGATATGTATCTTTTCAAATTAGTGTTTTCTCTAGGAATATGCCCAGGAGTGAGATTACTGG
This sequence comes from Cervus canadensis, assembly GCF_019320065.1. Lineage (NCBI taxonomy): Eukaryota > Metazoa > Chordata > Mammalia > Artiodactyla > Cervidae > Cervus > Cervus canadensis. Next base: position 5,548,404 of record NC_057401.1, read on the forward strand.
ATCAAATGATAACTCTATTTTTGGTTTTTTAAAGACTTTCCATAGTGGCTGCACCAATTTACATTCCTACCAATAGTATAGGAGGGTTCCTTTTCTGAGGGATGAATACTTTAAATTAGGTTGTCAGACAAACTCCTAAATCTCAGGGGTTTGAGAAATAAAAATCCGTTTCTCTACCGTATCAGATCCAGTTACTAATGGAGGTGGTGGCTGTGCTCCACGCGATCGTGCAGAAACACAGGCCAATGGAGCCACGGCCTCGTCAGGATGGTGAGTCCAACTCACTGTGTGTCCACGTCCAGGGGGAGGATGGAGGTAGAAGGGGACATGTGGGAAGTTTCTAGGGGCAAGGGCTGTCTACAGCACACATAGCTTTCCATCACATTTTGTCTTACAACACAGTCAGATGGTTAGTCTGCTAGGGCTACTGGTACCACAGACTGGGCAGTTTAAACACCAAAAATTTACCATCTCTTAGTTCTGGAGTCTAGAAGTCCAAAATCAAGGTGTTGGCAGGGTTGGTTCCAGCTCAGGCTGTGATGGAGAATCTGTTCCATGCTCGGCTCATGTTCCATGCTCCACGTTCTCATCTCTTAGCTTCTTCTGGTTTGCACGCAATCTTTGATGTGCCTTGACTTGTGGCAGCATCACTCAGTCACTGCCTTCATCTTCCATGTGGTATTCTCCCTACATGTGTGTCTGTGTTCAAATTTCCCTTTTTAATAAGGATACTAGTCATGTTGGGTTAGGGGACCACCCTACTTCAGTTTAGCCTCATCTTGACTAATTACATCAGTAATGACCCTATTTCAAATAAGGTCACACTCTAGGGTATGGAAGTTAAGACTTCAACATAATTTTGGGGAGGCATCATGCATGTGGCATGTGGGATCTTAGTTTCCCAACTAGGGATTGAATCCATGACCTCTGTGTTGGGAGCTTGGAGTCTTAACCATTGGACCACCAGGAAAGTTCCCTCAACATGCAAATTTTAATAGATTATAATTCAACCCAGAAAGCGTGGTAACACCTAATTGCAAAGGAGGCTGGAAAATGTGACTCAGCTGTGCACCCAACAAGAAAAAGAAACTGGTTTGAACAGTTGGCCGTCTCCATGACACCACGGAAGGTTTGGAGTAGAGGAGTGACCAGATCTAATGTTCAGGAGTGCATTCAAGGGCAGGAGCTCATGTAGAACCGTCCCCAAATCTTCCTGCACCATCCAGATGTCTTGGTTGGGATAGGTGCTCAGTGAGAGTCTGTTGAACTGAACTGGATTCAGAGTTTACTTATAGATAGGGAGGGAGCAGGTGGTACAGAGTGAGAGGCTGGGGTTTATAAGCTGAGTGGGTAAAACGATTCAGAAACTAAAGCTGTGTGTAATAAGCTCATATGTGATGACTGCTTGATGATTCTGGCTGGAAATCCAAGCCAATTCTGCCGACTCTCACTGAAGCCTAAAGGAAACACCTACAGGCTGAAAAGTCACTCTGCAAATTTGCTCTTGGTATCTCTCTTGCTGAGCCATCCCCAGATGAGGACAAGGGGATTTGGGTTTAGAACAGACAAACATTTCAATTTCCAACATCTTAGAGATCCAGCTCCCCACCAGGCCCATCTTGCGAGTGCAGAGTCAGGAAGAAACAAGATTTTTCATGGCTAGGGGTCAAGAACCCGTTGGTGGAGGATGGATTTGTTGCCTGCTCTCCTAAGATGATGAAAGAGCAGGATGGGTATCAGTGAAAGATCTGTGGTTGACTTCCTGCCTGGGAAGCCCTCATGTAAGTCAAACAGGCAACTCTGAGTATCTTGAGGACCCTCCAACATCCAGCTGAAAGGCTGCGTTCTCCCCAGTGTAGAGCAAGAACAGTGCCATTGCCTGAGGGTTTCATATATGCCAGAAACTGGACTAAGTATACGTTGACTGGCTGAATCTTGAAAGCATCATTTGTTGTTATTTTCTCCATTTCACAGGAGAGGAGCCTGAACATCCAAGTGGTACTGTGACTTGCTCAGGGTCATGTATCAGGGATTCAAACCCAGCCCTGGCTGCGTCTTTACTGTAGCACTTCCTGTGATCACCCCAGGGGATCTCTTCTGCCTTGGGCTTCTGTCCCAGGAGATTGTCAAATATGGTGACTGGGAGCACCCCAATTCATCAGACCTCCTGGGTTTGAATCCTGGTCCCTCTGCATCTGTTGGGCCAGCAACTTCACCCCTTTAAACCTCAGTTTCCTCATCTATCACATGGGCATCATACTAGTAATTATGCTTCAAAGGGCTATGAGAAGCATTCATTTAACTTGGCACAGTACCGAGCACATAGCCAGTGCTAAAAAATAACTATTATTATTAACAGGTGATTATTGCTAGCTCGTGCACACACTGACTTCCAATTTCCATCTAAAATTCTACCTCCTCAGAAATGTCTGACCATCTGTAATGAATTTGCCAGTCCTTCTGGCAAATCAGACTATATTCCTGAGTGTGCTTGTCACATGTCTCACTCATGTGTGGTTTATTAATCCCTTTTACGCCTTCCTCCCTCTTCCATTCCTCCACTCGCATGCTAGGATGCAAAGTCCAGGGGCAGATCTTCCTCGTCCAGCCCTCTCTCTCCGGGCCCAGCACAGTGGCTGGCATGTGGTGCTTACCCAATAAATATGTGTCGAAAATTGAATGACTGCTAAGCTCTGTGGCCCTGGCAATGTCATTGTCCTCCTCCCAACATGAGTCTTGTCACTTGTAAAACAAAGAGTTAGTATCACTCAGGGAAATGCCTTCCAAGCCTGATGACCTTGAATCTCAGCTACCTCCTGCTCCGGGGCCCTGTAAGTCCCTAAGTGTAACACAGGCTCAACCAGTGTGACTTCCCACCAGCTAAAGTCCGTGGCAAAAATCATTGTCAGACCTAGTCTTTGACTCCCAAAGGGAGGTCTGGTCCCCACTTGAACCACACTGCCTCCCTGTGGTTAAGCAGAAGTGGAGAAGAATACATAGAAACAGCAGCTGCCATGCAGTGAGCACTTACAGGATGCTCCAGGCTGAAAGATTAGCTTGTCGATGACAACCCCCCCGAGAGAAAGCAGAGCAGCCACGGTTTACAAATGAAGAAACGATGACTTTCTGAGTTGACACCACCTACAAAGGGCAGGGGCTGTGGAAGTGTGCTGCGAGTCTAACTGTGGGGGCTCAAATCACAGCTCTCGGTTTGCTGGCTGTTCTAGCCACTCACTGACTCAGTTTTCTTCTCCGCAAAATGGGGGAATGTTAACACCAATTCTATGGGATTGTTGTCAGGACTAGGCATTTTCAGCCATAGAAAGGGCTTAGCCCAGCCCTATGCCATCAAAGGTTGCATCAGTCACCACCGTGATGTCTTCACTCAGATATCATAGATCTCAGGCTACTATGGCAAAAAGACCGTCGACTGGATGACTCAGACAACAAACATTTCTCACTGTTCCGGAGGCTGGTAAATCCAAGACCGAGATGCTTGCAGATTTGGTATTTGGTGCTTTCTGGTTCATAGATGGCCAACTTCACGTGGCCGAAGGGCCCAGGAGGAGCTCCCTGGGGTCCCTTTAATAAGGACGCTAATTCTATTCATGATGACTCCACCCTCATGACCTAGTCACCTCCCAAAGGCCCCACCTTCTAATACCACCACCCTGGGCTTTGGGATTTAGCACGTGTTTGGGTGGCTCAGAGGTTAAAGCGTCTGCCTGCAATGCGGGAGACCTGGGTTCAATTCGTGGGTTGGGAAGATCCTCTGGAGAAAGAAATGGCAACCCACTCCAGTATTCTTGCCTGGAGAACCCCATGGATGGAGGAGCCTGGTGGGCTACAGTCCACAGGGGTTGCAAAGAGTCGGACATGACTGAGCGACTTCACTTTTCACTGGGGAGGACACAGCATTCAGCATCAAGACTGCTCACTTAACCAACGATTCTCAAAATGAGGACCAGGACCAGGAGCGTCAGCATCACCACTGGGGAACTTGTTAGAAAGGCAAATTCTCGGGCCCCACCCTGAACTCGCTGAGGGGTATGGCCCAACCACTGTGTGAACAGCCTTCCAGGCAAATCTGATGTGCGTTCAAGTGTGGCAATTTGCTCTTCCCCACTGCCTCCCTGCGCAGAAGAATTAAGACTTGAGGTCATATTTCACTGTCGATTATAAGACAAACCATTATTCCAGATATCACTAAGATGGAAAGAACACTTTCAACAAAATTACAAGGCAGTCTTTTCTCACCACGGTGATTATAAGACATGATTATTTCAGAGATGTTAAAATGTGAAAAGAAAATTGCATCCTAGCATCAATGCGATTTAGTGTTAAGAATATCAGAAGGTGAGAAGCTACTTTGTCCTCCCCTGTCCTGTCCCGTAGTTCAAAGCCCTGACTGCATATTACACTAACCTGGCTGACATTAGAACTTAAATATCCAGTGCCAGGCTGGCACCCAGGCCAGTCTCACCTGCATCTCTGGGGCTGGGACCCAGTAGAGCTGAAAGCTCCCAGGTGACTGCGGCATGCAGCCAGGGCTGGAATCCATAGTTTTTGGTCAAATTTCTACCCTCACCGACTCTATGCAGAGATGCAACCAAGCTTCCTGGTTTCTAAACAAATGAAACCCTGCCGCCAACCAGCCCCATCAGTGTCCTTCCCTTCAAGGGGAAATTCAATTTTACATTGAATAGACCATGGCATGGAAGAGTCCAGTTTCCATTTCCGGACTTTCTGCCAGAATCTGAAGGTTCCCCCAAAACGTCCCCCACCTCTAGTAGCTTAGGGGTCACAAGTCTCATTTATGCTGTTCTAGATCCTGACCTGGGGAGTCTTTCTGTTTGAAGGCTATAAATTCTCCTTCTTGAAGTGCTGGTGGCTAGGCTGAACCCCAGCAAGAGTCCAAAAGTCAGGACTGAGAACTGGGAAAGGGCAGGCATGGTACACAATCAGTGAAGTCTTGAGGTATTCTCCCCCGGGACAGAGAAAATAAGAGGGAAAGTTTCCTGGGCAGTTACTAAGAGCCAGAGGCTCTGCTGTCTGCATGAGATTTCACTTCATGCTCATTCTACGAGGTAGATTTTATTCCCTTTTTTATCGAAGAAGAAACTGAGAGTCAGAAAGGGGCTAGAACCTCAAGATCACAGCACGGAGTGGGGCCAGGATCTGGATTCAAGAGTGTCTGAGTCACGCAAAGACTTGGAGAATGAATTTATGGTTATCATGGGGGGAAGGGTGGGGGAAGGGATCATTAGGGAGTTTGAGGTGGACATGTGCACACTGCTATATTTAAAATGGATAATCAAGAAGGACCTACTATGTAGCACGTGGAATGTTGCTCACTGTTACATGGCAGCCTGGATGGGAGGGGAGTTTGGGAGGAGAATGGATACATGTATACCTATTGCAGAATTTCTCTGATGTGAACCTGGAACTATCGCAACAGTTAATCAGCTGTACTCCAATATAAAACAAAAAGCAAAAAAAAAGGAAAAAAGATTGAGTCTATATGGATGCTTCCTTCTTCCCTGGGCCTTCAGTTTCAGAACCTGGAGCCAAATCAGGGCTCAGGAATTTCCCATGTTACTTTAGGTTAAGATGCAATCAGTTCAGTTCAGTCGCTCAGTCGTGTCCAACTCTTTGCGACCCCATGAATCGCAGCATGCCAGGCCTCCCTGGCCATCACCAACTCCCAGAGTTCGCTCAAACTCATGTCTGTTGAGTTGGTGATGCTATCCAGCCATCTCATCCTCTGTCGTCCCCTTCTCCTCTTGCCCCTGATCCCTCCCAGCATCAAGGATTGGAGTTTCAGCTTCAGCATCAGTCCTTCCAATGAACACCCAGGATTGATCTCCTTCAGGATGGACTGGTTGGATCTCCTTGCAGTCCAAGGGACTCTCAAGAGTCTTCTCCAACACCACAGTTCAAAAGCATCAATTTTTCGGCACTCAGCTTTCTTCACAGTCCAACTCTCACATCCACACGTGACCACTCGAAAAACCATAGCCTTAACTAGATGGACTTTTGTTGGCAAATTAATGTCTCTGCTTTTTAATATGCTGTCTAGGTTGGTCTTAACTTTCCTTCCAAGGAGTAAGCGTCTTTTAATTTCATGGCTGCAATCACCATCTGCAGTGATTTTGGAGCCCCCCAAAATAAAGTCAGCCACTGTTTCCACTGTTTCCCCATCTATTTGCCATGAAGTGATGGGACCGGATGCCATGATCTTAGTTTTCTGGATGTTGAGCTTTAAGCCAACTTTTTCACTCTCCCCTTTCACTTTCATCAAGAGGGTTTTTAGTTCCTCTTCACTTTCTGCCGTAAGGGTGGTATCATCTGCATATCTGAGGTTATTGATATTTCTCCTGGCAATCTTGATTTCAGCTTGTGATTCCTCCAGCCCAGTGTTTCTCATGATGTACTCTACATATAAGTTAAATAAGCAAGGTGACAATATACAGCCTTGACGTACTCCTTCTCCTATTTGGAACCAGTCTGTTGTTCCATGTCCAGTTCTAACTGTTGCTTCCTGACCTGCATATAGGTTTCTCAAGAGGCAATAGAGGCTAATATTTATGTGCTACTCTGGTCTAGTATTTTATGTGTCATCTCATTTAGTCCTCACAATAATCCTGCCAATTAGTGTTATTCCCATTGTACAGATCAGAAAACTGAGTCTTAGAAACCAGGCAGTGGTTCCCTGTTACTCCTGGGACCCCGCTTGGGAGGAATGAGGATCCTGATGATAACACCGTGGGGGATGTTTTGCCAAGAACTTGAACTCCTCAAGAGCAGGGATGAGTCTGGTCTGTCTCTGCACTCCCAAACCTCAGGACAGGGCTTTCTCCAGAGCAGAGGCTCAGAAAAATTAGAAAGCACAGTGTCCTCCGGGAAAGTATTCTGTGATCTGAAGAGTGTCAGACAAATGCTAGCTGTCATTATTTTTTATTTAAGCAATCATGCAATTGTCTGGAGCAAATTTGAAAATGGGTGCCCTGAAGATTTTGTTGCCTTGCTGGAAACTCAGAAAATTTCATGTAATAATACCCGTCTCTGGTTTCCCTAGAAAACTGGAAAGCTCTGGCAACTCTAAAATCACTTTGTTCATGACAGTGATCAGATAGAAACCAGGCAAAGCTGCCTCATCTGCTGGGTGGTGGGAGGGCAGTCAGCAGTTTACCAGGGGCCCCACCAACTCCTGTCACCTCTCATCCAGCAAGCTTCACTGTTCATGTCCCCAGTTTAGTCTCTGAGGGAACTGGGAATTGTGACCTCTGCTTTGGGGCTGAAATTGCAATGACAGTAATGAATGCATGTTGAAACTGGCCTATTAAATGGGCAGAGCTGGAAAAAACAGCAGCTCCTCCAGAGGTCAAAGCCACATTGACTGGTAACTGGTCAGGAACCAACACTGGTGCAAATAATCAGTAACTTTTTTTCAACCAGATGTGCAAGCATCACCTGTGAATGGTGGGCTGGATCATCCGTGACCTTAGGGTCCCAGGAACAGCACTCTGCGAGCTGTCAGAGAAACGTGAACACTGTGCAAAGGTGAGCGAAGGGCCCAGGGTGCCAGGGGAATCGCTTTGCTCGTTTATGGTCAGAGTGATTTTGTGCAGTCTTGCAAGCAAGGTTTAAAAGAACTGAGTGAAAATATTCTTGCACAGTAAAACACCTTTCTTGCCCCTGCAGCAAAAGGAGTGAGGCCATAAAAACGCTGTTCTGACCAGGTCTGCAGGTAAATTTCAGTCTCTGAATAAGCATTCCTTCTTTCCTCAAAAGTGATGGTTTAAGTAAAAGGAACACTCAGAGCTTCCAAGAGCTGTGAACGTACTGAGTGTTCATCTTTTCTCACAACAACCCTTTGAGGAAGGAGCCCTGGATCCCATTTTGCAGAGGAGGAAGCTGAGATTCAGAGAGACAGTTATTTGCCCAAGATCACACAGCAGGGAGGCCACATAGAAGGAATGGAAACATAGTCATTAGTGGGGGTGGGGAGACTTGGCCCTGCTACCTGATCCTAAGGATGGGATTCCCCCTGGTTCCTTCCTCTGTTCTTCAGTCTGGCAGCGATGGGGGATGGGGCAAGGGTCGTGAGGCCTCATTCATACCCTTAGTTTCCCAGAATTCATTCCGCATTCCTGACCTTCCTAAAGTCCTCTGCTCAGCACCTGCCCATCCATGGCTAGCCTGACTGTCCACCTTCCAGACTCACCACACTACTGGGGGACATCATCGTGTTTGCTGCCCGCTTGAGTCTCCACTTCCTGGCGTTGAAAGAATGAGTTCATTGTTTCCTGTAAATGATTCCAAACTTGGAGATCTCCCTGGCTCCTTTTCAATCTATCGCTTGTTGGGTTACAGGGACATATGTTTCTTTACAGTCTTCTTCCCCCTCACCTGCATCCTCTGTGCCCTGCCCAGGTGGGGGCCTTTCTCACCTGGGACCATTTATAAGCATCCACATGCAGCCTCACTTCACTCAGCCTGTCCTCCACCATGCGGGGTCACAGTATTTTGTCATCTGAAGTCACAAAACCTTTCAAAGGTCGCTGAAGTCAGAGGTTACGGTCAAATGCTTTTGGGTGACTTTCACAGCCTTGGTGATCTAGTTCTTGGCTTCCAGCTTCCAGATCTCTCCCACCTACGTGAGCTCTAGCCTCCTGCAAATTTGGACTCTGTGCTATTTTCTAGGCTAGTTCTGAGTGGTCCTGCTTTTGAGCTTGGCTTTTGCACTGTTCCCTTGAGGGAGGAAAGGAACAGGCCGAGCTGACTCCATCTTGAAAAAGAAGGAAACTCCATCTCGCACTTTCAGTGAGCCTTGGAGTGTGTGCCTGGTAGCCATGGGGATAATATACCTATGGCCAAACTGGCTTCCTGTGCTGGGAAACACCAGGTTCCATACCAAGATTTCCTGTCGCCAAAAAGAATGAAATACTCCCCTATGTAGTCAATCACCTCTGTAATCTTTAGGACACCCATTGGTGTAGGCAACAATGTATAACCGGCTAACACTTCTGATTATGAATCATGGCTGTAACCTGACTGTATCTCCCTTTAACACTTTCCAGGCTAGGTTTAAGGAATATGGGGATGTGGGCTTGAGCAGTACACTTAAGGTATGTAAGGTTTTCACAAAAGTAGGTCGGGGAGGAGGCTAAGAGGAGACTCTGCCTTGGGCCTGCCGGTGTAATAAACTGCACTCCACTATCTGCACTGTCCTTCTGAGTTTGTTTCCCAGAAAGCGTGGCTACAACACCTCTGCTTAGATCTCCTTTTCCAGCCAGTCCTGGACCAACAGAACCACTTTTGTTCTTCATGGTGAGTCTTAAAATTCCTTCTTTAAAAGCTCCTCCTCCCTCATCTATGGAAGGCTGCATTGGGAGGGCTAAATTTATAGGATGTCAACCTCAGCTTTGCAGTCTGGCTCTGGAAATCACTTTCCTGGGCAGCGGTTCTTCCATCAGTGATGTTGTCATAACAGCTCCTAGGATTTGGGGAAGGATAAGATGGTTCTGGTAAAGGTTGAGCTCATGTTAGGCCCTCAGAAGGGCAGTAGTTGCCTTCTCTCTGGTGTTCTTAAACTACCGAACACTCTATAACTTGCTCAATAGCTAAGTCAGGGTGGGGAGTAGGTGCATTAATCAGAAATATCTTGGTGGTTAGTGACAGCAACTCAACACAAATTGACTTATAGCAAAAAATAAATGTATTGGTCCAGGCAAATAAGAAGTCCAGGAGTAGCTTCAGGCACAGCTGGATCCAGGGCATTAAATGATGTCACCAAGTTGTTTTCTTTCTCCTACTTGTCTTTTCTCTCTATCTCTTTCCATTGTTTTCCTTGGGCTTTTTTTTTTTTTTTTTGGCTTTCTACTTAGTCTCTTCCCATTAAGGGGATCCCACATGGCCCCCACTAACTTAGCAACCATAACAGGAAAAAAGAGTCTGTTTTTCAAAAGTTCCAGCCAACAGTCCCAGGACTCACTCTTACCCGCACTGGCTGGGTCACAGGTATATCCTGATCCAGTCACTGCCCAGGACCACGCCTGAAGCAGAGAGATGTGGTCAGAGCCACAGGGACTGAGGATGGGGAAGGGCTGGTCTCCAGAGCAACACCAGGGCCCTGGGGCCAGATGGAGGGAGGGGGACGGGCAGGCAAAGACAGAGGCCCGCCCAGCGGACGGAAGCCGCGTCCACGTGCAGTTAGTTACTCCCACAGACAGTTGTGCAAGAATGCCCCGGTGCCCTCCTGTCCCCTCTGACCCCGTGAGGGGAAAGGCCTGTACTGCTACCTCAGTTCCCTCAGGGTCCCCTGGGCCGTGCCTCTCCCAGTCTGTTGTGACAGCCTCCTAGCCACCCCATTGCTCCCCCTTTCCCTCCCCACTTATATCCCCACCTCCTGGGGCCTAGTTCAGAGGAACTTCGTCCTGGGTTCTCGCTTTGCTGGTCACTCACTCATGGTGCAACCTTAAGCAGATGACTGGGTACTCTGACACACTTCTTTCTTTGTCCACACATTGAGAGCTCCAATAAGAAAACGGCCAGTTATCCGACACTCTGTAAGGAAACAATAATCAGAGTGGTTCACGTTTACTAAGTGCGCATTCAGGGCCGAGCGCTGATTACTTGCTTTCCACATACAATCTCACTGAATCCTTCCCCTGAGCCTATGATAACAACCTCCCGTCTGTAGATGAGAAAGCCAAGCCCCCAAAGGCCGGGCACCTGGATCCAGGCTGCACAACTAGCCGATGCTAAGGCTAGAATTCTAACCCCACCTGTGTCTGTAGATTACATTCTTAATTCCCATAGCCATTTGTTCAATAAACATTTATTAAGCTATTACTGGGTATCAACCATTGTTTTAGATGCTAGAGAAAACCCACACAAATCTGTACCCTCATATAATTTATGTTCTAGTGGGAAGAAGTAGCATTAATAAGTGAGTTTTAAAATACATTTGTGTATGTTGTGAGAATGTCAATGGATGGAGCATGTGGTAAGAATCTGAGGGTGGCCTCTAGGAGGTGAGAGCAATGCCCAGGCAGCAGCCAGCAAGAAGGAGGTGGTGGAGAAAGGGAAAGGGGAAGAGGAGAAAGTGGCGGAGGAGGAGATGGAGCACATGGATTTCTGGGAGAAGAGAGGTTTTGGCTAAAGGGAGCAGTGAACTAAGAAAGCATGAGTGGTAACCACGTCTCTTAGTTGGAGTCTTTCCTCCCAGCCCACTGGCCCTCGCTGCCGCATCAGGCTCCAGCTATCGGGGGTCATTTCCTTCTCAGGCACAGCGGCCACCGGCCCCCACGTCCAGCTGGCCTGAGGCTGCAGGCGGTTCAGAGCCAGTCCAGCAGCAATGCCGTGAGCTGTCGGGCGGATTGGGACGAGCGCAGGGTGAGGGTCAAACTTAATTTCCTTGCTTCAGGCTCTGCCCTCACCCCACTCCAAAATAGTGCGCCGGTATCTCTCTGTGGACATTAAGCTCAGAGGGCGTGGGGCTGTCCTGACACCCTGGCAGGCTCCCAGGTGAGTCTCACCACCAGTATCCTCCCGCTCCAAGCCAGGGGGAGACCAGGCCTTTTTGCACAATTAAGATGTTTCTGAAGACATAATTCACCTTGAGGCACCACTGATGTTTCCTCTCCTCCTGGCTCAGTGGGCTTCTTCTGTTCAAGGTTTTCCTTTGTCACGAGAAAGGCAGCAGGATGGGCACCCCCTCTTCTGAGCCTTGGGGTCACCTCTGGCAAGGCAGCCCCACGGACACTGCCGGAAGGATCACTGCAGCCCCACCCCACCAGCTCCACACCCACAGCACCAGAGCCTGCCGCAACAGGCCGTCACGCTTTGTTTCTGGTAGAAATGAGCAAAAGGAGAATTTCCGAGTCTGAAAGAAATGAGAGACTCAGAGAATCACAGTTTTCCCCAGCCTTGGCTAGTCTCTTCTGGAAGTTTGCCCAGCATGGCTTAATTACGCCGGTGCCATTCAGCCGCAGCCGGCGGTGGGGCTAGGGGTGGCCAATCCGCCCACGGAGGACACGACAGGCTTCCAGAAGGAAGGAGGCTGGGATCACCTGTTCCAGGAGGGTTTCTAAAGAGGAGTTTGTTAATTCAGAAACCCAGCCTCCTCTATTCAAAGTTCCTGAATGTGAACTTAATGCCTGAAGAATAAAACTCATACTCTCTGGCCCTTTTGAAGTCCTTTGTGAGGGGGCTCTGGGGCCCCTGTACGTCTTTCCAACCCACCCTCTCATTCTGTGGTCAAGCAACAGTGGGCCTACCTGATATCATGGCAACGTTGTTGTTCCATCACTGAGAGATCTGCCCAAGAATCCCCATTCATCCGTTAAGTTCAACCTCAAATGTTCCTTTCCTCTGGGAGGCATTCCTGGCCTCCAAATGGTGAGGCCCTTTGCTGTGAGCTCCTACTGCAGGGGATTGTAATGACTCACACACCTTGTATTCAATGCAAGTCTTTTAGTTGCAAGGATCAGAAGCCCAATACTGACTGGCCTTAATGCAAGGAGCACCACCTTCAGACATGGCTTAATCCAGGCGCAAATGTAAGATCAATGAGAAGTGGCTTCAAGTTTTGTTGGGCTCATTCTTGCATAGCCACCCATAACTTTAAACTTCTATTGCACCAGACAAGCAATATCTTTAGGAAAAGAAAATTATTTTTCCCAAAAGTTACAGAAAAAAATCTCAAGACTGGTGCTTGCTGGCTCAACTTGGTCAGGTGCCTGAACTGATCCAACTACTGTAACTTCAAATGACCAGGTGACAATCACATGCCTGTGCTGGGAGGATGCAGGCAGTGCTACTGAGCCCATGGCTCTGAGCAAGGGGAAAGGGAAGCTTCTCCAAAGGAAGACCAAGGGCTGAGACCCAAGAGAGGAAGGTTGGATGCTAGACAGGAAGCAACCGCAGCAACAGCCACAACTTGGTACCCATCAAAATCCGTTTCCCCTGCCAGACTCTGAATATCTTGGGGCACTGCCCCAACCAGGTGAAGTGATAATGCAGAGCAGAAACTGGTGTTCACAGAGAGAAAGGCACTACATAGAGTGTCTCTGAACATGGGTATCCCTAGAAGCCTGGCTCTACCATGACTAAGCTGTGTGACTTCAGGCAAGTTACCCAGCCTCTCTGTGTCTCAGTTTTTTCATGTGTTAAAATGGTGAAATACTAGTTAATGTGAAAGGTTGTCATGGAAAGAAAAACAAGGTAATGTGTATTGAAACTTTTTATAAATATTAAAGAGATAGTCTCATTTTTTTTCTTATCTAAAATGTCTGTGTGCTATCACCAACCATGTGACTTTACAAAAGAGAGAAACAAAATACGTGCAAGTGAAAGGATTAGTCCCTCAGTCGTGTCTGACTTTTTGCGAACCCATGGACTGTAGTCCTCCAGGCTCCTCTGTCCATGGGATTCTCCAGGCAAGAACACTGAAGTGGGTTACCATGCCCTGCTCCAGGTGATCTTTCCATCCCAGGGATTGAACCTGGGTCTCCCGCATTGCAGGCAGATTCTTTACCATCTGAGTCACCAGGGAAGCCCAAACATAGCCTGATATAAAATCAAAACATAGCCTGATATGAAAATGCTCAAATGTTACTAAATCTCCATTTTGGTTTATATACTAAGGCTGCAAGCATTGGCAAGATAATTTTAATTTCACTCATTCACATGTTCCTTTAGGAATGTATTCACTCAAATGTTGATGGTCTGTGCAAGCTAGGTTAGTGTCAAAATAGGCATTGGGGATGCAGAGGTCAGCCAAATTGTCATTGTGCCTGTCCCCATGATGATGCTTATAACCCATAAGAGATATAAACAAGTAAATACTGGAATAAAGTAACTCCAGATGATGCTATTCAGCACTTGCTACCTGAGGAAAAGAAAAGAGAGCCTGAGGCAGATTGGCCTGGGGTGTAGGGTGGAGTGGGGATGTGGGGACCACTTCAGCTAGATGGTCAGGGGAGGCCTGGAAGGAGGACATTTGAGCCAAGAAGAAGGAGCGAGGTGTGGAGGATTCAGAGCAGGGCATTACACCCTGAGGGTCTAGCAAGGGTCAGAGTCCAGGGGCAGTGCTGTTTGCCGTGTTTAAGGAATAGAGAGCTGGCAGGGGTGGGAGAATCAGGTGGTTCCAGCGGAGTCCCATCCAGGCGAGCTGGGTCACTTGGCACCCACCCCTACTCGGAGGCAGGAAGGGACTTGCCTTCTGTCGTAGAGGTGTGGCATCTATTGGAGGGTTTTAACCTAAGGAGAAATGATCGGATTTATACAGGGACACTTTATTAATTTTTTTTTTCCCCAAAGTCCTGTCACTTCGCTTCATCTGGAAACTAGAGCAGGGAGGAGACAAGAGAAAGGGCAAGAGCCCCACCCCCTCATCTCTCACTCTTCACAGGAGCCTCGCGGTTCATGAAGCTCTCTTACACCTGTCACCTCATCTTAACTTCATGCAGCCTGGGGGAACCAACACAGAAGCGGATCAGCTCCTTGAAGCTCCCAGGCACACTGGACCTTCGGACTCCACCAGCCTCTACTCCAATGTGCCCATGATTCCCTGTCTACCTACTCCATTCCCAGGACCTGCTGCCCCCCAGCGCCCTGGCTCCATCAGGGGGGACCCTCCCAGCAGCCTGGTTAATCTTACTTCTGCGCTCATCCTCCTGTGTTATATGTAGTGGAGGAAAACACTCTCCTCTACGTTCTTAAGCTCCCTGCTTGGGTCTGGCTGTTACCTGGACAAAGACAGATCAACAGGGGTAAACGTCCGGGAACATCCAGCAGGGAATGAAGACCTGAAGAAGTGGCCAGACAGCAGGAAGCATCTCTATCTTTTTGACAAAGAAGCAATTGAAGTGTTGCGAGGATAGAGGTGTTGCCACGTGTTATTATGCTAAGCAATGCTTGGCATAAGTGGTGAAGAAGTAGCTAGGATGACAAGGATGAATTTAACACGGTTGTTTATACAGCCAGCTCCACTCCAAATTCCCTGTATCTGGGGGTAAAAATGTCTTCCTTCCTCCTGATACGGATGGTACCTTTCACACAAGAGTTTCATGGCCTATTTCAGAGAAGACCTATTTCAGAGAAACCTTCAGAGAAGAAGGTTTCAGAGAGAACTTTCTGTATCTGCTGTTTTCTCAAACTCCTTCAGCTCAATGTATTCAAAATGCGATGGTGCCGTATTTCAGAGTGACATGTCCCGAACCCCACCATGTACAATGGGCTATGTTCACTTCCATCTCCCCTGGTACACTGGGGTTTTCCTTGTGGGCCCAGTGTGATTCCAAGGAGGAAGGACAGCGAGTCAGATCAGGAAGGTGAGGTGATGACAAGACCAGACTGGAGTGATGCGGCCACACCCCAAGGCGTGAGGGTGGCCTCCGAAAGCTGCGAGAGACAGAACAGATTCTCCCCCGGGGCCTCCAGGAGGAGCCGGCCGGGCCTGCTCCTTCCTGGCTTTAGCCCCATAACCCTGACTTCGGATTTCTGGCCCCCAGAACTGTGAGAGAATACAATCATGTCATCTTAAGCCACCAAGTTTAGAGTAATTTCTTACAGCAGCCATAGGAAATGAATCCACCTCCCATGCTCCTGGTTCTAGAAGTGGGCTTTTTGTAATGAGAAAAATGGCCTTACAATTCACCAAAAGGTCAAGATCAGAGACATGACTCTTTTAAACCACCTCTTTTTCTGTTAGCGCTAGTGCTTTGCATTTCCAGTCCACTGCTGGAGCAGTAACAGCGGGCAGTTCCAGACGTAGCCAGAGTCTCCACCTCGCCTGCGTGCCAGTGATGGGAGGAACCGTTATCACTGGACTGGGCTGGCTAGTAGCTTCTACTTTGCAGAAACCACACATAAAACCCCCCACACTAAAACCACACGGAATCAGATAAACTGCAGGAGACTCAGGGCCATGGGCAGCAGCCCCGGACATCCCTTAACCATTCCCAGAGAGTCGATAGGGACACATCTTAGCTGGCCTCCAAGCCTAGACGCCAAGCCCCAGAGAAGACGGAAGGATCAAGGTGAGGTCTGCAAGACCCTCCTAGCTGAACAAAGCTGCCTGGACCACAGCCATCTCTTCCTTCATGTCTGCTATTTCTGTCCTCTTATTTAAAGTACCAGAGCCTCTCTTGTTTCCATGGCAGGGATTTGTGAGGGAGACTACTGCTTTTGAGAGAAGCCCTAGTGGGGAGGGAGGGGCTGGAGACCTACACCCATTCCCACCAATGGATACTTGCTTTAGGGGCAGAGGTTAGGTTGCTTGCAACGTTGTTGGTGAGGTTGGGAGGCCAGGCTGGGGTTGTTTGTGTTTCCAGGCAGAACCACTTCAGGGCTTTAAAGCCGCATGTGGGAAGGCAAGGGGGAGACCACCTGGAGGCCTTGCTCTGTTGCCATCAGGGCTGAGACACATTCCAGCATCACTGGTGGAGAAGAAGTCCTCCTCCAGGGGCCCAGCTCTTCCCACCCCCTCTTACTTTCTGGCTGAATTTGTAGCAGCCCCAAGAGTGAGGCCTGGAACTTTAAAGGAGTCAGGAGAGACCTCTGCTCAGCAGGGCCCTGCCACAGAGGGGCTCCTGCAGGGGGATGGCCTTTCAGGGCTGTGTGAGAAGACAGCTTCCTGTGGTGCCCAGAGGGAGACATCCCACGTGATTTCCAGAAGGGAAGGTGTGGAAAGTCACAGCCGGAACAAACAGGTCTCTACACTGGATTAATAAGATGGGGACAGGAGACAACCTTCCCCATCTGGGGCAATAATCTCTGTAGGGAAATCAAGCAGATGTCAGGCACGGCTGGTTCTAAGCTGGCATGCTGTCAACTGGTTATCCTTACACACATACACACACACACACACACACACACACACACACAGAGCAAATTCTGTGAAGTGAATGAAGGGCTTTTGTTTTGGATGGATGTGGACTTGGAGTTTAGTGAATAGAACTGAGGGTGAAAACAGAGGGAGAAAACCTAGGAATTCTGAGAGTTTGGATAGGGAGGAGTCAACAAAACTTTGGCAAAGGAGAAAAGAGAAAGAGAAATGGCAAAAGGTGGCCTGGGATGTGATCTGACTCCTTCCTGTGACCTTCAAGTGGTCAGTAAAATCCACAAAAGTGCAACAAATGTGTACTGACGTTGTGGTTGGGACTCGTGAACCTGTGAGGAATTTTGAGGGCCGTTGTCCACACGTAAAGAAGACTGCTAGTGTTGGCTTGTCAATTCTAGGATGGCAGGGCCAATGTCATTGTCATCAGATGCTGCTGGGAACCGTAGTTTTTAGCTGGGGCTTTGCCAGATCCCATAGTCAGTGTTCCATTCCTGGGCAGAAGGGGAGATTGGCGGTGGCAGGTACCCAGCGGTTCCCGAACCGGGGTGAAGGAGCAGTGTAGGCCTGGGGGGTATATGATGGTATGTGGACATGCCCTGGGTGAAATGGAGCCAGGAAGGAGAAGAGACCAAACAAGAGAGGCCCTCAGGGAATTTGCAGAAATCCAGGGAAGACCCTAAACTTCAGTTTGAGTCAGTATTCCCCAGGATTTGAGCAGCACGAAGACTGCCATGACATGGTTACCCAAGTGTAACCTGGCTTTGCACAAATGACTTTTCCCCTTTGCCAGCCTCAGTTTTCTTGTCTTTAAAATGGTGATAATCCTTACCCTATGAGATTGTCTGAGGCTTAAATGGGATGATGAATGCCAGTGCTTAGTCCAACGTCTGACATCTAGCAGACAATGGTTTCCCATTCTTGGACGTGGCTTTCTGAGCTGGACCTATATCCTTTGTTGCCTCCCCTCATCCTTGAGGAGAGGATGTTCATGGAGGAGGGCTCCTCCCAAGACTGCTTGGTCTACGTAAAGTCTCATCTCAAGGGCCGAGGTTGTGGCTGCTGTGAATTGCTTTCCCGAAGACCTTGCTGCTGTCCTCAATAATCGCACTGCTGGACCCCCATGTGTGCTGCAGGCTACACTGAGAATACTTCTTCCCAAGGGAACTGAGGAACACTCAACTTTACAGATCCCAATAAAGTGTCACCTCCTCTGCAAAGCCCTTCTTGATCTTTCCCCTTTCCCCAGAGGACTGAATTGGAAGCACCTCCTCCTTCCTCCCTTGATCTGTTTAGACCTTAGAACACATCACCTCTGCCTTCATCTTCCCCTTCTTCCCCCCATTCTTCAAATTGACACAAATTGCAGAAGTTATACCGGATGAGCTGAGGTATCAAGAACCAAACCCTACCCCATGTCTCTAGCTTTTCCCGATATTCCTTCATTCATCACTCAAACCCTTCTTCCTACAGTTGGCACCAGTGGACTTCCTTCAAAACCATGAAAGCAAATATACATCTCCAAGCCTCAGAAACCATATCACCAAAGCTTGAGACATCACTCTTGGGTCAGGATGTCTGTTCTTAGGCCATATCTCTGCCAACCAGCAAGGTCCAGGTCAGATCCTGCAGCCGTTTAACTCCACCTTAAAGCAGAAGGCATTGCCTTAGTCTTATGGTCCCAGAAGGTCCTTGTCCCTGACTGCACTATGCGGTAGGGTGGTTGTGCCTTGTTCCAAGCCCAGGGTCCTTCCAGTCCCCTGAGAGTCTGATCCATCCTCCTTCACCCCAGAACACTGCACTCTGATACCTAGAGGCAGCTAAGCAACCCCATCATGCTCCAGCTTAGTCCCTTGAGGCCCTGGAAGCA
Organism: Cervus canadensis; assembly: GCF_019320065.1. Classification (NCBI taxonomy): domain Eukaryota; kingdom Metazoa; phylum Chordata; class Mammalia; order Artiodactyla; family Cervidae; genus Cervus; species Cervus canadensis. Next base: position 5,567,123 of record NC_057401.1, read on the forward strand.
TCAAGGCCAATTATGCAAATGACCACTCCAAGGGGTATGTTTAACATAGTGTGCCAGGCAAGTATGCATTCAAAACTACCACTTATTCAGAGTTTATTGTAATTTTTTAAAGCCCTCCATAGCAGTTACTTATTTTCTATATGAAAAAATGTGAAGTGACAATGAATAATTTGTTCAAGATCCCCACCTAGAAATATTAGGACAGAGATTTGAACCCAGACCACTAGTCTCCAGAACTCTGGGGCTAACCACACAGTCATGACACAGTCTCAAGCCTGGTGCCTTCAAATCTCATAAAAGCAATGGGAGGTAAGATGTGTTGGGAGAGGAGAATAGCATCAAGAGAGGCCATGGCTAGGAGGCCTAAAAAAGTCTTCAAGCCCAGGCCTGCCTTAGTCCCAGCCATTGCCCTCTCCTGGCCCACCCTGCCTTGACCTCAGCCTCTGCCACTGGCCTGCCAATGCTTCTGGGCTTACTCATCAATACTTATGCACATCTGTTCTTCCATCTGTGAGCAACACAGACAAACTGTTCGTTTCCCCAAGACTCATCGCTTTTGTCAAACATCTGGTACTCAGAGGGTGACACATCTGCCTTCTTGAAGGGCTCCGCATGATCTGATAAGAGATCTCAACCCTTCCTCAAAGCTGGTTGCCAGGATGTGGAGGCCATCCAGAGTCTTCCATTTCACAAAAGAGCTTGTTTGATTGTTGAGGAAGCGGATACCCAGAAAGGGAGCTGGCCAAGCTGGAAGCCGTCTCTTCTACTTTTATGCAGGACTCTGTCCTCCCACCATCAAATGTCTTTATATCGGCCACCAAATCAGACAAACCTAAGGTCTAGAGCAGAGCGTGGCCTACTGTAACTGTGGAATATTTATCATGTCAACGAATGGCTCCAGCCTCCCTTCATCAGACGTTTCTGCTCTGTGTTTGATCTTGTGCGTGGCACAGAGAGGGATGCAGCTGGGGGCCTCCCCTCTAGGAACGTCCAGGAGCTCACATTCTAGGAAAGAAAGGCAAGTAGACACTTGCCACTGTTGTCATAAATATGTAGGTGGGATGGAAGTCACATGGGCTACAATGAATTAGCCAGAGATTCAAGGAATGAGCCGCACACCTGGCCTGCTGAGCGGAAGGGAGATTAATGAATGACTCAGACTGCTTGCCAATTAGAGCTGACCTCTGCTGGATCTGCAGCCTCTCACTTGATGTACTGCCCTTAAGTAATATATTCTGAGAAAGGAACAGTCCTTTTCTCAACTTCAGAGGGAAACATTGAACAGAGCCCTAAGCTCTGTCTTGGTTCTTTCCTTGCTAACTGGGGCCTTCTAAGCACATCTAAGCTGGAAATTCATGAGACATCACTCAGAGGGGTTGTGTTTGGGTCTGGGTCGTAGGAAGTGTGGATGCTGAGGCAGCCGCTTTGCCTCTGATTCAGTTGCAACCTGGATTGGTCTGTAATGAGCCTTGAAGGAGAGAGACAGCCAGCTTCCTGCTTGTCAGGGAGGCCCCGGCGGCATGTCTGTTTTGTTCGATAACCCTGGCTCCAGAACGATGGGTTGATCTGACCGTTCCTGCCTCTGGAGCCCAGCTGCCTCAGGAAGCTGGCGATGGGCTCAGGAAGCAGGGCTGAGCGTCTGTTTTGCCCACAGGATGCCTGGCTCCTCCAAACTGATTGCCAGGACAACAGAGACTTCTTCCAATCCAGGCTTCTGGGCCACCTATTTATCAGATCTGGGAAAGGCAGACCTGAATTCTAGTCCTGTCTTCCATTCTAGCAGCTGGCGGTCTTGGCCAAGTCTCTTTCTCCTCTAAACCTCTGTCAAATCATTTACAACATGGGGATATAATAATGCCACTTTTTGTAAGGCAAAAGGGCAGAAACTATCAAAATTTGATCCAGAAATTCCATACTCCAAAAACCCTAAGGCACACACACAAGAACACACGAGGTGTTCACCAAGGCATTATTTTGCAATGGTGCAGAATGGAAGCAATGGTTGTCATGAGCATTAAGTAAGTAACACCCTGATCTGAAGATTCCAGACAACTTGGGAAAACCCAGCATTAAAGATATGCTGAGAACTGTCTTAGTTTGTTCTGGCTGCTCTGACACAATCTGAGAGAATGGGTAGCTTGTAGAAAACAGACTTTTATTTCTTATAGTTCTAGAAGCTGGAAGCACAAAATCACGGTGCCAGAGTGAGTGGGTTCTGGTTAGGGCCCTCTTGCGTGTTGCAGCCTGCTGATGGGCCGTGTCCTCGCGTGGAAAGGAGGACAATAGAGCTCTCTGGGGTTTCTTTCATAAGGGCGCTAATCCCCGCTTGTGGGGGTGTTGCTGAATCCAAATTCATGTGCCCAACACGCTGCAGAGCCAAGAAAACCCCAAAAGTTGGAGACTGGATCAGAGAAAGGTTGAGTTCAGGGCCAAGAAAGAATGGGTGGAAAGTGTTCAAAAGACCTGCTGGGCTTCAGGAAGGAGTTGGGGGCGGGGGCTGTAGAGTGTGTGACTTCCTTCTGATTGGTGGGCAGTGAGGTGATGCAGTGATATTTCAGCAATCTCAGTCTTCAGCCTTGTGGTTCCAACCAGTCTGGGATCCACGTGCTTGTGTTCAACCTGAAGTTACCATCCTCTACTGGGGTGGGGGCCACAGTTCCTATAAAAGAACTTAGGGGTGTGTCTCAGATTGCTGTGCCCATCCCCTGAGGATAACCAGGGCCCCGCCCACCCCCGCACTGTTGTTTCTTGACTGCTCCTCCTTTGTTTCTGCATTCTCTCCTCCCCCTTATTAGCATCTGTTTGAATCTGCCCTTTGGAACTCGGGGAAAGTCTAAGAGGCTGAAGCCTTTTTCCTACAGGCAGGAAACAGGGAACACAGAAAGTCTTGTTCCTAGGAGGACCCCACGCGGTCCTGCCCCATCTCAGGGGCTCCACCATCATCACCTATCACCTCTCAAAGGCCCCACCTCCTACTACCATCATATTGGGAGTTAGGTTTTAACATACAAATTTGGGGGATCACAGCCATTCAGTCTACAATAAGGCCCATGCTTTACCCCAGGAATAGTTTGATTTTCCCCCATGTCCTTCCTTCTCCTCCTGGAGGCACATCCTACTCCTGGGAGCTCCCAACCAAGAATCTGCATTTCTGTTTACCTGAACAAACTAAACTACAGTGTGACTTTCAGGCCGACTTAGTGGCTGGGAGAGCATGTCTTTCTTTGTTTTAAATTGCTTTACAAGTATTGTGATGTTTTCTACCAAGCATCAACAGTATGGCTGCACCGGGTCTTTGCTGCTGGGCAGCCTTTTTCTAGTTGCAGAGCTCGGGGCAGCTCTCCAGTTGCAGTGCACAGGTTTCTCATTGCAGTGGCTTCTCTTGTTGCAGAGCAAGGGCTCTAGGGCTTGAGCTCAGAAGTTGTGATGCATGGGCTTAGTTGCCCTGTGGCATGTGGAATTTTCCTGGACCAAGGATGGAACCCATGTCCCCTGCATTGGCAGGCAGATTCTCAACCACTGGACCACCAGGGAAGTCCTAGGCATGTCTTTTTAACTCTAACAAGACTTGCCACTGGCTTTAAAATTAAGGTTACGATTAAGCACTGACTGTAAGCCTAGACCTCTAAGTATATTATGTCATTTAATCTTCACAATCACCCTAGAAGGATGTTATTATCTCCAGTGTCTGTTAAGAATCATGGGCTTGAAGGAACAAAGGGGTTGGTCCAGGGTCACATGGTCAGTGAGTGCCCAGGGCTGAACTCAGACCCAGGTCTTGCCTGGCTCCGAGCCTGTGTTTGCACCACTCACTTGAAGGCTGGGGCTGCAACTTATTCATCTCTGCTTCCTCGATGCCTGGAAAAGGGCCTGGCACAGGGCAGTGTCCTGTTGGATGACACAACCTGCCTGCCAGATGAGCTTTACCATCCAAAAATAATAGGCAAAGACAAGCAATTTCTGAGCAGTGCCAGGACGTCAGAACCGCACGTGTCCTCAGGAAGAGGCAGCCTCCTTGGCAGCATCAGAACACAAAGCCTAGTGGGGACCCAATACCCGCGTCTTGCCGTGGGATGAGTCTGGGCTTCAGCAGCTCCTCTGGCCCTTCTGCAGAACCCTCGATTCCTCCCTTTGAGACCATGGTCATTTACTCTATTTTTCCAAGCTTTGGGATCCCCAAGTTTGAAATGGGAATGACTTTACCCTGGGTTAATTAAAGGTGTTTTAAAGCACCTGACAAATGATAAGTTCTGAAAATGCAGGTTCCTTTCTTGGATTTTCAACATGGTCTTCTTGGTGTTTTTCCTTTCTTTCTTTCTTTTTTTTGCACATAAAGAAGAACTGCATTAATATGAAAGCTTTCGTTGTTCTGGCTCAAATCTCTGAAGATCCACCAGCTGGTCCTGCTGCTATGACCCCCTCACTCCACATGGATGCCCGTGGCAGTGTGACGTGGGTTTGCCCTGTGCTCAGACCTCACCCCTGGGTCCCCTTAAGCCCCCCATGTCTTCAGCATCTCAGTTCTGTCTGTTTAGTCTTGAAGGCCTCTTAGGGTATGGGAGGGAGCTCTTAATTATGGAATTACAGACATTTGAGATATCTTAAAAATGCCAAAAAAAAAAAAAAACCCACAAACCCACAAACACAAACAAGTAAGCAGAGAATTTCTGTGTCCTCATGCACCCAGCCAGCTCTTTGCTTTCTGGCCTCAGAGATGTGGTGCCCTGTGGCCCCACTCAAGCTGGCATCTCAGACCCCTTCTGTGAAAGCCACCTCCACCACAGCACTGATGGTGTGTGGCAGAGGATCTCCCAGGACGCTGCGACCGAGGGGCTCCTCGGGCCTCTCCTAAGGGAGGCTACTGGGCTGGGAAACCAGATTTCTTCATCCCCAGAGCCCACGTCAACACTCCAAGGAGAATCACGGCTGCAGACCCTGCTGTATTCCGGCCTCCCTCTCAGTGGTGTGAAGGGAGCCCGCTGGGCTCTGCTCCACTGTGTCATTTTCCAGCCCAGAGAGTGGGGCCAAGCAGGCGTCCCATGTGGTTCTCACTGCCACAGTCAGCAGGCCTTTCCAGAAGGGACCCCGTGCCAGGCCCAGAGTGGATGCTGAAGCAGCCTTTGCCCCAGGGAGCCAGGAAGAAAGCCAGAGCAGGGACCCACGCTTTATCCAGCTCTTTCCAATGAGTCAGAGCCGACAGTGTGCACCCAAAACCGATAACAGGCCGATAAGCATGCACGCTCCTTGAGAGCTGGGACTCTCCCTGTCCCCCAGAGCCCCCCGCAGCACCCAGCACGCTGTGGGTGCTCAGGAAAAGTGTGCCGTGGAGCAGAAGTGGTGCTGATGGAGCGTTCAGTTGGTGCCAGGCCCTGGGCTGGGGCTTTCCTGCTTGTTGAGTCTACTTGACAACAACCACACAGAGCGAGTAGCACTACCCTCATGCTACGGATGAGGGAACAGCATCAGAGAGGTTGCCCCAGTCTCTGGTGTCACGCAGCTTGTGCACGGCCAGACCAAGATTCCAAACCATCTCGGTCTGATGCCAGAACCCACCTGTGGGCTAGCCTCCTGCTCAGACTCCGATGAATGCCTGTCACTCCCCATGGCTTGAGTTACAACAGGTTCAGGTCGCGGTGGGAGTACTGGAGAGGAAAGAGTTAATTCCTCCCTTTGCAGGGACAGTGCAGGGAGAAGAAAGGAAAGAAGTGACATTTGATCTTTGTCCCTTCTCTGTACTTAGCTTCCCCCTTGGCTGGCACTGGTTTAATTTAGATTCATTAACTGAGAATAAAAATTAATTGAATGTATTTGGGAAACTATTAAAATGCTCCAGTTTTGCCTGGAGGAATAAGCCACAAATTGGGCCTGCAGCCTGATGGTAAGAATTTTTCTTTGAAACTGTGTATATCTTAAATAGGTAATTTCTGCATGTAGAGCAGACTTTAAAATGTCTATCTTTCAAAATGCAAATCAAAACTACAGTGTGGTATCACCCCACACCAGTCAGAATGGCCATCATTAGAAATTATACAAATAATGAATGCTGAAAAGGGTGTGGAGAAGAGGGAACCCTCCTACTTTGTTTGTGGAAGTTTAAGTTGGTGCAGCCACGATGGAGAACAGTAGGGAGGCTTCTTAAGAAGCTAAATATAGAGTTACTATATGATCCAGCAATTCAACTCCTGGGCATACACCTGAAGAAAATCCTATTCGAAAAGATATATGCACCCCAATGTCCACAGTAGCACTATTTACAATAGTTAAGACATGGAATCAACCTTGATGTCCATCAGTAGATGAATGGATAAAGAAAATGTTACATATATACATGTGCCGTGCTGCCCTTGGTCACTCAGTCTGTCCAACTTTTTGCCACCCCGTGGACTGCAGCCCGCCAGGCTCCTCTGTCCATGGGATTCTCCAGGCAAGAATACTGGAGTGGGTCTCCATGCCCTCCTCCAGGGACAATATATACATGTATATATACACATATATACACACAATGGAATAACACTCAGCCATAAAGAAGAATGAAATCATGCCACTTGCAGCAACATGATAGACCTAGAGATTATTAATTGAAGTGAGTCAGACAAAGACAAATATATGATATCAGTTATATGTGGATCTAGAATATGATATAAATGAACTTATTAACAAAATAGAAACAGACTCACAGACATAGAAAGCAGACTCATCATTACCAAAGGGGAAGGGATAAACTAGGGGGTTAACATGCACACACTGCTACATACAAAATAGATAAACAGTAGAGACATACAGTAAAGCCCAGGGAACTATACTCGATGCCCTAGAATGGAAAATAACTTGAAAAAGAACATATATATGTGTACATATATGCACAGCTGAAGCACTGTGCTGTATACTGAAGCCAACACAGCATTGCAAATTAACTGTATTTTAATCTAAAAAATTCTCTTTCCCCCATCCCTGGTCACTCTGCTTTCTTCCCAGAAAATAACCAGTAACGCCAGCTTCTCGTGTGTGACTCTCCATAGACGCTGGCTTCCCTGGCGGCTCAGTGGTAAAAGATTCACCTGCAATGCAGGAGCTGCAGGAAATGCAGGTTCGATCCCTGGGGCGGGAAGATACCCTAGAGGAGAGTCTGGAAATCCACTCCAGTATTCTTGTCTAGAGGATCCCATGGACAGAGGAACCTGGTGGGCTACAGGCCATAGAGTCCAAAAGACTCGGACACAACTGAAGCAACTTAGCAAGCATGCACACATCCATTCATGCTCCAAAGGCTCATAAGCTTATAAATATAGATTAGGTTTTCACACAAATTGTGTATTTTCCACTCTATTCTATACTATGCTTTTCTTTTCTGCTTTTTGGTTCACATAAATAATTTTCTTATTCTTCTTAAACATTGTATTCCATTATACAGCTCTTACAACAATTTATTTAAGCAATCTCCTATGAATGGATACTTAGGTTGTTAAAATTTTTCTTAACTACAGAACTCGGCACCCAGAGTGCCTCCCACAGGAGTGATGGTAAAGCTGTAAGATACATACTTAAAAATATAATTTCTGAATACATTTGGAGTGTGCATTTGTGATTTTGACAGGTAGAATCCAATTTCATTCCTTAGAGTAGATACAGTTTTACACTCCCACCAGCAAGAGAGGAATATGTTTTCCCCATAGCCTCAACAGCACAGGCTATTATCTAACTTCTTGATCTTTGTCAATATAACTGGGAAAAAGTAGCTTCTCTAAGCTGTTTTAATTTTCCCATCTCTTACTATAAGGCTTCCCAGGTGGTACAAAATCTGCCTGCCAAGCGGGAGATGCAGGTTCAACTTCTGGATCAGGAAGATCCCCTGGAAAAGGAAATGGCAACCCACTCCAGTATTCTTGCCTGGAGAATTCCATGGACAGAGAAGCCTGGGGGGCTACAGTCCATGGGGTCACAAAGAGTTGGACACAACTGAGCAACTAGCACTTTCTCTTGTAATCCAATATGTCTAGTGTCCTTATAAAGGGGGAGATTTGGACACAGAGATGCACACAGAAAGAAGATGATGTGAAGAGCCAGGGAGATGACAGCCAAAGCCAAGGAGAGAGTCTGGAATAGATTTTTCCTTCACAAAGCTCAGAAGGAAACAACATGCTGACCCCTGGATTTTGGACTTGGAACCTCCAGAATTGTCAGAAAAGAAACTTCTGTTGTTTTAAACCGCTGAGTCCACGGGAGTTTGCCATAGCAACTGTAGTAAAACAATACACCCCTTCACTGGTTGGCGTCCTGGGCAAGGGGTATCACCTCTCAGAGGCTGTGTCCTCATCCACAATATGGGGGAAAGATCCCTTCTCCACAGATGACTGCAAGTACCTGGCTCAGGTCAGGCAGATTGGGGCTTTAAATCTGAAAGATGGTACCCACCTGCTCCCTGGAGGACCCAGAAGACTTCAGTTTGGAGCCTGAAAAGGAATTGACTTTAACCACCCAAGAGATATTTCTTGTGTCTTATATACCTAAGGCCAGAGCCATGCAGCAGACATGATGATCTCAGGTCTGGATTCTCTCCCGCTTCCACCATCCATTGAAGACCTCCTCGCCTTCTGGACCTCAGTTTTCTCATCTGTACAATGGGCAGAGGAGTGGATACAATGATCTCTAAGGGCAAGCTGACTGTAATATTCTGTAACTTGCTTTGAAAAAGACAATCAGATAAATATATTCAGTTTCTGCAAACAAGTCCATAAAAAAAGTCCACAATTCCTAATGCTGGTGCTTCACTGAAAAGAGCTTTGACTTGGAGGAATGATCTAGAAGGGTGAAGCCCACAAATTGATTTACCTGTGTAGATAAACCACTCTGTCTCAAAACATTTAAAAATCAATTATTCACCTATAGCTGTTTCACTTACTACAATTGTCCCTGAATTCTAATCCCTGGTGGGTGGGTTAAGATGTGACAATATTTCTCTCAGGCTTCGCATGGCTGAAAATGTTGAATTTGGTTCAACAGACATGGACAAGACTCCTAGTGGGTATAGAAGGCCATCCCAACCCAGCTCAGAGCCACACGTGGTCCTGGCCCTGGCCAGTGACAACCGCGAGGCTTTGCTCTCTGTTCCTAAGATGCCACTAGGCTGACATCTGCTACATAGGACTGGGGGATTCAAGGTGACAGCATGCATCAAGGATCTGGCTCACAGCAAGAGCTCAGTAGAGGTGGTCGTTCCATTTGTCCAATGTCACTTCTTCACTGGTGACGTCTTAGGAAGGAGGCTCCAGCACATCCTTTGGGGAGTAAGAAGATCTAATTAGTGTCTGGAGCCTGCTGCTTCCATTTCTGGTCTGTTCTGTGAGTCATCATCAATTACCCAGCAGCCAGGGGCCAGAGCAGAGCTTAGTGAGGCCAGACGGAGCGTCTCAGGGTGGGGGCAGCGTGTCTGTCACCTGGACATCTGTGACACTCCAGGGGCGGGAAGGGTGAGTACAAGCGGCCCGTGTCGGGATGAGAATGCTGACGCGTCTCCTCTCAGAGTAGGCCGCAGCCAGTGCTAACATTCTGAGAATCTAGCTTTTCTGGATGGAAAGTTTAGAAAGCTTTTTAAAAAAATTTTAATGGTGATAAAATGCACACTACATAAAATGTACTGTCTTAACCATTTCTAAGTGTACTGTTTAACGGTATTAATAGCATTCACACTTCTTGCCACCATCACCAGCATCCATCCATCCACAGAACTCTTTTTATCTTGCAAAACTGAACTCTGTACCAATTAAATGCTAACTTCTTTTTCACCCCTCCCCCAACTCCTAGCAACCACTATTGTATTTTCTAAGAGTTCAATTACTTTAGATGCCTCATGTAAGTGAAATCATACAATCTTTTCCCTTATGTGTCTGATTTATTTCATTTAGCACCCTCTCCTCCAGGTTCATCCAGGATGTAGCAAGTGTTAGAATTTCTTTCCTTTTTTGAGACTAAACACTATTCTTTCAACACACCATTTTCTTTATCCATTCATTTGTTGATGGATGCTTGGGTAGCTTTCACCTTTGGTTATTGTAAATAATGCTGCTATGAGTGTGGGTGTACAAATACCTCTTCAGGACCCTTCTTTCAATTTTTTTGTGTATATATCTTCCCTTGGTATTCATGGGGCATTGGCTCCAGGATACTCCCTGCAGATGTTTCCCATGGAGGCTGTACTTTCCCACCAACAGTGTGCAAGGGATCCATTTCCTTCTCATTCTCACCAACACTTGTTATTTTCTGTTGTTTTGTTTGTTTGTTTGCTTGTTTTATAGAGGCCCTCCAAATAGATATGAGATGGAGGCATAGATATCTTTTACTTGTAAATACAAGCATATCTTTTGCACACTAATCTCAGGTCACTAACTCAAGCATTAGGTGAACGTGACTTTCTGGCATCCTGTAACTATTTAACGAAACCCTGGAGTCACCACTCTGCACAGGGATCATTGTACCCAAGTTTCGAAGTGCTCACCCGGTCCTCACTGCTGGCCTGTGCTGGCATCTGCTAGGACGTCCTTGTCTCCAAGGTGGATGACATGAGTTCCTGCTGAGTCATCGAGTTGGTCAGTTCTGGTTGCTGAGGATAGAATCCGGTCCAGCAGTTTAAGCAGAGCAGATTTATCAGAAGGTCTGAAGTTGCAGCATCTCTGGAATGGCCTGGGAACAGTTAGGTGTCTCACTCCAGGGATGACACAGCCGGGAGAACTCTCCTCCGTCTTGAGACGCACATGCTGAAAAGCACCAGAGCTGGCGCTGCCTGCCGCTCAGCACAGAAACGTGGGGATACCACCATCACAGCTGCCCCAGAAGGAGCAGACTCGTCCCCGGTCCTTCTCACCACAGGATCCGCTCTCCCCCAGAGACCTTCCTCTGAGCCCTGACACCTACAAGTCAGCTGGGGAGAGTGGGGTGCACCTGGCAAGCATCGTTTGTAATAGAGTTAGGGTAGGTCTCTAGGGAGTTGAACCAGGGAGCAGGTGGTGGGCACCATCACCCACCAATCCTGATGAAAAGCCCTTCATGCACCTTTAAGCTGTTCCCAGGCACCCTGAGAGGCTGTCTGCACAGGCCCATCACTCGCTTCTTCCCTCTGGGGGCTTGTACTTTCCAGGTTCTATCCAAAAAATTTGGAGTGATATACACCGCTACCAGACCTGGGAATTCCCTTTTCTTCCCCGCTCTGGAGAGAACCCACAGGAAGCTTTCTAAGGGACCCACTGAAATCTAACCTCACCTCTCTCCTGCCCCAACACCTTCTCTTATCCCAGGGGAATCTGGATTTGGCTTTGTTGGTGGGGAGCTAGTTCTTCTAGACTTATGGATTCTCCCAGATTTGTTGTATTTCCTAGAATTTTGACACATCCCCTGAGGGCCTCTACGTCTAAAACTGAAAGCCTCTGCTCTGTAGTCCTTCCTGGGGGTTATGAGCAGAGCAAAGCCACATTAGCTGTTTGGATGAGCAAGAGGATCATAGCTACAAAGAAATGCAAGGACAAGAAAAATCCCAGTTAATCTTGCAACATGTTATTCTGCTAAGCTGCACTGTGTCCTCCCCATGTGTCTTTGACTGATCCCCAGTACAATTCTCACAGGCAGATAACTTTTAAGGGAGGAAGGAAAGGTTGGGTCACACCCTGGGCGGTGGTTGTGCACGTCACATCCAATCTTCACCATCACCCTGCAGGGCAAGGGTTATCACCTGATATTAAAGATGGAAAAAGCTCATCTCACAGAGATTACAGTTTCAGGACAGGAGTTAGAATCCTATGTCTGTCTAATTCCACATCCAGAGATTTTGCCAAGAACTCTCTTTGTGAATTTGCTTGTTTTGAACTTTCTGACATAAAGCAAGAATTCATTTTTTTAAACCATCTCTGCCTTGTTGAAGTGGGAATCCAAGAAGACTACACATTTAGAGTCTGAAAGCTGAATTCCTCTTGGAGTTCTTTAGGTAATTCTGATTTGTGCTCATGCCCCTGGCAGAGGAAGGATGCAGCGTAATTAGAACTATGAAATCTGAAGATGAAAGAAAACTCTCTTTTCCCCTCCTGGGTCCAAGTTTGGCACTCTTTGCAGTTGTCAAAACAATGGGTCATTGGGGGAGAAACTGGAGAGCCGCAGATGCACCTGCTCTGGGATGCTCTTCTGACGTCTTGAATCTGTTTCCACATCTCCCCATCCGTCAGTGACCACCAGCTGCTCGGCCTCCCTCGGCATGTGCGGTGGTCAGAGCCAATGCTGATCAGCTCCTGGTTCTCCTTACCTTGCAGAGCAAGGAGCTCTGCATTTCTTAGCCCCTTGCCCTTGGCCAGGGCCCCGTGAGCAGTCCTAGATGATGAAATGTGAATGGAAGTGATTGTGACTTCTGGACCAGGATACTGAAAACCCATGAGTGCTTCCCCATTCTCTTTGCTCCCAGACTGTGGCAGACGTGGAGGAGACTTTTTGTTAGGATGGCAGAGCCATAAGTTCACAGAAGCCAGAACTGCTGAGTTGCAGGTCATTTTCCCTAGAGAGATGCCCAGATCCAACTAGACTTTGCAAAAAGCATAAGACAGATCTCTGGTGTCTTAAGTGTCTGAGCTTTGAGGGACCAGGAATCATATCAGTGTAACCCTGCTTCTCTGGACTGCTTGCCAAAGCAAAGTTTCCCCAATGTCCCCTAGATGCTGGGCTGCCAGGCTTCATTTAAGAGCCTGAAGTCCAGCCTCAGTTATTCAGCTCCCAGCCTGGGGGCTGGCCAGAGCCTCTTCCTTCCCAGCTAACGCGTGAGAAGGACTAAAAGACAACTTCCTGATCCAGAGAAATATTAGCAATTTTTTGGTCCTTGTGGTAGGCCTGAAAAAATGGCCCCCCAAAGATGCCCACATTCTAATGTCTGAAACCGTCCAGGGTTATCTTATGTGGCAAGAGTGTTTCACAGATACGCTTCAGTTAATGATCTCGAGCTGGAGAGGTGATCCTGGTGGTCAGGATGTGCTGTCCAGGCCCCTTAGGACAGGGAGGCAGGGGTCTCAGATTCAGAAGAGAAGACTGGGTAGTGTTGGAAGCAGAGGTGGGAAGACCTCTGAAGATGGAGGAAGGAGCTGTCAGTCAATCAATGTAGCAGCCCTTCTCCCCTCAGACTCTCCAGAAGCAGCCAGTCCCACTGACACATGGGCCTTAGTGGACTGTGGCCATGCTCAGACTTCTGTCCCTGGAAAAGAACACATTTATGCTGTTTTGAGCCTTCAAGTTCATGGTCATTCATCCAGCATCCTTAGAAAACTGATACAGTCCCTCAAACAACAAACGCCTTTATTACAGAGTCAACCCAAAGATGAAATCCAGGCAGTTCCTTAGTCTTCCAATTAGTCTTCCCTGGAAATAAGCCACGGATCTTCAATCAAGGGAGTTGAGAATGTTGTCAGAGAAGAACTATAGGAATTTATTATGACAATGAGGCAGAAGGAAGAGGGGCCACGTAGGGGTTGGAAAGCTGATTAAGACTGTAGACCCCGTGGGTTGGAAGATTGTTGGATCTGGGGCTCTGGAGGGAGTGAGTGGAGAGGTCAGGGGTGGATGAGGAAGATGAAGTGTTTGTAGCTGAATTTTGGAGGGGTGGTTACAGTTACCGGTGATGCTATGGATGAAGTATGGCCCTGCAAGCAAGCCGCTCAGTAAAGCGTGAGTTTGGGGAGTGGCTCTGAGGTCAAGGACAGGACACTGGGGTGTTCTAGGATCACCTACATGGGCTTTGGAATCACTAAAGGTTATGACGGAAGAGAGGCTGAGAAAAGGGAGAGCAGATGATACAGGCCGCGAGAGGTGTAAGTGATTCGGCACTGGGAGATGGTGTTGGCAGCTGCGGTCTAGTGGCAGGAAAGTTGGGGGCTTTCCTACAGGACACTGTAAAGTCATGAGGAATAAGGAGGCTGCAGAGGCATGAGGGGTGTGAGCGTGAACAGCAAGGACCAAAGGCATCCTAACATGGTCAAGGTTAAAGGCACGATGACATTAGCCCCTGACAGTCCCAACGTTGATAGACGGAGGCTGTCAGCACTGAGGGGGTGTGGGGTCTTGCTGGGGCATTTCTGGGACTCCTAACAATAGCTCTGCATGGGTATCCTGCAGGAGAGAGATCCACAGGAAATGGACTCTCCTGACCCTGCTGATGGCTTCCTCTGGGAACTGAGTCAGGTCTGAACACAAACCCCAGGGCTTTCTCCCATTGCATCAGTGACCAGTGACCTAACTCTTGTTTTTATCTCAGGCTGTGTATTAACTTAGCTTGTATACTAACTTCCACCAGAAAGTTGGGCCCGAATCTTTATTTTCAAAGGATCTTTTGTTGGGACTTCTTATTTTCATTCATTCATAAAGATGATTGGACATAACCATCCAACAGAACCTACAAGAAGCTTACAGCGTCATCAGTTAGGGAACAGAAAATGACAATAGTTCAACTTGGCCAACAACTCCAGACTAAAATTTTCGTTTGTCTAAAGAAAGAGTATCTTTATGATTCTTCTGCTGACCCTTGGAACTCTACTGATTTGTCTTGGAGAGGAACATCTTGAAAACAATAGCAATTATTGGAAACAAATATGGAAGGTCTAGATTAGTGTTGATCAAAATTCATTCTCTTCTTCTCTAGAGTTGGAACTGGGTACATGGCTGCCTAAGAGTCTCTATATCTAGCCCCCCTGGATATTTGTACTGGGGGGAGTCTTAAGACATTGGGGATGCCTGCTCCATGCTCGCCTGCACTTCCATCTGACTGGTACCCAAAGGAGGTGGGATGAGAGTCCCAGCTCCTATCGTGCAGTTAACCACCCAAAGTGCCAGTGCCCAGTCACTGGTTATGTCCCAGAAGCAGAACTGCTCTGTTGTTTCAGGACTGTTCCAAAAAGAGAAACAAATTCCTGTGTTTTTCAAGACAGTGACTGCTTCAGCATCTTTTTCTTTTTTTTACAGTAGTGTATTACTTTCCCCAATACCACCAGGATGAGCTAGGCCATGTGCTGGCCATTTTACAGATTTTATCTCATGCAATACTTACTAACTGTGTGATGGAAGATCAAAATTTCTATTTTACAGATGGGAAAATAGGTTGGGGGAGGGGAGATGGAACATGCCTGTCCAAAGTCTCAGAACTAAGTGGTGAGGCTGCCACTGGAAGCCAGGTTCTCATTCCTTCCATGCATCACAATGGGAAAAACAGAAAGAAAACTTAAACAACACACAAACTAGAAGGGAAAAAATACGCACCCTACTGCAAGCCTACCAAGGAAGGAAGATTGCTCCAGGAGAGCAGTGTGCTGGGGTCCAGGGACTGGAGGTAGCTGAGGGGCTGTTAGGAACAATTAGAAGGTTGGCTGCTGCAATCTCTTGGACACCCAGGAAGGGGTACCGTGCTGTGTGAGCGCTAAGACCCTCTCTCAGCAGCAGGTCTTGGTGAGCAGTGGGTCCAGTCCGGCCAGACGTGCTCATCTCTACAGATTAGTGTGAATTGCTGCTGCAGGATCTGAGGCCCATGCTGCTGAGCCCTGGGGACCCTCAGTCAGGGGTAGGACCCTGTCCTGACTCTGTGACCTTCTTTGCTGGGGAAACTGAGGTTAGTAATTTTCCTTTCTGGACCTGTTTTCTCACCTGAAGGATGGAGATGACAGTAATAGAACCCTCCCCACAGACTCCTGGGAGGGTAGATTGGATAATTAATTGCACTTTGTACAAAATTTTGGGCCCTGACAAGTCATTTTTCTTGACATCACCCAAGCAAGGATTTGCTTCCTCGTGTTATATGAAAGGTGTAGCTTGGTTTTGGGGAGAGGAAATTATGGGGAATCCCATTTCCAATATTGATCAGGCCTAACATTTCTTGAGAACTGACATGAAGAACCTGAAAGCTCCAAGGCGGAGAATCTTGCCCCCACTTTGCAGATGAGTAAACTGAGGCTCAGAGAGCCTAAAGGGAGTGTCCAGGTTTGATGCCAGGAACTCTGCTGGTGACTCTTGGAAGGATGTGACGTCAGTGGAAGCGTCCTATGCCAAGTGCAGCACCTCTGACCTATAGCCGGAATAAGAAAACTTCGGGTTTACCGCCCCGAGGGTGGCCCTCACCACTTAGGTCAGTAACCTCCTCAGTGCCTCTGGTCTCCCCTTCTGCCGTCCATCCCCTGCACGGCCCCACCCAGCTGATCTTCTGAAACTCAAATCGGACTGTGCTGCTCCCCTGCACACGAAGTGCCTCTGGCTCCCCACTGTCCTCAAGAGAAAGTCCAGCTCCTTAGCCAGCAGCTCTGGGCTCCCGCTGAGATACCTATGGCCCACCCCCCGTTCCCCTTTCTTGGGATCTTGTGTCCCCATCGGTTCTGATCAGTGTCGTCGAAACTTCTGCCTCCTTCACCCCAAAGATTTCTGCTTTCTCACCTCTGTACCTCCATATTTGATTTTTTTCTTTTCTTTTTTTTTTTCAGGAATTCTCAATGTGGACAATTTTTAAAGTCTTATGAATGTGTTACAATATTGCTTCTGTTGTCTCTGTTTTGTGTTTTTGGCAATGAAGCATGTGGGATCTCAGCTCCCTGACTAGGGATCAAACCCTCACCCTCTGCTTTGGAAGGTGAAATCTTAACCTCTGGACCACCAGGAAAGTCCCATACCTCGGGATTTGTCATTCCCTCTATGTGATAAGCTTTCCTAACCCTCTTTCTCCCTTCAGCCCTTCATTTTCTATCTTCTGAAATCCTACATAGACTTCAAAGTGTAAGTCCTGGTGTGGCCCTTCCATGAAATGACCTCAGATCATGCTAATGGAAGTGAGCTTCAGTAGATATCTGTAGATTGCATGCTTCTCCAGTAGCCAATCCCCCTTCCCAAGTGTACCCGCATTTTCTGTTTGTTGGAGTTATGCGGGGTCGACTCTGCATACATACTCGGCTCTGAGGCTGAGTCCTTATTGGCTTAAGCCTGGGCACAGTGATAGATCTAAGGATGGGCGCATAATCCAACACGGCTTAACTTTAGGTCATTGGTTCACAGTAATTAGTAACGCATATTCTCTTCTTTTACTACTGGCTTTGAATATGGAAGCACATGACCCAGAATATTGCTTGCAGGCAACTTGCAACTCTGAGCCTGTGAGATTGAAATATGAGGGGCAGATATGTAAGATGCTAGGCTACAGTATTAGAATAGCTGGATCATGCCTCTCCTAAAGCCGACATAAGCAAATCACTTAGGCAAGGTACTCCGTTCTTTTATTGGCTATTCTCTTGCCCACCAACACTCTCCCAAATCCAGTGGTCCAAAACTTCCAGAAAGGACGGACTCTGCTTTGCTTTGATAATCACTCCAGTCTTTTGGTTTGAGGTACCTGGAGTGTATGCAAAGTCACTGAGAAATTTCTCTTTGTTATAGCATTTCACTTGGGAAACAAAAATACACAAAGAGGTCCGAATAATCATGAAACAAAACTTTTGCTGTTGTTGTTTATATTCACAACTGTTTTCAAAGGAAAATGAAGGAAAAAGAAAAGGAATGGTTTCTGTTAAATGAAGCAAAAACCAGATAGAAGTGAAATGAATGCTGTTAGTTGAAGCAAGAGCCAGAGAGAAGTGAATTATTCTGCTTAATGGAGGGAGAAAATTTTTGAGTTTTCAGAGCAGTGCAGGAGGAAAGGGAAATTCTATGAGGATGCAATAGTATGGAGAAGAGATGACAGCAGAAGTTCTCCATGGGTGATAAGATGGAGGGGATGGGAAGGAAAAGATGTCTGTAAGACCTTGGCTCTGTTCCAATCAGGACTCGCCATCTTGAATGAAGTCTGCTGCACCCACAGGATAGGTGCTTATAAATATTTATTAAATAAATGAATGGATGAACAAACCAAAGTTACAAGGACTTCACAAATACACGTCAAGAAAAACAACCTTATGATGGTTAGGCAAATTTCCAGGTGATAAACCTTGAAAGTGCTATTTTCAGTAAAGTGAGCAAGGGTGAAACCCACGCAAATGCTATCCCCAAATGTAGATAAATCTGCCTAAAGTAAGAACCCAATCCCTATGCCTCAGTAATATGAAGATAGAATGAGAGAAATGGAATTGAAACTGACACCGAGTCTCTTTCCATAGAGAACTACCAGCAGCTGGCTTACCTAACAGATCGGGTCCCACCTAGGTGATTACACTGGAAACTGCAATCCTGCAAGCTGGAGGCTAAGGGGGGGTCTTGGTTCTTGAGTAATGCAACGATGCAGAAGGGCAAACATGTTTCAGGACAAAAATGAATAAAATTCGTTCATTCATTTATTCAATCACAGCAGCACATAAGGTGCTCATAATCCTGGAGTATGTAGACTGGTGGGAAAGATGAGAAGCAATTACGAAAAGAAGTGTAAACATTAAAAAGTTACTTTATAAAAAGAAATCATAAACATCTAAAGAGGGTGGAGTAGCCTTCTGCAGTCAGGAACATCAAGAAAAGTTTCCCTGAGAAAAATGGACAAGCCCACATTGTGACTTCCAAAGGCCCTAGACATTGTCACTCTTCAGGGCCTCCTCCTCCAACAAAAAAAGCAACATCTTATGGAATGATCAAAATAAACTTTTCGGCCAACCCAATATATTATATACATATAAGTTTTTTATGACTGCCTTGGTATATTGGTATAAAACTCAGTATAATTCAGAATGAGTTCATATTTATATACTCATTATCATATCAATTTTGCTCTTATCTTAAAAATCAATTAAAATTAAAACCTTTTCCCCCAACTTTATTGTAGAACAATTTTTTCTTTTTAGAAAAATTTAAAAAAAATTTTATATTGGGGAATATTTGATTTACGATGTTGTGTTGGTTTCAGGTGTATAGCAAGGTGATTTAGTTATACATATATCTTGAGAGTCCCTTGGACAGCAAGGAGAACAAACCAATCAATCCTAGAGGAAATCAACCCTGAATATTCGTTGGAAGGACTAATGCTGAAGCTGAAGCTACAGTACTTTGGCCACCTGATGAGAAGAGCTGACTGATTGGAAAAGACTCTGATGCTGGGAAATACCGAGGGCAGGAGAAGAGGATGACAGAGGATGAGATGGTTGGATGGCATCACTGACTCAATAGGCATGAGTTTGAACAAACTCTGGGAGATAGTAAAGGACAGGAAAGCCTGGCATGCTGCAGTCCATGGGGTTGCAAAGAGTCAGACATGACTTATTCACTGAAAAACAACTATATATATCTATTCTTTTTCAGTTTCTTTTCCCATATAGGTCATTACAGAGTATTGAATACAGTTCCTTGTGCTATATAGTAGGTCCTTGTTGATTATTTCATATGTGGTAGGGTGTACATGTTAATCCCAACCTCCTAGTTTATCCCTGCCCCCACCTTTCCCTTTTGGTAACCTTTAGTATGTTTTCTAAGTCTGTGAGTCTGTTTTTGTTTTATAAATAAGTTCATTAGTATCATTTTTTATTCCACATTAAGTGATATCATATGATATTTGTCTTTCTTTGTCTGACTTATTTTGCTTAGTCTGATAATCTCTCGGTCCATCCAAGTAGCTGCAAATGGCATTATTTCATTCTTTTTGATACTATATTTATACACATACAGCATCCCCCTTATCCATTCATGTTGATGAACATCTAGGCTGCTTCTATGTCTTGGCTACTGTAAGCAGTGCTGCAATGAACATTTGGGTGCAGGTATCTTTTAAAAGTATGGTTTTGTCCAGATATACGCCCAGGAGTGGGATTGCTGGATCATCTGATAGCTCTATTCTTAGTTTTTTAAGGAACCTCCACACTTTTCTCCATAGTGGATATATCAATTTATGTTTCCACAAACAGTGTAGTATATTGTGAAATAATTAATAGATATAATTGAATATATTTTACAAAGTGTACAATGTGATTATTTTACCTGCATTGTGGAATAACTACCAAGATCAAGATAATTAGCACATCCGTCACCTCACATCCCTGGAGAAGGAAATGGCAACCAACTCCAGCATTCTTGCCTGGAGAACCCCAAAGACAGAGGAGCCTGGCAGGCTACAGTCCATAGGGTCGCAAAGAGTTGGACACAACTGAGCAATTAACACATACACTTCACCTTATATAGTTAACTCCCGGCAATCCCACTACTCTCCACAACTTTCAAGTATAAAATACTGTATTATTAGCTATAAACACCATCCAGTTTATGAGGTCCTCAGAACTTAGGCTTCTTACATAACTGAAAGTTTGTACCTTTTGACCCATATCTAGCAATTTCCCCCTTCCTCAAGCCCCTGACAACCACCATTCTATTTTCTGTTTTTATGAAACTTTTGTTTTGTCTTTCTGCATCTGGTTTATTCCACTTCACATAATGCCCTCCAGATCCAACAACATTGTTTCAAATGGCAGGGTTTCCTTCTTTTCATTGAATAATATTCTAATATGTAGATCACGTTTTGTGGAGTGAAAACATTTTATGAGGGCATGATGCTTGTAAGTTTCCATGCTTTGTGTGCATAATGGAGATGCTGGCCCTGGAAACAGGTTTGAGTTGGGACTGTATAAAGAGCTGGGGAGGAGGTCTCTCCAGCACAGAAGCAGCCTGTTCAGTGGCCTTGAGATGGAGCCTGGGGAGGCAGAGCGGGTGAGATGAAGAGTCCTACAGGAGCCACACTGAAGTAGTGGGTTTGCTGTTGATGCTTCCTCTGGGGATGGCGTATAGCATGATCCTTGGCCCTTCAAGGTCCCCTTAGATCTTCCCATCCTGAGGGGCTCTCTACACCCCCCTTCTCTGAGCTCCCACATCCCTTGATCTGTGCTGCTCAGATCTGACACCTGTCGCAACTCTGCATACCTCGCCCTTCCGCACTTGTCTGGAGTCTTTGCTTTTCAAAGGATAGGCCCCTGACTACAACTGGCATAGGCAGTAAAGCGGACTTCTTGGCTTCCGTAAGGGGCATTTCCAGGTTCGAGCGGTGCCTTCAGCGTCCAGCTTCTTCTTCTGGTGCCACCTCTCTGTACAGTAACTCCAATCCCAGCTGGGTTTCCTTTTGTGGTGGTAAGAAGCCACCAAGAACTATACCTGAAAGGATCATGAAATTCCATTTCATGGATTCTGGCAGTCTACCTGCCCATCTCTGAACCAATCATGGGGCCAGGAGATTGGGTGCTGTTTGGCCACACCTGATCATACACCCACTCCTTGATTCAGGAGAGAAGTCACATTCACCCAGATCCCTGGAACTGAGAAAGGGGGAAAGAGTTTTCCCAAAAGAAGATGGAGGTGCTGTTCCCAGAAACGGGGCCCTGAAAGTACAGGAGGAGCAAAATGGGAGGATGCCTGCTGGGTGCTCTGTGGTCAGTGAGCACCAGGAAAGAGGGACGACATTACTCTTCTCAGATGCTTGGGTTAGTCATGGCAACACCTTGTCCAAAGTGCAGTCATTATGCTGCCTCCCCTCTTACAACTTCAGGAAACCTCACCAGACTCTGCTTCTACTCCAAGTATATCCTAATCTGCTTGGTAACCAAATACATATCTCTTGAAATCTCCAGGGGTTTTATTTACTTACTCATAAAATAGAGACGCTAATAAATATCTAAATATCTGGCTATGAGAAAGTGCAAATGAACACTCTGGGAAAATGCCATTGTTCTTCTTGCATCTGTACAGGGCTACTGGTGTGTTCACCTCCTCTATTAATGTTCAGAGTCCTTAGAGTTGTGGATTGCTCTCTTTCCTCTCTAAACCTCAGTTTCCTTGCCTATAAAGTGGGGATAATCTCAACCATGGAAGGCAATTGGAGAAATTGAATGAAATAATGCATGGAATGTGCTTATGGAGAAAGAAAGAATGAACAAATAAATAAGGCATATGAAAATGATGCTAAGATGGTATCAAGGAAGGATGAGAGGAAGAGAAGCGGAGAATGGAGGAAAGAACCTGAGTGATGCCCATTGGTGGTCTTCACAATGGCAAGCAAAAGCCGCCCCTCAGGTCTTTAAAATTCCATGTGGCGTGAGGCCTGCTGGCAAAGCTGTGATTCCCAGATTGTTCACTGCTGGAGTGTTTGCTTCTGTTCCCCAAGGCATTTTGGTTCCAGATTGAGCATCTTCCCCCTCTGTTTCAAAAGTGTAAATACATCAGAGCACATTACATCCGCAAAGGAGAGAGGAGTTGGAAGTGATGGAATGGGATTGGTAGGTGAAGAGTGGGTGTTGGTCTAATGCCAGAGGACTTCAAACAGGAAAGAGGAAAAGGGAGGGATGATGAGAGGAAAGGCAGGTGGGTGGGCATCACCTCTGTGGCCAGCGCGGCAGCCACCAGTCCCCAGCCTTCTCCACGGGCCCTGCAGGGTACATATTATAGGGTGGGGCAGGTGTCATGGTGACCTTGGCTGGGGCCCACTTTTCTGATAACCTCCATCTTAGAGTCACGGGGCAGTTTAGAAGAAAACACTATGAAAAGAAAGTCCATATCTCAGAATCTTACAAGTCCATTCATGACAATGGCTATGTGAGCCAGCTTTAACTGTTTGCAGACACAGGGCAAAGCTCTTCTTTAATCAGCCTTTGTAAACATGACCAAGATCAGAGGGGAGGCCAGTGAGGGGCCCAGATCTAAGGAGTGCTCACTCTGTGCACCAGGAGAGAGCACGTGTCTCCTTATGTTTTGTGTTCAAGACTCCCTCTCTCCTCCCAGTCTTGGCCCAGTTTGTAAAAACCTGGATGGAAGACAGAATTCCTGTTCTCCTGTTACAGAGGCTAAGACACAGGGACCTTGAGTAAGGGGTCTGAGGTCACATAAAGGCCTTGGATTCAAACCTGGACCCACACTCACACCACAGTAGAGCCAGAGCACCCTGTCCCCAGGCCAGACCTTCTGCATTTCTTGCCCCCTGCAGCAGACTGCAGTTTGTCCTCTGTTCCAACCCTGTCACAGCTCCCTGAGGGGACGGGAGTATGGAGTGGGGACAGTGGGAGGCCGTGGGCAGGAGAGACAGAGCCCCATCCTGGAGGCGATGGTGAGGAGGCGGCCCCATGTTACCTCACCAGCCCCATGCTGGGGCCTCGGGTCCACCTGGCTCACGGCCCCCTCCTCTAGGCCCCACGTCTGAGGATCAGGTGAACACCTAGAATTTCACAGGATTTTACTTGCCAGTTGGAAAAGAAGGAAAATGCTCAAAAACAGAGACAGAGTGGTTTAAAAAAAAAAAAAAAACTTATTGAGATATAGTTCACCCATTGAAAGTGTAAAATTCAACTTGTGTGTGTTCAGTCACTCAGTCGTGTCCAACCATTTGTGATCCTATGAACTGTAGCCTACAAGGCACTTCTGTCCATGGAATTTTCTGGGCAAGAATACTGGAGCTGGTTGCCATTTTCTACTCCAGGGTATCGTCCTTATCCAGGGATTGAACCCATATCTCTTGCATCCCCTGCATCGCAGCTGAACTCTTGACCCCCATGCCACCTGGGAAGCCCTAAAATTCAATGACTTTATTATTTTTACCATTTATCAATTTCAGAATATTTTCATCATTTTCAAAAGAAACGCTGCACCTGTTAGCTATCACTCACCAAACCTCCCCACCCCTGGCAACCACTCATCTGCTCATCTGCTCCCTGTCTCTCTCTAGTTGCCTATTTTGGACATTTCATGTAAGTGGCATTATGCCGTGTGCGGTCCTCTGAGCCTGACTTCTTTCACTTAGCACAGTGTTCTCACGTTTCATCCATGTGGCGCAGGTGGCAGGACTCCATTTCTTTTTACGGCCAGATAATTTTCCATTGTATGGACGCACTTAGTTTTGATCCCGTCATCACCTGATGGGCATTTAGGATGCCAGGTGGCTTTTTTCTGGATAAGAGAACACATACATCTGGCTAAGGGATGGATGACTGTAACATGGATTAATCCTAGACCAGCTTTTTAACAGCAAACCACCTGAGCTTGACCACTGAGCCCTGGACAGCTCCTGTACTCAGAACAAAGTTCCCGCACCAGTCACTGGCCC
Organism: Cervus canadensis; assembly: GCF_019320065.1. Lineage (NCBI taxonomy): Eukaryota > Metazoa > Chordata > Mammalia > Artiodactyla > Cervidae > Cervus > Cervus canadensis. The sequence goes on from NC_057401.1 coordinate 5,591,154, forward strand.
CCTCTTTAGAGATAAGGGCATTGAATCCCAGGACAGGGAACCAGTGTCTCCGATGTGCCGCAAAGCAGCGGAGAGCTCAGAGCAGTATTCTAGGTTCATCGCCTACCTATGGCCACCATTCAATTTCACACAGTCTAAGCTGCCATTGGCCGTGAAAACATATTTTTGATGCAACGCTAGGAAAGAGAAAATGCTGCCAACTAAACTACAATACATAGCTTTCTGAGCACATTTATGGTAAGGCGCGTTTCAACTTCAGAGATGCTGAAAGGTAAGAGAACGCATGTCCTAGAGTTGATGAAATCCAGGATCTTTCCAGCAAGCATTGGTTGATTCTAAACATGCCCACTCATCATCTCCCCCTCTACCCAGTCCTCCATCCTTCTCTTTGACTCTTGTCTTCATGTGTTACCCTGAGCTACTGTCCCAGAGTCTTCCTTTCTCCCCCTCTTTCCGTCTACTTGGGGTCTGTGGGGTCTGATCAGTCCCCTGGTCTGGATAGTCCTCTCCAGGGCCCCTCACACCGGCCGGGGCGCCGCTCCCACTGCCCTGACCTCTGCGCTGGCCGCTTCCTGGCCCGTCGGCGCTCTGCAGCTGCTGTGTCCTCAGCGCTGCTCCTCTCTCAGGTGGCAGAACCTTGCTTGGCCCCCTGCTAGACTCTGAGGGGGTTCCCAGCCCCTGCAGAACAGAGTGGGAAGTCCCCCATAGAGCATCTGGGGCCCCACTTGCCTCCAAGGATTCCCTCCAAGCTCCAGGGTGGATCCCAGACCTCGCATGACCCCGCTCACTAAGACTTGCTGTTGAAGGACATGCCCCGACTCCCTGCACTTCCAGGGCTCCTCTCCAGGAATGCTTTTGCTTTTGTTCTCATTGTGATCTGGCTCAAACGGCTCTGCCTCTGTCTCCGGATCCGAGCTGAGCTGCATGCTGTTTCACTCCAAAGCACCTCGCCCAGCCCCACTTTTGCGCTATGGTGCGCACCGGGGACAGGCTTTGATTTGGTGGGGCTTGAATCCCTCTCACAGTGAAGCCGCTGTCTGACTCTGGCTGCGTCATAGGCTCTCTGAGAGCTCTGGCCTTAGCACTAGGTGATGGCACACACCTAAAGATGAAGGGCGAAAGCTACAGCAGGGACTCTTCCCGAATTCCCTCCCAGGTACCACTCCTGCCCTCAGCCCTTTGCCAGCCCTTCCCACACCAAGAGAGGCAGGGCACTTTGTCCCTGAGAGCCAGGACCCTTCCTGGAGTTGGGGGGCACAGTGCCTCCCAGATCAGCTCAAAGGGCGCTGCACCCCCCATTTTCTGCTCCCAGACAGGTGAGCCTGGCTCCCCAGGCCTGATGCTCCTCCCCTCAAGGAGGCTGCTGGGGTGAGCATGCTCAGGGACCTGACCCTTCTCATTTTCAATGTGAAGCATCCCCAGCTTATGCTGGCCCAGGGTTTAGATTTGGAAGCAGGTGGTCTGTTGGGGAAGAGACTTATTATTGCCTCCAACCTAAGCTGCACGTTTCAGCCCAGGTTTTATGGGAAAGCTCTGTTCTCAGGGAAGTGGGTCATGGGAACTGTTGGTATCAGATGATTGCCCAGTTAATTAAGCATTTCTTGCTTCCTGCTTAGCTCTTGCTCCATGCACATGGCCCTCTTGCTGTAGATGCGTGCAGTGGGGAGGAGGCGACAGCTGGGCTGGATTGAGGTGTTCCTGGCCCTTTATCCCAACACCACCTGGGGCTTCCCTGGTGGCTCAGTGGTAAAGAATTTGCCTGCCAATGCAGGAGATGTAGGTTCGATCCCTGGATTGGGAAGATCCCTGGAGAAGGAAATGGCAACCCACTCCAGTATTCTTGCCTGGAGAATCCCATGGACAGAGGGGCCTAATGGGCTATAGTTTCGGGGTTGTGAAAGAATCAGACACAAATTAGAGACGAAACAAAAACAACAGACTGTCTCCTACCTCCAGTCTCTCTCCAAATCCACTCTGCACCCTGCTTCTGAAGTTGCTTCTCGTTTTGTTCCTGTGCTCCAACTGTTAAAACCCTTTAAAAACCCTCTGGCAGGCAGGCCAAGACTCAAAACTTCAGGCTTACTTCAAGGTTTTACACAGGACAGATCCACCAACCTCTCCAGGATCACCTCTGAGCACAAACACCACCTGCCCGCCCCCATCACACTAAATTACCTCCTGCCTCCCTCAGTCTAGAATGCCTTTGCCTTCTTGTCCCCTAGAACAGCATGCATTTTTAAAATCCTGTTTAAAAATCACTTCCAGGTAGCTTTTCTCTGATGTCGCAAAATAGAAATAATCACCCTTACTTTTCCTGTCACTTGCCTCCTTGTCTTAGGGCATCTTCCCCATGAAATATCATTTTCTGTGCCTGCATCTCCTCCATAGACAATGTGTTTCATTTCCACATCCCATTGCCCGGAGGTCTGCTGCCTGACGCAAGTAGTCCTCAGCAGAAATTTGCAACGGTATGAATAGCTGCTGGGAAAACAGAGATTTCAGCCTGAGTCTGGCTGGCGTCCTCTGCTGGGTTTCAGCCATGCCTGGGTGTCCATGTCACTCACAGGACAGATACGACGCATTTAAAGCTGGAGATAACGGGTCATTTGGCTAGGAAGCCTGTCAGTTGGCTAGCAATGAAGCAGGATGGGACGCTGGGACACTGCCAAGGAAGGGTGCTTTTCTTGGGGCACTCTAGAGTGTTGTTGTTCTATAGCTGCTCTTGGGCCTGAATTTTCCCTCCCTCCCTTTCCTGAAGTACATCTAAAGAAATAAGCAGAGGCTAATCCTTGCTGCTGGGACCATATATGGATCGCAGTTTCCTAACTAGACAACACCAAAGCTATCTTTTCAGGAGTGACAGACCTAACTGCCCACAGAGGCCAGATAATAACTAGAACCATTGATGAGGGTCTAGTGTAGGGTAGTAGGGAGTGGTGAAGACTGGGGCAAACTGGAGTGTAATATACCTCATTCCAAAGAGGGAACTGCTTTTCAGTTCTCTACCTAATGACTGCCATGTAAACCTAAAGGCCTTGTATTATTAAACTTTCTGATTTTTAAAAACTTTTTATTTTGTATTAGAATCTAGCCAGTTAACAATGCTGTGATAGTTTCAGGTGCTCAGCAAAGAGACTTAGCTGTATCCATGTATCCATGGATACATGTATCCATCCTCTCCTAGACTCCCCTCCCATCCAGGCTGCCACATGACGTGGGGCAGAGTTCCTGGTGCTGTACAGTAAGATAGACTTTCAGATTTTTTCGATAGACGCTCAAGAGACAAAATTTGGGGGGGGTGGTGTGAGGGAGACAAATACCATATCCCATGAAATTTAACATCATCTATTATAAGTTGCACCATTATTTTAAGTACCACTAAGAAAGCAAAAATTGCTAGTTAAACTATGACACAGGGCTTTCTTATCACTTAAAGATCTATTTTATGCATATAGGAAGAGCTATTTTAGATTATTTAGGCACAAGATCTTTATCACACTTCAAACTTGTGCAGATCTGAAAAGGAAATCTCATGCAAAATTAATCGGTCCAAGCTCTCCTAAAACATCTTCCCACTTAAAATCTGACTGCTTCGTGTTGCTTCTCCACCAGCATCATCAGAATCTGCTTTCATCCACTCACTGTCCTCCCCTGTACCTGCTCTACTGTTGCCTCCAGGATCTTTGGCAAGCTGCTAACACCTGTTCCTACAAGTTTTGAGGAAGCAGGAATGGGCAAGGACGTGTCATGGCTTACGCCTCACCAACAGTGACCTTAAGATGCATTTTGATTTCAGGGATGCTAAAATGAGGAAACAGAAAAAAAACAGTGATTCCAATTTCAAAACAAATGAGCTAATAGGGGACGCACTGACACTGCAGGGGAAGAAACAGTGCAGCTCTGAGCCAAATTTGTCCAGCAGCTGGAGGTTTGGAAGCCCTGATTAGCATGTCCAGCCTTAGAGAGTGTGGGTTCTTGGTGAAATGGTGTACTGCTTTCACCCATGGGTTTCTCTGGACATTACAATCCCTTGTTCAACTGTGAGCATGTGAGGATGTGGTCCTGAAGCCCACGTCCCCTGCACTTGCAAGTAGCATCAAAAGGTGGCTGGTTGGCAAGGACAGAGAGACTGCCCTGGGCCGGGGTGAGACAGCCCCTGAGGAAGCACAGGAGGCTCGGAGTTAGAATCTGTGTCCTGGTCCTGCCACATACTAGCAAGGTGACCTTGGACTGTTATGTCCTCATCTACAAAGTGGGAAGAATAGTAGTACTTTCCTTTCAGGTTTATTGTGAGTATTAAATGAAGTCTTGCACATCAGTCACGTGGCACTTGGTGTTTACCAGGTGCTCAGTAAATGTTAGGATCATTATTCAAGTCTGATTGAGACTGCTTGGCTCAGTACAGGAGATTCTGGGAGTCTTGATCACATCTAATTGTCCCCATTTCTTATCTTCTGCTGCCACGTGCCCCTCACTGTCAAGTGTAGGGAGCTGAACCCAGTCTCCCTGATGCCTGTGGAATATACTCTCTTTAGCGCCAAGGACAATATTTCCTTGTTGGAACAAAACTTGCTCCTGTGGTTATTTTGAGGTTCTCGTCCAGGACAGGGCCAAAGAACCCCTTGGAGACAATACATCAGGCAGCGCCAGGTGGCACTCACTGACATAGGGAGACATTACCATCCTGGACGATACTGCCATATCCCAGGCTGAGGGCAGCCCAGCCCGATTCCTGGCCACCCTTCTCTGACTTCAAATAGGTTAAAAGCTAAAGGGGGATTCCCAGTGGTCCAGTGCTTGAGGTCCTGCACCTCCACTGCAGGGGACACAGGTTCCATCTCTGGTCGGGGAACTAAGATCCTGCATGCCATGACATGACCACACGGAAAAAAACAAAGCTGAGGACACTGCTTCACCTAAGTTTTGAAAACACAGCAGCACAGGCAACACCGCTTTGGTACCCCCATCGTCAGGTGCTGCTCAAAGGGATGCAAGCCTTCTCCTTGTGTCCCCTCCCAGCCATCACCCCTTTCTAAAACAGGCAGAGCCAGGTAGGGTATTAGCTTCCTATCACTGCTGTAACAGACGACTGCAAGTGGAGGGGCTTAAGACAGCGGGAATGTGTTATCTTACAGTGCTGGAGGTCAGAAGCCCAAAATCAGTCTTCCTGGCTTACATCAAGGTGCTGTCAGGACAGTTCTGGAAGCCTCAGGCAACAACCCGTTCTCTTTAGCTCTGCTGGCTTCTAGAAGCTGTCTCTCGGCTCATAATCTCATTACTCTAATCTTGGCTTCTACTTTTTCATCACTGTCTCCCCACTCTCATCTCCTGCCTCCCTCTTATTTATTTAAAATTTTTTAACGTTTTAATACAAAAGGTCATTTTCCACTTATAGTTATTACAAAATATTGACTATATTCCCCATGTTGTATAAAACATCCTTGAGCCAGCCTTATACCAAATAGTGTGTACCTCCCACCCCTCCACCCCACTCTGTGTTGGTAACCACTAGTTTGCTCTCTATGTCTGTGAGTCCACTTCTTGTTTGTTATACTCACTAATCTGTGGTATTTTTTAGATTCTGCATACAAGAAATACCATACAGTATTTGTGTGTCTCTGTCCATGGGATTTTCCAGGCAAGAATACTGGAGTGGGTTGCCATTTCCTTCTCGAGGGGATCTTCCCGACCCAGGGATCAAGCCCTTGTCTCCTGTGCTGCAGGCAAACTCTTTACCGTCTGAGTCACCAGGAAAGCCCCCAAGTCCATCCATGTGCTGCAAATGGCAAATTTTGTTATTTTTATGACAGAGTAGTATTCCATTACACACACGTGTGTGTGTGTGTGTACCACATCTTTTTTATCCATTCTAATGTCAATGGACATTTAGTTTGCTTCTCTATCTTGACAACTGTAAATAAGACTGCTAAGAACATTAGGGTGCATGTATCTTTTTGAATTCATGTTTTTTTTATTTTTGATATTCACCCAGGAGTGAAATTGCTGAGTTTTATGGTAGTTCTATTTTTAGTTTATTGAGAAACCTTAATACTGTTTTCCACAGTGGCTGCCCCAATTTACATGCCTATCAACAGTGTATGAGGGGTCTTTTTTCTCCACATCATCACCAATATTTGTTATTTGTGTGATTTTTGATAACAACCACTCTGGCAGGTGTGAGATGATATCATTGTGGTTTTGATTTACATTTCCCTGATGATTAGGCATTTTGACCCTGCCTCCCTCTTATAAGGCCCCTGTGATTATATTAGACCTATCAGGGCTTGCCTGTGATGCAGGAGACGTGGGTTCAGTCCCTGGGTCAGGAAAATCCCCTGGAGAAGGGAATGGCAACCATTCTAGTTTCCTTGCCTGGAGAATCCCATGGACAGAGAAGCCTGGTGGGCTATAGTCCACCAGTTGCAAAAAGTTGGATATGACAGTGACTAACACTTCACTGTCACTGGGATCATCTAAGTAATCTCCCCAACTGACATTCCTTAACGCAACCACATCTGCAAAGTCCTTTTCACCGTGTCTAGCAGTAAGTACAGATTCCAAGGACATGGATAACTTTGGGGGCTGGAATCCAGCCTCTGCCAAGCTGGTCAGCAGTGGTGGTTCCAGCACAAGGGCAGCTGCAGCATCCAGCCTGGGCGACTCCAAGAGCACTTGTGAAGCTCTTTCCGAAAAACTCAGAGAAAGACTTATCTGAAGTTAGGAAGGGGTTGGCAGGAGCAGAACAGACAGATGAGCGAGTGTACCCATGAGCCAGGCAGTGGCAATCAGCCAGTAACTTCACCTTTACAACCAGCCTGTCAATGCCAGAGTGGAGACGTTTTTCCAGGTCTTAGGATAATGTAAGGAAAAGGAGGAAGATGGGGCTCCTCCCTTGAGTGCTGGCAACACATATTTTAGAGTGGAGAGCAGGAGGAGGTCTCTGCAAAGCTGGCCTGGGATGGCTGCTTCGCTGAGCTCAGCTAATGGAAAACCTTGGGTGGCCTGTGAGGCGCGTCCCCCATCAGCCGCCCAGAGTTCTCATCTTAGACTGCCTGAAAGGCCCAGCACAGGCAAGAGAACCAATTAATTAGAGAAAGTGGTCTCTGTACGTGCACTTTCTGGAGAGAAGATAATTTGATTTCTGTGGTTAAGAAGACAAACTCCCGTTCCATCTCTCCCAAGAATGGGGTCATTTCCACGCTGAACACAGCAGATTTCTTCCTGTTTCATGAGGTGCATGACGGGGTGCATAGTTTCTAATTGGGGTGAAGACTGTCTGGGGACTTGAGGTACAGAGACAAAGGCCTCTACCCCCAGAGTGAGGCCAGGGCTCTAGGGGGACAGAGGAATCTTCATGGAGATCAACGCCACATAGGGATCAGGCTCTGGGAGAGAAATGCTTTCGGCTGACTCTCATCACTGTGAAATAATGGGTCCTCGTATGCCTGTCCCATATCCAAGGATCCTACTGGAGGTAACAGTTCCTGATTCTAACCTGGGGACCCATCTTGGGCCAAAGCCATCAAACCAGGTTACGCAAACCCAGAGGCTGTATTTATGTCCCCAGAAGAAGGATATACACCTTTTCTCCTAGACTTAGAAATGGGAGGTAGGACTGAGTAACTGCAGGAGCAGCTGTAGACATCTTGCTGCCACGATGGGAGAAATAATGGGATGTGGAGCCAAGAGAAGGACAGACGGGAGCACACAATGCAGGTATTTGAGCCCCTGGATCAAGTAGTGCCTAAAGCTTGTTTCCATTTTGGTTGTTGCTAAGTCAGTTTGAGTGCGTTTTCTATCCACAGGGCTTACCAGGTACCAGTCACCGTCCCGGAGTTTTGGATCCAGGGCAGACATTCATTGTTATTACAAGGCCACCAGTCCGGGTGGCGCTCAGGGACACACAGCCAGTCAGGGGCAGAGATGAGCCGGGCGGCCTGGCTCTAACACCATCATCGTCCTAACTGCTCTGCTCTGAGGACAAAATTGGCCCTAGATGCTAACCTCAGCTCCTGCCTCCTCGTCCGATGTCCTGTCCACCCTGCCGAGACCCCACAGCTTTCAAACCTGGTTTAGAGAATCAAACTTTGTGCAGTGACAAATGGGGTACCGAGCACCTCTTGCCTCAGGGCTTGGGGCCCCCTCTTGGTGCTCAGGAAGGACCCAACTCTCCTCCCTCCCATGCTCTCAAGGAGAGGGCAGAGGGCGGGGGCAGACATCTCCCTAAGCTAACCCTTCTCTTGTGGGTAAATGAGACCATTCCATTCTTTGTTAGGGCAGGTGTAGTTGGCAAGGACTAGAAAGGCTTGGAACCCAGAGAAGCTACCCATTGCCATGGGAAGAATACCAGTTCGCATGCCTCATTAGGCAACATCTCCTTCAGCTTTCGGATGACTGAAGGGAGACTCTGAGAGGGGAAGTGATGGTTTCAGGTTCCATAGCCAGCTGGAACCAGGGGGTGGCAGAAACAAGCTTTGCCTCAGAAGCATCTCTCTTCCAAGTCCATGTGCATCTGTTGATGCCTAGTTGATGGGGAGGGCTGGTGTCTCCTGGTGGAAAATGGAAGACCACGTGAGCAGGACCCAGGAGCAGTGGTCAGTCCTGGACATATCCACTCCTTCCCAGCTGCAGACTGTCTATAGCACACCTGTTCCCTAGAAGGTAAAGATTCAGCCTCACAGCTCAATAGCCAAGAGGGACAGCTGGAGACCTGGGACCTGGCTGAGAGTGAGTTCTCTGTTCTCAGAACCTTCATTTTATGGTTTCCCCGCCTCCCTGAAGGATTGCTTGGTTTGCTAATGGCATGGATTCCGGGTGCCAGGGCCTTCCTGGAGGTGGGATCAGCTGCCTGGCCTCTGGCATCATCCAGGCAGCTTCTGCTCTGCAGAGCTTTGTGGCCATCCCTGGCCGGGGTCCTGCCGGTGACCCTGGAGCCCCAGGGACCACAGTGATACCCAAGGGGCTCCTCCCTGTATCAGCTCTTCACCTGCACCCTCTCCTGCATTCCTCTAGGGCAGGTATCACCACTCTCTCTTCCAGATGAAGAAACTGTGCCAGACAGGTGATGCAGTTGCCAGGGGGCTGCAGCCTGACCAGAAGAGAGGAGGGCGACCTCTACACCCGCCTGGCTCACAACTCCCCCGGTCTCCTCTCCAGTCCCTGAAGACTTTCCAGCCAGAGGAGGCAGCCAGCAGATGGCGCTGTGTTCACCACCGCACACGCGTGCTGAGATGGGCTCTCTCCTCCACCATCTCCGGTCAAACTGAACAGCTGAGAAGAGTGTGGCCTTAGGTACATGACCTGGCGGTGCCAGGGACCAGGATAGATACCAGCTCTGGATTCTGGAGATGCCCTGGCAGCAATTTCTAGTTACCTCCACCTCCTGGAGGAAGCTGAGCCTTCCCAAGACACAGCGCATCAGAACCTCCCAGGTTCACTCGAGCAGGACCCGGAGGGCAGGCCCTGGAGAGGCAGGGCTGAGCACCGCCCTCTTTCTGGCAGATTTCCCACTAAGAATGAGGACCCAGCTGGCTCTGTTCTTTGGGGGCCACACTTAATGGGCAATAAATTGATATGAGCTCCTGTCCCCCCTTTGGGGACTCCTGAGGATTCTGGGGAGACATCTTTCATTCTCCTATGTCCCTCATGCCATTCCCGCTCCCAGCAGGATTAGTGACCCCCATTAGCTTCTCCGCCAGAGACTGCTCCCCCTCCACCGACTCCCAACCCCCTCACTCTCTAATACTAACTAGTGTACTCACAATTGCTTGTCCTGAAGGTTTGGGGCAGGGGGGTGGTCCCAAAGGAAGGTTTCAGATGTAAGAGCAGGAACCAATAATCCAGTCACGGCTCTGAAATCTTCCTCCTGCAGCTCCACTTACAGGGTCTCCTGGAGCCATCCTCTGCCTAAAACCAAGCCCACCCACAAGTCACAACCCACAACCAAGCCACAAGTCCACCCTATGTGGCTGGAACCTTCTCTCTCCTGGGCCTCCTCTTCTACCCTGTTGCAAGAAAGAGAGTGGGCGGCAGAGGATGGTCACATCCCAGCTCACAGCTGAATCCCTAGGACAGCTGTTGAGTGTGAGTTCTTGGCCCTGATCAAGAGTAAGCCATAGTAGAGTGAAAGAAGGTTTATTCAGGGAGGAAGTATATACCACAGACAGAGCATGGGCCATCTCAGAAGGCAAGAGAGGTACCTGGGTATGGTACTGGGTTGCCAGTTTTTATAGGGGTGGGTAATTTCATAATCTAATAAGTGGGAGGAATTGTGTTCAGTCGCTAAGTCCTGTCTGACTCTTTGTGACCCCATGGACTGTAGCACGTCAGGCTCCTCTGTCCTCCGCTATCTCTTAGAGTTTGCTCAAATTCATTTATTAGGTGATGCTATCTAACCATCTCCTCCTCTTCTGCTGCCCACCCACCCCCACTCTCTTCTTTTGATTTTGATCTTTCCCAGCATTAAGGTCTTTTCCAATGAGTCAGATCTTCACATCAGGTGGCTGAAGTATTGGAGCCTCAAATTCAGCATCAGATCTTATAATGAATATTCAGGGTTGATTTCCTTTAAGATTGATTGGTTTGATCTCCTTGCTGTCCAAGGGACTCTCAAAAGTCTTCTCCAGCACCACAATTCGAGTGCAATTGTTTGGTAGTTTGAACACTGTTTGGCATTGCCCTTCTTTGAGATTGGAATGAAAACTGATCTTTTCCAGTTCTTTCCCATCTAGATCCCTAGTCTTTCCCATTCTACTGTTTTCCTCTATTTCTTTGCATTGTTCATGTAAGTATTCCAGCTACTGGAGGGAGAGAGCTGGGATTTTCAGGAACTGGGCCACTGCCTGCTTTTTGACCTTTGTAATCGGTATTGGATCTGTCACGGCACCGGTGGGAGTGTTATATAGCTTGCTGATGTGTTACCATGAGCGTATGCTGAGGCTCAACGTCTAGTGGAAGGAGACTTATTAGCCTCTTGGACCCAGTTGATGTTAATTAGTTTATATCATGTCCTCAGGCTATTTTATTCTCTTTTATTTTTCCTCTTATCTTAAAAATTTTTTTCTTTCTGCATTTTATTGAAGTATGGTTGACTTACAATGTTTCTGGCGCACAGCAAGGTGGTAGAGATATACATATATTATTTTTCAGATTATTTTCCAGTCTAGGTTATAACAAGATATTGACTATAGTTCCCTGCACTATACAATAAATCTTTGTTGCTTGTTGCATATCTGTTTTTAAAAATTAGAAATCTAGCATTCTGTTCATACTAAGTCAAACAGGTGGAATAAAAAATGTGACGAATTTTTTTTAGGAAAAAGTCCCTAATTTTTCCAAAATATATATATTATACATACTATTTATATGTGTTGTTGAAAAGCTTATGTCCTTCTTTTAAAGGTCATGCCATGCCCCTTTTCTGTCTCACTACCTCCTGGCTTCTCAGAGCAGACTCCTTGATCTGTGACTCAGTAATGCAGAGAAATGTAACCCTTCAGACAAGGCTCTGGGCGTCCTTTGACTTAAAATACAAAACAGTCCTGTGCCCTGGGCCTTTGTCTGTGAATTATGAGACCTAAAAGTTACTTGAAAGCACATTCGGTTTTGATTTCTACCAGATCTAATTCTTAGGCAGGCTTCCTTCTCCACCAACCAGGTAGAATCAACCCAAGGGAGCAGATGGCCCACCCTCCTCCACCCCAGGGAAGCAGGGCTTGAGGCGGCCCTGGGGCCAAGATATCAAGCAGAGGCAGGCATTTGATTAAAGGCCACAGGGCAGAAGCTGGAGGAGAGAAAGAAGCTCCAAGGTCAAGGATGGCAAAGCCTGAAGGAAAAATCTCAGAACTAGAGGAGGCAGCTAGTTCCGGGGGACAGGAGACAAGAGACTGCCTAGCTGGGGATTGCTCTAGAGAAGGCTGAGAGTGGATCAGATTGCAGGATTGCGTGGGGAACGTAATGCTGAATGTGGAGGTCTGGATTTTGAACACAGAAGGAGTTCACTGTGTGTTCAAGAAGTGGGGAGACGAAGAACTGAGGGCAGGAAGGGTGAAAGTACCCTTTCTTTCGCAGGGTCCAGAGAAACACACGCCAAAGGACAGATGGTGTACGGCTCCACACACTGACTCAGCTCTTTGCTGTCTTGGAAAAATGAAAAAAGATAAAATCCACAGACAGGCTTTAAAAGCCATATCAAAATTGAAATCCGCTGAAAGGAAGAGTCTTCAGAAGCCAGGCAGGTAGACTGTGCAGACCTGACAGTCTACCTGGGAAGGCCCCAGGAACAGTCTGTGGGTGTAGAGAGTATCTATAAACCTTCAAAGTAAAAATACTTAAAAGCTGTGAGTCATGCCAATTAATAAAAGGGGGGCACAAATCTGAGTGACCGGGCCACCCATACAACCTCAGTTTAAAGACACTTCTAGCACATACTGTGGTTGAAAATGGGGAGCTATTAGCTCATAGGAAATTATCACTATGAGCTTCCGAGACGCTGGCTGCAGTGTGATTTTGCTGCAGGAGAGTGTGAGCTCTGTATTAAACAGGCAGATCCATGCTGATACACAATTTATGATTGAAGAATTAATTGCAGGAGAATCTATTAGTGTGTGCATTCATTCGTATGCAAATCACCACCGCCACCTACGCTCTACCCGGCAAATCTGCCGTTGCCTGGACAGTCATCAACATGCTCATGGAGCTCAACTCAAGGCTGGATGCTATTGGTGGGGGCAGGGTGGGGATGCTAATCTATCCCACTTCACAGAGGGGGTGGCTTCAGTGAGGACCAAATAGAACTAGTGAAATGAGGAGATAGGAGTTTAAGCCCTGGATCTGGTATTCATCCTTGCTCAGTGCGATGGTGTGATGGGGCACAAGTCACCAATACTTGACCTCTTCTGCTTTTCCCATCTGTACCACGTGGGAGCAGTGATGCCTACCCTCCGTGTTCTGTGGGCATCAAACATCAAATAAGACAAAGGCCTCGGCATGCAGGAGGTCACGGCTGTTGCTTTCAATGTAAAGTCAAGTGAAACATATCTTAAATGTGTCTCAGATGCTAAGCTTCAGCCAGAAGTAACATATTTTAAAGTATTTCAGTAAATTACAGAATCTTGATCTTAGTTGTTTAGAAAAATGATGACATTTATGCAGTCTTCCCTATCTTGGAACTAGGTATGGTCATGGGACATGAATGACTGTTAACTCAGCTGAAAAGGGGACCTGTTTGCCTCTTATTGCCCCCCATATATCTGTTTTCTCCTACTGTTATCTCAGGATAACAGGCTCTAACTATAGTAGCCACCTAGGATCAAGATGTTGCTTTGACAAAAGAAGCTACCTATCAGTTCTGAATGACATCACAGCAGCTTTGCAAACCCACTGTATTTGTTTGTTGAGAGAGAACCATGCATCTATCTTTAAAGCTATTTTTTGCTCTTCTGTTATAAAGCTGAACACAACACTCACTGGTAGCCTGAACATGTGTGGGTTTTGCCCCCAACATCCATCTGCCTTGCTTGTAACCACCCTACAAGGAGTCCCCTCCTGCCCCACGTTCAGGCTGTAGCTGGTGGACTTGGCTGCACGGGACTGCGGAGTCAAAGTGCCACATCCCCTGGTGACGGGATCGATTGCCTGATCCTGGCACGAGCATGCATCCCAAAGTGTTCAGTCAGAGCCGATCCCAGGATTGCTGGGAAGACTGCTTAGGGAGGCTCACATATTTCTGCTGGCTTTGAACCTGGACACATGAGCCTTGGGAGCTCAGATTACATATTTGTGATCCTAGTGTTACCAAAAGATGCATCAGGGTCTGGCTGCTCACTGCTCAAAAGCCAATAAACAGGCCAGGTTGGTGGAAAGGAAAGTTTGCTTTATTTCAGATGTCGGCAATGTGGGGGGAGGGTGGCAGACATCTGTCCAAAGGCCAAGTCTATCCCCGTGACAAGCAGGGGGTGAGAGCTTTTGTAGGCAGAGTTGCAGGTGTAGGGGGCGGGGCGGTGCTTGCTACATGTGGAAACAACTCAGTCATCGCTAACAGTCATCTTCAAACCGGTCTGACCTGCACCACCTTTGTTATTTTAGGTACAATTAATCTTCAGTTCCAGGGCCCATTTGTTCCCATTTCTTTGTGGCCAGTTCTTGGAACTGTGGTAGCCCATGTCCTAGGTACAGTCTGATCATCATATAGTTAACTCTCCAGCTGGTGTTTTGGTGTCTATAAGACAGCTCACAGGATATTGCTTAGAATACTATCTATGGCCCTTGAGAAAGAACTAAAGGTCCTTGACTATGCTTAATGACTATGTTATTATTATTTAGTCTCCTTTGACTGTTTTCCTTTGTGTCTGCATTTCTCACTTCTCTGATTAAACTTACTCTTTGACTAAAGTTTTCCACAGACAAAAGGCAGGCAGAGGATATGTTGGGGGTGGGGAGGCAGGACATAGGGTCCCGATCTGTTTCAATAGAGGGAGAGCCTTCAGAGAAAGAATCCGCACTGCAGAGAACAGTGCTAATAAATAAAGAGAGAAGCCCATCCAAGTCATGTGAGTTTAGCCCGGGATCAAGCCTTGCCTGAAGCCTCTAGACTATTTAGCTATGCGAGCTGATAAATTTTGGTTTTTTGCTTAGGTATATCCAGGAAGACATTTTCTATCATTTATAGCCAAAAAAATCTCCAACTGATAATGCTATAGAGGTGGACAGTTTTTCCCTTCTTTCCTTTTAGTTTCTTTGGCTGGTCTAATACTTAAATTGATATAAAATATTAACAGGAGAAAAACAAATTTAATTTCTATGTATGGGAATCCCATAAAAGTTTGAGACCTAAAGAAGTGACCAGAGCAGGAAGTGTCTATATTTTTTAGACAAAGAAACAAGAATTTTTTGAAGAATTTATCTGGGAAAGTTATTGCGGTCCATGTGGAATAACACTGGGAAAAACAGACCAGCGTGCCCTCCTTCAGGGCACCTAAGTCAGGAGGCAGCTGCCAGTGTCTGAACCACAGCGTGATGTGGCTTCCAGGGCCACCCATGATGCACTGGGGCTCAGGTACCAGGGATGTATCTCCCTGGAGACCACCCCTTCAGTGTATACAAACTTCAGCTTGCCAAGAGGTACAGGATTTATAAAATGGTGAGGAGACCACTCTGCCTAGAAACAGTGGGGAGAATCTGGGTGGGCAGAACTAGACTTAGAACGGGGACAGGGAGAAACCTTCCCAACTTTATACTGATGCAGGGAATTGTCCCTAGGATAACATCATAGTTTTCTCAAAACTTGACTTACATAATACCTTGCTGGTTAATGGGGTGATTTTTGGTGGGACATGAACTAAAAAAAAAAAAAAAAAAATTGGTTGCATAATCTAAAAATCTTGTTTTGTTTTTTTTTTCCTACTTATAGTAAGACTATAGCCTTTTCTCCTAAAATACATTGATTAAAGAAAATATTAAGCCACTAATAGCATAAGAGGTACAGCACTTTGGTGAGCTTTGGGATAGTGAAGTTACAGTGAATCAACTTTGCCAATGACATTACTTCTTTCAACCTTTATACCAACCTTGCTCTTCTGTGGAGACTAGCACACACTTTTACAGAGGAGGACAATGAAGGCAGAGAGGTGAGTGGCAGAGCTTATACTGGACTTTGAAGCCCTCAGTTGTTCTGTTAGCCCCCAGCCCTAGGATGCAGGCCCTCTGCCTGCTACCCCTGTGAGAAGCCTGGCCGTGCAGCGCTCTCCCCCGGGAGTTTGCGATCTGGGACAGCATTGGACCCCTGCTCTGTGCCTGCAGCAGAGCCTGGGTCTGCACAGGGGTGATAGCTGTTGAACTGCTGCAGAAAAGTGTGAAGAAGCCCGACCTTGCTGGAGAACTGTGCAATCCTTTGTTTGAACAGTTTCCAGGGAAGCCTAATTAATCCCATTGTTGATGCTAATGCGCTGCTTTTTTAAGACTCAGAGTTGATGCTGCAAGCAAATTTCTCTTTGATTTAAGGCTTTGGAAAGAAGACAGAAGTTTTATCAAACGTGCCTGAATTGTGCTCTGGGCTCCACACACTGAGCAAATGAAGGCCTATTTAGCTGTGACAGGGTGGCCAGCCCCCATAAAAACACCGCTTCCTATTCTGGCCAGTTTCCAAAGACTTATCTCTGGGTTTTCTTTGGTGAATTTTCACTCTGTTGACTGGTGGTATAAATATATGAACTGAGAGCCAAGCAACCACATAAATTTTGTACACATGACAGCAAAATAATTGTATTAATAATAGTAGCCACAATGATAACCATAGCTACCATTTATTTAATTCTTACTGAGTACAAGCATTTAAATGTTTGGAAACAGTTGAAACATGAGGAACATTTCCTGAATATTGATTGTATGGCCATCACTCAGAAATGATTAGACACAGTGCTTATTGAAGAACAGGTCAGAAAGGAAGGTGGGTACATTGCCTCCTGACGAAGTCCAGGACTGTTTCCCCGATGTGGGGTCATTTGGATTGGGTATTGAGGCACAACTAAGAGTGTGTTACATGAAGAGTGAGGATAAGGGCCATTCCAAGAATAGGGGATGTTTATGCAGAAGATCACAGAGCAGAAACCTAAGGTCAGATGGCTATTAAGTAACCGAACAGGGGTTTGAATTTAAGTTTCTTTGACCCCAAAGCCCAGGCTGATGAGAAGCATGCTTGAGGGTGGACAGCTAGGAAGGACTGAGATTGCACTTTAGGCAACTGGATGGTTGGTATGAAAGGGACTGTACATAATTACCCTATTGCCCATTCTCTTCCTTTTCTTTAGCAATAAATCCTCCTGTTTTTTGTTAGATATCTGGAATAGAGGCTGTATTTCCTGGAATGCCTGGAGGTAGGTACAGAATGTAGCTAAGTTCTGGACAGGGGGATGTAAGCAGAAGTATCAGTTGGCAGCTTCTGGGAAATATCCTAAAAGTATAGCCGACCCATTTATCTCCTTCCCCCCCTTTCACATCCTGCTTTTGGACTTTGCATGTGTGGTGTTCGGGCTTCTCATTGCAGTAGCTTCTCTTGCTGTGTGGTGCTGGCTCTAGGGCATGTGGCCTCAGTAGTTGCAGCTCCTGGGCTCCAGAGCATAGGTTCAACAGTTTTGGCACACAGGTTTTATTGCTCTGTGGCATGTGGGATCTTCCCGGATCAGGGATGGAACCCGTGTCTCATGCATAGGCAGGTAGATTCTTAACCTGAGCCACCAGGGAAGCCCCAGAGTGGTTCTTTTAAAATGCATTCAGATCCTGTCCCTCCTCTGCTCAGAACTCTGTATGGCTCCCCCTCATTCAGGATAAAAGCCAAAGTCCTTAAATATCTGCAGCGCCTTACATGATCTTGTCCTGGTTCCCTTGTTGCTCAATTCCCCATCTGAACTATACTTCTCCAAACTCATTCCATTCCAGCCATATTGGTCTCCTTGCTGTTGGTCAAAATTAGCAGACACTCTCCTGCCTCATGCCTTTACATTGTCTGTTCCATCTCCCAGAAATGTTCTTCCCACAGACATTCATGTGGACAACTCCGTCATCTCTGTCAAGTCTTTGCACAAAAGTCCTTCACTCCCAGTTAAAAATTATAACCTACTTCCTCCCCAGGTCCCAGCCTCTCATAGTTTGTTCACAGTTTTTCCTAGAGCATTTTTAGCAATCTATACAATTTGCCTCTTTAATATGTTTATTATTTAGAATCTGTCTCCCCTTCTCCTGAAAGTGCACTCCAGGAGGGCAAGAATCTTTGTCTGTTTTGTTGCTAATATATTTCAGACACTTAGAATAATGCACAGTACCTAGTAGCTGCTGGAAAAATATTGTAAATGAATTTTGTTGAAGATATTGTTTTTCAAAGTTTTAAAATATGATAGTATATTTTAAATTTATGCAAATAAGTAGAGAGAATAGCATATCAAACTCCAACATGCCCATTCACCCACGTTTGACAGCTGGCAACTGTGGACAGTTTGGTCCTCTAGACCCTCCCCCATCTGTTTCCAAGATGCTTTTGAAGTAAATGCCAAACAGCCTATCACTTCATCTGAAAATACTTTGGCATGCATCTCTAAAAGCAAAAACTATTTTATTATTATTTTAACAGCTTTATTGAGATATCATACAATACTTGTATATATTTGAAGTGTACAACTTAATGTTTTCATATACATATCCATTGTGAATGAACATTACAATCCAGCTAGTCAATATACCCACCACCTCTGAGTACTCACTGTGTGCATGTTGAGATTTAAGACCTCTTCCCAACTTTCAAGTATGATAAGTGAAAGTGAAAGTTGCTCACTCGTGTTGGAGTCTTTGCGACCACATGGACTATGGAGAAGTCTATGGAATTCTCCAGAACAGAATACTGGAGTGGGTTACCATGCCCTTCTCCGGGGCTCTTCCCAAGCCAGGGATTGAACCCAAGTCTCCCATATTGCAGGTGGATTCTTAACCAGCTGAGCCACTGGGGAACTAAAATCACCATGCTGTACATTACAACCCTGGAATTTGTTCATCCTGCATAACTGAAACTTTGTACCCTTGGACCAACATCACACATTACCCCCTCTCTTCTAAGGAAAAAAAAAACTCTTTAAAATATAATCATATAAACAACAAGGTCTTATTGTATAGCACAAGGAACTCTGTTCAATATCTTGTGATAAACCATAATGGAAAAGAATATGAAAAAGAACACATATATGTTTAGCTGAGTTACTTTTCTATAGAGCAGAAATCAGCACAACATTATAAATCAACTATACTTCAACACAATTTTTTAAAAGGAAATAACATTATAAATAAAATGTAGCAACTTCTTTAAAAATAACCTCAATACTATCATTATAACTCAAAACAATCAATAACAATTTCTTCATATCATTAAACAGCTAGTCAGTGTTTATACTTTCCAATTGTTTTACATATTTTTTTAAAGATTATTTGTTTGAATTGGGATCCAAATAAAATCTACCCTGTGATCAGTGATTGTGACTCCAGAGACTTTTTTTTAACCTATAAATTCTTTCTCCGTTGTCTTGAAGAAACTGAATCAGTGGTCCTCTAAGTTTTCTACAGTCTGGAGTTCACTAATGACATTCCCTTGGCAACATTTAATGTTCCCTTGTCTTCTGTAAGCTTCCTGGGTGATGCTAGTGGTAAAGAACCCACCTGCCAATGCAGGAGAGTTAGGAGACTTGGGTTCAGTTCCTGGGTTGGAAAGACCCCCTGGAGGAGGGCATCACAACCCACTCTAGTATTCTTGCCTGGAGAATTCCACGGACAGAGGAGCCTGGAGGGCTACAGTCCGTGGGGTTGCAAAGAGCTGGACACGACTGATGTGACTTGGCACACACCCACTTGTCTTCTGTATTCCCTGCAAGCTGGTGGCTGGCTCTAGAAGCTTCCTTGTCTGGATTTGCTGCTTTGGCATCCCCACTGGGTATGTGGTGCTGTGCCTGAATCAGCTCAGATAGGATTGTCTCTTCTCCTGAGGTTGACGTCCTTCCATCATTCATGTCAAAATTCATTATTTCATTAGGGGTCAAAAATGGTGATCAAACAATTGTACTTTCCTTCTAGAAAGAGGAACTTCCCCTCATCAACTGAGATGCAGTATGTGCAGAACTTCTTAAGGTTTTTACTCGTATCCAAACCAAACTAATCACTAGTGAGGCCACTGCACACATTATGAGCAATCAAAGTGAGGACAGGGAGGGAAAGGTGATGACTTCAGGCCGCGTTTCCTAAGTCGAGGTGGCTTTGTTTTGTAAGCACAGACACATCTCAGAGTGGAGCTTGCTGAGACCAGGGTTAGAGACTGTGGCTGTCTCTCCTCAGCCTCCAACTGGTAAGAGGTCAAGGAAGGGGCCTTGCCTGGTCCAGGGCAGTACATTCTGTTGACAGGGGTGGATCAGATGGGTGTATGGATCGCTGCATGGATGGGTGATCACTGTCATTCCCAGGCGGTCATACACTAGGGATTGCCTACAGGACAGCATGGTTACAAGAGCGGTTATCACCAGGGTCAAATGCTCTGTGTGTGTGTGCTCAGTCACTTCAGTTGTGTCCGACTCTGCGACCCTATGGAATGTACTCCTCCAGGTTCCTCTGTCTATAGGATTCTCCAGGCAAGAACACTAGAGTGGGTTGCCATGCCCTCCTCCAGGGGATCTTCCTGACCCAGGAATCGAACCCATGTCTCCTGTGTCTCTTGCACTTAAGGCGAATTCTTTACCCACTGAGCCACCTGGAAGCCCCTTTAAAACAACATAATAATAGCTATGACCTTTTGGTTTAATATTTTCTATTCAGAAGCTCAATAGTCTTTATTTTTTTCACTTGGAGGAAAATCTTCTCTAACATTTTACTTTCAAGGGGATACTTAAATTCCCCAGGTCTCAGATGCTGCCGGGACCTGTAAAAGGGCTCCCGATTTGGCTGCAGACACCTCCCTCTGCAGAGCTCTTGATCCTGGCAGTGGAGAGTCGACTTCAGCCATAATCCTCCTCAAACTGCCCACTAAAGAGTAGCAGCTTGGTAGCTTTGGGGAACACTTGGCAGATTTGTGAACTATCTGATCTGGAGGGAGGAAGAGAAGATTCCTGGTGGTTCAGTGATAAAGCATCTGCCTGCCAATGCACGAGATGATGGTTGGATCCCTGAATCAGAAAGATCCCTGGAGGAGGAAATGGCAACCCGCTCCAGTATTCTTCCCTGGAAAATCAATGGACAGAGGAGCCTGGTGGGTTACAGTCCATGGGGTCGCAAAAAGCTGGACATGACTGAACAACTGAGTATGCATGCATGCAGAGAGAGAGAGAGAGAGAAGATTTAGGCTCAACGGATGAGCAAGAGGCAAAATTATGCTGCTCATCCCTCTGGTGACTGACAGCCAGGCCCACACTGGGTCTCCAGGGAAAGGCCCTCCAGTACCAGTTCCTGGATACTGACCAGCACATGCCAAGAGGTGGTAACAGGGAGATTGGCTCATGGTCTCCGCTAAGGCCAGGCAGTGGGCCAGGCACTCAGTTGCATCAGGAAGCCACAAAGTCCAGTGGATAAAAATCTGACCTTTGGACATGATGAACTGGATTCAAATTCTCCCCTAATGTGTGAGCTTTGGACAAGTACTTAATCTCCCTGAATCTTGACATTCTCATCTGTAAAACTGGGGAAATAACCTCACAGTGATCTTGAGATGATCAGATAAGAAAATACAGCTCAAAGGCCTAACACGTACTTAGTAAATAGAAGCTGTATCTGTGCCTTAACTGTACTTTTCAAACTGGGGTGCTCAGGCACCCCAATGGGATTCTGATGGTGTTTTAGAGGATGCATACATTGGTAGAATAAACTCTTCCTGGAGTTTTGTGTTTTCTTTAAATTGTGTTGAGGGAAATTTTCAATGATCAAAGCAAACATGGTTTGTTATGGACTAGAATGCACGTTTTATGTTCATGTTCAATGATAGCTTATGTATCAAGGATACTTCACCTATGCAGTAGCTGTTTTAAACCGTCCCCTACATTTCAGAATTACACATGCATCCTTCTCTACCTACCGCTCCTAGAAAAGCTTGAAAAATGGTCTTATCTCAATCTGATACTACAGACCCCACAAGTGCCCCCATTCTGCAGGTGAAGGAAGAGCCTCATCTTTAATGAGGTAGGAGTCAGCATTCAAAACCAGACCTTTTCCATGATGAAGCTCTTTCCCCCTGTTTACCATTATTACATCAGAGCTGAGAAAGAGAATACTTAATCTTGGGGTGTATTAGTTTAGAGAATAATTAAACATGTGGTGTATTAGTCAGGGCTCTCCAGAGAAACACACCAATGGAATATATAGAGATAGAAAGAAAAATTTATTATTTGATGAGAAGTCTCCAGACCTGCTGTCGGCAAACTAGAAGCCAAAGAAAGTCAGTGCTGTAGTTCTAGTCCAAAGTCAAAGGCTCGAGAACCAGGGTTCTCAATGGTATAAGTCCCAGTCTGAGCCTGAAGGCCTGAGGACCAGGAGAACTGATGCCCAAGGGCATGAGAAGATGGATGCCCCAGCAGAGAGCAGATGCATTCACCCTTCCTTCATCCTTATGTTCTATTCTGGTCCACAGTGGGTTGAATGATGTGTAGCTACACGGATGAGGGTGATCTCTACTCAGGTTTAAAGAATCACTGTTACAGACACACCCAGAAATAATGTCTTACCAGCTATCTGGGCATCCTTTAGTCCACTCAAGTTGACAAATAAAACTAACTTCACAGGAAGCATTCCTGATTGAGGCCCCATCTGTGCCTGGGCTGAGTCACCTGGTTTGTATCTTAGCTGATGTTCAGTTCAGTTCAGTTCAGTCGCTCAGTCGTATACGACTCTTTGCCACCCCATGAACCTCAACACGCCAGGCCTCCCTGTCCATCACCAACTCCCGGAGTTTACCCAAACTCATGTCCATTGAGTCAGTGATGCCATCCAACCATCTCATCCTCTGTTGTCTCCTTCTCTTCCCACCTTCAATCTTTCCCAGCATCAGGGTCTTTTCCGATGAGTCAATCCTTTGCATCATGTGGCCAAAGTATTGGAGTTTCAGCTTCAGCATCAGTCCTTCCAATGAACACCCAGGACTGATCTCCTTTAGGATGGACTGGTTGGATCTCTTTGCAGTCCAAGGGACTCTCAAGAGTCTTCTCCAACACCGCAGTTCAAAAACATCAATTCTTTGGCTCTCAGCTTTCTTTATAGTCCATTTCTCACATCCATACATTACCACTGGAAAAACCATAGCCTTGACTACACGGACCTTTGTTGGCAAAGTAATGTCTCTGCTTTTTAATATGCTGTCTAGGTTGGTCATAACTTTCCTTCCAAGGAGTAAGCATCTTTTAATTTCATGGCTGTAATCATCATCTGTAGTGATTTTGGAGCCCAGAAAAATAAAGTCAGCCACTGTTTCCAATGTTTCCCCATCTATTTGCCATGAAGTGATGGGACCGGATGCCATGATCTTAGTTTTCTGACTGTTGAGCTTTAAGCCGACTTTTTCACTCTCCCCTTTCACTTTCTTCAAGAGGCTCTTTAGTTCCTCCTTCACTTTCTGCCATAAGGGTGGTGTCATCTGTATATCTGAGGTTATTGATATTTCTCCTGGCAATCTTGATTCCAGCTTGTGCTTCCTCCAGCCCAGCGTTTCTCATGATGTACTCTGCATATAAGTTACATAAGCAGGGTGGTTCCAGCAAATTCTTGCACTGTTTATCCGTTCATAAGGCCCCAGGCCACAGTGGCTGGTGACTCAGCATCTAAGCTGGCTGTGGACATTGTCTCCCTCCATCACACCTTCCCTGGTGCCCAGCGTAGGGGGAGCACCCAGGTGCTAGCAGTCCAGACTCATGGAAGCCCTGGAGACCAGGAGATGCCAACCAGACGTGGAGAGTTAGAGCCCAGTGAGGGGTGGAGATGGGGAGCTGAACTGAGTCACTCTCCCAACACTGATGGAACCTTCTGCGATGCAGTGGCCCCATACAGCCTTTCTGGAATGTTCCAAGTGGCTGAGCAATCGGCTTGCTCTCTTGTGACTACCCCTCACCCCCCGTCCCCATCTCCCTCCCATCTACCCCTCATTGTGCTTCTTTGATATAGTAGCCTCCCTCCCACGCTCCCCGTCTCCTCCCCTCAGCGTTAGCACATAGCTGTTCCTCAGGGTCTGTTTTCCAGGGCACCTAGTTCCCTGCTGAAAATGGAACCTTTCTTTCTAACTCACGTTCTCAGGCTGGTTCATGTCTCCTTTGGATTGTTGATGCTTTATATACTTTTGTGATATTCAGCTATAGGAAAATATGTGTGATTATGGAGATAACAGGGGTGTGAGAGCTGGGAAGCCTATCCCGCCCTCCTCCTGTCATGTACCAGCTGCCTGACCTTGGGCAAGTAACTCCTGCTCCTTCAGTTTCCTCAGCCGCGGGGTGGTGGGGAGGCTGTCAGTACAAAGTGTAGAAAGAGCTTGGCTTTGGGATGAGACAGACACGGGTTAGAATCCTGGCTTTGTCACCCTCTAGCTCCGGCTGTGAAGCAACTTACTTAATTACTCTGACCCTCGGGTCATTAAAAAAAAACAGATCATAAACCAGCCTCCGAGGTTGCTCAGAGGATTCTATGAGACATTGCATATAAACAATTTGGAGAAATGAAAGGATTAGGTGACACAAACATTTTTGAACTCTTCTGCAAGGATACCTTCTATTAATAATTTTTTTCCAGTCTATTTTAAAAGATCCTGCCTGCAAAAGAAAACCACCTACCAGAAGTAATCATTACCTCATTTATTCATTTCTTGACATTTAAAAAATTTTATTTTTTAGTTTTTTTCATTTTTAATTAGAGGATAATTGCTTTACAATGTTGTGTTAGTTTCTGCCCTACATCAACATGAATCAGTCATAGGTGTACATATTTCCTGCCCTCTTGAACCTCCCCCTCATAGCCCCCAACAATCCCACCCCTCTAGATCATCGCAGAGCCCTGGGCTGAGCTCCCTGTGTTATATAGTGACTTCCCACTAGCTATCTGTTTTACAAATGGTAATGTATATATTTCAACACTGCTCTCGCAATTCACTCTCACCTCCCCTTCCCCCCGTGTCCACAAGTTCATTCTCTATGTCTGCATCTCTATTACTGCCCCTCAAATAGGTTCATCAGTACCATTTTTCTAAATTCCATATATATGCATTAATATATATTTGTTTTTCTCTTTCTGATTTACTTCACTCTGTATAACATGCTCTAGATTCATCCACCTCAGTTGAACTGATTCATATTCTTTTTTACAGCTGAGTAACATTCTATTGTGCATATGTACCACAACTTCTTTACGCATTCATCTAGGTTGTCCATTCATCTAGATGTCCATCTAATGGACATCTAGGTTGCTTCCACATCCTGGCTATTATCAACAATGCTGCAATGAATATTGGGGTACATGTGTCTTTTTCTTTATAGTTTTCTGAGGGTATATGCCCAGTAGTGGGATTGCTGGGTCATATAGCAGTTTTATCCCTAGTTTTTTAAGGTTCTCCATCGTTGCTGTACCAATTTACATTCCCACAAATTGTGCAAGAGGGTTCCCTTTTCTCCACATTCTCTCCAGATTTTTTGGTGATGGCCATTCTGACCAGTGTAAGCTGGTCAAAGCTACCTCATGGTAGTTTTGATTTGCATTTCTCTAATAATGAGTGATGTTGAGCATCTTTTCATATGTTTCTTGGTCATCTGTATGTCTTCTTTGGAGAAATGTCTGTTTAAGCAAGAAGCACTATGACCCTGAAGCCTGGGGAAAGGAGACCTCAAACACAGTAGGTTACTAACGACAAAATAAAAAAGACAAAGAAATATCATGCAAAGGAAGGAACAAGATAAAAACCCACAAGACCAAATAAATGAAGAAGAAATAGGCAAACCACCCAAAAGAGAATTCAGAGTAATGATAGAGTAATGATTTAAAATCTCAAAAATATAATGGAGAAAATGCAAGAATCATTTAACACATTTAACCTGGAAGAAATAAAGGAATAAAGGACCTGGAAGAAATAAAGAATAAACAAACATTGATGAACAACACAATTATTAAATAAAAATTAATCTAAATAATTTAATTT
Organism: Cervus canadensis; assembly: GCF_019320065.1. Classification (NCBI taxonomy): domain Eukaryota; kingdom Metazoa; phylum Chordata; class Mammalia; order Artiodactyla; family Cervidae; genus Cervus; species Cervus canadensis. Next base: position 5,616,829 of record NC_057401.1, read on the forward strand.
TTAATTTAAAATACTCTAGAAGGAATCAATAGCCCAATAACTGAGGCAGAAGAATGGATAAGTGAGCTGGAAGATAGAATGATGGAAATAATTGCTGAAGAGAAGAATAGAGAAAAAAGAATGAAAAGAATTGAGTCTCAGAGACTTCTGGGACAATATTAAACACACCAACATTAGAATTATAGGGGTCCCAGAATAAAAAGAGAAAGAATCTGAGAAAATATTTGAAGAGATTGTAGTCAAAAACTTCCTTATGGAAAGGAAATAGTCAAGTCCAAAAAGCACAGAGAGCAGATTAAGCCCAAGGAGAAACACTTTAAGACACATATTAATCAAACTAACAAAAATTAAACACAAAGGAAAAGCTTTAAAGGCAGCAAGGGAAAAGCAACAAGTAACATACAAGGGAATCTCCATCAGGTTAACAGCTGATCTTTCAGCAGAAACTCTGTAGGCCAGAAGGGAGTGGCAGGATTTGTTTGAAGTAATGAAAGGGAAAAATCTACAACCCAGATTACTCTACCCAGCAAAGGTCTCATTTAAAACTGATGGAGAAATCAAAAGCTTTATAGACAAGCGAAAGTTAAAGAGAATTCGTCACCACCAAACCAGCTTTACAACAAATGCTAAAGGGACTTCTCTAGACAGGATAGACAAGAGAAGGAAAAGACCACAAAAACAAACCCAAAACAATGAAGAAAATTCCGATAGGGACATATATATCAATAGTTACTTTAAATGTAAATGGATTAAGTGCTCCAACCAAAAGACTTAGACTGACTGAATGGATAGAAAAAAAGACTTGTATATATGTTGTCTACAAGAAACCCATTTTAGACCTATATAAAAACTGAAAGTGAGGGGGGTAGAAAAATATATTTCATGCAAATGGAAATCAAAAGAAAACCAGAGTAGCCATTCTCATATCAGACAAAACCATCATTCATTTTTAAACAAAGATGTTCCCTCAAGCTTTGCATTAGCAGAAGATAATCAATGTGACATCACAGGGAACACAGGTGGTTTTGAGCCATAGCAGAAATCTTTCCCTCCCTCATCTCACAGATGCTACTGAGCTCCTCATGTGTGCTGGATGCTCAGAGTCTAGGGATGAACAAAAGCAGATGTGCTCTCTGTTCTCACAGAGTTTACCATGTACAGCAAAGTTAGACTTTCATCAAATAATCTACAGACCAGATTGTCACAAATGCTATGGAAAAAGAATGCAGGAATCAAGACTTGGAAGTCCAAGACCTGAGCCAGAATTCCAGAGGTAATGGAGCTTGAGCTGGCCTCTGAAAGATGAGGAGGAGTTGACTAGACAAAGAAGAGAAGGAAGAGTCTTCCAGACAGAGGGAACAAAATGGACAAATGTGGAAGGGACCCTGTATACAGGGAATTAATAGAAAGTCAGAATTGCTGGAGCATAAGGAGCAAGGGGCCAGGTGGTGAGTGATGACGCTGGAGTCAGGCTTTTTAAGGCCTTGGGCCCGGCTGAGCATGGGCTTCTTCATCACAAGATATAAAAACATTGATGTGATTTTAGGGGAGGAGTAATGTAGTCAGAATTTTCCTGCGAAAATATTACTTTAGTTGCAAGGTGGGGAGGAGTTTGGAGAAGACAAGGGAGAAGGGAAGCAGAGAGCAGGTAGGAAACTCTACAATTGCCTCTTCAAATGATTCTAGAAGTAAAGTGGTTATCAGAGGAGACGGAGCCTGTGGATTAAAAGGCATTCATAAGGGAGAATTGACAGGACTTGGTGAGGGCCTTTTTAATATGCTATCTAGGTTGGTCATAACTTTCCTTTCAAGGAGTAAGTGCCTTTTAATTTCATGGCTGCAATCACCATCTGCAGTGATTTTGGAGCCCCCAAAAATAAAGTCTGACACTGTTTCCACTGTCTCCCCATCTATTTCCCATGAAGTGATAGGACCAGATGCCGTGATCTTAGTAGCATATAAAAAAGCAGAGACATTACTTTGCCAACAAAGGTCCATCTGGTCAAGGCTATGGTTTTTCCAGTGGTCATGTATGGATGTGAGAGTTGGACTGCAAAGAAAGCTGAGTGCTGAAAAATTGATGCTCTTGAACGGTGGTGTTGGAGAAGACTCTTGAGAGTCCCTTGGACTGCAAGGAGATCCAACCAGTGCATCCTAAAGATCAGTCCTGGGTGTTCATTGGAAGGACTGATGCTGAAGCTGAAACTCCAATACTTTGGCCACCTCGTGAGAAGAGTTGACTCATTGGAAAAGACCCTGATGCTGGGAGGGATTGGGGGCAGGAGGAGAAGGGGACAACAGAGGATGAGATGGTTGGATGGCATCACCGACTCGATGGACATGAGTTTGAGTAAACTCTGGGAGTTGTTGATGGACAGGGAGACCTGGTGTGCTGTGATTCATGGGGTCGCGAAGAGTCAGACACGACTGAGCAACTGAACTGAACTGAACTGAACTGAACTGGAGAGGGTCTAGACCCACCAGGAAAGGAAGAGAGCATTGTTGAGGGGATTTGTGGGGTTCTGTTGTAGGCAGCTCAGTAGAAGAAACTGCTGTGTTGAGATGGGAAAGAGCAGAAGAGGAACTGGTTTGAGGGGCAGTGGAAGACGGCAGGTAGATTGTACCTTTGGGTCCGGCACACTAAGGTTGAGATGCCTTGAGGACTGCAAGAGGGAATGTGGTTTGGACAAGAGTAGATTCGGGTCTGGATTCTGAGAAAGGGGTCTGTGTTGGAGCCTGTGAGTCACCGCTGTGAAGGTGGTGGGTGAAGCACGGGGATGGACGGGATCACTTTGTGACATTTCAGGGAACATTCAGTAAATGGAGAAGCTCTGTTAAGCTTTGTGAAACGTTTAAAAATAGCTTCTATTCTACCTCCTCCTTTACCTGCATCACTTCAAGAACTTAAAAGATCTTGGAAGGCCAAGTCTGAGACCAGTAAACTGTTTGGATTTCCAACTTACTTTGGCTGTTAAACTTTGTTCATATTCATATGCCCAATAAATGACAAAGCCCATGAAGTAAAAATGGAACAGGTCTGGTTAAAGCCAGATGTGAAGTACAGGCTACTTCTACACTTCACTGCACTGATTTCTCCCACCTAAAGGTACCTCTGTGGATCCGCAGGGTCCCAAGTAAATCAGTTTACAACCTGCTTCCCTATCTGGTTCCCTGTCTGCTTTCATCTCTAAAGGTTTCCAAGTCTCTGATGCTCTCAATGGAAGGCTAAACATTATCAATTGTGTCCATGATGGTCCACAAGAGACCCAGGGTCTCACCAGAACTCTGGGTCACCTTAGCAAACCTCAATTATCCCTGAACTTCAGACACATCAAAGATTTCCAGCTGACAGAACTCCAAACAGGAGAGCTTTCACAGAGGATGCAATTTAGAAACCCAGTTTTTGTCAGTTGAGAGTCTCCTTGACAGTGAAGGCCCATTTGGGTTTCCCAAGTGGCACTCTCATTGAGGAGATGCAATTTAACTGTCAGCGGAACTAAGGGCATGTGTTGGATACTGCTGAGTGGCATTTATTCTGCCATGACAAAAATGAGGAGGATGCCAGGAGAAGCTGGTGCGTCTGGGAAGGGGAGGAGAAGGGTGGCATTTGGGGAGTTTGCTAGTGCTAAATTGCTCCATCTGTTGCATTAATAACCAATCAGTCCAGGGGGCTGGGAAAATGGGTAATTGGAGCATACGGTACCTATTAGGGCCGATCTGCACATATGTAACTGCTCATTTCATCTGTACGAGGGACTGCTTACTTATGCAAATAGCAGGTCTGATACCCACGTTGGGAACTTCTGCTAGGAAGGCATTTCCTTAGGAAAGACTATATTGAAACCTTCAAAATGCTGAACAGTCTAAGAGCAGCCATGTCATGGAGGCATAAGAGAAACAGCTGCAAGCAAGGTGGGAAGAGAAAAGTTCCACTGGAAGGTTAAGAATATTGGAAGCTATGCTTTTCCCAAAGGGGCTGGTAAACATGGGTTGCACTGGCTATAGCGTGAGGCAGACTGACATAAAGTGACAACGCTCAAAGAGAAGACCGCTGATGGATTAGGGGCCCAAAGTTTGGAAGAGTTTGGGTCAGAAAGCCCAGTGTAATTTGTGGTTCAGAAACAGGTATCAGAAGTAGTAACATAATAGGCATGTAACCCAGATATAACCTGGGGCTTTCTAGTGCTCAGACGCCAATACTAAAGTCTAATGAGAACCAACCGTCTCCTTGATTTGCAGAGGGAAATTCATAGGGAATTACGTGCTGTGATTTTGTTTTGTCTTTATACACTGGCTTGCTTTTTTTTTTTTAATTTAATATTTTGGCCCTTCCATGCAGCATGTGGGGATCTTCATTCCCCTACCAGGGATCAAAACTGTGTCCCCTGCAGTGGAAGTGTGGAGTCTGAACCACTGGACCACAAGGCAAGTTTCTGCATTTGCTTTCTTGTGGGTTATTATTTCACCCTCTAAACTCCTAGAGGCCAAAATCATCTCTGTCACTGGTTGATCTTAATACAAGTGGCCCACTTTCATTAGCATCTTGTGATTTTTGTACTCTGCCCTGGACTGGGGAGATGTGGGGAGTTGAGGGAAGTGTCCAGATGAAGGCATGACACCACATTGTCCCTAGCTTTCGGCCATACCCTGGTTCCCTTCCTTCTCCTTCCTCCGCTTATTCCACCACCTTTTGCCAATCCAAGCAACAAATATTGCCCTCTCCTCTGTTCTGCTCAGATTCAAATGCCTCACGTCCTCTCTGACCTCAAACGCTTCTCAAAGTATTTCCCCCACTAAGACAACTATCACTTTCTAAGAGGAATTGTGTCGAATTCAATTTTCTCCAACTTATTATGTAAAAATGGACCCTGTTCCAAAATCTAACATAAACGTCTTTGTATAATATGGGTGTTCTTTTTTTTTTTTTTCTTTACTGTTGCTGGAAGGAAAAGTGGATTTGGCTAAGGATTATCAGGTCTCAGACAGGAGGTGACTTAGGATACGTTTGGCTCCAATTCAAGCAATAACGAAATTTATTATTGCACATCCTAAGAACTCAGGAAGTGAGACCTCTCTCTCTGGGTTGGCTAATTCTGCAGCTCAGTTATTTAGTTAAAGACTCATATTTTTCTCCCCCGACTCTGCCTTCTTCATTAAATGCATTAAGTGAACCCCTCCTGGGAGAAAGTCTTAATTATTTGGCTTACTCTCCTTTCTTGCACAGTATTCACATCTGTTAACCAAAATTTCCAACAATCTTTCTAAGTTGGGTATGCCCATTTTACAGATGAGGACACCGAGGCATAGAAAACTAAGTAAGCTGTACAAGGTCGTGCAGCAGCCCAATCAGTGTCCAGATCAAAACTAAAACCTGGAACCCAGTCTATCTTTTCAAGAGCTTTTTTGAGGTCCATGTTACTTTTCTCCTAGGAACAATCTGGCTGGGGGAAAGGAGACCATCTGATCAGCAGCATGATGTGCCAAAGGCAGGCACCAGAGCTGGAGAAGCTGAGACCATGTTTGCTCCTGGGTTTCCCAGCTGAGCTAACTCCCAGATCAAAACCACTTAGAAATAAGGGCAGTTGCTGAGACAACTTTAGAGGTGTGTCCTGACTGTTATATCATTTTCCCCCACTGAGGAGTTAGAGGGTTTCTGATTATGTGATGTGTAAATTATTTGCTAATTTTCCCATCTCCTTTGGCCGTCAGGATATTCACAGCTAAATGAGTAAGTATGTGGAGGCTCATGAATGGTACATCCTCGTCCTCACTTCCTCCCTATTCTTTACTTTCTCATGTGATGTATATTTTCTTCAGCCTGATTTTTTATTTATAGTCTCTATTGAAAGCATTCTTGTAAGCTGCATCTATTCTACTGTGAATTGACACAAAGTATAAAGATATCAAATATTATCTTTTTTCCAGAAAAAGGACTTCTTGGAAAATGAAAGTCCTTTTTGGGGGGATGATAGAAGATAAGAAAAAGATTATCCAATTTCACAGGCTTTGTACTCTGGCAAATACAGAGCTATGATGCTTGATATTAATTGGGTGGGCTACAGTATGCATTTCTACAGTTGGAATAATTGTGTTGGTGTTATTTTCATCTCCATGACCACTTTTGTGTATTATTATAGATGGAAAGAAGAGTAGGATTTGCATTCTTTCACTCCTTTTGTTCGAACTTAGGTTTATTGACATATCACTTACAAAGAGTAAAATATATCCTTCTTTGGTGTAAAATTCAACACACTTTGACAAAGTTTAGAATTGTGTAGTCACAGTCACATTCCAGATATAGAATACTTCTATTACTATAGAAAGTTTTCTTATCAAAGCCCTTCCCTCCCCTGCCTCCAGCCCACTCAGCTGATTCCTGTCCCCATAGTTTTGTTTTCTTCTCCAGATTATCATATGAATAAATTCATATTATGTACAACCTTTTGAGTCTTTTTTTTGAGTCTTTTCAATTAGCATACTGATTTTTGAGAATCATTCATGTTGTTGCATATATCAGCAGTTGATCCCTTTTTATGCTTAGTAGCATTCCATTGTATAGATCATTTATATATCAGCTGAAGAATACTTGAGTTGTTTCTGACAATTATAAATAAAGCTGTTGTAAACATTTGCATACTGGTCTTTGGTGGACATATATTTTTATTTCTTTTGGGTAAATACCTAAAATAAGACTGCTGGATCTCACAGTGCATGTGTAGCTATATAAAAAGTCCCCAAACTGTTCTTCCAAAGTGGCTGAATGCACCATTTTGCATTCCTGCCAATGCTATATAGAGAGTTCCAGAAACTCTGCATCCTTACAACACTTGATATTTGTCTTAGTCTATTCAACCTGTTCAACAAACTAGGTAGCTCATAGACAACAAAAATTTGTTGCTCACAGTTATGGAGGTTGGAAGTCTGTGAGCAGGGTGCCAGAATGGTCAACTGAGGGCCCTCTTCTGCGTTTGTAGATTTCTCACTGGGTCTCACATAACGGTAGAGATGAGAGAGCTCTCTGTTGTCTCATTCCAAGGGCATTAATACCATTCATCAGGCTTCCCTGGTGACTCAGATGGTAAAGAATCTGACTGCAATGCAGGAGATCTGGGTTCGAACCCTAGGTCAGGAAGATCCCCTGGAGAAGGGAAGGGCAACCCATTCTAGTATTCTTGCCATGAGAAATGCCAAGGACAGAGAAGCCTGGCAGGCTACAGTCCATGAGGTCGCAAGAGAGTTAGATATGGACAGGACTTAGCGACTAAACGACTAAACAACAATCCCATACATGAGGGCTCCACCCTCATGACCTAATTACCTCCCAGAGACCCACCTCCAAATACGAGCACTTTTATCACTTTTAAAAGTTAAGATTTCGGTAGGAAATCTGGAGGAGACACAAACATTAGAACATAGCCATGCAGATGGCTTCTGTTTGTCTGCTTTTCTCACTCTAATGGATGTGCAGAAGTATCTCATTGTGATTTAAATTTGCATTTACCTAATTGCTAATGATGGTGAAGCATTTTTTTATGTTATTTGCCATCTGTATCTTTACTTTGAATAAATATTTGTTCACATCTTAGGCCTATTTTTGAATGGTATTTCTCTGCTCATTGACCTGTGTTAGTATTAGTCGCTTAGTTGTGTCTGACTCTGTGACCCCATGGACTGTAGCCTGCCAGGCTCCTCTGTCCATGGAATTCTATAGGCAAGAATACTGGAGTGGGTTGCCATTTCCTTCTCCAGGGGATCTTCCCAACCCAGGGACTGAACCCAGATCTCCTGCATTGCAGGCAGATTCTTTTTTTTTTCCATTTATTTTTATTAGTTGGAGGCTAATTACTTTACAATATTGTAGTGGTTTTTCTTAACCGTCTGACCCACAGGTCTTTATCAATTCTGGATATAGGTCCCTTATCATGTTAGTGTTTGGCAGATACTTTCTCCCTGTCTGTGGCTTGCCTTTTCCTTTTCTTAACCATGTTTCCTGTAGAGAAGAAGTTTTCTTTTTCCATTTAAATGAAGTCCATTTTATCAACTTTTCTTTTTCTGTCATGGCTTTGGATTTTTGTGTCTTCTCTATAAAAATCTTTGCCTAAATCAAAATTACAGACATTTTCTCCAGTTTTCTTCTAGATATTTTATAGTTTCAGGCTTTACATTGAAATCTACGACCAATTTTGTGTTGATTTTTGTATCCAGTGCAAGCTGAGGGTTAAGTTCATCTTTTGCATGTGGACATCCACAGCCAATTGTTCCAGCACCATTTGTTGGAAAGTCTCCTCTTTCTCCTTTGACTTTCCCTGGTACCTTTGTGAATTCTCTCCTTCTTGACTTGGAATGAGATGCTGCCATTTCCAAGTCTAAGCCTGGCATTAAGCCTGGAGGGAGATTTTTGTTGCAATAGGTAACCGTCTGCAAAGGGGAAAATGTTTGCTGTAAGTGACTAATAAAAAAGCCTCCTAAAGCCTGATGAATTGGCTGCAACATCTAAGTGCTTCCCCTAGGTTTTAAAAGAGAGTTGAAAGACATCCAGTCTCACCTGCTCAAATGAAATTCAGCTTCCTCTGATTGGATGGCTATAAAATCTGCTTTTATCTGCTGCCCCAGCCTTTTCTGAAAGCAATCCAATTTAGCAAGTAGAATATAAAGCCATTCCAGGTGATAAATACATGCTGGTGGCAAGGTAGGGACAGCCCCTCTGCTTTGGCGACTGCAGACTGGCTGAGAAAAAGGGGAACACCTGAGGTACCTGAACCCTTGGCGGGCCATTTGTCCTGGTCTTGAGACTGGCGGGGCCACCATTGGCTGTGGTCATGGGACCCTCAGCATCCAGGGAACAGGCAGGTGGCTTAAGAATCATCCCATTCTGTCACTTAGGCATTCTCTGATCTTGGTAAATCAGGTCCCCCTTGCAAACCTTGGTTTCCTCACCTCTAAACTGAGAGAGAAGTGACCATGTGTCAGGGTGATGAGAGGAGGTGATACAAATGATACACAAGCACCAGTCTAGAGCTTGACACTTGAGAAATTCTCCATGATGGCAACCTGGCAAAAGAAAAAACTGAGTGAACCTGGGAGAGAGGGACCGAGGTGTGTGATGTGACTTGGTGTGTGACAGTGATTCTCTGGGGTCTACTCTGTAGGGTTGCTGGGTGAGAAGGAGTCTCAGGCCAGCATTTTCAGCAGTGAATGGGCTTGATTAAGGGAAGGACTGCTTGTGATTATTATTTGTTGTAGGCTGAATGATGCCCCCTCAAATGTCCACATGCTAATACTTGGAACCTATGAATATTTTCACTTAAATTGCAAAAGGGACTTTACAGGTATGATTATGTTAAGGATCTTGCTGAGGAGATTGTCCTGGAATATCTGAGTGTAATTGTGTAACAATCACAGGAGCCCCTATGAGGGAGAGAAGCAGGAATGTCAGGATCAGAAAAGATGATATGCAGACTTAGACTGGGTGCCAGTGCAGGAAGGATGCGGGGAAGGTATAGTTAGGGAGTTTGGGATGGATATGTACACGCTGCTATATTTAAAATGGATAACCAGCAAGGTCTTACTGTATTGTACAAAGAACTCTGCTCAATGTTGCACGGCAGCCTGGATGTAAGAGAAGTTTAGGGGAGAACTGATACATGTGTATGTATGGCTCAGCCCCTTCACAGTTCTCCTGAAACTATGACAACATTGTTAATCAACTATACCCCAAAAGAAAAAGTTGAAATTATAAAAAATAAAATATAAATTTTTTTTAAGGTAAAATGATGATGAAAGCAGAGAGAGCTTGGAAGGTGCAACACTGCTAGTTTTAAAGATGGAGGATGGGATCATGGGCCAGGGAATACAGGCAGCTTCTAGAGAATGAAAAAAGCATTGGAACAGATTCTTCCCCAGAGACTTCAGAAAGAGTGCAGCTCTACTGACCACTTGAGTTTAGGACTTGTGACCTTCATAGCTTTAAGAAAATAATTTTGCCTTGTTTTTAACTAAAAAACAATTGTTTTCTTAATTTTTATTTTTTGGCTGCACAGCATGCAGGGTCTTAGTTCCCTGACCAGGGATGAAACTTGCACCCCCTGCAGTGGAAACACAGATTCTTAACCACTGGACCACCACGGAAGTCCCCTTAAGCCACCGTTTGTGGTAATTTATTACAACAGCAATAGAAAACTGATATGATTATCATCACCATCATTATTAACTACCCAAGAAGTTACAAACCCACTTCTGTAAGTAACAATTCTATAGTGTTCTCTCTGCCTTGAAATATCACATGGTCATTTCTTCAAAGGGCACTTTTTGTTTTGTTTTGTTTTAAATCTTTGAACTTGTGAATCATCATAAAAATGTTTTGGTATCTTGCTACAGGCAATGATTAGGACTTGGAAATGGCCTGTCAGTGGTGTAAATGATTCAAGGGTGGGCTGCACTAGTGGTAGGTGCCTTGAGTCATCCTGGGGGCCACGTGGGTGCTTTTTGGTTGTTGTTGTTGTTCATATGTCAAAAAACAAAAGTGGCATTTAAATTTCACTTTTAATCAATTGAAATGAAACAGAACCAAAACTCAGTTCCTCAGTTACACCAGCTGCATTCCAGGGCCCAGCAGTCAGACCATGCTGGACAATGCACCTCACAGAGCAGGTCCATCACCCCAGGTGGTTTTACTGGATGGCCCTGTCCGATAGAATACCCACCCCAGGTTTTACAGTTTTGTGGTTTTATAGAGTACTGCCTTGGATTTTATTTTTTGGCAGTTGCTGCTGGTGGGCTCTGCTGAAAAGGGTTTTGAGTTGAAGTCTGGACCAGGTGGGGAAGAGGACCAGGTCCATCCCAGGCGTAGATAGAAGAGGAATGGGTGGAGCATCTCATGTTTGCACCCTGATGCAGGGTCCAGGGCTCTCTATCCACTCAACTAACCGCTTTCCCCCTGGCTGAGTCCCTGAGTGTTCCAAGCTCCAGCTCTCCGTGCCAGCCAGAGCCAGCACAGACTCCCCAGCCCAGACTGGCGTCTCTGGACACTGGTGTCTGCCTCCAGCCTTTTAGTTGAAACCCACCTTGTACCTGGGATGGCCAATACCCGCTGGAAAGTGCTTCCCAGGCAAGTGTTTTTACTTAAGGAGGTCTGAGTGTGTTCTTGGCTGTTCATCAAAATAGAGGATGCTCCCTGCAGACTCTGAGACTGCAAGCTTTAGAGTGCTTGAATGTTCCCAAATCACACAGTTGCTCTGGACTCTGCTTGTAAAATTCCACTCGGGCTTGTTTGGTAGTAAATGTCCCCACAAAATATGTCCTGTGCACTGAGCTTGCAGACCAGGATGCCAAAGCATTAACTGATTTCTCTTCTTTCCTTCCTTCTATTAACATTGATTAATCACATATTATATGATAGCGATGTGATAGAAAATGTGTGCCTCTTCTTTTTTAAGCCTCACAATAGCCCCTTCAGATACATTTTCTTAGGTGAAGAAATCCTGTATTATGATAATAAGTGAGGAAGACAGGTTTGCAGCCACGACTCTTTCAAAACAGGTGGCTGGCCTGTCCTCTCATCCGGTCACTGGATGGCACAGCTGGGCCTCAGAACGCAGAGTCCTGTGCTATGGGCAGAACGGGAAGACAGCTCATGACCACGGGGTATGGTAGCTGTCTCGGAGTTACTGTGGTTTCTCGATGTGATGACCCCACACCAGCAGCAGCAGGGTCAACTTGGAGCTTGTTAGAGATGCATTTACCTAGCTCCCCAGACAGACTTGCCAAATCTGAATCCTAGGGTGGGCCCAGCAGTTTGTGTTTTAACCAGCCCTCCAGGTGACCCTGACACTCACTAAAATTTGAGAACTGCTATTATGGTATATGGGATTGGGTAACTGGGAGCAACTGACTCTTCTAGAAGATGAGGAAAGCTTTTCAGATGTTAGAACAGGGTGACAGCACAGGGGCGAAAATAATCTTCTGGGCAGGGTGTGGCAGAGAATAGACTGCTTCGCTGTCTCGTAAAGAATGTGCGTGATTCCGGGATCCACGAGGGACCACGGAAACCCGTGTCCAGTCTGAGGTAGGAAGTGGGAGACAAACAAATTTGAAAGGGAAAACAGACCTGACCGTGGAGGTCATGGAATGTGGAATGAAGGAAGTGGGGACTTAACTTGGTGAACAACAAGGGACACCTGATGATTTTTAAGCAGCCATGGAGCATGCCTGTGTTTGAATTTAGGAAGCATCACTTACGAGGGAGGAACCAACGGAAGAGACAAGAGGCAGATCAACCTATGAATCAAACCATGAATAAATGAATAGAAAGCGCAAGAGAGAAAGAGAAAATCATAGCATAAGTCTAATTAGCTAATTGGAAGTATCCTCCACCGGGATTGGGATTTTGTTTGCAAGATCAGTTAGTCAGTTCAGTGGCTCAGTCATGTCCAACACTTTGCGACCCCATGGACTGTAGCACGTCAGGCTTCCCTGTCCATCACCAACTCCTGGGGCTTGCTCAAACTCATGTCCATCAAGTTGGTGATACCATCCAACCATCTCATCCTATGTCATCCCCTTCTCCTCCTGTCTTCAATTTTTCCCAGCATCAGGGCTTTTTCCAATGAGTCAGTTCTTTGCATCAGGTGGCCAAAGTATTGGAGTTTCAGCTTCAACATCAGTCCTTCCAATGAATATTCAGGACTGATTTCCTTAAGGATGGACTGGTTGGATCTCCTTGCAGTCCAAGGGACTCTCAAGAGTCTTCTCCAACACCACAGTTCAAAGGCATTAATTCTTCAGCACTCAGCTTTCTTTATAGTCCAACTCTCACATCCATACATGACTACTGGAAAAACCATAGCTTTGACTAGATGGACCTTTGTCGCCAAAGTAATCTCTGTTTTTTAATATGCTGTCTAGGTTGGTCATAGCTTTTCTTCCAAGGAGCAAGAATCTTTTAATTTCATGGCTGCAGTGATCATCTGCAATGATTTTGGAACCCAAGAAAATAAACTCTGTCACTGTTTCCACTGTCTCCCCATCTATTTCCCATGAGGTGATGGGACCAGATGCCATGATCTTAGTTTTCTGAATGTTGAGCTTTAAGCCAACTTTTTCACTCTTCTCTTTTACTTTCATCAAGAGGCTCTTCTGTTCCTCTTTGCTTTCTGCCATAGGGGTGGTGTCATCTGCATATCTGAGGTTACTGATATTTCTCCTAGCCATCTTACTTCCAGCTTGTGATTCATCCAGGCCAGCATTTCGCATGATGTACTTTGCATATAAGTTGAATAAGCAGGCTGACAATATACAACCTTGACATACTCCTTTCCCAATTTGGAACCATTCCATTGTTTCATGTCCAGTTCTAACTGTTGCTTCTTGACCTGCATACAGGTTTCTCAGGAGACAGGGCAGGTGGTACGGTATTCCCATCTCAAGGATTTTCCATAGTTTGTTGTGATCCACATACTCAAAGGCTTTGGTCTAGTCAATAAAGCAGAAGTAGATGTTTTTCTGCAACTCTCTTGCTTTTTCAATGATCCAACGGATGTTGGCAATTTGATCTCTGGTTCCTCTGCCTTTTCTAAATCCAGCTTGAACATCTGGAAGTTCACGGGTCACTTACTGTTGAAGCCTGGCTTTGAGAATTTTGGCCATTACTTTGCTAGTGTGTGAGATGAGTGCAGTTGTGTAGTAGTTTGAGCATTCTTTGGCATTGCCTTTCTTGGGATTGGAATGAAAGTTAACCTTTTCCAGTCCTGTGGCCCCTGCTGAGTTTTCCAAGTTTGCTGGCATATTGAGTGCAGCACTTTCACAGCATCATCTTCTAGGGTTTGAAATAGCTCAGCTGGAATTCTATTGCCTCCACTGGCTTTGTTCATAGTCATGGCTTCACCTTCCAGGATGTCTGGCTCGAGGTGAGTGATCACACCACCGTGGTTATCTGGGTCATGAAGGTCTTTTTTTGTATAGCTCTTCTGTGTATTCTTGCCACCTCTTGTTAATATCTTCTGCTTCTGTTAGTCCATACCATTTCTGTCCTTCATTGTGCCCATCTTTGCATGAAATGTTCCCTTGGTATCTCTAATTTTCTTGAAGAGATCTCTAGTCTTTCCCATCCTGTTGTTTTCCTCTATTTCTTTACATTGATCACTGAGGAAGGCTTTCTCATCTCTCCTTGCTTTTGTTTGGAACTCTGTATTCAGATGGTATATCTTTCCTTTTCTCCTTTGCCTTTAGCTTCCCAAGACACAGGCTGGTATTTTTGAGAAGATGTAGAGATGGATGGGCTTCCCCATGGCTCAGTGGTAAAGAATCCACCTGCAATGAAGGAGTCACAGGAGACATAGGTTTGATCCCTGGGTCAGGAAGATCCCCCAGAGGAGGGCATGGCAACCTACTCCAGTGTTCTTGCCTGGAGAAACAATGGACAGAGAAGCCTGGCGGGCTACAGCCCATAGCATTGCAAAGAGTCAGACATGACTGAAGAGACTCAGCACGCATGAATAGAGATCATGTCTAGATCTATAGACTGTGTCTATATATAAGTAAAGAGCCCATTGTAGATGGAAAAACTAATTACAGAGTTTCTGGTATCTCGTAGAGATCTTTTAGTGTATATACAAATCACTTTGAGCTCTTGTTAAACTGCAGTGGATGTGTGGTAGGGCCCAAGAGTTTGTGTTCCTAACATGCTCTCAGAGAAGTGAAGGCTACTGGTCTTGATCTTGGAGAGACAGCAGTGAGCAGGGGCTTGAAGCCACTGCTTCAGTTCCTACCCAGGAATTGAATCTGGGTAACCTGGATGAAATAGCTGTGAAAAGAAGAGAAGCAAAAAGCAAAGGAGAAAAGGAAAGATATTCCCACTTGAATGCAGAGTTCCAAAGAATAGCCAGGAGAGATAAGAAAGCCTTCCTCAGTGATCAATGCAAAGAAATAGAGGAAAACAACAGAATGGGAAAGGCTAGAAATCTCTTCAAGAAAATTAAAGATATCAAGGGAACATTTCACACAAAGATGGGTTCGATAAAGGACAGAAATTGTATGGACCTAACAGAAGCAGAAGATATTAAGAAGAGGTGGCAAGAATACACAGAAGAACTGTACAAAAAAGATCTTCACAAGCCAGATAATCACAATGGTGTGATCACTCACCTAGAGCCAGACATCCTGGAATGTGAAGTCAAGTGGGCCTTAGAAAGCATCACTACGAACAAAGCTAGTGGATGTGATGGAATTCCAGTTGAGCTGTTTCAAATCCTGAAAGATGATGCTGTGAAAGTGCTGCACTCAATATGCCAGCAAATTTGGAAAACTCAGCAGTGGCCACAGGACTGGAAAAGGTCAGTTTTCATTCCAGTCCCTAAGAAAGGCAATGCTAAAGAATGCTCAAACTACCACACAATTGCACTCATCTCACATGCTAGTAAAGTAATGCTCAAAATTCTCCAAGCCAGGCTTCAGCAGTACGTGAACCGAGAACTTCCAGGTGTTCAAGCTGGTTTTAGAAAAGGCAGAGGAACCAGAGATCAAATTGCCAATATCTGCTGGATCATCGAAAAAGCAAGAGAGTTCCAGAAAAACATCTATTTCTGCTTTATTGACTATGCCAAAGCCTTCGACTGTGTGGATCACAATAAACTGTGGAAAATTCTGAAAGAGATGGGAATAGCAGACCACCCGACCTGCCTCTTGAGAAACCTGTATGCAGGTCAGGAAGCAACAGTTAGAACTGGACATGGAACAACAGACTGGTTCCAAATAGGAAAAGGAGTACATCAAGGCTGTATATTGTCACCCTGCTTATTTAACTTATATGCAGAGTACATCATGAGAAAATCTGGGCTGGAATCGTTTCAACACTGGAATCAACAGATAATAAACTTGGATCATAAAAAATAACATTTTTCAAGAAATATGCTGGGAGAAATATCAATAACCTCAGATATACAGATGACACCACCCTTATGGCAGAAAGTGAAGAAGAACTAAACAGCCTCTTGATGAAAGTGAAAGAGGAGAGTGAAAAAGTTGGCTTAAAGCTCAACATTCAGAAAACTAAGATCATGGCATCTGGTCCCATCACTTCATGGGAAATAGATGGGGAAACAGTGGAAACAGTGTGACTTTATTTTGGGGGGCTCCAAAATCACTGCAGATGGTGATGGCAGCCATGAAATTAAAAGACGCTTACTCTTGGAAGGAAAGTTATGACCAACCTATAGCATATTAAAAAGCAGAGACATTACCAACAAAGGTCCGTCTAGTCAAGGCTATGGTTTTTCCAGTGGTCATGTATGGATGTGAGAGTTGGACTGTGAAGAAAGCTGAGTGCCGAAGAATTGATGCTTTTGAACTGTGGTGTTGGAGAAGACTCTTGAGAGTCCCTTGGACTGCAAGGAGATCCAACCAGTCCATCCTAAAGGAGATCAGTCCTGGGTGTTCATTGGAAGGACTGATGCTGAAGCTGAAACTCCAATACTTTGGCCACCTCATGCGAAGAGTTGACTCATTGGAAAAGACCCTGATGCTGGGAGGGATTGGGGGCAGGAGGAGAAGGGGACGACAGAGGATGAGATGGTTGGATGACGTCACCAACTCGATGGGCATGAGTTTGAGTAAACTCTGGGAGCTGGTGATGGACAGGGAGGCCTGGCGTGTTGCGATTCATGGGGTGGCAAAGAGTCGGACACGACTGAGCGACTGAACTTAAGTGACTGAACTGACCCTGGATGAAAACCAGGAATGCTAGCCACTAGACCAACAAGGACTAGAGGCTAGAAGCA
Organism: Cervus canadensis; assembly: GCF_019320065.1. Taxonomy (NCBI): domain Eukaryota; kingdom Metazoa; phylum Chordata; class Mammalia; order Artiodactyla; family Cervidae; genus Cervus; species Cervus canadensis. The sequence goes on from NC_057401.1 coordinate 5,633,601, forward strand.
AAGTTCTCCTGCTCTTGAAAAATGCATTTCTCAAGGAGACAAAATGCATTTCTCCAGGAGGCAAAAACTGTAAAAACAGGTACAAGGTTTGTTATTAGAGACACAGAGAAACTCTGTTTATTTAAGACAGAAGTAAGGTGGAGACACACACCAGAGAGAAAAGGGTGTGGGCATCCTCCCCAATGAGAAGGAATGCAATTAAGAGGTGCTTAAATAATTTATATAGGACAGTCCTTCCTATAGGACAGGTCTTTGTTTAACTTTGGCCAATTATCTTGTTTCTTCTTCCACACATGACCTGTGCTAGGACCTCTCCAACATGCGTGTACAACTTCTTCCCAAGATGAATTCCAGCCCAGAGGCTTATGGGGGCCTTGGCATCACCTATTATTGGGTGCTGCCCCCTTCTTTTTGACCCCCAAGGAGCCCCCAAAATGCATTCTTGCCCCAAGGATGGGAAATAGCAACCATTTGATCTTATACTCAAACAGGGATTGGCCTCCTCTGTCTCTGCCATGCCTGTTATCTTAAAGTGTCCACAGGAAACAAAGTCCAGTGATTTACCTTATTTATGTTGTTATTTCTATCTTGAAGTATAAACAGGAGGCTGGCTGCAAATGCAAAGTCCAGCACCTACCTATCTCCTATGTCAGTCTGGGGCCAGAAGAGCCAAACTCAGGACAAACATACCACAATTTTTGTAGTGATTGTGCAGCCTAATATATTTTTTTCCATCTAGGAAAACACATCAGTGTATGCACATACATCTGTGGGGTACCAGTATCTCCCCATTCTATTTCCACCTACATTTGCAGAAACAGTGTAGCATATACATACATATGTGAACAAGTGTCTTTGCTTTAAAAGAAGACAGAGTCCAGCAGCCAGGGGCTGGACCTCAGCTCTGGCACTTACGGTGTGTGACCCTGGGTAAATTACGTATACTCCTTGAGTCTTCCATCTTATGGGGAAAAAGAGGATGGTAATCTTTGCTCTGATAACTAAAGATGAAGTAGGACAGTAGGTGTGAATTCTGTGTGTGCCCACCATGTAACTTGTGTCTGGGCTGTGTGAACTGTGAGGTAACATATGTATGTAAATAGCCCTCATTACCTTACCCATAGCACAGACCAGCCTTCTGGTTGCTTCTCTGCCTTGGGCACTATGAATTAGAGGCAAGGTTCTGAAAACCTGTTAATTCTGTGTCACACAGGCCCCCAGGAAATTGCACTCAGCACAACAGAAACCAATTTTTTTTTTCAAAGCTCTAAAGCTGCAGGATAAGCATTCTGCTTGGTTGGCCAAAGCATCCTGGAGAGATAAGAAAAACAGACAACAAACCCCCAAAGCAAGATTTTTTGAGGCAACTAACCGTTATATAATTCAGGGCAGCTTGAAGATGGAATGTACTTTCCATAGCAGAGAAACGAATTGCCTGCACATCCATCAATTCTCTTTCCACTCTTCAATCGCTGAGCATGTCGACAAAATGGGAGAGGGGAAAAAAAGTAATAAAACCTTGTAATCTTTTCCAAGGAGGCAGCACGGTGCCGTGCCGACTCATCGATATGACTGGATTTCAGTTCAAATACTGGCTGGGCAACCTTGGGTGAGCTATTTCATTTCTCCGAGTCTTGTTTCATTATCTGTGAAGAGGAGATAACACCAACTCACTCCCAGAGTTGTTGGAAAGTGAGATGGCCTGCTTGAAGCAGTGCCAGGCTCAAGGAATGCTCCTGTCAAGGTTTTTTGAGTAAATGACTTCATATTATTAGGTCAACTGTAAACTCCTTGAGGGCAGCGATGATCTTATTCATTATTTACAGCCCACTGCCATAAGCACAGTAAATGCTCAATAAATGCCCTTTGAGTTAAATGGATACATCTGTATCCTTATGGATTGAAAATAAAATGTTCTAGGGCTGGGGAAAGCTGGTATTTTTCACCGTCTCTAGATCAGAGTAATTTTCCTTAGGAACAAATGTAAGCCTGGCAGCTTCTGTAACACAAGTAGGAATGTCTGCTCAGCCTACAGCAGGGATGTCCTAGAGTTTTCATCTTTCTTGTTTGTTTTCTTTTTTAAAATTTACTTTTTAATTGGAGGAAAATTGATTTACAATGTTGTGTTGATTTCTGCTGTCAGTTCAGTTCAGTTCAGTCACTCAGTCATGTTTGATTCTTTGAGACCCCATGGGATGCAGGCCTCCCTGTCCATCACCAACTTCCGGAGCTTGCTCAAACCCATGTCCATGCAGTCAGTGATGCCATCCAACCATCTCATCCTATGTTGTCCCCTTCTCCTCCCACCTTAAATCTTTCCCAGCCTCATGGTCTTTTCCAATGAGTCAGTTCTTTGCATCAGGTGGCCAAAGTATTGGATCTTCAGCTTCAGCATCAGTCCTACCAATGAAAACCCAGGACTGATCTCCTTTAGGATGGACTGGTTGGATCTCCTTGCAGTCCAAGGAACTCTCAAGAGTCTTCTCCAACACCACAGTTCAAAAGCATCAATTCTTCAGCACTCAGCTTTCTTTATAGTCCAACTCTCACATCCATACATGACTACTGGAAAAACCTTAGCTTTGACTAGACAGACCTTTGCTGGCAAAGTAATGTCTCTGCTTTTTAGTATGCTGTCCAGGTTGGTCATAACTTTTCTTCCAAGGAGCAAGAGTCTTTTAATTTCATGGCTGCAGTCACCATCTCCAGTGATTTTGGAGCCCCCCAAAATTAAGTCTCTGTTTTCCTTGTTTTCCTATATGCCACAAAATAATGGGACTGGATGCCATGATCTTTGTTTTATGAATGTTGAATTTTAAGCCAGCTTTTTCACTCTCTTCTTTCACTTTCATCAGGAGGCTCTTCAGTTCTTTGCTTTCTGCCATAAGGGTTGTGTCATCTGCATATCTGAGGTTACTGATATTTCTCCCAGCAATCTTGATTCTAGCTTATGCTTCATCCAGCCCAGCATTTTGCATGATGTACTTTGCATATAAGTTGAATAAGCAGGCTGACAATATACAGCCTTGATGTACTCCTTTCCCAGTTTGGAACCAATCTGTTGTTCCATGTCCAGTTCTAACTATTGCTTCTTGACCCACATTCAGATTTCTCAGGAGGCACGTAAAGTGATCTGGTATTCCCATATGTTGAAGAATTTTCCACAGTTTGTTCTGATCCATACAGTCAAAAACTTTGGCATAGTCAATAAAGCAGAAGTAGATGTTTTTCTGCAACTCTCTTGCTTTTTCAATGATCCAGTGGATGTTGGCAATTTGATCTCTGGTTCCTCTGCCTTTTCTAAATCCAGCTTGAACATCTGGAAGTTCACGGGTCACTTACTGTTGAAGCCTGGCTTTGAGAATTTTGGCCATTACTTTGCTAGTGTGTGAGATGAGTGCAGTTGTGTAGTAGTTTGAGCATTCTTTGACATTGCCTTTCTTGGGATTGGAATGAAAGTTAACCTTTTCCAGTCCTGTGGCCCCTGCTGAGTTTTCCAAGTTTGCTGGCATATTGAGTGCAGCACTTTCACAGCATCATCTTCTAGGGTTTGAAATAGCTCAGCTGGAATTCCATTGCCTCACTGGCTTTGTTCATAGTCATGGCTTCACCTTCCAGGATGTCTGGCTCGAGGTGAGTGATCACACCACCGTGGTTATCTGGGTCATGAAGGTCTTTTTTTGTATAGCTCTTCTGTGTATTCTTGCCACCTCTTGTTAATATCTTCTGCTTCTGTTAGTCCATACCATTTCTGTCCTTCATTGTGCCCATCTTTGCATGAAATGTTCCCTTGGTATCTCTAATTTTCTTGAAGAGATCTCTAGTCTTTCCCATTCTACTGTTTCCTCTATTTCTTTACATTGATCACTGAGGAAGGCTTTCTTATCTCTCATTGCTTTCGTTTGGAACTCTGCATTCAGATGGGTGTATCTTTCCTTTTCTCCTTTGCCTTTCGCTTCTCTTCTTTCATCAGCTATTTGCAAGGCCTCCTCACACAATCATTTTTCCTTTTAAGATTTCTTTTTCTTGGGGATGGTCTTGATCCCTGCCTCCTCTACAATGTCATGAGCCCCCATCCATAGTTCTTCAGGCACTCTGTCTATCAGATATAATCCCTTGAATCTATTTCTCACTTCCACTGTGTAATTATAAGGGATTGATTTAGGTCATACCTGAATGGTCTAGTGGTTTTCCCTACTTTCTTCAATTTAAGCCTGAATTCTGCAATAAGGATTTCATGATCTGAGCCACAGTCAGCTCCCAGTCTTGTTTTCGTCCACTGTACAGAGCCTCTCCATCTTTGGCAGCAAAGAATATAATCATTCTGATTTTGGTATTGACCATCTGGTGATGTCCATGTATAGAGTCTTCTCTTGTTTCGTTGGAAGAGGGTATTTGCTATGACCAGTGCATTCTCTTGGCAAAACTCTGTTTGCCTTTGCCCTGCTGCAAATCAACCATAATTATACATATATCAACTCCCTCTTGAGCTTCCCTCCCTTCCCCTTATCCCACCCCTCTAGGTCATCACAGAGCAGCAGGCTGGACTTCCTGTGTTATAGAGCTACTTCTTATCAGCTCTTTTCTGCATGGTCGTGTATATATGTTTCACACATGGTCGTGTATATGTGTTTCATACACGGTAGTGTATATATGTTTTCTACATGGTAGTATATATATGTGTTTTCTACATGGCCATGTATATATGTTTCATACATGGGTGTGTATGTATGTTTCACACATGGTCGTGTATATGTGTTTCATACATGGTAGTGTATATATGCTTTCTACATGGTAGTATATATATATGTTTTCTACATGGTCATGTATATATGTTTCATACATGGATGTGTATATATGTTTCATACATGGTTGTGTATATATGTTTCATACATGATCGTGTGTGTATGTTTTCTACGTGGTCGTGCACATGTGTTTCATACATGGTAGTATGTATATGTTGATGCTGCTTTCTTCATTCATTCCACTCTTCCCTTCCCTGACTGTGTCCACAAGTCCATTCTCTATATCTGCGTGTTCACCCCTTCCCTGCAATGGGTTCATCAATACCGTTTTTCTAGATTCCCTATATATGCGTTAATATATTATATTTGTTTTTTCCTTTCTGACTTACTTTGCTCTGTGTAACAGGCTCTAGATTATCCACCTCACTAGAACTGACTCAAATTCATTCTTTTTTATGGCTGAGTAATATTCCATTGTGTGTATATGTACACATGAATATATTTATATATATCTATATACCTATATCTATATCTATATATATGTGTGTATATCACATCTTCGGTATCCATTCATATGTTGATGGACATCTAGGTTGCTTCCATGTCCTAGGTATTGTAAATAGTGCTGCTATGATTGGGGTACACGTGTTTTTTTCAATTACGATTTTCTCAGCGTATATGCCCAGTAGTGGGATTGCTGGGTCATATGCTAGTTTATTCCAAGATTTTTAAAGAATCTCCGCACTGTTCTCCATGGTGGCTGTTATCAGTTCGCATTCCCAACAACAATGCTAGAGGGTTCCATTTTCTCCAAATCCTCTCAGCATTTATTGTTTGTAGATTTTTTGATGATGGCCATTCTGACTAGTGTGAAGTGATACCTCATTGTAGCTTTGATTTGCATTTCTCTAATAATTAGTGATATTGAGCATCTTTTCATGTGTTTATATTGGCCATCTCTGTGTCTTCTTTGGAGAAGTGTCTATTTAGGTCTTCTGCCCATTTTTCAATGTTTCCTCTCTGGTTGGCTGTGGCTGCTGGGAGTGCTATGTGGGGAAGCATTCTGGGCTTGCTGGGAATGGTGCTGGGGTCAGTTCTGATGTCAGACATAGGTGTGACAGGAAAGTGACAGCACGTGTACTAGAATTTGACATCCTTGGCCTACAGAATAAGACCCATGAACATTTAGAATTGAAAAACAAGCTTCTTAGTAACTCAAAACTTAAAGACAAGTTTGTGAAGAAAATTTTTAAAATACTTAGAACTGAGTGATAATAAAAATGCTGTTACAAAATGTGGGGTGCCACTAAACTGCTGTTTAGAAAGAATTTTATAGCTTTAAATGATTGTATTAGAAAAGAAGAAAATGAGATGGGAGAAAAATGAGCTAAGGGTCCAACTTAAGAAGTTTATTTGCAATTAGAAAATAAAACTCAAAGCAATTAGAAAGGAATATAAAAATAAAAGCTAAAATCAAATAAAATAAGAGGGGAAATAAAGATGAAGAGGTATAATAAAACCCAAAGTTGGTTTTTTGAAAACTCTAAGAAAATTAACAAATTTCGAGCAATATTCACAAGTCTCAAATAAGAAGACTCAAATTTTAAAAAGAATAAAAAGCTGCAGATGCATCAGATAATTTAAAAATTTTAAAAATAAGACCCTAAATTTTAAAATAGGCATAATGGACAAATACAAGAAAAATATGAATTATTAGGACTCAAGAAAAATAGAAAACCTGAGTGGTCCATTACCTATTATGAGAGTTAATAGTAAAGTTAAATTGTTTTTCTCATAAGTAAAGCACAAAATTCTACTTAATATTGAAGAAACAGATCATTTCAAACTTCACACAAATTGAGAGAAAAGAAGAAACATCCCCAGCTCACCTTCTGAAGTAATTACACACTTGATATCTAACTAGACAAGGACAATGTTTAAAACAAAATATGAATCCATCTTATTCAAGAACATAATTGCAAAATTCCTAAGCCACATATTAGAAAACCAAATGCAACAATGGATAACAAGATGGGGAACACATGTAAATTCATGGCTGATTCATGTCAATGTATGGCAAAAACCACTACAATATTGTAAAGTAATTAGCCTCCAACTAGTAAAAATAAATGAAAAAAAAAAGATAATATGTCATAATTAAGTTGTTTTATTTCAAGAGAGCAAAGTTGATTCAACAGTGGAAAACCAATATATGTAAATTAACAGATTGATGGACTAAAGGAGAAAAAAAATTATCATCTGAACATCATGTTTGAAATAGGAGAAGGATTTGACAAGATTTAGCCATCTTTCACGGAGAAGGCAATGGCAGCCCACTCCAGTACTCTTGCCTGGAGAATCCCATGGATGGAGGAGCCTGATAGGCTGCAGTCCATGGGGTCGCTAAGAGTCAGACACGACTGAGCAACATCACTTTCACTTTTCATTTTCATGCATTGAAGAAGGAAATGGCAACCCACTCCAGTGTTCTTGCCTGGAGAATCCCAGGGACGGGGGAGCCTGGTGGGCTGCCATCTAAGGGGTCGCACAGAGTCGGACACGACTGAAGTGACTTAGCAGCAGCAGCAGCAGCCATCTTTCATGATTATCAGCAAAACAAAGCTTTTATAGAATAGACAACTTCCTTTGCCTGATAAAGCTTATAGAAAACAAGGTGAACAAAATGAAAACTATTGAAAATGTTCTACTCAGTGGTGAATCTTAAAAGCACTTCTTTTTTATTTGGAATAACACAAGGCTGAAGTTCCATCTGATGTGAAGAGCTGGCTCATTTGAAAAGACCCTGATGCTAGGAAAGATTGAAGGTGGGAGGAGAAGGGGATGACAGAGGATGAGATAGTTGGATGGCATCACCGATTCAATGGACATGAGTTTGAATAAACTCCAGGAGTTGGTGAAGGACAGGGAGGCCTGGCGTGCTGCAGTCCATGGGGTTACAAAGAGTCAGACACGACTGAGTGACTGAACTGAACTGAACACAATGAAGTTTTCTGTCTCCGCTAATTGTCTTATGTTGGAGGAAAAGAAATGAGAACTGGGAGTAACAGAAAAGAAAAAACTGTAATAATGTAAATGTCTACCTAAACCAAGAAATAATTTACACAGAAATTATTAATGAAATTTCTTAGCAAGAAATTTGGCTGTTGGCTCTAACACCAGAATATAAACTCAATTGCCTTCCTATACACCAACAGTAATTAGAAATTTTAAATTTAAAAATAGTAGTTACAAAAGTATAAAACCTGTAGAAAGATATGCCAGGTCTTTATATAAAAAATTTGTCGTCTTTATTGAAGATATTCTTTAAAAATTCAGATAAGTGGGAAGACAGACTATGAGCAGAAAGAATATTATCAAGATATACATATATTGTTGCTGTTCAGTCTGGCTGAATAAGTTGTGTGTCTGGCTGTTTGTGACACTATGGACTGCAGCAAGCCAGGCTTCTCTGTCCTCCGCTCTCTCCTGGAGTTTGCTCAAATTCATGTTCACTGAGTCGGTAGTGTGATCTAACCATCTCATCTTCCGCTGTCCCCTTCTCCTTCTGCCCCCAATCTTTCCAGCATCAGGGTCTTTTCCAAAGAGTCAGTTCTTTGCATCAGGTGGCCAAAGGATTGGAGCTTCAGCTTTAGCATCAGACCTTCCAATGAATATACAGGGTTGATCGCTTTTAAGATTGACTGATTTAATATCCTTGCAGTCCAAGGGACTCTCAAGAGTTTTCCAGCACCACAATTCAAAGCATCGATTCTTCAGTGCTCAGCCTTCTTTATGGTCCAACACTCACATGCATACATGAATGCTGGAAAAACCATAGCTTTGACTACATAGTCAAATATATATATAAAATTTCCCCAAAATTAATCTTTAGATTTTATATTTTACCTATCAAAATGCCAACATAATTTCTCATGGAGAATAACAGACTGATTCTAAAATGAAAATATCAAGGACTTGAATAGCTAAGTATCTTCCCAAAAGAATAACAAAATGGAGGGATTTGCTCAGTCAGGTTGCAAGACAGTTTGATGTTACAAAAGGTTAGGCAAATAGACCAGTGGTAAAGAACACAGGAACCTGAGCACCTGGAGGGATCCCACACCCATGACAATTTAGTGTACAACAGAGCTGGCACTGCAGAACAATTCAATAATTAGTGGTGGGGTAGTTTGTTCTCTGTGTGGAAGAAATAAAATCATAATGCCTTTGTCATATAAAAATCAATTTTGGTTTTCTTTTTTGGGCCACACTGTGCAAATTGCAAGGTCTTAGTTCCTTGACTAAGGATTGAACCTGGGCCCTTGTCAGTGAAAGCGCTGAGTTCCAATCACTGAACACCAGGGAGTCTCTAAAAATCAGTTTCAGATGGATTGAAAATTTAAATGTGAAAGGAAAAATTTAAAACTTTAAAAATTAATTCAGGAACTTGGAGTAGGGAAATCATTCTTAAATGTAAAACAAAAATGTAAGCCATAAAGAGTTTCTATAAATTTCACTTTTATTAAGACACCATAATGAGAGGAGACAAATCAAAAACTGGCAAAATGTATTTGAAATCTATGAAGACTTTGTGTGCAGAATATACAAAGACCTTGGAGACGTAAAGTAGAAATCACAGCAGGGCCACCACATGCAAGTGGCTTAGTAGAACAAGACAGAAAAAAATGTGAACATGCAATCAGAGGTGAGGAAACACAAGCAATAAAACCATATGAGAGGATGAATATCTTTTACATAGTCAGTGAAATGCAAAATAAAATGGCAATACGATACCATTCAATACCCAGACACTGCAAAAAAAATTAAAGTTATTAAATATTGGAGAACATGAAGACAATAGAAAAACGTATATTCCTAGTAAGAATATAAATTAGTATGAATTCTTTGGAGATTTTTCTTTTCTTTTTTTATCAACCTCTTCCTATTTCTCCCACAGCCCAGTCCTTGACATCCAGTTTTCTACTATTTCTATAAGTTTGACTTTCTATTTAGATTCCACATATGAGGTGTGCTTATCTCACTTAGTACAATGCCCTCCAGTCCATCCGTGCTGTCACAAATGGCAGGGTTTCCTTCTTTCTCCTGGCTGAGTAATATTCCATTGTGTATAGATATAAAACCTTCTTTATCATTTATCTGTTGATAGACTCAAGTTTTTTCTGTATCTTGACTATTGAGAATGATTAAAAAAATTTTTTTCTCTGAAAAGTTGACAAGATATAGTAAGCCTTAGTATGGGCTTACTGTCCAAAACAGCAATTCCATTTATATATATACCCTAGAGTAATGTGCATCTCTATATTGTTTACAATAGCAATTTAAAGCAAACCACCCAAGTGTCCATTAGCAAGGGGATGGGGAAGCAAGTTATGAAATACTATGTAACAGTAAAAATGAACCACAGCTACCCTGATGAATCTCAAAAACAAAATATTGATCAACTCTTGAAAAATATCACAGTGTGATTCCATCTGTTCAGACAGAAGTTCCTCTATGTAAAGGTCAGAAACTGGCAAATCCTAATATGTAGAATATTGACTTGGGATGCATACATAGATAAGAATAAACCTATAAAAAGATAACCATGAGTGACTAATACAATATTTGGGATTTAGGTAGTCCCAAGTGTTTGGGAGGGAGAAGGGTATGACTGAGGAGGCACAAACTGAAATCTCAAATGTTCTGGTAATGTTCTCTTTGTCTAAACTGGGAGGTGTTAAACTGTATGTTTTCTATTCTATAATATAAATAATATATATGTACAAGATGAAGCTCATAATTTAGGGGATTGGTGTGCGTGGGTACCATATGCAGTCATTTTCCATCTTTTCTTCTCCACTGAACCATCTGACGCACTATCTACCAATTTTGATTCTGGTTCAACATAAGACGCTATTTTTGTAAGTTCTTGTCCCAAGAGAACTACTGGACTTTCCTGGAGTCTTTCCATTTCTCTTTCTTTGATGCCTAGACCAGATCCAGAAATGTATTTTCTATACGAACACCATTGCTAGGTATATGGAACTAAAAGTGCAGCTTCTTCCAGCTGGGTTATTTATAAAAGTTTCTTTCTTGTTTGCTTAGTTATTTGATTAGAACTAAACTAAAAGGGTTAGAGATTTGAAACAGTGATAAAATTTTGGGAAGCGAAAAAGAAAAAGAGAAGCTCAAATAGGATTTTTCTTTTCTTTTTTGTTTTTTGGTTGAGGGCAGTATGTTTGAGTCAGAGAGACATGGGATCTGATCCCACCATGGTTCCCCAAGCTCTTCAGCACCGCCCCTTTCTGGGTCTCAGTTTCTTCATCTGTAAAATGGTGCTGTATCTCTCTGAAGTCTATTTCCTCATTGCTATCTCTGTCTTACAGAGTTGTTATGAGAATCAATGAGAAAATATGCATACATTAAATAGCATGACAGTTCCTCAAAAAATTAAAAATAGGATTACCATGTGATTCAGCATTTTCACTTCTGAGTATATACACCAAAGAATTGAAAGCAAAATCTGGAAGATAAGTTTGTCCACACATGCTGATGGTCACATCGCTGAATAATAATAGCTAGAAGCAACCTGTGTCCATTGGTAGATGAATGTGTAAACAAAATGTGATATTTACATCTGAAGTATTATTCAGTCTTAAAGGGTAAGGAAATTCTGACACGCTACAACATGGAGGGATCTCAAGGCTATTATGCTAAATGAAATAAGTCAGTCTCAAAATGACAGACACTGTGTGAGCTCACTTACATGTGGTAACCAGAGCAGTCAAACACAGAGAAAGTAGAGTGGTGGTTGCCAGGGGCTGGGGGGAAAGAGAATGGGGAACTGCTTTTTAATGGGTAGACTTCAGTTCTGCAAGATGATAAGATTTCTGGAGATTGGTTGCACAACAAGGTGACTACAAATGTACTTAACACTACTCAGCTACACATATTAAAAATGCTAAAATGGTAAGTTTCATGTTATGTGGATTTTGCTACAGTTTTAAAAAACATGAGAATATATATGCATATTATCATGGTACTTAGCACATAGTAAGAATTTGTTACAACATAGAATTATATTTTTCTTGTTGTCATCCTTACCAGCTCACTTTTCCATGAACGGGAATCTACTCTATCATGAAGCCCTAACTCCTCCACTGGTGGTTAGGATGTTAACAACAGCAATCATATAAAAGGATGCTAAAATGTTTCTCCCAAAGGCCCATGGCTGCTGCTCCATCACAAGCCGGGAACATGGTTCCTGCCTTTTCTTAAGTCTGTTTTAGGGCTTGCAGGCTACAGCTATTCCTCTGGTGCTGGTTATCTCCTCATAATTGACAAGGCTGAGAGTGAATTAAAAATTAATTCAAAATGCTTTGAAGGGAAATGGAGCTGATGTTTTCATCTGTTCCCATGGTTCAGTGTGTTCAAGGACCCTGTCTATTTCTGGCTCCAAAATCTCTCAGAGGTCATGCCCACTTGACCCCATTTGCTTTCATGCTTGGAGAAGGACGGGGAGAGAATTCCTACAAAAACAGCCCATCTCATTACATTTAGGAATGACTTCTCTTCAGAATGACTTTTAAAAAATGGAATGGAAACCAAGTATGATTCCTTAATACACACTGAGATGCCCAAACAATTGTCCTTTTCTTGAACAGTTTATATCCTCAGTTGAATGCAAATAATCCAAGACAAGAAAGAAGCCCCTGATCCTTTTACCCCCATGTCTCTCCTTGCCCCCATACAAGGAGGAAGGCTAAATAGGATTGCCTAGAGCTGGGGTACACAGACTAGAGGGTAGGAGAGGTCGCGCAAAGGCTCTTTCACTGCAGCTGCCCTGGGTCGGCTGGACCAGCCTGGACCAGGCTGGACCTCTTGCTTTTTCCCTTGTCATGTGGTCAGCTGACCAGCTTTCTCACTCTATACACACCTGAGCATGATGGCTATTTCCATGGTCCTGTATCAAGTGGTTCATGAGTAATGACAATATCATAATATTTATTTAGGTAGGGCTTTGGAAGAAGTGCAAGTCTGTTATTAGGCCTTGTGCTAAGCATGTACCCCAAACAGCTTTACTTTACTTTACTTTAGTCCAAGCAATAATCTCATAGAGCTTTGGTTCTCTGTTGGTCTTCATAGGAATGAGCACATTGCAAGCCTGTTGGAGGTGGAGAGGTGGTCCAGGCCCTCTCCACGCAACCTTGGATAATTGAGTCAATTGCCATCAACCTCAGTCTGAACCCCTCATAGTAAATACAAATACTATTCCAAATTATATCCAGAGAGAAAGAGCTGCATGCTTTGGTTGCCAGTTAGTACAAAGATCAAGAAGGTGATATGGCAAAGTAGAAAGAGCAGTGTTAAACCCAGACAGTTCTGTGTTCCAACCTGGACTCTGCTTGGTTAAGTCAATTCACTTTTCTGACCTCAGTTTTATTATGAGGTAAGTAGGAAAAATAATAGAACATACCTCCAAATGTTGTTGGGTATATTAAATGAAATAAGGCATGAAAGGAATGTATTTGGTCCTCATTTTTGGCTGCTATTAATGTTACCATTGTTATCAGAACCCAAAGTGGACAGACTGAATTGATACTCTGGCCAATGGTACACCTTGGCTTGTCTGATGACCAGTGAATGGAAGTGTCCTTTCTTCCAAGTTGAGTGCAAGCGGGGGCTTCTTGCTGACCAATCTGCTCATTTTACTCTTCTAAGAAGAACTGGTTTATGGACCCTGTGTTCCGTTGATCAGAGTCCTCTGAGTCATTTTATCTTCATTTGCTTAAGACTAATGAGTTAGAGGGAGGGGAGACGGCTGATCTCATTCTCCTCAAACCTTCACATTATTCTGCCATCTGCCTTCTCCTAACAAAATGTTGCTTTGAGATTTATCTGTACCTTTGGGAAGAGAAAGGGAATTTTGGTTGTATTTGCTTTGTTAAAATGAGGTATCTGGTTAAAGCAAAAAAAAAAAAAAATCATGCTGAAAGAAGATATTTTTTTTGGAAGTTTTTTTTCTTTTTAGTATTATTGTAATATTGGTAACAAATGTTCATTATGGAAAAATAAATTAAAAATTAAGAAGAAAGAGGAAAGTTTTAAAACATATAAATTCCTACCATTTGGAAATAATTCTGTTAATATTTTGGCATAATCCTTCCAGCTATTTTTTGCTATCTATCTATTCATCCCTCCAACCATCCATCCTTTGAGAAAAAAAAAACAAGGGCTGCTTCCATGTAATACATCTTGCATCTTCTTATTTTTTGCTTAAAATGAACATTTCCCCACAGAAATGGATCTGTATAATACTTCCTTACAATGCTTACAAGACATTCCATTTTGCAGGTGAACCATACTTTGTGTAACTGGTCTACTATTTCTGTATACTGTAACTGTTGTTGGTTGTTTATCCATGTTAACAGTGTTCTAAGTTCTCTAACTTTCATTCAGGAGACCACGTCTTCTTCATGTAGCCACGGGGCTGTGGGGAGACTGACCACAGCCCTACCTTCAGGGGCAATCAGCACCCTCCATCCTCAGGTCAAAGACCTTTGTGTTTGCCTTGTTGCCTCAGTTGGCCCAGTTAAACTCGTCTCCCTCCCAGTGTGGTTTGGGATGCTGGAATAGATGTTTCCTCTTTCTCTGTGATGGATAAAAACACAGATAGCCCTAGGAAAGGTTGGCAAGTCATCTTTCGACAATATGGGGAACCAAGCTTAAAATGTCCTACCTGATTCTCATGGCTGAAAATTGTTTCATATATTCTGTCCAGGTTTCTAGTTGTTTCCGGTAGGAGACTAAATCTGCTTGAAGCATTTATGTAGCGAATGGAGGACAAAGTTAACTGCTGCCACATGGGTTACATGTCCTCTTCTGTGACCCAGGTCACTGTACCAGATTCATCTACACCACACAGAATAGGTGTAAGTTAGTTCATCAAATGAAAGGGGTGCTCATCAAGCAAACTATGTCTGTTTTACCACCTTGCTAGGTTGTCATGGTGATTAGTTAAGAAACTCAATGAACAACATCTATCCTATATGAGTAGATGATAAACTAATATTTATAATTATTATTACAGGACAAAAGCAGACTATGGTTGAGGTGTACATATGGATAGGAAGTGGCTTTGATTACATCCAAGAGGCTGGAATGAGGGAATAAATCTACTTGTACTGATTGCTGGGAAGAGTTGCTTATCGACTTGGGGAAATTGTATCTCTAGGAAACTAGAGGAATCTGCTTTTAAGGGAACATCTTCCATTGGTGTATTTCTTTAGAGGTCTGAAGTCACCTTTCTTATTCATCTCAGGCTACTATAACAAAATAGTCTGACAAACAACAGATCTATTTTTTGCAGTTCTGGAGACTGAATGTCTAAGATCAAGGAGATGAACAGATTTGGTTCCTGGTAAGAACCTTCTTCCTGGATTGTAGATAGCTACCTTCTAGCTGTCTCCTCACATGACAGAAGGAAAGAGAGAGAACAAGCTCTCTGGTGTCTCTTATTATGGACACTACCTCATCCTGAGGACCCCACCCTCACGATCTCATCTAAACTTAATTATCTGCCAAAGGCCACACCTCCGAATACCTTTCCATGGGAGTTAGGACTTCAATGTGTGAATTTTAAAGGAACAAACATTTAGCCTATAGTGGGATTATATAAGAGGAAGTTGAAAATGTGAATGGGTGTCGGCCTGGAGAAGACTAAATGGGGGAGATAAGTAGCTATGTTGGCATGCCCTTGGGGCCATCAGAGGATGAGATGGTTGGATGGCATCACTGACTTTATGGACATGAGATTGAGCAAGCCCTAGGAGTTGGTGATGGACAGGGAAGCCTGGCCCTTTACAGTCCATGGGCTCACAAAGAGTCGGATGTGACTGAGTGAGTGAACTGACCTAAACTGAGGTCATCAAGGAGGAAGGATTCTAGTTAACTGAATTGCCGGTCATCAAGCTACTAAGTTTTAGAGCTAGGACTAGATTCATCTGATTTCTAGTCCAGTGCCTTTTCAGGGAGACTCTCTAGCAAATAAATTACTCAACAACGGAACTGGGTGCTTCAGTAGGTTGCGAGTTTCCTCTTCCTAGAAGTATTCAAGCAGAGGCTCAAGAGCCATTCACTAAGAACGCTGCAGAGAGGCTTCTTACAGTGGACGGGAGGCTAGATAAACTGTCCGGAGCTCATTTTCAACTGCAAGAATCATTTCCAACCTTTCTCAAGGTTGAATTCTCTGTACTACTCGTGGCCCTGCATGCAACACAGCATGTGATGTGCTCTTAATTCTTTTGCAGACTCTTGTGGAAATATTAACATATACAGCAAGAGCATACCATTTATGTAATGAAATGGATTCACAATATTTTTTTAGCTTAGCTATTCTGACTTCTAAAATACATTCCCTCCAGATCTCAATAAAGAATTTATTAATTTCAGAAAAGTTCTAAGCAGATGTCAATAGTGATTCCATCACATTTTAAATAAAGACCATGGAAAAAGAGTTACTCTGTTCTCCAGAGAAGAGAATTAATTTGTGTGTGTGTGTGTGTGTGTGTGTAAGGGGAGGGGAGGACTGTTATTGTTGTTTAGCCTTATCTGAAATTCATAAAGATATGTTTTCACTCAATTTGTGTATGAACTAATTTTTCTGGAGTCATTCCAGAATGGAAGGCAATACAGTTGTAAAGGTGTTGGCTTTGGAATCAGATGGGCCTGGTCAAGTCTCAGTTCTGCTACTTCCTGGCTGAGTGACCCTGTTCAAGGCACTTATCCCTTCTGAGTTTGTTTTCTCAATTATTTGTTGGAGAGAATCCCCCATTTTATAAGATATCATGATATTAAATGAGCTGACATTTAAAAAATATGTGTAACACAGGTTGCCTTTCTGAATATTCTACTTGTCCCATTTCCACATTATTTGTAAACACTAAAAGCCTTTTAATTGCAGGTATAAGGACTAGCTCCTAGAGGGAATGGGATGCCCTACAGAATGAGAACCCAGAAGGGAGACACTCAGCCCTGAAAGGCAGACTTCAGGTAAGGTTAGGAAAAGACCTAATAGAACACTTTATCCTTACATGAATAAAAGCAAATACACAATAAAAAGCAAAAATAATTAAATGATGAAACTGTATATAGGGCATATAAAAGAGTATGTTAAAAGCATGCCACACATCTACATTTATTTATAATAAATACTTCCCAAGTCATTTCTAGTTACCACTCTCCCTAGGTTTTAGTAACTCTAGACCCTAAGGTTTCAATGAAATATTTCTAATAAGTTCTGGATTATTAATAATAATTCCACTTTTAATCCACAGCAGAATGAAAACTGAAAAATTTTTAAAATATATAGAAATTAAAACACTCTTGAACAACCAATTGGTCAAAGAAGAAACAACAGGGAAAATTAGGAAATGTGTTGAGGCAAATGAGATTGAAAA
Organism: Cervus canadensis; assembly: GCF_019320065.1. Classification (NCBI taxonomy): domain Eukaryota; kingdom Metazoa; phylum Chordata; class Mammalia; order Artiodactyla; family Cervidae; genus Cervus; species Cervus canadensis. The sequence continues at coordinate 5,650,804 of NC_057401.1, forward strand.
AAGAAAAAAACCAAAACATGGGATGCAAACAAAGGTAGTACTATACTCCAGGGAAGTTCATAGCAATATTTACACTAAAAAAAGAAGGATTTCAAATAACAACCTAACTTTATACTTCAAGGAACTATAACAGTAAGAAAAACTAAATCCAAAGTTAACAGATGAAATAAAATGAAGACTGGAGCAGAAATAAATAGAGAATAGAAAAACAACTGAAAAAAGTCAATGAAGACAGAAGTCAGTTTTCTGAAAAGGTAAACCAAATCAATGAACCCTTAGCAAAATTAACTAAAAAATAGAAGATGCAAATAACTAAAGTCAGAAATGGAAAACGTGACATTACAAATGATGCCACAGAAATAAAAAGGTTAATAAATGAGTAATTATAATAAAAATTGGATAATCCATAAGAAATGACTAAATTCCTAGAAATATACAGCCTGCCAAAACTGAATCATGAAGAAACAAAACATCTGAACAGACTTGCAACTATAAGGAGATTGAGTTAAAATAAAAAGCATCCCAAGAAAGAAAAGCCTAATACCTGATGACTTCACTGGCGAATTCTATGAAGCATTTTTTTTTTATGTTTATATGTTTTTTTTTTTAATTTATTTATTTATTTTTTCAGTGGGTTTTGTCATACATTGACATGAATGAGCAATAGATTTACACATATTCCCCATCCCGATCCCCCCTCCCACCTCCCTCTCCACCCGATTCCTCTGGGTCTTCCCAGTGCACCAGGCCCGAGCACTTGTCTCATGCATCCCACCTGGGCTGGTGACCTGTTTCACCATAGATAGTATACATGCTGTTCTTTTGAAATATCCCACCCTCACAGTCTCCCACAGAGTTCAAAAGTCTGTTCTGTACTTCTGTGTCTCTTTTTCTGTTTTGCATATAGGGTTGTCGTTACCATCTTTCTAAATTCCATATATATGTGTTAGTATGCTGTAATGTTCTTTATCTTTCTGGCTTACTTCACTCTGTATAATGGGCTCCAGTTTCATCCATCTCATTAGAACTGGTTCAAATGAATTCTCTATGAAGCATTTAAAGAAGAATTAACACGAATCCTTTTCAAACTCTTCCAAAAAATTGAAAAGGTGGGAACACTTCCAAACTCATTTTATGAATACAACATTACCCTGATACCAAAGCCAGACAAAGATGCTTCAGACCAATACCCTTGATGAGTACCAGTGAAAGCATCCTCAACAAAATACAAGCAAACTGAATTCGGCAACACATGAAAAGGATTATATAATATGACCACTAAGTGGGAATTATCCATGGGATGCAAGAATAGGTCAACATACAAAAACTAACATAATACACCACATTAACAGAATAAAGGATAAAAATCACATGATCAATCTCAACTGATGCAGAAAAAGCATTTGGCAAAATTTATCACTCTTTCATGATTAAAAAATTAAACTCAGTAAAGTAGGAATAGAAGGAAATTATAATACCTCAGCATAATAAAACCCATAGCTAACATTATGGTGAAAAACTGAAAGATTTTCCTCTAGGATCAGGAACAAAGCAAGGATGCCCATTCTCATTATTCTATTCAACATAGTACTAGAAGCCCTACTGGAGCAATTAAGCAAGAAAAATAAATAAAATGCATCCAAATTAGAAACAAAGAAATAAAATTATCTTTACTCACAGATAATCTTATACATAGAAAACCCTAAAAATTACACACAAACACACACACACAAACTGTTAGAACTAGAAATTGAATTCAGCAAAGGTGCAGGAATACAATTAATGCACAAAAATCAGTTGTGTTTCCAGATACTAACAATGAATAATCTGATGAAATTAGGAAAGTAATTCCACTTACAGTAGAATCAAAAAGAGTAAAATACATAGAAATAAACTTAACCAAGCAGGTAAAAGATTTGTACATGGAAAATTACAAAACACTGCTGAAAGAAATTAAAGACAAAACCAACACATGGAAAGGCACCCTGTGTCCATACACTGGAAGACATAATATTGTTAAAATGTTCATATTACCCAAAGTAATCTGTGGGTTCAATGTCATATCAAAACATGAATGACATTTTTTTCCAGAAATATAAAAATTTTTTTAAAGTCTTATGAAATCTCAAAGAACCTCAAATAGCCAAAACAATCCTGAGTAAGAACTAAACTGGAGACCTCACATTTTCTCATTTTAAATCATATGATAAAGCTATAGTGGTCAAATAGTATAGTACTAGCATAAAGGAAAACATATAAGCCAACATAAGAGAATAGAGAGGCCAGAAATAAACTCTTGTGTGTATAGTCAAATGATCTTCCTTTGACAAGGGTTCTAAGACTACACAGTGGGAGAAGGACAATCTCTTCAACAAGTAGTGTTGGAAAAGTTGGATATTCATATGCAAAAGAAAGAAGTTGGAAAATTATTTTATACCATATATAAAAATTAACTCAAACTGAATTAAATATCTAAATGTAAGACCTGAAAGTATAAAATCACTAGAAGAAAACATAAAGGTAAAGCTTTTTACTCTCAATTTAGCAATGATTTCTTGGATATGACCTGAAAAACACCTGCAACAAAAGCGAAAATAGACAGCTGGAGCTACATCAAACTTAAAAATTTCTGCATGGCAAAGGAAACAACAGTGAAAAGGCAACAAAATGGGAGAAAATGTTTACAAATCATATATCAGAGAAGGGGTTAATATTCACAATACATAGGAAATCCTGAAATTCAATAGCAAAGAAAAAATAAATCAAAATGCAAACAGACAAAAAACAGATAACTCTATTCAAAATGGACAGTTTTCCAAATAAGATACGAGAATGACCAACAAGCATACAAAAGATGTGCAACATCACCAACTATTAGAGAAATGCAACTGAAAACCACATTGACCTCATACCCAGTAGGATGACCACTATCAAAATTATACAGAAAAATAACGGTTGAAGAGAATGTGGAGGACTTAGAGACCTGCATACTGTTGGTACACAAGTTGGTAGGAATGTAAATGGTGCAGCTGCTATGAAAAATGGTATATACATTCCTCATAAATTAAAAAACAAAACTCCCATATAATCTAGCAATCTCATGTCTAGGTATCCCAAAAAATTGAAAACAAGATCTCAAAGAGATATTTGCACAACCATGTTCATGGCAGCATTATTCACAATATCCAAGAGGTAGATGAAATCTAATTGTCAATTGATGGGTGAATGAATTTAAAAACACGATATTTATATATCATGGATATTATTCAGCACAAGAAAGGAGGAAACTCTGCCATGTACAACATGGATGAGCCTTGCGGGCATTATATTCAGTCAAATAAGCTGGTCACAAAAAGGTAAATATTACGTGATTCCACTTTCATGTGGAATCTAAAGTAGTCATACTCACAGAGACAGGAAGTAGGATGGTGAATTTCAGGAGCTGGGGAGAGGAGAAATGGGGAGCTGTTTGTTGGACATAGTGGTAGGCTGGTGGGTTCTGGGATCGACTACACAGCGATGTACATGTGGTTGTCAGTCTTGTACTGTGCACTTGTAAATTGTCAGGAGTGTGAATTATGTATTAAGTAGTTGGGGGGGGGGTGCCACAATTTAAGAAAAAAAAAAGGAGAAGAATTTTATCTTCCCCTTATCGACTGTGCACTCTATTATCTATCCTACTCCATCAAGAATCTCTGATATTAGACATCATTAGCCCCATTTTGCAGATGAAAAATGAGAGGCACAGAGGTGGAATTTGAATCCTACTTTGGTTTCACCCCAATCTTGATCCGATTCTGTTACCTTAAACTGTACATGGTACACAAACTAGGAACCTTTTAGTTCAGGCCCGCTTCTCCATCCAAACTCTCCATGCCTTCTCGAATGTTCTGATTCAGGTCTAGGTCATGATGTCAAATGTCTCCAAAGCAGGGTTTCTCAGCCTGAGCTTTTGACATTTTGATATGTGGGCTAGAAGGTCCTTTGTTGTGAGGGTTATCTCATGCATTATAGGGTGTTTTACAGTATACTTGACTCCTACACACAAGTTTCACTTCATCATCACCCAACATTTTATTATAAAGTTTATTGGTTTTCTGCTTATTGCCTATGTTCCCCCACAACAATGTAAATCAACCAAGGAAGGAAATGCACCTATTTGTTTCCCCACTGAATCTGCAGATAAGTAGTTGGCACAGAGAATGTATTCAATAAAGTGTGTCAGACGAAAGAATGAATGAATAGATGGATCTTGGAAGTGACTTAGAGCTAATTGGCCTCAGGGACCAATTTAAAATACCCAAACCCTTAAGAGAATAATATTTGAGTCAGAAACCAGTTCAGGATATTTATTTATAGGATGGAATTCTAAGTAGACCAAGTTCCCTTGCCAGCCACTCAGCATCTTTTCTTGCTTCCTGGGAAACACAAAGGTCGTCTGAAGGTTGATGAAGCCAGCGTGGAGCAGGACAGGCTGTAGGATCGCCTAAAGGGTCCGTGTTCTCACACGCAGGTCCCTGATGGCCCCTTCCTGTCCCTGTTAAGTGGGGGCAGATCTGGGAACACAAAGATTGCAGCATAATGAGTCCTGAGCAGTTCCCATCCCTACTGGGGTTGAGTTTGGCAAGGGGACATGATCCAAACAGAGGCTTCTTGGAGGGAATGTTGCCTGGGTTAAGTCCTTCAAAAACATCAGGAATTACTACACAGTAGAATTTTCAATAAGCAATTGTCAAATAAATAGAAAATGAAAAATTAGGAGATATACTACCAGTTTTTTTTTTCTTTTTACTAACAGAAACAAAACCAAACCCCACTGGCTAAGATGATGACTGCAATTATTGTAATCATTATTTTGCTCAGCTACCATTGCACAGTTCAACCACAAGAGTAAATGGGCTTATATTGAGGGAAAGAGACAAAGGGGGGATTTTTCACTCTCTTATTATTTTTTTTTTCTTTCTCTCAAATGGAGATGCCATTGGAAGGTGACAGCAGAAATCACAGCCATGAATAATTCACTCTGCCTAATTTCACACTATTTCATTTTCTTTATGAGTTACTAATTAGCACAAACAGGTTATTTAAAGAACAGAAACGAGCTATTTAAAGTGAGGTAAAAGGAAGTCATATACTCGTTTGTTAAAAATGAATAATAAATAAAATGATAAACAAAACTCCCAAAGCCTAAAGGAGGTGTCTTCCCAGGCCTGGCTACCTTTGAGAGCTTCTCAAGGCTGAAGCCACTCATAGAGAAAAGGGCTTTCAGGGTCAGACACAGTGGATGCTGCTCAGCCAGCATTCAGGTGGCCAAAATGTCAAGGTTTTTTGTAAAATTCAAGCAGTTGGCAAGACTTTAAATCAATAGTGGCTTAAACTCCCAAGATATTTTGCTAGCCTAAAGAGTTTGGGCCACTCTGGGCATATCTGCATAAAGCATCATTACAATACCGTGGATCATCTGTAGCCAGGGATGTCAGGGGACACCCTGAGTCCCGCTTTGTGCATTCCTTTTGCGGGGAGGACCAGAAATGGGAACCATGAGACTTGATGATCAGGACACATTTCTTACGTGTGTCCGTTTGATGTGGAAAGCAACCACCTTCCCTGAAACTAAGCAGCAGATTAATGCTCACGTCTCACTGGCCAGGGGTTTCCCAGGTGGCACTAGTGGTAAAGAACCTGCCTGCCAATGCAGGAAACCTAAGAGATGCGGGTTTGATCCCTGGATTGGGAAGATCCCCCTGGAGGAGGGCATGGCAACCCACTCCAGTATTCTTGCCTGGAGAGTCTTATCGACAGAGGAGCCCGGCAGGTTACAGTCCATGGGGTTGCAAAGATCAGACATGATTAAAGAAACTTAACATGCATGCAGGAACACTCACTAGCCAGAGATCTGTCACACGTAGCTCCTAACAGCAGGAAAAGTGGAAACATTAGTATTTAGCTTTTGTACCTGAGAGGACCATGGGAGAATGAGGCAGGCAAGGACTGCTGAGTCACAGAGGAATGCTTTACATCACAGCATCCACTCTTCTCACTCCCCTGACCCAGTACTCTGCATAAGAATTGGCAGTATAATAACAATAATTTCTGTTGTGTTAGTACCAGTCAGTATTGCCATAACAATAGTCAGTAACCCCAAGACTTTAAAATTGAATGAGCGGCAACATGCAGTTCAGCATTTCGGTTAAGTTTTTGATATGAGCAAAGAGGTACAAAGATACATAATTTCATTTTATTCTTAAAAAAAGCTTATGAGAAAGGGTTTATTAGTCCCAAGTTAGAGACAGGGCAGAGACTCAGAGGGATTCGGGGGCTATTCCGAGGCCCCAAGAACTGGAAGCATGCCCAGCCTGCTTCCAGGTCAATGCCCTGGTGGAGTCTGCTGTAACCTCTGATGTAGAGGGGAACATGGAGAGGATTTGTTGTCAAACCCAAGTTCATGTGCCCAACACATGGTGAGGCCAGACAGACCTAAACATTGGAGTTTGGAACAAAATCAAGGTTTATTGCAGGGCCAAGCAAGGAGTATGGGCAATTCATGCTCAAAATCCTGAACTCCCTGATGGGTTTCAGGGAAGAGTTTTTAAAGGCAAATACGAGGGGAGGGCTGCGGAGTACATGACTTTGTTTTGATTGGCTGGTGGTGAGGTAATAGGATAGTGTTCCAGGAACCTCAATCATCAACCTTCTGGTTCCAACCAGTCTGGGGTCCACGTGCTTGTGGTCAGCCTGAACTTACCCTGCACCTGGGCGGGGGCCTTAGTTCCTATGAAATAAGTCAGAGACATGTATCAGATTATGTGCATGCCCAGAGGGGGAACCAGGACCCTGCCCATCACTGCACGACTGTTTCTTGACTGCTTTTCCTTCATTTCTCTATTTCCTCACTCCCCTAACCAGTAACTATTTGAAACTGCCCTTTGAAAGGCAAGGAAGGTCTGGATGGCTGAAGCCTTTTTCTTACAAAGAAGGAATGGGGGACACAGAAAGGCTTTTGTACCTGGGAGGGCCCCTCGGGGTCCTTCTCAGTTTCAGACTGAGAAATGGGAGTTCTCAAAGAAAGGTCCAAAGCCTCTGCTGTGTGTGTGTGTGTGTGGGATGAAGCTGTATTCCGCAGAACAATAATGCTGCCATGGGATTCTTAAGCTGTGGTTTTAAATAATGACTGAAGTGGGGGTGGTGAGATAAAAATTTGTATTCTGAGGCAAATCAAGGGAAATTTACACATAAAAGTTTTTCTCAGCCTTTTAGTGTCCTCTCTACCCTTTGTGTGTCTGCATTATGTATTAACCACATCCCCCCATCAGCAGAAATACCTGATCGGTTATCAAGAGTAACACTGTCCTAAGATCAACAGGACAACTCCTTAGGGGCTCTAACCTTCCTTCTGAATCTTGGGAAGGGCCAGGGTGACCCATTACCTGCTACTCACTTCATATGTGTAGATCCAGATTGTGTAAACTGTCAATAATGCAGTATTTAAGGTATGGCCTTTTGTCTCAAAAGCTTATATAGCTATGCTTTGACCTCTAACAGGTGGAAGAGTTCTCTGAGGCTGCTCCCAGGTTATAACCCTCGTTTGGGCTTGAATAAAACTTTCCATTTCTTTCTTAGATCAACTGATTAATTTTTTCATCAACAGAGGCAAAAAAAAAAAAGGAAAGAAAAGGACCGAGAGAACAGGTGTGTATGACGGAGCACAGCTTGTCTTACCCTCTGGGCTCGAGAGAGCTAACCTGCAGCTCTGCTTCCACTGGATGCCCTGACACTCCACTGACACTGTGTGGATGAAGCCACAGACATCTGGCTGCCAGAGACCCTGGCCTTTCTGCAGATGCCAAGACAATCTCTGGATTATTTGAAAGAAACTAGAGCCTCTGATGAAATTCCTGTGGCAAATGCTCTCTTGGCAGTTTGCCAGTCTGACTTGAAACCTGCCCAGACTCTGCAGAAAGGCTCATTATCTCCAGGATGGCATTTGGTAATTAAAAAGGTATGACAGATTACTCAGGGCCTGTCTGCAAATAATGCTGTACCTTGGGGGCCAGGTCTGACTGCTGTTCAAGGAGTTTTTGCTTATCAGATTAGAAGTAAATGTGCTTCTGAGAAGGGGAAGTACAATGGCCAGGAACGCTGAAACTGCCAAAGCTCCCCCCACAAAACAACCCTCTCATCCCTGTGTCCTTAAGAGGAAAGTTGTTGATGAACCCTATTCAGGCTTTCCCCTGAAAAAGGAGAATTATCTCAAACTGCCACTTCAGAGTTACTAGAATTCTTATTCTCAAGGCCACTTTGATTGTCTATCCTTAATGTTCTGCCCATTACCTTAGAGACTGGAACACTCAGCTCTACTAAGGAGCAAATGATGTCAAATGAATCAGCTACAGTCCATTCATCTACCCACTCCCCCTCATGCTACTTAACCACTCCTCATTCAAAAAGTTTATGTATCCAATTATCATCCATCTACCTACTCATCTATCAGTCATTTTATTCACTGTAAATATATAATACACTCACTGATTGGAAAAATTCGCCCATTCATCCATCCAACCATCTATCCATCTCCCATCTACCTACTTACTCATTTACCGGCTACTCATTTATTCATTTGACTAAACATTCATTCACTCTTTTATTCAACTAGCATTTACTCAGCGCTAATAATAATGACAAACTTTTGTTTAGCTCTTAGCAGCGTGCCAAGTACTTTACAGAGACTGCTTCATTTAATTCTCAAAATAAGACCTAAAAATAGAAGCTACTATCATCTCCATTTTAGAGATGAGGAATTTGAGTTTCAGAGAGACTAAATAACTTTCCCAAGGGCACACAGCTCTTAAGCGGCAAGACCCATGTCCTTTTTCCCCCTTTGCTATCCTGCTGGTGGCAGGTCTGGCTGGGTCCTTGGGATCATGAGTTTGGCACAAACCAGAAGCAGTCCTTAAGATGCCCACAGCCTGTGGAACTGGCAAACACATTGAGAGAAAATTAAAACAAAGTTTTGCTGTCTGTTTTTGACCAGCGGGGACCTGACTTCAAAGAAGCTGACTTTTCCCAATTCAGGAAGTTTTCATCTTTGGGGGAAAGCCTTATCCCAAACCTAAGGATAAGGGTTGCCTTATCCCAAAGCTACGGTTTTACTTAGCCAGTGTTACCTAGTCTTCAATTAGTTGGAACTTTACAACTTTTTGCCATTTCTTATACCTTCAAGTTCTATTATGTGTTTAACATTTTTCTCCAACTCTGAAGCTTAAGCCTCACCCTGAGCAACATTATATGTGAGCTTGCATTCTGATGTCCCAATTATCAATTCTTCCCTGGTTCACATTGCAGTTGACTAGGGCCGCTGTAATAGAAATATCTCAGGCTGGCGGCTAACAGAACAGAAATGGATATTCTCACAGTATGGAGGCTGCAAATCCAAGGTTAAGGTGCCACCAGGGTTGCTTTCTGGTGAGGCCTCTTTCCCCGGCTTGCAGACGGCCCCCTTCTCACAGTGCCCACACGTGGCCTTTCCTCTGTGCGTGTGCCCCTCACCATGCCCCTGTGTCTCCTTCTCCTCTTCCAAGGACTTCATTTAACCTTAATAACCTTCTTAACGGCCTCACCTCCAAACACAGTCATGGTGAAGGTTGGGGCTTCAACATTTTAACTGAAGTGGTGGCTGGTGGAGGGAGGCAATTCAGTCTATAACATGTATTACAAGAAGTTCAAGTCTCTAAATGTTCATTCTGCACACCATCCACAGAATGCTAAAGGGAACACTGCACTCCCCAGGGCTGACATTCGTAAAACAGCAGTGAAGCAGCTGTCGGCAAAGCTTGGTGGCTATAGACATAATAAGCCCAGATAGAGAGAGAGAGTTGGGGTAAGGAAGAATAAGAGTACCCAATGTGGTAACAAAGTCATAACTGCTGAGTTGTTCCCCAGGGACACTATGATTAACCAGAGAAGATGAAGCAAAACCGGTGTCTGGATAGATGGGACCCAACCAAGAAGCCATATTTGGCTGTTCTAGGAACGTACTCACTCACCATGAATGAGACGCCAGCCAGGATGGGCTTGTGCCCCATCTGCTGCAAAGCCACGTGTGGGTCTTTACTGCTGCCCTCGTGTCTTTGCAGTGGTCAGCTCCTGGCTGTGACCTGCTTGCCAGGGTCTGCATGGAACAAGTAAGTGCTCGCTGCTCCTCTATGAAGCTGTCCCCACGGTCCCTCCCTCTGTGGGATCTTGTCACTGCAAGCTGGGTCTGCTCAGCTATTTCCCTTGTGTCTGTGATGCTGGAATGAAAGGCTGAGAGGTCATCAAGTTCTCAGGAGTACAAGAAGGTACTCAGAACTCTGGGGGGGTAAACACAGGAGACGGGCGGTGAAATGAAATGGGAGAATAACAATAATCACTGTTGTTATTATAATATGATCTTGAGTCCCCCTTGGTGGAGGGCCTATTATATGTCAAGCACAGGACTGGAGTTTGTATGAATTGAGAATCTTGAGTTCAGGTCCCTGCAGGAGCCACGCTGCTAACGAGAAGGAAGCCAGCAGTGGACGTGGACTGGTGAGAATCTGACCCGTCCGAATAGGACCCCTGCAGCACAGCTCTGCACATGGACCTCGGGGGGATGCGGGCCACTGTGGCTAGAACTTTCCGATGTTTCAAGAGAGATCCAAAATCTGCATTTTTCTTTGACAGTTCCTTTTGGAAACTCTTGGCAGTTACCTTTTTAAAGTATGAAAATATAGTGTCCAAATAAAATACAGCTGCAGGTCACGTCTCCCCTTCGGAGGCAATTCTTGCTCTCCACAACACTTAAGAAGACTGATTCCGGTCCCAGCTCTGTACCTCATCCTCTGCCTTGCACTGACTCATTTATTTCTTTGCCTTTCCTCCTAGGCCAGGAAGACCCAAGGGCTAAGACCATCTTTGTCCTTCGTATTCTCTGTGAAACTTGGATCAGGTACAGAATGTATGTCAAGTGAGCCTTTGGGCATTTGGTTGTTGTTCAGTTGCCTAGTCGTATGGACTCTTCACGACCCCACGGACTGCAGCACGCCAGGCTTCCCTGTCCTTCACCATCTCCCGGAGTTTGCTCAAACTCACCACAGGCTCCTCCTTCACATCCCCTCAGTCTGTCTCTCCACAGCCAACAGCAGCCCTCGCGTAAAGATTGCTCCACAATCCCTCCGCTCCAGCTCCCAGCCACTGCGCCTTCCAGGGGACCTGCGTCCCTGTCCAGGGTGTGTATGGCTGCGTCAAGGACTGTTTGATTCTCAGATCAGCTGCTTCACTCTCAGCCTTAAATATTTTTCCTCTGACTCAGACAATTGCCCCCATGTGGGGATTGGACCCCTGCCACAGTTCCCCCATCTGCCGAAGGAAGTTCTAGTCCTACTAACACTTCCGTTTTCCCGCTAGTTCCTTCATCCTACAGAGTTTTGCGTGGTTCTATATATTCTTTACCTCTGGTCAGGTACTCCTGTCCTCTCTCAGCTGGTATTCTGCAAACACTTATGTGTCTGAAGGTGTATTCCTGATGTATCTATGGAGAGAGATGTACCCCATGTCCACCTACCCCTCCGCCATCTTGTTCCTCCCCTGCTCAAACTCATGTCCATTGAGTCGGTAATGTCCTCCAACCATCTCATCCCCTGTTGCCCACTTCTCCTGCCCTCAGTTTTTCCTAGCTTCAGGGTCATTTCCAATGAGTCAGTTCTTTGCATTAGGTGGCCAAAGTATTGGAGCTTAGCTTCAGCACCAGTCCTTCCAATGAATATTCAGGACTGATTTCCTTTAGGATTGACTGGTTGGATCTCCTTGCAGTCCAAGGAACTCTCAAGAGTCCTCTCCAGCACATTTTGAAAGCATTCTTCAGCGCTCAGCTTTCTTTATGGTGCAACTCTCACATCCATACATGACTATGGGCAAAACCACAGCTTTGACTATATGGACCTTTGTCCGCAAAGTGATATCTCTGCTTTTTAATATGCTGTTTAGGTTTGTCATAGCTTTTCTTCCAAGGAGCAACTGTCTTTTAATTTCATGGCTGCAGTCACCATCTGCAGTGATTTTGAAGCCCAAGAAAATAAAGTCTGTCACAATTTCCATTGTTTCCCCATCTATTTGCTATGAAGTGATGGGATTGGATGCCATGGTCTTAGTTTTTTGAATGTTGAGTTTTAAGTCAACCTTTTCACTCTCCACTTTCACCTTCATCAAGAGGCTCCTTAGTTCTTCTTCACTTTCTGCCTTTAGAGTAGTGTCATCTGAATACCTGAAGTTATTGATACTTCTCCCACTAGACAAAATTAATCCAACTTTCTGCTGCAAGAAAGACCACCTTCTGTTATCATTGTCACCCTTCAGTTCTCCATCTGTCCAGTTGACTGTGAGTTCCTTGAGGGCAGTGACTCGCCTCAGAATAAATAAGCCAAATACTGCCTTTACCTCCAGTGTGGTCTCTGTCATTTGCCTCTGCATAGGTCTCTCGGGAAACTGAAGCTGATGGTTTTTTTAAGTACTTTTTTAGTTGAAGTATAGTTAGCTTACGGTGTTGTATTAGTTTCAAAGGTATGCAAAATGATTCAGTTATCCATATGCGTGGATATGGATATATATATTCCTTATAAGGCTCTTTTCCCTTATGAGTTATTAAAAGATGTCGAGTAGGGTTCCCTGTGCTTCACAGTAGGTCATTGTTGGTATACAGTAATATGCATATGTTAACCCCACACTCCTAACTTACCCCCCCACCCCCCATCTTCACTTTCCCCTTTGGTAGCCGTAACTTTATTTTCTATGTCTGTGAATCTGTTTCTGTTCTGTACATAAGTTCATTTGTATCACTTTTGAGATTCTCCATGTGAGTGATATCATGCATTTGTCTTTCTCTGACGTAATTCCCTTAGCATGATAATCTCTAGGTCCATCCATGTTGCTGCAAGTCGAAGCCTATACTTCTAAAGCATAAATCTATAAGTTTTATAGCATGAGTTATAGCATAAATCTCTAAGTGAGTTTGCTGCCTCCAAAGACCACATCAGACCCAAGGAGGAGAGCTCTGGGAGGTGGGGATTGGAGGGCAAGCTGATCTGTCCACTGAGGACTTGGATGTGCATCACCCACATGTCAAGTTTGGCCCTGCTTCTGTCCGCTACATGTCCATTGAGTCCTACACAGCGCCAGCTCTGGAAGGGTCTCAGATGATAATTCTAGCTTGAACAAGGAGTGATAAAATGATCAGAATGTATGGTGAGGTGTAGAGAGCTCATGTCCTATAGAGCTGCTGTTTTTACAAAATTCTCTTTAGGGTTGTTTGCTTGCTAACATTGCATGGTTCTCTCTCTCTTCCAACTTGGAGTTGAGATCTTCTGAACAAAGGAGGGTGGCTATATGACATTCTAGACCTTGCAGGAGCAGCCACATCCCAGGATTTTATTTATGTAGATCCAGAGAAGCAGTCTGCCCTCTGTTCTAGACCGCTGGAGCTGTGGTCCTCAAATAATGCTCCATTCATGACTGCCTCTTGCCTCACTGCCCACAGCAACTACTCTCTCTCTTTCTCTATTTCTCCATTTTCCAACCACAGCTTCCATAGAGTTCCCCAGACAAGTCAGAGTGTATCAAACGTAGGATCACAGAGCTCTGGCCTCTCAAGTCATTGTCACTGTGGTCCCTCAGCTACTCTGGGTGGAGACCACACGTGGTCATCAGGGAGTTCTTGGCTTAGCATTTTTGCTCAGTGAGCACTCACCAAATTCAAACTGCCTCTAAAAGCAAATCGTCTCATCTTCCCTCCTCTATCTCTATCCCCATTTTGCCTAACAAGTGAAAACAATGGCTGACGCTTCTTCCATAGATTTTCTTCCCACTCTTCCTGCCAGTTTTTACTGAGATTGTGCACAAGTAACATATGGGATGCAAACAGAGCCTGAGAAAACTTGGAAAATTCCAACTGGGCTTATTTTGACCATTCCTTTTATAATTCATTATATTTCATAGCCCTCAAATTAACTATATTTAAGCTTTATGTGCAACATAAAATTCCTGGTTATATTTCTGCCTATAATATCATTCCTGGTCCAGATGTACCCCTATCACCATGCTCTGTGAAAAGCCTAACATCATCAGGGACTCCACCATCCCAACAAGTTGAAGACCCTCTGCTCCCAGAAGCTTTTCTCATTTCTTCTTTTTATTTTCTGCATAGTCTCTCTCTCTCTCTCTCTTTCTCTCTCTCTCTCTCTCTCTCTCTCTCTCTCTCACACACACACACACACACAGAAACCATAGATGTTTTAAAATATCCCTGTAAAATGTTTCTGTGTGGGGACCTCTGTTGAGAAATGTGATTAGCTTTTCTGATATAATCAATAGCTTATGTAGGTGTTGGTAAGCTTGCAGGCCTGGGAGACCCAGCTCTCCTTAGGGGCTCTCAGACTCTGGCCAAATTAGTACATAAAATGTCCAGATCCCTAAAACATGTGGTTTCCCTGAATGATCTTTACATTTTCCTCCAGGAATTTTGGATTTACTGAAACTTTGAAGTCAATTCCCTGGTAGCTCAGGTGGTAAAGAATCTGACTGCAATGCAAGAGACCTGGGTTCGATCCCTGAGTCATGAAGATCCCCTGGAGAAGGAAATGGCAACCCACTCCATTATTCTTGCCTAGAAAATCCCATGGATGGGAGAGCCTGGCAAGCTACAGTCTATGGGGTCGCAAAGAATCGGACACAACTGAGCAACTAACACTTCACTTTGCTTTTGAAGTCAACTCATGGACTTTCGCTCAATAGGGCAGAGAGTGTTCTAGGCCCCAGGACAGACGTGTAAGACAGAAACCTCTTCAATTTGCCCTGAAGCACACCTTAATGCCATCTCCACCCATGCCATCACAGAGGTGGGTCCTCTGTTCCTGGGTGATTCTATGTCCACGCTGAGCATCCGCCACTCCATACCTCCCTGGGTGGTCCTCCCCAGCACCGTGTCTTTTACCCTCACTCACTCCTAACGCCCCTTCTCCCCAGGTCCTGCCCCATTTTCTGTTTCTGCCCCTGTCATGGGAATCAGAACGCCTCTGGTCACAGGAGATGCTGAGGGCTTGTTTGCATCCTTTGTCCTTCATCTAGATGTGACGCATCGATTACTCTACTGAACCTGGGGACTCCTATGTGGAACTAAACAACCTTGCCGCCTCCCTTGGCCCCATCTAGAAACACTCCTGGTTAACAGCCCAGTCACCTGGGATTCCCATGCTCTGTGGTCTGTTCCCTTCCCTGGGGCTAAGCCACAGGAGATGGGCAGGTGTTCGGTGCCTTCCACAAGGATGACCATACCTTTGTCTCTGATCCTTCCTCCACCCATTATAGTTCTTGTTTCACATTCTTATCTGGACTCCCATTTTGGTCTCCAGAAGAAGCAAGAAGTCCTGGTTTGACCTGATCATGTGTTCCTCTGCCACCAGAGGAAGGACTTTTGACTTTTGAAAACCTAGTGATTTGATTCCTTTGTTCCATGGTTCCATTGTGTCAGCCTTCTCTTGAGGCATTTGTGGCCCAAAGCTTGAATGATGAAAGCTTTGGAAAAATACATACCTGCCAATCTATCAAAATATCACCCACTGAGGTTTTGTCAGAAGGACAGTGGCTGGAGTGAAAAGAGTGTGTCTGATGGTTCCTATCATCTCACTCACATTTCCCGGTTCCCAAGCGGCTGTGAAATCTGCCCAAGCAGCCGCGTTTTGCGAGAGTGCTGCGCCATTCAAACCTGGCACAGTTGAGCTAGAGCTGAAATCGTGGGAGGAGGGAGGGAGAAAGAGCTTTCCCGCTTCCATATCCGAGGCTGTATTGCCACACCATCTGGAGCCAGAAGGGGAGAATGGGGCTGAATAAATATAAGGTGTAAACGCACAGAGCATAAACGCATGAAATTGGCAATGACTAATTCATCATCTCACAAATCTGTCTTTACAAAGAGAAATAAAAATCAAGTTGGTTTGAGCAATATGGAAAGAGTGTGGCTCTTCCAAGAATAGCTAATGAAAGGGGGGAGGGGGTGAGGAACTGATTGGAAAATATGCAAATTTATGAAATTGGCAGATTCAGATGACACTTCAGAGTGATTAGTGTGCTGATTGGGGTGCTTTGGGAAGCACTAAGGAAGCATCATATTGTTTTCTTTAAAAAAATAATAATGAAGCAGACTCAAAGAGCCCTGTGCTTCCTAACTGGGGGCCCATGCCTGCAGTGTCAGCTGCCTTTGTGAATGGTTAGAAGTGCTATGTGCCAGTTCTCCAACACCATGAAGCTGTCTGAGGTGCAAGCCTGGCATAAACTATTTTATTTACTTATTCATTCAATAAAGATTTGAGATCAGCTCCTCTGTGCCAAACACTGTGCTGAATGTTTGGGACACAAAGATGAATCAGGCCCGTTCTCTGACCTTGAAGACCTCAGGTCTAGTAAGAGAGAGTGTGTATGTTGGCTCAATGGAATCAGTGCTACAATACGGGAGATTCAGCAAGTGATGCTATAACGCAGCAGAAGGAGAGATGCATTAACACAACAGGATAAGTTGGTGGTGATGGGGGGAGGGAGGTGGAGAAGCTTCTTAAGGAAGGCTGACATTTGAGATGAATTTGAAAGATGCAGATAATTTTTCCAGATGGAGAATGAGGTAGAGGGTATTTGAGGCAGAAGTAACAGCATAAGCAAAGGCATGGAGGCATGAAAGTACTTAACTCAGTTTCTGAGAATGACAAGTTGTCTGGTAAATAGTTCCTCCTGAGCCCACTCACCTGAGAGCAATTGATGGAGAGACCGAGGAGATAGGAAGCTTGGGTTCCTAAAGCTCAATGGCACTGGTGTGGCAGAAATGTCTATGCAGTAGACTGTGGCAGGAGACTAATCAAATTCCTCTGATTTCGGGATATCCCTGGTGCCTCAGACAGTAAAGAATCTGCCTGCAATGCAAGAGACCCAGGTTTGATCCCTAGGTCAGGAAGATCCTCTGGAGAAAGGAATGACTACCAACTCCAGTATTCTTGCCTGGAGAATTCCATGGACAGAGGAGCCTGGCGGGCTACAGTTCATAGCGTTGCAAAGAGTCAGACACAACTGAGTGACTAAGCACAAAACAGCCCTCAGTTTTAATTCTCTCGCATCTTCTAAAAGTCTACAGACCAAAACAAAACACTCTAGTTTACAACGACAGCTGCAGCTTAACCTGGAAGAGGCAAAGGTCTGAAATCCCAACTTACACGTGAGGCGAAAAAATATACATTTGAGTTCAGAAGAGCCAGAGCCAAATCGAGTGCAGGCAGAACCATGGGGGCTGCCTGGAAGGACAGAGAGTGAAGCAGGGACCCGGCAGTACAGAGCCACAAGCACTGACAAGGCTCACCCAGAAGAAGGGAGACCCACCCCCCCCCAGTGGAATCACTGACTGCAGCTTTCAAATGTGGCGGGTGAGGAAATAGAAAGGGCTTGAAAGGGAAGAGGACCAGATGGACAGGCATGGGAATGCACTGGTTTGGGGGAAGAGGGAGGAAGGCACTTTGGAAGATGGTGGAGTCCCTTAGTGCCAAAGCCCATAAGGGAAGAAAGTCTATAAGGGTTCTTCTTATAAGAACACTTCTGAGTCTAAGGTGGCCAGCTCATCTCATTTTGCCTTGGACTTTCTCAGATTTCCAATCACA
The DNA here is from genome assembly GCF_019320065.1 of Cervus canadensis. Lineage (NCBI taxonomy): Eukaryota > Metazoa > Chordata > Mammalia > Artiodactyla > Cervidae > Cervus > Cervus canadensis. The sequence goes on from NC_057401.1 coordinate 5,668,506, forward strand.
AGACAGGACCCCAAGACTTCACATCCCAACCAATGCCCACTTGACTTTAAAGATCCTTTGCTCCTGATATTCCCTATCCACAAGACTGGTCCTTCTGACACCATCCGATCATGTGCTTTGGACACTTTAAATTATAAGGATTGAATCAATCTCTACTCTTTTCTTTAAACTATAAGGATTGAATCAATCTCTACTTTTTTGAGCACAAATATAAAAAACCCAATTCAAACAAACAACAACAAAAAAGAAATTTTACTAACTCATTCAACTGAAAAGTCTAGGGATAATTTTGGCTTCAGCCATGATTATTTCCTTCCCAGGTCTTTCATTCTCAGTTAGGCTCTCCCCAAGAGTAGGTAAGGATGACCACCATGAGTGCGTGCCAAGTCACTTCAGTTGTGTCCAACTCTTCATGACCCTGTGGACTGTAGCCCACCAGGCTCCTCTGTCCATGTGATTCTCCAGGCAAGAATACTGGAGTGGGTTGCCATGCCCTCCACCAGGGGATCTTCCCAACCCAGGGATAAAACTCATGGCTTTTATGTCTCCTGCACTGGCAGACAGGTTCTTTACCACTAGCGCCACCTGGGAAGCCCAAAGATGACCACCACCACCTCCCAATTCAGCATGGGGGACAGAGTCCCTCTGTCAGATTTCATTGGCCTGTATGGAGTCACAAGCCCACCCCTGAACCAATGTTATGATTCTGCCTGGCCAGGCTGGGTAGGTGTTCAAGCCTAACTAAAGTGCAATAGATGATTCTCACTTGAATTAAATGACCTGAGACTGAAGAAATGGTGATTCCCAAAAGAAAATTCAAGTCAAGTGGAGCAGATGCCACCGCAGGGCTAGACCTCTATTATACAGTCTAAAGGACTTTGGAGCATAAAATCCAAGTTCAAACTCTGGTGCAGTCGATTGGAGTCATGTGTCCTGGGGCAAATCTCAACTTCCCTGAGGCTGAGATTTTCTTTCTGCTAAAGGCAGTTAAGGGCTTCCCTGGTAGCCCAGTGGTAAAGAATCTGCCTGCAGTACAGGAGACACATGAGTCGAGGGTTCAATCCCTGGGTTGGGAAGATCTCTTGGAGAAGGAAATGGCAACCCACTGCAGGATTCTTGCCTGGAAAACCCCATGGACAGAGAAGCCTGGTGGACTACAGTCCAGTGACTGAACACAAAAGTAATTAATGTTTCTCTCAGTGTCATTATAATTGAATTTATTCTTGATCCCCGACTCCATACACCAAATATAAATTCTGAAGTTTCAGCATAACTTTCACTCAAGAAATGACACTAGCTGAGCTAAGTGGTGTCAGAGGAGCAACCATACTCTCCAACCTCATTGTCTCTACCATGCAAATTCAGTCTACACTGGGATCACTCCTCCGAGCCATCTGGAGTTATTTTTATTCTGTCTGGCAGGGTGAGAGTTCAGATTCACCATAGTTCAGTAGGGTGACAGCATATTTAGCCACATAATGGAACACCTCTCTCTAAGCTCACAGTCATGGGGAAATCCTGTGTTGCCAACAGTAAGAGTTAATTAAACATTCATCACATTCAGCCAAGCTGATATCCTTTTGGAAAAATCACCAAAGGTGTAAATTACTTAAACTTTGAAGATCAGGATTTTAATCATATGTGCAACAATCATAACTCAAAAGGCAAAAGCTGACAATCTGGCTTCTGAAATAAGCTTTGAAAAAGTAGCCATACTTGTCATGAGGCTCTCATTGTGAGAAAGGCCTTCACAGACCACAGTTGACAGCTGCCAGAAGGGGTTACATCCAGCTTCAGAATGCGGCTAGATGATAACCACATTAGCCACATAAAAATCACCAGACACGTGCATATTCTTTCAACTTCTTCATGAAAATTTGGGGCATTTCATATGCAGAACTTCTTGAATTGGATAATGGGACTGCTATGGATTGAACTGTGTTCCGTCTCAAATTCCTATGTTGAAGTCCTAATGCGCAGTGCCTCAGAATGCAACCTTGTTTGAACATAGGGTCTTTACAGAGGTAATCAAATTAAAGCATGGTCATTTGGGTGGGCCTTAATCCATTATAACTGGATCTATACAAAAGGGAAATTTGGAGAAAGACACCCATGCAAGGAGAAAAACATGAACAGGAAGACAAGGAGAAGTCTGAAACAAACCCTTCCTTACAATCTTCAGAAGGAACTGAACCAGCCAACACCATGATCTCAGATTTCTAGATCCACAAGCTGTTGAGACATTAAATTTCTTTTGTTTAAATCATCTACTATTTTGTTACAACAGCTCTAGCAACCTAATTCCAGGATATATTTACTAATGTAACAATAAAAATGAAGACATTTTTATTCACCAGTATTTCTCTAGGAGAAAGCATCTAATTGCATTTGGCTGAGTCACTTAAGGTGGAAGGAGAGCCCCTCCCCACCCCACCTCCCAGCATATTTAAACCTAAAAGATTTTTAAAAATTTGTTTTGATCCTAAGGGAAAGTAGGAGATAACGTTGGCTGAAAGAGTGTGGGCAAATACCATCCCCCTCCCACAATTCATGACCCATATATGCTAAGTCACTTCAGTTGTGTCTGACTCTTTGCGACCCCATGGACTGTAGCCCACCAGGCTCCTCTGTCCTTGGGATTCTCCAGGTAAGGATGCTGGAGTGGGTTGCCATGCCCTCCTCCAGGGGATCTTTCTGATCTAGGGATAGAACCCACATCTTCTGTGACTCCTGTGACTGCAGGTGGCTTCTTTACCGTTGAGCCACCCAGGAAGCCACCGTGACCCACACATCTTCACTGAGAACTACAGAGATTCCCAAACTGTTTTGCCTAAGCAGTTTCCTCTAGCTGCCAGTTCTGGGACTGAGTTTTGTGCTTCGGTTGTTGTAGGACCTGAGTCAGCGGGAGCCACTCCAAACTGGCAGAAATCTAACTGAAGAGTCTCATCTTCTCAACATTATGGAATGCTGGCTCTTGCTAGTCTGATCGACAGGACTGAGGAGGCCCAGGTGACCTGAATTACACTGAGAACAATAATAACACCAAAAAACAAAGCAGGTAAAATGTAAAACATACACAAATGTAATTGCTATCATTTCCATAGCCTACATACTGGTCTTCCAATCAATCAGGCCATAGCAATGGGCCATCATTTGGGTGCACAGACTTGATCTCAGGACTTTGTGCCTAGTTTGAAGTAGAGTGGAGGGAAAATAATGGATCTTTTTTTACTAAAAAAATGATGCATGACCATGGTTAGAGCCTAAAGTGTCATTTACAAGTGGGCCGTTCCCATTGGAAATATTGAGGATATGGAGAGAAGATGGCAAGAGCAGAAAAATATGATTGAGCGTAATAATTTTTTCAAAACTGATTCACCTTGGAAGCATGTGAGTAGACTTTAGAGCTCCATACCTCTAGAACCACCATAATCTAGAAATTTTATTTGTACAGGGCCCTTCCTTCTCTCTTCTTTTTAATCCTCCCATTGTGGGTTGTCCCATTCCACCAACTTCTGAAGAAGCAGTGTACCTTTCAGACTCCCCGCAAGACACAGAATAAGGAATTTCAATAATCTGAAGGTCCCTGTCCCATTTCATTAAGAATCCCATTACCATTAAGAACCCCAAGTGGAAGAAATGCTGAAAGTTGTGCCTCTGTCTTCCTTTTCTTGCCCTTGAAAAGTAACTTCAGATACATGAAGACTATCAGTGTTTCAGCTATTGTTATTTGTCACTCATCCACCCTGTTCAGAAGGCTGAGGTGAGGAGAAGGAAAGACACTACCTTTCCTGGGGCACTAAACAGGCACCTAACATGTTAAAAAAAAGTCTCAGCAAGGAGACCTTCTGAGACTGAAGTGAAGCCAAGAAAAAGAAGCCTAAAGAAATCTCAGTTTATACCTAAATGAAAAGAAAAAGGGCAACAGCCAGGAGCGGGCCTTCATGTTTGACACCCTAATGGTGCCCCTAATGGTCCCATTTTCTTTCGGCAAAGGGTCTTTGAGGAACAGGCATGGCCAGGCCCCTGTCAGACGCGCTCACAGCACTGCAGAAGCCCAGCGCTCCTCATTTCACAGACCAGACGGCCAACGTGAGGAAGCTTCCACAGAGCCACAGAGCTGGAGGGAGAGATGGAAGGAGCCGAACAGTATCCCAGCCTCTGCCACCAGATTTTGGTTTCCTTTCCCCGCATTCATATGAGGGGTTGGATTAGTTTTCCAAGGTTGCTGTGTTAAATGAGTAGCACACACTGGATGACTTAGAACAACAGAAATTCATTTTCAGTTCTGGAGGCCCGAAGACTGAAATGAAGGTGTCACAGGGTCAAGCCTCTTCCTGGCTTCTGATGGCGGCTGGCAAGCTTTAGCACACCTCGGCTTCCAGACACATCACTTTAACCTCTGCCTCTGTCACCACATGGTGTCCTCTTCTGCGTCTTTACCTCATCTTACAAGGACACCAACTGTATCAGATTGGAGGGTCACCCTACTCCAGATTGACTTCTTTTTAAACTTTTTATTTTATACTGGACTCTCTCCTATTAACAGTGTTGTGATAGTTTCAGACGGACAGCAAAGGGACCCAGCCACACGTATACATGCATCCATTCTCCCCCAGACTCTGCTCCCGTCCAGGCCACCACATAGCATGGAGAAGATTTACCTGTGCTGTACAGTAGGACCTTGTTGGTTATCCATTTTATACATAACAGTACATACGTGTCAACCCCAAACACCCTAATTATCCTTTCCCCCATTCTTCCTCCTGGCAAACTGAAGTTGGTTCTCTAAGCCTGTGAGTCTATTTCTGTTTTGTGAGTAAGTTAATTTGTATCCTTTCTTTCTAGATTCTGCATAAAAGGGATATTATATGACATTTCTCCTTCTCGATCTGACTTACATCATTCAACATGACACTCCCTAGGTGCATCCATGTTGCTGCAAATGACATTATTTCATTCTTTCTAATGTCTGAGTAAAATTCCATTCATATGTACCACATCGCAGGGTGACTTCACCTTAACTTATGGTATCTACAATCGCCCTATTTCCAAATAAGGTCACAGTATAAGGTACTATGGGTTAAGATCTCAACACCTCTTTTGAGGGAACACAATTCAATCTCTAACAGGTCTCTTTCCCATGCAGAGGACAGAAACCCAACCCAGATCCACCTAAATAAAAACAAAGTTGGTTGGTACTAGGGACCAACAACTCTAAGGATGACAGATCTAAATGTTCAAGTGGCATTATGGGGACTCGGTCTTTCTTTCCTCTCCTTCTCCCACTTTCTAGTCTGTTTCTCTCTGTGCCCCCTCTTTCAGGGAATTTATCTTGATATGGTGGCTCATACCTAACATTCTAATAACTGCTATTTAATATTTTCTCTTTCTCATTAGATCCAGCAGGATCCCATGACAAAACCTCACTGTATGGCTTGGATATGTGCCCCCCTGGGGAGAATTAGTGATACAGTCTATGGAGGAATGGGTTGGCTAGTCCCCCGAGACAAATTATTATCACACATGAAACATGACCTCATTAGATACCTTTAGAACATGACTTGTCTTATGAGTTCATGCACAACATTGCTGGGAACCCAGTGTAACCAGCATTTTTGTAACCATCCATCTGAAGACAGCTCTAGAGGGCTTTATATGTAAGCAATTTCCCAGGCACCATGGCTGGGTCTGTTTACCAAGATCCAGGCGAAGCTTTTTTATTAGTCACCTTTTCCCTTATTTCTATGGCAACTGTGATATAGGAGGCTTGTTTCTATGTGGGCTGTGCTGTTTTTATCTGGCACTGCTTTAGAGCTATTCAGCTAGGGTTGAATTTTTGCTGCAACTAAATTCATGGGATGAGGAAGAAATTCAGGACCAGCAAAATCACAGTAGGGAGGAAAATTCAGTTCACTTCAATTTCAGCCTCTTGGTGACTCCCAAGCATGAGGGGAGGAGAATATTTCTCTACCTCTTTCCCTCAATTTTCTGAGACTTAGCGATAGGAAAGAACCACAGGAGGTAGGATATTTTGAAAACATTCCCAACCTCAGAAGTATCTCTCAGTCACTCTTTTTTATGTATATATTTATTTATTTACTTATTCATCATGGCTATTCAGCTATGTGGCTCTTAGCTATGGTGTGCGGACTCTTTGTAGCAGCATGTGGAATCCAGTTTCCTGACCAGGGATAGAACACGGGCCCCCCTGCATTGGGAGTGCAGACTTAGTTCCTGGACCACCCGAGAAGTCCCTCTCAGCCACTCTTGAAAGACAGCTGTAGAAGTGATTTTGGAGTCAGATATATAAAAAAAAAAGAATGTCCCTTCTATGAGCATTTAGATGCCGAGCACTGTACTAAGGGACCATGCATCAGTTAGTTATTGCTCCATAAGAAATCAGTCCAAAGCATCACGCCTTAACACAGTTTATCACCTCAGTTTCTGTATTCAGGAATTGCATGGCTTATCTTGGCCTCTGCATCAAGGTCTCTCACAGGAGCAAGCAAGGTGTCACCCAGGGCTGTAGATATTTTGAGGCTCTACTGGGGAAGCATCAGCTTTTAAGATCACTTGTGTACTGTAGACAGGAGTCAACATTGCATAGGTTAGGAGGCTAAGAACTTCAGTCCTTCAATGGCTGTGTGATCATATCTAAGAAGGGACATTCCATCACTTTTTATGGGAGGGGATTACACCAGGACATGACTAGCAGGAAGTGGACTGTGGAGCCATGTCAGAAATGCCTTCCATACTGAAGCATATATTACTAACATCCTCCAGTTTCCATGCTCCCAAAGTCCAAATCCATCCCCTCCCTTGACAGATCTAGGTGTAGACCTGAACTTCTCTGGACCACGAAAACTAATCTTATCATTCTGACACATAGGTAGAAAATGGAAAGGAACAATTATTTCCCACTTGTACAGTCTCCTGGCGGAGGAACATCCCCAGAACCCTCTTGGCCTCTCTCTCCATCTTTTACTCTCTCCTTCAAGTGAGAAGTTGGAGAGATGATGCTGGCTCAAACCTGTCCCCTCCCTCTCCTCCACATCTGCCTGCCTTCAGGAAAAGCATGTTTTGGTCCACTTGCTTGGCCACCTTATCAGAGCCCTGCCTGAAGGTTTGGGCAAGTGTATGCAACTCAGAAGAGTTTTGACAAACCCACTGTCACACCTAAGCCGCGTCCTCTAGCAGAGCTTTCCCAGGAACAAACCAGCACTTCGACCTCCATTGCTCTGATTCCTGTTTCCCTCTCAGTAAGCACAGGCGCAGGTGGAGCCACCTACCAAGAGTGACACAATGCGATCTAGGATTTCAAAGGGCCCCTTGTTTGCCCTGCTGGGCACAGGCTGCAGGAGGCAAGAGTCAGCATCGGAGGAGCCTGAGGGCAGGCCTTTGCCATCATCCGGGAGAGAGGGTGGTGGCTGGTCCAGGCTGTGGAGACTGCGAGTAGGCGCTGATGGGAGAGTGCACCGGAGGGGCGGACAGGTTGGGCGCAGGGTGTGAGAACAAGGCAGCCAGGTCCCAGTGACTTGTGCAACTGAAGGATGGACTCGCCATCAGCTCAGACACGGGTGGTCACAGCTCGGGCCAGTTTCTGGGGGAAGAGAAAGAAGAGCTCAGATAAGGACTTGAGATGCCTGTTAGACACTGCAGCAGGCAGAATAATAGCCCCTAAGGATGTCCACATACTGAACCCCAGAACTTACAAAGGTGTTACCTTACATGGCTAAATGGAATTAAGTTTGCAGATGGAAATAAGTTGACTGATTAGCTGGCCTTAAAATTGGAAGTGTCCTGAATTATCCAGGTAAACCCTACATCATTATAAGCACCCTTAAAAGTGGAAGAAGGAGGAAGAAGGCCGTCAGAGTGATGCTATGTGAGGACTCAGCTGGCCATCAAGGATGGAGGAAGGGCCTCAAGCTGAGCAGAGCAAGAGGCCCCGAGAAGCTGGGAAAGCCAAGGCCAAAGATTTTCCTTTAGAGTCTCCAGAGGACTATAGCTCTGCCAACATCTTGATGTCAGCCCAGTGGAACCCACTCTGGACCTCTAGCCTCCAGGACTATAGGACAGTAAACTTGTGTTGTTTTAAGCTACCAAGTTTAGGGTAATTTGTTACAGCATCAATTGGAAACTACTGCAGACATCTCAGTGGCTACCTGGTGCTGGTGGATAAGGACATAAATAATACAAAATAATCAAGGCAATGAGAAACAGAGGGGAAGATGAAAGCTGGAGAGGCAGAGAGAGACAGAGAACTGGACAACTGGCAGCGGGACACTGGCTCCTGCAGCCCATCCCTCAAGAGCGGATCTGTTTTTCTTCCCCAGTAACGTGAGCAATGAATCTGTTTTCCGCTTAATCTAGTCTGGGCCGGTCTTCTTTCAGTAGCCACCAAATTAGTCCTGACTCACACATGTCTGTGGTGAAGTTAGAATGGGGTACCACCTATGCAGTGCCCAGCTGATGCTCAGAGCTTTCTGGATGCTGTAGGTCATTAGAAGTCCAGTGTCAACCACGTAGAACTACAACTTCTGTCCTCTCTCCTCTGTTTTCCTGATCGCCAGCCAGACTGGAGGCTTAGGGGACTCAGAGTTGGGGAGAGGGTGTAAGTCTTCTCTTTGATTCCTTCTTTCCATCCTGAACTTGTTGGACAGTGGATGTTGCTACCATCTGCCTCTGACACCCTTCCTGCCTGCTCCCTCTTCCGGGGACAAGCAAGATGAGGGATGGGGAAGAGGACCCATACCTCGGCTCACTGGCTCCTCTTGTCCTTCACCTTTGATGGTCATTGCTTCTCTGGACAACACTGGTGGGCTTTGATGCTCTTTGTGTGAAAGGTACTGAACACTTGTGCGTTCACGTGGGCACACATTTGGATCCTGGAGGAGAGGGCTGAGGCCCTGCTTTCTGCACTCAGATGCTGACTCAAAATTCCAAAGATCTCCTCCTCCTTACCTCTAATCTTTTGCTTATGTAGCCCAGGAAGCATGGGATGGGCTTGGGGTGGTTTTGTGGTGATCAGACTTCCTTCTTAGTGACGCCTCGAGGGCGGTCTCACCTTGTCCATCTAAGGGCCCTGGTGAGTTGGCCTGTGTGAGTGCCCTCCTCGCCCTGAGCTCTGAGGTGACAGGGAACCTGCCCACGTCATCTCTGTGCCACACGGCAAGGAACAGATGCCAGCACGTATCTGCTGAATGACTAGATGAGGCCACTTAGTGACTTCACAAAGGAGAGTGATCAGAAGAAGATGGACTGGGTTGGATCCAGGGAAAGGGAACACGTAAGAATCCATCATCTGCTCAAGTTGTTGACAGAGGCTAGAAAAGCACTTTTCACTGACATACAGCTGAAAGCAGGGATGGGAAAAAAACAATAGTTTCATGTTTATACCCCGAACTAAGTCCAGAATATATTTTAAGAAAATCACATGGCATATATTACTTAGTGTAATTCTTGCAACCACCATCTGGGACCCGATGTGAAAATCAGGGTCAAGGGGCAAAGTGCCCGCCCAAGGACACGCAGATGGTGGGTCTGGTGCTCAAACTCAGAGCTGCCCCTGGACCTTGCATGATCCCAAGATGCCACCAACGGCAAGAATCACCGAAGTCACTTAACCTACAAAGAAGACTCATCTTGGCAGCTCTTCTCAGCTATTCCAGGAAGTCAGAAAAGGCCAGGGCAGCTGTGTCAGAAAATATCTCTGCCTCAAGGTTTGAAGATCCAGGAGTTCTCTGACCTCAAACCTTCAGAGCCTCTGAAATGACTTAAAGAGACAGCTACAAGCTTCTCCAACAGAGAGAAGGTGTTTCTCAGATGCTCTTTTTTCTCGTTAACCTTACATCTTACTTGACTTGCTTTCTACTCCCCACCACCGACACTCAATTTTTTCTCTTAAGTTGGTCCTAAGAACAGCAGAAAAGTGGTGGAGAAGTAGTGATTGAAACAGAGATCACATGGCAGACCATCCCTAGGGCATTTGCTAGCTGCTTCTTTAAGAATATGATGGTGATGGTGATGATGGCGGTGATGATGATGGTGGTGATGGTGGTAATGATGGTAGTGATGACGATGATGTAATTGACTTACTTCAGGCCAGGCCAAAAAACCTGAGCGCTTCCTTGGGCCAGATGTGGCCTCAGCAGTAGCGGAGGCTAGCTGAGAGCTTACCTCTTGCCGAAAGGATCTCCTGGAAGGGACAGCTAGCGCTGACTGGAGGGAGGCCAAGGAACCAGGGCCTGAGGAAAGACAGGTCATCTAAACGAGAGCCATCACCAGCACTGCAGGTGTAACCAGAGGGTTCCCGGAGAACCCACAGAGACCCCCTTGTAGAAAACATCATTAGCCCCCTGCCTGGCCAGAGAATGCAAAGCCACCTTGTCAAGTCTAGACTACATCTCCCCTCTTCCCATCTGACCCATGGTGTGACACGGAAGAGCAGCTGTGTGCACATGGACAGGTGGTCACTTCGTTTCTGAACTGAGGCTGTCACAGGGGCTTGGGGGGCTTAGGCCTGTCTCTATCACCTAGGAGGGAGGAGCAAGAGAGGCACGGGGAGCAGGAGACAAAAATAAAGTTGTCTTTGACACTCCCGTAAGGCATTCTTGTTCAACGTAGCAGTTACAGCAAAAACAACCAATCAGTTAGCAACGGCGACATATCTGCCGACAGCAGTGTCTCCTCCCTAACCGTGGACCCCTGGCTCTCAGGACAAAGTCCATGAGGGCCTCCCTCAGCGTCAGTTCCTCTTTCTGCTGCACGCCTTCCTCTGCTTCACCGGGTTGCCTCCTCCTCAGCCTTGTAGGCACCCAACTCAATGTATCATAACTCTACCCCATCTCGCTGATTCCCCGCTCAAGGCCCTTATCACCAGCCAATTTCACTGCTGTGCGTACACACCTGCTCACCACCTATCTCCCCGGCCTCTGTCTTCTCCCCACTGGCCCCCCAGCGCTTAGCGTGGGGCCTGTCATGATGCCATCTCTTTGCACCAAGTTTCGTATTATCAAGTTTCAGTTCACATGTTTTTAAAACAGTACAGCCGAACAAGACTCATCTCTAAACTAGATTCATTGCACGGCTGCCTGCCTTGGATGGATGCTCCAGGAAACGTTCTGAAATCCTAAAGAGAGAGCAAAGCCCCATGGCATCTGGAACTCAGGAGGCAGGCTGAGGCCCGGATGCAGAGAGAAGCGGGCAGGGAGAGAGGAATGGAGCTGCTGGAGCAGCGGGGGCGGGGGGCAGGTTCCACGTCCAAGGCTCTTTCCCGGATGGCCCCCTGCCTCCACAGCCTCTGTCCAAGGACACCGTCTCTGCCATCACCAAGGGCAACGGCATCTGAGAGTCCACTCCATCTCAGACCCAGAAAGAATTCTGCCTGGGAACACAGAACATTAACACACTGGGTTGGGAAAGCATGACCAGGGCCCAGAATAGCATCTGTGCCCGCTCCCTGGCCCCAGCGGAAGGCCCCAAGGCTCTGCTTCATTATTTTAGTATCACTGTCTACAGTCTATTCTGACTTCAACTCCCCTTCTCCATCCTGCACCCCTGGCTTGCTCTCAGCAGGAAAGCTGTGAATTCAATTCTTAATTAAGTTCCCCTGGTGCCAAAAATAACTAGAACCACACACACACACACACACAAAGAGGTCCCCCTAGTGTTTTTCTCTGTGTATCTGACAAGGCTCGACTTGAGAGGGAACTGATGCCTCATTCTACCCACTTTCCATCCCTTATCTTAACCCAGTCACACTCCAGCTCGTGGAATGAGAGTTCTGGATAGTCGTGAATTACTCAGGTCCATACCAACCTTTGCCACTCTCCTGCTGTGTGTCCTTGGGCAAGTCACTTCACCTCTCCGAGCCTTAGTTTCCTCATCCATAGCAGGGAAGATTATGTCCACATGGCATTAAGGAGACACCTAGTTAAATTGTAAAGGTCCAAGGAGGTGGTCCTGTTGACTCAAATTTTACAAAGGGGGAAATGACCCAGCCACAAAGGTTGTGTGTGTTAGGGATTCCAGCCATGATTTAAGGTCCCCAGTCAGATGAAGATCTGATCATGTCATTCCGCTTTAAACTTCTTTAGTGTTTCCTATTGTTTGACAGCCAGAGACCTAACCCACTGCCCATCCTATCAACACTGGGTGACTTAATTCCTCCTCCCTGACCCTCTTCTCTGGATCTCCATCTCCCACAGCCCTCTTTTATCACTTTCTTTGCTCCAGATACATTGTTTTTCTCTTCCTTGAAAGGTCCACACTCCCTCCAGCGTCAGGGCCTTTGCATATGCTATGCCCTCTGCCTGGATGTTATTCCAGCCCGGTCCCACCCTTCCTCTCTTCACCCAGCACCTCCTCACTTCTCAGCTATTAGCTCAAACTTCCCTTTCATGGAGAAACCCACCTTATATGGCCCCAGAAGTACTTCTCCTGTCTCCTAGTTCTTGACATTGGTATTGTTTGTGATCTAATAATGACTCCAGTCACTCACATCAGCCTGTGAGCGCCGCAGGAGTAGCGGTCTCATTTATCTTTTTCACCATTTGATGTCCCGGTCTAGAACTATATTGGAAGGAGGGGCTCCCTATAAAGAGTTGTCACTATATAGAGATGAACAATGAACTGGAGTAATGAACATGTCTTCAGGCTCTGGAAAGGAATCAACATGGCCTTGAAGACTGGATTCCTCAGCCGGGACCTCTGACCTCAAAGGGTCAGCCGCCCACCACCCACCAGACGGCTCAGCGCCCTTGCCACGTGTCTCTCACCAGGCAAGTCTAGGAACAACTAATGAATAAGCAATAGGCGCTGTGGAAAAATACAGCTTGTTGTGCAAATGCAGTGCCTCTGCAGTGGTGCCCAGGGCGGTTTCTGCTCCCCCTCTCACCCCACTCTGAGCACCTCTCCCGCCCCCACCCCTCCTGGACCGGGTCCTGGACGCTGGCAGCGGGTCTGACGTCAACTCGCGGATAAAGAATTTTCCTTTTGTCCTTCCGCTGACAAGCCAGCTCCAACGGATCCTGCTCGCCCGAGGGGTGTTTTCAGCAGGGCTGCGGTTCCTGCAGCGCTGACACCGGAGGGAAATGGAGTTTGGGCAGCAGCATCCTCAGAGCAGGTGGAGGGAGCTCTGTGCCCGGCTCCGGTTGTCTCGGCTTTCTGTTGTGTTGCTTTTCGGAAGGGGGGAGGGTCTCTCTGTGTGTTTTCCCTATCAAAAAAACAAAAACAAAGAAACAAAAAACACAGAAAAACATAACGTCAGAGAAATTTTGGAAAATATACAGAAAGAAATCTCGTACAAACCTAGCGGCCCGAGGGTGCAGTGCTGCCTCTTTTGTAGGCTTTGTCCACCGGCAGCTCTGCGTTTGCAGAAGCCGTCTTGCTTTCACCGTGTTTCTTTTTTGAGGTCCCCTGTAAACACGTCTCCATGGGGCTTCTAATTATCAGTGTCATCCGCACCAGAACACGGCTTCCCTTTGGGGTCCGTGCCCTGGCTCACCTGCCAGCTTCACTTCCTGCCCCTCGGCTCAGCATTCCCCTTCCCCCTGTGCCAGGCCTGTTCTGACCAGAGTCGGGGGGCCCGGGTAGCTCTGGCCAGCTGCTGGCCTTTTCCGAGCCTCCTTGTGCATGTCTAAAGTGGAGGACGAAGTGTCTTTCTCACGGGCGGGGCTGCCGTGAAGATGAGCAGCGTGTAAGGCGGCCATAACAAATGATCACAAAAGGGGTGCCTTCCCACACAGCGATGTCTTCTCACCCAGATTACGAGGCCAGATGTGCTGCAGATGTGCCTCTCTCCCGGCTCCTGGTGGCTGCCAGGGAAGTGCAGCTGGCAATCCTTGTTGTGTAGTCGCTAAGTTGCGTCCTACTCTTTGCGACCCCACGGACTGCAACCCGCCTCTGTCCATGAGATTTCCCAGGCAAGAATACTGGAGTGGGTTGCCATTTCCTTCTCCAGGCAATCCTTGGACCTGCTTATAGACACATCATCCCGGTTTTTACCTCCATCTTCATATCAGCTTCTTCTCTGCGTCCTCACCTCTTCTTAGAAGGACACCAATCATTGAATTGAGCCAGGAGGATTTTGTCCTGAGGTCTTTAATGACATCTGCAGGAACCCTGATTCCAAAGAAGACCACCTTCTGAGGTTCTGAGGGGACATGGGTTTTTGGAGGACTCTATTGAAGCCACTTTACCATGATAACACAAGGGAAGTTATTGGCACCAACAAGTCGATCACTACCAGTGATGGGATATGTTCAACAAACACTGGGTGAGTTAGCAAGCTGACTCATACACTAGGCACAGTTGGCATGGGTGGACCCTCATCCCCCAGGCTGAGACCCTGGCAGAGCCGAGGACCCTGTGCAGGCAGGGACTGGGGTGGGAGATGACATGAAGGGTGGTGTGGTGGGGAGCAGATAATCCTAGGAGTCCATGAAAATGTTTCAGCTTATTTTAAAATAAGAAAAGAAAAAATGAATAGTATCCAACTTGAGTTGTTGCTGTTGTTCAGTGACTCAGTCGTGTCCGACTCTTTGCAACCCCGTGGACTGCAGCACGCCAGGCCTCCCTGTCCTTCAGTCACTCAGCCACGTCCTACTCTCGGTGACCCCATGGACTGCAGCACACCAGCTTTCCCTGTCCATCACCAACTCCCGGAGTTTACTCAAACTCATGTCCACTGAGTGCTTGATGCCATCCAACCATCTCATCCTCTGTTGCCCCCTTCTCCTCCTTCCCTCAATCTTTCCCAGAATCAAGATCTTTTCCAATGAGTCAGCTCTTCACATCAGGTGGCCAAAGTATTGGAGCTTCAGCTTCAGCACCAGTCTTTCCAATGAATATTCAGGGTTGATATCCTTTAGGATTGATTGGTTTGATCTCCTTGCAGTCCAAGGGACTCTCAAGAGTCTTCTCCAACCCCACAGTTCCAACCTGAATTTTATTTATCTTTATACCAATTGCATAAAGTTTTAAGCTTATTTTTTGAGGAAATAATAAAATAAGGACCCATAAAGGCAAGAATGTTTTAGGTAAGATTTCTCTAGTGGTCTAGTGGTTAAGAATCCAGGTGACAATACAGGGGACACAGGTTCAATCCCTGGTCTGAGAAGATTTCACATATCTCGAGGCAGTTAAGCTTGTGCACCTCAACTACTGAGCCTGCAATCTGGAGCCTGTGAGTTACAACTACTGAGCCCGAGTGCTGCAACTTTTGAAGCCCACACACCCTCGAGCCTGTGCTGCACAACAAGAAAAGCCAGGACAATGAGAAGCCACAACTAGAGGGAGCCTCTGCTCAGCGCAACTAGAGAAAGGCAACAAAGACCCAACACAGCCAAAGACAGACAAATAAATCCGTTCATGCATGCACGCTAAGTCGATTCAGTCGTGTCCGACTCTGTGCGACCCTATGGACAGCAGCCCTCCAGGCTCCTCTGTCCACAGGAGTCTCCAGGCAAGAATACTGGAGTGGGTTGCCATTTCCTTCTCCCATAAATAAGTTCATTAAATAGTTAATTAATAGTAATAATAAAAGGAGGCTTGAGGTCCATGCAAGTCCCAGTGGTGCCTAACTTCTGTGGGCAAGACCCTGTGAGGTTCTTTGCTGTGTTGTCTCATTTCATCCTAACAGCCTGGTAGGAATCGTTATCCTTATTTTGGGAGGTGAAGAAACTAGGGGTATGTGAAGTTGACCTGTACTGACCCCAAGCTGGAGACCCCTGATCTTGACCCCCAGGAAATGGCCCAGCTCAGGCAGGGCAGGCAGGGCCGTGCTGAGCCAGGACAGGACTAAGTCTCCAGCCTGGGTGCTCCTGACTCCAGACCTGGAGCTCATTGAGATCAGTCTGCTCACTGCACTCACTGCCTGCAAGGCCCCTGTCTCCATAATCCCCAAAGACACTTTCTCTACAAAGCCACTGCCTGGTCTCTGGGCAGGCAGTGTGCCTGAGCCCCAAGAACCTCCCTGTGGGAGGAACTTCCCTCATTAGCCAGCAGTGCTCACACTTGCTCTGCACGAGCCTGGGTGAGGCCGGCTGAGGGCCCCCATCGTGAGAGAAGGTGGATCTTCCTCGGGGGCTCAGTGGGTTTATCCCCACACGTGGACTAGGCCTCACCCTGTCTCCAGCCTGAGGACACACGGGTGAATGCAGTGCAATCCCTGCCTCCAGGAGCACCCAGTCACGCAGGGGAGGCACTGAGGACTTCCCTGGGAGGTGACAGTCCGGGTGAGTCCTGACTCAGCCAGATGGAGGTGACGGGCAGGTGAAGGGAGGACATGTCTGTGCAGGACCGGGCAGGTGGGTCACATGTCTGGAAGGCTGGTAGGCACGGAACACTCCAGCCAGGGCCCAGCAGCTGCAGATGCCGAGGCAGGAAGACTGGGCCAGTGAGCTGAGGGAGAGAGGACAAGAAAAAAGCCAGACAGGTAAGTGGGACTAGATCACACCAGGCCTTGGGGGACTTTAGAGGAGCTTGGATTTGATTCTGTGTACAATGAAACTGTTGGAAGATTTTAAACATGGAGTGATGTGCTCTGGACTAGGGTTTTTCTATCATAATTCTGGCTACTGTGGAGATGAGGTCAGAAGAGGTAGAAGGGGCTGGAGGGGAAGTGAGGAGACCTACTGGGGATGTTGTCATCAGCTGGGTGATGGGTACTGTGGGCTCCGTGCAAGGTACTGCCAGAGGAGACCGCACAGAGCTGAAGGATGTGGGGCATTTGGTTGGGGGAGAAAGAGGAAGCAACTCTTCTGAGGAGACTGAGCTCAGAGGGTGTGTCAGGGAAAACGCCAACCAAAGAGTGATGGTGAGTAGGGTTTTTAAGGTTGAATAGGAGTTTCCTCAGCAAGCAAAAGCTAAAGGGTTTCTCCCAACAGTGACCAGCATGGACAATATCACAGAAGGGAAACCTTCAGTGGCTGGATAGCACTGGAACACGAAGAGTACAGGAGAGGATGGCAGGAGGGGAAAGTCGGGGCCTTGAAGAGCCTTGAGATCCACGTTGGGTTTGGACCTGGTCCTAGAGAAATAGAGAGCTGCAGAAGTTTACACCCCGAATTCCAGTGAAAGGACTGGAAACCATTTTCCAGGTAGAAGGCGTGAATGAATTACTCAGATGCACGGTAAAATCTGTTTTAGAGAATGAAGAGCTGATGATGGCACCTGCAGGCATGTTCTCACCTTCTCCTGGACTCTGCTCTTCACTGTTTGTGAATCCCCATGGCAGGGGAACCAAAACTGGGAGAAGCCTCCTCAGGGAGAAGCAGCGAGGATGTGAGATCTCACTGTCCTTTAGCCTCAGCGCATCTTGAGGAGGGCACCCCAGCCATCACAAGAGCTGGCAGGATGATTTGCCATCATCATACTGACAAGCTTTTACATTTTTAACAGAGACACATTTTTTCTTAACATCGGTGAGAAAAAAATAATTAGCTCATCAAAGCCATTGTTTTACATATAACGTTCCCAAGTGAGAGCTACATTTATATAAGAAAATGGGTCAATTTAAAGAAAGTGAGTGAAAGTCGCTCAGCCGTATCCGACTATACAGTCCATGGGATTCTCCAGGCCAGAATACTGGAGTCGGTAGCCTTTCCCTTCTCAAAGGCATCTTCCCAACCCGGGGATCAAGCCCAGTCTCCCGAATGGCAGGCGGATTCTTTACCAGCTGAGCCACCAGAGAAGCCCAATTAAAAGAAAAACAGTATGCAAATGAAGATAGAAGATACTGGCTGTGCTGTAAGGACCCGAACGTCGGGGAACACTGAGTCTACTCAGTATTTTGGGGGTGCAGAGGATGTGCGTTGCAAGCCAGACCTCAGTCTGGTCCTGGAGGCAGGACCATCTGTTTGCCAGTATGGTTTTATGGAGGGACAGGGTGGGGTGCTGACTTAGAGCGGTGACTAGAACGCTGTGGCTGGGAAGTGGCTCTTTGTAGCACCTTGCCGATTGTGTTCTTGCACCAGGATCTGTGCCCTGAGGTGTGAACTCCGAGACGGCAGACTGTGGGAGTCTCTGGGGCTCAGGCTTTGAGGCCCATCATGGTTGACACAGAGGCCCTTCCTGTAGGAAGGACCAGCGTAGGGCACAGAGGTATGGAAAGCCGTCTTGCTGCTCACACAGTAAACGACGGTAACGACAGTGAGAAGGATCCTGTGATAACTGGCTCTCTCCATGCCAGGCCCTGCTCGGGACAGCTTACATACACTTCAATATCTAGTCCTCCCCCAACCCATGAGGTTGGCGCTCATATACCTTTTACAGACGAGGAAACTGAGGCTCAGAGAGATCGGGCGAGCTACCCAGGTGACCTGGCTGTGGCAGAGCTGAGATTCCAGCCCAGCTCCGGCTGATGCCGAAGCACAGAGTTTGATCAAGCTGCAGGCAGCATCGCCGCGGTCTGGAGGCCAGGTTGGGCTGCAGATGTGTTTGGTTTGGCTCGCTCCATGTTTAATTCTTTTCTAATTGGTTGGCAACATCCAAGGACTGAGAGATTTCACAGGAGCATCCATCGTCCTGATTCTCTAAGCAGAGCGGGATGATCCGCGCCACCCAGGCCCGCTTCTCCACCTGGCTGTGCGGGAAGGGCTGCCCTCTGGCCCGGGTCTCCGCGCTGGGGCCCCACCAGCTCCTACCGCCACTCTCGAACCTGCTCATCTCACTCGGTTCTAGGGGCTGAGAGGCAGGAATCAAGTTCCGCGCATCTCCTCTGCCGCGTCTGCAGTGGGCACAGGGAGAGTCCAGGCTGCCCAGAGAGACCTGCTCAGCTTCCACTTCCCCTTGACCTCCACACACGGCAGCCGGTGCCTGAAGCTTTTCTGTGGCCACAGCCTCAATGGGAAACAGAGGCCCAGAGTTGGGGAAGGCATACATTACTTTCCTTCTGCTGCTGTAACAATGTACCATGAATTTACTGCCTTACGCCTACATATTTATTCTCCTACAGCTCTGGAGGTCAGAAGTCCAAAATGCAGGTCACTGGCTAACATCAAGGTATCAGCAGAGCTCTGCTCCTTCTTGAGGTCCTTGGAGAGTGTCTTAGTTCATTCAAGCTGCAGTAACTAAGTGCCACAGGCTGAGCAGCTTATAAAAAACAGAAATTTATTTCTCATAGTTCTGGAGGCTGGAAGTCCAAGGTCAGGGGGCCAGCCTGGTAAGGTGGGACCCTCTTCCAGGCCACACACTTCTCGCTGTGTCCTCATGTAGTGGGAGGGGCAAGGGAGCTCTGTAGGGTCTCTTCTATAAGCACTGATTCCCTTCATGAAGGTGGAATGTGCTATTAGCCTCCCAAAGACCCGGCCTCCTAATACCATCCCACTGGGGGCTAAGATTTCAAATATGAATGTTGGATGCACACATTCAGACCTCAGCAGAGAGAATCTTTTCCCTGCCTTTTCCAGCCTCTCGTGTTCCTTGGTTTGGGGCTTCTTTCTCTACCTTCAAACACAGTAGCACCATGTCTTCCAATCTGTCTCCTGCCTCCCTTTTATAAAGACCCTTGTGATGATACTAAGCCACTGGGTCATCTCCCCACCTCAAGATCCTTGACTCAGTCACACCTGCGAAGTCCTTTTACCATGTGAAGTGCACATCCGCGGCTTCTGGGGGCCAGGATGGGGTCATCTTTGGGACGGTCATGCAGTCTTCCACGTGGTCCGGTGGGAGGATGTGAGCTGGGAGGAGCAGAGTGCGGTTCTCATGTCTGCATTGTTCTCCTCGCCCTTTTCCAACACCAGGTGGCTTCCTTTACAAGAAAACGCTTACATCCTGATGTTTTACGTGGAATGGGCAGAAAGGGACAGAAGTAAGAATTTGGGCAAAACTGAGTGAAAGTTGAAAGTGTTAGTCGTGTCTGACTCTTTGAGACCCCCTGGACTGTAGCCTCCCGGCTCCTCTGTCCACGGGATTTCCCAGGTAAGAATACTGGAGTGGGTTGCCATTCCCTTCTCCAGGGGATCTTCCCGACCCAGGAATTGAACCTGGGTCTCCTGCATTGAAGGCGGATTCTTCACTGTCTGGGTCACCAGGGAAGCCCCTAGCTGAGTGAGGAAGCCCCCAGGTAACAGGGCCTGGAGCTGTGTATCTGCAGTGCAGAGCTCCGTGATGACCCTCGCAGGAACATCAACACGAACAGGGTGGCTCCTCGGTCCTCTGTGAGACCCTGTGTTCACTAGCTCTACCCATCTCCCCGGGGGACCCCTGGTCATCTCCCTAAAGGCCTTCAGCCTCCAGTCTCTCCCCTCCCACCAACCCTCCACAGATCTCTCCTGAAACACAGGTCTGAGCAATTCCCTCCAAACCTGCCATGGCTCCCGGGAGAAAAGTCAAGTTCAGTGTCCAGCATTCAAAGGCCCATAACTTGGTCTTACCACCATTTTGATCCTTCTGATCTGAAGAGAAGGCACTGGTCAGGAACCCAGGGCCCCCCTGCTCTGATCCCATTAGTCACATCCACATTTCATATCTTACTCTTCAGCTGCTCCACACAAAATGCTATGAGTGATTGGCTGCATTTTATAAATGAGGAAAAGTGACCAGAGAGGTTGAGTGATTTTCCCAAGGTCACACAGCTGGGAAGAGACAGACCTGAGGTTTGAAGTCAGTTCTTTCGACTTCCTGGAGGCCAGTTCATGGAGCTCTGAGCCCAAGGCCGGGCATGTGCCGTGGGCCTGACAAAAGCGTATGGGAACAACGACCTCTGTGGGCTATCCTGAGCGTCTTCTGGCTCTGACCCCAGCAGCCGCCTGTCAGGAAGCATCGTAAATTAAAAGCCAGTGAGGTGGACAGCCCGATGGGATCCCTCACACCAGAGGAGTAATTCATGGCAAACGACTAGGACTTAAGACAAAAGCCTGCCCGAGTTAGGCTCCACAGGGCTCCCTGCCCCGCCTGGCTCTGCCCCGGGATGCAGTTCACAACTCTGGCAGCTGCAGGGCAGACGGAGGAAGCTGCCCAGCAATCCTCTCCCCACCACCGCTGCGAGGCTGAGGCAAGCAGCCCCGCTTTCCGCGCTGACTCCTGCTTCTCCCCCCACACTCTTCTCTCATTTGCTGATGGGGCGAGCCGGACGGGGGTGGTAATCCAGACTCACCCCCAAAGGGCAGCTTCATCGGCCTCCAAGCCCACTGGGCAGCGTGGTCATCTCCTTAGCCATGCACTAGCACTTTGAAGCTCCCTGCAAACCTCCCGGATTCCTCCTGACACCCTACCCCGGGTGCAGCGAGCAAGATAGTGGCCGGCCCAGCCCCACTCTTTGCTTCATTTGCCTGTGATTAGAGTTATTATTCTTACCACCTCACTAGCAAGAGGAACGGGGCTGTGACCAGGGCGGTGTGGACGGTGCCTGGACTTTGCAGCCTCAGCCCGGCCCCGGGCTCCACTTCGTCAAAGCCCAGCTGTGCACTTGGCTCACCCCACCTACAGTCACGGATCCACAGCCCGGACGCTCCAAGGCCCCCTCATTCCATCACCCTCGTCTTCACACGGTTCACTGAGATGCATTTTACTAAGTCAGCTCTTCTAGTCCATTCTATCTCTGTCATTAAAACATACAAAGTGGACAAGAACCTGAAAAAGAATATGTATATATGGTCTCATATACATGCGTGTGTGTGTGTGTGTGTGTGTGTGTGCACGTGCGCACACGCTCAGTTGCTCAGTCATGTCTCTTTGTGATCCCATGGACTGGGGTACTTATATATTAGAATATATGTATATTAGAATATATATAGGGAGAAGGGAATGGCAACCCACTCCAGCATTCTAGCCTGGAGAATCCCAGGGACAGAGGAGCCTGGTGGGCTGCCATCTATGGGGTCGCACAGAGTAAGACACAACTGAAACAACTTAGCAGCAGCAGCAGCAGAATAAATATATATATATTCTTTTATAATATTGAATTGGCTAAGGGTTTTCATAAGATGTTATGGAAAAACCAAAACAAACTTTTTGGCCCACCCAATATACATACATATAAAAGTGAAAAAAGTGAAGTCTCTCAGTCATGTCTGACTCTTTGACCCCATGAACCATAGCCTACCAGCCTCCCCCATCCATGGGATTTTCCAGGCAAGGGTACTGGAGTAGGTTGCCATTCCCTTCACCAGGGGATCTTCCCAACCAACCCAGGGATTGAACCCAGGTCTACCCACATTGTGGGCAGACACTTTACCATCTGAGCCACTAGGGAAGCCCATATATATATATATATATATATATAACTAAATACGTATATGTATATATAGATATAGAACTGAACCATTTTACTCTGCATATGACCAAACATTGTAAATCAACTATACTTACATTAAAAATAGTAATAATAAAATAATCACAGATCAATTAAAAACATGCAAGGTGTTTTCAAGACACAGACATGTAATTTCACATTTATAAACCCTTTAACCAAATACGCTTTAGTAAACATCTTGGTGGGCTTCCCCTTTGGCTCAGATGGTAAAGAATCTGCCTGCAATGTAAGAGACCCAGGTTTGATCCCTGGGTCAAGAAGATCCCCTGGAGAAGGGAATGGCAACCCACTCCAGCATTCTTGCCTAGAGAATCCCATGAACAGAGGAGCCTGGTGGGCTACAGTCCATGGGGTCACACAGAGTCAGACATGAGTGAGCAACTAGAGAGACGGAGAGGGAAGTCTTGATTCATATGGAACAGAAGTGTTCCTTCTTTTCCATACCATTCGGCATTCTGAGCCTGGGTCTCCTCATCCATGGCATGGGAATGAGTGGGCTGATGTCACATCCTCCCTGAGGTTGTTTCAAAGTTTCATTCATTCATTTAACACATTTAATTGAATACATAATCTGTGTTAGGCACAGTGCTCTGTGTGGGGAATATCATGGTGAACAAAATTCACAGTTTCTGCTTGATGGAGCTCAGAACTGAGAACAGGAGACAGGCAGAAACAGCCCGCTGAGAAAGTAGACATGTGTTGAACCCTCCGAAGAATCAGGATGGGGAGCCATAAGAAAGAGCTGGGGAACAGTTTGGAATTGAAGGCAAATGCAGGAGGCATGGGGATGGGCAGGTTCCAGAAGGAATACAAAGTGGGCTTCTGGGTGGAGGAGGGGGTTGCAGGTCCCTCCCCTGCTCTGGGCCTCAGTTTCCTTCTCTGTGCAATGGGTGAGGCAAGGTCGATTGAGGGGAAATTGGGAAAAGCACATGGGGAACATTATGAGCAGAAGATAAATGTTCAGATCAAATCAGAGAAACTTTGGTGTATGCCTGTGTGTTGGGGGGGAGGGGGTGGCTCTCATCTGGAGCAGTAGTGGAGACACCCTGCCTTAGCTGGGATGCTAGAAAGCTCTGCTGATTTCCAAATGATCTGCCCCAGGCTGAGGCTCACTTTGAGTGTGTAAAAGCCTCCCAGCACAGGCACACTCACGCCAGGAGAAATGAGGGCGGCAGGGGCTCCAGGCACCAAGGCCCCGCACGTAGGAGTGGCCTAGCAGGCACCAAGATGGGCCTGGGGGAACCGGAGTGGCCCAGAGGTGGTCCTGCCCAAGGTCTCGGTCCATCTTCTGGGATCAGCCCCCTGCAATCAGCATGAGGAGGGACACAGACCCTGGCTACCCCTGCAGCCTCCACGTTTGTACCAGGACAGGCCTTGGGCTCACTCTGGACGAACTGGGGATGCTGGAATCCACATTGGAACAGAAGGTGCCTTCACGGCGGCGGATGGAGCTGACGATGGAGGGAGGGCTGGGCTGTGGCGCATGGGTCCCTGTGTGCAGATGATGAGGAAAGAGAACCTGCAAAGGGAAAAGACTGCAAAGATCCCTGAGCCAGGGCCAGACAGATGAAAAGGAATCCAGTCCGTCTGTAAGAGAGGCGTGAAGGCAGGCGATGCAGAGGACGGCTCCGGGCTGCAGCGCGGGTTCCGCCGGGTTGGCTGGATCCGTCCGCTGGGCGGAGGAGCCGGGTGCGGGAAGCGGCCTCACCCGGACAAAGGCCGTCCCGGAGGCGTCCGCGGGCGCGCGCTGCCCCCTGGCGGTGAGTGGCTCCCCGCGCAGCCCGCGAGCCCACTGCTTTTGTTTCCAGGTGCCAGCTCCCCGCCAGGCTGGCTGGAAACCGGTTAGATTCCCGGCACTGCAGTTCGCGGCCTGCAAGCCCGCTCAGAGCCTCCGTTTCCCCCTGTATAAAATGGGGACAAGGAGGGCCCTGACTCATGGGTTTGGGGGGTGGAGTGGGGAGGGGAAGCGCAGGGATTGGCGGTGCTTCTGGATAGCGGCACAAGAGGCTGATTGTCCCCCCTCCGCCCTCACCCCCCTACCAGCTTAGCACCAGCTGCCAATGCAGGAGACGTGGGTTCAATCCCCGGGTCAGGAAGATCCCCTGGAGAAGGAAATGGCAACCCACTCCAGTGTTCTTGCCTGGAGAGCTCCCGTGGACACAGTCCATGGGGTCACAAAGAGTTGGTTGCTACTTAACGATTAAACCACAACAACAAATGAGATATTGGTCTCATTCTGACCCTGGTTACAGCTCCTTCACAAGTTTCATAAGAAATCTCCTTTGGAACAGATTTGTGGTTGCCAAGGTTGGGGGACGGATAGAGTGGGAGTTTGGGATTAGCAGATGCAAACTATTACATACAGAATGGATAAACAACAAGGTCCAACTGTATAGCACAGGGAATATTCTGGTATAAACAACAATGGAAAAGACATGAAAAAGAATGTAACTGAATCACTTTGCTATACAGCAGAAATTGCAAATCAGTTATCTTTCAGTAAAAATGTTTTTGTTTAAAAGAAATAGAAAAAAAATCTACTCATCTGCACCATTTTGTGAGCTTGCATAGAATTTTATATGGGCTTTGGCGGTGGGAGGCAGCTGGGGGTCCCAGCACACAGGGACTTTGGATACCCTTCCTCCCCTGTCCCCCACCCTCATTCTTCTTGGCCTGCGTCTTGGAGAACAGCTCTTGTTGCTGGAGTGACAAGCCCTCAAGGTCTCACTGTACATCCCCAAGCATTGTTCCTAAGAAAATTCCATAAGGTCCCTGAGAGGAAGTGCGGGAATTCCTGAGAGGCATGTCCTTCTCTTTGGTCTCTGGGAACGGTGTGAATGTAGATTCAAATTACCTTCTTCCTGGTGCAGATGGGTCACCTATTCATCCTGCGAGCTCTGCTTCCTTCTGTGATGTAATCCTTTTCTGTTCTACTGGATACAGAAGGAAGAGAGAGGGAGGGAGAGAATGAGAAGGAATCAGTTTGAATCAGTTCGCCAGGGCTGCCGTAACGAGTACCACAGAATGTGTGGTTAAACAACAGAAATGTGTTCCCTCACAGGTCTGGAGCTGGGAGCTTCAAGCTCACAGCGCCAGCGGGCTTGGTCCCCTCTGGGGCCTCGCAGCATGCCTTGCAGGTGAGCATCTTCTCCCTGTGTCTCCACGCGACCTTCCCTCTATGGTGCTGTGTCTGAATCTCCTCTTCCCACGAGGTCACACATGTTGGATTAAGGCCCACCTGCATGGCCTTTTACTTAATTTTTTACTTAATCACCACTTTAAGGAATCAAGTACCATTTTGAGGGACTGAGGCTTAGGGCTTCCATGGATACATTTTGGGGTACATGACTCACCCCATAACAGCGAGAAAGAAAGAAGGAAAAGGGAGGGCGGGAGGGAAGGATGAAGGAAAGAACGGAAGGAAGGACAGGGAAAAGAACAAAAGGAGACAGTTTGTCCGTGTGGGCAGCTTGTCCTTTTGCTCTCCCCCTCTCACTGGATTCTACGTGACGCAGTGATGCTGGCTTACAGATGAGGCCCACACAACCTGCAGCTGTGAGTGGTGTGCTAAAGGAAATTTCCCATGAGAACTGGGTTTCCATTTCCTCTTGAACAAGGTTTCTTGCCCCGCATTCTGAAGGAGGGATGGGAGCCCATGTCTGGCAGGATTTTAGCAGTGAGGTTCCCACCCTGCCCACCCCGCTCACCACCTTACCTGCTCAGGCTCTGCAAGGGTCTAGGCTGGAGGTCCCTGCTGTGGAGAAAGCAGGGTCACAGCCCTGGTGGATGTGGCTGGAGAGGGGAGGCTTTCAGGGGACTCAGAAAGGTAGACGGGCACAGTGGGGAAAGCTGGGGTTTAGACAGCTGGGTTTGAATCCCAGTTCCAGTATTTGTAAGCTGCTTGGGACTTTGGGCAGGTGATGCCTCTCTTGGAGCCTCAGCTTTCCCCTCTGTGAAATGGGTAGAGTGATGCCCTGCCACCAAGGGCTGTGTAAGGATTAAATCAAATGAAGGCATTTATACCAAAGGGCTTGGCACATCGGAGGCTCTCAATAAACACCATCCCAGCTCAGATTTCATCCACTGTGGAGCTCACTTGAGCTCCTTTCTTCAGCATCACCCCCAGGGAACTGTTTCCAGGCAGTCTTTTAAATGAACACTTTTCGTGGGTGGCAGTGGGTGAGTCCTGGGCTGGGAATCAAGGGTTTGAGAGTCTCCCAACTTCAGCTGCAGAGAACTCTCTCCATATATGGCCTTGGGTAAGTTGTTTTATTCTCCTGCTGTCCCTAGCTCCACAGAGGAATAGGAGACAAGGGTGCTGGGGTCGTGGGTCGGCAGTGGGGAAAGGGTACTGGGATTTGCTGTGTGTCCCCACGTGCTGGGTGCTCTGTGCATCCAGCATCTGCCACGTGGCTCCCCAAGGGCCCTGTCCCTGCCTACTTGTCACACGGGGCATCTGTGTGCGGGAGCATGGCACCCACTATACACAGGGGGAAACTGAGGCACAGGCCAGTGCATGACCATACCCAAGGTTCTATAGATTGGAGAAAGAAGGCTCAGAGTTTGATTCCAGGATTGTCCCTGCAGAGTCTTTTTTCCCCTGGACCAGGCTGTCTTTGGAGGGGAAAGAACTAACCTGGAGCACCATTTCTGGGCGGTCAATTGGATTCTTCTAGGTCCCAAGTTCTTTGACTCAACTCCAGGCATCAGTGTTTTTGGAATGAATTCAGGAACAAGAATTCTGCGTGTGCCCATGAGGACAGTTGTGTGGGATTTTGGAGGAACTGTGGTGCAGAGAGGAAGCTAGTGCAGAAGAACATTTGCCATCTCCTTTCATTCTGAACCAACCCCTTGGAGCGTACACCAGGCTCACTCGCTCACTCACTCACGTATTCAGCCCTCCCTCCGTTTGCTCTTCAGTCATTTGTTCAGGATTTATTTGTTGGGTGCCTGCTCATTGCCACGGCTGAGGACTACCAGCTGGGGGTTGAGTGGAGAACTGCTCCCTTCCTTTGTGGAGTCTGCACATGCGAAAGGGGCGCAGTGAGTATACAAAGTGTGAACTGGCAGTGAAAGCCAAAAGGACAAGACGGAAGGGGATGGCAGCTCTCCAGGAGGTGAAGAGGAATCTATCCTTGTCATGTGGGAACAAGAGGCAGGTCTGTCACGGGGGGTCAGCAGAGACCGGAAGTAGCTCTCTGGGGAAGGGCATGCTAGGCAGAGGGAACAGAAGGTGCAAAGTGTCTGAGGAGTGGATGAGAGGTTAGTGCCTGAGGCAGGGGGAGGGGAGAGTTGGGGGAGCTATGGGGGCAGGTGGGCAGGCCAAGGAAGCACTTTGAGTTTTATTCTGAGTGAGATGGCCGCCACTGGGGAGCTCCATGCAGGGACCGCCTGGTCCCCAGGAAACTGGAAGTAGCTGAAATGACCCAGGCTTGCACCGGGCGGTTGTCTGCAGTGCAGGATGAGCAGGAGTCCGGCCAGGGTCTGAGCACCTGCATTTGTGATGGACTGGATGGGGAGCAGGAGAGGGAGTCGGGGCTGAGGCAAGGTTTGGGCTCCAGCACCTGAAAGAACGGGAGTGAGGTCTAGCCGCATCTTTGTGCAGCCAGTCAGCGCGTCTCTGTCCTTGTCAGTCCTCGGAGCAGCATCCCTGATGGGGAGGGACCGGGGAGAAGGTCCGTGACACTCATTTGTGATGTGACCCTGCAGGGCAGAAGCGGTCCTCAGCTTCAAGGGAGGCCGCGCGCTGAGGCCTGAGGAGCGGCTGCGGGACATCAGCGTGGACTCTCCCCGCAGCGCTTCCTCGCCCAGACCCGCGCGGTGCCCTCCCTGCAGAGGGAGCCCGTCAGGCTGCTCCTGCCCTGCCCGGGCTTGTGGACCACAAAGCCTGGCTCGGAAACGGGATGTGGCCGCCTGCCTGTGACCCTCTGAGCTGGCCTCTCTGGGTGGGCGGCACGGGACACTCAGGGTCTGGCTCACGCACCAGCGCCTCCAAAGTCCGGGTGAGGTTCGACAGACCCAGACCGGCCCTCCTCTCTGTGCCCCTGCAAGCCTCGGGCATCAGGCCTCGGACTGTGCTTGTCACGCTGAGCTGTTCCCGGTTGCCAGGCAGCCCCACATGTTGCTCAGTAACAGAGAAAGGCACTGCCCCACAAATGAAGACTCAGCATCTCCTGTGTGCATTTGCACATGTGCGTGGGAACACATGCATCCATGTATGCGTTTGAGCATTCGTGAACCAAGAACTTCCAGATGTACAGCCTGGGTTTTGAAGAGGCAAAGAAACCAAAGATCAAATTGCCAACATCCTTTGGATCATGGAGAAAGCAAGGGAGTTCCAGAAAAACATCTACTTCTGCTTCATTGATTATGCTAAAGCCTTTGACTGTATAGATCACAATAAACTGTGGAAAGTTCTTAAAGAAATGGGAGTATCACCACCACCTGTCTGCTGAGAAACCTGTATGCTCATCAAGAACAACAGTTAGAACCGGACACAGAACAACGGACTGGTTCCAAATTGGGAAAGGAGTATGTCAAGGCTGTGTATTGTCACCCTACCTATTTAACTTATGTGCAGCGTACATCATGCAAAATGCTGGGTTGGATGAATCACAAGCTGGAATAAGTTTGCTGGGAGAAATATCAATAAACTCAGATATGCAGAGGACACCACCCTTATGGCAGAAAGTGAAAAAGAACTAAACAGACTCTTGATGAGGGTGAAAAGAGGAGAGTGAAAAAGCTGGCTTGAAACTCAACATTCAAAAAACTAAGATCATGGCATCTGTTCCCATCACTTCATGGCAAATAAAAGGGGGAAAAGTGAAAGTAGTGACAGATTTTATTTTCTTGGGCTCCAAAATCACTGTGGACAATGACTGCAGCCATGAAATTTAAAAATGTTTGTTCCTTGGAAAGAAATCTATGACAAACCTAAATAATATATTAAAAAGCAGAGACATTACTTTGCCAACAAAGGTCCATATAGTCATATTGATTCTTTTTCCAGTAGTCATGTATGGATGTGAGAGTTGGGCCATAAAGAAGGCTGAGCACCAAAGAATCGATGCTTTCAAATTTTGGTGCTGGGGAAGACTCTTGAGAGTCCCTTGGACTGCAAGGAGATCAAACCAGTCAATCCTAAAGGAGATCAGTCCTGAATATTCATTGGAAGGACTGTTGCTACAGGTCCAATACTTTGGCCACCCAATGTGAAGAGCCAAGTCATTGCAAAAGACTTTGGTGTTAACAAAAATTGAATGCAATAGGAGAAGGGGATGGCAGAGGATGAGATATTTAGATGGCATCACTGACTCATTGGACATGAATTTTAGCAAACTCCAGAAGATAGTAAAGGACAGGGAAGCCTGGTGTGCTACAGTCCACGGGGTTGCAAAGAATTGGTCATGAGTGAGTGACTGATCAGTAACAACATGTGTTTGAGCATTTGGTGGGGAGGTCGAAAGGAGAAGGGTACCTTGCCCACCCACTAAATGCCTGACCCTGCCAAATAACAATACTCATGCCCAGAGGAGGAAACGGGCTCAATCAATCTTCCCTCCCCGGATCAGAAGTCCATTATGGCAAAATCAGGGGGTTCACCCCACACCCTCACGGGGCCTTGTGTGTATTTGGAGCGCATGCAAGTTGAATGAAGAACTGAAGGGGCAGCTTGTTATGAAGAGTTCCATGGCCCTGTCTCTGGATCCCACACCGACCCTGTGGTTACAAGCCTCAGTTTACAAGGAAGGAGTCACGCTCAGAGAGGGGAACGTGGAGTCCCAAGTGGCCCGCCCTGGTGGGGCTGGGGCACAGAGTGGCTCAGGCCCCAGGGCAGCCTGCAGACTCTCTTCTCTCTCCATCGTCCCCGCTGTGCCAGGCGGGGAGGAGCGCTTTGAGATGTCATGCAGACTGGACCAAGTCCCTGTGACCAGACCCCACTCTCTATGCAGCCTGGGCCAGTCACTTCTTTTCTAGGTCAGTCAGTGTTTTACTGTATAAAATAATAGTGCTCCCCTCAGAGGATGGACTGGAGAACAAGGCGAGAGGGTCAGTGCCCTACGTAAGCCGTAATAATGATAGTAGGTGGGAGCTTGCCACGTTCCAGGCACCGTTGTAGACTCTTGATTCAGCATATTATTTAATCATCACAAAGCCCCCTGACGTCAGTATCATCCTCTGTGGATCCTCTGTGGTTCCAGATGGAGAAACTGAGGCTCATGATCTTGCAATGGCTCCCACACCGCAAGGGGAACCACGTGGTTTACATGGTAACAGGCTGAGCGGCGGGCTTCCCAGGTGGCTCAGCTGGTAAAGAATCCGCCTGCAATGCGGGAGACCTAAGTTCGATCCCTGGGTTGGGAAGATCCCCTGGAGAAGGAAAGGACAACCCACTCCGGTATTTTTGCCTGGAGAATCCCACGGATGGAGGAGCCATACACGACTGGGTGACCAAGCCCACAAGCGCACAGGCTGAAAGGCCGTTACTGTTATCCACACCTCTGAAATCAATATTCTTTGGGTTTAAGTAAACTAAGGGTGAGTCTTCTCCCTCCTTCTCCGCTCCTCCCCTTACAGGGGAGGGTCCCAGGGCCGGGAGGAGCTCAGAAGCTGGGAACGTCACCCAGGCTGTGCGGGGACTTGGCTGTGGCTATACTGCCCTCAAGTGGCCAAGATGCAGCATAGCCCTTGGTGCAGTGGCCCAGGCGACACAGACCACAGACGACTCCTCAAAGAACGGTGTTCCTTGGATGGAGAGGGGATTGGTCCCCTGTGTGCTATAAAAATTAATCTGTATTTGTGTATTTCCTAGTGTGAGGAGTAAGTAGGTCTTTGGGAGCTTCTGCAGACAGCGCCTGCTCCCCTTTTTGGCCCCTTGTGGCAGCACTGTGCTGGTCACAGTTAACTACTGGCTTCCAGGGCATAAAACCGGAATCTATGCAGCATTTGCCAATTTCTACGGAGCAGATGCTCCCAGCTTGTGGGAGCCTGTGCTCCCTGTGTGGGAACCGCTCGGAGGCGTCCCTTGTGCTTAGGGCTATGGAAACCTCAGGGCTGAGCAGGCTTGGGGCTCTGCTTCTGAAATACAGTATTCCTCTGTGCTCATGTATTCATTCATGTCTTTGAGGGCTTTTTGTTTGACCACAAATAAGATGGTGCCTCATACATTTCTCTTCGACTTGTTATTTTTACCTAAGGCTCTTGGCCATCTCCCTAGGTCTTCTGCTGGGTAACGGGGCACAGTGGTCCCCTGGAGAGATTACCTCAATTTATTCCCACTCTCACCCCCATCCCCCACACCAGTCCCGGAAAATCCCAGGTGGCGTCCTCCTCGCCTGTCTCCACATTCAGTGCATCTTCATGTGTGTGTTTTAATATCTAGTGGGTAGATTTTTCAAGAGTAGTATTCCTGGGCCAAAAGATAAGTTTTTATGAACTTACAATATTTTTTTCCTCTAGAATTCCTTGTAAAATGATTGCAGCCATCAGAACTCCCACATCATCTTAAGAGGAGGACCGTTCCCCACATCAGAGCTTCCCTGGTGGCTCAGAGGGTAAAGAACCTGCCTGTAATGCAGGAGACCAGGGTTCGAATCCTGGGTCTGGAAGATCCCCTGGAGAAGGAATGGCAACCCACTCTAGTATTCTTGTCTGGAGAATTCCATGGACAGAGGAGCCTGGGGGGCAGTTCATGGGGTTGCAAAGAATTGGACACAACTGAGCCACTAACATTTACTTACTTAATCTCCACATCACAATCAGATTGGCCATTCTTTTGAATATTGCAAATATAACAGATAGAAACAATATTTCATTTTATTTTGCACTTCCCTAATTACAAAAAGATTTGCTTTTTCATATTTTTTGTTTAATTTTAGATTCATTGTTTGCCTCTCATTTATCAATCATTTGTAGGAGATCTTCATATACTGGGAAAAATGGACTCTCTGTCACATATGTAATGTTTTCTGGAAACATTTTGATTTTGATTATGGTATCTTTTGCTTTTCAAAAATTTAAATATATTGTGCAGTCTTCTCTGTTTTTCCTACCTGTTAAAGCACCTGGGTTTCCTGATGACTTGTTTTATTTTTATTTTTTGAATTTTTATTGAAATATAGTTGATTTATAGTGTGTTAGTTTTAGATGTACAGCTAAGTGGTTCAGATTCTTTTTTACAATTCTTTTCCATCACAAGTTATTACAAGATATTGAATACAGCTCCCTATGCTATACAGTAGATCCTTGTTGATTATTGTATATACAGTAGTGTGTATATTCTCCTGACTTGTCTTAGATCATCATCATTCAAAGATATTTCCTAACATGTCTTCTATTATTTTCATTTTGTTTTTTGAATTTAGGTTATTAATTTGCCTGAATCTTTTATTTTAAATGTATGATCAATGTGGCCCAGATACTGTTTTCCACCAGATGTCAAGTACCATATATTCCTCGTTGAAAATGAGAGGCTGCCATTTTAAATATCAAATTTCCCTGAGAACTTGGTGTGTTTCTAACCCTCAGTCCTGTATCATTTACCTTCTCACTGGTCATTGCCCTCCTGTACTTCTGCTGTCTCTTAAATTAGCTTGTTTGTTTGTTTGTTTCTGGAAGTATTTTCCCTTTTCAAGAATATTTTGCCTTTTCTTGACATTTTTTTCTTTCATAAGAACTTGAAAATAACTTTGTCCTCTTCAAAACCTATTGAGATCCTAACTGAAATGGTAAGAATTTATGGTAATTCATTTTCCTATTCAGGTACCTGATTTTTTTTTTTCTGCTCACTAAGACATATTTTGTGTCTTCATTAAGGCTGTATAGCTTCATTCATATAGGTGCTGTACCTTTTGTATTCACTTGGTTGCTAAGTATTTTATAAGTTGTCTTTGATCTAAATAATTTTATTTTTTTCCAGTTTATTTGTAAATAGGTCAGTGGGAATGCAGAGAAAAGACAATGAGCTCATCAATACCTTTAAAGGAGAGCATAACTGGGGATATTGCTGTTTCCCAAACCCTAGTTCAGGTTAATAAGAGGGGGCCAGGCTTCCCCTGGGCCTCGCAGGCTTGGGGAGTGGAGGTCGAGGGTGGCTTTCTGGTTCCTCAGTCAGAGGCAGCCCTCCCCAGCCAGGAGGCAACTGTGATCAGCGGAACAGCAAGATCTCAGACATCAGAAAGAGCAAGGTCCACAACCTAACTATGGCCTGTGAGCTGAGTGCCCTTGGGCAAGTCACCACCTCCCTGGGCGTCTGTTTTCTCACCTATAAACCAGAAATAATAAGCCTTGACGCAGAGCTTCGCACATCGACGGGCCTGATAGATTTCTTTTCTCTCTCACCCCTGAAATCTGGCTGCACCTGACTGTTCTTGACGCCCATATCTGTCCTTCCACAGTTGGCCGTCCCCGTATATAAGTTCTGGGGGCACAGCCAGAGCCCTCTGTGTCCAGAGGGAAGATGCCTCCTCCTCTGAGCCGGCTCCAGGCAGCCAGGTAGACGTGGAACATGTGCCCGAGACTCCAGAGTCACCAGCAAACGGAAATCCTGCTGTGACTGCCCACCAGCCTTCCTTCTGGATCAGCCGTCTCCTGTGCCTCCCAGCACCTGTGTCTTAGGTGCCCCTCAGATACGACCCCTGCAGGGCTTACCAGCACCTCACTCTTTTGGTTTAAAGGGGCTGATCTGGCCTCAGCCCCCGAACCCCACTCAAAGACCCCCATTAATGCAAGTGCTCTCTCCGTCTGCACTCTGCCCTGACCTCCACGAGGGGCCTCTTGAGCGGTATTGTGAATGTCCCTCGGGACCTGTAAGGGATAAACCAGGGCTTCCCTGGTGGCTCAGACGGTAAAAAAATCCGCCTACAATGAGGGAGTCCTGGGTTCGATCCCTGGATTGGAAAGATCCCCTGCAGAAAGGAACAGCAGTGTTCTAGCACCTGGTTCCGCTGTTAACAAGCATTCATTTAATAACACCCTAAATCCTCCTTGCCCTGAAGTTTCCTCTTGGCAATTTTCCAGGCACTGACCCCCTCTGCCCCTTGGCTATAGGTTTTCACCTGCCGACGATATGCTTGGAGCCGAGCCCAATCTCTCTCCTTGGCTACAAGACCCCAGGACAGTGTCCCCCTAACCATGACAACGCCCCCCCTTTGAATAACATCTTCTTTACTCATTTCCACAAGTGTCATGAATAATTTTCCTTTTTTGTTTTTTCAACAGTGGCAAGGGTTGGGGAATGAGAGCTGTGGCTTCAGACCCCATCAGCCCCTCACTGGCTGTGTGACCTTGGACAAGTCCTGGTACTTCCCCAAGTTCCTGTTTCGTTATCTCTAAAGTATTGTGTGGAAAAGGCTTGGCTCAGGATGATGTGAGTGTGTGTGTGTGTGCGTCCAGATCTGGAGCAGGAAGTGTATAAGAAGAATCTGGCACGTCTTGTCACGCCTAAAAGTAAGAAGCTATCAAAGAGCCGATTTGAAGGACTCCTCCCTTGGCTTAAGGATGGGATAATTTTAGCATCAGAAAGAATAATGACTGCACTGGATTGAAACAGCAAATGTATAGAATCTCTGAGTTCATAATGATACTACTTCTTACTTTTGGAGGTTGCTAGGATACCAGTTTATTATTCTGAAAATTGATAAATACTGAGAAAGAATAAAATGTTTATCTTGCCTTGCCTCTATAGACCATATTTCAGGATAAGCAGATGGTTGATGGAATATTCTTCTTTGGGGAAGACTCTAAGCTAACAAATACAGGAGCAATGATAGAGTTAGAAACTCAATTCTTTTACAAATAAAACACTCCATCTCAGCAACGGTTACTAATTTCTGCTAAAACTCTCAAGGGACAAATCAGTGTGGTGACTGATCTGGGGCGATCTGGTGGCCATCGCCTTAACTTTCTGGGCGATTTGACATTACTGAAGTGCAACCACCCAGACACAAGGAAATACTCAAGAGGACACACAGACTGTGAGAGGTTCACAGCTCTACCTTAAGGTTTCCTTGCAAAAATCACTCACCTGGAATCCCAAGCCTCTAGTACTGAGTTTTAGAGATACGTGTGGGGGAGGGGAACTTATCAGCATCATCAGTCAATCTGCCAAGATCAAAATGTGAGAAATGCTACCGGAAAAATGACCCTGTTTCTTTAAGAAGTGAATGGCAGGCAGGTGAGAGGGGGAGCCTCACTAAAAGACAATTAAGAGATATCAAAAAATGCAGTGTTGGATCCTGTATTTAGATACGGGGCTTCCCTTGTGGCTCAGCTGGTCAAGAATCTGCCTGCAATGCAGGAGACCTGGGTTCAATCCCTGGGTTGGGAAGATCCCCTGGAGAAAGGAAAGGCTACCCACCCCAGTATTCTGGTCTGGAGAATTCCATGGACTGTATAGCCCATGGGGTCGTAAAGAGTTGGACACGACTGAGTGACTTTCACTTTCACTTTTCTAATAAACCAACTGTAGAATGACATTTTGAAGGCAAATGGGGAAAAGTGAACATAGATGATATTCAGTAAATACTACTTATTTCATTGGATATAATTTTGAGAAGTCCTCAAGTGACAGAAATTCATACTGAGGAAGTGGTCCAGGCTCTCTGGATCCTAATGGAGACACCGGTTCTCCCCGGTGCTCCCCTGGCACCAGCATCGCTGCCCACGCGGCTGGGAAGGGAAGAGATGGACAGCTTCCTCTGCGCTCCCGTCTCCTCCACACCCTCCTCCCGACTCCATTCACCCTCTGCCTACTGAGGTCTAGATCCTGTCTGCCCTGGGCTGTGCCTAGTCGCTCAGTTGTGTCCGACTCTTTGCGACCCCATAGACTGTGGCCCGCCAGGCTGCTCTGTCCGAGGGGCTTCTCCAGGCCAGAACCCTGAGTGGGCTGCCATGCCTCCTCCTAGGTCCTGTCTACTTCTCTCCAAATCTGACCCCACCATTCACACTCAGAAGGGCTTCCCCCCCACACACTGCTGCTCCTAGCTAGTTCACTCTGCCCCTGACAGCTAATCCAATCCTTTTAGACAAGTTAGAGCAACACTAGCTGCAAAAAGAAATAAACCCTCGAATTCTATGTCTCCACCTACAGAATTAATGTCTTAGAATTTCTAAGTCGCTGTCCGATGTGGACAATCCCAGTTGGTGAGAGACTTGTCTACAAGGTAACTCAGGAGGCTAGGCGCCTTTATCTTATGGCTCTGCCCTCCCCCAGGGCCCCAAACCCTCTGCGTCTGGTGGTGGAGCTGGAAGAGGGTACCAAGACTGTACTTCTTGTTTTTAAGAGTTCCACCCTAGTGATGTTACCTCACTTCTGCTCACATTTCACTGGTAAGAACAAGTCACGTGGCTGCCGCTGGATGTAAAAGCAGGCTGGGCAATGTAGCCCCTGGCTGGGCAGCTGTCTCCCAGAAACAGTGCCAGTGCCGTAACTCTGCCTGTAGGGAAGATAATACACACACAGCACTTAGGACCATGCCTGGCGCATAATGAGTGCTTAATAAATGTTGCCATGTATTATTTAACCAATATCCACAGATTACTCTAAAAACTAAGATAGAACATAAAGGTTTACAATAAACATTAATTTTCCCTTCCATCCTTTAGTCCCTTTCCTCAGAAAACCAGTGTCCTCGATTTCCACTGCATTCTTCCATTTTATACACACACACACACACACACACACACACACGTACACGCATGCGAAGTCACTCAGTCATGTCTGACTCGCTGCGGCCCTGTGAACTATAGCCCACCAGGGATTCTCCAGGCAAGAATCCTGGAGAAGGTGGGTCACCATTCCCTCCTCCAGGGGATTTTCTCAACCCAGGGACTGAACCCGAGTCTCTTATGTTTCCTGCATTGACTAGTGGTAAAGAATCCACCAGTGCCACCTGGAAAGCCTCATATGTGCATACGTACACACACACACACACACATATGTACACACCCATGTGTAAAGGAACAAATACATATGCATATCTATTTTTAAATGGCAGTGATATCACACTGTGTATTTTCTTTGTTTCCACTGAGCAATGTATCTTGGAGGGCATTCCAAATCTGAAGCTTGATCAGACGCATTCATTTTACCAGTGTCATAGCTTTCCATTGAATGATGGGAAAGTAATTATTTGAGCATTCTTCTACTGATGGGGAAGATGTTTGTGTAATTTCCCTTTTATTTATTTTTCCAATTGGGTCAAAGAAAGACAGACAAATAACCTATGGGCTGCCTGCGTATAAAGACAAGGCCTTACAGGAGGGTGTTGCGCTGGGCAGGCAGCGGACAGGTGTGAGTTCAGAGCCACGCCAGCTTCCTGGAGACCCGATAGGGTGCCTTCTGCCCACCCCACCAGCCGCAGCGCTTTGGACAAAGGACTGAGACCTGAGGCAAGGGGACGTGGTACAGATGTGACCATGAGCGCAAACAGTTTGGAGAAGCTGGTGGGACTCAAACACACACACATATTTATTAACTAACTGAACCCTCCCGACTTCTTCAGCCGGGACAAGTCGCGTGTGTTTTGGCTGCTGGTTTGGCTCTTCATGCAATGTGGCTGCTCTCCAAAAAAGCAGCTGGAGAGAGGAGGAGAGGAGGAGGAGAACGTGTGTAGTAACCTGGTTGGCGGGGACGTTCCCCCCAAACTGCAGCCTTCTCTGCGTGCCATTTGAAATGATTCATCCAGTCCCCCCTCCTTCTTTGCTGCTCCTGTGTTTCTCTGTGGGTTTCTGCAGCTCAAACCTGAGTCCGGTTCTCCAATCACCTGCCCATTCATCCCCCCGTCATTTCCGGGGTGCCTGTCATGGAGCAGATGATGAATGGACCACATTCAAACAAAGCTTGCGTGGCTCACCGAGAGTTCACCTGGCACCGTGATGCCCTCTCCACGCCCGCCACCTTTCTGACTGCTCCCCACAAGCCAGACTTAGGGTGCTGGCGAGCAGTGCCCCACTGGGGCCACAGCAAGCTTCCGAGGGAGCGCCCAGGGACCATCAACCATCACTAGTACTAACACTTTGATTGCACAGCTCTAGGAATTTTGCCTGTGGATAAGAAGTGAACACCAACCACACTATTTCATGCCTTGACTTAAAGCCATTTAATCTTGCTCAACACTCAATAAGAAGACAAATAGATTTTCCTTCTTGGGAAAATCTCAGTGTTCTTAGGAACCAATGCATACCCTCTGCACGTACGATTCTGAAAGCCAGCACCAGTCTCCAACTGCCTCCCCAGAGGTGTCTCAGAGACACCCCACTGTAACCAACCATGAAGTCATTATCTGCCCCATCTTGCCATAGCCTGGCCTTTTGCCAGCATTCCCAGGGCCAGCCTCCCTGCCCCCAGTCAGATCCAGTGTGCCATC
The DNA here is from genome assembly GCF_019320065.1 of Cervus canadensis. Lineage (NCBI taxonomy): Eukaryota > Metazoa > Chordata > Mammalia > Artiodactyla > Cervidae > Cervus > Cervus canadensis. Next base: position 5,707,140 of record NC_057401.1, read on the forward strand.
CCTGATTCATCCGCTCCCTCTCCTCCACTCACACACCTCACCATCCCTAGCTCCGGTCCAGTCTCCATCCTGTCTCTCTTTCTGCCCTTCTGCTGGGCAGGCCACGTCACCTCCTGCACAGGCTACCACCACGAGCAGTTCTGAAAGTGTGGTCTGCAGACAAGGGGGCATCCCAGCTTCCTTCCGGGGTGGGCTGCAAGATTAAAACTCTTTCCATGAGAATACCAAGGCATTGTTTACATGTTTCACGGTGTTGATATTTGTCCGAGGGTGCAAAGGCAATAGAGATACAACTCATGGACCTTTTGTGAAAAATCGAAAGGAGCGGCCCGAAGTGTGGACAGCATCAGAGTGTTCTCTCCCACCTGGCACTTAGGGCAAGAAAGAGGGAGGAAGGGAGGGAGGGAGGGAGGGAGGAAGGGAGGGAGGGAGGGAGGGAGGAAGGGAGGGAGGGAGGAAGGGAGGGAGGAAGGAGGAAGGAAGGAAAGAAAAAGGAAGGAAGGAAAAAGGAGAAGAGAAAAGGAAGGAAAAGCCAGTGACTGACAAACGTCTGGAGGAAGCTGTATAAATCGTCAATTTTATTAAATCTCAACCCTTGCATACACAACTTTTTACTATTCTGTATGACAAAATAAGAAGTGTGCATAAGGCACTTTTCTGTAGACTCAAGTATGACAGTTGCCTTGAAGGAAAGCACCTTGCTAATTTTTTTGAGCTAAACTAGCCACATTTTCCTGAAAGCACAACTGACAAACTTCCATACTTATGGAAGTATTTGATAGACATTTTCTTGAAAATAAATAATGTGAGCTTATCACTTCAAGGCGGGGGAGGGGGGAAATGACAGTTTTTGCCAATGATGAAATTTGAACTTGCCAGTGAAAAACTGAATTTGGGAAAATCCATGTCCAGCACTGTGAGCCTGACAATTTTCCAATAATTAAACACTCTTCTGAAAAAACATATGGTGATATTAGTGAAAGTGATCTTTTGGTATTTTAAAATGAAACGTGCCAAGATTTGATAGATCAGCATGACTCAGCGAACTAATGACTCCCAAACAATGAATGCAGGATGTTATGAAATTCTGCATGAGTGAGGATCCATCTAAGAAAGAATAATGAATTGTAATGAACTAGAGGAGAAAGAGATTCTGAAATGATAACAAATGATATGTTTCAGATTCTAGATGGACACTAACCTTTGAGAAAGTGCCATTTGTCAATTTGGGGTATAATATCAAAGAAGAATATTCACAATCACCTAGAAAAGCTATTAAAGTACTCTTCCCTTTATCAACTACATATTTATGTGGGACCAGATTTTCTTTCTATTCTTCACCCATATATCTCAAAAGATTGAGTGTGGAGCAAATACAAAAATCCAAGTCTCCTCTATTAAGCCAGACACTAAAGAGATATGCACAAAAATTGATGCCACTCTTCCACTAAATTTTTTGTTTTGAAAAAAACATTTTTTAAAAATAAAATATGATATGTTAGATGTACTGGGCTTACAAATGAGTTAAAATAAGTGTTTTATAAATTTCCCCATTTTAATTTCCAATCCAGTAAGCATCGATAAATTTAATCCCCAACAATAATAATTAAAACTACACATTAATATAATACATGCTAATGCATAATAAACACAAATATGAATACATGAATAGTAAAATAATAAATGTAAGATGCCAAAGTCTAAGAATAATTAATATATTACATTTGTCATTTTCCAGACCACGCCCTTGCATCTCTTGCATTCTAATCGTGATGGTTATTGCATTGTCTCACCAGCAATCCTCGTTCCAGTACCTGATGGGAGCAGAGCAGGCGGGACAGCGCCCGGATCACGGGGCACAGCCACCCCCTCCACCGGCCAAGTGTTTGCACAGGGACCTCGCGAAGCCGTCACACACGGCGAGGGGGTCCGGGAGGCTGGAGAGGAGGCAGGAGTCTGTCCTTGTTGACGTGCGCCGGGTGACCGCTGCGCAGCCAGCCCTGGGACTGTTAGGGACGCACCGTGCCGGGCCTTGTGCGGCACCAGGAGAGAGGTGAGTCAGACTAGACGGCGGAGAGGCCAGGCTCACAGACGCGGGCGCTGCCTACCTGGGCTCGGAGCACCGTCCTTCCGCTTGCTAATCTGCCCATCTGTCCAAGGAGCCACCTTCACATCTCTGGACCTCACTTTTGCCATCTGTAAAATGCGATAACGATTTTACAATTTAACGATTGTATCTTACGAGGGCTAGATGCATGAATATCTTTAGGCCTGTTCGGACAATGCCTGGTAGAGAATGACTACAATGTGTTTGCTCTTTACCAGAGACTGTTTTTCTTGCCTTTTCTTTGCAGGTCGAGACTGTCTTCCACTCCTAAGGCTGAAAATGCACGCTATTCATTTTCTCCAGCCTCTGATGCTCAATTTCAGACAATGAGATCTGAGGGAAAGTTGGCTGGGATGGAAGTTCCTTTTCCTGTCTTTCGACCTAGTGTTATGATGGGACGTGGTATTGGAAGCAGAGGTGAACCTCAGGCAGAAGTATGAAAGAATCATGTAGAAGCCAACCAGGCTCTGATGTTGATCTGCTGGGTTAACCAAGCCTGGGCTAGCCTGGCTCCTGAGGGCCCCAAGGCTATGAGAGATTATTGATGTGTCCAGGGAATCAGGACTAGTAGGAGGCGGTCACGGTCATCATGATGACTCTAAGAAGCAGATACATTTTCTATGGTACAGCAGCTAAAACTCAGAGGTTATATAATTTGCCAAGATTATACAACTAGAAAGTGGTGGGACAGAGATTCCAGTCTAGGTTTTTGAAGCTGGGGAGAGGAGTTAGATAAAATGTAAGACACTTATTTAAGCTTAAAATTTCATTTATATATATATATATTACTATATATTAGTAATATATATATATTACTAATAGTAATATACTATTACTATTTTCCACCATGCCACACAGCATACAGGATTCTAGTTCCCTGACCAGGGATTGAACCTGTGCTCCTGCATTGGAAGCACAGAATCTTAACCACTGGGCCACCAGGGAAGTCCCTAAGCTTGAATTGCAGATAAACAGCATTTTTTTAAACTATAACTATGTGCTGTGCTTAGCTACTCAATCGTGTCTGACTCTTTGCAACCCCATGGACTGTCCCCGCCAGGCTCCTCTGTCCATGGGAATTCTCCAGGCAAGAATACTGGAGTGGGTTGCCATGCCCTCCTTCAGGGGATCTTCCCAACCCAGGGATTGAACCCAGGTCTCCCACATTGCAGGCAGTTTGCTTACCATCCGAGCCACCCACCAGGGAAGCCCAGCTATAACCATGCCCCATGCAAGCATTCGGGGTCTACTCATTGTTGTTGTTCAGTTGCCAAGTCCCGTCTAACTCTTTGCGACCCCATGGACTGCAGCACACCATTCTTCCTTTCCTTCACCATCTCCTGGAGTTTGCTCACATTCATGTCCATTGAATCAGTGGATGCTATCTAACCATCTCATCCATCCTATCATCTACTTATACTACTTTCACCTACTTATACTGAAATACGTTATTTTCCTGGAATTCAGTTTTAACGGGGTATCCTGCGTGTTTATTTGCTAAGTCTGGCAACCCTGTAGCACAGGGGGCCTTGCTTTTAAGTCCCTGCAGAGGTGCTGCGCTGAGCTCACCCATCATGCTGCCACCTAGGAAAACAAGGACGGAACTGGACGGTGTGATCAGGGCTCTGTCTGGGATGGAGACGAACTGGGCCAGGCTAGACAGCGTAGGGCAGTGGCAGGTATATCTAGTTTTACCTTGGGCAAGTTCATTAACCTCTCTGGATTGCACTTATTTTTCTGCAAGTTGACAAAAAATACTAGTACTTAAGATCAAACGAGATTAGATCTGTAAAATGCTTAGCTCAGAACCTGGCTCTAAGAGCTCCATAAAAGTCTCTATTCTTCCTCTGCCTCCTTTTTGTGGTCGTTTTGTGGTACTACTGTGTGTTATCCTCACTGTTATTGTTTCTATTATTAACATTAAATGTCTTATTTATTGTTAACATTAAAGGACTTTGGCTTCCCTGGTGGCTCAATGGTAAAGAATATGGATAAATAAATCTCACTTTACATCCATGAAGTCAGTTCCACCATCTTCACATCACTGGGAAAGGCGTGCCTCTACTCCCTTCCAGAGTTTCCAACTCTGAAGGTCTTTCTTCAGGCCATAAAGCTTCCTTCAGGTCCGCAGACCTCGCCCTGGATACCTGTCCTTGATGAAGTGGTTTCTGAAGCCACATGGGGATGTCTCGCCTGACCCCACGCTGTGTCCTCCTATGCTAATACCATCCAGTGCTGGGGGACCCACTTGGGGGACAGAGTGAGACCTGGGTTCCTCAAGCCACAGGGAAGATGTGAAATTCCATGGTCGGGAGCCGGGCAAAGGCTCCCCCAGACCTTGGGGTAGGCTCTGCCGCTGAGCAAGAGGGGGCCCCACGTGCTGAAAGCGGCCAGTGTGGAATGGGCCTTCCCGGCCCTGTGGCCACTGCTCTTCCTGACTTCTGGTGCCCAGACGGCCCGATGCCCAGTCTTGGAACTCTGGGGTCTTCAGAGCTCTGGTCTCTGCCAGCTCTGCCTCACTTGTTTCTTTCAAGACCTGGATCCCACACAGCTGAAGATGTTTTTAGGGCCATATGTATGTGTGTGTATGAAAGTGAGTGTGAGCCACTTCAGTCGTGTCTGACTCTTTGCTACCCCATGGACTGTAGCCCACAAGGCTCCAGGAATTCTCCAGGAAAGAATACTGGAGTGGGTAGCCACTTTCTCTGCCAGGAGGTCTTCCCAACCCAGGGATGGAACCCAGGTCTCTCGCATTGCAGGCAGATTTTTTACTGTCTGAGCCTCTAGAGAAGTTCCATATGTATATGAATCAGCCTGCAATGCAGGAGACGAGAGTTTGATCCCTGGGTCAGAAAGATCCCCTGGAGAAGCAAATGGCAACCTACTCAAGTATTCTTGCCTGGGAAACCCCGTGGACAGAGGAGCCTGGCGGGCTTCAGCCCATGGGGTGGCAGGACTGAGAGACTAAATCAACAAGAGCTGCGGGGGGAGGCCTCTCGTTGAAGCCGCGTCCCTTTGTGCTGCCAGCAGAGGGCGCCATTGGCTGACAAAGAGGCCGCCCGCCTAAGCCGTGGCCTCTTGGCAGATACATCTGGGATCTGGTTTCTGCACTTTGCCTGGGCGGGGACGAGAGAGAGGGGTGGCAGCCTCTGAGCCCCGGGTGATAACTCACCCTATGCTGCCTCGAACTCCAACCTATCGCTGCCCACTCACCAGCCCAGTCCCGGCCAAGGAGCCTCTGCCTGGCCCTTCACTTGGGGGATTTTTCTAGGAAGGCCCCCTCCGGACCATTTCTTTCTTTCCCGTCTTACCAAAGCAAGTCTCCGTTTTCAGAGAAAATCTCCATGGAGATGGATGAGAGGCGGCTCCGTTGATCTTTCCCCAGGATCTTTATGCCTAGGAGAGGTGGATGGAGCAGGGTTTGAACCCCTGGTTCTCTACTCGCAAGCCTTGGGACCCTGGGCAGCTTGGGCGGCCTCTCTGAGCCTCAGTTTCCCCATCTGTAAAAAGGTTGCACCTGAGAAGGAACCAGTGTTCCCAACGTGCTTGCCCCACCCTGGGGCCTCAGTCAACAGGGCCTGCCCTTGTTTCTTCTTCCAACCTAGGAGAATCTTCCCTAAGAGTCCTTGCAAAGAAGGCTCTAGGCCGGTAATGACAGTAAGAACTGATTTGCCCGTCATAGTTTCCAGAGAAGTCATCACATTTGTTGTTGTTTAATCTTTACAAGAACCCTGTGGAATAAGATGTATTTTTATACCCATTTTATAGCGAACGTGTCCCACTGAGGTCATGCATGGAACATTTCCTCCAATGGAGGGTGAACGGCTGTTTAAAGCTGCATGTTTCAGGCGGGACGTCATTGTCTCCAGCGCATCTGTGTGGACAGCCGACGGCCGGCGAGCAGCGTCTCAGTGTCAGGAGCTCGGCACAGGTCTTGGTAGGAATTCTTCCATTTAATCCTCAGAGCAGCCTTAAGGGGTAGCATGGTCTCTACCTTTGTTTTTCAGACAAAGAGACCCAGGCTGAGGAACTGACTAAGGAGCCAGGGATGGAAGACAGGTTCCCTGACTCCAGACTCAAGCTCGTGTCCACCAGCCTCCAAGGAGGGGATGGCAGGGGGCCTGGGAGTGGGATAAGGGGTTGCAGCAAAGGAGGGGCGCCACGCTTTCAGAAGACAGGGGTCAGACCCTGACCCCTCCACCCACGTGGCCTTCCGAGCTTCAGCCTCTCCACTTGCAAAGGAGAAAGAACTCAGTTCCCTGCCAGATTCACGGGATTATTTGCAAGCTTACTGGAGAGAGTAGGTAGGAAATTGTTTCCTACACTGAATCAGAGGGTGAAGATTCCAGCTGAGCCCACTCTGGAATTCAGACAAGTCTGGGCCTGTTAGGGAAAGGCCCTGCCAGACCCCTCCCAGGAGTCAATTTAGAGAGATTTGGGGTTGTTTGTGACCGGAGGAGAATGAGGAAGTGGTTTTCCACGCCGAGCCCAGGGTCCCTTTGAGCCTGTTCTGAATATTGTCCTGCATGTCATCTCAGGCACCTTGGTCTGAGCGCTGCATACCAAGGGGCTGGCGATGGAGCTGACGCCTGCTTTGCATGGGGTCCCTAAGCCACACCAGAGCCCCCGCTGAGCCGCTGTGAAGCCAGAGCACAAAATGACTTAGTGACGATGAAGACAAGAGGACTGTGTCTGCGCCCCTGGGGACCCTCCAGGGCTCCTCGGGGCCTGTGCCGACAGGGGCAGGTCTGTGAGGCCCGACAGCCAAGGCGCAGTGGAGGCCACTATCACCGTCGGGCTGGGGTCATCTGAGCTTCAACTTTAAAGGTCTGAAGCAACCAGTTGACATTTATGTCATTTCCAGGAGTAAATTCAGAAAAAAAGAGGTTATTTTCTGGCCAGACTGTCGCCCATCACTAATGAAATGAATGTCTTTGCCTTTCGCCTGGTTCTGAGTTGAAGGCTTTGCTCCACCTTTGCAAACAAGGTGACCTCAGCTCTGAGCGCAGCCTGGCCCGCCTGCACGATGCAGGTGAAGACCGCTGCCTCCCAGGGCACCGGGGCTGCAGAATGATGCATGTGCTCTGTGCCTGATGAGCAGGGAACCTCACTCCTCTTTTATTTTCCACATTTTCTTTCTCCTCCCCTGCCTCCCTCTTTCCTTCCCTCTCCATCTCTTCTCCTGTCTTTCCTTTCTTCATTCAGTCAAAATAAAACTGTAATGGATGAAGATAACAGGCTTGTGGTTGACACGGAAGAGGGAATGGGGAGAGAGAAGGATTGGGAGCTTGGGATTAGCAGATGCAAACTATTATATATAAAATGAATGAACAACAAGGCCTTACTGCAAAGTACAGAGAACTATATTCAATATCCTGTGACAAGCCATAATGGTAAAGAATATGAAAAAGAAAAAGAACATTAATATATATGTACTTGAGTCACTTTGCTATATAGCAGAAATTAACACAACTATAAAACAACTATACTTCCATAGAATAAATCAACCATACATCAATAAAATAGATTTTTAAAAATCACCTGTATGCCCTATGTGGTCATTTGGCTCTGCTCAGGGTTCAAGTGCCCTTACTGTCTGTTAAAGCAATTCATAGCCACTGTGACGATGACCGTCCAGTGGGCACATGAGAACCAGTCACCCCAGTGCATCTCGGGGCGCAGTCCCAATGTAGCCCCTGATCTGTTGTGAGAACAAGAGGAGCCAGCCGTCTTCCCGGACTCAGCTGGTTTTCATCAGTTCTCCATGAGACAGTTTTGCCCCATTTATTTTTGATCACTGCTGACCACGATAATTTACTCTCTTGCCTCTGGTTTTCACATCCCCATTTCACGGAGAGGCCCGTGAATATCTGAACAGAAGGGAAGTCAGAGTCTCCTGCCGAAAAGGGAGGCAGGGTGGTGTGTGTCTGCTGGTGGGAGACAGGGAGAAAAGGAGACAGAATGTGATCCATGAGGGACCTGCGTGGAGGAGAGGGATGGGTAGAAAGAAGAGAGCTTCCCTGTTTGTCAAAAGGTGTGGCCAGAGATACGTTTACATCCCTTATTGCCCAAGGATGAGGGGAGATTTGTGTTCCCTACAAAATCACTTTTCTTTCTAAGAAGGCAGTAAAACTGCTCAGCTGTTCATTTAAGTAAGTCAGCTGCCTCTGCAGGTGAGCCGTGTCTGCGGAAGGATGCGCCGGGGGGGGCACAGGCGGAGGTGGAGGGCACTGGGGTGAGGGGGTGGTATGCCCTTCAAGGTGGTCACAATCACAGTAATGGGGGGAAGTAAAGAACATTTTGTTGAGAGCTTTATCTTGCTCCTTTTCTCCCGCCAGCCAATGAACCAGCGATGAGAAGAGTACAGCTGGTGATACAGATAAGAGAACAAAGATGAAGGATGGTGAGGAAAGCTGGTCTGTCTCTCTGCCTGTTTGGGGAGAGTGGATCTGAGGTTGTCCTGCTAAAAGGCAGCTCAGATGGTGACACATACAGTGGCAGCCAAGAAATCTGATTTTTACAGCCAGATGGACTTGGGTTTAAATTCTAGCAACACTACTTGCTAGCTGCCAGCTTTTCAAACTTCAGTACATTTCGGTTTTCTCACCTGTAAAATAGGATAATAATGTTAATAACCTAATGTCTCTTAGGGTAGTTGTGATATTAGGTAAGAGAAGACGTTTCATCACCATGGACATTTGCAGAGTTGATGACTTGGAGCCCTTTCTGCTTCTTTGTGTCCATCCCACCCATCCTTCTTTCCAACCAGCCATCAAATCCTATTAAGATTTGCTTGGAGATATCTTCCAAATCCATCCATTCCCTTCCATCCACACTTGAACTACCTGGCTTGGTTCACACATCATATCCCCTGGACTATTCAGGGACCCTGACTGGTCTCCCTCCCCTGGAGAAACATTAGCTTCACTTATCACACCTGAGAGTCAAGGAGCCCTGGGGAAAACTGGGGTTCACTTAGCGGAAGAAAGAGAAATGGGTGCTGAATGAAAACCACAGGTGTCTCCTCTCCATAGATCATGCTTTACATTATGCCCAAAGGCACATGCAGTGGTCTTTCAGCTGTCTTTCTTTTTTGAAGTCACTAAATTAATTCTTTTTTTTTTTTAATTATTCTTTATTTTTAATTGGGCAATAATTGTTTTATAATACTGTGTTGGTTTCTGCCATACATCAACATGAATCAGCCATAGGTATACATATGTCTCCTCCCTCCCACCTCCTACCCATCTGACCCCTCTAGGTTGATACAGTAAATTTCCACTGGCTAACTAATTTTACATATGGTAATATATATATTTCCATACTACTCTCTCAATTCATCCCACCCTTCCCTTCCCTCCCTGTGTCCACAAATCAGTTCTCTGTCTGCATCTCCATTGCTGCCCGCAGATAGGTTCATCAGTACCATCTTTCTAGATATATGTTAATATACGATATTTGTTTTTATGACTTACTTCACTGTATATAATAGGCTCTAGGTTCGTTCACAGAATTGAGTCAAATGTGTTCCTTTTTATGGCTGAGTAATATTCTATTGTGCTTATGTGCCAAAACTTCTTTATCCATTCATCTGTCAATGGACGCCTAGGTTGCTTCCATGTCCCAGCTATTATAAATAGTGCTTCAGTGAACATTGGGGTACATGTGTCTTTTTCAATTATAATTTCCTTAGGGTATATGCCCAGTAGCGGAATTATTGGGTCATATGGTAGTTTTCAACTCTGAACATTCACTAGAAGGACTGATGCTGAAGCTGAAGCTCCAATACTTGACCACCTGATGCAAAGAGCCGACTCCTTGGAAAAGACCCTAATGTTGGGAAAGACTGAAGACAAAAGGAAGAGGAGGTGACAGAGGATGAGATGTGAATAGCATCAGTGACGCAATGGACATGAATGTGAGCAAACTCCAGGAGATGGTGAAGGACAGGGAAGCCTGGGGTGCTGCAGTCCACGGGGTCGCAAAAAGTTGGTCGCAAATTAGCCACTGAACAGCAACAATAACGGTGGTAGTTTCAGCCCTAGACTTTCAGGGAATCCCCATACTCTTCTCCTCAGCGGTTCTATCAGTCCGTACTCCCACCCAGAGTGCGTACCCCCACCTAGAGTCCATACCCTCTCCAGCATTTGTTGTTTGTAAGTTTTTTGATGGTGGCCATTCTGACTGGTGTGAGGTAATACCTCACGGTTGTTTTGATTTGCATTTCTCGAATAATGTGTCTTTTCATGTTTATTAGCCATCTGTATGTCTTCTTTGGAGAAATGTCTGTTTAGGTCTTCTGCCCACTTTTTGATTGGGTTTCAGCTATCTCTTGATGGACAATGAAGCACCCCAAAGCTTGGTGTCTGAAATGCAGGGATCTGTAATTTCTCATGAGGCTGTGACTTCACAGGGCAGTTCCCATGCTGGTCTCACCTAGGGCTGCCTGTGGGACTGCATTCAGCTGGCTCCTTGGGGTCATTTACCTGCCCTCTTCCTCCACATACTCTCCCATCACTCAGCAGCTACTTTCAGCTGCTTCATCTCAAGGTGCTCTTCCCGCAGCAGGGAGTCACTTGGACCACATTGATGGCACTGGTGCAAGTAAGTCACAAGAAGAGCCCAGACAGAATGAGGGGGAAATAGCCTCCACCTCTTGAAACAGGAGTGGCAAAAAAAATCTATTTTTAACCCACAAAGAATCTATTTTAATCCACAAAAATGAAGATGAGATTGGAGGTGATCTAGATTTAGCTCAACAGCTGAAAGTCTCTGCCACTTTCTTGGCCAGGATTGCCTGCTCCTCAGTTTCAGCCTTTTTTTTTTTTTTGAGATTTGGGGTGTGGTGGTGACATCTTGAGGGGGCTGGGGTGCTGGGCTTGGCCCAGATGAAGAAACTACAGAAGTGAGGCATTTGGCCCCCAGGCTCTGAGCAGTTGATGGCAGGGGGGCGGACAATAGTCACCATTCATTCCAGTGCTGGGCCCAGGAAGCTGGGACAAGTGTAGCCTTTGGGATATGCAGACCCAAGTTCCCATCCTGCCTCTGTCATTTATATGAGTGAAAGCTTCCCTGGTGGCTCAGCTGGTAAAGAATCCTCCTGCAATGCGGGAGACCTGGGTTCGATCCCTGAGTTGGGAAGATCCCCTGGAGAAGGGAAAGGCTACCCACTCCAGTATTCTTGCCTGGAGACTTCCATGGACTGTATAGTGCATGGGGTTGCAAAGAGTTGGACACGACCGAGCAACTTTCACTTCACTCCCTGCTCACAGCTGACTCCCCAGCACTCAGTATAGCACCTGACAAGTAGTAAGTGCTCCCTAACTGTTGCTGGATCAGTGAACAGATCTCTCTGAGCCTTATTTTCTTCATCTGAGAAGTTGTGGTAACAACAGTAACAGCTGGTGCAGTCAGGGTGATAACGTCAAGACCCAGCTCTTCTTCACACGCTGGGCAGCCCCCTGTAGTCTCACACCATGTACTTCCAGCCTCACTCCACACCAAGCCCCGTGGCTCTCTGCACTCCAGTCTCCAGAGCTGTATTCCAATTTCTCAGACTCCCTGACTCCTTGTCTCAGGACTTTGCACCTGCTGTTATCTGTGTCAGATGGACTTTTCTCTCTGTCTCCACTGAACTAGCCGCTCCTCACATTCCGGTTCCATTAGCAGTTCTGAGGTCACCCTCTCCCGGCCCTCTGCATCAGGCTGGATCCTCTCATTGCTTGCTTTCAGAGCCCTGAGTGCCTTTTCTGCCTGGCTCTTCTCAGCAGTGGTATTAGTCAGGGTTCTCCAGAGAACAGACCCACCAGAAACAGAATGCACACATGCACACTGGCACACAGACACACATACACACAACACTCACACTCAACCTATCTATATGTACGTACACTCATCATATCTATATCTATGTACACATACACGCAACACTCACACTCAACCTATCTATATGTACGTACACTCATCATATCTATATCTATGTACACATACACGCAACACTCACACTCAACCTATCTATATGTACGTACACTCATCATATCTATATCTATGTACACATACACGCAACACTCACACTCAACCTATCTACATGTACGTACACTCATCATATCTAAATCTATGTACACATACACGCAACACTCACACTCAACCTATCTACCTGTACGTACACTCATCATATCTATATCTATGTACACATGGATACAATGTGCTGTTTGCTGTGTTTAGTCGCTCAGTCATGTCCAATTCTTTGTGGCCCCGTGGACTGCAGCCCGCCAGGCTCCTCTGTCCATGAGGATTCTCCAGGCAAGAATACTGGAGTGGGTTGCCATGCCCTCCTCCAGGGGAATCCTCCCAACCCAGGGATCAAACCCAGGTCTCCCGCATTGCAGAAGGCTTCTTTACTGTCTCAGCCACCAGGGAAGCCCACACATAACATATCTATATCTATATACAGATACACATACATACAAAACACACACTCAGCATATCTGTAGCTATATCTATACACACATACATGTAATACACACACTCAACATGTCTATATGTATATCTATATCTTTATCTATATATACAGAGAGATTGATTTATTACAAGGAATTGACACCACAATTATGGAGGCAAAGAAGTCCCATGATCTGCTATCTGTAAGCTGGAGACACAGGGAAGCCAGTGGTGTAATTCCAGTCTGAGTCCCAAGGCCTGAGAACCAGGATAATCAATGGTGCAAGTCTCAATCAGAGGGCAAGAGAATATTGATGTCCCCACTCAGGAGTCAGGCAGAAAGAGAGCACATTCTCCCTTCCTCTGCCTTTGTCTTTTCTTTAGACCTTCAACTGATTGGACGAGGCCCGCCCTCAAGGAGGAGGGCAATCTGCCTGACTCAGCCTACTGATTCACATGCTAATACCATCCAGCGGCACCTAGAAGACACACCTGGAAATAATGATTAACCAAATATCTAGTCTCTCTGTGGCCGGGTCAAGTTGACATGTAACGCCAACCATCACAGAGACTGAAGCTACAGTTTGCTTATTACTATTTAGTTAATGTTGGGCTGCCCAGCCTGTCCTGTTTTGCAAGACTAGGGATGGGGCTGGTTTGTTCCATAGTGTAAATCCAGGGCTTAGCTCAGTACCTGGCACACAGTAGGTGTGTGACATGTGCTGGGACTGGAGGATCAAGGGGTGGGTAAATACGTGATTGGCTGGTGTGGTGCTCTTGTGCCAGAAAAGCATTTAGCCAGTATTAATTTTATTAAGTGAATGAATGAATGAGCTAGTGAATGACTGGAACTAATCTAATGCACTAATTTGTGGGAGAAGACAGAATCAGAAATGCAATTACAAAGCAATGAGCAAATGTCAGAAAAATTTAAGAAAATCACTGCAACAGTTCCCCAGCTGTCTTTCTCATTGTTCTTAAAATAAAAGAATTTTTGCTGATGGGGGTTGGGGATAAATTTAAAAAGCCACATGAATGAAGAGCAGTGACCCCAAGAGCTGGCATGCCAGGAGGAGAGGCCAGAACTGTCAATGACTTCACAATGGGAGGTCCATGCCACCAGTGCCCAAAGCAGACAGTGCCTCCCTCGAGCCATCCCTACCCCATGGAGCCAAAAATGCACCAAGGTCATGGCTGTAGATGACCTCGGCTTCCAGTTCCTTCCTGTGCATTCTTGGGGATGCACTTTCAAAACTCAACCCAGATGCTGGAAAAGGACAGCAGGGTGGGTGCTCCCTCACACACTTTCCCCAGCAACACAGTTGGGGACCAGCAGGTGCCTCCACAGGGCCTGTGCCCCCACCAGAAGCCGCTCATGGGCAAGGCTGGGACTTGAACCCTACTCCGCGCGTCAGAGTTGCAAACAGCCTCAGAAGCCTTCAATCTGCTCCTCTCTTTAAGCAGGCGGGAAACTCAGGCCCAGAGAGGAAAACTGGATGGCCAAGATAACAGCAATTTAAGTCAACCATGTCATGCCAAGTCATAATGGAGCCTGAGGCAAAAGGAGACACCCATAAACCTGATCCTGCTTTTATTGTAAAATTTGGTATTTTGTTCATCATGATTTTTGCATTAACTTTGATGTTGGAAAATATTGCATTAAAACATTACTTATTTTGATTAAAGTTGTTTTCTCTTTTTTTGACATCCCTTTAAATTCTGCTCCAGAGGCAAGTGCCTCACCCCAGAGAGGGAGTCAGTGTAGAAGTGTAGAGGGGGTCAGAGTAGCATCTTGGACTTGTATTTCATGTTGGGAAGCCCACCACCCTTTCTCAGTTAGGTACCCACGCTTCTGGAAGGAACTGGCTTTGTGGGCAGGCCCATGTGGACCCCAATCCCACCTCCAGCATCACCCCTAACCCCACTTGGGTGACCATGGGCTGGCCACTGAATTTCTCTGAGCTTCTATTTTCTCCTTCTGAAAATTGGGCAGTCCCTCATTTATCCAACTGTTTTTTTTCCCCAAGCATCTACCATGTGCCTGGCCCTGAGTCCACTCCTAGGAGTGCACAGAGCCTGCCTGAGGATCCGAGACCTCAGTGCCTGGCCCTGGGCGTGCACAGGGATGGCTGACTATCTGAGACCACACAGAAATTGCTTAGGGCGGAGCCTGAAGATAGGGGCTTCAGTCAATATTACCATCTCCTTTTTTTCCTTTTGAGACCAGTCAATAAAGGACTGATGTTTAAGCTGAAACTCCAATATTTGGCCACCTGATGCAACGAGCTGACTCATTTGAAAAGACCCTGATGCTGGGAAAGATTGAGGGCAGGAGGAGAAGGGGACAACAGAGGATGAGATGGTTGGATGGCATCACCGACTCAATGGACATGAGTTTGGGTAAACTCCAGGAGTTGGTGATGGACAGGGAGGCCTGGCATGCTACAGTCCATGGGATCGCAGAATCGGACATGACTGAGCGACTGAACTGAATAGCTATTTAATGCATAATATCCCAAAGGCCAACCCGGATGCTCTGAGCCTACTTCCAAGAGGCTCTAGCTCCCAAGATCTGACCTCTGCCTATGCCACCCTCCCGCCCCCACCCCCACAACACCCCACCCCCCCTCCCAGCTGCATTCCTGGATCCCTGGGCCTGAGATAAGACCGCTGTCTCCTGTTCCTTTCTCTTCTGTCTAGCCTGGTCAAGCTAGCTTATATGATCTTAGTTTTCTGTGTTTATAGTGACGCGGGTGGGGGACATGAGCAGGGGGATGGCAGACTGGCCCGGAGCTCCTGGGCCTGTGGAAGACACTGGCCACAGGGGGTGTTTAGCGCTCTGCCCCCGCTGGTTGTAATTCTGGAGGCAGCCGAGCTGCTTGGGATCAGGTCCCCCGGCTGTGATGACAGGCCTTCAGCAGGCACTATAATTGCAGTTAAAACCACCCATTTTCCTCCTGGCAAGCTCTAGTTAAAGAGGTGCTAGCGGGCAGCCTGCTTGTCTGCAGTGAGGCTGATCAAAGGGCTGAAGGCATCTGTTTTGTCTCTGTTTTCTTTCACCACCCCCCTGTCCTTTGAAAAAAAAATAGTTAAAAAGTAATTTATGAAAATGAATACCTGTCCTCCTCCGGAGGCTAAAAGGCAGCCACATATTAGAGATATTCAGTGTGCTTTGGGTGTTTTTTACACTTCGGTCAGTTTTATAATGAGAAAATTGGAGCTAGAGAATGCTCCTGATATGTCCGCTCCCATTAAAACCTCTTGGCAGGGTTTTTATAATATAGGCCTTGACTCTTTACACCCTGAGGATTTCCTGAGGAAGATTAAATTCTCCCACCTCTAGCCTGTGATGGGCGATTGTGTCCTGACTGGTCTGTAACCCCGTAGGCCTCCCCACTCGCCTCTCCCAGTTTTCCTAGAACCCAGAGAAGAGGTTGTACTGGACGAGGTTGTCCGGGTCTCCAGCCTCTGCTGTTCTCAAGGGGCCACACTTTAGAACTTTCTCTTCATCTGACTTCACACAAATAGATATTCCATGTAGAAATACATATACCCTACCCTCGCACATTTTTTTTTCCTCTTTGGCTTACAGAGAGGATAAAGGCACTTACACGTGAGAAGAAAATATCCTGAGCAGAAAGAGGGCAAAAAACTTGCTTGTGACTCTCAGGAAATGGGACACATTTAAGGAAACTGCAAGAGAATAATTCATTGAAAGAACAAAACAAAAACACGTGTAATGTGTTGAAAGAGGTCTCATCAGCCACGCTTCACACGGCATGAAGTTTTGTGGCTTTGGTGAGAAACTTTAGCTCATTTGCACAGTCATTTACATGTAAAAGCAACACTCCGCTGTCCAGGAGCTGGGAACACAGAGAGGTTCTGAACTGCCAGTCACCATGTTTGAAGGGTTCACATGGTAACTTAGACGCTCCCTCTCTATGTTTCTTTCTCATCTCCATGTGCCAAGATTCTGCCAAACCCTCATGAGACACCTGATAAGGACAAGCTGTGCCCTGTTTGATTTCTGGCCTGCCACAATTAAGGGTTAATTCTTCACCCTCCTTGCTACCATCTTTCTTGCTCTCAGAGTCCCTCTGAAAACTCAAAGCAATCTGCACATGTATGTGTACAGGAAATTTATAGTTTTTGCAGTATTTTCATAGCCTTTGTTGCACTAGAATTCCCACCATGATACCTTGAAATAGGCATCACTGTTCCCATTTTACAGAAGGGGATAGTCAGGGCTCAGAGGGAGGAAGGCGCTTCTCGAGGTCACAGGGCTAGAAAATTACAGGACCTATATCTGAATGCCTCTAAAAGAAGCCTCCGCACCACAGCCAGCTTCAGAAGTTTGCCAGTGAAACAACCCAGGGCTCGATATCTGACAGAGCCTGGCTGGAAACTGAGTCTAATCTTGGACAGGTCACTTTCCTGCCCATGTCAGGGTTTGGAGGGGCCACAGTAATCAGGAATCTGGTAAAGTGAAGGCAACCTGCCCACTCTTTGATGAGGTTTGGCTCAAGGGGCAAAGCTGCCCATTCTTGGATCCTCCAGACCCTGCCTGGACCCTGTGATGTTCCCTTCCCTCCAACCGGGTCTGAAGGCAAGCCTTGGAAAGTAGAATGAATTGTTCAGGCCTGTGGGCATGGAGATGCCCAGACTCTGATCCCTTCCTGACTTCACGCTTGCTCCCTCCAGGCAGGCCTGGTGGCTTATTAGCATAATTCAGCTGCCCATTTGTACCAGCCATGTAAACATTCTTTCTAGTTCCCAAACACCCCGGGGAAAGTAAGACTGCTATCCCCACTGGTCAGTGATTCCATTACATACGCCAGGACGCCGCTCCATGTGGTATGGGCAAGCCGATGGAAGCATTTTCTTCAAATGAGCTTTCATTCTCTTCCAGAATGAACTCCCTGGCGTGTCAGCTTTCTATTCATTAGACTCTGGGCTTCTGCCTAGGAAAGTTGAGCTGGATTGAATGGAGACAACCTCCCACCTCACACGCAACCCTGACTTGGGTGGATTACAGGCCACCTCCTCTGCCCTTTCTCAGCATGTGGACAAAGACCTGCAGGTTGATTAGATGTTCAAGCACAATTCCTAGTCGTGGGTCAGTCTTACCTGTAATCAGAGGAAGAAACCTGATCAGCTACTATATGCCAAGTACTGCACTGAGCATTTTGCAGAGCAGTGATGGGCAATGTGTATTTCGTGTGTACTACAGACCAGATCTTGGGGCAGATATTTTCCATGCATTATATCTCATTCAAGGCTGGAAATTACCCTGAGATCTATACTACTGCTGCCCACAATGTTTTAGGTGAGGATACAGAGAGGACACCTTTCCCAGGATCTCAGTTAATAAGCAATGAGGCAGGCATGCACACCTAGCTGTGTGTGGCTCAAAATCTGAACCTTTTTAAATATCAAATAATGTGATCTTCATAACAGCTCATGAGGATGAGGTTGCTAATTCCATTTGATAAATGAGAAGATGAAGGCACAGAAATGGTGTGTAACTTGGGCATCTCTCCAGAGTTCATGTGTCTGTTGAGTAGGAAGGCTGGGATTTGAATTCAGAAAGCCTGACTTGAAAGCAGCATATTCAAACTAGGGTTTAAAGCCACACCAGATCCTCTAATATCTCATTCCTTGGAGGCTAGATGCCCTTTGTCAAACCTAGGTGGCAAGTTTATATTCATCCCTCAAGACCCAGCCCAAATGTCCCCTCCTAAGGAAAGACTTCTCAAATTATTCCAGTTACATCAGTGCTTCCTTCTCTGGGCACTTTTATAACCAACTCAGTATCCCCAGTTTTCCCTTTCAATTTGTCTCTGTCTCTCTCACTAAACAGTAGCTCCTTAGTGATGGAGTCCAAACCTTGTTTGTCTGCATATCCTTCAATTTGGCACAACATAAGATACGTAAGTAGTAGCAGAGAGTAGAGAAGAGCTCATTTCTTTCAGCTACCTTGAGATCTTCAAATATATCACTGGATTTTTTGTATCCATATAACATATTTAACAAATATAGATCAGGATCACACAATGTGATGGCTAATATTATGTCTGTCCAGGACTCAAACATCCACCCTACTAAGTAGGAGTGTCACCTATTCCCTGGGAATTTTTCTCCTGGAATCATGGGGAAGAAGACTTTTCTTTGTGCTCCAAGTCATAGAGCTGGAAAATTGTGAACCTATGAAGGGTAGCAACTGTGTCCAGCACTCGTGGGAAGCCTGTCTCCTGTGGGAGGTGGGATGGAAAGAGAGACAGAGAGAGGGAGAGAGGGAGGCCCTCCAGCCATCCTCAAAGTCCACTCAACCCTTGCACTCTTTGAAGTTTGATGAAATGAAACAAAAAATTCTCCTTTTACTCTTAAGCTACTTTTTGAGAAGTTTCCATCACTTGCAAATGTTCCTAGGTGATGTATATGTGTACATTATGGGATATATATACATTTTAATGAATTATAGTGTCAAATTTTTATATAAAAGATAAATTAAAAACTATGAAATACTGCTCAAAACTCTATCCAGTGGCATAAAATCATAGAGCACTTATTGCACGCCTTCACCTCTGTAAATACGTGTCCTGGGCAGAAAGGTCCTCTCTCCCGACGTGGTCAATGTACATGCCCCAAACTGATGGAAAGAGCGTGGATTTCAAGGTTTTCTTAACCATCACAACCAAGGGAATCCACTTTTCTGAAGACAAGGTTTTTGAGAAGTGATGCTATATTACTTCTTCTAACAGAAGACTTAAAGGAAAATTGAAGACCACCAACATAAAAGCAGATGGATGGAGACAATCATCTATGACGCTGAATACACAAAGACATTTTTTATTGTTATTTTTAGGTATTTAGGGCTTCCCTTGGGCTTCCCTTGTGGCTCAGCTGGAAAAGAATCTGCCTGCAATTCGGAAGACCTGGATTCAATCCCTGGATAGGGAAGATCCTCTGGAGAAGGGAAAGGCTACCCACTCCAATATTCTGGCTTGGACAATTCCATGGGCTCTATAGAAAGAGTCGGACATGACTGAGCAACTTTCACTTTACTTTCAGGGCTTCCTTGGTGGCTCAGACAGTAAAGAATCTGCCTACAATGCAGGAGACCCAGGTTTGATCCCTGGACTGAGAAGATCTCCCAGAGAAGGGATTGGCTACCCACTCCAGTATCCTGGCCTGGAGAGTTCCATGGACAGAGGAGCCTAATGGGCTACGGTCCATGGGGTCACAAAGAGTCGGACATGACTGAGTGACTCACACTTACGGGAATTTAAAGAATCTTTAAGAGGAGTGTTGATCCTTTCTGATCTTACCTTACTTGCTGACCTCACACCCAATAAGATCAACCTCCATACACGGTAATAGGTTGTTTCTTAATATTATTTGTCCAGGAAATACTATGAGCTACCTCTTGGCCCATCTACTCTCCATCAGAACAATTCCTATCTCACGTTTGTCCATAACTTTGTGTTCACTTGTCATAGTACAATGACTGTTCTATGCAGGGACATCACTTGCTAAGCCATCAGCTAAGTATCTGCTACACAGTTGGCTTCTTCGGCTCCAACATGGATCAGAAGTGGCTCCTGACCTCCAGGAGGTCATAGCCTCTAGAGAGAAGTAGAAAAGGAAATAGACAGAGTATCATGTGCTTTGACAGAGGGGTCTATAAAGGGTGGTCCAAGCACAGAGGAGGGGTTTCACTACCATTAGCAGCAGGTCAGAAGAGTTCATAAAACACTGTAGCTTTAATCCTGGCTTTGACGTATGTTAGAAGGTTACCAAGTAGTGAGAGAAGAAAAGCATCCTAAAGCTACATTCGAGTATTTTTCAATTCAACTTTAAGAATCATGTCCCCAAATGTGTACCTCACTGTAAAGGGTCTTTTTTATTTTTTCGTACCAAAAAAAATTATGGAAGAGGGAAGAATTTATATCTCACTTAGAGATTTGTCTGGGCCTTTTCCTAACCTGCACAACCACCTCCTAAGGGAAGGAAAATCCAGTAAAATATCTTATGTCTAAAAGCCACAAAAATATGCAGAGCAGGAGCTAAGTTTGACATATAAATATATTAAGTAAATGCATTCACAGCTCAATTTCCTCACCCTCTGACTGCCAGTAATTTATTCAGACAGCTTCAGCTGAAACCATTTCTCACTTGATACAATAATCTGGAAAGGTGTGTTCAACTTTTCTTCATTCTACAGGGCTTTGTCCTTTTCTTGCCAAGAAAGCATTACATCCCCGGACCTCTGGCCTCTCTGAGCTGAGGTGGGTGGGAAATGGGCCCAATCCTCTCTGGCAGGAGAGTCAAGCGGTTTTTGTGCTTTGAGATGTTCTCTTTCAGTTCAGTTTTGATTGATGTGTTTAGCACCTTAGAAGTTCAGTAAGACTTTCATCATCATTTACAATGACCCAGGGGATGGGCATTGTGATTCATCCTCTTTGATAGTTGAGGAACCTGAAGCTCAGAAAGTGAGGAAGGAGGAACAGAAGGAAGAAGGGCAAAGGAAAAGGAAGTCTTAATGAGCACTTACTTTTGAAGGTACTTTTCACATGTGAGATCTAATTTAAGTCCTCCGCACAATCCTAAGAGGGAGGAATTATGGGCCCATTTTAGAGCCGAGAAACTGAGACTCTGGGTGGGGAAATAAGCCTTAGAAATCAGCAAGGCCTCCATGTGGCCCAGGTCCCTCACCAAGGCCCTCTTGCCTGAAATCAAATCCTAGGACCCTTTGATACCATCATGGAGCCTCTGAAAGGCTGTCCTGGGGACCTACTGAGTACCTGTCAGTTAGAGGGGTATGAATAAAGGTGAGACACAGATCTTGCCTCCTAGCTGAGAGGCTCAGCAAAATCCTGGAGAGATGATCTTCCCTGGGCACGCAAAGAGGCCTGTCAGAGAGTAGGAGATCTTGTAAGCAGATTAAGCCTCTAGAAGGAAGGCCCAACCTGCTCAGCTTTTCCATTCCCGGGACAGAGTTCAGCTGGGGCCCCAGCAGCGCTTAACCCCTGGGTCAAGTGAACTTGCTGAGTTTCAAAGGCAGATTGGGCTGAAAACGTGCCCACTTTGATAAAGAGGTTTAAGGCACAGTGCTGGAACACCATCCCCCACCTCCCTTTCCCCCCACCCCCGCCCCGCCGCCCCCCCTCCACCATCCACACTCTAAAATCCAGCTTCTAACAGTCCCCATCTCATGCCTAATCCACTTGTTACTTAATCACAAAATATAAAAGGTGGCATTTGGTTACAGAATCAGTTGGGATTCAGAGTAACCGAGGCCCCGAGGCCTGGTAAACCTTCCCAGAGACCCCTCCTTTTTCGTCTGTGCAATGAATGCATCCGAAATCCTCCTACATGTAGCCTTGGCCAAGTGCTCTCTGGTCTGGATATGTCATTCATCCCACACTGTCACCAAGGAAATGAGGATTGCTTCCTTCACAGGGCAGACCAGGAAACAAGCTGAGAAAAGATGTCAAGGTTTGCTGGTATCCTGGGAAAAGACAGAGGCAGAATTCTGCCTCCATGCCTCTCTGTTGCCAAAGCCCATGTTTTTGCCTTTTTCTTTCAACTTTATTGAGGCTTGAATAAAGTTAATAACTTACAATCATTATATATATTTAAGATGTACAACATGATGCTTTGATGTATCAATCCATGTGAAATGATGCCCTCAATCCAACTAATTGACCTTTCCATCACCTCATGTAGTAACCTTTTTTCTGGTGAGTGGTGAAAACACTTAAGATCTCCTCTCTAAGCAAATTTCAAGTACACAATACATTGTTATTAACTATGGTCACCATGCTGTACAGCAGATCGGGAGAATTTATTCATATTGTAATTGAAAGTTTATATCCTTTGACCAACACCTCCTTCCCTGACTCCTGGCAACCACCATTATGCTCTCTGCTTCTATGAGTTGGATCTTTTTAGATTGCACATATTGAGATGGTGCAATATCTATCTTTCTCTGCCTCCATGCTTTTTTCTTTTTTTTTTCCCCTTGTTTTTTTCCCCAATTATTTTTATTAGTTGGAGGCTAATTACTTTACAATATTGTAGTGGTTTTTGTGGATCTTCCTTAGTTTACTTAAAGCTTCAGCCAAATTTTAAAACATTATAAAAATTCTTATTAAAAATGTGGAAGTAAAGGCGCCACTAACTGAACACAGTCTCTTTTCATTTGTTCTGGCTCATATATAACACTGATCAAATAATTGAATGGAAGGATGACAGATGGATGAGGGCTGGCTGGATGGATGGGTGATGAATGGATGAATGAATAGATGGTAGACAGATGGATGAGTACTGGGTGTATGGATAGATGGATGGGCTAATTAAATAGGTTTCTTTCCTTTGCATCAAGGACTTCTCCTAATCTCTCATTTGAGCTGTATTTTACAAACACATTGCGTGTCCCCCAGTACCCATCTCCATTCTCTCTCTAGTAGACTGATAGTAAATAAGGATTGAGGAGACCATCTTCCCAGTGTTCTGGAGGACAGTGTGCCTAAGGTTAGATCAGAGGGCTGAAAACAGCTGTGTTCTAAGTCAGAGCCTACTCAGAACTACTCTATTATGTCATGGAATAGAGTAGATAGCTAAAGCTGGATGAAGAGGCTCTCCGGAAAGTGGCTGTTCCCAATGTTGTAGAGCTACAGCTCCTGGACCAGGGAAGAGGTGTAAGCCTGCTCCCACTACCTCTCTTAGAGACCACAAGTTAGGAGAACCTGTGAATCCTGCATTAAGAACCAGCCTTCCATCAGTTTAAGACTGTCTCCAAAAGCAACAGGCCAGATGGGCATAGAGGAAAGAGCGCTGGTTTAGGAGTCAGACAAGACTTGCATTGTGCCCTAACTTTACCTCTGACCCTGGGAAATTTCTTAACCTTGCTGGGTCTCAGTTTCATCTATAAATCAAGAATGTTGATGGTACCTACATCAGGGTTGGTGGAGCCAGAGGGAGTCAGGGAAGGGGTGATGGTCAGGGGCTACACTGCAGAAAATGGGCAAGTTGCTTGGTACAGTGCTAGGAAAATACCACGTGGGTGTCGGTGCTCAATAGATGTTGGTCTACCCATCCCTGCATCTCTGGTCTTTGCAGCTGACTTCTGGAATATAGAAATGGGGATAGAGTTTTGTGTAACTGCGTTCTGAGTTTCCTATTTTCTTACACACTGTAATGGGAATCTGACGAGTTTAGTCTTGGCATATATTTCACTGGCTAGGTCTTGCTTGTCTAAACCTGAAGTCTCTCAGTGGAGACAGTTGGAAAGGCCTTATGCTTCAAATTGTTTAGAATATGGTTCTGAATTCGCTCCCATTTCCCACAATGATACAAAAAGTTGGTTTTCTTCTTCCTACTCCACTGACTCGGTGACAATGTGATCCTCTAAAACAACAGTCTCAGCCCAGGAAAAGGGAATATTCCATGGTCTCCATCTGCAGTGTGTCAGGAAAGGAAAGGAAAAATAAAGAAAGCTTTAACAATTTGCCATATTGTATGCCTTGGAAGAGCCTAGTAAACTTTCTAGCAAATTGCTTCTAATTGTAGGAAACCTGCCTTTTGCTTCAGGAAACACTCGGCAGCGTCATTCCAGTCCTGAGTTCTTGGCAGAAGCAGACGTTTCTCCCATTATTATTTCAGTTGGCTTGAGCTATTGACAGTGCATTTATCAAATGGGGCATGGAACTGCCTCCATGGAATACTGCTCTGGCGAGGGCAGAGCTTTGGAGCCCAGTGAAATGGGCCAACAGTTGACATGGTCCTGATGCAGTTTCCAGAACCCATGGCAGCCCATCAACAGTGATGACCTGTCTTATAATCAATTTCTGTTTAAGAAGCTGCAGAATGCATAAGTGCTTATTTTCTCAAAACCTACAGAAATAAGTATAGTAAAATATCAAATTTCTACATCCTGTCGTCCCCAAGCCTTTATCCATCCCCAGAGCCTACTCAGTAGCTTACTACTCCTTTGGTTTTTTCCTAACCCTGTTTATGCCTTTTAAGAGTCTTCTGCTTAATTGCTCCATTTGGGTACAGCATCTGGTCCCAACCTCCCAGGGACCTCTTCAGATACTTCTCCTTAATCTTTCACTTTGCAATGTGTACATAGTTTTTAAAATATTTCTATAAATCGGATTATGCATTTAGTGATACAGCTTTCTTTCTTCACTTAACAGTAAATTTTTATTAGAGATCATCCCTGACAGTGCCTACAGATGGACGTCATTCATTTAATGGTTACACAATAGTCTACAGTAGCAGTCATAAAAACATAATGCCAGTCACATTCGTAATTCTTAATTTTCTAGTAGGCATATCTTAAAGAAAGTAAAAAGAAGTTGGTGAAATTAATTTTAATTCCCACACATCATCAACATTTGTCTACGAAGGTCTTACTTACTGTGATATTAGGAGGTCATGGGAATCTTGGAATTTGTTGGCTCTTATTTCTGGGCATCCCCAAGGGGTGATTCATGTGTCTGTGACAGACTAAATATCATTCCCTCCCTTCTTCCTCTCTTTTCTCTGTTCTCACTAGTTGCCATCAACCACCTAAAACCACCTGATGGAAGCTCCCCATGGCTCCTGCGCATCAGGAGAACATGAATGTTCACATCAAGGAGTTCATCATTGGAAGCTCCCAGAGTTTTCAGTTCTTGGGGTGCTGGAGTGGTGGTGGTTTCTATGCAGAGGTATGGGGCACTCTCAATGAACACCCCAATGCATTTTGTTAACTGGACTCCAAAGCAGAGTTGCACAGAACATTTCTAGAATAGATCTTTCAGTTTATTTTATGACCTTTCTCCCAAAGGTCTCCAGGCCAGTCCAGAGAACCATGGGGAAGGCAAACACTGCTTTATCCTTATCCACCCCACCCTAATGGCCCATCTCCTAACAAAAATGTTCATATCTCAGTGTCCCCAAAGTTGCCCCACACATGAATAAGTGTAAGCAGTTATTTGGAAAAGGATCAGGAGCAGAGTAGCTATGGAAAGCTATGATTAATTAAGCCCAGCTAAGATAGTCCAAAATTCTACAACTCATTCATTTATTCCCCACATTCATTCATTCCATAAGAGTCCAGCATCTATTCTGCCCCAGGACTTTTTGTGGATTCAAGGAATGTCTGATTCCTGCTTTCTAAGAGTTTACAGTCTTAGGGATAAGACAAACAGAGAGATCAGCCAGCACAAGATATGTGGTAAGTGTTGAGCTATCATTAAACACAAAAAATTGGGCAACCAAGGTTTTTTCTTGGATAGAGTGAGCCAGCCTGGGCTGGGAGAGTGGATGATGGCTAGTTAGGAATACAGCCATCATATGAAGTGTATAAGATCAGTAGGAGTTTGCCAGATGGACAAAGGCGAGAAGAGCCCTCTAGGAAGATGGAACAGTGAGTAAAAGCGCAGAGGTGGCAGGGGGACCAGACAATCTGTGAGACCACAGAGGCGTGATAATGTGAAGGGTGGGATGAAGTGGAGGAACTTTTGCTGGAGAACCAGAAGAACCGGCCCAACTAAATCCTTTCCAGCCACCAAGTCAGATTCAAAACATGACCAAAATGAAATTTACCATCTTCTCTCCAAAGCCTCCTTCCATCAGGTATTGTCACAATGGTTCAGTACGCTTTCGACCATCCAAGTGAGGAACTTTGATCATCTGGTGATCCTCCAATACAATGTCTCACTTACATCTCAACTGCTATGGGGTTGTTGTAGCAACCTCCAGACTTGTCACTTCATCATGCTTCCTCTTGTCCATTCCCCACACTGCAATCAGTGATCATTTCAAAATGATAAGCTGACTATATCACTTGTAGAGTTTTCACTGGTTCTCATTTTCCACAAGATCATGAATTAAAAATAATTTTTTTGATCAACAGCTTTATTGAAAGACAAGAGTAGGGGCTAGGCATGGAGGGAGGCTCAGTACATGTCCCTGGTGGATCAGACAGTAAAGAGCCTGCCTGCAATGCAGGAGACCCAGATTCGAGCCCTGGACTGGGAAGATTTCCCTGAAGTAGGGAGTGGCAACCCACTCCAGTATTC
Source organism: Cervus canadensis (assembly GCF_019320065.1). Lineage (NCBI taxonomy): Eukaryota > Metazoa > Chordata > Mammalia > Artiodactyla > Cervidae > Cervus > Cervus canadensis. The sequence goes on from NC_057401.1 coordinate 5,733,762, forward strand.
TTGCCTGGAGAATTCCATGGACAGAGGAGCCTGGTGGGCTAAAGTCCATGGGGTCGCAAAGAATCAGACACGACTGAGTGACTAACACTTTCACCTTCATAGCTGATTCACTTTTTTGTGCAGCTGAAACTAACACCACGTTGTAAAGTGATTATTATACTCCAAGAGTAAAACAAAATAATAATAAAAAAAGAAAGAATAGAGCAGAGCCCCTCTCCTACCCTGGTCCTGGCAGAGTGGGCCTCAGTCTCTGAACATCCAGGTGTCCTGTAGCCAGAGAGCAAAAATCTGTTTAAAGACCTGATAACAAACTAACTTTCTATTATAGAATAATCTCCACTTTCCTCTACTCTTCTAATCACCCAGTCTTAGCAAGCCATCCCATTTCCTAACACACAGAGCTTTCATATTTCCATCCTGTTCTTTCTGCCTGGAATTTTTATTCACCTGTGCAACCAGGCTAATATTTTTAGGGCTTAGATCAAACATTTTCTGCTTTCTTTACCCCAATCCATCTCTTCCACCCACATAGGATAAAATAATTGGCTCTCCATCTGTGTTTTCAAACACTGTTGTTCTGTAACCAGTCCTTAATATACTATCCTGTGATTCCATGATGGCTTGTACAACTCAAGAATATCTCTCTCTGGGGACATACTGGTCCAATTTCAACATAGGCTCAGGTCCTCAAAAGGCAGAGTCTTGCAGTCCACAAGTGGTGAAACATTTTGAAAGTCTTTGTTGAGCTCCTCCTTGGGAATGGCAAAGAGGAGGATGGATTCTTACTAGTATACACCTTAGAAATTCTCGCCCGGCTGTTGGTGCTCTCAATATCTTTCTGTCAACAGTTCATCTGAAACTAACTCACTCATTCTTTCTCTCTCTCAAATTCCAACTCTCTGAAGCCAACCCTGACTTCTAACTTCTATGTGCATTACTGCCTCCTCGTCAAGGGCCCTGAATTTCACAACAAGGTCACCATTCCTGCCCTAGCCTTTGGAGTGGTGCTTCTGAGATTGCTACTTTCATAGAATATCAAGCAGATGATGCTCCCTGAATTTCTGTAATGAGTAAATATGTTCCTTATCTTTCTCTCAGCTTATTTCATATACATTAACTTCGCATCTCTGGCTTATTTTATTTTCTCTACACTCCCCCTTAGCCAGTCTCTGGATGCTGACTCCGTGAACAAAGAGCTTTCCCACGACAGCCATGGGAAAAAGTAGAAGCTCATGAATACTCATGCAGTTATTATTGTTCTTCCCGTGACATCTGTTTTCAAGTCAGTCTTCCTCGGCAAATGGTGAGCTCCTCTAGGTCATGGGCTGTATTTTATTTAGCTGAGAGCCTACCAAGGGTTCCAGAGCCTACCAAGGGTTCCAGACTCTCAATTATTGAGCCAAAGACTTTTAAAGAGAAACACACATGTAAAAGCTCAAATGGCCACTTGCAAAATAAAGGTAGTACTAATATTTCTACCTTATTCTCTTTCAAGGGTAAACTTTTTTGTTTTTTTAATCATTGACTTTCAAAACATAGTTTGTATCAGACAAAAGTTTCAAGCACAGAAATTACCCTAACTTTATTCAATACTTTCTAGTTTCTTCTGTTTCTTTCTTTCATTATTACTTTTTTCTTTTAATTTAGAGCTTGCCATCAGCAACAGAACTGATTGCACTACTTATCAGTTCTGTTCTATGGTTTGAAACCATTGTCCCAGTTTGTCTGGGGAAGGATCCTTTTTCTATCTACACTCCAGCACACCATCTGTGTGTTTCCCCTAGTCAGCAGTGGGACACTGCTCACTTACCTCTGATGACCTGTGGCCACTCTCCTCGTTAGGAAATCTCCCCTCTCCGTGGCCTTCATGGAGAAGGAAATGTGGGACTTCTTAGGAAGAGCAGGTATCTGATCCTCTGTGTCTCAAATCTGAGTCAAGCTGGGCCCGAGGTCACCACTCCGAGCCCTTGTGGCCTCACGCTCACACACAAGCATACACTACTCCTCAGAGAAAAGGAGTCTCAAGTCATAAAGAGTAAGGGAAAACGTTTCCTAACCACCAAATAGTTGTACAATACCTCCTCTTCCATGCACTTGGTACTTCCTCGTTATTCTTTGGAGTAGCATTTAATTACTTGATTCTATGTATCTACCCTCTTCCCGCTTTCAAATTGTGCCCCTTGAGGTCTGCCAAGAATAGGAAAAGAGCCTGTTTTATACCCTCTGAATGACTCTTCCCAGGCACTAAATTTGATTTGAGCCGGCCATCCTGGGAAACATTGATTTCTATTCCTGGCCTTGGTTTCTGTCTGTGGGGACTGGTGGGATGACCCTCTTCTTCCAGACACACTGGGAGATAAAAGAGCTTTGCTGAGAATTGAAAGTGAAAGCAAGACAGAGAGGGAAGCAGTCATGAATCCATGGTGTCCTGGATTCCCCCAGGCACCGCAGACATGATGATGTGTGTGAATTCAGTAGCCAGCACCCAGCATCTACGCAGGAGGGAAAGTTCTGGACCCATTACAAATAAAAAGGGGGAAGAATCAACAGCAACAACAGACCTGGCCCAAGCCATTGGCTTAGGCAAGGCAAGCACCTGTGAGGAACTCAATGTCTCAGTCCCCGTAAAATGAAGACCATAGCCTGCCCTGCTAACATCACACAGCTGTAGGGGAGTGTGCATGAGCCACGTGGGACGAAAATGCATTCTCAATACGGTTCGGTACCCTATCAGTGCTATGATTTTAAAAAGAAATACAGCCCTAATGAAACATAAGGCCTGCAAGATACTAATACAATTGCATTCCAAAAATGAGAGGAAAAAACTCACATCTACATGCAGGCATTCAGCTGGGTCATTTCACAGACCATATCTCATTTCATTCTCAGAATGACAGTAGGATGAGGCAATGTTATTTTCTCTTTGTCACGGAGAAAGAAAGAGGTTCAGGGAGAAGAGCCAACTTGCCCTATTTCACAGCACAAGAAGACACTCAGAGTCTGAGCTGGAAGGTAAAGTCTGATGGCCAGGCTCCAGGGGCCCTTGCTTCTTTCTAGTTCTGCTCAATATCCAGTAACCCAAAACTAATCGGAGACACCCAAGGTAGACGCCACTGCACAGGGCACAAACCCCAAGAATTTCAGGCATTAAGAACGCGGCAGGGAGGCTTTCCACAGACGATCAGGATGGGCAAGCCCTAAGGAGTCTGGATTCACCTCCAGGAATAAACAACTGTTTTCTGGCCTTCCTTCCAGACCACGGATTCTGAGCATTGCAGAAAATGAGTCCTTTCTGAGTTGATCAGGAGACACTGTTTCTTGCAGCCACCAGGCTCCCCTGTCCTTAGGTAGCATTCCCTGACGGCACCCTCTATTCATTCTGTGGACTTAGAACTCCACAGACACTTGACCTTGGCCTCTAGCTTTTAAACTGAAGTAGGAGCTACTTGAGGTTGCTTGGATCCCGAGGATGGGGCTCTTGGGTTTTGGAAACACCGCTCTGTTCTTGGAGAAGACTTTTTATTTTTAAATGTCCCCTGATAGCAGTTACTAGAATACTGCCCGCTTCCCGGCCCCATTCTGGCAAGAGAGATGAGCTGCCTTGGAGAGACTGTCTGAAGTTTGATAGGGATGCCGCCTTCTGAAGTTGTTACATCCCCTCAGTCTGTTTTTAGAAGGCTCTCAAAAAGAAGAGATAAACTGCTCGGTGCCCATGATAATGGAACAGGAAGGAGCCTAGCTGCCTGGATCAGGTGGCAGGGGAAGCTTGGGTCTTGGAGACACTGCTGGTTCCACATGAGCACCCACTTCCTGACCCCAGTCCAGCCCTGTGTATGCGGGGTCATTCTAGGAGCAACTAACTCTCTGGGATGTTAATCTGACCACATCACTTCCTTGTTTCCAAAATTAAGCCAAATCTCCTTAGCCTACCCAAGACCCTCAGATTCCAGCTCCTTCCAACCTCTCCATCCTTCTTGCCTTCCCCTCTTCCACCTGCTCTCCAGAACTGCAAGTCTGAAATAGTATGTTATGCCTCCACACCCTTACTCAAGGTGTACCCTCCACCTGGAATGACTTTCCCCACCTCCTTGGCCTTGCTAACTTCCCTTTGCCCCCAAGATCTAGTTTAAGCTTACGCTTGCTCAGCCTATCACGAATGTGACCACTGCATCCCTTACCTGTGAGCCCACAGCATTCTTCGCTTATCCTACCAGAGACTTATCACACAACATGGTAATTAGTCATCCTCCTGTCTCTTTCCCCATGAGGCAGTGAATGTTATAAGGTAATGACCATGTCCCATTCATCACAGCAGCCTCGCTACTGCAGGGTCCAGTTCTTGCACATAGTAGACATTTAGTGAACTTGAAAGAGTCAGTAAGGAAGAGAGAATGAGGGAAGAGGGAGGAGGAGTGTGTGTGTGTGTGTGTGTGTGTGTGTGTGTGTGTGTGTGTGTGTGCACTCAGTCGTGTCCCACTCTTTGTGACCCCATGGACTGTAGCCAAACCAGGCTCCTCTGCCCATTAGATTCTCCAGGCAAGAATACGGCAGTGGGTTGCCATGCTCTCCTCCAGGGGATCTTCTTGACCCGAGGATCGAACTCATGCCTTGCGTGTCTCCTGCATTGGCAGGTGGATTCTTTACCACTGTGCCACCTGGGAGGCCCAGCAGGAGGGGTAGATCCTCCCAAACAAACAAAGTTGTAGCTCCTTATCATCAAAACGTCAAGAGTGCTGTAAAGTGCACTCTCTGGGGCCAGACCGTTTGGTGCGAACTCTGCCATGTCATGTCCCAGCTGTGAGAACCTGGGTGTGTCACTTAACCTCTGTGTGATTCAACTTCCTCAACTGTAATGTGAGGATGAAAAGGCTTGTGATGATGGATAAGTCAGTACATGTAGATCGCTTAACAGATGCAACAGGGCTTTAGGCAGAGTAAGTAGCACCAGCTACTCTAACAATTCATCCTGGACTCAGCCGCTCACAATCACCTCCTCCACAGTCTCTCAGGGACCCAGGCTCCTTCCACCTTGGTGCTCATCTTCCTCTGGAATCTGAGATTTCTACCCTTGTGCTAGCAGGTGGGAAAGAGAACAAGGATTGCCCAGAAAGGGAGGGGAGATGTCAGATCACAGTCCAGTGGTTGCAGCTGACCAAAGAGTGACTCGAAGCTCAGCTGTGGGCACTGAGAAGGGAAGGCCATGGTCACTGGTGGGCACTAGAGCTCAATGCTTCAAACATAACTTGGCATATTGTGAGCTCTCAATAAATGTAGTTGCTGTTATTACAGGGAACAAAATCTCCTGAGAACCATCTTCCATGATTCTTGATGGATCATGAGGACATTTGTGATGGCCAAGGGCTAGCTCCCTCCCCAAGGTATGGGCTCTGGAATCAATATATTTTTGAGGGTCTGTTCTGGAAGGATACTGCATAGTTACTGTCATTCATCCTCACAGGGGAGATGGTTTTGAGCTTATTTTACCACTCCACTATTCTTGGGCTTCCCTGGTGGCTCAGCTGGTAAAGAATCCACCTGCAATGCAGGAGACCTGGGTTTGATCCCTGGTTTTGGAAGATCCCCTGGAGAAGGGAAAGGCTACCCACTCCAGTATTCTGGCCTGGAGAATTCCATGGACTGTATGTGTGACCATGGGATCACAAAGAGTCGGACACGACTGAGAGACTTTCACTTTCACTTTACTGATGAGGAAACTATCTCAAGAAAGAGGAGCAGTGCACTAGAGTTCCATGGAGAGATCTAATCACACCTGGGCCTAGGACACCATTCTGGCAATAAACTCTACCTCTGAGTGGCCTCAGTCACCTCACCTGACTACTCTGGATCCCAGCTTCCACATCTATAAGACGTTGGAGTGGGAGGGGACCATTCTGGAAAGGATGCTCTCAGGACTTCTTTCTAGCTTTAAAAAGCTATTTTGTGAAATGAGGTCAATGAAGGGTCTTTACAGGAAGAAAGAATTAATGGTGATTATGTTGTAATTGGAGAAAAACATGTGAGTGGATCCTGTATATAGTTTTGCCTCTATGAGAGGTACAAATCAGCTCTGCTGCTAAGGGAGGATTGTACTGCTTTCTATGGGGATCTGGCTATGGTTAACAGTCTGCAGATTTGACCAGAGCAAATATATTTTGTTAAGTATTTTCCCCTAGAAACATTCATGTTTTTACACTGCAATTGCAATTAAGAATAGCTAACATTTAGCACAAACATACTCAATTGTCAATTGAAATGACTCGGATCCGTGAAAAAAGCAACAGGCTCAGATGGATTCCTTGGGGTTTCAGTTTTGTAAAGACATGCATGCCTTTCTTTGAAGTTTGCCTCAAGAAGCTTGGGTCTGCCCAACACCCTAGCCTATTGATCTGATCTGCGAGAGCGTTTTGGTGTCATGAAAGTTTAATTTGTTTAAAGAATTCCCTGATTCAATTGTTCACCCTTTTGTAAGATTATTAAATATTGTGTGACATACAGGGGCAGTTTGGGCAAAACTTTGGCAGAGGGTTGCAAATAGTAGCTGGCTTGTTTTCGGCTAACTCTTTTGGGACACAAAGAGGTAGCAAAATACAGATACCAAAGCAGACCACTGTATTCCCAAAACTACGCTGTAAACAATGTGTGACTAAAAAGTGTCCCCAGTCAAAAGGCCGTGTTTGATCTAATGACTTTCCTGGGGCTCCAGCTTCTAAATGGCCTGAAGATGACTAGTTAGAAGGACCCTGGGGCTGGGTCAGAGGTGACTCAGAGGCTGAGATTATTCAGTTACCCACTTTATATGTTTTTCATTAATAGTTTCTAGAGTTTGAAAATGTTTATGGAGTGGAAAAAGGGAGAAAGAATAGAAAAAAGGAAATTAATAACCATTATACGCCTGATTTTTAACTCCATCAGGAATCTGAATCAACATGACCATCGAGCCAAGGCACCCCTCTTCAAAGCCAAGGTGCTCGCTGTCCTGTCTGGTCCCCACACTCTCCTCAGGCTGTTCTTTATATTTTTTCCTCCCTTCTTTCTTTCAATGCTATTGAGAACTACTCTGTCCCAGGCCTGGGACACTCAGCAGAAAAGAAAAAACAGTCCTTCCTTCGAGGAGCCCCAGTCTATAAGGAGGGAAATGGGCAAGTGGACAGGTAAGTTCAACAAGGGTGAGGGAACTTCGAGGAGCACTGGGAGGGCCCAACTCTGTCTTAGAGAAGACAGAGCTCTCAGACAAGAAGAGTGATCTTGACACGGAGTTCCCAAAGGATGAGTAAAATAGAAATAAGGAAGGGGCAATATGTCTGAGAGCATAGGAAAAAAATGAAAAAATAGAAATGACGTCAAAATCACAAGCACCAGAAGAAACAAACAGATAAACAGGATATGGTCAAAATTTTTAGAATTACGCTTCAAAGGACGCCATCAAGAAAGTATAAAGACAATTCACCAAATGGGAGAAAATGTTTGCAAATCACATATCCGATAAGCAACTATTATCTAGACTATAAGTTACTATTATAGCTCAATAATAAAAAGACAAATAACAAATAGCTTAAAATGGACAATAGATTTGAATAAACATTTCTACAAAGAAGATGAAAAAATAGCCAATAGCACATGAAAAGATGGTCGACATCATTAGCCATCGGGGAAATGTAAACCAAAGCCACATGATACCACTGTCTACCTACTAATATGGCTATAATCAAAAGATCAATAATAACAAAATGGTAGTGAAGGTGCACAGAAATTGAAACCTTCATATACTGCTGGTGAGACTACAAAATGGTGCGGCTGCTTTGGAAACACAGAGTCTGGTGATTTCACACAAAATTTTAAACATAGAGTTATCACACAACCTGTCAATTACACTCTTAGGTATATACCCAAAAGAAATGAAAACATACGTCCACATGAAAACTTGTGCAGGAATGTTCACAGCCACTTTATTCATAAGAGACAAAAGGTGTAAACCTTAATGTCCACCAACAGACAAATGGATAAACATAACACGATATGGCCGTAGAGTTCACCCGTAAAAAGGTGTGAAATACTGATATAAGCAACAACATGGATGCACATTGAAAGCATTATGCTACATTGAAAGAAACCAACAAAGGATCTTATATTGTATGATTCCATTTATGAGAAAGGCTACCACAGAAAAATCTAGACAGAAAGTAGATTAGTGATGGTCAGGGGTGGGGGTGGGGTTGATGAGGGGATTGGGGAGTCATGGTTACAAAGGGCAAAGTTTCTTTACGGGCAAGTTTTCTACACTTAATTGTGGTAATGAATGCAGGTGAGTATACTGAAAGCCATCAAATTGTATACTACAATTTAAAGAAGGATTTGTATGATGTGCAAATTGTAGACCAACTACGTTGTTACATGGAGAAGGAAATGACAACCCACTCCAGTATTCTTGCCTGGAAAATCCCATGGACAGAGAAGCCTGGCAGGCCACAGTCCATGGGGTTACAAAGAGTCGGACACGACTTAATGACTAAACAACACCAACAATGTTGTTACAAAATAAAATAAAATTATAACTCTTATAATTTGCATTTTATCCAGAAGGCTGTAGACAGTAATAGTTACCAGTGCCTATTCCAAAAGCAACCTGCTGAGATTTGAATTCCTGTGACCCAGGATCAGTCACATAATCTCTTAGGCTTCAATTTCCTTGTCTGTAAAATGGGGGGTAAATGAGAGAATGAATAAAAAGGGCTGAGTACTATGCCTAGCTTCTAGTACATGCTCAGTAAGTGTGAGCTGTTATTATCACAGTCAATTGATAGGTTGAATGAGTGATACCCCTTGAGAAGAGTTCCAGGTGGGTTGTAAAGAAAGAAAAGATGTGTTAGAAAAAAATATTTTTAGGCTGGCCTTCGTGAGAGTTATAAAAAAATCTATGAATTTGGAAACACTAAATGTGGACAATAAAATTTGTTTTACAATGAGAGTTTTCTGTTGGAGAAGAAAATGGCAACCTACTCCAGGATTCTTGCCTGGAGAATTCCATGGACAGAGAAGCCTGGCAGGCTACAGTCCATAGGGTTGCAAAGAATTGGACATGACTGAGTGACTTTCACTCACTCAGAGCTCATGTAAAGTCACAAATTCATTCATTGGGAGTACAAAACTAGGAGTCAGGGTGGTGCCAAACGCCATCAAAATGATGCTTAACTGCTGATGTTAACAGGAAAGAAAAGCAACTGCTCAGAGTTTAAAGACCACAGAAGTTGGGGCCTTGGAGTCCTGGAAACCACTATGGTCCCAATGCCAAGCACAGAGACTGGTACCCAGGAGGCCCGCTCTAAGAGTTGGCTGGAAGAATCTATTGTTTCCTCTGTGCCTGGCCTTTTGATGATTCCTTCACACACATGATCTCATTCCATTCCCTCTTGCGCTCTGATATACTGATTTCCATCCCCATTTTACAGGGGAAAGCCAAGTTCTTGGGTATTAAAGAGCAATCTAGGATCACCCAACCAGGTAGAAGATGTACCGTGCCTCAGTCAGTCAGTCGCTTCAGTCACTCAGTCATGACTCTTTGCGACCCCATGGACTGCAGCACGCCAGGCCTCCCTGTCCATCACCAACTCCCGGAGTTTACTCAAACTCATCTCCATTGAGTCAGTCCAACCATCTCATCTTCTATCGTCCCCTTCTCCTCCTGCCCTCAATCTTTCCCAGCATCAGGGTGTTTTCCAATGAATCAGTTCCTCGCTTCAGGTGGCCAAAGTATTGGAGTTCCAGCTTCAACATCAGTCCTTCCAATGAACATTCAGGACTAATTTCCTTTAGAATGGACTGGTTGGATCTCCTTGCAGTCCAAGGGACTCTCAAGAGTCTTCTCCAACACCACAGTTCAAAAGCATCAATTCTTCAGTGCTCAGCTTTCTTTATAGTCCAACTCTCACATCCATACATGACTACTGGAAAAACCATAGCCTTGACTAGATGGACCTTTGTTGGCAAAGTAATGTCTTTGCTTTCTAATATGCTGTTTAAGTTGGTCGTAACTTTCCTTCCAAGGAGTAAGCATCTTTTAATTTCATGGCTGCAATCACCATCTGCACTGATTTTGGAGCCCAGAAAAATAAAGTCAGCCACTGTTTCCACTGTTTCCCCATCTATTTGCCACAAACTGATGGGACCAGATGCCATGATCTTAGTTTTCTGAATGTTGAGCTTTAAGCCAACTTTTTCACTCTCCTCTTTGATGTTCATCAAGAGGCTCTTTAGTTATTTTCTTTCTGCCATAAGGGTGGTGTCATCTGCATATCTGAGGTTATTGATATTTCTTCCAGCAATCTTGATTCCAGCTTGTGCTTCATCCAGCCCAGCGTTTCTCATGATGTACTCGGCACATAAGTTAAATAAGGGTGACAATATACAGCCTTGATGTATTCCTTTCCCTATTTGGAACAAGTCTGTTGTTCCTTGTCCAGTTCTAACTGTTGCTTCCTGACCTGTACCGTGCCTAAGTGATGCCAAAGCTAGTGTCTCTTAAGGGCATGATCAGGAACCCAGCATCCCACCAGAGAGCCTTTGAAATGAGAGTGTACATCCTGCCGGAGAAGAGAAGCCTTCATCCCGTGTTGCTCTCTTTCAGAATTCTCCCAGTGCTGATGGGATCTGGGTTGTTGCTAAGGTGAAAATGGCCAGGGATTGTAGAAAAACAGAGGTAGGAAATAAAAAATAGGTACTCCCTGTAGCCTGGTAATTCCCCCTTCAAGCACCTACCCTAGAGAAGCACCAACTCATGTGCTCAAGGAAACAGGTACAAGGATGCTCTCCAGGACATCACTGACAAGAGCAAAGAGAACCCCCCAAATGTCTCTCTGTCTTTTTGAACAGGTTGGTAATGGGCCCTGCGTGAGCAAAGCTCCCGATATTCTGTGCATCAGTACCCAGGAAACCGCTGGTGGACCAGGTAAACAGGGCTCCTGCTCCCAGCCCCAGGAGCCCAGCTGACCCTGTGTGCCTGAGGCCAGGAGGCTGATAAGAACACAGTTTCTATGCATGCCTTTGACAGGGTGGGCAGTCCTGGGGAAAGGTATTGTGCTGGTTTGGGAAAGTGAGGCATTGAGCCCTGTCTCCCTCATCTCCAGCAACTCTGGGTGAGGATTTTTTTTTTTTTTTTTTTTTTTGGTACTATAATCCATTATTGAGAGACTAGAGTTCATGAGGGAAAGTAGTCAGATTACAGGGAGAGGAGGGAAGGGAATAAAGGCTGGTGAAGCTTGAAGCTTTACTGGCCTTTATTATTTTTGTGTGTCCCAAGAGCCCGCTGCATTCCTAGGTGGGAATTGTGTTCTGAGGTGAGAAGGAGTCATCCTTCATTATTTGATTTCTCTCACCTCTCCCCATCCAAAACATCTAATCATTTAGCTACGGGTTTTCACAAGCTGGCTCCTTCAGGTCCCAATTTACATGTCACATCCTTGGAGAAGCCTTCCCCAAGCTCCCTAAAGGCATATATCCTCTCCACATCTCTCTAGCACTACCCTGCTTTATTTTCATCACAGCCCTTATCATGACTAAGGATTCTCTTGTTCGTTGAGGCACATGTCTGTGTGTTAATTGTCTGACTTTCCCTCTGTCTACAAACTCCATGAAATCCCAGATCTGCTGTTCACAGCTGCGTCCTCAGCAGGGCTTGCACCAGTCAGGACACAGGAGGGCTCAGTAAACACCTGATCAGCTTGACTCATTGATTCATTAATTGGAAGTCTAAATGGAAAGACAAGAGTAATCGGTTGAGCTATAAAGCAGAGGCACGCAACTCATAAGACTTTGGGAGCCAAACCCTGCAATATGATGGAATGACAATGTAAAACACGGGGGTGCAGTGAATAACGGGACAGACTGGAGTGTGCATGACTAGGGGATTCAAGTCTAAATTCAAATGGTAGGCTTGGCCAAGCAACATTAATGTCTGAACCAGATTCAGCCCAGGGGCCACCAGTTTGCAATCCTTGTTATAAGGGTCTGACCTTGACAATTTATTGAGGGCATGTCTTTCCTTCTTAGATAAAATTTTCTGTTATAGAAGCTTTAATAAAAATCTGAGTTTCAGTTTAAAGATTTGGAAAAGTGAAAGAGACCTTGGAGAAGACCCACTTGTGAATTAGAGAGTCATTCTTTCTGGAGGGCACATGTCTTGCCAGTCACAGAGAGAGCTGGTGAAGCCATTGGACTCTTGACTGCCTGCATGAACACATAGATTTACAAAAGCATTTATTGCAACACTTTTTATAAACACACAAAAGAACCTTGAAAGTCCAAAAATACGGTATTACTTAAATAAATTGTGGTCAAAGAACTAGATGCAAGAGTACTAATCATAAAATTAAAAAAATCATGCTTTAGGAGAGTTTTTATATCAAGCATGTATGTGCATAATGCTAGAATGTATATGAAATACAATCCCAATTTCATAAAGATCACCTGTACTCCAGCTGAGCCCCAACTCCTGGTATTTAGACGTGTCTCTCTACGTTAGATGAGTTCATTAAACACGTGTCTAATGGCATGAGCTTTTCTCAGTGGACAAAAGGAAACATCAAAGAGGAGATTCGGGAAAGAAATGAGGCAGGGGCGTGAGGAGGGCAGCAAAGGCCCTGCAGGCCGCTGGCCAGCCCCCGGGGCCCTTGTGAGAAGCAGGAACTCAGAAGAAGCAGTGCTTGAGGACTCTGTCTGACCTGAGGCAGCTCAGGGCCCATTCCAGTGGAGAGAACCTCTCCTTTTTGCCCAGTACCCTGGCCCAGCTCTGGAGAAGGACCTGGGCACTCAGGATCCCTTGGTTTTCTCAAGAGACAGGCTTATGGCCCAGATATCACCACTGTCTTGGCGGACACTGAATGGAGAGCAGCAGCCAAGGTGGGCACTAACCTAGAGATGTTTCTCAGCAGGGCACAGAGTGGCGGGCACAGGATAGCAGAACACGAGGGTTCGGTCTTGAGCTCACCTGAGATCCCCACCCTTGGCTCCCTGGGAAAGCTCAGGGAGATTGGCAGATAGAGGCCCTGAAGGTTAATTTAGTAAATGTGACCTCATTGGACACAAGGCCTAGAGGGGAACCTTGGAGGGTGGATTTGCATTGATATTACCCACTATAAAGACATAAAAATAGAAACAGCCTCTTTGGACGGTGTAATGGTAGAAGAGTTTCAATTTCTGCTGCGTAGTTTTTACCTTTTGTCATTTTTGTTTCTAAAAGGAACAGATGTTACTTTCATGATAAGAAAATCCAAATTATAGCATTTTAAACATGCATAATTGAGGAGCTCAGACCTCTTACTTTTGGCCGCGCTGGGTCTTCTTCGCTGGAGCTCGGGGTTTTCACTGCTGCTCGGGCTTTGCTCTAAGCTGCAGAGGGTGGGGGATGCTCTCCAGCTGCGGAGAACAGCCTCCCATGTGGCAGCGTCTCTTGCTGCAGATCACAGGCTTCAGGTGTTGCGGCCCGCGGGCTCAGTACGTGGGACTCCCAAGCTCCAGAGCACAAGCCCACTCATTGCGGTGCCCCGCCTTAGTGGCTTTGCCGCCTCTGGGATCTTCCTGGACCAGGAATGGAACCCATATCTCCTACATTGGCAGGTGAACTCTTCATCACTGAGCCGCCAGACTCTTTGAGGGGTGATCCAGGAAACTGACTTCCAAAAGTGTGACCGGTAAGTCTGGAAGGTGTTCAGATCCAGGGAAGGTGACCAGGGGATGTCCTAGAGCTGAAGAATCAGAAACACTGTGATTGAGTTGGGTGTTCCCAATCCTGACTGATGATCACACATCACTTTATTGTTGTTATTATTATTGTTTAATCCTCACAAGAGAAGTGCAGGGTATTATTAGCCATACTTAACAAAAGTAAGGCAACAGTCTGAGAGACCCTGGAGGAGCAGGTGGGTGCACAGGTGTTTTATGATTGGGGTAGCACACCTTGTCAGCAACAGGATGACGACTCAAACCTCGTTTTCCTAGGATTTCCCCCTTGATTTTTCTAAGACAATGTTGGTCTCCAAACTTTGGCTTCTAGAGTTGAGCCTCTTCACCTGGCTTTGGGAAAGCCTGTAAGCCTTTTGGAATTCGATACAGTTTGGCATGCATGCGCTTTTGCTAAAAGGATGATCCCCACTTCTACCACCCCTCTGAAACAGAAGAACTGCTACTTCATGTGGTGTGGCAACCATCTGTATGAGACACATCCTGAAGATAGAAAACGCTTCTTGAATGGCACTACTCTGAGGATCCAGTGGCGAACAAATCAGCAACACGTGGATTGAATTTCCTTTAAATTATGCGTGAACCAAATGATTCAGTTTGCCAAACTGGCTTGGGGTTTTCTCAAACCCAAACTGTTGGTATACTGGGCCCGTTTGGGAGATGATAGGCTGGGTGGGCATGCTCGCGGTATGGGTTTGGAACAATATGTTTTGATTTGGGGGCACGTTCATTGGGGCTGGATCCTGTGGGGTCTGCGGTGTGGCGGGTGTGCTGCTGGTAGTGACGGTGTAGATGAGGGTGAAGGAGCACTCCACATTGCCCTCTGCCATGGTTTATTCCAGCTTGTTTGTTACTGAGAAGGATTTGACTGCTGAAACTATGAGAGCCCAATGGAGCCCAGGAGCTGGTGGAACACAGCCTCTCTGCCACCTAAGCCTGATGAAACCACATCTTCCAGGGGTGGCAGCAGTAACTGGATGTGGGAATGGAGATCATTAATAGATCTTTTGCTGAAACTCAGGAGGGGATAAAGAGACAATGGTTTTAATAGTTTGGAGGGTTCTAAAAGGGTGATGGCGGTTGCTAATATTCCCCAAACACAATCAGATTAAGATTCACTGATCTTAACTGATACCTGTCCTATGCCTAGAGCTCCCCTCAGATGGTAGACCAGGAGAGGTGCCACCCAGATCCCACTTCAAGGCAGGACTTGCTGCTCAACTGTGGGGATCGTGGTCCAAAGATCCCTGGCTATCAGCTTGTTCCGGATCTGACTAGAGGTCACGCCCTTCCGCTTTGTGTATATGGTGACTGAGGAGGGCAGGGGAGTGAAGACCTAGGTGTGCTGACTCAGGGCACTGGGCCATCCTAATCCCGGCCCGCTCTCTGCTGACCAAGGTTCTGCCAGACCTGAATCAAGTGAGTCTTCTCTGCCCTGGGCTGCTGCGTCCTCTTCCGTTCGGAGGCATTGATCTTTAGAGCACAAGCACCTTTACTCTAAGACTCCTCTGTCTCAGCCTGTTTCAGAAGAATCAGCTCCATACCATCCTTTGTGAAGTCTGCAACCTTTGCCATTTTAAGAGGGTAAGAATTACCATCCCCATTAAACAGATGAGGAAACCGATGCTCAGAGGAGCAAGACTCCTTAAGTCAATGTATGGCAAAAACCACCACAATATTGTAAAGTAATTAGCCTCCAATTAAAAGAAACTAATTTTTTTAAAAAGAGGATAAGCATTTTGAAGGTGGGGCATTGTGAAATTGGGATTTGAATTCAGCTCCTCCCACCCCGTTTTCTGTATATTCCAACGTTCCCAGCAGCTGTCCACATTTCTCAGTGATCTTGCTTCTACATTTTCCAATGGCCTTGGCGTGCACTGATAAATTCTTGTATGATTAGGTGTGTTGATGAAGAGTGGACAGCAAATTGTATCAGAAGAGAACATTCAACATTAGTAATTAGGGGGAAATTCTGTGATTTACTGGGCACCTACTAAGTGCCATGGAATCTACATATATAATATTCCCCCTAAATAGTCTAAATGGTAGCAGTTGCTGACACATAGAGATATTGACTAGGAGCAAGACACAGACTCATCAACATCTCATAATAACCAATGAGGATGCTGCTGCTAATGTTCCCACTGAGGGAACTGACAGAGAGCTAGGAGTCACTTCCCTGAGGTCGAGGAAGGACTGTCAACTCCAAATCCTGCTTGCTTCCCCACTTCGCTACCAAGCCTACAAG
This sequence comes from Cervus canadensis, assembly GCF_019320065.1. Lineage (NCBI taxonomy): Eukaryota > Metazoa > Chordata > Mammalia > Artiodactyla > Cervidae > Cervus > Cervus canadensis. Next base: position 5,749,741 of record NC_057401.1, read on the forward strand.
TATCTTTGCTACCAAGCCTACCAAGCCTACATATCCCCATTCTATAAGGAGAAGCCCAAGGCCTAGAGTGGTGAATACACCTATTCAAAATCATAGCTGATGGAGGTGGACCCAGGTCCCAGCCCACATCTGCTCACCATCAAAACCTATGACCTCTTCCTTACCCAATGTTGTCTTTCTGGGGAGAAGCAAGAGACATAAAAACTCATCTGTTGTCTCAAGGGAATTGGGATCAGATTTTACCTTTAGGTGAAACCCAAAGCTGGTCAGTGCCAGAGGGAAGGCATGGCTGTGTAGAGAAAGGAAGGGATACTGCAGAGAGGCAGAAGGTTCATGGCCAGGCATCGGCAGGGAGAATCTGGAGCAGATTCAATTTCATATACATGTGTTGGATGCTGACCATGGTATGTTGATGACTTCCACACTCATAACTCTCTCCAAGTTGTTTTCCTGGTGTCAGGAGTAGGTCCACATATCCACCGTCCTTTCTTCCAGATGCTCCATCCCCATCCATGCAGCAGTTATTTATGGCGTGCCTGGCAGCACAGGTAAGGTCTTGTGCTCTGGATCCAGTGGTGAACCAAACATGCTTCTGGATTGGTAAAGAGTTCAGGGAGGGAGTCAGACACAGGAACAGGCAGTTACAGCCACCCTACCCTTTCCAGGGCCCAGAAAGTGGGAAGTCTGTATCCCAGGATGGTCCTCTCTCTCCAGGTCATGAAGACACAGTCCAGAGTGCCAGAGCAGAAACACAAAACAGATATCACCTTAGTTGCACTTGGCTTTGTAGTTTCTTGCTTTAAAGGATTTATTATTTTTATTCATTTATTGCTGGCTGTGTGGGGTCTTCATTGCTGCAGGTTTTTCTCTAGTTGCGGTGAGCTGAGGCTCCTCTCTAGTTGCAGTACACACGCTTTTCATCGCGGTGGCTTCTCTTGTTGCAGAGCACAGGCTCGAGGGCACGTGGGCTCAGTAGTTGTGGCTCTCAGGCCCTAGAGCACAGGCTCAATAGTTGCGGCATGTGGGCTTAGTCACTCCACGGCATGTGGGATCTTTCTGGACCACGGGATGATCTGGTGTCTCTGGCACTGGCAGGCAGATTCTTTCCCACTGAGCCACCAGGGAAGCCCTTGGCTTTATAATTTCTTGTTGACCACTGTGCCATAGTGATTTGATAATTTCAACCGCAAGTGCTGGGTCCCCACTAGCGCCCCGTCTTACACCTGCCATAGACCCCGAACACCAGCTCCATGACCCACGGTATCGTCCTGCTACTGCCAACAGCCTCACCTCTCATCTAGATGTCCATACCCGAGGTCATTCTGTCCCCAAACCCACTCCTCCTGGCTCCACTGGTGGCATTGCCACCTCCCCACACATCCTGGACTCCTCTCATCATTTTCAAGGAATGTCAACTATACTTTTTCAAATTCGTTATCTCTTTATCCATCTCTGATCTCAGCAATCAAGCCCCTGACCCGTCCTAGACCATGCTCCTCTCTGGTCTCCATGATGTGATTCTTTCCTCCCACATTCCTTCTTGGAATCAATCACTTTAAAACACAAGTCTTACTGGGTCATTTCCATACTCACAGTGCTCTTTTGTCTCATCTTCAGCTTGATATCACAGCTTTCCCTGTTCGGGGTCCTGTTTTTTCCACTCCTTCTCCATCCTCCCTACCAAATGCACCAAGAGCTCATGTCACTGTGTCTTGAACATGCTGTTCCTTCCAAACTTACCCCAACTCTCACGCCTGCTGAGACACCTCCCTTGCCCTCCTCACATACACCCAAACCATCTCTTGTGTCCCCAGCCCCAAATGCCTCCCTCCAGTGTCACACTTGTCCAACTGTTACAGGGGATGGTGAACATGCTGATCCCCCCATCTAAAAAGGGTGGACCCCTGGGAGTGGGGACATGTCTTCGGCAACATTGTATTCTGTGTCTGGCACATAGCTGGTACAAATAAGCCACTGTGAGTGAATGAATGAATGAGTATAGAGTCTGATACTCCGCTTGGCTCTACCGTGAGGAAAGGCTCCTAAATATTTTGTTCCTGCTGCTGCACTCACCCCACCACGAGATCTTATCTGGACATCTGCTTCTGTCACTGTGTCAGTCTTTCAGCAGGACATGAACCTTGGGGACCCCCTGGTAAATCATTTGCAGCAGCCACAAGTGCTTTAGAGAACCAGTCATTTGGTCATCGCCTGCACAGGCTGGTGACCCGCAGAGAGTTTGTCTGCAGACACCTTTGTGGGCAGCCATTCGATTTCCTGAGCACGGGGAGGCCTTTATTTCAGATTCCAAACTTTATTGCAACTTCTGAGTGACTGCCTTGACCCCCCTGGTAACCTCACAGCCCTAACAGTGATTCATCTCTTTAGGAAACTGTGCCTCCCCTGGGTTTGCCCAGTGATATGGGGCCAGATATGCCGGCTGGGAGAGGGATTGGAGAAAGGGGGAAGGCTCTTCGACGTTTGCAATCTCCTGAGTAGTCTGTGAGAACCAGATTTCTTTTGCTGGATTCAGCAGCAAAAATGGCAAGGAGCTGGACCCTGGACACAGCCCAGCAGGCAATCAAAGGGAATAGCCAAGTTCACTGCGGCTCCACTACGGCTCCCTTCCAGGAAGCTGTCCACGGAGTCATCCAGTGGTTCCAAGCCGTTTTGATTTGAATATCTCTGCCGATTGAACTCCAAACATCACTTCCTTAGCCCTCCTCGATTAATGAGAGACAGACAGGGTGGTATCCTTGAAAGATGATGAATTCTGAAATCGAGCACATGATAATTTTTAAACTTTTTTTGGAAGAATAACACACAGACATTGAAGTTCACAGATCATAGGTGTGTAGTTCATTGAGTTGTCTCAAAGGCACAGCTGACCTTGAGTTCCCACTCTTGCTGCCCAAACTTCCCCAAGTCACATACCCACTCCAAGCTTCAGTTTCATTAATTCTCAAATGGAGTCTTCAGAGAATCAGGCTTCCATTACAAACTAGTCTAAAATCCTATGTCCTTGCCTCTTCCCTCACCCTGTGGTCATGCTGTCCCCTCTCCCTGAGATTTATTGTTCTTCACAGAACACGTCGGCATCTGACATGTTGTCTGTTTAGATTTGCTAACCTTTTCTCTCCCAGTGAGAATGTCAGCTTCCCAAGCAAAGAGAATTTGCTTTATTCACTACTTTATCACATCAATGGTGTCCAAGCTTTGGGAGTTATAAATGAATACTTGCGAGGTGAATTTAGACAAAGGTTTTTGAGGACTACTAAAGTAATGCTTTAACATTTGGGAGATGCCATTAGGATGGCTATTCTAAAACCAAAAGACAAAAATAACAATTGTTCATGAGCTTTCAGAGAAATTGGGACCCTTGTGCCTTGCTGGTGGGAATGTAAATGGTGCAGCCACTGTGGAAAACAGGATAGTGGCTCCTCAGAAAATTAAACATAGACTTTCTGTATGATCTAGCAATTCCACTTTTGGATATACTCCCAAAAGGATTCAAAGCATGCTTTCAAAAATATATTTGTACACCCACGTTCATAATAGCATCACACACAAAAGTCAAAAGTAGAAGCAACCCAAATGACCACTGATGGGTAAATGAATAAATAAAATGTGGTTGATACATTCAATGGAATATTACTCAGTTGTTAAAAAGGGGAAAGACTTTCTGCCACATGCTACACTATGGATAAGCCTTGAAGACATCATGCTAAGAGAAATAAGCTAGTATTAAAAAGACAAATACTATATGATTCCACTTATATGAGGTACCTAGAGTAGTGAAATTCATAGCAACAGACATCGAAATGGTGGTTACTAGGGGCTGGGGGGAGAGGGGATGGGGAGTTTCTGTTGAATGAGGACTGAGTTTCCATTTCAGAAGATGAAAAATTCTGGAGACAGATAGTGGTAATGGCAGCACAACAATGTCAATGTGTTTAATGCCACTGAACATTACCAAGGTTAATTGGTATTACCAATTAACCAACCAACATTACCAACCCATTACCAAGGGTTAAAATGGTAAATTTTCTGTATATTTTGCCACAATAAAAAATTTCTAAATGTGAGAAATGGTGTGGGATAATAATCCTATAAACACCAGTAGTGAGTTTGCTCCCCTTAAAGATCCAACCAACTCCATAACCCTTCCCTAAACCTTTCTGTTCAGATTACACAATCTTCAGCTTCATCTTCTTTTGCATTCATAAAGGATGCGTTTCAAAAAAGGATGTCATATGTCAGGCCCAGGGTTGGTGAATTCAACCCTAAATCCACCCCCTCATTTCATCCTTGCCACAGTCCTGGTTTTACAGAAGAATAATCTGAGGCTCAGAGAGAGGTGAGGTAACCTGCTCAGGACCACATTTCATTCATTCGTGCAACAATGATTTACTGGAATCTGCCATGAACCTGGCACCCTGCTAGGTGCTGAGGCTCGGATGATGAATGAGACCAGTCCCTTGGCCTTAAAGGACATCTTGTTTGGTAGAGAAAGCAGGTGATTAAATCAATCACCATAGGAGCACTGGTGCTAATGGTAAAGAACCTGTCTGCCAATGCAGGAGACGTAAGGGACGTGAGTTCATCCCTGAGTCTGGAACATCCCCTGGAGAAGGGAATGGCAACCCACTCCAGTATTCCTTCCTGGAGAATCCCAAGGACAGAGGAACCTGGTGGGCTACGGTCCATGGGGTCGCAAAGAGTCGGACACTGCTTAGCAACTAAATGATGGACCGAGTTCTATACCCTACCTCCAATTCATACATCGAAGCCCTGACTCCCAATGTGATGGTGTTAGTAGTTGAGGATTGTTGGGGGTAATTAAATCATGAAGGTGGGGTCCTAATGATGGGATTAGTGTGCTTAGAGGAAGAGATCAAAGATTGTGTTCTCTTTACATCAAGAGATGACATAGCAAGAGGATGGCTATCTGTGAGCCACAAAGAGAGCTCCCACTAGGGACGAGATCAGCCAGCACCTTGGTCTTAGATTTCCAACCTGCAGAACTGTGAGAAACAAATTCTGTTGTTTAAGCCATTCAGTCTATGATGTTTTGTTATAGCAGCTGGAGCTAAGACAGGAGCCACGATGGAACTCACATTCCTCTCCAACATTACTAATGTATTTTTCACCATATTATGCCACTTTCTGGACCTCTCTGGTAGCTCAGACTGTAAAGAATCTGTCTGCAATGCAGGAGACCCAGGTTCAATCCCTGGGTCAGGAAGATCCCCTAGACAAGGGAATGGCAACCCACTCCAGTATTTTTGCCTGAAAAATCCCGTGGACAGAGGAACCTGGAGGGCTACAGTCCATCAGGTCACAAAGAGTCGGCCACGACTGAGCAACTAACACTTTCACTTTCACACACGCCACTTTCTAGACTTGGGGGAGTTAGGTTTATTTCCCTACCTCTTCGTATTGGCAATGCTCAGTAGTGTCAAGCACTTACCAGATGCTTCAGGAGCCCCACAGACCAGTCTCAGGACATTCTAGGACGACTTGGTGGAGCAGAGCGCAGCCCGGGCTCCATCGGTATGTAGGATGTTCGACACTGTGTGCACAATAAGAGGCAGGAGAGAAGGGCTATCATCATCTCTCTGTGGGAAAGGTTCCCTGTTGCTAAGTTCGCCCATAACTTGGTGGCAGTTGCCACTGAATTATCAAGTCTTAGTCATAGTTAGGGAACCAGGGATATGAGAGTCAGGAAGGGAGTGTCAGAAGCTGTTGCAACTTGATTTAGGAGCTTAGACACTGATAGTCTGATTTGCATTTTACAAAATTCTAACAGATCCTCACATGCCCACCCCACTCCCTGCTCGGGTTTATCACATTCATTTCCCCTGGAGCACTCCATAAAGAATTTAGGTCCAGAAGGCTCCATTTAGAATCTAGTTGTTATCAACAGTAAGATCTTCATTGCAGGAGGATATGAATTGCTCTCTGTTTAAAGCTCAGAGCTGTGAGAGAAGGCTTCAGTATTGAATTTTCTAATAGTCACACCATGGTTATATGCACCCATGCAGCTACACATCAGCCCAGTCACTAGATCAAAGTCACTTGGGACTGAAGAGTCCTTATAGAGGTCACCACCTTGACGCAGGTCAGGAAACTGAGGCCCAGGGAGGAGATGGGTAAGCCCAAGATACTAGTGAACTAACTGTTGAGTGGGCAACTGCTCACTAACCCTTATTATGTTCAAGGGCACCTGAGGTACAAATGGCAGATAAAACACTGCTTTCCTATAGACTATGACTTCTGTATGCTCCTATTTCTTGCGAAACAAAACTTGATTTGGAATTAGGTTTGTATCTCTTTACATCTTAAAGTAAGGAATGCATTCATTAACCACTTATTCTGTATCAGAGACCATCCTGGGCATTTTGCAATCATTACCTTATTCAAGGCTTACCAAACCAAGAGATAAATATCATCATCCCATTCTACAGATGAGGAAATTGAGGCTCCAAGAGGCACATTATGTTGCCCAAGGTGGCATAGATGGTAAAGTACAAAACTGGGATTAGGCCCTTCACTTGCCTGTCGTCAAAGCCTTTGTTCTTATCCTCATCCTTTTTCTCTGGCCAGCTGATCTTTACATCCTTGGGTAAAAGCCTCTACAGTGGTTATTACTTGGCCTTCAGTTGGTGGGAGCCCAGAAACTTCACCAAATGGGTCCGAAGAGTTCCCATGTTCCATGAAAATTCTTCAGGAGAAGGAGTGGAGCCTCTTTTCTTCCACTTTTCTTCCTCATAGTCCCCTTAAAGAGTCAGGGAAGTATTGAACTGGTATCTAGACAGAGACAGTTGGCTATGTAACTCAGCCTGGTACACACCATTTACAACTATGTGCCGGGTGCTATGGTAAGGATGTTACAAGCACCAACTCTTAAATCTTCACACCATCACTATGAGATTGCCTCTATTATTCTCCCTGTATTAGAACTGAGAAATGGAGGCACAAAGAGGTGAATTACTTTTCCAAGGTGGCAGGCCAGCTGAGACCAGATTGGAGGAGCTTGGTTTCACCGGAGTCTGGAATCCAGGCCCTTTAACATTATTTTATATGCTCAAGAATTGACTGTGGACTGAAGAATTGAAATTACTTTTTAAAATCAATCTTTGAAAAAATAAAAAGAAAACCTATCTCTGTGCCCATTCTCCCACTTGAGCGGACTGTGAGCTGGTCGGGGATAACCAGCATCAGGCCAGGTGCCCGGTAGGTGTATTGAATGAGCAAGGCAGCCACTCCGTGGGCTCCAAGGGAAGAGGCGGCTGGCCCCTGAGGCAGACAGCCAGCCTTTGAGGATGCTAGCGATCCAGGGAGAATGACGCCTGTGCTTAATTCCAGAGGCTGTCCAGTTTTCCTCTCCTTCTCTGGTTCTTTGATTCATAATGGTTTGCCTCATTCCTCTGCTCCTTCCCTTGGGGTTAGGTCACCCAGGTGAACAAAGCCTCTTTTCAAGGATCCTGCAGAAACCAGATTATGTTATGGGTCCTGTAAATTAGAGGCCTGGAGAGGAGACCTCTTATTTGGGGATAATCACCATTTGTTCTCTGTTGGACGACTTGTTTCAAGATAATTAGAGCTTCACTTTCAAGACTTAAAACAGCCTCTTCTGTTTTCTCTTGTCCCCGCCAGCACCAGAGCTGACTCTCACGGGTGCCGCAGTGAGGCACGTGATGTGGGGTAATGCACGCTAGGCCATTCCCTTACCAGGAGCTGTCAAAACAACTGCCATGGACACAGCCTTTAAAACCAGGCACGAGTGGTCCGGGTAAGATGCATGGTTAAACCTTCAGTCATTCAGATCTCTAACCAACACATGTCCAGTATGCACAGAGCTAGGTGTTGGGGATACAGCCATAGAAAATGAAGATAAGCACTTGCCTCATGGAACTTTTATTGTAGATAGAGGAGAGAGAGGACCTAAGAGGCTTGACTCATGTAGAAGTGAACATTTTAACAATGAAATATGTTCAGTAAATGAGACCCTAGGAATTCATCATTATTATTCCTGGGTACAACAGTAGGAGAAATAATAATAAAATCACTGTAGTAATAATATTAAGAGTCTGGTTTTGCTTCAGTAAGCATTAGATGACTTTGCCAAATCTATTCATTATTAGACTAGAATTGGTTGTATAGAATCTTGCTAAAAGTAAGTGACTAATATTTAGGACCTGGCACTATTTTTGTTGGGGCTTCCCCAGGCTCAGCGGTAAAGAATCTGTCTGCAGTGCAGGAGCTGCAGGAGAGGCGGTTTCAATCCCTGGGTTGGGAAAAATCCCCTGGAGGAGGACATGGCAGCCCACTCCAGTATTCTTGCCTGGAGAATCCCATGGACAGAGGAGCCTCGCAGGCTTTAGTCCATAGAGTCGCAAAGAGTTGGACATGACTGAAGTGACTTAGCACACGCACTATTTTTGCTGAACAGATTTGTTCTTCACTGTTGTGTTGTACAGTCATGGGAAACCAGAGCACCTGGAAAATGAGGTTTTCCATTAACTGAATTCTCTTGCTGTTTTGTGTAAAAATCACTATTAATAATAAAATGGTGATCCTTTTTTTATGGCATTTATATCACTATTCCAAATATAAATGACTATGTAATTCGAGTCAATGAGCATTTACTTCTAGGAGACTGGAGCTGGAGTGAGAAGCAGGTGAAGGAATTGATCTCCAGATAAGGAGATACATAACACTGAATTGATGTGTACTCGCCCTAGAAGACTTGAGGAGTGAGGTTTCCCCCAAAATAACAATCTCGATCTTTTTCTGGGCTTCTCTTTAATATAATGCTTAACTATGTGTCCTTCAGTAATGACTTTTAACACAGTCAAATTTAAATAAATGAATATGCACTTGCTCAACCAGGAAGAAACTTTAAAAGTTTAGTTGGAAATTGACACACTCATAATCATAATGCAGATTTTAATATACCTATTGGAAATGGAAAGACCAAACAAGAAAAAAAAAAGAATATGTGGAAAATTTGACCAGTAAATACATGCACAAACTTGAGCTGATGAGCATATATAGAACCTTGCATCCAAAACACAGAATATGTATGCATTTCATACTCACACAGAATGTTTGCAAGCATTTAGATATCAAGCCCAAAGGAAGCCTCAACAAATACTAAAAAATGAATATTATAGAGATAACCCTCTAACCACAATGTTGTAAAATTCAAAACCACACAATACACATTTACAAACTAAAAAAGAGCCCCTGTAAATTATTTGTCAAAGAGGACATTATGATGAACATTACTATATACTTTCAGACCATGGTGGAAGTGAAACTGTTAGTCGCTCTGTCCTGTCCAACTCTTTGCAACCCCATGGACTGTAGCCCTCTAGGCTCCTCTGTCCATGGAATTCTCCAGACAAGAATGCCAGAGTGGGTAGCCATTCCCTTCTCCAGGGGATCTTCCTGACTCGGGGATCAAACCTGGTTCTCCTGTATTGCTGGCAGATTCTTTACCATCTGAGCCGGGAGGGAAGTCTCTTGTTAAAAAATACTCTCATAGTAGAAGGTATATAATTTAGCTATTGTGCTAAGTCACTTCATTCATGTCTAACTCTGTGCGACTCTATGGACTGCAGCCTTCCAGACTCCTCTGTCCATGTGGATTCTCCGGGCAAGAATACTGGAGTGGGTTGCTGTGCCCTCCTCCAGGGGATCTTCCAGACCCAGGGATCAAACCTGTGTCTCTTACCGCTCCTGCACTGGCAGGCAGGTTCTTTACCACTAGCGCCCCCTGGGAAGTCCCAGTTAGCTATGACTGTATAACAAATTACCTCAAATTTTAGCTGATTAAAACAACAAACATTTTTTATTTTACAGTGTCTGAGAGTCAGGAATCCAAGAGTACCTTAGCCAAGTGGCCTTAGTTCAGGGTTTCTCATGAGGTTACAACAAAGCTGTTGGCTGGGGCTGCAGGCTCTGAACTTAGGAGCTTCCAGTTCACTGACATGATTTATTGCAGGCGATCATGGTCTTCACTGGGTGCTCCTCGCTGGCTGTTGGATTTCTTGCCACATGAACCTCTCCACAGACACACCTACAACATGGCCTCTAGCTTCCCTTGGAGTAAGTAGTCAGCCAGTCCCCACGATGGAAGCCATTGTCTTTTATGACCTAATCTTTCTCACCATCTGCTCCTGGTCATGAAGACTAACTCTGCTCTGGGGCAGGGGACTGCACGAGGGTGTGAACCAGGAGAGCTGGACCATCGGGGGCCACCTTGGAGGCTGCTTACCAGAGAGAGAGTCCCGCAAAATGGGATTTTTCTTGGCTGCTAATCCTCACACAGAGAAGAGTAGGTGAGAAAAGTCAGTTCCAACTGAAAAAAATCATTAGATTCTCCTTTGGGTTTCAGATGATATTGAAATTCAAGGAAAGGTAGTGGTCTCAGGGTTGGATTTCTTGGCATTTGAATCGGGATTTAGGTGAACTCTCTTATGTTTTGCTTTCATTGTGAACCTTTCAAAATATCTATTTTTCCCCAAATAATTTTTGCCCACCAAATCCCTTAACACATTTTGCCAACCCACTTTTCCCATCATTTTCAAGTTGATGTCTCCTCAAAAGGAAATTTGATTTAAATGTTTTCGATTCCTTTACATAAAAGTATTGAAACTCAAGTTAGCAAGAATGATTGGAGGGCCAAGAAATCCTCCAATTTCATGTGAAAGTTGTGAGGTCCATTTTTCTCAAAAATGTGAAATCATGCTTTGCCAAAGAGTCAATAAAATACTAACTTAACTAGGGTTAAATTTAACCACCCGCAAATCAAAACGTATTGCTAACTTCATGCCAAACAATTTTTTGTAGCTGGTTTAGAATACTGAATTGACCATTCCCACCCATTCCTCAATTTAACTGAATTGTAAAATAATTTTCTGTCTGGTGGAAAGTAGGCATGGAAAAAGTAAAGTGCTGAATTAAGATAATTTAATTTCTTTAAATGCCTCTTTATACTTTAATCCACAATACCCAGGTATTAGCATTATCTTACTGAGATGAGATATCACTCTTATTTATGCCCTCGTCATTGTTTTAACATTTCCCTGCCTTCTCATTAGTTTCAGGTAGACTCTCCCATGCCATCCATGACTCTGCATTATATAGTCTCAACCTCTTTCCCTCCTGTCTCAACTGGGCCTATTTAATTCTAGTCCTGCAGGAAAGAGTGCCATTTCATGAACATGCCATGCACTTTCAGACTCAAAGTCTGTTCAGAGGCTGTTCCCTCTGCTCACATTGCCCTTCCCCCGGTCACTGCCTGGAACTATACAATTCCCTCTTCAAAGCACATTTCAAATGTCATCTTTTCTTTTGAGGAGTCTTCTCTGACACACGCTCTCCACCAACAACGCCTTCATTTAACAGAAAATTTTTCAAATCCTTTGGTCTCAAAAGGAGGTAATTCCACTCCTAAGTATTCTACAAAATTTTGCGTATACCCACATGACAACACTTTCCTAACTGCATTGCAACGGTCTAGAGTATTTTTTGCACTGTGATAAGTTGCTACAGTCATGTCCAACCCTTTGCAGCCCTATGGACTGCAGCCCACGGGCTCCTCTGTCCATGGGATTCTCCAGGCAAGAACGCTGCAATGAGTTGCCATGTCCCCCTCCAGGGGATCTTCCTGACCCAGAGATTGAACCTGCATCTCTTAAGTCTCCTGCACTGGCAGGCAGGCTCTTTACCGCCAGCGCCACCTGGAAAGCCCCAAAGTATTAACAAAGGTACTGTTAATACTAATGTTAAGGGAGCGCTTCAACAGAGGTACCTCCAAATCTCAGTGCTTAACACAATAGGAATTCAGTCCTCACTCTTGTAAAATTGAATCAGCAGCCAGGGCTGGGAGGGTGACTTACTCCATGCGGTCAGTCATTCAAGGACCCAACTTATAAAAGTCCTGCCCTCTGCACAATGACTCCCAGGACCATCCTGGGTGTAGAGACCCACTCAGTGACAGTGAAAGAGACGGGGTAGAGAAGCATGAAGGAAATTTCATGGGGTGAGCTTTGAAGTGGCACTGATCTCTCTCTTCCACATTCCACTGGCTGGACCTGGTCACGTGGCTTCACCCCAGCTGCAAGGCAGAATGGGAAACAAAGTCCAGCTGTGCACCCAGGAGGAAAATGAAACAGGTCTAGTGAACAGATAACCAGTCTCTTTCTTAATTATCTGCAATAAATTGTGAAAATTTGAAGAAAGGGGCTGTGCCTTTTCTACTGCTCCATCTTCAGCATGTATCACTGACCATCCTCAGCATATATTTGGACACTTAGTAAATATTTGTCATTATATTATATTAATATTAATTAATTATATTACATTAATATTAATAGATAAAAACCTTTTGTTGCTGAAATTACTTGAAAATCCTGTCAATTCTCCACTCTATCCTTGTGGTTATAGAAAGAGACTGTGTATTTTAAACAAAATTTGCAAATTGAGTCAAGTCTTTAGATGATCCAGGCCAGAAGTTCTTCTGCCGGTAATAACTGGTTAAATGGATTTGCCTACCTGAATAATAAAGATGATAATTCAATTCAGCGCTTTAACATCCAGTCTCTTCTCATTTGTTTGGGCAGAATCTTAGTAGCAAACATGCTTATCCCTAATGAGCAAAGTCACTTTTCAGCATTTGTCTTCAGCAATGTCACAGAATTCACACACTATCCCCTTCCCCCAAGTAACATGGGAACTGAAGCTTCCATGTCTAAACTGTTCCTCTATTCCTTGGATTTTCAGATGGCAGATCTTCTAGAGCTTTGTTTCCTGACCTATGAACCAGGCGGAAGGCAGAAATAGGGTGGAGACAGAGAGACCGGTGCTCACCTGTCTTCACATAGATGGTCTTTCTGTGCCACTTCATCCGTCTTCAAAGAGCCTGGAAGCTGCCGATGGAGGTGAGGAAGGTGCTTGGTTTTGTGTTAATGACCTTGGCTTTTGACAGCAAACACATCTGGCTGTGAACCTTGGCTCTGCCGTTTCCTGGATGTGTGACCTTGTGGCAGTTACTCCTTTCGTGCTTCTAGAATGGTGGTGCAGAGCTTTATCTCGGGGTCTCCTCTGCCGCCTGCTGTTCTGTCATCTGTCTACTCATCTCCTATTCCCCCTAGATCGTGAGCTCCTCCAGGGCAAGGATTTCCCATAAATGCTTATGGAAAAGCAAACAAAATAGGAATGCCCTGGAAATACATACAGCTTCAGAGTTAAAACTTTGGGATGGAAAAAAAAAATCTGTCTAGATGGACGCTGCCACTGCAGCTTAGGTACCGTCTCCACCGCGCGACCCCATGGGGTTCCGCTAGAGCACCGCAGCACCCCACCCCTGCCCTGGAGGCTCTGCCTAGGAGGTGGCTGGTGAAGGAGGGGGCCGCCGGGAGGAGGAAACTGGCAGACCCGACTGAATGCTCCAGTTGGGAAAATGAGATGGCAGAAGCAAGCCGAAGGGTAGAGGGAAGGCTCCGGCATGGCTGGGGACGAAGGACGCCTTGGCTGGAGCGTGAGAACAGCAGCCTCTCTGAGGAGGACGAACGTTGCAGGCAGAAGTGGTAGGGGCCACCCCTCTCCTGGAAAGTGGTTTCTGAGGCGCAAGCAGCTGACACACTGGCAAAGGCTCTTTGGAGGCCAGGCCTCTGCTGGAGATCTGTTGGGAGCTCAGAGGTCAGGGCTGATGCCTGGTCATCTGTTCCACCACGTGGAAACCACTGCTGGCGGGGCTCCTTCGTGCAGGTGCTGCCTGCCTGTGATGTGCATGTTAAATTGGATGTATTTGGGTGGCGAAGTGGAATTGTGAGGCTGCAAGCTAGGAGTGGCCGGAGGTCTCTCAGCCTGATGCACTGAGACAGCCACGCCGTCTAAGCGGGCCAGTGGTTAGGACACCGGGCTTCCACAGAAGGGGGTGCGGGCTGTGGGGGAACTGAGGTCCTGTACATGCTGCACCGATGGGGCCAAAAGACAAAAATAAGAAAGAGCCCACCCCATAAGCTCTTCTTCCAATGTGCCGTTGTCAGCACTACTGCTGAGTGGTGGGGTCTGCGTTTCCTCCCTTTGAACCCCTGTGACCATCTTAACCACCGGAATATGGTGGACATGGCACTGCAGCTCTCAAGGCGAGGTGTTAAAATGCTCTTCTTCCTGCTCTCCTATGATGCTTGCTCTAGAAATTTGGTCACCATCATGCAAAGAAATTAGGCAGCCACACAGACAGGCCAGCATCCACCACAGGACAGGAGAATGAGCGAGTGAGTCTTCAGATGACCCCAGCCCCTAATCTCCGAATCACTCCGGCCTTTGAGCTGCCCCAGCTGACAGCAGGAGGAGCAGAATCGAGCTGACCCCAGTGAGCCTTGCCCAAAGCTCAGACCATGAGCGAAATAAATGACTGTTGCTGTCATTTGTCATTAAGTTTGGATGGTTTGTTACCCAGCGACGGATAAGTGGAAGAGAGGAGTCAAAGGGCAGAAATAGAAGGAAGCTAGGAATGCCAGGAGGTTCAATAGATGGATGGCAGATCTTGAAAAAAGAATCACCAAACCCGGGGAGGTCTGACTGCATCTTTCCGTAGAGCCTAGGCTGTAGGATTCCTGCATTCATTCTTACCTTGGTATCTCTCTTGTGTGTCATTAAAGTCTTGGTTCATTTGCTTTGTAAAAATGCGTTTTCATGTTACCTTGAATAGAATCTCACTTTAATCTTAATGGTCCATGAATTTTATTATTTTTTTTTTCTATTGTGTTTTGTGATGATAGCCAGAGCTGACAAACCAGTTTGTTAACGAAAAACAATTGCATCAAGTGACTTATAGCATTTTCTTAATGGTAACCTGTAACATGTGTTAGGCCCTTACTGGATTACAGGTCATGAATTTAGATATGATGGTGTAGATTTTTTTTTTTTTTTTATTAGTTGGAGGCTAATTACTTCACAACATTTCAGTGGGTTTTGTCATACATTGATATGAATCAGCCATAGATTTACACTTATTCCCCATCCCAATCCCCCCTCCCACCTCCCTCTCCACCCGATTCCTCTGGGTCTTCCCAGTGTACCAGGCCCGAGCACTTGTCTCATGCATCCCACCTGGGCTGGTGATCTGTTTCACCATAGATAGTATACATGCTGTTCTTTTGAAACATCCCACCCTCACCTTCTCCCACAGAGTTCAAAAGTCTGTTCTGTATTTCTGTGTCTCTTTCTCTGTTTTGCATATAGGGTTATCATCACCATCTTTCTAAATTCCATATATATGTGTTAGTATGCTGTAATGTTCTTTATCTTGGGTGCCCACTCTCACCACTACTGTTCAACATAGTATTGGAAGTTTTGGCCACAGCAATCAGAGCAGAAAAAGGAGTAAAAGGAATCCAGATAGGAAAAGAAGAAGTGAAACTCTCACTGTTTGCAGATGACATGATCCTCTACATAGAAAACCCTAAAGACTCTACCAGAAAATTACTAGAGCTAATCAATGAATATAGTAAAGTTGCAGGATATAAAATTAACAAACAGAAATCCCTTGCATTCCTATATACTAACAATGAAAAAACAGAAAGAGAAATTAAGGAAACAATACCATTCACCATTGCAACAAAAAGAATAAAATACTTAGGAGTATATCTACCTAAAGAAACAAAAGACCTATACATAGAAAACTATAAAACACTGATGAAAGAAATCAAAGAGGACACAAACAGATGGAGAAACATACCGTGTTCATGGATTGGAAGAATCAATATTGTCAAAATGGCTATTCTACCCAAAGCAATCTATAGATTCAATGCAATCCCTATCAAGCTACCAATGGTATTTTTCACAGAACTAGAACAAATAATTTCACAATTTGTATGGAAATACAAAAAACCTCGAATAGCCAAAGTAATCCTGAGAAAGAAGAATGGAACTGGAGGAATCAACCTGCCTGACTTCAGACTATACTACAAAGCCACAGTCATCAAGACAGTATGGTACTGGCACAAAGACAGAAATATAGATCAATGGAACAGAATAGAAAGCCCAGAGATAAATCCACGAACCTATGGACACCTTATCTTTGACAAAGGAGGCAAGGATATACAATGGAAAAAAGACAACCTCTTTAACAAGTGGTGCTGGGAAAACTGGTCAACCACTTGTAAAAAGAATGAAACTAGAACACTTTCTAACACCATACACAAAAATAAACTCAAAATGGATTAAAGATCTAAATGTAAGACCAGAAACTATAAAACTCCTAGAGGAGAACATAGGCAAAACACTCTCCGACATAAATCACAGCAAGATCCTCTATGACCCACCTCCCAGAATATTGGAAATAAAAGCAAAAATAAACAAATGGGACCTAATGAAACTTAAAAGCTTTTGCACTACAAAGGAAACTATAAGTAAGGTGAAAAGACAGCCCTCAGATTGGGAGAAAATAATAGCAAATGAAGAAACAGACAAAGGATTAATCTCAAAAATATACAAGCAACTCCTGCAGCTCAATTCCAGAAAAATAAATGACCCAATCAAAAAATGGGCCAAAGAACTAAACAGACATTTCTCCAAAGAAGACATACAGATGGCTAACAAACACATGAAAAGATGCTCAACATCACTCATTATCAGAGAAATGCAAATCAAAACCACAATGAGGTACCATTACACACCAGTCAGGATGGCTGCTATCCAAAAGTCTACAAGCAATAAATGCTGGAGAGGGTGTGGAGAAAAGGGAACCCTCTTACACTGTTGGTGGGAATGCAAACTAGTACAGCCACTATGGAAAACAGTGTGGAGATTCCTTAAAAAACTGGAAATAGAACTGCCATATGACCCAGCAATACCACTTCTGGGCATACACACTGAGGAAACCAGATCTGAAAGAGACACGTGCACCCCAATGTTCATCGCAGCACTGTTTATAATAGCCAGGACATGGAAGCAACCTAGATGCCCATGAGCAGATGAATGGATAAGGAAGCTGTGGTACATATACACCATGGAATATTACTCAGCCGTCAAAAAGAATTCATTTGAACCAGTCCTAATGAGATGGATGAAACTGGAGCCCCTTATACAGAGTGAAGTAGGTCCATGAATTTTAAATCAGTATATAGGTGATATTTTCTTCTTTAATCAGAATAACGAAATCTTTACTTGAAACTCAACAGATAGGTAGATAGATAAATAGACACATAGCGTACACACATGCATGTACATACTCAATTGCTTCAGCTGTGTCTGACTCTGTGAACCCCACGGACTGTAGCCCACCCGGCTTCTCTCTCCATGGGATCCTCCAGGCAAGAAGAATATGTGAGTACATGGCCATTTCCTTCTCCACAGAATCTTTCTGACTCAGGGATCGAATCCACGTCTTCTATGTCTCCTGCATTGGCAGGCGGGTTCTTTATCAGGTAGTAGATAAATCCATACCTCTAAGGATATTTCACAATGTTTAGGGATACGGGTTTATTGTTGAGGATGGCTTGATTGAGAGCCCATCCTTTGAACCCCTGTCCTCCCTACCTCCACTGGAAGGCTCTTCTGCCCATGTGCCAAAGCCACTCCTGTCCCTGACTGCTGGGGTTGATGTTCCCGCCCCTTGAACCTACGTGGGCCTTTGTGACTTTCTGAACATTGCCTGGGACAGAGGAGGTGTTCAACACATATCCCCCCATCCATTTCTTTCTAAGTAACAGGAAACAAGTTCCTACACACTGTACCATAGCAGTCTGCTTGTGTTTATCTTAGTTTTCCCTTCACAGAAGGTTTATACATGGTAGGTGTGTGGTACGTTTGTGTTGATTATTGACACTTCCAGGAGGATGGTCTTTTGCATCTGAGGACTCCAAGGGTGTGGAGTGGAGCGGAGTCCAGTGAGTAGAGATAGCCCAGAGCTTCAGAGAAGGACTTTCTTCACTGATGTGTTTCAGAAGACAGCCCATCTTGGACACATTATGAAGCATCATGAAAACAAACAGCACCTTCACTCCGTTTTCATGGGGGAGGGCGAGCTATCCAAGAAGACCTTCCCTTTTAAATAAAAAGAAGAATTGTTGAGTAAAGCTTCATGGTCAGCCCCTGAGAAGGGTGCCCCTCAAAGCAGGCTGAAAGGCATTTCCACCAAGCCCAGGGACAGGGGACCTGGTGCTCATGTAGAGTCCTCCCCCAGACCCCCGCATCTCCCCCTGCGTAAAGGCGATATGAGACACAGGCCTTCAGAGGACCCGGCCGAAGCAGGCTGTGCATTCCGGCAACTGTTATAAAGCAGGCCAAAGCCACGTCAGGTCCAATTACACTCAATGAGGAACATCTGTATTTCGGCACCCACGTTGCTTAATGCAAACATTTCGTAATTACAGCCCCTTGCACACGCGGTGTGTTATGAGATGTGGTGTCCCAGTGTGAATCATGGTCACATTTTTCAGAGTCGTCAGCAGTCTCAGTCTGGCTGGGATGCCGTTTGCTCACTGCCCATTAGAGCATTTCTCTAAAATATTGAATTAAGCGAAGTCCGGCTTTTCCCTCTTATCTATGAGATCTTGTGGTTGAAGCTTGACTGTTTTTATAAAATGAAATATAGTAAATGTATAAAATGCAAATAAAGTTGAGGTTACAGTGGTGTGTTTTTTTCTCTCGCTCTCTCTTTTTTTTTTTTTCTTCCTGGAGAAGGACATCTGGTTTTTTCCCCCTTTTCCCTTCGGTGTTTTCAGCTGAAACGTGAAGGTTCAATTGTCAAGCACAGTCTGAAAGGCTCCATTTCCAAATGATTTTTCACCTCATCAGAAGCAAGTCTGGTTACAAGCACTCAGCTGGTTTGGGCATGTTTTCTCAAGCACAATTTTTCCTGGGCAAAGCGATTGATATTGACTTTGCAATCAAAGGAAATCCAATAGCCCTGGGTTCAAAGTTAAGATACTTTAAAAATTCTTATGATGCAGTCAATGCAGACTCACAGCAACAGGAGCTGTGGACTGGGGCACCGGGGATAATACAAATCTGTCAATAAACCTGCAGATTTACAGTCCGCACACGTTTTACTCGGAAACTGCCATGCTCAAGAAATCTGAAACTCTACATGGCCACCTTATGGTGACTCCTTGGCCTATTTTGGATCCTCATTTTCTGATCCCATCCCTTGGAACAACCCCAGTGTTATCAGCAGACAGGACCCTAATGACCATTTTCCCAGACTGATATGCCCTCCATTGAGAAAGCCCCTGATTCAGCCTGACTGTGGGGACTCCACCCCCAGCAAAGGGCTCATTCTCTACTTCAACCCTATTTCTGCAGGGAGAACAGGAGAGGAACAGCTGACATCAGGAGAGGATGACCAGCTGCTGGGTAGCTGGGTCTTTGAGCCAGCCAGGCACTTCTTTTAATTGGTTGGAAGTGACAGAAACCCAAGTCAAACTAATTAAACAAGAAAAGGGGAGAGGGTAGGCTTTATGGGTTACTAGCATCTAGGTAGTGATCGGAAGACCAAGTTTCAATAAAGTCAGGACAGCTGGACTTGGGACACAGGTCTCATCCCAGTTTCTCTCTGTGGGTCAACGTCACTCCCTCTCTCTACAAATTGCCTCTCTGATCTTTCTTAACTTACAGTCCAGTCAAGAGAGTATAGACTATTTCTCCTGCTCTTTCCTGCTAAGTGTAATTATAAGCCCTGAAAATGGCCCAAGCGACAACTGTGATGATTAATTTTACACGTTAGCTTGGCTGGGCCATGGTGTCCTAATATTTGGTCAGCTATTATCCTACATGTTTCTGTTGTTATTGTTGTTCTTGTTTAATGTTTTTTGAATTTTTATACAAACTGGTGGACTTTGAATAAAATGAATTGTCCTCTATCATATATGGGCCTCATACAATCAGTTGAAGGTCTTAATAGAACAAAGATGGATTTCCCCTGAGCTAGAAGGAATACTCTGAGCAGACAGCCTTTAAATTTGAACTGCAATTCTTCCCTGGGTCTCCAGCCTGCCAGCCTATCTTGTAGATTTTTGACTCTCCATGCTTCCATGATCATGTGAGCCAATTTCATAAGTCTTTCTCTCTCCATACACACAGAGATAGATAGAGATATCTATACTTTTATCTCTGAATCTATTTATCCACATATATACATGTCCCTGTACAAAAATAGATATCTCTATACACTTATGATATATAGAGAGGATATGTGTATGTTTACATAGGATGTCAATCTATCAATCTATCTATTCTGTTAGCTCTGTTTCTCTCAAGAACTCTGACTAATACAGCCATCAAAAGAGAACTCTGAAAAGTGATTTTAAAAAAAGAGAGAAGAAGAAGATAAACTGGTTTAGAATCCCAGGAATGGAGGAACAGCACAGGAGCAGGTCATCCTATGTCCCTACCACCCAACAGAGGAATATCACCTGGACCTGGTATTTTCTAACCTCCAACATAGCAAGAGAAGGCAGCCAGACTAGGCTCATTCCATCCCTGGATCAAAAGGGGAGCCACTCTAACGGCATCAAATGAGCCTGGCATCCCCGGTACAGAGAGTGACTGGGATCCCCCGCTGGATGTAAGAGGATAAAGGAGAGCTCCCCTTCCCTGCCAGGCCCAGGGCACCCTTTGTAGTGAGAGGTCCAGAGGGGTACGGGAGGAGCTGTCAGGAGAGGACCAGCGACAGCAGGCAGCCTGGCCCAGGAAGCCTCTCTGTCCTTGTCAGGAAAGCACTCCTCTCCTCTGCCGAGAGGCTCTGGGAAGCCAGGAGACATGAGCAGGATGAATCCCTCTGTAGTGTCTCCATTATGGGGTGTTCTATTGGCCAGATCTGGGGATACCCAATCTGCCTCCTCAGGCAGCCCAAGTAGGGATTAGCGAAAGCCCCAGTGGCACAGATAAACCAAGAAGACTAAAACAACACCACCAGAACACCACCACCAAGTGTTCTGAAAATTAAACTGCCATCGGAACCACAACCCAGAAAATAGGCTAAACACCACCAGAACACCACCACCAAGTGTTCTGAAAATTAAACTGCCATCGGAACCACAACCCAGAAAATAGGCTAAACCCACATGATGAACCAGAACACAGTGATTGCCTGCTGAAATAAAGGAATTATATAGGATCCAGAGTCTCCTAGGGAAATAGACAAAAATGTGCAGAAGTCAATTAAAACTCCCCACCTGTTATACGAAGAACCACAAAGATCACAAATTGAGTGAGAAAAGACCATCAATAGACACCCATAGTTGACATGACGCAGATGTTTGAATTCTCTGTCAAGGGTCTTAAAGTAGCTGTCATAAAATACTTTAACAAGTAATTAAAAATTCCCTTGAAACACACACACACAAAAATTCAGCAAAGAAATAGAAGTTATTTCTATTTCTTTTTCTAAGCAAAGAAAAAGATCCAAATGGAAATTATAGAACAGAAAAATTCAATCACAGGAATAAAAAACTAGCTGGGTGGGCTCACTAGGAGAGTGGAGATAACAAAGGATAGAATCAGTAAATGCAAGAAAAGAACAATACAATTCATCTAATCTAAAAAAAGGGAGAAAATAGACTTAAAAATGATTAGAGACCTAGGAACTTATGGGACAATAAAAAATAATTCAACATAAGCATCATTAGAGTCCCAAAACAGAAAAATGGGATTGAAAAATATTCAGAGGAATAATGGTTGAAAACTTCCCAAACTGGGGGGAAGACACAAATCTACAGATCCAAGAAGCTGGGAAAATCTCAAATAAGATAAATTCAAGTAAATCCATACCAAGATACATAATAATTAAAGTTTTAAAAATGAAAAAGAAAGAAAGGAACATAGAAAGAAAAGAAAGCGCTTGAAAGCAACCAGAGAAAAACACCATGTTACAGGGACACAACAACTTGAATGACAGCAGGTTACTCATCCGGAGGCTAGGAGGAAATGAATGGCACAGTACTATTCAAGTGCTGAAAGGAAAGAATTGTCAGCTGCAAACTCTGTTTCTGGTGAAACCATCCTTCAGGAGTGAAAAAAAAATAACATTCTGACATGAAGTAAAACTAAAAGAAAATTCATTTGCCTAAAGATTAGCTAAAGGAAATTCCTTAAACAAAAATGAGCTAATTAAAGGAGGAGTCAGAACATCAGGAAGGAAGAAGAAACAATGGAAAGAATAGAAATGGGTACACACGAGAGACTGTTCTTGATACTTTTATAAATCATGTTTGATGATTGAAACAAAAATTATAACACCAACTTATAAGACAATAATATTTAAAAGTAAGAAAGGTAAGTGAGGAAGATAAAGATTTTTATATGGCCAGTAGCTTAACCGGAGAAGGCAATGGCACCCCACTCCAGTACTCTGCCTGGAAAATCCCAAGGATGGTGGAGCCTGGTAGGCTGCAGTCCATGGGGTAGCTAAGAGTCGGACACGACTGAATGACTTCACTTTCACTTTTCACTTTCATGCACTGGAGAAGGAAATGGCAACCCACTCCAGTGTTCTTGCCTGGAGAATCCCAGGGATGGGGAAGGTGGGCTGCCATCTGTGGGGTCGCACAGAGTCGGACACGACTGAAGCGACGCAGCAGCAGCAGCTTAACACCTTCTTCCCCAAATCAGAGTGTAAGTAAAGTTTCCATGTTTCACTCAGAGTGGCAGAATGTTGTTACTAATAGACTGTTGTAAATCACATATGATGCTGTAATAGAGAAATAACTACAAAAACTATACAAAGAAATATTCAAAAACACTGAAAATAAATCAAAATAGAATTCTAAAATATGTTCAAGCAACCTGCAGGAAGGCAAGAAAAGAGAAACAGAGGATGAGAACCAGAAGAAACAACAAAATTGTTGAGTTAGATGTTAGCATATAAATAAGTGGCCTTAAAAGTAAATAGCCTAAACACAACAATAAACAGACAGAGATTGGTAAAGTGGGCAAAAAAAAAAAAAAAATACAACCCAACCATCTACCACTTACAAGAGACACACTTCAAATTCAATGAGCTAGATTGAAAGCAAACAATTGAAACAGATATACCACATAAACATGTATGAAGCTGGGTTTCCTGCACGTGCAAATGTAGCCCTCCATCTCCTTAAGTCTCACACGCACAATTGCCTTTACTCTCTTTCTAACCCTGGGGAAGGACTCTAATTGGTGCAGCTTGTGTGTGTAACTAACCCCTGGACCAGTAAGGGGCAGGGCCCCATAAGATTACAGCTTTATATAGAGAGTCCAGGCTTGGATTAGGGGGACAAATGATTCCTAGTAGAAAGAAAAGCACTATTCACAGGAGGTGTGGGAGCCATAAGAATTAGGCCTTACCTACAGTATGGATCCCACTCCACTTTATATGGGTGCCAGCCAGTTCCCCACCCAACAAATCAGAAGAAAGCGAAACTGAAAAAATAGTTGTTCCTCCCAGGAAAGGAAAAAGGTGAATGGACTATTTTTGCTTGTTGCCTCTCAGTGGTCAGAGGTTCACCCTTTCTTAACCTTTTGTACTCTCTCAGGCATCTCCAAGTCAAGTAGAAGAAATGAAATATAACACAGTGGTCACGGTCTTTGAATTCTGATGTGCAGTGATGAATGCAGTTAACATTCAACCTCTCACTAGTTTAACCGTGAGTAGGATTTAGAGCTCACGTCTCCAGACTAGCCATACCACATTTTGGGTTTTTCTTCTATTTAACCAAAGATTATAATAGAAATTTACTAACTTCTGTGACTTAAAATCAATTGTAAAACACAACTCTTCTCTCTTTTAACAGTTAGCAGAACTTCCACTGAAGTTGAATTTGTTGGTTAGTTAAATCCAAAGTTGTGCCGTTTGGTGGAGGAGGTTGAGATGAGTAGGTCAACCTTAACAAATGCATTCAGGACTTCCCTGGTGGTCCAGTGCTGAAGAATCCTCCTGTCAATGCAGGGAACACAGGCCTGATCCGTCATCCAGGAAGATCCCACACGCGACAGAGCAACTAAGCCCGTGACTACTGAGCCCATGTGACCCCAAAGAAGCCAGCAGGGTGACACACCCACACACCACCACCAAGAGCAGCCCCGACTTGCCACAACCAGAGAAAGCCCTGTACAACAATGAAGGCTTAGTGCAGCCAAAAGTAAATCAGTAATTTTTCAAAAGCCTTTAACAAGTGCATTCATTCGACAGCCATTCCCTGGGATCTTTATATGCCAGACACTACTAAGTTGTGGGTACAGGGGATATACAGTCACTAACCTCAAGGGGTTCATGTTGAGCAGATTGGACAGGTGCATGAACACGTAAAACAAAATGAAAATATATTCCAGGCCTCCTCAGTCAGAGCTAAGAGGCAAACATATCTAGTCAAGAGTTAAGCAATGACCCTCTCCTCTTCACTGTATCCTTTCATCTCTTCTCCTGGGATTAAAATCTGAACCATGTCCACAATAGGTTCAGACCTGTCTTGGATGTTGCTAATGAAGGTAGTATCCCAGGGGGCGGTGGAAACCAGATTCCAGGGAGGGATGTTGAGTCCTAAGACAGGATTTTTATAAGGAAGGAGGAAGTCTCTGGGAAACACCAGATTCCAGTCCAGGGCCTGAGGAGCAAAGGGTCTCCCGTTGTTCTGTATGTTGAAAGGCAGCCAGGAAAGGAACAGGCCCCAAACCAGGGAGGATTGTAGGAATAAAGAGAGTGATCTTTCTAAATGTCACACTACCCATGGCTCCAGGAAGCCTCTTCACAGAAGGTCGCTGCACCCTTGTGGCATTGTGAAGGCTGAGAGCATGAGTGGCTAGAGGAAGTGAAAAGAGCCAGTGCCCATCAAGATACACCAGTGAAGCCAACTTGCTCATAGAGGCGGCAGCCAATGGAGTATAGAAGCAGCATTCATTTGCTGTGAGCGTCAGACTCACCCACCACCACTCCTTGGAGACTTGTATTGGGCACTTGCTAAGATGAAGGAGGCTCCCTTTCTAGGATCTGTCTACTTTTGGTTCTTATAATATAAGCACTGAGAATATAAGTTTCCAGGCAAAGAGGGACTCAGAGATAGTCAGCGAATGAGTCCATTGCCCTTTATTTTATATTCAATGAGACATTACCTAACACACAGCTGTTTCCCCAACAGGGTTAGGTGGGGTGGTTAAATAATTTATCATCCAAGCTTATAATTTAGAGAATAGCAGGGGACAATCTTAGTAGTTATGCTGGGAAAGCATGTGTAAAATGAGACGGTCCTGGGCCAAAGGGACCATTCTAATACTATTCCTCTGCTTTTGAGATTTCTTCTTTTCCATACTTCTGAACTTATCAGAACACCTTTCACTTTGGCAGTTGAGGAAGGGGCAGGGGTTGAACCTGAGGCTTTTTCCTCATAATCAGTAGTCTTCTTCAAAATGGAAAGTGCTCTGCACCTTCTTGTACCCTCTCCTGGGACAGGCGTGATTGGCAGCAAAGAAATCTAATGTGGGGCCCTTCCCACATTTCAGGCACACTTAGCCAGCAGTTGTCCCTCTATAGTTTAGTAGCAATTTAGTAGCTACATGATTTTTAAAATTGAGATATAATTCATATACCATAAAATTCACCCTTGCATAATGCATAATTTAGTGGGTTTTCATATATTCAAAGATTGTGAACCATACCCGCTATCTATTTTCAGAACATTTTCATCATCCAAAATGGAAATCCTCTGTACCTATTGAACAATCACTCCCCATTCCCCCTCCCCATCAGACCCTGGCAACCATGACCTGTTTTCTCTCCTTATGGAAAAGTCCTATAATATATGACCTTTTAAGTGACTGGCTTCTTTCACACCACATCGTGTATTCAGGGTTCATCCATGGGCTTCCCTGGTGGCCCAGTGATTAAGAATCCACCTTGCAGTGAGTGGGGTACCAGTTCAATCCGTGGTCCAGGAAGACCCCACATGCTGCAAAGCAGCTAAGCCTGTCTGCCACAACTACTGACCCAGGGCTCCAGAGCCTGTTCTCTACAAGAGAAGCCACTGCAACGAGAAGTCCACACATCAAAATGAAGAGTAGCCCCTGCTCGCTGCAATTAGAGAAAGCCCACATGTAGTAACAAAGATCCACCACAGTCAAAAAATAAAATAAATAGATATTTTAAAAAAGATTCATCCGTGTTGCAGCAAGAGTCAATATTTCAGTCCTTTTTATGTCTGAATAGTATTCCATGGTTTGGATAGACCAGATTTTACCTATCTGTTTATTAGTGGATGGGCATTTGGGTTGGCTGCATGCTTTTAAACAAATAGTTCTCATAAGGATTGCAAGCATCAGACATTATGTTTATTGCACACATGTGAATTTATCTTTCTGGAAAATTGTGTACATGTATCTCACTGTGGCTTACTTGAGAATAATTACTAATAGTACTACAAGTGTTTGCATCCGTCTTTTTCTCAAACAAGAAGAGACAAGTTGCATGAATATTTTTCAGGGGAGCTTTGAAGCTACGAAGGAGGATTTGACCTGGGGTCTAGTAGAATAGAATACTCCTGCATATTCCAGGATCCCATGCAGGGATTCAGATGCTTGAATGAGAAGATGGGGCTGGAGTCAGTGAGCTTCCAGGATGAAGGTAAACGCAGTGTCCTTCTTACTGCAGCCTGCAATTCAGACAACAGGAGGGAAAGTCCTAAGAAGTTACAAGGGTAAAAAGGGGAGAGCAAGGAAGGCTGCCCAGAGGAGACAATTTTGATAATAAATAGAAGACTGCCTGGAAAACAAAGGAAGAGGACAAGCATTTTAGGCAGAAGGATAAACGTCTGCTGCGGATCAAAGGCTTGAGGGAGCAGAGTCCATTCAGGGGGATCTCAAGTAGGTCATTCATTTGGATATCTAGTCACTAAAATGGTTTTTGTGGCATTCTGTCTTAAAAGAATCTCATTTCATGAACACACGGCACATGGTGCTGAAGTGTCCCACCAGGCTGGGAGGCACAGACCAGCATTGCCATAGCAGCCACATCAGCATGATGCAAATCAGGTGGTGTGGGATGTAAATGATGGTCAGGGTGACGTCACCGCTCTCTTGCTGGAAAAGGCCCTCTATGGACTCTGCTTTCTCTTTTGTCATATCCAGTCCAAGAACTTTCAGCTTTATTCCTTAGGCCAGCATTCTCAAACTGTAGTGTTTGAACCATCTAGAAAGAAAGTGAAGGCACTCAGTCATGTCTGACTCTTTGTAACCCCATGGACTGTAGCCCACCAGGCTCCTCCATCCATGGGATTTTCCAGGCAAGAATACTGGAGTGGGTTGCCATTTCCTTCTCCAGGGGATCTTCCCAACCCAGGGACTGAACCCGGGTCTCCCGCATTGTAGGCAGACGCTTTACTAGGGAATCATCTAGGGAGTTTGTCAAATACTTGTTTCCAGGCATCTCCAACAGAGGGTCTGGTCAGTGGGCCTGGGAAGTCACTGACCATTTTTAAGCAAGGAAATGTCATGTCCTTCCAAGATAGATTTTAGATCTTTAATGCTTTAAGTTATTCACAGGGACTGATTATATCTTCTCAACCCCATAAAACTCAAGTCCCTGACATACCACAAGTCCTCAGCAAAAGTTTGTTGAATAACTGAATGATCATTCCAGTCATCAGTGTGGGTTTTGGATTGGAGATAGTAAGACTGGAGACAAGATTGATGAGGATACACCCAGTAAGCTAAATGAGGTAGTCTAAACCAGGATCATTGGGAGGACTGATGCTGAAGCTGAAACTCCAGTAAGTACTTTGGCCACTTCATGTGAAGAGTTGACTCATTGGAGAAGACCCTGATGCTGGGAGGGATTAGGGGCAGGAGGAGAAGGGGACGACAGAGGATGAGATGGCTGGATGGCATCACTGACTCAATGGGCATGAGTTTGAGTAAGCTCCAGGAGTTGGTAATGGACAGGGAGGCCTGGTGTGCTGCGATTCATGGGGTCGCAAAGAGTCAGACACGACTGAGCGACTGAACTGAACTGAACTGAACTGAAACCAGGACTAAAAAGATGGAAAAAGGACAAAGGAATCTGTTGCCCTGTTCCCAAGAGTATTTGAGGAAAAAGAGAAAGGATCAGTGACTAAGGTCAATCAAGATCAATAGCTGTACTAATAATCAATGGGTTTCAGCCAAAGCTACCCAGTGCCACAGGGAAGGAAATACTGATCAATCACCCCAGATGATCTGGAAATAGACATGGTATGTTTCATACTCTTTACTCTTAAACCAGAGCACATCTTGATCGCTTTGGGGCTGGGCTAGGGCTGGCCACGTCACACAAGTGATAAGGATGTTGAAGAAAATGCAGGGCCTGGTGCCAGGACGTAGGGAGACATGGGAGGGGAAAAATGAAAAAGGAATAGGAGAAGAGTTTCAGCATGGGAAATAAGCTCAAGTTTGTCTTTAAGGGTCGTGGCTTCCCAGATGGTGCTACTGGTAAAGAACTTACCTGCTAATGCAGGAGACACAGGAGATACAGCTTCAATTCCTGCATTAGGAAGATCCCCTGGAAGAGGAAAAATGACAACTCATTCTAGTATTCTTACCTGAAAAATCCCATGGACTGAGAAGCCTGGTGGACTACTGCCAGGCTTCTCAGTCCATGGGATTGCAAAGAGTCAGACACAGCTGAGCAACTGAGCATACAAGTGCACTGTTGTAAGAATATGCATTTTAGAATTAAACACAGCTGGAAACCTCGCTACCAGCTGTGTTGGTCTTGGCAAGTCACAAAATGCCTCAAAACCTGTTTCCTCATCTGTAAACTAGGGATAGAAACAATTCCTACCCAAGTCATTTTAATTAAAGATGAGTAATACATATAATAGCCTGATACACAGTAGGTGATGAATTAGTTTCTTTCTATTTTGAAAAGTTTAAGCACACATTACGGTGTAGGCAATAATACAATTAACATGTGTTAGCCACTGTCTAGCACTGTCAAATCCAACGTTTTGCCTGATTTACTTCAGGTATTCTTTTAGAGAAATAAACCACTTCAGATATGACTGGTTCTCCCTGTGTACCCTACCTTGATTGGACAAATTCCCACCTTCTTCAACATGGTCATGCTGTTTATTATCCCTAAAACTATACAGCTTTGAGTTTTGCTGTTTTTAAACTTTATACAAATGACACCATAGTATTTACATTTGGATGCTGTTTACTTTTCACATAAAGGATGGTTTCTGGTAGCTCTAGTTAACTCGTTGTCATTGTTGGTAGTAATCCACTGCATACACATTACACAGTTCTCAATTCTCTTATTAACCAGGTTTTAGGCTGTTTCTAAGTTATTGTTTTTCAAAGATAAATTGTTCAGCTTCCTATAAATTTATAGAAGTATGGCTACATATGGCTCTTTGGGGCAGTTTTACAACTTAAGCCTAAATCCCAAATCATGTCCTTTGGGTCTTAGGTCATTCTTCTCAAAAGCAAGTAGTTTCTGGTTTCTGAGTCATCTGGTCATATCTGTAATGATTTTTTTTTTCTTGAAGTTCTGAAAATGATTCAGATATGTGTGCATATTTAATTCACTTCGATGATCTGTAAACTTGGATGGTATTTACTCTAAATGGGAGGGGAAACAATTTTGTACTGCAAATCTATGTAATTTATAATGGTTTTGTTTTATATATATTTTCATATCTTTAGGGCACATTTACTATTCTCATCTTTTTGTATATCATACTTGACAAAAAGAGATACTATTATTTGACTAAATCTCTAGGAACCAAATGTGACACCTGGTGACGTATAGAAATCGCTCTAGAAACACCTGAACTTTCTCATCCATCCTGAGCATTATTGCTCTGTGTCATTACACCCAGAATGACTGCTGATGGGCAGTTTTGTTTTTTTTTTTCAAAGTCAAGGCCAAAAGTCCTGACCTCCCACACAGTGGAGTCTGGAATCCTTCACTTCTGTATCTTTTTATTGTGTGTTTCATTTTTAACTGTGTTGCTCAGCTAAATGACAAACAATGTCTGTGTTGTTCAGACTCCCCATGAAGGGCAAATGTGATAAGAAAGCAACTTGGTGGAGAGACGGCTTGAACGATGGCTGTGTAGCTTGTTCACTGGACTGATAGCATTTCAAATATAATACATGGATTGTTATTTATTGGTAATTTCAGATCTGTTCAGCTCTTTAGCTCATGAAGAAAACATAAGGCAAAAAGAATATTCACATGTTTCAAACAGATAGCCTCTAAATGTGGTGCCACCGACAGAAACCAGCTCAACCCTAGAGACCCTGATCCCTGCCGGCCGAGGAGCAGTTTCAGAAAGGCAAACCAGCCCACCTGTATGCATAGGTTGAATTTCAGTCTTGTATGAGGGCTTCACTGGTGGCTCAGACAGTAAAGAATCTTCCTGCAACTTGGGAGACCTGGGTTCAATCTCTGGGTCGGGAAGATCCCCTGGAGGGGGGAATGGCAACTCACTCCAATATTCTTGCCTGGAGAATCCCATGGACAGAGGAGCCTGGCAGGCTACAGCCTATGGGGTCACAAAGAGTCAGACATGACTGAGTGAATAGCACACTTTCAAGTTGTCATTATTATGAGAATTGCTAAGATAAAACCATTTTCTCCCATATCACCTGGTAAGCGCATGTGCTATAAATGAGAAGTTTTATTGCTTCACACCAGCAATGGATTTTACCAGGCTTTTAAACTTGTGCCAGCCTCTGCTGGGTACTATTTATTGTTTTAAGAAAAAAATAAATAGTTACAGGATCTGCACCTCTGGATTTTCCAGGGCTGTTCTAATCCAAATATAATGTCCTATTTTATCCATGAGTAACAATGACACTGGTTGGAAAGGCAGTGAACATTTAGATCAAGAGCCACAGCCACTGCAAGTGGAGAGTCTGGCCAAGCAGGAGGGTGGGGTGGCCTGTGTAGAAGATGGCCTTGGGAGGAGGATATCATCTCTTCCAACCTTGACCCTGTTTTTTCATGCATTCTTAAGAATCACTGTTATGCTGACACAGTTCTTGGGTGTTTTGATCTTTCCTGAGACTGATCACTGGGAAAGAGATGAGTTTTTTTAAAGACTTTAGTCCACGTCACAAACAGGGGATTATAGAGATGGTAAGACATCTTCTCTGTCTCAGAGGCACTCAGGGCCTAGAGGTGGGGTGAGGGAGGCAGGGTGCGGAGGGAAGGCAGGTTGGGGAGAACTAATGCTCCACTGAATGAACCTCCCCAGGGTGAGCACAGTGTCTGTGCAAAGCTGTTCATGGGTCAGGGGCCCTCGTGGGTCAGGAGCCCACAGGTAACAGGGGAGGAGGGAAGCCACCTGCATAGCAGGTGCTATGACCTACATAGCAGGTACACAGACCCCATGGAAAGAAGGCTGTAACAGAGCAGGGTCTGAGAAGGGTACGGGCTCAGGGTCCCTCATCTTTAAGAGGAGTTCTTAAGAGGAACCCGAAGCCACTTTTGGTGGTGCCAGTGGGGGGAGGGGGGCACTGACTTGAAGGTTTAAGCTTCCCACGCTGCAGGATGCTGACTAATTCCGGTTTTGAAGTGAACACTGTTTGTTCCCAACAGAACCGATCCAGTGCAGCACCTGGTCCACACGTCATCAGTTTAAGGCCCTTAAACTGCTCAAATGCGCCTTTCAACACTGATAGCCACTTAGTCTGGACCAGGATACCACAACCCTCTTCCCACGCTATCTTGTTACATCTGCAAACCAGCCTCTGAGGAACATCCTCCTGTGGACCCTGTTCACAGACAAGAGAGGTGGTCCCCGCACAAGCTCCAGAGTGGCAGTCTAGACCAAGACCAGCTCTGTTTTTCTCTACAGTCTGGACCACTAGATTTTCCTGATAACCGTGTGAATGAGAGACGAAGAGAAGATGTCCCATAAATGTGACATAAGAACCAGGTCTTGCTGGACTAGGAGTCTGTCAGGCAAAGGGACTGGCAAGTCCACTTGTCCCCCTTGGTTTCCTAGGGGCACTGGTTCCATAACTGCTCCTCTCCCCCCAGGCCCCGCGGGTACCCAAATCCTTGGATGTTCAAGTCGTTTATAGTAGATGGCATTGTACAGTGAGCCATATATATGAAATCAACCTAGGTTTTTTGAGAAGGGAACATTCTGAGATCTAAAATGGTTGTTTTGAGACATTTAATAGAAGCAATCATATTTCTAAAACCTCATCAGAAATCATGAACAGCTCATTGGTACATTAAAAAACATAGCCAATAAATAGAGGGCTTGTGATGAATATGATGATCCAAGGAAACAAATAACATGGAACAAAGGGTCATTCTATCACCAAAAGACACTCTGCTAGTATTTTGATATATTTGTGGGCCGGCATATCTGTGGATTCTACGTCTGTGAATTCTACCAACTGTGGCTGGAAAACCCACTGGTTGAATCTGCAGATGTGGAGCCCACAGATATGGGGGCTGGCTGTACCCATTATAGGGCCAGAAGTATATCCCAAGGCCTTACAGTACAGGTAGGCGGGACACGGTCATGATTCTTGCTGTCAAGCCACTGCTGGGTCAGGGCTTGATAATGACAATGAATGACCGGAGCGGACACTGCCTTTGAGATAGTCCTTAAACAAGGCATAGCCCCAGGGGGGTAGAAGAGCATCGCCTGAGGGCTACTGAGAGCCTGCATGAGACCCTCCCCCGGGGATCCTGGAGATAACTCAGTGAACTGTTACGGGGGACGATGGTGGAAAGGCAGCTATATTTAAGTTAATGTGGCTTCCTTCGTACACAATGGGAGAAACTTGGGTATATACTGCATCAACATTGATAAATACAAATATATCAAAATACTAGCAGAGTGTCTTTTGGTGATAGAATGACCCTTTGTTCCATGTTATTTGTTTCCTTGGATCATCATATTCATCACAAGCCCTCTATTTATTGGCTATGTTTTTTAATGTACCAATGAGCTGTTCATGATTTCTGATGAGGTTTTAGAAATATGATTGCTTCTATTAAATGTCTCAAAACAACCATTTTAGATCTCAGAATGTTCCCTTCTCAAAAACCTAGGTTGATTTCATATATATGTATATAAATATATTATATGTGTTCCTTAGGTGGATATTTACTCTCAGGTCCTCAGATTGATCTCTCTCTCTCTATATATATATATATATGTATGTATGTATTTTTTCTTCTTTCTTTATATAATATATATATTATACTTATATATGTCTTATATACATATATATATATATGACATGCATATATACATACATATATATGTCTTTTTCCCTTGCTTCTTCCTTAGATGGATATTTACTCTCAGCTCCTCAGATGGTCTCTCCTAAACACTGAATCTTCCACATGAACAAAGATTTTTTTTATCATTGTAAAGACTGACGCTGAAACTGAAATTCCAACACTTTGGCCACCTAATGCAAAGAACTAACTCATTGGAAAAGACCCTGATGCTGGGAAAGATTGAAGGCAGAAGGAGAAGGGGACGACAGAGGATGAGATGGTTGGATGGCATCACTGACTGGATGGACATGAGTTTGAGCAAGCTCTGGGAGTTGGTGATTGACAGGGAAGTCTGGCATGCTGCAGTCCATGGGGTCGCCAAGAGTCAGACATGACTGAGCAACTGAACTTAACTGAACTGAAACACTGAATCTTCCATATAAACAAAGATATTTCTCTTATTTGCTTCCTATAATGGGATATTTGTCCAGTACTGGCAATTCAGATAAGTTCTGGAAGAGGTAGAGTGGCTTACATAATTAAGGCCCAGAGAGGGTACAGAACTATCTAAAATTAAAAGGTTTACTTCATTAGGTGATAGCCTGTGCCTGAATCAGAAGCAGATAGACCATGAAGGACACTGAGATGGGGTACAGATGGCAATAGTCATATAAGAAATAATTGATAAATTAGAACTCATCAGAATTAATAACTTCTACTCTTCCGAAGACAATTAAAAGGAATGAAGATGTCATTATACATTTGTCCAAATCCACAGAATGTACAACACTTAGAGGGAATCCTAATGTAAAGTATGGAGGTGGGGTGCTAATGGTGTGTCACTGTGGGTTCATCATTGTAACGGAAGTACCCTCTGGTATAAGATGTTGACAATGGTGGAGTTTGTGCATACATAAGGGCAGAGGATATATGAGAAGCTTCTGTACCTTCTGCTCAATTTTGTTATGAATCTAAAGCTGTTCAAAAAATAAAGCGACTTCAAAATAATTTTTTAAGAGTACATATTTTTTAAATGAGGAGGCAGGCTACAGACAGGTGGAAATATTTGCAAAACATGAATCTGACACAGAACTTCTGTTCAAAATGCATAAATAACTTCTAAAACTCAGTAATAATGAGAAACAATAGTCAAGTTTAAAATATAGGCAAAGACACTTCAGAAAAGAAGATATCTCAGTGGCTAATAAGCATACAAAAATAATCAATGTCACTGTTTATTAAGAAATTGTGAAATAAAATCACATTGAGATACCACTACATACTTACTAGAATGGTTGAAATTTTAAAAGACTGAGAATACTAACTGTTGGCAAGGAGGTGGAGTAAAAAAGACCCATTTATAGTGGGAGGATAAAAAGTACAACCACTGCAGAAAAAAATTTAGCTGTAACTCATAAATTTAAACTTACATCTATTGTATAAACCAGAATTCACCCAAGAGAAATGAACACATATATCCATGAAATGATTTGGACATGAAAGCTTATAACAGCTTTATTTATAACAGTCCCAAACTGGAAGCAATCCAATAGTCCATCAACAGGAGAATGAATAAATCAACTGTGTCATATTCACACAAAGGAATAAGATTCAGCAATTAAAAGGAACAAATATTGATACGTACAACTACATGGATGAATCTCACAGATGTGAGGCTGAGAACAAAAACCAGAGACAAAAGAGGATACGCTGCATGACTCCATTTACATGAGGTTCAAGAGGAGGCAAAGCTAATGCATATTGGGAAAATTCAGAATATTGTTGTCTCTAGAGGGAGAGAGGAATTGATTGAGAATGTCGATGAGGGAACTATCTGAGGTGAATGGCAAGATTTGATACTACAGAGATGTGAATTACATGAGTGTATCATTTTGTCAAAATTGTATGTTTAATATTCATTTATTTCAGTGTATGTAAATTTTACCTTAAAAACTACCAAAAAAAAAACCAACCCCAATGATCGAGTTGGGGTTTGGAGGACTGGGAAGGCAAAAGTACAAAAACAATGATAGGATGTTGGTCTTTGTCAAAGCTGGATGCTGGACATACATGGGTTCATTATATTATTCTGTTTATTGTGTGTGTCTGAAAAGTCCCATAATAAAAAGTTTCTTACAGTCTCATAAGATTTCAGAGCAGGAAATTCTGCTGATTCAACACCTTAAGCCCATTCTCACCTCAGGACCTTTGAGCCCTGAGCTGGAAACACTCGATTCCCTCATCTCAGAATAGCTGGTCCTTCTTGTTGTTCAAGGATCTGCTTAAATGTCACCTCCTCAGGCCTCCTCTGACCAGCATAGTACTAACACCCAGGCACTCTCTATTTGAGCTGTACATTTCAATTCTTAGCATAGCGCTTATTTTTATGTTTTTTCCTGTTTATGTAATATTTAGTGATTGTCTGTCTGCTTTCATCAAGATGTAATGCCCACAACAGTGGGGACAGTGGGGATGTATCTGCCTCATTCACTTGGTTCTCCCTACCACCTGCCACTGTTTGCTGCCGTGTGGATTTTATTCACTATCCACCACTGTCAAATGAATGGATTCAGCAGGTAAGTGCCAGAGTTGGTGTTAGGGCTGAATATGCTGAAGTCCTAACCCTCAGTACCTCAGAATGTGACTGTATTTGGAGACAGGGTCTTTCAAGAGGAAGCTAAGTTGAAATGAGGTCACATGAGCTTCTCCTAATCCAATATAAGAAGTCCTTATAAGTGTGGTGTCCTTATAAGAAGAGGACATTAGTACACAGACAGGTATGGAGGGAAGACCATGTGAGGACAAAGGGAGAAGGTGATTGTCTACAAACCAAGGAGGGCTTAGAAGAAAGTAACCTTGCCAACACCTTGATCTCAAATTTCTGGTCTCCAGAATTGTGAGAAAATAGATTTCTGGTGTTTAAGCCACTCCATCTGTGCTATTTGTTACAGCATCCCTAGGAAACTAATACAGCTGATATATGAATGCAGTTGTGTTTGAAGCCTCTAGATTTATCTGTCTTCCAAATAAGAAAGAAAGCCGGTTACATTTAGAGTTGTCAGATAGGGCAAACAAAAATATAAGACACCCAGTTAAATTTGAAAAATAACTCTGTTGGATTTTTATAACTTATTGAAAAAAAGCTAAGTATAGAATATTTAGGGGATCCTGACAAAATCAAAACAGGATGAATTCACAAAATATAGCACACGTTTTATAGTATAAGACATGGAGAAATCCTAACAGAGGGGATTATAGAATTTCAGTCTCCTAGCTCCCATTCCAGGGCTGTCTGTAGAGACATGATTTGAAGATAAGAAGATGGTTAATTGAAGCAAACACCCAAGCATTTATTCCTGCCCACTAAGATTCCCTGGGCCACTCTAGCTTGGAACAGTGAGGTGGGAACTACACCACTAGGTGAGGAAGACTTCTTCATAAGCTTACCGGGTAAGGCACCATGGCAGATACCTAAGTCTAGGCAGGAGAATCTTTTCCTAAGATGCTTTTTCACTTGCACAAGAACCTAATGTGTCTAGGAAAGCCTGAGTCTTATTAGAGAGCAATTTTCCAGCATCTAATAAAATTTTAAAATCCATTAACAATCAATTCGATTTCTCTGTATCCACTCTAGAGAAACATCCCCACATTTTGGTCCAGGAGGCCTAAAGAATATTTGTACAGTGGAAAATTGGTATAGTAACAGTGGAAATAAGGGTATAAAAATAATGACATGACTATTTAATGGAATACTACACAGATGTTTAAAAGGATGAGGGCTATTCATAGGATCCATAGTACCAGGTGGAAGTCAAAGATACACTGTTAGATGGAAGACCAAGTTGTAGAAAGAGCATAATGGCAGGATACCATATAATACACCACATAATATACATATGCATGTGTTTATTATGGGTAGGTAGCTATGAGTGCAAATGATTGAGAAGTGTACTGGCAGGCAGCCTCCCAAACTGATACCTAGCAGAACAAATGCATCTCTGAAGCTGGGAAGGAGCCAAGATAGCACTGGGGGAGGAGTTGTCAAAAGAGATGTTAGCTTTACCTACAACAGTTTGAATTTAAAAAAAAAAAAAAAGTTTTTGATGTTTATGTAATTAAAAGATTTTTGAAGAGAAAGATCATGGGGTTTGCGATCAGATGCAAAGTGAGTCTGAGCTCTGTCACTCACTGACCGCGTGGCTTCGGCCACTGTGGTAGCTGAATAACGCCCCCCTCCAAGATGTCCACATCCTCATCCCTGCAGCCTGTGAATGGTAACACACGGCAGAGGGTCTTCGGAGATGTGGTTTAAGTTCAGGATCTTGGGAGATCATCCTGGATTGTCAGGTGGCCCTCAACGTAATCACACGGGTCCTTGTAAGAGGGAGACAGAGGGAAAACAGATGGCAGAGAAGGAAGAAGGAGGCAAGGGAAGCAAGGGCAGAAAAGATGATGTGATGGGAGGTGCATGAACTAATGGATGAGGCCAGCCTCCAGAGGCAGCAAAGAGCAAGGAAATGGATTTTCCTTTGGAGCCTTTGGAAGGATCATGGCCTGGCCATCACTGACTTTGATTTGGGTCAAATGAAACCCTTTTCAGATTTCTGGCCTGCAGAGCTGTAAGAGAATTGATGCATGCTGTTTTCACACCACTGGGTTTGGGATAGCTTGTTTCAGCAACAGTAGGGGACTGACTGACCAAATGACTTCACTCTGCTGAACCCATTTGCCCATCCGTAAAATGGGAAGGTTCAGGTCCTTCACTGGCTGTTGGGAAGACCAGAACTCCTGTTTGTTCAGCCAGTAGTAGGGTCATTACTGGAGCTAACGCTGAGTAGACTCTTCCTGTAAGCCTACGATTATCCCTATCAAGACTTTATGGAAGGAAATGTCTACTAACAAGTCAGGGCATGTTGATGCCCATCCATGCCCTGAATATTGGAGCTATCCTGCCTCCCAGGACAGAGCCTGTCCTGTGTTGGTATTCAGGAAACTGTCCTTGTCAGATAACTTGACCATTTACTTGCTACAAACAGGGAATTCCTAAAATGAGTTAAGCTATTTAGAAGCAGTTCTCCCCTGGGTCTTATTTCACTTCCTGCTCTTTCCTCTTGCATTTCAAGGATGACTGGTGCTGTCACAGAAATTTTGGAATCAGTTTAATCATGGCTTCCAATGTCAGGGTTGACTAATCTTTACCATATTTGAAGATCATCATTGCCTAACGCAGTACTAAACTCAATCTCTGTACTTGGGGAATTATATCCCTCTTGGGAGCAAATATCAGCCATGAACTCCAAGAAGGCAATGCATGTCATTCCCACAGCCTCCGGGCTCCTGATAGGAGGGCTGCTCCTACGAACTGAGAAGGAAGGCCTCTCCGGAGTCTGGAGATCCAAGACTCATCAAGAGGGGGGGTGATGCCCAGGAGGCCCCCTGCAGTGTCCACATTTTATCTTGTATGTCACGGAGAGGGCAAAGTCCAAGCCACTTCCTCCCAGGACTGTCACAACCTCCCAGAATCAGGAGGTCTGGGCTCCAGGGGAATAATGGCTTGGAGACCTTCCAGCCATGAACTCAGATAGGAAACCATCATCTCATGTCAGAATCATTTGAAAATGAGCCTGAGCTGTTTGGCATGGCAGCACCTGTGCTTTATCAGCAAAAACCTTCACTAAAGTCACCAAACACTCCAGACTACAGGCTCAGGGATGCTGCGAATCTGTGACCGATTTTTGCTCTGCTCAGAGGCCATTAACTTAAATATTAGTCCTTTTGTTTCTGCAAGTCGTCTTCAATCCAGTCTTTATGTTGATTTGGGATGATTCAGTTTGGGAGTAAATGATTTGTGTTAGACCAACGTCTCGGTGGGGAAGGTGTGAGATGGTAATTGAAAAGGGAAGGACAAAGAATCAACAGTTCCACTTCTGAGTACTTACCCCCAAAGGACTGAGAGCAGGAACCCAAACAGACATTTGCACAGCTAGGTTCATAGCAGCATTATTCACAATGGCCCAAAGATGGAGACAACTCAAGTATCCATCAACAAATGCATGGGCGGGGGGAGGTACATCAAGTGTGCTATATAGTAATATATACAATGGACTATTGCTTGGTCATAAAGAGGAAAGAAATTCTGACACATATTACAACATGGATGAATCTTAAAGACAGCACACTAAGCCAGACCCAAAAGGACAAATATTAGATGATTCTGCTGACATAGGTGCCTAGAACAGTCAGCTTCATAGAGACAAGAGTAGAAGAGAGGTTACAGGGGCTGGGGGCGTGGGCAAGGAGGGGTTAGTGCCTAATGGGTACAGAGTTTCAGTTGGAGAAGATGGGACAGTTCTGGAGATGGACAGTGGTGATGGTCACACAACAACGTGAATGTACTTAATGCCACTGAACTGCACACTTAATAATGGTCAACATGGTAAGTCTTATGTCTATTTTGCCACAACAGAAAAAGGGAGGGGTGGCTGAGGAGTGCAGGGGGACCAGAATCACTTGCACCGGAACAGGAATCCTGCCTGGCTCCTCCCTACAGTCACCTAAAACATTTGAAAAACCTTGATGAGCAGGCTGCAACTGAGACAAGTATGAACAGCATTTGTGTTTTTTTAATCTCCTGGTGATTCCAAAGGGGAGCCAAAGACCCAGAGGGATGGGATGGAGGGGGAGGCGGGAGGGGGGATCGGGATGGGGAACACATGTAAATCCATGGCTGATTCATGTCAATGTATGGCAAAAACCACTACAATATTGTAAAGTAATCCAGTTCAGTTCAGTTCAGTTGCTCAGTCGTGTCCGACTCTTTGCGACCCCATGAATCGCAGCACGCCAGGCCTCCCTGTCCATCACAAACTCCCGGAGTTTACTAAAGTAATTAGCCTCCAACTAATAAAAATAAATGGAAAAAAGTTGTAAAGTAATTAGCCTCCAACTAGTGGAAATAAATGAAAAAATAAATAAATAAAAATAAATTAAATAAATAAATAAATAAATACCATTTCTTAACAAAAAAATAAATAAATAAATGGGAAAACCAAAACAAAACAAAACAAAAAAACAAAGGGGAGCCAAGGTTGAGAACCACTCCTCTGCTATCTTGCTTCCAAAGTATAGCCAACAGAGATGCACTGGGAAGAAATTACCACTGGCTGAGCCCCTACTCCACGCCCAGCTCCTTAGACTGTTTACCCAGCAGTCTTTGTAGCAAGGCAAATCTACATCCTGAGTCCCCCAGCCCAGGACAGTCCCCATTTATACCTGTCCCAGTAGCATTACTAATGGGACCCCCTTTCACTCTCAAAGATGTCCCAAGATAGGTAATGAGTGACATGAGCCCGTGCCTGCATCATTCTCCATTCTAAGTGTCATTCTCCATCTTCAGTGTGAGGAAGCCAAACCTGGGAGAGATTTGGAAGCCTATCCAAGGTCACACCGAGGAAAAACTGGGACTTGACCTGCATTTTTCAGTTTCCAAGTCTGTGCTCTCTACCTGTAACCATCTGCCTACCCAGGAGACAGGTCCAAAAAAATACATTTTCAAGGGCATTCAGAATGATTATATTTTTAAAAAAGGATTCTAAAATGGAATTTCTCTTTAAAAAAGAGAAATTTTCATTGTAAGAAGAGGGGCATGCAGCAGCCTCCTAACTGAGTTCCCTATCTTTGCTCTTGACCTCCTCTACAGCCTATTCTCAGGCTAGTGAGTGAGCCAGTTGAGACAAAGCAGATCCTGTCCTTCCTCTGTTCAAACCCATGGCTCCCACTTCTCTTGGAGTAAAGCCAATGACCTTGCCATGACCTCTCCTGCCCCATTATTTCTCTGACCTCACCTCCCTGGGCTCTGTCCTAGGCTACTTCATCTCTAGCCATAGGGTCCCGTCTGCTAGTGTTTGAATGGTCCAGGTATGTTCCCACCTTAGGGGCTTCACCCATCTGCTGCTTCTGCCCAGAACATTCTTCTCTGGGATAGTCATATGGTCCCTCCCTCACCTCTCTCAACTGTCATCACTGTCGCCTACTCAATGAACCCTATACTGACCAGATTATTGACAGTGACAGTGCCCCCACCTCTGCATTCCCAACCCCCTTAAAAAATAAAAATGCTTTATGCATATTTATTTTTCAAACTTTTTCACTTCCTGAAAAACTAGAATTTATTTATGTATTAATTTACTATTGCCTATGATCTATCGTTCCCAATGGAGGGCAGTGATCTCTGCCAGTTTTGTTCACAGTTGCTCCCTGAGCGCCTTTAATAGTACATGGACATTGGAGACATTATCTATTTACTGAATAAATAATGGAATATATTTAAACCTATAGCCAAATCCATCGGTCTTTAACCTTCTGCTTTTGTGGTCATGCCCAGAAAGCCCTTCGCAACTCATGAGTATTGAGAACAGTCAAAGGAAACAGCATTGCCTGACCACTCATCTAACCTTCCAGATTATGGCTGTATTTTGTACGTCTAGAATTTTCATCTATTGTGGAATTTATTTATTGTTTGGTGTGAGGTAGGGAAAATGATTGCTTTTAATCCATAGTTTGTCTGTTTTGCAATATGTTTTATTTCTTTGATGATTTCAAATGCTTGCTTAATTGTTTTATCCTTTATTTTTATAATGCTTAGTTCTATTTCTAGACCCCATATTGCTTTGCTTTGATCTGATTCCTTACTGCTCCATCAGTTAACAAACTATTTTAATTATTTTAAATGCCTGTATTCCTTTTTAAAAATAATTAATAAGCATTTCCAAAACATTCTTTTTATTTGGTCTTTTGAAGAATTGGTTCTCAGATTTATCAGTTTTACTGGGCATTTGTTTCCATCATATCTAATTGATTAATTTATATTTTTTTTCTTTTTTTTTTTAAATCAATGGCTTTTTTAAAAGCTGACTTTATTATTTTCTTTTAAGTTCTTTTGGGCAAGATGTTTGACTCATTTATTTGCATTCATTCAAGAAGCCAAGGCCATCTTTTCTTTGAGTTAAAGTTTGATCTTAAGATCTGATAGACTTTCATCATTATTGTCTAAATGACCCATAATTACACTTTTATTGTTTTCCATTTCAAGAGTTGTTTAGATTGTTTTTCATTTCCCATAAGCACACAGATTGAGATTTTAGGATAATTATTTTGTTTCAAATCTATTATTGTGGTCAAAGGATATTTGTATAAATTTTCTAATTTTGAAAGATGGTTTCTTTTTGAGATTTTTCTTTATGATTTCAATTGGTCATTTTTTGCAACTGTGCTCACAAAACTTGAGAAGAATGAATATTCTTTGTAGGTATTAAGTTCAATATGTACCCACTAAATTGAGCTAAATCCTTTTTTGTTTTTCTATTTTTTTTTTTTTTGATGCTTTCTTCACTCTCAAAGAGAAGAAAGATTTGTTACTGTTCTCCTTTCCCCTATGTTTCTGTTTATTTCCCATTGCCTTTCTTTTTTCTTTATGTATTCTGAGTCTATGCTTTGGGGAATGATACATTAATGTTTGTTGGTGAGTCATGTTTCTCGCCAGTTTCTCCATTGGGGTGTTTTATCTTCTTATTGACCTGAAAGAGATTTTTCTATATTAAATATACTAACTCTCTGCCATCAGTGGTACAAATACTTTCACAAATTCTTGGTTTAAAAAAAAAATCCTATTAGTGATATATTTAGTACACTGATTTCAAATCTTTCTATATTCAAATATTATGCTTCTGCTTGATTCTCAAAATAGTGTAGGGAGAGGATACTAGGTAAGGGGCAAAAGTCTTGATTTTCTCTCCTTGATCAACCTTGAACTTCTTTGCCTGTTTGGTTAAGTTTCTCAGCCCTCATTTGCAAGCTATGGTCTCATGTCACCTCTCTCTTCTGATCCTTCAGGATGTTTCAGGGCCAACTCCTTCCTTAGAGAAAGAACTCCTTTTATCTTGTAGAGCCAAAGACCTCAAGGTATAATTAAGAACCAAATTTTGACACCACTATCAGAGTGTAACTATAACAGTACATACTTTTTCTGTAACTCCTGTTCTGAAATCTTTTGCCCCAGGTCTTAAAATGTATCCCCTTCTATAAACATATAACCTCTGTGTATTTTAGGCACTTCCTTGTGGCTCAGACGTTAAAGAATCTGCCTACAGTGCAGGAGACAGGTTCGACCCCTGGATTGGGACGATGCCCTGGAGAATTTCTTGAATAGAGGAGCCTGACAGGCACAGTCCTTGGTATCACAAAGAGTTGGGCATGACTGAGCAGCTAACATACTGGCAGCCCAGTGGTTAAACTTCCACACTTCCAGTGAGGGGGGCAGGTTTGATCCCTGGTGAGGGAACTAAGGCTCCACATGCTTCGTGGTGAGGTCAACAAAAAGGAAGAAGATTTTAATGAAAGATTTTGAGGTTACAGAACAGTGATTTCATTTAAGCACCTGCCATAGCTTAAAGATGAATACTCTACATCTCTGTTCTTAAAAAATTCCACCTCCATTGCTGACTATCCCCTTTCCTCTCCCACTGCTTCGTCACTCCCAAATCTAATGAAAAGCAGTCAGGATTTGCGTGTGTGTGTGTACCTTGTCTTTTACTTTTAACTAAGTGTGTTTTTTCCTGAAGAAAAGTATTTTATTTCTTTAGATAGTATTTCTGTCAATTGTTAATGTATTTTTTCAACCCATA
Organism: Cervus canadensis; assembly: GCF_019320065.1. Classification (NCBI taxonomy): domain Eukaryota; kingdom Metazoa; phylum Chordata; class Mammalia; order Artiodactyla; family Cervidae; genus Cervus; species Cervus canadensis. The sequence continues at coordinate 5,793,646 of NC_057401.1, forward strand.
ACAAATATATGAGTAATACTGTAAGTGGACTTATGATTATGTTAAAAAAATTTTAAAACTATTCTCCATAATACAATGTTGAAGAAAATGTGATGTGGATGATAAGTACACTCGAATGATATGGCCTTGGGCACATCATTTGATCTCCTTGGATCTCTATCCTTTAACCTGACAGGTCCAAACCAGTGTCATCAGATCGGGACTGAATCTAAGAAAGTACAAGTCATATGACCTTAGCAAGTTATCAAACCAGTTACCTACCTCACCAGTTAGTCAGGTAATTGATGGTTGACTTAAAAACACACTCTTTTAGCCAGCACCACTAGGGCATCACTTGAAATGGAGACAAAATTGCCTCCAGCTTACATGTCAGAAGTTTGTTTACACTGAGTGCTAAAATTTTGCTGACTGTTCCTTCCTTGCCTTAAATATTAATTGAGTACCTACCTTTTGGCAGGTACTCTATAAATGTTTTTCATGTCTAAGGATGTCTCCCCAGTGTCTAATTCCCTTTCCTTTCTTTCTAGAACTCCAGTTGTATCCGAGTATCTATGCAACCCCATGCAGCCATGTACATCAGGAAGAGTTGATTTCACCCCAGCTGTTGGGGAAGGGGCAGGTAGATCCAAGAATGATTCCACTTTACTTACTGGTGTTTGGATAAGGATAGGTCACTGGACCTAGTTCAAGTTCATGAGATGTGAGTAAAAGTCAGTGAAGGCGCTACTAGGAAAGGTTCTTTACTCAAAAAAGAGAGGCATGGAAGAAATCAGTCTTTTGCCTTCCTGTGAGTGCTGTTACATCCCATGAGGCTTAGAAATGTTGTGGTCTGAGGATGGAGCCATAGTGAGCATAGCAGAACAGAGAAACAGAAAGAACATGAGAACTTGATGACATCATTAAACCCTGAAGCCTGTCCTCTCACAGGCAGGACTTCTGCTTTTGAAAAACATCAATTATCCTCATTGCTTATGGCAGTGTGGGGACAAGATCGTTGTTACTAGCAGCTGACAGCATTCTAACTGAAAGACCTGGATGACTTTTTAATTATGTCATGACATGAGCTCACAGTCTAGTTTGTTGGTAGTAAGTTTGATTGTTCCATTAAACTGAGCTAAATAATAATTTAATCTATTTCTTATATCCATCTCTCATAATAGATGTAGATGTCCAAACAAAAGATCATTTTAAAAAGGGTTCTGGGATTTCCCTGGTGGTCCAGTGGTTGAGAATCCGCCTTGCAACGCAGGGGACGCCAGTTCGATCCCTGGTCCAGGAACTGGGATCCCACATGCTGTGGAGAAGCTGGGCCCACGTGCACCACAATTGCTAAGCCCATGGGCTGCAGAGCCATGTCCTCCAGAGCCCACACGCCACAACTAGAGAGTCCGTGCACTGCAATGAAAGATCCCGCATGATGCAATGAAGATCCTGCATGCTGAAACTAAGACCCAACACAATCCAAACAAATAAATACAACAAACAAATAAATAAATATCTTTAAAAAAAAAAAGGGGGTTCTATCCATGGACAAGGGATATATGTGCAAAGAGCTGTGAGAGCACAGAGAAGGAACAGTTCCTTCTCTTAGGGGATCATCTCAGGCTAAGGAGCCATGCTGGGCTGAGTTTTGAAGACTGAAAAAGAATATATCAGGGTGAAAAATAGAGAAAGGCATTTCTGACAGAGAAGTTAGCGTGCACGAAAGCATGAGCTGCTTTAACTTGACAATTATAGCCACACTTGCTGTTTTTCACGGAGTAGCAAGGTTTCGCTGGGAGAAGAAAGAAGGGCATTCATTCATTCACCTCACTTTCATTGGACCTATTTTTGAGCACCTATCATGTGCCAGGTACTATTTAAGGTGCTGGAATTAGTTGGTGTTGTTCAGTTGCTCAGTCGTGTTCGACTCTTTGTGACTCCATGGACTGCAGCACTCCAGGCTTCCCTGTCCTTCACTACTCCCAAGTTTGCTCAGATTCATGTCCATTGAGTCAGTGATGCTATCCAACTGTCTCATCTCATTCTCTGTTGCCCCCTTCTCCCCCTGTCTTCAATCTTTCCCAGCATCAGGGTCTTTTCCAGTGAGTTGGCTCTTTGCATCAGGTGGCCAGACTATTGGAGCTTCAGCTTCAGCATCAGTCCTTCCAATGAATATTCAAGGTTGATTTCCTTTAGGATTGATTGGTTTGATCTCCTTGCAGTCCAGGGGACTATAGAGAGTTATACAGTATTAAGCAAAAAGAGACCCGCCCTCATGGAGCTTACAAAGAAACAGCACACGCACCCCCTGACTGTCCCCACCCAGCTAGCACGCTCATATTTAACTTGGTCTTGGTAGGTCCTCCCTGGCTGCCCAAGGCTGGAGCCTCTAAAATTTATCAAGTGGACAATACTAGTCTGAAGCACCCCCTTCTTCATGTTTCCAGCCCTTTCCTATCCATGGCCCACTTGGTCTCTTCCTATCCATCTTTCATTTTTATCAGTGACTCTAATATAACTGTTGGCCCATTCATTGAGATTTTCATTTTACCCAGGTTGAGAATTACCCAATAAATGAAGTTCTATTGGTGAGTTGTCAGAGTCTGCCAGTAAGTGGAGATCCTAGTCTCTGGAAAACTGGAGACTCCGTAGGTAGGACAGGTAAAAGCTACATCAACCCTCGGTTGATGTCTGCAAGACTGATCTTCATTGGGAAAACTGATGAAAGCAAAATTAGCTCAGAGAATTTGGTCATGTCTTCTTGGCCCTTGTGTAGGACCAACCATGATCCTCATGAAAAATTTCTGTGGTCAGGGAACATGGGACACAGGACACAGGGGACAAGGCACCTAAATTCAAATCCTCTCTCGCTTGGGACCCTGAGTAAACTTCAAAGCCCATGTGAGCTTCAAACATCTCATCTCTGATATGAGACTTATCATATTACCTCTGCAGAGTTGAAATGGACATTTAAATAATTTGTATGGCTAAAACAGAGTGAATACTGAATTAATGGTCATTACAATTTGTTTCCTACAGTGGTAGTCATGGTTGTATCCTCTGTAGAAGCCTTGAAGTTGGAATCAAGAGAATCTGGGGTGGCTCCACTGATTCGTTAAGCATGCTCTAACATCAATCCTCTAGCTAGCTAAGTCTCTTTTCATCTTGAAATTTCCTTTGCCAAGAGGACAAACAGAAAGAAGAAGAGAAAAAAACCTTTTCACTGTTGGGAGAGAAAGCATCCTTCAATCAAACAAAACCGACTAACCATTCATTAAGTCCATTTTGTTATTAAAGGCCAATAGGATTAAAGAGCTAATTACAGTGTCCTAGGTTTGGTATTATCCATTGTTACCAGGACTGAGTCATGCCCGGTCCCCAGCTTTTTAAGAACCAGCATGATAGAGCATTTGGTTCACCTGGGTATGTTTTCCTTTCTCTGGCATAATCAAGCATGGTTATTAGCATCTGCAAACTCAAACCAGACAAGCAATCTGGGATTAAGATAGAAGCAGGGTGATAGACTGTTCCTCCAGATTTTCTTCCCTGGCTGCCTGCCCCTCTGGGTCTGGGCAATGCTCAATGACTGCAATTGGGCAGAATGTACACAGCATATATGAAGTGAATTTTGGACACTTTAATGAGGTAATTGCAGGTTAAATATATTCCCGGAGAATCAGAGATATAAAGTTTCCCACCATTCTTTCCCCCTTGTAGTCTTTTTCTTTTTTTTTTTGAAAGGTCTTATTAATTTGCAAACCAGCTAATTACAACTCCTCCAGGCTAAATAACTGTGCAGTAGGCACTGTAATAGACGAGTGGTTCAGGCTGAGAGAGCAGGTCCTGTTTTTTTCTTTGCCTATTACACACATTGTTTTAGGTAATTAACATCCACTTTGTAGTGGCAGCTCTGACGCCTCCCTGTCTGAACAGTGTCTTGGCTGACAGCCTCCGACACAGCCCTGGTGAACTTCTTGCAAAATCATGTGATATTATTATATAATTCCCCTCGATGAAAGCTCAAAGAGAATCTGCACACACAGCTACGTGTGAGCTTTTGGATCTAGACATACTCGCACGGAGTGACTTTTTGAAGGAATGTTTTCTTCTAGCCCAGCAGGGACTGGGGTGGGAGCAAAGGAAAGAATTGAGTCTGAACCCTGGTGTTGCTGCCACCAGCGGAGACGAGACATGCTGACCTCCCGGAGCTTTTGTGAGCATTCCAGGAGTTTTTAACAATACTTGGCAAAGAGCAGTTTCACCTTCTACCAAATTAACAATCTCTTCTCTAGAGTTCATAAAAATTAACAGGCAGGCTTTCAGAAGAATCTATTATTTTTCCCCCCTGGTATTCTTGCCTTTGCGTGTCATTTTGAATTAAAATCTGTAACTTCGAATTACAGCTCCATGGGTCAAGGGAAGATCTCAGTGATTGCCCAAGTTCCTTGAACTGCAGAGGTTACTGGTCTTAAATGGACTTCTTCCTCTCTCCTCCTCTGTTCACTCTTTCCTTGTAAGGGCCTACATATTCTGGGGCATGTGGAGAATCCAGTTTCAGGGTCTTTTCCAAAATCGGTTAGCAGGTTGGCATTTCCCTCTAAGGTGTTTCTAAATTATTTTGCAGCTTTTTGCTTTGCTGAGCCCCAGAAGAAATGGGGAGAGGGCATTTCTCAACACTTTAGCACCTGTCTCCCAGTGTTTTGCTGCTTCCAAACAACTAGAGCAACAACAACAAAATAGATGGCTAGCATTTTGTCATTGGAAGCAGCCTGCCACCCAATATTTTCTTGTGCCTGTGACATCTAGAAGCCTTCATTAATCAACAGCATGCTCTCTTTCCTCCAAAGTTGGGGAAAGTTGGACAACTGATGAGCCTAGAATGACACTGGATGACTCTCTTGTCTTCTCTTCTTCGTTTTTTTAAGTTTCATGGGGGATTAATTCTTAAACCTGCCTGACCCCTCAGCCTGAGTTTTCCCCAGAAATAAATCTCACCAGCCCGGCACAGCCCGTGGGCTGGAGCTGGCTGACTCCGGTGGTGGATATATGGCAGTGAATAAGCATAGGGAGTAGGTAGTGCTGCCTCTCTGTCTCCTTTTGGAAAGACCAAAGGACCCAGGGTTGGAAAAACAACAGATCAAAGGGTCTGCAGGTCTGAACAGGGACAATAGAAAAGGAGGCCAAAGAGAAGAAGATTTGTGCAAGGCAGGACCTGACTTTAAAATGATAGATATTGAATATGTACTACTTACTCTCCACGGTCACATCCTCATCTCATTTAATCCACACAATTTGAATCCTCTGAGGGGAATATTAATAGCTTACAAAACAGGTTGGGTGAGTTAGACAAATCACATAGCACATAGGTAGCAGATTCAGGATTCGAGCCCACGTGCCTCTGACTCTATAGACCTCAGCTTACACAAACACATTTCGTTTTTGAGAAGCCAAGAGTGGGAAGCAACTTGGGGAGGGGGAGAGAGGAAAAGAAAACAGCTGGATTTTGACGTCTGTGCTCTGATCACTGACCAAAGAGAGTCCAGTTTGCTCTGTCTCCTGAGCTCTCTCACAAACCTGAGTCAGAGCCCAGTCCTCCGCTCAGAGCATAGCTTTCACTCACTTGCATTCCAAAACACCAGAGGTCACAAATTGGCAGCCTGTGGACCCAAACTGGCCTAAAGACATGTTTTGTTTGGCTCCTAGGAATTGGATCACACAGTATATTTCAAAAATTAGATCCGTCGCCAACACAGCATTCAGGGGTTACGTCGTTCACTTTTAGCTGTGATGGACTGGCTTGATTCAGACCAAGCCTCCCACAGCAAAAGACTAGAAAAGCTGGACTTGAAAACCCCTATTGGAGGGCTAACACTGCAGGGCCACTAAGGATGCCAGGGCCCAAGGAACTAGGGTTCCAGAGGGAAGGAAAATACTTCAGAATGAAGCGGGCGATTTCAAGCCGTGTGCCAGTGCCCAAGCTGGGCAGATGGAGGCAGGTGACGCCCTGGAGACAGCAGCAGCCGGGAGGCAGAGGGGCTGAGCAGAGTCTTCCGCAGCCTCACAGGCCGAGAACCAAAAGGTGGCACTGAGGGCCACCAAGGCAGCCAAGACATGAGGGGCCAAAGGAAGCACCCAGAAGGGAGCCCGGGATTTGGTGGTGCCCTCTCTGCAAGGAGGAACTGAATATGCTTCTGAACATGGATGGTGGCAGGGGGGTGGTTAAAATTAAAAAGGAACTCAGGACCCATTAAGGAAGAGGAGCCTTGGAGAAACTCAGGACCTTCAACTGGGATTCTAGAAGAGTGAGATTCTAGGAATAAGGGCAAGCAGAAATACATGGTGCCATATGAATACTTGAAACCCACCTCACAAAACTCGCTCCCTGAGTGGAAAGAGATGACTTGTTCTGCCTGCCTTGTAGAAGCACTAACAGACCTCTCAGTGGGAGATACGATCATCTGGAGATGGTGAGTGTTTCACCTGTGCCCCGGAGGCATGTGCGCTTACAAAACCCAGATTGGGTCACGATGAGTAAAGTTGACAAAGGAATAGATGGAAGACCAGAGGACCAGAAACCCCTGATGTGACTCTCTCTGGAATGCAGGTCCCCAGATAAAAGGAGATAAAAGCCAGTGGTCTTCTCCAACTTTTCCTCAGGGTAGGCATTTACTCTGCAGAATCTCTGTGAAGTTGCCACGCAGCTGTGTATTAGAACTAATCTCTTCTTCTCTAAGCATCTCTCAGGAACAAACGCACCATCTTGGAATGTAGCAGGTGCTTCTGGAATGCCTGTTGGATTGCTTATATCATACAGCCAAGCACTGAGACTACTGCTGACTTGTAAGAAACCCGAAAACAGTGGGGCGTCGGAGCGCGTTCACACCTGTTCACAAGATCTGACTGTGTGCACCTCTTCCCAACCAGTGTCTAGGAGCCTCACAGCATCAACCATGGTGGGAATGTTTGCACCATGGAAATCGGCCATGCCCTAAAGCAAAGCACGTTTTTCCCCTTTCAGATTGTCTACTGTCTAACATTTACCAGCACACCGCTGTTCACAGCCACTTAGGTTAAGGCTGTTTAAAAGCACAGAGAGCAGAGTTGCCGTTTACACACGCTTGTGTGCACGTATGTATGGGGCTTCTTTACCTACACTGACTGAATCTACCTCATGTGCCTCCGCTTTGCTGAATAGCAGTGGGCACAAGAAGAGAAGGAGATGGGCAGTCAATTTAGTTTAATCTGGTGAACTCAGTCTGATTCAACATAGGTCCTTAGCTATTTCAATCTCTTTGGGGTAAAATGCTCAGATATATGGAGTCCCTCTCACCCCACCCCCAACCTTTGTGTAAACAGGTTAAGTTCCAGAGAAATAGACTCAAAGATAGAGAATTATCAATTATGGAAGTTTTTTTTTTTTTGGCGGGGGTGGGTGTGAATGATCTCTAAACCGACACTGTCAAGGAGGGGAGGAAGATAGGGCAGAGAGAAGTTGAATAGAGAAAAAGTCACAAGACCTCAGCCAATCGCACAGGGACCCTACAGGCCAGATGCATCACATGTGCCTGCATGGCGTTGTAAACAGTTTTTAAATAATTACCAACATTTTAGTATCATTCCATAAAAACCAGGCTTGCCTGTTTCTATGGAGGAATTTGAAGCCGTGGCACAGACTGAGGCTGGATGTAGAGCCCTGCTGTGTCTTTAATAGCACTTATGGCTTCAGTTCTTATGGGCTGTACCTGGCCAATCTCATAATGATTAGGAAGCATGGCTTTTGAATCCAATAATTCCACAGAGAAACACAAGTCTGAAACAGTAGCTGTGTGACCTTAGGCAAGTTACTTAAACTCTCTGAGCTTCAGTTTCCCCTTATGTCTATAAAGTGAGGATTTAAAATACCTACCCCACAGGGTTGCCATGAGGATTAAATAAGATCATGTTTTGAAAGTTCTTGGCACAAAGTGAGTATGTAATAAAAGGTGCCTATTTATGCTTCACTGGTTCAAATTGTCTCTGAATCCTCTTTGGATTTTCATTTATTCCTGGAAAATATAAGAAGTAGCTGGCACTTGAGCTCACAGCCCCATGAAGGCTTCTGTTTTGTATTTCACAGATGCAAACTGATAAGCCTTTCTTTTTATGAAAATTGTAACTATAGAAGGGAATCAGTTCCACAAATTAAATCAACTTTCTGGGTATGTCATCAACTACCTATGTAAGCAAGATGAAAATGAAAAGGAAAAATTATATATCTTGCCTTTAAAAGGGGGGAAGGGATTCAACAAACCCTAAAGAGATACAACTCCCTGAAGACAAAACTTTTATTTTCATTGAATTACGGTGTCCATCACATTTTGACTAATTTCATTTTTTGGAGTAGATATCCTTTCACGATCATGTGCCAAGTGAGCATCACACCAAGAGAAGAAAAGAGCCCAGGAGAGAGAGCAGGAGAAATGCACCCGCTGAAGTCAGAATTTTGTCATCTCGTGACTATTAGGTATTTCAGTATCCATTTACATTCTTATGCCTTTTTATCCAAAGAAGAACTTGAAAACAATGGCCTTAAACATTTTTTTTTTTGCCTTTATACTATTCATAGGTCAATGGTCAGCGGGGAGAGTCCCTTCAGTAATAGCTCCCTTAACTCATAGTGATTCTCAAAGTAAGAAAGTAGGGGAGGCTCCTCTTTGAAGATTGCATCGGGATGGGGGTGGTGATGTGAGCACAATTTGGAGGCCCCTCTCCAGCGGAAACTTCTAATGGGCAGCCAACTGAGGGCTGGTCCCGGCAGTGGTGGCAGCAGATAACCTGCCCAGTTAGGTTTATTAATGGCCATTAAATTTTATCCTCTTCATCGCCTTACTTTTGGCCCATTCACTCATTCAGAACATTTTATTAAACATCTATTTGTGCCAATCACTGATCATGGGGAATAACAGAACCCCCAGCTACCGAAGAGCAGAAGCACAGTCTCATGGAAGAGACAGAGATACAGATAAAGAATTATATGCCACTGTTTACAAAAGCCAAGGCATGGAAGCAGCCTGAATGTCCATTGACAGAAGAATGGGTAAAGAAGATGTGGTGCATAAATACTATGGAATATTACCCAACCGTTAAAAATGAAACAATGCCATGTGCAGCAACATGGATGAACCTAGAGACTGTCATATGGAATGAAGTAAACCAGAAAGAGAAGGAGAAATATCATATGATATCCCTTATATGTGGAATCTAAAAAGAAATGAACTCACAAAACAGAAGCAAACCCACAGACTTGGAGAACGAACTTCTGGTGGCCAGGGGGAGGGGTGGGGGGAACGGATAGTTGGGGAGCTTGAGGTGGACATGTACACGGTACTGTGTTTGAAATGGAAAACCAACAAGGGCCTGCTGTAGAGCACGTGCAGCCCTGCCCAACGCCGTGTGGCAGCCTGGAAGGCAGGGGAGTCTGGGGAAAATGATACGTGTGCATCTATGGCTGGGTCCCTTTGCTGTTGATCTGAAACTATCACAACACTGTTTGTTAATCAGCTATACCCCAATACAAAATAAAAAGTTTGAAAATAAAAAATTATATGCCAACAGGAAACTTATTGAAATGTCATATATGCAAGTGAGTTTGATGCACTAAATGGGGCTAATGGTGGGGCAAACTCTGCCTGGGGGCATTAGGCAGATCTTATACGGGAACTGGCCTCTGAGCCGAGCCCTGGTGGATACAGACGGGTTCACCACGTAATGGAAGGAGCCATGAATTGAAGGACAGTGGGGAAAGGATGTGGAACAGAGGCAGAGTGTTCGGGGAAGGGTGAATGGTTTTGCTGAACTTAGAGGAACCTGTAAAGAACGCAAGACTCAGGGCTAAGAAGGCAGGTTGAGGGCCAACTAGAGAAGACCTTGAAAGCTAGACTCAAGTTTGTGAACCTCTTCTCCTAGCAGAGAGGAGCCACTGAGGTTTTCAGCAGGGGACTGCCCCTGTCAGCTCCTTTTCTAGAGATTTGGCTGCTGATCTTCTGTCATTTCCCATGATGTTGAAATTATACAAAGGGGATTCTCTGAAGATGGCAAATCATGTGGAAAAGGAGAAACTGAGCTGCAAACTCAGGACAGTATTTCTCAAATAGGTGTGGTCCAATTTTTATGGCCCAAAATCGAACGAAAGCAAGAGCATATAATTCAGAAGGGCAGCAATCCCAGGAGCTTCTTTTATCTTTTCGTTGGTAACAAGTCTTTATTATGTATCACAGGCTCCGGAAATTCACCTCAAACAACATGGTGGCGTTCATCTGAGAACAGTAAAGCAATCAATAAACCTTCTACTTCCAGGCTCAGCATCATCTCAACCTATTCCAAACCAACTACTCAAAAATGACCAGGAAAATATAAATAAATACAAGAAAGTGTCAAGCAAGGGGCGAGGCTCATAATGGGTCCTCTCTCCATTTTCCCTTAAAATAATATTTCTCAGACTCCAGATGTATCAGGCCCATCTGGGAGGCTTGATAAAACATGGACTGCTCCATCCCCAGAATTCCTGATTTGCTTGGGCAGGGACAGGGGCAAGAATTTGCATCCAGAGAAAGTCTCAGAAAGCTCCCTGTTAATGCTAAGTCTGTTAGAAGACTACAGTTTGAGAAACACTGCGGGAAAACATGTATAACACTCTAGAGACACTGGACAGCCTCACAGGCCTTTCTTGCACATTAAACCCAAGGAGACATCAGGTAACTTATCAGAGCAGTCAGTCAAACAGTCTAAATGCTAACTGTCCAAATCGTGATGGCGAGATCTGCTCAGGCACAGTGTGAATTTGGCTCTCTTGGAGTGGTTGAGGCTGGAGGTCCTGTCTCATTTTCTTCTGACCTGTTGAGCCTCATTTTGTCCTGGATCAGGCCGGGTGTTCATGCAATCTACTTCCTTCCAGAGGTCCATGATGAGACCTAACTAGTAAATTCAGGAATGGGAGCCCAACCAATGTCTGGATGCAGGACCTCGGCTCTTGGAGTAAAAGCAGAGCCCCACTGAGGGCGGCCAGCGGCAGAGTCAGCCAGCAGGATCTGACAGAGGGTGAACCCTGGTATCAAGAGATCATTAGCAGGAATGGGCACAGGGCAGCCTGGAAATGTATCCTAGTTCCCCTTCTCTTGTTTCAAAGGGTCCGTTCTCTGGACCCAGTATCCCTTCTTTCCCAGTCCCTGGCAAGCACAAGCCAGAGCAGAGATTCTGGGGATTAAATCTTCTCTGAAAACCAAAGTCAGGTTTAGCTTTAGCAAAGAAGCAGCTAAAAGCAACTGGAGGTCTCCCAGGCCCCACTGGAGAGCAGGTACACCAGGTCAGGATTCATCATTTGGGTTGTGGTTGCTAATTTATTGGCTCATGGAAGGTCAGTCTGATCCCCACTTTCTCACTGTCCCATATGAGGCAGGCATGAACCCTCTTACACTGCCCTCCTTCGGGAGGAAGAAAAGCTGGGCAGATAGATGTTCTGAAACCCTCTTGCCTTCAGGCAGTCCCTTGCGCGTGCTGGCAGAAGCCTCTTGGACACGAGAGGGCGCTGTGGCACCAGCTCATTCCCCAAAGGCCCCTTTCCCCAAAGATTCCAGGCTCCAGAGCAACAGTTCTGAGGGTCCGGCAACCACAGCCAACAGACTCAAGGTTGGAAATGATCCAGAAAATGGGAACTATGTGTTTTTACTCACTCCCAGTTGTCACTGATGGTTCACCAGCTTTTCTGGAGGGAAGAAAATAGAGTTACTACTATGTTCCCTGTATGGAGAGATTTTAAGACCTGTTCTGATTTCAGACAAGTTCAGAATTTGAAATAAATAAACAAATAAATAAATTCCTCAAAAGCAAGGAAGTGAGGTAGCAACTGTTGGCCAAAATTCTACAAGGATCTATGCAGAGGCCCGTTTACAGGTTAGAGCCACAGTAGGGACTCACATGCCAGGCAGGAAATTCCAAGGGCCCAGGAAATAACCACAGACACGATCAGACTGGATTTCAGGCTGGGTATCAGCAAAGGAGATGAGGCCTTCTGTAGTGGAACAGATGGAAAATAATCTGCCTCAATGATGGAGACCCAGGGTTGATCCCAGGGTCAGAAAGATCCCCTGGAGAAGGGAATGGCTACCCACTCCAGTATTCTTGCCTGGAGAATCCCATGGACAGAGGAGCAGGGAGGGCCATAGTCCATGGTGTTGCAAAAAGTCAGACACAACTGAGCGACTAATACTTTCATTTTCATCAGCAAATGAGACCAACCTCTTCACTTGATGGGAAGCTTCAGGGATAATTGTTAGTAGTTATTAAGCACTTACTGTTAGCTAAGTGAGCTAAATGGTTTACATGGATTATCTCATTTCTCTTCACCAAAACCCTTCAAGATAAAGATGATAACTTGGACTAAGAAACTTCAGCTGAGAAAAGGTGAGTGCAGCTAATCATCTGGTGAGCAGTGATGCAAGATTCGAACCTGTCTCCAAGAAGGTGCCCAGGCTCACAGGTCTCCCCGATTGTCCTTTCCAGTCCGGTTCCCAACTGTGTCCAGCAGCAGGTGACCTGGGCCCTACTCATCCCTGACACCCCTAAAGACAGTGAGGACCACAGACCAGCACAGATGGTCAGCTTAGAATTCATGACAGGCTGGAGATGGGAGGGAATGACTTACAAGCAGATGAACTATTTCTGTGCAGAAATCAAATAAAACAAGTTTTCTGTGACAGGCTTATTTCAGATATTCTGTAACATCTGCTGTCGGAAGATGCATAAATGATGCGTCAACTGATGGCTCCCAATTTTCAGTCTGCAGATTATAAAACTGAAGGACATTTTAGGCAGAATTGAGCCTCTAGAGATAGGAGCCTCAAGTATAATACAGGCTTGGCAATGATCACATCAGCCACGTTTTTTGAGATAATGAATGAAAATGCTATTGAAATCAGGAAGCACCATATAAAAGAAAGAGAACTGTAGGTGATCCAGATCAAAAGCACCCCTCTCTCTCTACCTCTCTTTCTCTCTCTCTCTCTTCTGTCTTATAAGACCACCACCTCCCTTCCCAGGTGGCTCAGACAGTAAAGAATCTGCCTGCAACTTAGGACACCTGAGTCCAATCCCTGGGTTGGGAAGATCCCCTGAAGAAGAGAATGGTAACCCACTCCAGTAATCTTGCCTGGAGAATTCCATGGACAGAGGAGCCCAGCAGTCTACAGTCCATGGGGTCACAAAGTGACCTGACTGAGTGACTAACACACACACTTTCCCTTCCCATAGAGAAGCCTCATGACGCACTGCAAACAAGCATGACCCGAGTCACAGCTGGTTCCACATCTCTGCCCCACTGCTTACTCACTGTGTAGCCTTGAACAAGCAGCTTCACCTCCCTCAGCCTCAGTTTCTTTGTCTCTTAAATGGGAATAATAATAATCAGACCTCACAGAGTAGATACTAACAATGACTGTACACGTTTACCACATGTTGCAAGCCAAGAATTGGTGCCCAGTGCCTTACACAGCACGTCACGTCTTCCCAACAGACAACTGGGCAACAACTGCCATCATCCCCTGATTTATCAGCAGGAGGATAGGCCCAGAGGGAACACTGCTCACAAGTTACAGTCTGGAATTCAAACTGGAGTTTATCAGACCTTAGGGCTTAGAACTTAAATAGCTACTGACTGGTCATAGGAGCCAGTAATTACATCTGAGAAGGGGCTGGAGAAATAAGACCTCTGACAAATGATGTCATAGGTCCTCACGGATAATCTAATGACACAGAGTGGGTTTTGTTAAAGAAAGAGAAGAGAAGGAAGAAGAAGGAGGTTTTCTGATGTCCTTTTTTCTTGCTGTTGTCTATCTTTTCCTTCTCTTTGGACAGGACTTTGTAGCTCCCAAAGCAGTCCCCATACACAGTCTCTTTTGATTCTGATGCTAATCCAATGAGAATCACAGCACAGGTTTCATGATCTCCACTTTACTGAAGATAAAATGGGTCCTAGTGCCTAATGACTGGAAAAAGGCCCCACTGGTGACAGAAGTTCAGGTGCAATTTCACATGGTTAAAAGAGACAGATCATGAACAAGGATTTGGCATGTCGACCAGCGTATAGCAAGTGCTCAATAAATTCTTGCAGGATCTGAAAGGGTTTAAAAAGGCTTCCTGCACCATACTCATTCCCTCTTCCCCAGCATGGATCTGCTTCTATGTGGCTCATGGCAGCTATGGTGCAGAGTGGAGTTTTTGGATAACGTGGAGCAGCCAGGGAAAAATTGGGGGTTGCTTTGAACATTGTCAGAGTTGGTTGGACAGGCCTGCAAGAGTCCAGGTGACTGATTCTACCAGTCCCTTTGGAGAACTTTAGAGCAAGAAATAATCTAGAGACAGTCCAGTCCAGGGTCTTCCAGCTCTTCACTGCTGCATCCTGAGAGGGCTGGCCATTCTAAAAGCCACCTGCACTGCTATTTATTTATCATTTGCTTGAAATTCATTTTTTAACTTACATGAATGTATTGAAATACATTATATATAATAAATTATATGTTAAAACATATAGCTGTATGTTTTATAATTAGTTATATGTTTTATAATAAATTATATGTTAAAAGAGGAGAGTGAAAAAGCTGGCTTAAAACTCAACATTCAAAAAACAAAGATCATGGCATCTGATCCCATCACTTCATGGCAAATAGATGGGGAAAGAATGGAAACAGTGAAAGTCTTTATTTTCTTGGGCTCCAAAGTCACTGCAGATGGTGACCGCAGCCTTGAAATTAAAAGATGCTTGTTCCTTGGAATAAAAGCTATGACAAACCTAGATAGCATATTAAGAAGCAGAGACATTACTTTGCCAATGAAGGTCCATATAGTCAAAGCTATGGTTTTTCCAGTGTCATGTATGGATGTGAGAGTTGGACCGTAAAAAAGTTGAGCACTGAAGAACTGATGCTTTTGAACTGTGGTGTTGGAGAAGACTCTTGAGAGTACCTTGGACTGCAAGGAGATCCAACCACTCAATCTTAAAGGAAATAAGTCCTGAATATTTATTGGAAGGACTGATGCTGAAGCTGAAGCTCCAGTATTTTGGCCACCTGATTCAAAGAACTGACTCATTGAAAAAGACCCTGATGCTGGGAAAGATTGAAGGTGGGAGGAGAGGGGGACAACAGAGGATGAGATGGTTGGATGGCATCACTGACTCAAATGGACATGCGTTTGAGTAAACTCCGGGAGTTGGTGATGGGCAGGGAGGACTGGCATGCTGCAGTCGGACACGACTGAGCAACTGAACTGACTGACTGATATGTTAAAACATACAGATTTATTATATATACTATATAAATTTATTACTTATATGGATTTATATTATATATAGTAAATATTGATTATATATAGTAAATATTGATTATATACACGTCAGATCAATATTTATTCATGAAATCATAGATTTGATTTGCTGGATATAGATTTTTCTAATATGTGCATCTGCTCCAGTTCAGGAATTTCTAATAAATGCAGTGATTAGAAAATGAAAATTTGTCCCTGTTCCACAGTCATGGCAACTGATCCAATCATGTGCCTTCATTGTCTAAAGGGCAAAACACAGCATCGAGGAAGAAAATATGGCACAGATAATTAGTAGCACAGGTAGTTTTATACTCAACTCCTGGAATCTGGGGCTCTTTCCCACTAAATGTTCCCTTTTGACCTTGAGATCTGCAACATTAGCTCCCTAGGGTTGTGTGGGGCAAAAGTATCAGAAGGCAGGAGATACACACACCCATCAGAAGGCTTCCTGGGGGCACCCTGGAAGTTCATGCTAATTGCCATCTTCAGGCTGCACATCACTTCTGTAACCTGGTTTCTGTGTTAAAAAATAATAATAATAAATCAAAGGAAAGCAAAGTTATTTTTTAAGATGCCTCATAAATCCAGAAAGATAAACATTAAGGGAAATTAGGGAAACGTTCATTTTTGCTATTTGCCAAGTGCTTAGTCTCTAGTAATGGTACCTGTCAGTTCCCCGACCAAGGATTGAACCCACACCTTCCTCAGTGAAAGCAGAGTCCTAAGCAATGGACCGTCAGGAAATTCCCCCAGCACTGATACTTTGAGAGATGGGAGGATGCTCACACCTGACCAGGTAATGGCACTGATGCCTGCACAGTGCTGCCGCCTGGCCTGGCCTGGAGGTGGGTGGGATGATGCTGCTTCCCATTCCCAAACTTCAGAAGCTGATGGGCAACGGGTTTCCAGGATGTACCATAAAATCGCACAGCCGAGACCTGGAAGCCGGGCACTTTTGGCTCCTGGTTCTAATTGCTGAGCACACTGCCCACTGTTGGTTGGATGCACTCGTTTCTAAGAGTGGACACAGAGACGGCCGGGCGCGCCCAGCACTGTCTGCGCATGCCCAGGCGAGAGCCTTGTTGCCGGGAGCGCGCGTCTGCCGGCCTCGTTGCAAAGGGCGACATCAGAGAGGCCTGTCATCTGATAGTCAACGGCTCATCCTGCCAGTCAGGGAAGAGTCAAAACATAGTTAAAGTTTAGTGGACTTCATCTACTTAATAATAAAAATAATAATGGCCCAATTAATAGCAATCCTGTGCAGTTTTATGGACGCTTTCATCTGAGAATCAAAGTGGTTTGGAAGAGAAGCCATCATTAAGCTGATTTTACAGATGAGAAAAGTCAAATGACTTGCCCAAGGTCAGGGCCGAGTCAGCCCTGGAGCCACGGGGAGAATGCCAGGCTCGCTCCCTCCTTACATCCCTCTCTGTACCTGGCACTTTGGTGGAAGTATCTTTCATCTGAGAATCTTAAATTAATCTCCTGATAATTATCACTGTTCACTGGTGGCCAAAAGGAAAAAACAAATCTCTTCCCGGCTCTGCCAGCAGCAGAGGCCTCTGTCCTGTGCTGACTCCCGTGGCCTGCAGAGAAGAGAGCGGGCCAGGCCCCAATACCATCCCCCATCCCCAGGGAGGGCGCCAGGCTCCTGGGCTCACCGATCAGGGTGGCTGAGATCCTCATGAAGTCACGAGAAGGGAGGGAAGCAGGCCGTAGGCCCAGTATGTGAAGCTGTTTCCCATATAATAATTCTAAAATTATTTTGATGGTGCCAGCTTTGAATGATTGTTTATTCCAACTCACATTAATCCAGCCTTCTGGCTGGTGAAAACAGATTTTGGAGTCAGATAGACCTGTATTTGAATTTTGACCCTGCCACTTAATAGCTGTGTGGCCTTAGACAGATTACTTGACCTCTCTGAGCCTCAATGTCTTTTTTATTTTCCCCCAATCTCCAAGCCTCAATGTCTTTATTTGTAAAATCAGTATGGCTGTATCTTAGGTGTCTTTGACCCCAACAAGGTCAGCTACACGTGCTCTCTCTTTGTTTAACATAATAGTACAAAACATCATTTTGCATGTATAGTCCTTAATATACTGTATGAGTGAAGTCCTCAGCCGTGCCCAACTCTTTGCGACCCCATGGACTGTAGCCTGCCAGGCTCCTCTGTCCATGGGATCCTCTAGGCAAGAATACTGGAGTGAGTTGCCATTTCCTCTTCCGGGGATCTTCCTGACCCAGGGACAGAAGCCACGTCCCTTGCATCTCCTGCTTTGGCAGGTAGATTCTTTACCACTGTGCCAGCTGGGGAGCTAATATACTGTACATTGCCTTAATATATTGTACATTTTAGAATATTTATATACCCAGGGTGCAAAGGCTTCATCCCACACTAGACGTATCACAATTTATGAGTAAATATTTTTAAAGGATTTTCAAGAATGATGTTAACAACATTAAGTTCTTGCCTTACCTTCTGGCTGGGGGCCATCATGTCCTTTCACCATGACTACCATTCCTGATGGTCAAGGGGTTAGAAGGAACGTAGGTGAGCCAGTGGACACTCCACCAGTGGGAATGATTTTCATTAGGCTCTGTCCAACAAGAGTACAAAAGTGAAAAACAAGTTAAGATTAAACAAAAAATCTTGTCTCAAAGAAGGAAAAAAGGAAGTAGAAAGAAGAAGAGGCAGAAAAAGGAGAGGAAGAGCCTTCCTGAGAGGCTGGTGCTGTGTGGGGCTGGCTAGATGGTCCTCCTCAGCCCCAGAGCCCTGGAAGATGTTGTGTGCATCTTGCTGCGCAGATCAGGAAGCAGACTCGGCATCATGATGGAACCTGCCCAGGTTCGCAGAGCCAGTAAGTGGCTAACAGGTATTTGAGCTCCCGCCTGTCTGATCCCCAGGCTTGTGTTCCCTACCGGGTATTTGGAAGACTTCTTCCTCAGAATCCATGTTTCATGTGTTGAATGGTGGAGAGGCATCTGCTTATATGCGTTAGGGTCTGGGCAGGCACCTCACCTGAATTCCAGATGGTCAGTGAGAATCAAAGGTGTGGGCAAAGGTGACATGCAGTTCCTAGGGAGCTACTCCCCCGGACCCAAAGGGATGAAGGGAGGCAGCAGTTCCAGGAGTCTGAACAGAGAGTCATATAGGAGGCCCCTTTGGCAGGGTGGGGCTTGGGTGTAGAGGATACAGACCTCACATCCCTCTTTTCCTAAACTTCAGATTTCCAGCTAGGATCCCTCCTGACCAAATTATACTGAAAGCGGAGTGTGAAGGAGCTAGTTTTCCAGGTCAGCCTCCTGGGACAAAAAGCAGAAGCGGGGAGAGTAGAGAGCAGCTACGAGGTGGGATGATGGAGGACCAGTATTCTTTCAATTATGAACAGTCCCAGCTGCAAATGGCCTCCCCTCCCAAAGATAGGTGGTAAAGTCCCTGCTGGCCAGTCCTAGGTCTTCCCAGGTTGCTCAGTGGTAAAGAATCTGCCTGCCAATGCAGGAGACATGAGTTCTATCCCTGAGTGGGGAAGATCCCCTGGAGGAGGAAATGGCAACACACTCCAGTATTCTTACCTGGAAAATCCCATGGACAGAGGGGCTTAGCAGGCTACAGTCCATGGGGTCGCAAAGAGTCAGACATGACTTAGCGACTGAGCGCACCCGCACACAGCCAGTCCTAGCTTGTTCTGAGAGTCCTTGAAAGATCTTGTCAGTAAGTAGGAGAGCATCCTTGGAGCTAGCAGGAGAAGGACATCCAGTCCATTTTACAGGTAGAGAAACTGAGGTCTGAGAAGGGAAATGACTGGCCCAAAGACAACTAGGGGCATCACCAGAAAGAGAAGATGACAGATGGATTGTTCATTCTGCCCCCTAACTGGCATCTTCATCCCTCTCTCCCGCTGTCTCTCCATCCATCCATCCGTCCATCCATTCATTCAGCAAGTACTTAATTATCTACAGAACAGTCAAGGAGTCCCAGACGTCCTCACTGACAGCCTGGGGGAGATGATGTGTTTTTTCACTCTCCCATGGCTCAATTATAACTAGTGATAATCACTGACATTTATTTGGTGCTTTCTGTTTGCCAAGGACTGTGTGAAGAACTTGCCTTTTGCTTGCATTATCTCATTTAATCCCCACAATAACTCTCCGAGGGAGGTATAATGGTTATTGTCTCCATTTTACAAACAGGAAAGTAAGGCTTTGAGAGATTAACTAACTTGTCCGACGTCACCCAGCTGGGAAGCCATGAGACTGAGCTCAGAGCCTGGATCTTTTTGACTCCAGGAACTAGTGTTTAAGGCCCATGCTGCATTTCAGAGGCCCAAACTGGGCACAAGTAGGCCAGGTGCAGCCCATAGACATGGTTTATTTGTTTTTCACTAAGCCAGTGTGCAAAAACGGAGAGATTTTATTTTAAAAATTCAGATTTCATTACTTTTCTTTTGAAGGTCTGGAAGGTTTGGCCACATGGGGCATGCATTTCTTCCTGGCACACTGCCTGCCCATGCAGCTTGCCCGTGGATGCCCGCCATCTGTCTCCATAGAGGACTGGGTTTGTGGTCCTAGCTGTTCTGCCTCTTCGTTCCGTGGCAAAATGCACTAGTGTGATACCGGGTGAGTGCCCCTAGCATGCAGACTGGTTCTTTTGCCCAGGACAGGGTCACTTTTCTTGACACTTAGCCAAACCCATGGGAAATGCTCCAACACTAAGTCTTCAGGGCAGTAAACAGCTAATAACCTACCTTTCCTCAGCTCCTCCTGGCCGGCCCTGGCAATGCAGCACAAAGGCAGCCCCACAATGCCAGGAAAATGCCCAACCAAAGAGGCCCGTCTGCAAATGCAGCCCATGGCAACCCCATTGAAGGCAGATAAAACATTTTCAACAATATCACCTTTTATCTTCGCTTTGTGGGCCAAAGGGATAAAACACAGTTGCCAAACACAAATTAATGTGTAATTATTTTCCTTGCCTGAATCATTTTCTTTCATGTGTCAGAGCATGCTGAGCAAATAGCACCACACCTTGAACTTTAATTGTGGTAATCAGGGCTCTGAGCCACAAGAAAGTCTCTTTCTAATGCCTCCTTTAGCTCTGACTTTCAAGTCAAAGCAACTGATTTTTTCCTTCCTCGTCTCTTCTTTTTAAGGAAAAGAGACATACATTGGAGGATGTCTCAGGCCTGCTGCAACCAATGTCATGCCTACTTGGCTCTGGGAAAGTGCTCCTCCCCACCCCCCACCCCCCAGTATAAACACAGCCACCTTTGACAGGTGACTTAGTGAGTTAATGGCTGTTCTTTTCTCTTATTCATTTGGTGACTAATTATTTGCTTAGTGAGTTTAAGACCACCTATCTTTGTAGTAATACCATAATGGGATATACGCTACACTGTTTATCTGCTAAGATAGTCTTGACGTTTGAGTTGCATGAAACCAGCAAAGGGAAAAGAGAAGTGGGGCCTTTACTGTGGGCCGCTGGCGAAAGGGACATCGGTTGGCATCTTGTGATCCTCTATGCCTTGGGTTGTAAATTACTTTGAGCCGTTTCTTCTTTCTGCCTCAGCAGACCGAAGGTGACACTCCCAGGTACATGGTGACCGTTTAGAGAGAAGAAACCAGCTGTGCACTCGCAGGAAAATCGCCTCCCTCTTGTCACTGGGGAAGATCAAGATCAAAGGCATTGATGGGGAGTCAAACACATGTGGACCTCCATGGCATCCAGTTCCTCATTGCCAGGCGCGGTACTGTCCTTGAAGAGGTCTCAGTCATCCTTCCAAAGGCTCACTTAGGATCCTTGCGGGTGAGGGGAGTTGGCGGGTTGATAACTTCACTTTTCCTCAAGTAATACATTAGTCTGGGTGGGTTGTTTTGAACAGGAGACAGAAGAAGTCCTTATGTCTAGAAATTTTTTATCTTTTCTATTTTAGTGTTCTTCATGACAGCATGGCCAGCCCAGGAAAGTTAGTGTTAACACAGCTGTCGTGGAGAAGGTACTGAGCAAAATATGATGGAGGAATACATTATACACAAATGAATACCTTAAAATATTCATTTCGTTGAGGATAGGGGATTTCATTGGGGATGGGAGTAATTCTTCATTCACATAGTCACTCACTGATGCATTTACTTATTCCATAATAATTAAGCACCTACCGCAAGACCTGAGGGTTTGATAAAGAGAAAGATTCAGCCTCTGCTCTCAGGAGGAGTCCAGAGAAGTGAGCATAGGTGGGAAAGTTTCAGAAACCTGGAACTAGGGCTGCTATGGAGAGAAACACAGCTGGTGTGCTGCTGAGCGCTGAACAGCGGTTCTTTAAGTATAGTTCTGATGTGATATTTTCATTGACGTTAACAATGAAGGTGAAAGTCAAACAGCAAGGACTGTGTTGCAAGCCCACTTGTTTATGAATGGAATGAGCACTGCTTTGCTATATGAAATACAAGTTTTCAAATATCAGAATATTGTCTTCCATTTTACGGGGCTATTCACATGCAGTGGCTACCGACGTGCCCACTTAGCACGTTGAAGCTGTATTGGTGAGATTTTCTCCATCACGTTGTTAAATCTGATCAAACACCACAGCAATAAACTAAGCCCTGATAGGTAACATTTGCCAGTTTCCCCGGTGTAGATATTCCAACCATGGCTGATTTCAAAGCCACTAATGTGTTATCACTGAAAGGTACACAGCCATGCCCCATTATATAGCATCTCCTCCGCACAGATGCACTGGATATAAATAATCTTCAGAGCATAGATAATAGTAAAATGTAATAAAATAATTAGGAAGTGATGAGTTTTGAGTATTTATGACCTTTGTTTTTAATATCATTTACTTAATTATAAGTGTTTATAATTTAATCTTTAATAATTGCCATGTTTAACAACCAGCTTGCAAAATTCCTGACAATTTAATAATTGGCTTTCACAGACTGGTAAGGACAGGCTCCGGCACATTCCTGGGCCTAACCCAACAGGAGAGGTCAAGGAGGGCTTCCCAGAGAAGGAGATTGCTGGTCCGAGAAGCACCATAGGGTGGAGAAGATATTGGGCTCCATCCAAAGTCCAACTCCAGGGAGTTGAATCTTAGGTCTGCTTCTTCCTGGTTCTGTGACTTTGTTGCTAGTTGCTTGGCTATTCTATGCCTCGGTTTCCAGTTCCTTAAAGTGGATATGATAATGCCTCATTCTCAGGGTTGCTCTGTGGATAAAGTGTCTGACCTCAAGAGACACTCTCTGACGCTGATTCTTACTGAAAGACAAGTTGGAACCGAAGGGGAAGTGGGGGAGGGTGGAGACCATTCCAGACAGACTGGGGGAGCCGATGCACAAAGGCAGACAAAGACAGCCACATGTTCTGTAGACACAGCATCCTTCAAAGCACAAATGAGGCTGGAGGAGGCAGGGGCCTTGAATGTCATGCTCAGAAACCTCATCTTGATCCTCGAGGTGGGTCCCGATGCTCTAGGGGAGGTCTGTCTGGGCTTGTCTCCCCATCTTTAAAATAGAGCTCACTCACCCCATTCCATAACTTAGGACAATTATGGCAATTAAAAGGACTACCGTTTATAAAATGCTCAGCGCAGAGCCTGGCAGACAACAAAAATGGTTTAGTTATCATTGTTTTTATTATTCCTTTATTAAAAAATTACTTTTGTTTATTTACTTTATTTTATTCGGGGGTCTGGTTGATTAACAATGTTGTGTCAGCTTCAGGTGTACAGTAAAGGGACTCAGTTACACGTATATATGTATCTATTTTATTTCCAATTCTTTCTCCCTTTAGGTGCTTACATAGTACTGAGCAGCATGGCCTGTGCAATACAGCAGGTCCTTGTTGGTTATCTACTTTAAATATAGCAGTGTGTATATGTCAGACCCAAACTCCCTAACTACCCCTTCCCCCCACCCCTGATAACCATGAGTTAGTTCTGTAAGTCCGTGAGTCTGTTTCTGTTTTGTAAATAAGTTCATTTGTACAATTTATTTTCAGATTCTGCATGTAAGCCATATCATTTTCTAGATTTATCCATGTTGTTGCAAACGGCATTATTTCATTCTTTTGAATGGCTGAGTAATATTCCATTGTATACATGCACCACATCTTCTTTATCCACTCCTCTATCGATGGATGTTTAGGTGGCTTCTATGTCTTGGCCGTTGTAAACAGTGCTTCAGTGAACGCTGGGGTGCATGTATCCTTTCGGATCACGAATTTATCCAGATATATGCCCAGGAGTGAGCAGCTCTACTTTTAGTTTTTTAAGGAAACTTCATACTGTTCTCCAAAGTGGTTGTACCAATTTACATTCCCACCAACAGTGCAGGAGGGTTCCCTTCTCTCCACACCCTCTCCAGCATTTATTGTCTGTGGATTTTTGGTTGATGGCCATTCTGACTGGTGTCAGGTGACATCTCATTGTAGTTTTGATTTGTATTTCTCAAATAATTGGAGATGTTAAACATCTTTTCATGTGCCTCTTGCCCATCTGTACGTTTTCTTTGAAGAAATGTCCATTTAGGTCTTCTGTCCATTTTTTGATTGGGATGTTTGTTCTAATGACAATAAACCGCATAAGCTGTTAGTAAATTTTGGAGACTAATCCCTTGTTAGTCACATCACGTCATTGGCAAATATTTTCTCCCATTCTGTGGGTGTCTTTTCATCTCACTTATGATGTACTTTTTATTATTCTCAGAGCCCCGCTCAGTGCCTGGGAATGATAGGAGATAAGTAAAGGTTGTTATCTATGCTGGACTGTCTCAGGCAGAGACACCCTCCTATTCTACCCCCTGTCCCCCAACAAGCTCTGGCGCACAGGTCAGATGGCCCTCAGGTGGAGCTGGGAAGGTCTCTGGAAGGGATCTACCTGCTGCCAGAAGTGGCTTTCTACCGGCACAGGAGGTCAACACCGAGGGGTCTCTCTTTAGGCCCTCTGAAAGAGTGATCACACCAGATGATGTCCCCACTGCCCGCAGAAGCTGCTGTCAGGTTCTCGGGAGGCTGCCAGCTCGTGCTATGGTCTGCATGATGCCAAGACACCCATCACAGCTGCCCAGAGACCTGCCCCTGGGCCCACCTTTTCTTTCTCTGCCAGGTACGCACGGGGAGTCAGGTTGATCCTCTAGATAATTTTTTGGCCCTAAATGCTATTTCTGAGGAAACAATCAGAGACATTTGCTTGCTTGTCCTGCATGAAATGCCTGTTCATAGGAAGCTCTTCAGAGCTCTGCCATTTGTCTGGCCCGAACAGACACAAGCCAAGAACTTAGCTGCTGCTTGTTTAATGAAATACCTACTGTGGGGCAGGGGCTTTCACAGACTACCACCCATGGTTGTTGGTGAGAGATTCTTAGAGATAAGTGTGGTCGACAGAAGAGCAATGTGTTTACAAAGCTTCTGCATGGCTGTTGTCTCGCTGAAGCCTTAGGACAGCTTGAAGGGCAGTCAGTATGAGTGCCTTTTCAGAGATAAGAAAAATGAGCTGCAGAGAAGTTAAATCAATAGTGATAACCAAGATGATTTTTGAGAATCTAGGACTGTGCTGTTATTTTACTTACATGAACCCATTCCCAAGTCACTGCAGGGGGTGAAGGAGGAGGTGCTATTATTATCAGCCTCATTTTACACTGAAGATTCTGAAGCTTAGATAGATCTTAGCTGCTAAGTGGTGGAACAAGCTAGTCAGCCCTGGTATCATTCCAGAATCCAAGCTCTTAACCACGCCTGGCAAAGGGCCCAGTGCCGGGAGCTGGAGTCGGGGTGGCAACCAGCCGGGTTTGTATGTGACGGACTGTGTTCTTCCCATCCGCAATACCTGTCCTGATACCATCCTCTCCCCCTTAGCATGGAGATTTTCAGGGTACCATCACCTCGGGCTAAGATTCTGGGCTTCCCTGGTAGCTCAGATGGTAAAGCTTCCCCCTGCAATGCAGGCGACCTGAGTTAGATCTCTGGGTCAGGAAGATCCCCTGAAGAAGGAAATGGCAGCCCATGCCAGCATTCTTGCCTAGAGAATTCCATGGACAGAGGAGCCTGGCGGGCTACAGTTCATGGGGTCAGAAAGAGTCGGACACGACTGAGTGGAGACTCAACTGCCAACACCATCACTGCGTGGGTTCAGGTTTATCTACTGTTTCTGGGTCCACATGAGCCAGTTCTCATCCATTTATAGATTTCAATCTAGAAAATTAGAGTGAAAATGAAAACTATCCTTTGTTCTCCCTCAAGTTCCTTCACCACCCCTCCCCCATGAAGATGCAGTCCCAAGAGTGAGCGACATATTGCTCTGTGTCCAGGGAGGTCTGGAGAGAAGGAGCCGTGTAAACATCATTAAGCTCAGTTGTGTCTGACTCTTTGCGACCCCATGGATTGCAGCATGCCAGGCCTCCCTGTCCATCACCAACTCCCAGAGTCTACTCAAACTCATGTCTGTTGAGTTGGTGATGCCATCCAACCAGCTCATCCTCTGTCGTCCCCTTCTCCTCCCACCTTCAATCTTTCCCAGCATCAGGGTTTTTTCAAATGAGTCAGTTCTTCACATCAGGTGCCCAAAGGATTGGAGTTTCAGCTTCAACATCAGTCCTTCCAACAAATATGCAGGACTGATTTCAGAACTGGTTGGATGTCCTTGCAGTCCAAGGGACTCTCAAGAGTCTTCTCTAACACCACAGTTCAAAAGCATCAATTCTTCAGTGCTCAGCTTTCTTTATAGTCCAACTCTCACATCCATTCATGCCTACTGGAAAAACCATAGCTTTGACTAGACGGACCTTTGTTGGCAAAGTAATGTCTCTGCTTTCTAATATGCTATCTAGGTTGGTCATAACTTTTCTTCCAAGGAGCAAGCGTCTTTTAATTTCATGACTGCAATCACCATCTGCAGTGATTTTGGAGCCCCAAAAAATAAAGTCTGACACTGTGTCCCCATCTATTTCCCATGAAGTGATGGGACCAGATGCCATGATCTTAGTTCTCTGAGTGTTGAGTTTTAAGCCAGCTTTTTCACTCTCCTCTTTCACTTTCATCAAGAGGCTCTTTAGTTTTTCTTCACTTTCTGCCATAAGGGTGGTGTCATCTGCATATCTGAGATTACTGTTATTTCTCCCAGAAGTCTTGATTCCAGCTTGTGCTCCATCCAGCCCAGCATTTCTCAAGATGTACTCTGCATATAAGTTAAATAAGCAGGGTACAATATACAGCCTTGACATACTCCTCTCCCGATTTGGAACCAGTCTGTTGTTCCATGTCTGGTTCTAACTGTTGCTTCCTGACCTGCATACAGATTTCTCAAGAAGCAGGGCAGGTGGTCTGGTATTCCCATCTCTTTCAGAATTTTCCAGTTTGTTGTGGTCCACAAAATCAAAGGCTTTGGCATAGTCAATAAAGCAGAAGTAGATATTTTTCTGGAACTCTCTTGCTTTTTCAATGATCCAATGGATGTTGGCAATTTGATCTCTGGTTCCTCTGCCTTTTCTAAATCCAACTTGAACATCTGGAAGATCACAGTTCATGTTCTGTTAAAGCCTGGTTTGGAGAATTTTGAGCATCCCTTTACTAGCGTGTGAGATGAGTGCAATTGTGTGGTAGTTTGAGCATTCTTTGGGATTGCCTTTCTTAGGGATTGGAATGAAAACTGACCTTTTCCAGTCCTGTGGCCACTGCTGAGTTTTCCAAATTTGCTGGCATATTGAGTACAGCTCTTTCACAGCATCATCTTTTAGGATTTGAAATAGCTCAACTGGAATTCCATTACCTCCACTAGCTTTGTTCATAGTGATGCTTCCTAAGGCACACTTTACTTCGAATTCCAAAATGTCTGGCTCTAGGTTGGTGATCACACCATCATGACTATCTGGGTTGTGAAGATCTTTTTTGTATAGTTCTTCTGTGTATTCTTGCCACCTCTTCTTAATATCTTCTGCTTCTGTTAGGTCTATATCATTTCTGTCCTTTATTGTACCCATCTTTGCATGAAATGTTCCCTTGATATCTCTAATTTTCTTGAAGAGCTCTCTAGCCTTTCCCATTCTATTGTTTTCCTCTATTTCTTTGCATTGATCACTGAGGAAGGCTTTCTTATCTCTCCTTGTTATTCTTTGTAACTCTGCATTCAAATGGGAATATCTTTCCTTTTCTCCTTTGCTTTTCGCTTCTCTTCTTTTCACAGCTATTTGTAAAGCCTCCTCAGACAACCATTTTGCCTTTATACTTTTGCTTTTCTTGGGGATGGTCTTGATCCCTGCCTCCCGTACAATGTCACGAACCTCAGTCCTTAGTTCCTTAGGCACTCTGTCTATCAGATCTAATCCCTGAATTTATTTGTCACTTCCACTGTATAACCATAAGGGATTTGATTTAGGTCATACCTGAATGGTCTAGTTGTTTTCCCTACTTTCTTCAATTTAAGTCTGAATTTGGCAATAAGGAGTTTATGATCTGAGCCACAGTCAGCTCCTGGTCTTGTTTTTGCTGACTATATAGATCTCCATCATTGGCTGCAAAGAATATAATCAATCTGATTTTGGTATTGACCATCTGGTGATGTCCATGCGTAGAGTCTTCTCTTGTGTTGTTGGAAGATGGTGTTTGCTGTGACTAGTGTGTTCCCTTGGCAAAACTCTATCAGCCTTTGCCCTGCTTCATTCTGTACTAGAAGGCCAAATTTGCCTGTTACTCCAGGTATTTCTTCACTCCCTACTTTTGTATTCCAGTCCCCTATATTTTTTTTCCTGTGTCTGAGCAATCAGTGGGCTGAGAGTGACCAGCTCCTTTGAGAACTGCCAGCTTTGCTATTTCTCACTGCACCCACTGCTTGACACCTGGACCAGATACTTATAACATGCATCTCCTCCCAAATAGCATCTCATGTTTTTTGTTCATTTGTGTGTTTCCTTTCTTCTCTTTTTTTGCAGCCAAATTCACAGCAATTTAAGAGGCCTCATCCTTCACCTGTCCCCTGGAAAATGAAGCAAAGTCAGAATGAGAGCGGGAGGCTGAAGGAACATGAACACATCAGAGAGCAAATGTATCTGGCATGCTAAATGCTAGGAGAGAGGTTTTCCCATTATTTTCTGCTTATCTTGGTGGAATCTGTTTTCATAATAAAAATATAGTCAAAAAGACTGGTGGGCTCCTCGTCTCTAAAGATGTGTGAAGGAGCACTGTACTTAGAATCATTTGAATCTCAGCTCTGCTACCCATTGCTGTGTAACCTTGGACATGTGTCTTAGACTCACTGAGTACTCACAGCCTCCTCCATGAAATACTAATAAAAAAGTCCAGACTGGGGCTGGTTCGTTCTTCCCCAAACGTCTCATAGCTCTGAGGCAGAAATGATCCCTGTGCCCATTTTACAGGTGAAACAACTGAGGCATAGAGCAGTAATTTGCCCAAAGTCATAGAACTAGAAAGTGGCAGAAACAGGATTCAAAACCCAGGCAGGACCTCTGTTCTAAATACTCATTTTTGTCCCCTTCTCGTCCCATCATCTGAACTTGGTAACTTTTCAATGCCATCTTTCTTCCTGAGAGAATCTTGAATGTTGGAGGGCTAAGAGAGGACTGAACGACCCACAGGAGAACCATGGAGGAGAATCATTCCACTGTTAGTTTTTCCCCCCACAACACTTTTCCTTTGTAGAACATTTTCAAAATAGAGTTAAGCCAAAATAATAAATTATAAACCATCCATAAATCCACTCACTCCAAGACAGCGACTTTTAAGTCCTACAGCTTTACTCCATACGCCCTCCTATGTATATAAATATGTACTTTTAAGTATATAACAAAAAAAGTATTATGATACATAAGCTTTGCTTTGATTTTTGGTCCTAGAGTAGATATAACTTTATGAATTTATATGGTTATAAATATACATTGTCAAAACCATGTAGATGATGCAGAAAATGATAACATAAAAAATCACCCCCACCCCACCAGCCTGAAGTAATCACTGTTCACTTCACCGTGTAGGTCCTCCCCAGACTTTCTCTATGTCAGATAATGTATATACACTACATTTGTTTTTGCACAAATCTATTGACATGGGAAAATGCCCACAATATAATATTACAGAAAAAATAACCATTCAAAAACTGCAAGCATGGTTACATTTTTGAATGGTTATTTTTTCTGTAATACTATATTGTGGGCATTTTCCCATGTCAATAAATATAGCCTCACATTATGATTGTCAATGACCACACAATATTTCATTTTACACACGTGTCATAATTTAACCATTCTCCCTTTGTTGGTCATCTACTTTGTTTCTAACATTTTCTTCTTACAAACTGTATTGGGACAAACAGCCCTATGGCTGACATTTAGAGTATCCTTACTTATTTCCTTAAAATTAATTCTGAGGTTTAGAAAATCATGAGCTAAAGTTAAAACTCTGCTCCTGGGATGCTCAAATGCAAAGATTTTCAGGAAGAGCTCATATAATGTGGTATTGGTGAGCCAACTGCATTCTAGAGGATCATTTGAATAATTGGTGTTTATTTTGCCTCCTAGAGAGGAAATGCTCTTTCTCAGTTGGACTCAGTCTCTTTCTTTCTCTACTGTTCACATCATGCATGTTTATATCTGCGGCTCTGATGCCAGCCAAGCTCACTCCAGCTCTTGAGGTTCAAATGGATCAAATCCCCACCATCATGTCCTTCTGAACTTTCTTTCTGCAGTTGCTCAATTGTGTCCAATCTTTGCAACCCCATGGGCTGCAGCACTCCAGGCTTCCCTGTCCTTCACCATCTTCCGGAGCTTGCTCAAACTCATGTCCATGAGTCGGTGATGCCATACAACCATCTCATCCTCTGTTGTCCCATTCTCCTCCTGTCCTCAATCTTTCCCAGCATCAGGGTCTTTTCTAATGAGTCAGCTCTTCACATCAGGTGGCCAAAGTATTGGAGCTTCAGCTTCAGTATCGGTCCTTCCAATGAATATTCAGGATTGATTTCCTTCAGGATTGACTGGTTTGATCTCCTTGTAGTCCAAGGGACACTTAA
Organism: Cervus canadensis; assembly: GCF_019320065.1. Lineage (NCBI taxonomy): Eukaryota > Metazoa > Chordata > Mammalia > Artiodactyla > Cervidae > Cervus > Cervus canadensis. Next base: position 5,823,994 of record NC_057401.1, read on the forward strand.
CAGTCTTCACCAGAGCTCAAATGCATCAATTCTTCAACATTTAGCCTTCTTTATGGTCCAACTCTCACATTCATACATGACTACTGGAAAAACCATAGCTTTGACTAGATGGACCTTTGTTGGCAAAGTAATGTCTGCTTTTTCAATACACTGTCTAGGTTTGTCATAGCTTTTCTTCCAAGGAGCAAGCATCTTTTAATTTCGTGCACCATCTGCAGTGATTTTGGAGCCCAAGAAAATAGAGTCTGTCACTGTTTCCATTGTTTCCCCGTCTATTTGCCTTGAAATGATGGGACCAGATGCCATGATCATTTTTTCTAGATTCCCGTGTGTCCTCTCTCAACTGCAGGGGCACATCTTGGCCAGTTTCCACAGCAAAGCATTGCCCGTCAAGCATCTCCTCCATTCCTGCAGAATTTCCTGGGAGATACCAATAAGAAATAATGTTCACTGCCATAGAATATTATGGTATTCCTTTTTAAATTTAGTTTTAATTGAGGAATGATTGGTTTACAATATTGTGTTGGCTTCTGCCATACAACAGTGTGAATCAGCCATAAGTATACATACATCCCCTTCCTCTTGATCCTCCCCACGCCCCCATCTGCCCTCTAAGTCACAGAGCTCCTGCTTGGGCTCCTGGTGCTGATGCAGAACCTTTGCACTAACGATCTGGTTCACACGCGTTAATGTACACGTTTCACCGCTATTCTCTCAATTTGTCTCACTCTCTTTGTTTTTTGTGGTTTTTTTTCCATTTATTTTTATTAGTTGGAGGCTAATTATGTTACAATATTGTAGTGGTTTTTGTCATACATTGACATGAATCAGCCATGGATTTACATGTGTTCCCCATCCCGATCCCCCCTCCCACCTCCCTCTTCACCCGATTCCTCTGGGTCTTCCCAGTGCACCAGGCCCGAGCACTTGTCTCATGCATCCAGCCTGGGCTGGTGATCTGTTTCACCCTAGATAACATACATGTTTCGATGCTATCTCATTCTCTTTGGACCCTGCTGCATCCAAAGTCTGTTCTCGATATCTGCGTCTCTATTCCTGCCCTGCTAATAGGTTCATCGGTACCAGGAGAGTTGAAGGAGGCATCGTTATCTCCAAAATTCTTCCATTTTACATAGCATCAATATTCCCTCTCTTTTTTAACCCCAATATCTTAAATTTTGGAGGAAAAAACATCTGTCTAAAACCTCATCTAAGACTCTTACAAGGACTGCCTTTGTGGCTTAGACGGTAAAGAATCTGCCTGCATTTCAGGAGACCCAGGTTCAATCCCTGGGTTGGAAAGATCCCCTGGCAAAGGGAAGGGCAACCCACTCCAGTATTCTTGCCTGGAGAATCCCATGGGCAGAGGAGCCTGGTGGACTACAGTCCACGGGGTTGCAAAGAGTCGGACATGACTGAGCAAGTAGCACACACACACAAGACTCTTACAAGATATCTGAGTGCTCCCCAGGCAGTCCAGCGGTTAAGACTCTGAGCTGCCAAAGCAGGAAGTGTGGGTCCGATCCCTGGTTGAGGAACTAAGATCCCACATGCTGTGCAGTGTGGCCAAATTTTACAAAAGTGGTATTTATCCTATGCCTGGAAAATAGTTGTTTGACCCATCAGAGATGATAAAATTTCCTTCTAGTACAGAAGCTCCATTCTTTCAGAATCTACAGTTTGGCAGGCACTATCAAATACTTTTGGTCTCCCCTGGTGGTTCAGACAGTAAAGAATCCACCTGCAATACAGGGGATCAGGGTTCAATCCCTGGGTTGGGAAGATCCCCTGGAGGACGGCATGGCAACCTGATCCAATATGCTTGCCTGGAGAATCCCTTGGACAGAGAAGCCCGGTGGGCTGCAGTCCTTGAGGTCGCAGACTAGGACACAACTGAGTGACTAAGCACAGCACAGTATCAGGTACTTTACATGGGTCATCCTTTGCGTTTTCTACAACGACTCCATGAGGTCCGGAAGAAAATGCCCCTTTTAAAAACCTAGGAACTGAAACCCAGGAGGGGAAAATGAGTTGAAGGCTTGGGACCAACTTCCAGTACAAGACAGACCAGGACGTGCTTGTTAATACAGACTTATAGTCACTCTCTCGCTGCTGCCGTATATGTGTCTTATCCCTCCCAAGCAGCATTGTTAACTCCTCCAGGGATACAATCATGAGTTTAAATTTTGTGCCCCTTCCAGAACCTACAACAGTGTTGAATTCACTTTCAAGTTCATCAAGTGAAACTTGGAATCCATCACCCCCTTGTTCAGATGCCTGGTTTCTCATTTCTTACTAAAGAAACTGCAACCTAAATTCTTGGCTTGATAACGAAGGACTACTACCAGTGACACCAATCTCTCAAACATCCCCCACCCCCTCAGGATTTCCTTAAACAAAATCTTCATTCCATTCAAACCAACGTGTTAAGAATTCACGAAGCCTGACATGTGCATTCCCACCCTAGTATCTTTGCACATGCTCTTCTCTCAGCCCAATCTATTCTCTCCTCTTTAATTCCCTGCCTCCACTCCTCTTCACCTCCTGACATCTTCATTTGGGAAACAAAAGCGTGACCAGATTCTGAATTCAGAGGGTGCATTTCTGGAGACAGGGCTGGAGAGGGTATGGCTGTACCATTGATTGATGAAAAAATAACCATAAAAGTAACGTTTCACCCTTCTGACACCTTTTATGTGTATATCACAGTTTGACCACTGGAATGTCAATCACATGTTACACTTTTCTTCTGCTAGTATCTTTTCATAATTGTCTTGATAATAATATCCATAAATACTACCTTTAACCATTATAAAAGAGGACACTTTGGAGTCTATGCTTGGGAAGAGCAAGTGCTTTAATTTTCACCACGCTGCCTTCCCAGCTAAGCTTCTGCTTTGGATATTCTCAGTTTCCTGATGGTTCTCTGTCTTCCCAATATTATGTCAGGGCCCTCACAGTCCCCATAGCCCTCAGTCTTTCCTTCAAAATCCTGACTATACTCCATGTAATTGTACTTTGATACTCCATCTTTTCAACTAGCCTTAGCCTGTGAACCCTTAAAGGGCAAGGTTGTGAATATTCACCTTTCTGGCTCCAGGAACCAGCCTAGGTCTGGCACTAGTGGGTATGGGGAAATATTTTATGAGATCATGATCCTGACCCTTAGCCTCAGACTCTTCCACTGCTTAAGCTCTTACCCCTCCTTTCCTGCAGGGGCAATGGCTCCTTGTGAGAGGTGTTTTGCAGTTTCATCCCAGTCAAAGGCCACTGCTCAGGGTCCTGTAAAGGATGCGCGAGCGTGGTCAGAACAGATGCCGTATGCAAATAGCATGTGTAATGTACACACAGCTCCAGCAGTGAAACCTGATCACGCCACGCAGCTGCCGCCACCGAGGCATGTTCCGTAGCACCTCTTCAGAAGAGGTGTCTTGATTTGCCAGCAGCCTTGTTTGCTTGTGTCGTGCCCCTCTCCAGGGTGGGCCTGAAGTCAGACAGCCCGAAAGGAGCTCTTTTCACCCAAATAGACTGTCGAATTACTGATGACTTCAGATGCCAAGAGGCTTTGATCAAGATTTCTGCACCAGGCCCTGTATAACCACCAACACTTCAACCAGACTGCTTTTCATTATTGTATGATCTCAACACACATTTAAAAAAAAAAGCATTTAGCTGGTAATGGTTTGCACAGAAAGGGATGGTTCATTGAGCTCTGTTTCTTGTCCAGTTTTCTAAGTGGGGAAGCAAGTCTCACTGTGAGAGTGGGTTTTGATATATTTCATGTACTCTGGGTGCTACTGCAGTGGACCGTGCTGTCCCCACCTGTTTCAAATCTATTAGGAACTTGTATGGGGTTTGGATTGCCATAGTTTGATTGGGTGCTAGGGTTGGAGTTGACGAGGTCGGAGCAAAATAAGACCAACTCATATTCCTAACAGTCAGTCTCTAATGAGCTGGTGTTTGCTAGAAGATATTTTCTTATGACAAATGCTGGAAATTGTAATGGCCTTTAATAAAGTGTAGTCAGCAATCCATCAAGCACAGAGCTGTGTACTTCACTATGGGTCTCTGCAAAAGGAGTCTTCTCTTTCCACCCAAAAGAAATAATAATGATGAGCCCCTGGGAGCCTCTAGTAGAGCTCATAAGCTAGCTCCAGGTCACCCCCTTCAAGAAAGAGAGTTCAAAAACTTCTGGAAGTTCTGTTGATTTTTTTTTCAGGTGGCATTCTGAGATTGCAGAAGGTTCTGGCAAAGAATGGACAGTGAGCAAATGACTGACTCTGTCTAGGTCTCAGTTTCTCCAGCTGTACATTAAAGGAGAAGGTACTCTAAAAAGAGGTCTAGGTAACCCCTTAATTCTGTGACTCTAAGCCCCTCTTCCTGATGGAATCGTAGTGATTGGCGGGACAGGGTTGGCAGGGACTTGAGTAGCGTGTGTTCAGTGTCTGCCCTCCTAACTACCAACACAGGTGATCGGGTAACTGTGAGTGTAGTTGGTTGAACAGTGCCCACCCCCCACAACAAAAAAGATGTATCTGGAGGGTCTTTATAAAAGAGAAGCAGAGAGAGGTTTGACACAGACAGAAACGAGGAGGCAGAGATTGGAGAAACACGGCCTCAAGTCCTCAAGTCAAGGAATGTGGGCAAGGAAAAGACTCTCCCGTAGAAGTCCACAGGGGGTAAGGCCCTGCCAGCGTCATGCTTTAAGGAGACGATCTTTTAAAATGAATGCATTTAAGTGTTTATTTGCCTTCACAGGGCCTCAGCTGCAGCAAGTGGGATCTTTGCTGTATCACGTGGGATCTTTCATTGGGGCGCATGGCCTCCCTAGCTGTGGCACGCAGCGTCCAGAGCGTGCGGGCTCAGTAGCTGCCTTGCTAATGTCTTCATTTCAGACATCTGCCCTCCAGAACTGTGGCAGAGCAAATGTCTGCTGTTTTATAGCCACGAACTTGTGGTAACTCTTATAGCAGCCACAGGGTGCTAATGCAGTGAGTGTGAGAAGTACATAAATGTTTGGAACCTCTGTTCCTCCCTGTAGATGACAAATAATTCAAACCTTGCAAAGCTATTTCTCAGAGAAAATTCCACATAAGAAGATGTCCAGTGCTCTGCCTGGCACATCATGGGTGCTCAACCCCTGTGGCTGAAAGGAGAAGGAGGTAGCATTAGCATTTACTGGAATGTGTACTAGTCAGGATATCTTTTTTGCCAAGGATGGAGCTACAGAGTAAACTAGCATAGGTTCGGTTGAAAATGTATTGGAAGTTTCCTATAATTATAGAAGATTAGGCTTACAATAGAGCCCCAGAGAAAACAAAATTAAGTAAACTATGAATAGAGGAAAACTTCCCCAACTTGATTTTAAAACACTATAAAACCCCTATATTTAATATACCGAATGGTGAGAAACTAGACACTAACCTGCTAAGATTAGGAGCAAGACAAGAATGTCCCTTCTCACCACTACTTTTCAACATTGTACTGGGAGTTCTGGTGAATGCAGTAGTACAAGGAAAAGAAAGGAAAATATACAGATTGGGAAAGAGAAAAATAAAGATAGCTTTCTTCACAGATGACATAATCGTCTTTGTGGAAAATCTGAAAGAATGGACAGAAAGACTAATACACAATTACAGCAATGTTGCAGAATACAAGGTAAACATATAAGAGTTAATCACTTCCCTATATACCATCAGGAACAAGTGGAATTGAAATTTAAAGCACAATACTATTTCTATTAGCACCAAAAAATACTTAGATATAAATCTAATAAAATATACACAAGATCCATCTGAGGAAAACTACAAAACTCTGATGAATAAAGTCAAAGAACAAATGGGAATATATTCTATGTTCATGAATAGGAAGAATCAATACTGTCAAGATGGCAGTCCTTCCCAACTTGATCTATAGATTCATCACAGTTTCTTTCAAAACCCCAGCAATAGTTTTGTGAATATTGACAAACTGATTCTAAAGTTCTGTAGACAGGCAAAAGATTCAGAATAGTCAATACAATATTAAAGGAGAAGTAGAAAGTCAGAGGCCTACACTACTTGATTTCAAGGTTGACTATAGAGCTACAGTAATCAAGAGAGTACGGTATTTTTTCTATTTAAAAGAATACACAAAAAAGATCAGTGGAACAGAATAGAAGGCCCAGAAATAGACCCACATGCTATAGTCAACAAATCTCTGACAGAGGAGCAAAGGCAATATGCTAGTCTTTTCAACAAATGCTGTTGGAATGATTGGATATCACATGTTAGAAAAAGGAATCTAGACACAGACCTCACAACCTTCATGAAAGTTAACTCAATATGGACCAGAGTCCCAAATATAAAATGCAAAACTATAAAACTCCTGGAAGATGACATAGGAGAAAAGCTAGATGACCTTGGATGTGACAATGATTTTTTAGATACAATACTAAAGTCACAATCCATGAAAGAAATAATTGATAAGCTAGAATTATTAAAATGTAAAACTTTTGCTCTGCAAAAGATGGTGTCAAGAGAATGAGAAGACAACCTACAGACTGAGAGAAAATACTTGGAAAAGACACACACCTGAAAAAGAACTGTTTTCCAAAATATACAAAAAAAAAAAAAACCAAAAACCTCTTAAAATGCAAAAATAAGAAAACAAATTAATTAAAGAATGGTCTGAGAATCTTCACAGACACATCATCAAAGAAGACATACAGATGGCAAATACACATATGAAAAGATGCTCCACATCTTATGGCATCCAGGAAATGCAAATGAAGATGTAATGAGATACCACTACTTTCCCATTAGTACAGCCAAAATCTAGAACACTGACAACACCAAATGCTGACAAGCATGTGGAGCAAGGGGAAGTCTTGTTCATTGTTGGTGAGATTGCAAAATGGTATACCCACTCTGGAAGATGTTTTCTCATGTTCTTACAAAACTAAACATACTTTTACCATATGATCTAGCAATCACACTTCTTGGCATTTACTCAAATGAGTTCAAAAATTATACCCACACAAAAACCTGCACACAAATGTTTATAGTGGCTTTATTCATAATTGCCAAAACTTAGAAGCAACCAAGACGTCTTTCAGTAAGTGGATGGATAAGCACACTGTAATACACACAGGCAATGGAATACTATTTAGCTCTAAAAAGAAATGAGCTATCAAGTCATAAAAGGCATAGAAAAAATTTCAATGCATAATACTAAGGAAAAGAATCCAATTTGTAAAGGCCATATGTAATATGATCCTGATGATATGACATCCTGGAAAAAACAAAAGTATGGAGATAATAAAAAGATTAGTGGTGACCAGAGGTTGGGTATGGAGGAGGAACAAATAACCAGAACACAAGGGAATTTTAAGGCCATGAAGATGCCCTGTATCTTCTAACGATGGACACAGGTCCTTAAACATTTGTCCAAACCCATAGAATGTACAACACCCAGAGTGAATCATAATGTAAACTACGGACTTTGGGTAACGATGATGTGTCAATGTAAGTTCATCAGTTGTAGCATAGGCAGCAAACTGATGAGGGATATTGATAATGGAGGAGTCTAGATAGGTGTAAAGGCAGGGGATATATGAGAAATCTCTGTACCTTCCTCTCAATTTTGCTGTGAACCTAAAATTGCTCTTGAAAAGACAGGATGTTTTTTAAAATAAAACCAGAAATTCCAATGCCTTCAGAAACTCTTTCTCAGGCTTTCTCAGGGCAGATGGCATTATTTCTCACTGCAGACCAACCTTCTCAGCCAAATGAGGCTTTGAAGTTTCCTGCAGCTTAAGACTCACATTTTTGTAAGAATGCACTGCCCCTTTCCCCTTAGCATTCATTAAAAAGACTTCCAGGAGAGAATCTTATTGGTCAGGTTTGGGTCAGGGACCTCCTTGCACCAGGAGGCCACAGAGAATTTCACTGGTTGCCTTCACCAGGTGTAGTGGCTGTAGTCAAGCTGTGAATTTTCATGCTGTACTTACCCCCGAAGAGAGGATAGGACTGGTCAGCTCAAAGGGTAAATGTTCACCTCCTTGCATTTGGAAATATTTAGGTGTGCCGGGTACAGATGTTGCTTTTATCAATCACTATCCTTCTCAGTTTGAGTAAATACTTCAGGGGAAATGTTCAGAGCTGAAGAAGTTCAAGTTCCTACATTATTTGGCATTTTTAAAATATAGCATTTGATTGGACAAACCGGTAGATTCTGGCTCCCTTTCAACAGATCCTCCCATAGGAAACCCACCTTTCTAGGATACGGCCTGGAGAGGGAAGAGAGAAGACTGTAAGCTGTAGAGCAAAGATCCCTGATCTGGACTTGAAATTTCTACCCAAGTTCTGGCTTTGCTTCCAGCTCTCTAGATCAGAGTTTTCTCCTCTAGAACATGAAGTCTGGGGTTACTGTTGCTTTTTCTAAGTGAGACTACCCCACATCTTTAAGGGTCTTTGAAAGTACAGATGGAAAGTTCAGTTGCATATTTCAAAGAAAGCTGCACATGTCCTTGTAGTCATAAAATCATCAAGAGTCTTCATTCTGGGCTGAATGTAACTCAGGGGGGTTATTCTAGTTATTTTATTTTTTCCATCAGATATACAAATCTATGCTTAATAAAATTTAGAGGGGATTAATTATTCAGTAATAAACTCAACGAATTTTTTAAACTAAAAACATCTTAAGACATGGAGTATAGGGAGAGGTAGGAGACAGTGATGCACATCTGAGATAGAGAGGTGAAGAGGTTGGCCCCGGGTAGCTCAGCTGACAGAAGGCAGTGAGCCTGGTCACTCTGCCTTCAGGCCCATGGACATAATAACCAGCACTCATATCTGAGCCAAGTCCGCTCCCTTGTGATCTGGAATGAGTCACATCCAAGACCCTTTGATGCTTCTTCATCTCCTCCTCAACCTCCTCCTGTCCAGGGCAGGGTCAGCATGATCTGATCCAAGTCACCCTCCAGGAATCTTGTGAATAGCCAGCCCTTGAAGGCAGCGTGACTAACACAGAAGACATCACCAGGTAATTGACCTCAAGGGTTTTGCTAATTTAGCTAGATGCAAAGCACGGAGCACACGGACCCTAGAGGCAGCAAGGGACTGGAGGTCTGGGCCAGGTTAGGTGCAGGCTGACATCATTTTCCCTGGGAGGGACCAGATAAGTGACAGATGCTTTCGGCATCTCCTCACCTAGACTCAGGGCTTCCCAGGTGCCTCTGGTGGTAAAGAACCCACCCCAGTGCAGGAGACATAGGAGACACGGGTTTGATCCCTGGGGCGGGAAGATTCCCTGGAGGAGGGCATGGCAACCCACTCCAGTATTCTTGTCTGGAGAATCCCATGGACAGAGGAGTCTGGCGGGCTACAGTCCCTAGGGTCGCAAAGAGTCGGAAACGACTGAAGTGACTGAGCTTGCACGTACACACCCAAACTCAGATAGCATCTTTTCTGGCATCCACCTTTACCCACCAGTCATTTGTTCATTTCTCTAAAGTGTCCCCATGATACAATGTTTGTCTCTCTATTAAAGCCTTGATTACACAAGATGTATTACGATCATTTTGGTTTTCTGTTCCTATCAGGCTGAGCCCCTAGCCCAGGGACCAGGTCATCACTCAGGAAATATTGACTGAATGAGTGAATAAATAAATGAACAAATTAATAGACAGTTAGACCTATTTTTACCTTGTCCTCCTTTCCTGGATGCTAAAGTGACAGGAGAGAGACTTCATAAGTGACCCTAGACTCTTAAATAAACCTACTCTTATCTGCATGTGCCAAGACCCAACTCTGAAATGGTCAACTCACACTCCCAAATGACTCTGTCTTACGAGTTCTCTAACTTTCCTCACAAGATAAGCAAAATTGCTCTAGTATCTTTTGGGTTTCCTGAGCCTAGACAAAGTCTACTCTGGATTTGTTACAAAAGATCTTGCATCTGTCCATAGACATTTAGATTGTTTCCGTGTCTTGGCTATAAAGAAGATGTAGCACATATATACAATGGAATACTACTCAGTCACAAAAAGGAAAGAAATAATATCATTTGCAGCAACATGGATCAACTAGAGATTATCGTGCAAAGTGAAGTAAGTCAGAAAGAAAAAGACAAAAGCCATATGATATCATTTACATGTGGAATCTAAAATATGATACAAATGAAAATGAACTTATCTAGGAAGAAGAAATAGACTCAGGCATAGAGAACAGACTTGTGTTTGTCAAGAGAGAAGGAGGGTGGGGGAGAGATGGACTGGGAGTTTGGGATTAGCAGATGCAAACTATTATAAATAAGATGGATAAACAACAAGGTCCTGCTGTATAGTACAGGGGACCATATTCAATGTCCTGGGATAGACTCTAATAGAAAAGAATATTAAAAAGCAAATACGTATATGTATGACAGAGTCACTTTGCTCTACAGCAGAAATGAACACAGTATTATAAATCAACTATAATGCAGTTAAAAAAGGAAAAGCAAAACAGACCTTGCAGATCTTGTAGAGGAAGTGGGAGATGGTTTTTGGCACTGGATTGAGTGTTCCATGAAAGCTGGGGCTGCATTTGCCTTTATTTGCTGCCTTTTTTATCTTAACTTTTTTATTCAGTTAGTTATTTTACTTATTTTTGGCTGTGTTGGGTCTCTGTTGTAGCTCACGAGCTTTCTCTAGTTATGGTGAGCAGGGGTGCTCTTTGTTGCAGCGCTTAGACGTCTCACTGCAGTGGCTTCTCCAGTTGTGGAGCACAGGCTGCAGGGTGTGTGGGTTCAACAGTTGTGGCACATGGGACTCCGCTGCCCAGCAGAGTGTGAAATCGTCCCAGACCAGGGATCAAACCTGCGTGCCCTGCACTGCCAGGCAGATTCTCAACCACTGGAGTACCAGGGACGCCCTGCCGCCTATCTGTGGCTCTGGGGCTCCCAGAGCCTGGCACACCGTGTCCCGTAAGTTTTTCTTTTGTGTAAGCTTAGACTTCGCTGAGCTGGCTTGTGGTCATGGGAGGCTCAGGGGTGGAAGATGATGGCCAAATATGGGGTCATATTCATAAGCATGAGGTCTCGGGTCTCTAACTCTTGCTTCAGCTAGAGAATTTCCATTTTTATCTGAATAACATATCAGGCATCTGAATAAGTCTTTTTGAAAAAAAGAGTTCTTTTGCCAAATAATTTTGACAATCAGTCACTAGACTAGATAATGCCGCTGCTCCCTTCTAGCTCTGACAGTCAGCAAATTAACACCTGGTTCCTTTAGTAGAGGTGGAGGATCCCCCGAGGATAAGTTCATGGTAATTTGTTATTTGTATTCTCTTGTGATACTCATTTCCAACTCTTAAGTAATTCCAAATAAATGACAAAAGCTAAGTGTATTTGATTTTCAATCGTTTCTTGTGTGTCTAAATTTGGAACCTGCATGCTTGGAGGAGTAGAGACATCTCCAAAGGGATTCTTCTGTCGTTCATGCTCATCTGTCCCATTTCAGCTACAAGCCAGTGGCAGCAGTTAACAGTCAGCAAAGCTTGCAGTTCCTAGCCAGCACCATATAATTCTTGTCTTCTCCAGCACTAGCATTCAGGCAATAAACAAATCTCTGTCCATCCTTTTTTGCAATGTGATAGGAAAAAAAAGTTATATTCCTTGTGAATTGGTGCAGCTGCTATGGAGAACAGTATGGAGGTTCTATACAAAACTAGAGTACCACATGAGCCTCCAATCCCATTCCTGAGTTTATACCCAGAAAAAAAACTCTAATTTGACAGAATACATGCACCCTGATGTGCATAGCAGCATTATTCACAATAGCCAAGAAATGGAAGCAACCTAAATGGTCATCAACAGATCAGTGGACAAAGATGTGGAACATGTATACAGTGGACTATTACTCAGCCATAAAAAGAATGAAATAATGCCATCTGCAACAGCATGAAGAGACCTAGAAATTATCATACTAAGTGAAGTAAGTCAGAGAAAGACAAATACCATATAATATCACTTAAATGTGAGAACTAAAATATGATACAAATGAACTTATTTACAAACAGAAATAGAATGCAAACATAGACTTACAGACATAGAAAGCAAACTTATGTTACCAAAGAGGAAAATGGCGGGGGGCAGGGAGGGGATAAATTGGGAATTCGGGATATACATTACTAAATATAAAATAGAAAAATGACAGACATGCTGTAGGGCACAGAGGACTGTATTCAGTATCTTGCAATAACTAATAATAGAAAAGAAAATGAAAAAGAATATATATATATATATATATGTATAGCAGAATCACTTTACATCTGAAACTTTGTAAATCAACTATACTTCAATGTAAAATATTATATTCCTAACATTGACATTATCTTAATGATTCTTCTAAGAGAGGGAGCTGCCTTTGTTTGGAAGAAACACTTGTAAGTTCTTTATGGGAAGTTGAAACATCCAGAGTCAGAATGTTAGCTGACTCAAAGTTCCAAAGGGGTGTGTGTATGTATTTGTGTAAATGTTGGTGTGGGAAGGGTGGGAAAGGAAGCAAGTTGTTCTACATAAGACAAGGAAAGAATTTGTTTTACCAGTGGGGGAGGTGAAGGGATAAGAGAAGAAAAAAATGGGAAGGACTAATCAAAGTCAGTTACACTGAGGACACCAGGGACTCAATGGGTCCCTGGTCACTGGTCGCGGAAACACCCTCAGTGTTTAAATAAATCAATACGCCAAAGGGCATTTTAAGAGTTGTGAAATCTACCGTTGCATTTGGAGTTGTTTGCACTTTAATAATATTAGCATTTTCTCTGCTGGCTCTCCCTGCTCTATAAACAAACAAATTTGTTCATACATTTCAGTGTCTCATGACTTTTGAAAAAGTCTGTGAAAAGTAAAAAAAAGAAAGTTTGCACTTTTTTTGTTTTTTGGAGAAACTCAAAGTTTTGGCTAGGAAGGACATAGTGCCAAATGGGAAACAGCACCCAAAGAGGTAAAAACCCAAGGAAATGAATGCCCAGGAGGTGAAGGTGGAGATGAAAACATTAGTCCTTGGAGAGGAAGCTTTGAACTTCTATAGGCCCTGGGAGGGAGAAATTGGAACAGAATTGATATGGCTTTTATTTATTTATATATTTATTCTTGGAAGAAAACTGATTTACAATGCCGTGTTGGTTTCTGCCACAATCAGCCATATTTCTACATACGTCACCTGCCTCTGGAGCCTTCCTCCCTCCTCTTATCTCCCGCTCCAGGTCATCAGAGAGCGCCAGGCTGGGCTCCCTGTGCACTAGGACAGCCTCTCCCCGATATCTGTGTTACACACGGCAGTGTATGTATACCAATGCTACTTCCTCCATTCCTCTCACTCTTTTCTTCTCCCACTGTGCCCACAGTCTGTTCTCTGAGCCTGTTATACAGAGTGAAGTAAGTTAGAAAGAGAAAAACAAACATAATACACTAACGCATGTATATGGAACGTACAAAAATGGTATAGACGAACCTATTTGCAGGGAAGGAATGGAGACGCAGATCTGGCTTTTAGAGAGCAAGACCTAGCTGACGTCTAGGTTGCCTGTCCTCAAGACATTTCATTATCCCCACTCGGTCTAAGAATTTTCCTTAGATTGTAAGCTTCTCTGGTATTGCTGACAGGGGGCTGATGAAGGAAGGAGGGGAATCACCTACTAATGCTGCCAAGATAGAGTTTGTTGCTTCTGGACAATGATGCCCTCAGACCCAGGCTAGGGTGCGACCTGCTCTGGGCCCTGCACTTCAGAGGTTGCAATATGTCAGAATCACACGCAGAAACACCTTAACTAAACATCACCCCGGTGTTCCAGTCCCTGCGGACTGGGAGCAGAGCACGATCCAGGCCCCTGAACAGTCCCTTCATCGCCAACACCATTCAGGCCCCTGGGAAATGCTTCCACATCTTCTGCCTTCTGTCCTTGCAACACAAGGCAGGTGCGCTTGAGTGCTGGGAAGGATTGCATGCTTTATCACGGTCAGCAGCGGAGCTGCAGCCACCTCAGAGAGCAGAGAGTGAGCCACAGGCGAGCTCGGGCAAGAGAAGACTCAAGTTCACTCACGGACTCCAGCTCTCTCCTCAGAGAGCATGAATGCACGGCTTCACAGAACGCCAGGTTTCTCCTTTCTGACTTCCTTCACTTTCTGAGTTTGCCTCAGCAGCACTTTAAGTCTGGGGAACTTTGCAATATTAAGCAGTGGATTTGACACTGAATTTGTACAGATGGAGGTCTCAGTGTAACATATTTGGAGCTTGCTATTGACTATTTTAGTAGCTGAACGAGCATTGAAAAATTTCTGAAAAAAATGTTTAAAATATTTAGAATGTGTGCCTTTTAAGGAAGGAAATTCTGACCCAAACTATAGCATGAAGAACTCGGATGTTGTGCTAACTGACATATCGCTCATAAAGGGACAAACACTGTTTGATTCCACTTATACGAGGCCCCTGTGTGTGTTAGTCGCTCAGCCATGCTCATCTCTCTGTGACCCCATGGACTGCAGCCCACAGGCTCCTCTGTCCATGGAATTCTCCAGGCAAGAATACTGGAGTGGGTTGCCACGCCCTCCTCCAAGGAATCTGACCAACCCAGGGATTGAACCCAGGTCTCCTGCACTGCAGGCAGACTCTTTGCCCTTTGAGTTACCCAGGAAGCCCCTCTAAAGTGGTCAGATTCACAGAGACAGAAGCAGGAAGGTGCTTGCCAGGGGCTGAAGAAGAGGACAGATGAGTTACTGTTTAATGAGGACAGAGCTTCCGTTTTGCAAGATGAGGGAAATTCTGGGGATTGATGGTGGTAATGGTTATACAGTGTGAATGTACTTAATGCCACTGAACTCTACCCTTAAAAACAGTTCACAAGGTAAATTTGATGTTATGTGTGTATTACTGAAACTTTTAAAACTTGTGTATACAACATTGTAAATCAACTATACTTCAGTAAAATTAAAAAAACTTTTTAAACTTGCATAAACTTAAATTATATTTTTAATCTGCTTTAAAAATCATTTTTATTTGCTTTTATCAACTATACTTTATGTTTTTCCTTTTTTAACTTGAATTTTTAGAAGAAAATTTATTTTATAAAATATAGAGAGGAAAATAATTCATATTGCTTAACTTTTTCCATTTTCTCTACATTTCTGATCAAATATATTCACATTTTGTATATTTTGAATAGAAGTATTTTAATAGGCAGTTAGCTTGATTATTTTTAAGCCTTCAGACACACGATAAGGTGCCATCAATTTGTCTCAAAAACAGGACTTTCCGCTGGTGCTGCTGGGTCCAACCTGAGTGCCCTGAGGCTTCCCAAGCAGCTTGGTCCCCTTGCTGTTCATCCTGGTCAGGAAGCCTTTCTGTCCATTCTCTGGCTCCTGAACGCCTAACTATACCTCAAAGCCCAGCTTCATTGGCACCTCTTCTAAGAAGCCCTCAGTCATGTCAGGCAGAATAAATGAGCCGCTTTCCATTCCCTGCATTGCTATGCCCACCACCCACACCTCTCTGACTACACACATTTTATCACCAAACATTACCCTATTGGGCCTTCTAGGGGCAAATCTTTCCCTCATATCCTCTGCTGTAGGTCCTCTCTGAAGTACCTAGATAATATCTGATGCATTTTTCCTGAGTTGTTTTACACATGTGGAAACTCCCCAGCAAATGAAAGATACTAACTACCGTGATGACCAGGAACACATAGCCCCCAGGCCTCCTGGAGCCTAGAGATTGACAAGGTTCACTGTGTCATTGCCCTGTTAGGTCAACATCAACCAATTACAGAGTTGTGCATAAGCTGATCACGTACTCTGTGACCCCCCCACCCCCTCACCTGGCCTTTAAAAAGACTTTGCTAAAAGCCTTCAGGGAGTTTAGGATTGGGTGGGGGTGGCGGGAGCCCTTCTGTGTCCCTGTAATAAACCTCTTCCTGTTCGAGACCCTGAAGCTGCATTTGTTTCGCCTTACTGTACGCTGGGCACATGAACTTGCTTTCAATAGCAGTTCCGCTGCATTGTTGTTATTTGGTTTTCTCACATCCGTTTCTAGCTCCAGGCTATAAGCTCCTTAAAGCCAGATACTGTGTTTTATTCATCTTTACTTCCCATTTCTAGCCCAATGAAGATGATCACAATTGGCTGGTGAGTAAATTTATATTTTCTTGATGATGCAAAGTCATCATTTGAAATATAAGGAGCTATTGAGCTGAATAGAGCTTAGCACTAAAATTTCTCTCTAGATTTTGCTTCTGGGGACAAAACAGTCTCAGGCTGCCACTTGTCACTACTGGCTGCTTGGGTACAACAACTTTCATCGTCTTCCTGATTTGCTGCTGGAGAAGATGAAGAATAAGTGAGTCGTGTGTAAGAAGGAGCTGACAGCTCACTTGCAAAGACGACACTTTAGTGCATGAGATTTGTGACAGCCGCTCCAACTTCATGCAAGACTATTCCTTATTCCAGCTGTATGAAGATGCCAGATCAGCAGGGTAATCGTGTGTCCTCACTTGCCTGGCACAGCCCAGGTTTGTATTTACTGTCCCAACATATTTGTTAATATTACCCACTTTCACGCTCAATGCGTCCTAGTTTCACAAGAAGTCAACTACACTAAGAAATCTATGAAAAAATGTGATGTTACACTTTCCCTACCACATGTCACCATCATTTAAAAAGGGAAAATATGTTCTAACCTGATTCTGACTGATGAGTGGGTCTTTCCCACACTCTCAGATCATTTCATGTTCAGCACCCTGAGAAACCTGAGTGGGAGGAGCTTCCTAAATAACCCCACCCCCTCCCCTACTTGACTCCCCTCTCTCCTCCTCCCCTTGCACACTCACACATGTTTGCGGAACTCGGGAAATTATACTCTTAGAAGTTACTAGAATGTAAATTGTTGAAGGGCAAGTAGTGTCCTGTTCACCTTTGTCAAAGACAATATGGGGTGGAATAAATATTAGTCTGGAAAAGAGTCTGTTTGTAACCTGGGTGGACTCAGGGTTGCCAAGAATCTTTGACTACATAACCAGCCAGTTACACGAAATATATGATTCAGGACTCGTTCAGGGAATACAACCCAACACTTAGCCTCCTTGGAGCCCCCTTGGATGGATCCTTTCCAAGGGACCCATTTGTCATGTTAGGAATCTACTATGGTCTGAATGATATGAAACTTCTTGATTCGTTTATCCTCTTTCTTTGATTTTGGCCACACAGCATCTTAGTTCCGTGGCCGGGGATTGAATGCATGCCCCCTGCATTAGAAGCACAGAGTCTTAACCACTGGACCACCAGGGAAGTCCCCTATTTCTCCCTTTAAAGAACGAGGAGAAGGGAACTCAGGGGAAAATATCAATTCTTTGTCTTTACAAGGCCAAAAAAAAAAAAAAAAGAAAGACAAGAAAGAAAGAGAGCGAGATAATGACTCTCTACCCCCAGGTCCTGACAGAGTGGTGAGTCTCTCAGACACTTTAAGTAGGCGCCAGGGATTGTGTAAGCACTGACCGGCTGGCGGCCTGCCTAGTTCACATGACAGTGATGTCTGAAGGATTTGGCAAGGGGAGGCAGGGTGGAGAGGTGCCTAGGATCTAAGAGATGAATGGGGGGAGGAAGAGGACCATGAGAATCCTGAAAATGAAGGATCTGGGGGGCATAGAAACCTTGATGTCAATGGCTTCCCTTTGTTCCACGGACTGGGGACACCATGCCTCGTGCTGGGGTGTGGAAGTGAGGGAGGCCTTCCAGAAAGCATGAGCCTACGTGGCTCCTTACACATGACCCTCATCCCAGAGCCCTGGTCTTCAAGCCCAGTGTATGGAGAAGGGTAAAATGACCCTTCCCAACCACCTGCCCAGTGTCTCCCTCCACTTTCCACAGCTCAGCCAGCTGCAAGGGAATTTTGAAGATTTCTGCTTGTTGGGGACTCAGGGCAGATGCGGGCAAAAAACAAAATGAGGAACGGGTTCTAACACCAAGTTCCCACTTGCTGCATGTCAGACCCTGCCCTGGATACAGTCACACGTTTGCCTTGTTTTTCTTTCTTCCCTCTCACAGCAGGAGGTACTTCTGTTCCTGTGGGACACAGAAAGAAAGTAGCTCAGAGAACGTGAAATGGCCCGTCCCACCTTGTCTGTGAGTGGCAGAATCAGGATCTGAACCCAGGGATTTCTGGATCTTTCCAGAGGGGTTGGCAGCTGTGCGGCCACAGGTACACAGGACATTCTCCACCGACGACCCACAGTCCCCTCCCTGCATGTCTCAGCAGCTCTCCCTTCCCCCACCCACTGCCCCCTTCTCCACCTGTTCATTTCCAAGCCACCCTGCGAAGCCTGTTGCAGACGTCCTGTTTACATACGATGTCCCAATCGCAAGGTTGCTAGTATTTTCTATTTCCCCAGTCCTGTATGAATCTTTTGCAAGATACACAACCTTTTTTTTTTTTGCTAAGAGAAATGTTTTCCTTATTTTTTATTTTCCCTGATATCAGAAAATAAGTATAAAATATAGTAATATATTTTCCATAAAATTTTTCATAAAATGTTCCTATCAAGTTCCAGGGTCCAAGGGTGGGACACAGACAGCCCTTCATCTTGGCTGGTGTGAGAATTAGCCTTTCATCCGCCTCCCTCCCCACACATTGAGTCTCTGAGCAGTGGCCAGTGTTTGGCTATCTTTGTGCCCCAGTACCAGCCCAGGAACTCTTAGTAAATGCACCTGGCATATAAAAGTGCTTTGTGTGCCCTAAGATTTAATTTAATTATTTAAATTAAATCTAAATTATTTAAATTAAACCTTATTTAATCCTCAGATAAATCCTCTGAAATAACTATTATTATCCCTGCTTTGCAGGTGAGGAAACCAAGTCACTTGAAAGTTAGGGATCCTGTGAAGTGGAGAGCCTAAAGGTGGACCCACACATGTTCAATGACTCAACTTCACTCCCTCCTCTTTATGCTATTAGATAGAACACCACCTGATTGTGGGAAATAGGCTCAGCGGTGAAGAATCTGCCTGCAATGCAGGAGAGGTGGGCTCAATCCTTGGGTCAGTAGGATTCCCTGGAGAAGGAATTGGTAACCCACTCCAGTATGCTTGCCTGGGAAATCCCTTGGACAGAGGAGTCTGGTGGGCTACAGTCCAAGGGGTCAGAAACAATTTATCGACTAAGCAACAATAACAAATGAGTCAAATACCAATGTAAATGATTTCTCTCTAGGGTTCAATGTGCTATTAACTTGCATTCTTATACCCATTGTGTCCCTGAAGGTCATGACATCCATCTCACAGAAGGTGAGCAATATTGACTGATTCTTTCATTCATTCAACAAGCAAACAAGCATACGCTGGTCTCTGCTGGGTGCAAAGACCTGCAAGGTTATAATGATGGACCTGACATCGTCCATGCCACAGGGAAACTAAAGTCTAGAACTGAATTCCATTTGACTGCAGGTATCTATTGAGCATCTACACTGCAAAGGAACCTGCACTAGGATTTGGAGAAAGGAAGATAAACAGCCATGGTCCTTCCTTCTGGAACTCATTAGAGTTGCATGTAAAACAACTGTGAATTCTTTCCAATGTGCTCCAAAGTTAACTCAGGTCTACGACCAGGACACCAGGCTACGTCACAGCTCCCACCCATGCAGCTACTGCAAGTCCAGCCTTCCATCCTCTCTTCTGGGGCCCTCAGGAGCAAAAATATAGGCACTTCCCCTGTTTCTTCCCAGTAGAATAATTCAGCCACCTTATTACTTTCCTGAATTCATACCATGACCCTAGGAGGATTGTTACTCTCGCATTTTTACAAATGAGGAGATGGAGGCCCAGAGAGGTTAAGTCATTTTCCCCAGGTCACACAGCTAGGAGGGGAGGGAGCCGATCTGAACCTGAGCCATCTGGGTATATTGATGCTGGGGCGCGAACACTCCATAATAAAGAGAGAGGGAGAGATGATGACACTCTGAGTGACTGTAAACAATTATCTAAGGCATATGAGGCCCCGTGTGGGCTTCAGAGTTGACTTCTTGGCCTTGTTGATACATTCAACTGTCTGCACAGGCGACATTGATTTTACACACACAGGCCTAGTGCCAGTTGGGTGGTTGCAGCCAAGATGAAGAGAGAATTAAAGCCTGATCTGGCAAATTCTGACCAAAAGATTGGCTACTGGGGTAGAGGGGAAGAATTTCCTCTATCCTGCTTCCTCCCCCAACCTCGTCTTGGCTCAGCCTGAGACCAGGCCTTCGGGGCAAATGTGCAACTTCATTTAGAATTGATGGTTCATTGGTTTGCAACTGTGCCAGGCACTGCTTCATACGTTATATATATATTAATTTCCTGGTATTCTTTGGCAGCAGGCCATTTCATTAAGGGGACTTTGCCACACATTCAAATGATCCAATAAGGCATGTGTAAGGAAGGGGTCAGTCATTATGCTGGCTGGTTACAATGCCAGTGCTTCACATCTAATCCTTGAGGCCAGAGCCAGGGGGAGCCGAACAGGTATTTCAGTCTTCCTGCTTCTCAGGACAGTGAAAAGGAATATAATATTGCACAATGTTGGGCCCCTGACAAGGGGAGCCAGACACCTGTCCACCAAAGCGATGACTGAATGAATGAATGAACATGTGAAACTAAATGTAGTTCTGCCAGTGGTGTATGGACCGGCCACAGACTGTACCAAATATGAGATTATGGCCATGTCTGGACTTTGAAATAAAGAGTCCCGCACAGGGTTCAATGGCCTGGGTTCTGAGTCAGAAGACTGGATTTGGCTCCTCCTGGAGAACTTGGACGAATTCCTTCCTTAGTCCTTGAAAGTGTTAACTGCTCTCTAGTGTAAGGAGATGGTGACCACAGCCCCTAGAGCAAGTCCAAAGCCCATAACCCACTGCCCAGGACACAGACAGCTCAGTACACATGAATGGCAACCATCTTCCTGTTTTCAATAAACTTTATATTTTTCTAGAGCAGTTTTAGGTTCAGAGCAAACCTGAATAGAAAATACAGAGGTTTTCTGTACATACACCTCCCGCCTCTCCACATGCAGCACCCTTCCCAACAGTGGACATTCCCGCACTATAGTGGGACGTTTGCTACAATCCATGAACCTGCACTGATACATCATCACCACTAACAGTCCATGGTTTACCTTACACGTCACTCTTGGTGTCACACATTCTACATGTCTGGTCAAATAATGTATCCACAATTACAGTGTCATACAGAGTAGTTTCACTGCCCTAAAAACCCTCTGTGCTCTGCTTATTCCTCTTCCCCCAATCCCTGCCAACAACCACTAATCCTCTTCCTGTTTTCATAGTTTTGCCTTTTCCAGAAGGTCATAGGGTAGGAATCCTACAGTATATAACCTTTTCAGATTAGCTTCTTTCATTTTATAAGAAAAACATTTTAAGATCCTCATGTCTTTTCATGACTTGATAACTCATCTCTTTTAGTGCTGAATAGTATTCCATTGTCTGAATGTACCACAGTTTATTTATCCATTCACCTACTGAAGGGCATTTTGGTCACTTTCAGGTTTGGGCAATTATGAAGAAAGCTGTGATAAACCACCACATGTAGATTTTTGTCAGGACATAAGTTTTCAACTCATTTGAGTAAATATCAAGAAGTGCAATTGCTGGATTTTATAGTAAGAGCATGTTTACCCTTGTAAAAAAAAAAAAAATCACCAAATTGCCTTCCAAAGTGACTGTCCCATTTTTCATTCCCACCAGCAATGAATAAGAGTTCCTATTGCTCCATATCCTCATTAGCATTTGATGTTGTCAGCATCCTGGAGTTTGGCTATTCTAGTAGGCGTGTTGTGATATCTTACTGTTGTTTTAATTCGCAATCCCCTAATGACATGATATTGAGTCATTTTCTTATTTTTTATTACCCCATGGGGTTTTTGGAAGGATTAAATAAACCAACAGAAAAGTGATTAGCACAGTATCTAGTCCATAATAATAGTTCAATAGACTGTAGGTTTAAAAAGGAGAAATGCTATTACTGGTATATTGAGACACCTTGTTTTCTGGGGCTAAAGGATAGAGGGTCAATTTGGTACCCTTGGCTGATTCTCAGTCAGTTACTACTCTTGATAAATACCCTTTACACACCCCAACTATAGCACTCATCCACTTATATCATGATTACCTATTTTCATATCTGTCTCTCCCATTTCAGAGGAATTCCTTGAGGCCAGGGCTAGGTCTTCGTCTATGTTCATCCCCTGCACCTAGGACAGGGCATGGTACCCAGTAGGTGTCAAGTCATATTTTTTAAACTAAATCGAGAATATTGACTCATATTGGACTTTGGTCCAGTGCACACATAGACTTGGATTTAGAAAAATTTAGTCAGAGAAAACACACTGAGATATGCATAGCTGGGCACTCTGCAATCTGCATACCGTCTGCACCTCCCAAGGCTTCTGCCACGGACTGTGGTGCTGTGACAGGTCAGAACGAGTGCTACGATGTGAGAGCCGTGGCCAGGATGGCAGAACATGGAAATGAACATATGGATGGCACTGAGATGAGGGCTGCCCTCCATGCCCCAAGGATTCAGGCCCCACCCTTATCCTTCCAGAATCACCCACCTCCCCTCCCTCAGTAACATAAAATAAAATAAAACGGAATGGAATGAAATAAAATAAAATACTAAAATAAACAGTGCCCTCTTTCTTTCTCTAATGGGGACCTTGGCTTTTGAATGCAACAAAAATTCTCACAGAGAAGGCAGCCAATTGCCACTAAGGAAAAAGTTTATGAGAAATTGCTGGTTAGCCATATATTTGCCAGTATTTTAAGGTCATTGATTAATTAAATTCTCTCAAGGCCCCTTGGAGGGAAATGATTACAAATGCAGTTACCTCCATAGCCCAGATCAGGATCCTGAAATTAACAGAATTAACAGAGAAAAGGGAAACTTGTTCTGAAGCAAAGCTTAGAAAAAGAGAGAACAAGCCCCCACTCTGTGCCCTTCCCATATGCCTGTGCTCCTCACACCTTGCTCCCCAGTATGTTTTTCCATCATACATTCTGCTCCACTTTTGATTTATTGTTCAGTTGACATCAAACCCAACAATAGTATAATTAGAACGTTGAGATGACGGTGCCTGGAGGGAGAGTAATTATTTGCTGAAAGATGAATTGTGATAAAGGAGCAGCAGCACAGGCATAGTTTTCTTGGGCCAAGAGCCTGCTGTTCCTAACTTGTTGACACCAAAATAGAAAGGGAGATTTTGTCTAATGATGGCATTTTTTCTTGGAAGATGCAGTTTACATTTTCTTTGTTAGAGACCAGGTTTACCAGGGCCTGCCTGACTGCCTTCCCATACTGGGTCTACAGAGAGAGCTGGGAATGAAGCTCTTGGAACCCAGACTATCTCCTGGGACAGTACTCTGCCTGCCCAGGACAAGGCCACCCTTCCCAGTGGACATTGCAGTTGCTGCTGGAATGAGCTGCAGTCTTGGGGCCACAGTGGGGTACGGGTGCTCTGTAGGCAGGCTCAGCCCTGGACTTTGGGGAAGAGTTATGCACAATGAAGATAATTAATATTTACAGTCCATCCTAAAGGAGATCAGTCCTGGGTGTTCATTGAAAGGACTGATGCTGAAGCTGAAACTCCAATACTTTGGCCACCTCATGTGAAGAGTTGACTCATTGGAAAATACCCTGATGTTGGGAGGGATTGGGGACAGGAGGAGAAGGGGACGACAGAGGATGAGATGGCTGGATGGCATCATCAACTCGATGGACATGAGTCTGAGTAAACTCCAGGAGTTGGTGATAGACAGGGAGGCCTGGCGTGCTGCGATTCATGGGGTCGCAAAGAGTCGGACACGACTGAGTGACTGAGCTGAACTGAACTGAACTCCTGCACTAACCCATTTGACCTTCAAGGCATCTTGGGAGGTAGAGATTCATATACCCATTTTACAGATGAGGAGACTGAGGCTCAGAGACGTGAAGAAGCTCATCCAAGACAACACAATTAGTAGTTAGAAAGGCCAGGATTCTAACACAGGTCTGCCCTATGCTTTTTCCTCTGATACAATCTGCAATCTGCCTCCTCCAAATGGGAGAAGAGCCCCCAGAGAGTTCACAGAGAGCAGATCAGAATGGTGATCACCTCCAGACCTCTTAGAGTCCCCTCCTGGTTCTTGGTTAGATCCTGGTTAAAAGACTGTTGGTTTTGCCAGTGTGACTCTGTGTCCTGGCAGGGAGGGGCACACAGCTCATGTTGACTTTATAATGTGCTCTGTCCTGGGTCATGGTGACCCCATTACTCCCCCGCTCTTGGGTGTGGTTCCTCCAAAGAGAAAGGCCAAGCTGTGTGTTGAGGTCTGTCAAAGCGTGGACTGAGCTTCTCTACAACTGCCAGCCCCAGCTTTAGACTGGACAGACCATGGCCTGGCCCCTCATGAGATTCCCTCCCTGTTGCACTGCAATCAAAAGGGCCTAGGCAGCTGACATTTTCTCAGGGCAGGCTTTGCACCAAGCACAGTCTCCTGGGTTCCCTGCCTTTGTTATCTCACTGAATCTCCACGTATGCTCTTTGAGGTGGAGATCAGCAGTCCTATTTTACAGAGGGGGAGACCAGGGCTTAAAAAACCTAAGCAACTGGTTATACATCATACATCAAAGAAAAACATGGATAAAACAAAAAAGAAAATCTATTAAATGGGAGAAAATATTTACAGATGATATGACTGACAAAGGATTAATATCCAACATATATAAACACTCAAACAACTCAACATCAAAAAATCAAGCAATTGAATTAAAAAGTAGGCAGAAGAACTGAATAGACATTTTTCCAAAGAGGAACTGTGGATGACTACACACATGAAAAGATGCTCAACGTCACTAACCATTCGGGAAAAGCAAATCAAAATCACAATGAGATATCCCTTCACACCTGTCATAATTTGTTGTTGTTGTTCAGTCACTAAGTGAAAGTTGCTCAATCGTGTCTTATTCTTTGCGACCCCATGGACTATACCATGGACTATACAGTCCACGGAATTCTCCAGGCCAGAATATTGGAATGGGTAGCCTTTCCCTTCTCCAGGGGATCTTCCCAACCCAGGTTTCCCACAGTGCAGGCAGATTCTTTACCAGATGAGCCACAAGAGAAGCCCAAGAATGCTGGAGTGGGTAGCCTATCCCTTCTCCAGCGGATCTTCTCGACCCAGGAATTGAACTGGGGTCTCCTGAATTGCAGGTGGATTCTTTGTCAACTGAGCTATGAGGGAAGCCCCATTCGGTCAGTAAGTCGTGTCCAACCCTTTGCGACCCCATGGACTGCAGTACTCCAGGCTTTCCTATTCTTCACTGTCTCCCGGAGTTTGCTCAAATTCATGTCCATTGAGTCAGTGATGTTATCTAACCATCTTATCCTCTGCCACCCCCTTCTCCTTTTGCCTTCAATCTTTCCCAGCAGCAGGGTGTTTTCCAATGAGTCAACTCTTTGCATCAGGTGGTCAAAGTACTGGAGCTTCAGCATCAGTCCTTCCAATGAGTATTCAGCATTGATGTCCTTTAGGATTGACTGGTTTGCATCCTAACCTGTCAAAATGGTTATTATCAAAAAATACAAATAGCAAATGCTGGCAAGGAAAAGGAGAAAAGGGAACACTCATACACTGTTCTTGAGACTATAAATTGGTACAGTCACTGTAGAAAACAGGATGGTGGTTTCTCAAAAAACCTGAAAGGAGAACTACCATATGACCCAGCAATCCCACTCCTGGCTATGGATATTTGAAGAAAATAAAAACACTAATTTGAAAACATACATGCACGCCAATGTTCATAGCAGCATTATCTAAAATTTCCAAAGTATGGAAGAAACCTGTGTCCATCAATAGATGAATGGATAAAGAAGATGTGATATCTGACACACACACACACACACACGTAATAGAATGCTACTTAGCCATAAAAAAGACAAAATTTTACCATTTACAGGAATATGAATGGACTTGGAAGGCATTATTCTAAGTGAAATAACAGCAAGAGAAGACAAATATTGTGTGATATCATTTATATGTGGAACCTAAAAAATGCAACAAAATAGTGAATATAACAAAAAAGAAGTAGACTCAGTGATATAGAAAACAAATTAGTGGTTACCAATGGGGAGAGGGTAGAGAGAAGCTACACCTGTGAACTCAAACATACAGAAAAATAAGGATCTCTTGGAACTCCACGCCATCAATGGTAAGACTGGAGAACCATGGCATGAAAAATGAATGAGCCAAGGAAATTAGTGGTGGCTGGAATCAAGGATTTTTATAGAAATACTTAAGATACCCCTGGACTTCTGGCTCAGTGGTAAAGAATCCAACCTACCAGTGCAGGAGACCCAGGTTCAATCCCCGGGTCAGGAAGATCCCCTGGAGGAGGAAATGGCAACCCACTCCAGTATTCGTGCCTGGGAAATCCCACGGACAGAAAAGTCCGGTGGGCTACAGTCCGTGGGGTCTCAAAGAATCAGACACAACTTATTGACTAAACAACAAAAAGATACCACTTCTGGTGGCCACTGGATGGTGCTGATGGGGTCATCTGAATTTATCTCAATTGATCTGGTATCTTTGGGTCACTTCCTTAAAATTCAAAGTCCTAGGCAGGGGCATCTGGCTTCACAAGCTGGAAGCAGATAAAATATCCTTCAACAGGTAAATGTATAAACAAGCTGTGGTACATCCGTACAATTGAATATTATTCAGTGATAAAAGGGAATTAGCTAATAAGTCATGCCAAGACATAGATGAATTCCAAATACATATTGCTTTGTGAATGAAACCAGTCTAGAAAGACTGTAAATTGTATGATTCTATTTATCTAACATTCTAGAAAATGCAAGCTATATAAACAATGAACAGATCAGTGGTTCCCAAGGGTGCTAGAGCTTGGGGGAGAACTAAAAGATGAGGCACCGCGGATATTTTTAAGGTAGTGAAACTATTCCGTATAATGCTTGAAGGATTAATACATGATACAATTTGCTTGTCAAAATCTATAGAACTTTATAACAGAAACAGTGAACCATAATGCGTGCAAATTAAAAAAGAAGAAAAAATGTTTAGGAATTTGGGAATCCTAGGCTGGAATGCAGATTGTGACCAAATAATCTAACTGTATTATTACTGTTTGAAATGACCTCACAGAAGTGGGTGAGAGATAAAGGTCCTGACCTAAGTAACTGTGGAAATGAGTGGGGTCTGTTACACTAAAGCCACACGTAAGCACTGTCTGCTAGTTAATAAAGTTGTCCTATGTGGGTACAGGTTAAGGATTCCGAAACCACTGTATCTGTAAACTTAAATTTTAGAGTTAAGTAAATGGATTTGGGGTGATACTAGCCATGTTTTTCATTGTTAGAGTGCAAGATTACAGACAAACTGGGGGAAAAGGCTAGAATAATACATGGAATAAAGGATTAGAGCTTGAAAGATCAGTAAGAATTTATGTTTAACTTAATATAGATACAGACAGTTATACCAACAGGTAGAAATATGTATAGATGTAAATATGTGTCAGTCAGTATGTGTGTATGTGTGTTCGTCTCTCAGTTGTGTCCAACTCTTTGTGACCCCCATGGACTGTACCTCACAGGCTCCTCTGTCCATGGGATTCTCCAGGCAAGAATACTGGAGTGGGTTGCCATTCCTTTCTCTAGGGGATCTTCCCACCCCAGGGATCCAACCCGGTCTCCTGCATCACAGGAGGATTCTTGAACATCGGAACCACCTGGGAAGCCATGGGTTAGTATTCACACGTGTATTTCCTTTCTTGTCATCTGGCTTCCCGGGTGGCGCTAGAGGTAAAGAACCTGCCCACCGGTGCAGAAGATGCGAGAGCCATGGGTTCTATCCCTGGATCAGGAAGATCCCCTGGAGGAGGGCATGGCAATCTGCTCCAGTGTTCTTGCCTGGAGAATCCCACGGACAGAAAAGCCTGGCAGGCTACAGTCCATAGGGTGGCACAGAGTCAGACATGACTGAAGCGGCTTGGCACACGCTACACTGTCATCTGAAAAGACCTGGAAGAAATGAGCCCTCAGTAGCAACGAGCACAATTAACATCCAGATTTTGGTTTCTAACACCATTCTTCATTAAAGAGAATGAGAGCTCTTTGGAGAAATGACTGATTTGGGCCTGGGGCAGGACACATACAAGACATATACAGGATGTGTGCATGTGTTCTAAGTCGCTTCAGTCGTGTCTGACTCTTTGCAACCCCATGGACTGAAGCCTGCCAGGCTCCTCTATCCTTGGGATTCTGCAAGCAAGAATACTGGAGTGGGTTGCCAAGCCCTCCTCCAGGGGATCTTCCCAACCCAGGGATTGAACCCACGTCTCTTATGTCTCCTGCATTGGCAGATGAGTTCTTTACCACTAGCACCCCCTGGGAAGCCTGGAGCATTTTGCAGTGTCAAAAATTAAGAAGTTGTGGAGGAGGGGAAATGATGATCTGTTAAAGGAAAGAGCTCCCAATAGCCAAAGTTGAAATAATTCAAGGCATAAAATAAAACAGTGTAGTTTTATAATCCAAACCATGATGACATAAATAAAGCATCAAATAATAAAAATCATGAGGAGACGAGACAACACACCCACAAAAAGGATTCCAAATCATTTACATAGCTACTCCACCCTCTCGGAGGTAGGACAGGACTCCCCACCCCTCATGTGTAAAATGTACATAGTGACTACCTTCCAACTAGGATGGTACAGCAACAGGGGAGAAGCCTGCAGATACACCCCCGTCTCCACAGTGGAGGAACCTGACCACCACTGCCTCAGCCAGATGGTCAAGGCCAACACCAGCAAAGATAAGTCACGTTGATAGTATGTACCTTTGGTAGGATGTGTTGAGAATGGTGCTTTTACCTCTATGGTCTTTCTCCCTACAGCCCATAATTCCAGTGTAACTGTGAGAAAAAATGTCCAATAAATCTCAATTGAAAGGCATTCTACAAAATGCCCACGCAGTGTTCCTCAAACTACCAAGATTACATAAATAAGAAAAGCCAGAGAGACTGTCAACACGAAGAGGCGCCTAAGGAGACACAATGACCAAATCTAACATTGGGTCCTGGATGAGATCCCGGCATAGAAAAAGGGCATTAGGTAAACACTAAGAAAATCTGAATAAAGTGTCAGCTTTGGTTAATAATCATGTGATTAACATTGGTTCTTTAGCAGTGATAAATGCACAGATTAAGAAATACTCTAAACAATACATTAGGATTTCTGAATTTATCTTAACTGTGAAAGTTAATCAAGGAAAGGAAATAAGGGATATGAAACCAGGTATGGAGCATAAAAGAACCCTCTATAGCCTTTGCAACTGTTCTGTTCATCTAAATGTACTCTCAAAAGCTTCGTTCATTTAAAAAGTTTTTAAAAATAATAAAGGCAGTGGCAACTTCAGACTCAGGAAGGCTGCCAAGGAATCAGTGTCTAAAACAGATATGCTATCACCATGATGTCAAGGCAGAGACTGGAACCCTAGTATTCAGATGAGAAAGCCGAGGTCTGAGAGAGAAAGCAGATTACAACTGGCAAGGGGCAGGGATGGGATGGGAACTCAGCCACAGAAGCCACTGATTCTACATTCTTTCTCTTCCTCCCTGGCAGGGCACACCAGCCTGGCTGGCTACCAGATTAGCACAGGCAGGACTCCTTTCTCTCTCTCTCTCTCTCTCTCTCTCACACACACACACACACACACATGCTCCCTAGCCTTCCTCAGCCCCAGTCCAGCCAGCCTTGCAAATCACTTTCAAGCTGCCTCCAACCTCAGGATTAGAACTGGCTGTCCTTCCTTTCTGAGTCCACCTCTTCCTTGCCAATTCCCAGGCTGGGTCACCATTGCCCAAGCAGCTCCCAGACTCCTGTGTGTGCGGCAAAGTCACCCCGGAGCCTCTGCTTACCTCCTTGCGGTCCTAAGTCAACTGTGAACCCTCAGTGGGGGATGAGGTGGTGGGAAGGTGGAGGGCAGAGAAGGGCCTTGGGCCGGTATTATAGGGCAGTGTTCACGGATAAAGGTGCTTAAAGCTGGCGGTAGTGGTTGAAGAGAGCTTCCCTGGTGGTTAAGATGGTAAAGAATCTGCCTGCAATGCAGATGACCTGGGTTCAATTCCTGGAATGGAAAGATCCCCTGGAGGAGGGCATGGCAACCCACTCCCGTATTCTTGCTGACACGACCGGGCGACCAAGCACAGCACAGTGGTTGAAGAAAGCCCTTTGCCTAGTGCAATACACAGAGTGATGAGCTCAGCCACTGGCAAGGGGGATGTGCCACAATTTTAGAATCAGAAACTTTCTATATAGTATATGATCAATGATAGGAACTTACACTTTGATGCTTCCCCACCTGCTTCCTTGAATGGGCTTTCTTGATAGCTTAGACAGTAAAGAATTTGCCTGCAATGCAGGAGAGCTCTGGGTTTGATCCCCGGGTCAGGTAGACCCCCTGGAGAAGGAAATAGCAACCCACTCCAGTATTCATGCCTCAAGAATCCATTGGACAGAGAAGCCCGGCAGACTATATAGATCACGGGGTTGCAAAGAGTCGGAAACAATTGAGTGACTAACACTTTCACTTTTCATCTGCTTCCATAAGCTAGCTCAGTTCAGTTTAGTCACTCGGTTGTGTCTGAATCTTTGCAACGCCATGGACCACAGCACACCAGGCCTCCCTGTCCATCACCAACTCCCAGAGTTTACTCACACTCACGTCCATAGAGTCGGTGATGCCATCCAGCCATCTCATCCTCTGTCATCCCCTTCTCCTCCCACCTTCAATTTTTCCCAGCATTAGGGCCTTTTCAAATGAGTCAGTTCTTCACATCAGGTGGCCAAAGTATTGGAGTTTCAGCTTCAACATCATTCCTTCCAATGAACACCCAGGACTGATCTGCTTTAGGATAGACTGGTTGGATCTCCTTGCAGTCCAAGGGACTCTCAAGAGTCTTCTCCAACACCACAGTTCAAAGGCATCAGTTATTCGGTGCTCAGCTTTCTTTATAGTCCAACTCTCACATCCATATATGACTACTGGAAAAACCATAGCTTTGACTAGATGGACCTTTTTTGGCAAAGTAATGTCTCTGCTTTTTAATATGCTGTCTAGGTTAGTCATAATTTTTCTTCCAAGGAGCAAGTTTCTTTTAATTTCATAGCTGCAGTCACCATTTGCAGTGATTTTGGATCTCTCCAAAAATAAAGTCTCTCATTGTTTCCACTGTTTCCCCATCTGTTTGCCATGAAGTGATGGGACCAGATGCCATGACCTTCATTTTCTGAATGTTGAGTTTTAAGCCAACTTTTTCACTCTCCTCTTTCACTTTCATCAAGAGGCTCTTTAGTTCTTCTTCACTTTCTGCCATAAGGGTGGTGTCATCTGCATATCTGAAGTTATTGACATTTCTCCTGGCAGTCTTGATTCCAGCTTGTGCTTTATCCAGTCCAGCATTTCTCAGGATGTATTCTGCATACAAATTAAATAAGTAGGGTGACAATATACAGCCTTGACATACTCCTTTCCTGATTTGGAAGCAGTCTGTTGTTCCATGTTCAGTTCTAACTGTTGCTTCTTGACCTGCATACAGATTTCTCAGGAGGTAGGTCAGGTGGTTTGGAATTCCCATCTTTTTGAGAATTTTCCACAGTTTGTTGTAATCCACAGAGTCAAAGGTTTTGGCGTAGTCAATAAAGCAGAAGTAGATGTTTTTCTGGAGCTCTCTTGCTTTTTCGATGATCCATAAGCTAAGCCCACTTATCTACAAGCTATTTGAGATCCTTCATTGATCTAGCCCATGAATAGTTACCATGTGTCTGGAGCCTGGCGGGGTCACCCTGTAGTCTCAGGAGCTCAGGGGTGCCAGGGGCCAGCAAGCTGTGTCCCTATCAGGCCTGAATGGGTGGACAGTGAGTCCTGGGATTTAGAGGCTATTGAGTGAGTATACCCCAGGATGCAGGGGGACATGTCCCAGAAGCTGCTTTCCATGTCACTTCGGGCTGTGGTTCCAAAGTCCCAAGTTGTTGAATGCTATCCCTCAGTTATAGAGCAGCATCAATATTACAAAGGGGGTGACCACCAGGACTCAAACAATCCCACAGCATCTGGAGGTTGGACTAAACATGAGCGTGGCGGCAAGGCCATCTCATTGCAAATGCCTTTCCAGAACTTTACAGCTTGGCAAATGACCTTTCTCATCTTCCTCCTCCCTTTCTTTCTTTTTTTTTTTTTTTAATAATTATTTACTTCCTATTTATTTTTGGCTGTACTGGGTCTTCATTGCTTTGTTTGGGCTTTCTCTAGTTGTGGTAAGAGGCGGCTACTCTTCGTTGCAGTGCACGGGCTTCTCCTTGCGGTGGCTTCTCCTGTTGCAGAGCACAGGCTCTAGAGCATGTGGACTTCAGCAGCTGTGGCCCACGGGCTCAGTAGTTGAGGCTCCCAGGTCTTAGAGCTCTGGTTCAGTAACTGTGGTACACAAGCTTAGTTGCTCTGAGGCACGTGGCATTTTTCTGAACCAGGGATCAAACCCGCATTCCCCTGCATTGGCAGGTGGGTTCTTATCCACTGTGCCCCCAGAGAAGTCCTTCTTCCTTCCCCATTTCTAATCCTATAGAATGTCACTGTCCAAACAGGTACGGGGTCTCTGTGACAGGGTGTGTTAGTTCGAGTCTTAAGCGAATGGCCGCCAACGTCGATTGAGCACCAGGCTCTGTCTGGTATGCTTTTACCTGTGCTGTTTTGTTTCACTTCATCCTCAAAAGAAGGCGACATCAGGCTAGAAATAGCAGATGGGTGGCACATAACCTTTGATTTCTGTTTAAGTTCTGAAGCCTAAATGATACGATCCTGGCACAGTCAGCCTATTTCAGCCTTGATGCAGAGAAAGAGGCAGCCATTCTTTTTCCAGAAGCAGCTATGTGATGGGCAGTCAGGAGACTTGACTTCTGTTGTATGAAGATGGCATGGTTGCCACAATGAGGTATCATCTCACACTGGTCAGAATGACTATCATCAAAGAGTCTACAAATAGTAAATACTGGAGAAGGTGTGGAGAAAAGGGAACCCCCTACACTGCTGGTGGGAATCTAAATTGGTGCAGCCACTATGGAGAACAGTATGGAGGTTTCTTAAAGGAAAAAAAAAAACACTAAAAATAGAGTTATTGTATGATCCAGCAACCCCACTCCTGGGTAGGTATATATCTGGAAGGATGAAAACTCTAATTGGAAAAGATACATGCACCCCAGGATTCATAGCACAGCATTGAGACATGAAGAAAGCACAAGTGCCCGTTAACAGATGTTGGCTTAAGAAGATATTGTATATACATGCAACGGAATATTATTCAGCCATAAAAAAGAAAGAAATACTTCTGTGTGCAGCAGCATGGATGGGCCTGGAGAATATTAGGCTTAGTGAGGTCAGAGAAAGACAAACACTATATCATATCACTCACATGTAGAATCATAAATGATACTAGCAAATCTCTATACAAGACAGAAGCAGACTCACAGACACAGAAACCAAATTTATGGTTAACAAAGCGAAAAGGAAGGGGTGTAGGAACAAACTAGGGGTTGGGATTAATTGATGAAAACAACTACACATAAAATAAATAAGCAGCAAAGATTTGCTATATAGCACAAGGAATTACACTCAATATCTTGTAATAACTGTAATGGAAAAGAATCTGAAAAAAATAACTGAATTACTTTGCCTAACACCTGAAAGTAGCATAATATTGTAAATCAACTATACTTCAATTAAAAAGAAGAAAAGATGGCAGAGTTGTGACTATGTTTAACAGACAGTTTTTGGGCTCACCCAGGGTTACACACCTCTTACATACATGTTCCTCTTGATCTTCCCAAAGAACCTAAGGAGTTGGTGTAACTGAGTTCAGTGCTGCCACTCTGCTCAGAGCTACCTTGCCCCTGAGCATCTCTGTTACCTCCCAGCTACTATTCTTTCTCCTGCCCATCTCCCCACAGCAGCCACAGAATCCTCCTAAACTGTACATCAAGTCAGAACCCTCCAGGAAACAAGGGTCTAACGCTCCCCCTGCCTCCACCCCAGACACACTGGCCTCCTTGCTGACACTCAAACCCTGCCAAGCTTTCCCCCACTCACATTGCACATGCTTTCGCTTCTGTCTGAAATACTTCTTCCCAAGTCAGGCATCCTTCGATTTTACCAAGTCTCATAGTATCTTTTCAGTGTGAACTTTCCCAGATCAAAAAGCACCCCAGCAAAATAAATAAAAAGAAAAAACATAGCACCCCAGCCTGGGGAACGCTCTTCTTTCTCTTGTGGGCTTTTATCACCATACAACATATTATAGACTAACTTGTTCCTCAGATTTGAATCTCCTTTCACCCCCTGAAGGGAGTGCTTCCCAGGTAGCACTAGTGGTAAAGAACCTGCCTGCCAAGGCAGGAGACAGAAGAGATGCAGGTTCAATTCCTGGGTCAGGAAGATCCCTTGGAGGAGAGCATGGCAACCCACTCTTGCCTAGAGAATGCCATGGACAGAGGAGTCTGGCAGGCTACAGTCCACAGGATCACAAAGAGTCGGACAAGACTGAAGTGACTTAACACCCACACATGCCGCCCCCTGGAATGGAAGCTCTAGGGGCCAGGACTTTGCTTTGATCAGTGGTGCACCCTTAGTGCCAAGAACAGAGCTTGACATGTGGAGCTCAGTAAACCTTTGATCTGCAAATGAATGAACTAATTAGATGACTTAAAGGCACACAGAGCCAGGATCCAAAACCAAATATTCTAGATGGAGGTGCCAAAGATAGTTATGGAATATGAGGACCGTTTTACATGCATTTTCTCAAATCCCACCATACTGATTCTCATTTTCCTTTTACTGCTGCAGAAACAGAAGCTCAGAGAGCCCAGCTCATCTGCTGCAGGTCACACTGCTGGGAAGCAATACAACCAGGATTCTAACCCAGGTATATCTGAGCCCCCAACCTTGCCGGGTACCACACCATTCCACACTGGTCAGAGCTGCTGAAGACTTGACCCTTGATGGGCTGTGGGCCAGGCACAGCAAGGCTGGGTCAGATAGCGAGCATCCTCTCTTCTGGAACCCTTCTCCAAATCTTCCATGGCCAGCTCCCACTCAGCTTTCAGATCTGTTTTCTGTGTTCCCTGGGTTATTTAAAAACATTTGATTCTGCTTTATTGAGGACAGGAGGAACAAAGAAATAAGGCGGCTGGGTGAAACGAAGATTAGTAAGCATCTTGTGAGCTACATTGGACACAGATGAAGTGAGTCAAGCATCTGTGTGTGAACATGGGTGGGATGGAGCGAAGGGGCCAAGAAGCATCAAATAGTAAATATCCACGGGCTCTCAATGTTCACAAGGTCTTAGATTGTCCACCATCAGTGACACCCATTCTGACAAAATGTGTCCTGTGTCCAAGACCCTCGGATAGAAGCCACGATGCCCAGAAGTCCTCATGCTAAGCATGGCTTGAGCTAGCGGACTGGCCCTGCCACTCTCTAGCAGAACACATGCGTGCTGGCTCCAGGCATCTTCCATCTGCTGATCCCCTTGCTAACCCTCAATTCTGGTCTTTATAACCTCACCGTCAGCCAGGTAGGCTGACAAGGCAGAGAGACAGAATGCAGAAGTGTCATATAGCCCAGAATTCAGATGTTACACTCTGGCAGTACACTGCTTCCTGTCCTAGATTCATTAGCCAACCCCAGCTCTTTCCTCTTTATTAAATGGATTTAACAAACCATGTGCTTCACATATCTTCATTTAGTCTGTGAGTCTTTCTATTTTGTGGTCTCTGGGAGAAGCTGCCTGGCAACATACG
Source organism: Cervus canadensis (assembly GCF_019320065.1). Taxonomy (NCBI): domain Eukaryota; kingdom Metazoa; phylum Chordata; class Mammalia; order Artiodactyla; family Cervidae; genus Cervus; species Cervus canadensis. The sequence goes on from NC_057401.1 coordinate 5,859,889, forward strand.
TAAGAGTTACCATTTCATCAAGGGGGTTCCCCCAATGATGACGTTGATCTCAGCTCAGATGTCACTTCCTTCCATCCCAGGAGGAGGAAAGGGGAGCCCAGAGCGGGTGTGGCTAATGCCAGCAACACCTGTTTTCTTTCCCAGTGTGACTAGGGCACAGTGGGAAGCCGTTTCCTCTGAGACAGGGTACGTGGAGCCACAGAGTCGGGATTCATGGCAAATTAGGCTGCTGATTTGTACGTTAAACAAGGTTAATTCCATCCATTAGGAAAAGATGTTTTCAAAGTGCCTGGCACTAGATCGAGGAGCAATTAGTATCTTTGTATTAGTGGATGTGGGCGTGGGGCCAGGACGTTAGGGGAGGAGGATGAAATTCATACACTCTTTATGATATCATCAAAAGTAAATGAATTATGAAAACAAAAGAGCCAATCTGAGGCTGCCAGGACTAATTACCGAGTAGACAGGTCACATTGAAGGCGGGAAGACCAATCTCAGCAGCACGAGGATGCTGACAAGCTTGGACCACAGGAGTCTCTAGACAAGACTGTGGCTTCACAGATCCACCTCCAGGTTCCGGGGAGAGGCTCTGATTTTGCTTCAAATACAGAGGTTGGATCATGAGGGATGATTTCATGTGTTGTTGTTGTCTGGGGCTTGGGCTTTTAAAGTTCTTTCTGATCTAAGCCTTCACAGGGCTGGACAAGTCGGTGGACTCGATACAGAGGGACTGAGGACCCACGGGGAACAGTACCTAACACACACAGCTGCTGCTCTGCGCGCTAACACGGTGATGATAATACACCCGATGCTCTCTGCCATGCGCTGGTGGATGTGGTCTCAGCGGCCCGCAGAGCCAGCCTGCAGACACATGGAGGCAGTGGGCCCACCCTGATCGGAAGAGGTGCTTCTGTGTGTGCCGTCATGCTGGCAAGTAACATTCAAGAGTATAGGCTTACCCAGGGGAAGCTATTCCTGCTTCCGTTTTTCCTCCAATTCTTAGAATTAGATCAAGAGAAAGAGTTCAGTGAGGTGCTAGTCTGGGGGCTTCCACGGTGGCTCAGTGGTAAAGAATCCGCCTGCCAATGCAGGAGATGTAAGTTCGATCCCTGGGTCGGAAAGGGAATGGCTGCCCACTCCAGTATTCTTGCCTGGAGAATGCCAAGGAAAGAGGAGCCTGACAGGCTACAGTCCATGGGTTTGCAAAAGAGTCGGATACAACTTAGTGATTAAACAACAACAAAGTCTGCCTTTAATTCCTCTCCTAGCAATTGCCAACACTTTTTAACAGAAGTCTGGCAGGCGGAAGTAGCAAACTAGAATTTGCTAAGAAGTTTTCTGTGTTTTAATTTATCTATTTGTACAATTGCCTTCTGTTAATGTCAAAAGTTTAGGATTTCCATCCATGATAATGATGCAAAGCTGTAAAAATAGCAAAGCAATTTTTAAAATGATCAAGTATATAACTTGATAAATGATCATACAGCATAATGAAATTGATACTTGAATAACCAATGTCTGGAAAACACCAGTGTAAGGGACACAACACTGCCTGGAGGGATTAGGTGAATAGATTCTTAGGTCCTATTCCATTGCTGTGTGACCTTGCAGAAACTCTCTGTGCCTCAGTTCCCAATTGGACAATCCAATCCACTGTCAGTTGGACAAGATGCTCTCTCAGAGACCAACAGGCCATGTTACAATCCTTTCTATCCCCACAGTTGAGCTGAGGAAATGGGGGCTCAGAAAAGGCGGGGGGCCCTCGGGGTGGCCAGAACGCCGGCACTGTGCCTGACACATGGCAGGCGGGGCACAGACTGTCCCGTCTTCCTTTCCTCTCTCCCTCCCCCACCTCAATCTTGCCAGTCACAGCAGAAATAACCCCAGCTACATCTCCAACTGTCAGGAGATCTACAAACACCAAGAAGTGAAAAATCAAGGGCAAAGTCAGTGAAACAGCTATTTTGAAAATTTCTGGTCCCAGGTATAGCTGATTGTTTAGAAAGCAGGAGAGGTGTGTCACCCACAGAAAACTTCTGGTAAATGTTATCACTGGTTTTCCAAAAGCATTTGGTAATAGTAACTGGTTGTTTTTAAAATAACTGGCTGTGTTGCAGGCCAGGGAAAAAGAATTCAGGAGAAATATATAGAAAAAAAAGGATAAGAAAGGTTAAGAAAAACCACAGAAATTGGGATGAATGAATCTCTACATGTTCATCATAAACATGTATTACATTTTGTAATTTAACAGAAAAAAAACCCCAACAAGGATATATATATATACACATATATATATGGTTTATATTTTAAATCAATATCAAATATTAATACAGGGGGACCATACAGTGTCTTTAATAGGGATTATACACTCACATGTTTATAAGATCCAGAGAGAAATGTACTAATGAAGCACAAATCAGGTAAGCATACCTATAGGAACTAGGACAACTGAGGGGTACTGGCAGACCCCAGACAATTGCAAGAGCTGGGGGGTGTGCCCAGATGGCCCAGTCATTAAAAAACAACTGAAGTCCAAAATTTAACACGGGGCCCTTTTCTTACTGGTGGCTCGTCTCCTTTTTTAAAATTAATTTTATTGGAGTATAGCTGCTTTACAATGTGGTGTAAGTCTCTACTGAACTACAAACTGAATCCGTTAGACATACACATATGTGTGTGTGTAAGTTGCTCAGTCACATCCAACTTTCAGCGACCCCATGGACTATAGCCCCCCGCCCCGGCTCCCCGTCCATGGGATTCTCCAGGCAAGAATACTGGAGTGGGTTGCCATTCCCGTCTCCAACGTACACATATACCCCCTCTTTTTTTGCTCATTTCTTAAAGATTCTGTGTACGTTAAACAAACTAAACAGAGAGCAACCAGACTGAAGTCTCTGCTCTTTGTCTCTAGCAAATCCATCCAGAGGCTCCACATCCTCGGGCCCCTGGGAAAGTGAAGCAATGGCTCCATCTCTCCATGGATGTCTGCTCTGGCTGGTGGTGGAGTGGAGGTAAAGGAATCTTGGCGCTCATTTCAGGTACTCGCTCTTCTGGGCGCTCACAGTTCCAGGTCTGCCAGGCTCGAAAGTAGGTGCTTTTATCCTGAAATTCAGAGCAGTTAGCCTGCTCTCTCTCGGCTCTCCTGGGCTGTGAGTGCCCTGACTGCTGGGCGCTGGGGGCTCATTCCTATTTCCTGGTATCTACACTGTGTAGGTGGCTATGCAGTGAAGTTCTGCTGAATGCATGAGGAAATTGAGAGAGAGAATACATGAGTTGCTTAAGGGGGACTTCAGTGAACTTGGATTGATGCAGTGGATGAAAGGCAAGAAGTCACAGAATCATGGCCTGTGTCTTTACTATTAGGCCTGCTTGATGTTGCGCCTTTGAATGCTTCAGACAAGCATTTTCCTAAAAGTAGTCTGTGAATTTACCTAGAAAAAAGGGACTCATGCTCAAAGACATTTTGAAAATCTTCAGTTTAGCTCCAGTACATGTGCTTTGTAAATTACAAGATTTCTCAGAGCCTCTAAATGCTAGTGATTCCCCAAACTCACTGTACTCTTTAACAAAAGTAACTTGCTCCGATAAGTGTTTCAGGGTAAACCGTTTCAGAAACTCTCTTCTAGGAAATGAGAAATACAACATCCAACAGAACGCACCCAGGCTATTCTCAGGTGTCTAAATCAGCAGCTGGCTCTCACTTGGCAAAGACGTGGCCTTGAGTGTGGCTGGAATGCCCTGCTGGACCGAAGCAAGACATCAGTGCCTGCCTGTTCATACCCACTGATATGTCCAGGGTTCTCCCCCAACACCATCTCACTGAACCTCACAAAAGACAGGGCACCTGTTCTGGCTCCCATTTCATAGGCGAGAAGACTGAGGCTCAGGGCAGTTAAGAGATGGCCATTATATTTTTATTGTGGTAAAATGCATAGCACATTTTTTCAAAAATAAACAACTATTTATTGAAGTATAGTTGACTTACAATGTTGTGTTAGTTTCAGGTATACAATAAAAATGGTCCTGTTTACACATATGCGTGTGTGCTAAGTCACTTCAGTTGTGTCTGACTCTTTGTGACCTTATGGACTATAGCCTGCCAGGCTTCTCTGTCCGTGGGACTTTCCAGGCAAGAATATTGGAATGGTTTGCCACGCCCTCCTCCAAGGGATCTTCCTGAACCAGGGATCGAACCTGTGTCTCCTACATTGGCAGGTGGGTTACAAGTAGTGCCATTATATATTCAGTTACACAGTGTGTGTGTGTGTGTGTGTGTGTGTGTGTGTGTTAGCCACTTTAAGTGTATGATTCAGTGGCATGCAGTACACTCACAATGTTGTACAGTCTTCTCCACTCTCCATTTCAAAAACTTCTTCATTATCCCAAACGATCCCTTGGACTGCAAGGAGATCAAACCAGTCAATCCTAAACGAAATCAACCCCGAATATTCATTGGAAGGTCTGTTGTTGAAGCTCCAAAACTTTGAAAGTGAAAGTGAAAGTCATTCAGTCATGTCCGACTGTTTGCGACCCCATGGACTATACAATCCATGGAATTCTCCAGGTCAGAATACTGCAGTAGGTAGCCTTTCCCTTCTCCAGGGGATTTTCCCAACCAAGGGAAGACCAGGTCTCTCAACCCAGGTCTCCCACATCGCAGGCGGATTCTTTACCAGCTGAGCTATCAGGGAAGCCCCAAAAGGTCAGCCCGCTGCATTGGCCAGGACTCAAACCCGGGTCAGTGCTTAGAAGGCTACACTTTGGCCAAAGGCCAATACTTTGGCCACCTGATTTGAAGAACCAACTCATTGGAAAAGACCCTGATGCTGGGAAAGATTGAGAGGAGTAGGGGGCAGCAAAGGATGAGATGGTAGGATAGCATCACCAACTCAAAGGCCATGGATTTGAGCAAACTCCAAGAGATAGCAGAGAACAGAGGAGCCTGGCATGCTGCATGCAGTCCATGGTGTCGCAAATAGGACACAACTTAGCAACTGAGCAACAGCAACATCAGATTTACGGTTGCGCACACGTGCCATCCCCATCATCTAGACAGGAAGCTGAAGCTTCACATGACCAAGTGAGAGCTCACTGGACTTAGGTATCGCTTTACCTCTCTGTAACATGTGACAGAGAAAAGCCTGCAGGAACTATTGAGGTCATGCGAGGACATGTGTGGATCAGTCTTTGCACAGGGCAGGTTTGTGGCTGTTTATTCCGGGCCCACGCTATCCCTCCCTGATGACCCTGCCTCCAACCACCTGCACAAGCTGGCCTTGCAGATGTCAACACTTCCTCCATGCAAGGAGATGGCAAGGACTTTCTCACAAAGCAAGGAGTTTGATTCTTCCCACTTGGTTCTCGAAGACAGATGCAGGGAGGCAGGTGGAGGTGGTGTTCTCCATGACAATGCGATTGCCCTTCTTTCCATTTTCTGTTAGACTTAATTTGATGTAAGTCTGTTTCTCTGTTACGCTGTCAACTGTGGAGTTCAAGACGTTGATGTGAATTTTCCTTTATCCCCTCCATATTCCAAGACTGGTTTCCTTCCTTCCGCTTCCCATTCCCTCATCATGCAATTGACTAACAGTGCTTATGTGAGTCCTGCTCTGGACGCTAGGGATGCCCAAGGGATGGTGATGGTGGTGATGAGTGTAATCATAATAAGATAAAGACACAAGAGGTGGAGGAGGCGGAGAAGATGGGGGCAGAAGAGGAGGGGAAGAGCTGACATCTATGGATTAGTTTATGGTTCACATGTATTGCCTATCTCGTGCAATATTTGGCATATACTTTCTCAGTCAATCCTCCTTGAACCCTGCAACACTCCTTGTCTTCATTTTCCAGATGAGGGAACCAAGGGTCAGAGAAGCCAAATTTCCACAGTAGATAGCATCTGACTTGAGGTTTGAAACCAGGTGTGTCTGATTCTAAAGACACACCCTCTTCACCACTAGACTCTAGAGACAGCACTAAAGAGGACAAGGTGGGATGGAAGAACACAGGGCCCGGTACCCAGTAGGTGCTCAATAAATGAACTGAATTGTACTGAATTGGTTTTTGTTTGTTTGTCTGTTTGTTTTTTATTAGTTGGAGGCTAATTACTTCACAACATTTCAGTGGGTTTTGTCATACATTGATATGAATCAGCCATAGAGTTACACGTATTCCCCATCCCGATCCCCCCTCCCACCTCCCTCTCCACCCGATTCCTCTGGGTCTTTCCAGTGCACCAGGCCCGAACACTTGTCTCATGTATCCCACCTGGGCTGGTGATCTGTTTCTGGTTTTAAACTGGCATCCAAGATGGCTGAGTTAGCTGGACGGGGCTAGATCTTTCCAACTTCTCTCTGGGAGCTCTGGGCTCGTGGGGACAGGGACAGTTGGGCCCCGCAGACCCCAGACCCAGCAGCAGGGCAGCTCCCAACTCCCGCCTGGACAGAGCACTCTTTGTTTATTGTACCTCCGCATCCGACCCAGTAATTAGCATTGGCAGCTTCATATTGAGCTTTTGTTTTCATAATTCATTTGCCTACCATGACACATAATTCATTTGCCTACCATGACATAATAAAAGGAATATTGATTCAATCCCAACTCCTCTTGGCTAGAGGCCCACATCAACCAATAAAAAGGAATTGCTAATTGCAGAGTGCGCTTGCCCAGCTAAGGCATTAGAGCAGGCCGTTTAGATAGTGGGCGGGCGGGGGGCGGGCAGCGCAGCAGCTGAACACCTTCCCCCACGCCCCGCCCACCCGGGCACCCTGTGCTTTCCTGGGCCGGGAGGAGGGGGCGCCCATCCTCCTGTGAGGCCAAATCCAGCCTCTTCATCATATCAGGAAGAAGAGCCAGCAGGGCCGCCAGGGTGGAGCCCTGGGAAGGAAAATCCTCCACAGGCCTGTTGACAGATGTGGTATCAAATGAATTGTTCTCTGCTTAGACACGACTTTGATATTTATTGGTTCAAATTGCTCGGCTGACTCAGTCTTGCATAAGTCTCCACGGTCCGTTTTAATCTTGACGTTTGGGGAAGCCACACTGATTCGGGTAATGATGGGGTTTACCTGGGATCAAAATGAAAAAGGAGAAGGCGGGGGTCTGGGATAATTATAGTGGGGCAATGTATATTTTTGTGTAATCTGGAAAGGCGATTTATGAGGCCGATAAAAATGATAATATACTCTGAGTGGAGCCAAGATGGATTAGCTACAACAGAGCTTTCTTTGCAGGAAATGAAGGGGGCTGGGAGGAGGCTGTTTATTAGACAAATAGTTGTTCAAGGATTCATCTTTTTTTTTTTTTTTCACTTCCCTTCTGAAATTACTGAGATAAGACACATTGGTATATAGATCACAGTCCTCCTTAGGTTACTATTCATTAAGATTTCTGTCTCCGGAGGGTGGGATTTGTGTAATTAAGACCAGAAAGGATGGCTGGGGGGAGGAAGGGAATCCCCCCACCCCCTCCTTGCTCTATCTTTAGAATCAAAGCACAGCCCCAGCTGATTTAGTTAAACTTGGCCGGAACAAGGATTCTCAGTTCCATGAGGAAGCTTATATAACTTCCTGGGAGGTCCGCCCCCAACCGGCCAAGGAACAGTTTTGTTGACCCAACTATAAATGAATCAGAAACACTGAGATGCCATCTCTGAATTGGTGGTTCACAATGATAGCGGGAAATAGGGGAGAATAGGAGAAAAAGCACTCAAAAGTTTGCTGAACTCAAGGTGGGAAGACAGCTCTGAAAGATGTTTAGCTGACCTATACTTCTTCACCCTCTTCCTCAAAATGTTCTTCATCTCTTCAACTCCAAGAGTACCTGCCAAGCAGTGCCCTCCAACCCCAGGCCCTGCGCCTGGCATGGGACACAGAATACCAGTGCCAAAGGAGGCAGCAGCCATGAGATTCCTGCCAAGCTGCCCGAAACCCGAACGTGAGCATCCACCAGCAAATACCTTATCTGGGGCAACATGAACTCGGCATTTTGCTCATCCTCCTCCTACCCCTTGACAGAGCAATTACAGACCTCCTTCTTCCTGAGTCCAAATGTGGTCCAGGAAGATTAAACAGAATGCTCCCAGCAGCCACACTGACCCATCAGGCTTGGCCCTTGCAAAAAAAATCATCCCTGCCAGAAGTCATCAGGTGCCACCCTGGTGCCTGGTACCTACTCCTGGCCATGTCAGACACTTGGCATCTTCATTCCATCCACCATCCACACAACCCCTGAGGTGAAGATTCCCTGTTTTGTAAATAAGGAAACTGAAGCTCAGAGAGGTACAATAACTTGCTCAAGATCACATGGGCAGTAAACGGTGGAACTGGAATTTGAGTGCATGTCTGATGTTGGTTTCCATTCTCAGGTTACCAACCCTCCCTTCCCCAGGTGGCTTGGATCAGTGCTGTGGGATGATCAACTCTCTAGGAAGAAAAAGAAATATTTTTAAAATTATGCTCATTGACCCACTAAAACACTGATATGATGAACGTAATTCATGTATATATTCATCATTTAGGTACAGATAGCTTATAAATTACCTGGCAAGAGGGGAAAGCCATGAGATTGGAAACTACCATCATTGAATCAGTCAGCAGGGTTTAGAGGCTCTCCTCCTGATCAGAGGCTTTACTGACAGATTGCTACTAGTCATGTGACACGGGATGGGTGGAGATACCTTAGATCTGAGTTGCAGTCCTGCTCCCAAAGGGAAAAAAAAGGAGGTGCATGTACTTATGCCTAGGGGCTTCTCAGATTGCTCGAGTGGTAAAGAATCCACCTTCCAATGCAGGAGATGCAGTTTTGATCTCTGGTTGGAGAAGATCCCCTGGAAGAGAAAATGGTAACCCACTTTAGTATTTTTTTTTCCCCCTGGGAAGTCCCATTGACAGAGGAGCCTCGCAGGCTACAGTCCATGGGGTCTCAAAGAGTCAGACGTGACTTAGTGACTAAACAGCAGCAGCAGCAGATCTTCTGTAAAATGAAATGCAAAAGGCTGTGCTTCCTGGGACCCAAAATGAAAGCGGAAGTGTTAGCTGCTCAGTCATGTCTGACTATTTGCAACCCCATGGACCAGAGACCACCAGGCTTCTCTGTCTATGGGATTCTCCAGGCAGGAATACTGGAGTGGGTTGCCATTTCCTTCTCCAGGGGATCTTCCCAACCCAGGAATCGAACCTGGGTCTCCCCAGTTGCAGGCAGATCCTTTACCATCTAAAACCCCTAAAACCCAAAATAATTTGTCTATTTCTGTACTTATTTACTGTGGTGTGGGCTTCCCAGGTAGCACTAGTGGCAAAGAACCCGCATGCCAATACAGGAGACCAAAGAGATACAGGTTCGATCCCTGGGTCGGGAAGAACCCCTGGAGGAAGGCATGGCAACTCACTCCAGTATTCTTGCCTGGAGAATCCCATGGACAGAGGAGCCCCACGCTCGGGCTACAGTCCGTGGGGGTCGCAAAGAGTCAGACACAACTGAACAACTTACACGTGCACGCATACACTGTAACACAGTGAATCACAGCGAGAGAGAGAGGACAGTGGGGCCATCTATGCATTGAGACAATGTATATGAGCCCCCTACACACTGTGCCTGACACTCTGTGAATGCTCAATGAGAGATTCATACCCTGAGTGGATGTTTGTTGAGTGTTTCCTACACTCCAGACTCAGGGCCAGTTTCCGGGGGAGATAGCAGTCACAAGACACAGTCCCTGTGCTCAGGGAGGGAGCAAGAGTGTTGGAGACACACAGAAGCCCAGGGGCAACTGAGGGCAGGCCCTTCCTTAGGCCCGATGGGGAGCTGGTGTGCAAAGGCTTAGTAAGAACTGGGCGGGTGGGGAGGCAGGTCAGTAAGAACCGCGACGGCCTTTTAAGACACAGTATGGAGTTAGATGCTTTCCTGAAGGCCACAGAAGCTTCTGAAGGATTTTAAGCTGGAGGTGACACAATCGGATCCTGTTGGCTGAGATGGGGAGGTCGGATTAGAAGGAGACCAAGTGGTGGGAGTGGAGGGGTGTAGAGGAATGGTCAGGAATCCAGAGGAGACAGTGACAGCTTGAACTAGAGCAGAGTTGTACAGGGGACTCCTAGCTATTATAATGACCCCTTACAGCAACTTACATGCCAATTTACACTGTGCTTTCAAAAAAATTACTTCATTTCTGTGTTAACACTGTTAAGAAAGGATCACTGAACCTTGTTTGCTAACAAGGATGTCAAGGCTCCTAGGGTAAAGCCTGAGGGTTCAGAGCTGAGTCAGGATTTCAGGCCCACATCATTGTATTCCCATCTGATGTTCATGTAACTAAGCAGTGACTGCTGTGGCAAAGAGGCACCTCTTCGAGTGATCTGTCTGTGAGGGAGGGAAATTATATCTTGGGAAAGTGATTTCATCAGTCTTTTTATTCTCCTCTTTGCTAGTCATCACAGGTGTCCCCATTTTGCAGATGAAAAAGCTGAGGTCTCAGAGAGGTTAAGTGGCTTGCCCAAGCTCGCAGAGAGCAAGGGAGTCAGACCTGGGACTCAAAGCTAGCTCTTTGGAATACCAGTTCAAGTCTACATCCTTTATAGGATTCAAGAAATCAAGGACTTGACAGCAAAGGAAAAAAAAAACAGATGGATATGTTACGAAACTCGTTAGTTTTGATAACTCTGCCACAATTACATTAATAGAGGGTCATGGCTAAATATCTATCCAACACAAATGTATCAACTATCCACTATGTGCCAAGCACTGAGTTAAGTGTTGGGACATGAAGCAGCTCTATCTGATTACCCATTAATTCACTGGAAGATAAACATTGATTATGTGTCATCTGCAGGTCAGATTTACTCTTTTCTTGCTTTCACTGTGTCAGGATGTCATTCAAATTAACTTTCGAAAGGGTGGGAGTCGGCCAGGTTGAGGGGCATCCAGGCAGAAGATAGGATATGTGCAAAGGTGTTGCATAAAGAGGTGTGATGGTATCTGTAGTGTCAGGAGCAGTACAGAACCCAGAGGGCAGAGGTGGGCTCTGCTTAAGGAGGTTTGGTCCAGGAGGCAAGGGAGGCTGGCCTGGACTCAGTTACCCCAGTTCAGCCCTGAGGCTGTTTTCTGTTTCTCTTTGCTGTGATCTCCAAACTGAATTGCATACAGGCTGGTGATATTCTGTTCTACTGGCACATGGGGTCATCTTCTCAGACACAACTTCTCAGGTTTAGAGGTGTCAGATTTGTTACTAGTGGGCTCAGATGGCAAAGAATCTGCCTGCAATGCAGAAGACCCAGGTTCAATTCCTGGGCTCTTCCAAGGGAAGAGCCCTTGAAAAAGGAAATGGCAACCCACTCCAGTATTCTTGTCTGGAGAATTCCATGGAGCCCGGTGAGCTACAGTCTTTGGGGTCACAAAGAGTCGGACACAACTGAGCCAACAACACTGGTAATATTCAAAAATGAAGCGGGCAGTGATGATGGGATTGGCTGGGAAGGGCCATGAGGGGAGATAGGTGTTCTGTTTCTTGTAGGGGTTTGAGTTCATGGCTGCAGGCATTTTTCAACACAGAGCATAGTACACTTAAAATCTGTGCACTTCACTCTATACATAAACCTTATCTTAACAAAAGGAACCATAAACAAACACTGAACTCTAATCCATGATATGCACAGTGAAGCCTTTAGAGGTGAAGTGTACTGATGTTTGCAACTGACTTTGAAATGTACCAAAAAGAAAGGGGGGCTCCCCTGGTGACTGCTTGGTAAAGAATTCGCCTGCCAATGCAGAAGACACTGGTTTGATCCCTGGTCTGGACGATCCCACATGCCGCGGAACAGCTAAGCTTGTGCACCACAACTACTGAGCCTGTGCCCAGAGCCCGTGAGCCACAACTACTGAAGCCTGCACTCCCTAGAGCCCATGCTCTGCAACAAGAGGAGCCACCGCCGTGACAAGCCCACACTCCACAACTCACAGCAACTGGAGAAAAACCCACAAAGCCGCGGAGACCCAGCCCAGCCAAAACTAAATAAACGCATTAAAAAAGAAAGAAGAAGAAGAAAATGGATTCACAGACGGGCAGAAGGATGGATAGATGGGAAGACAAGTGATCAAGCAAGTAAAATGTTACAGTGGAATCTAGGTATTGGGCGTTCACCCTGCTTTTTGAGAACTTCTCTGTGTTGCTGAAAGTTTTCATAATGTTGGGTAGAAAAGTGAATTGGGAAGCAGGGGATAAGATAGAAACACATAGCGGGGACTGTAGGTCCAGGGCGTGTGGGTTTCTCTCACGTGGGTATTACTGCCACACGAGATGATAGGTTCAGTGATGCCAGGCCCTCCCATTTTTATGTGAAGTCTTCCAATTTTTAAGTGTCAGGAAACAATCCATAGCAAATTATCAGGCAAATCAATGATTTGGCATGAGGACCGTGAGTGTGTTACTTCTGCCAGGAAACAAGATGATTTGGAGTGTGCGCTTCACGCCCAGCTGTGTTCCATCCCGCCCAGCACACACTCCCCAGCAGTGAGGCCTTGGGCAGGCACCTTACCTCCCAGAGCCTTAAAGCTTAGATCAGTAGGCTGAAGTGAAACTCAGCAGAGTATCTGGCAGACAATGGTTACATAGTGAATGGTGGCTGTCACTGTCCCTGGCCTTCTGGGAAGGCTGGAGCAGTCCTGAGCTCCCACAGCCACCGTGGGCCGTGCCATCTGCCCACTCAGCGTGAGGGAAGGCAGCCAGCCCTGCTCCGAGGGCGCTCACCCTCCCCGCTTTCTTCTCCACCTTCTAGCAGCCCCACGCTGTACTGTGCTGTGCTTAGTCGCTCAGCTGTGTCCGACTCTTTGCGACCCTGTGGACCCCCTCGATGTCTCTAATTTTCTTGAAGAGATCTCTAGTCTTTCCCATTCTATTGTTTTCCTCTATTTCTTTGCATTGTTCACTTAGGAAGGTCTAATCTCTCCTTGCTATTCTTTGGAACTCTGCATTTAGATGGATATATCTTTCCTTTTCTCCTTTGCCTTTCACTTCTCTTCTTTGCTTACCATAGTTTATTTCACTTTCTCCATATGATCCATATAGTTGCTCATTTCATTTTCATTCATTTGTTTGCTCCTTTCAACATGTTCTTTGTTTTAAAAGATGCTCTTAAGATTTATCTTTAAATCTGCAGCCCTCTGCAGAAGGCTTATGTTGACAGGGATATGTATACAAGAATTATTTCGCTTCCCTCTTCATTATAAGAAAAAGATAGCACAGGTGTGATCATAGGTGACAGATGACATGTGGTGGCCGCACAAGGAATTCCGAGGAGCAGTGAGGACCGTGATGAACTGTGTGCCCAGAGCAGAGGGGCAGATGCCACCCACAGCCTATCCAGGTAGTTGCTGTCAGCATAGTATTCAGTCCAGCGGTGCTAGAGCTTCTGGTTGCGTTCTTTTCCCCAAGAGAAACCATGAACAAGAATTCCTATGCCAAATCTTTCTGTTTTAAAGTTTGGCAACTATTTTAACTTGCAGTTAAAACAACAATGACAAAACTGTGCCAGTCAAAATAGATAATGTCAGTAAGTCAGGTGTAGCCTATGGGCCACAAGTATGCACCTCTGGTTGTTTCATTAACTTGACACAATTTGTAACCACATGCATGTCCATTGGAATGTTGACTCATTTATTGTGTATGCCCTGTTGGATTACAAGTGACCATAACTCCTAATTGTAATCCCTTTGTTGCCAATGCTCATTGTGGGATCTTGGTCAACTCTATGCCTTCAGGTCCCCATGTATGAGAAAAGATTAGACTAGGCTGGTCTTTCCAAATTTCCCTGATCAAAATGCTCAAAGGGGTACAGAAAAGGAGCCACAAGTGGCTCCTTTTAAATATGTGAAAAGATGCTCAGCCTTCATTCATCCTGAAGAAATGTGCATTAACCTGAGATGGAGACATTTAAAGGTGATTACATGGAGGGTATGAGGAGAGCTTTGTTCTCACTTATAGTTGTCGGTGTGCACACTGCTACAGCCTCTCAGAGGCAATGTGACAATGCCTACCCAAATGAAACAGGTACAGACTTTTGACTCAAGCCACTTTTACAAGTGTCAAATCATGTATATGTGTGAGATGATGTATATGCTATTTCTTTCAGTACTGGTTGAATTGGCAGGTCGGAAGCAACCTAACCATCAACCATCAGCAGGGGATTGATTAAATACACTATAGTTCATCTATACAGTAGATTACTATGCAGCCATTAAAAAAAGAAAAAGAGGGAGGACTTTATCTAGTGTATGCTGGTAAATGTGTAACAACCAGTTCTCCAACTTAGAGTGGAGCTGAGCTGGGGTGGGTAGCCAGATTGTAGCATTTGCCCACGGGGTAAATACCACCATGGCCAATTTTAAGATTCTGCTGACATGAGGCTTTTGAAATTGGGCTTGAGAAGAGATCCATTCCTGTTGACTTCAGCACATCACCACCTTTATTAACTGACATAAAAAGATCTCCAAGATGTATTAAATGTAAAAAAAAAAAAAAAAGGAAGATACAGAACAGCATATATAGTATGTTATCATTTATGTTTAAAAAAGTTCATTTATATAAAAATAGGAGACGATAAAGAATGTAACATAAACACATACTGGCTTGTACATCACAGGTTTCTCTGGAAGAATGCACACATGTACACATACTGGGAACCATTAACTTTGGTTGGGATTAGGAGCAGGAGCCAAGTGACTGAGGCACACAGTGGATGGAAACTCTTTATTACCACCCACTTAAACTATGTCAATTACTGACAATTCAATGATGTGTCTTACATACCCAAAACATTTGAGTGTAATATGCCTCAGGGGACTTCCCTAGTGGCGCAGTAGGTAAGACTCTTCCTGCCAATGCAGGGGACACGGGTTTGATCTCTGGTCGGGGAAGATTCCATAAGCTGCAGAGCAACTAAGCTCATGAACCACAACTACTGAGTCTGCCCCGCATGCCTGGAGCCCGTGCTCCGCAAAAGGAGGAGCCGCTACAATGAGAAGCCTGTGCTCTGCGATGGGAGTTCCCACTTGCCACAACTAGAGAAAGCCTATGCAAAACAATGAAGACCCAACACAGTCAAAAATAGACCAATAAAATAAATTTAAAATGTTTTTAAAGCTGTCTCAGACTGCCAGGAAAATTTACTGAGTGATTCCCTGGCCTCTGCAGGGGAGATTCGGATCCTGTATCCTATGTGTAAGACTGAGGAAATTCATTTATAACAAGTTTCTCAGATGATTCTTTTTCTCTCTCTCTCTCTAATTGGAGGATAGTTGCTTTATAATATTGTGTTGGTTTCTGCCATACATCAGCATGAATCAGCCACAGGTACACATGTGTCCCCTCCCCCTGAACCCCACTCCTAGATCCCGCTCCATCACAGAGCACTGGATTGGGCTCCCTGGGTCACACAGCAAATTCCCGCTGGCTGTCTGTTTTACATATGGCAATGTTAAGTTTCCATGCTGTCCTTGCAATGTGTCCCACGCTCTCCTTCCCCCACCGGGTTCACAGTCCGTTCTCTTTGTCTACATTTCCATTGCTGCCCATCAGTTCCATCTTTTTAGAGTCCATATGCATGCGTTAATATACAATATTTGTCTTTCTCCTTCTGACTTACTAACTCTGTATAATAGGCTCTAGGTTCATTCACCTCAATAGGACTGACTGTATTCTTTTTTATAGCTGAGTAATATTCCATTGTATAT
This sequence comes from Cervus canadensis, assembly GCF_019320065.1. Taxonomy (NCBI): domain Eukaryota; kingdom Metazoa; phylum Chordata; class Mammalia; order Artiodactyla; family Cervidae; genus Cervus; species Cervus canadensis. The sequence continues at coordinate 5,875,606 of NC_057401.1, forward strand.
ATGCACCACAATTTCTGTATCCATTCATCTGTCAATGCACATCTAGGTTGCTTCCATGTCCTAGTGATTGTAAAAAGTGCTACAATGAACTTTGGGGTACATGCATCTCTTTCAATTATTATTTTCTCAGGGTATATACCCAGTGGGTTTCCCAGGTGGTGCTAGTGGTAAAGAACCTGCCTGACAATGCAGGAGATGTAAGAGATGTGGGTTCGATCCAAATGGCAACCCACTCCAGTATTCTTGCCTGGAAAATCCCATGGACAGAGGAGACTGGTGGGCCATGGTCTATAGAGTCACAAAGAGTCGTACATGACTGAAGTGACTTAGCTAGCTGTGTACCCAGTAGTGAGGTATACAGTTGTTGGGTCATATGGTCGTTCTGTTACTAGGTTTTCAAGGAATCTCCGTACAGGTGGCACTGCCTAGCCCAACCTTTCCAATTCTTTTTTAATTTTTTTAAAAGCCTTTATTGCATTTTATAATATTGCTTCTGTTTTATGTTTTGTTTTTGGCTGAGAGGCATGTGGGATCTTAGGTCCCCCACCAGGGATTGAACTCGCATCCCCTGCTTTGAAAGGTCACTGGACTGCCAGGTAAGTCCCCCAATCTTTCCATTTTACAGGGACTGGAAATGGTGGCCCACAGAGAATGTCCTAGCCTCAGGGCACCCAGGGAGTCAGGGGTAATGGCAGAGCATCCCTGGTCTTCAATCCATGACCTGAACCACTGGGCACACCCACCTGTCAATCTTGATCTTATCCTCAGATGAGGAGGCTGACCCAGAAGACAGGGGGCAAGGCACACGATCCTTTTTTTGTTAGCTCTGGCACAGAAAGTATCATCTGCTACCTTCCCAGCACTCAGCACCAGCTGCTATTTCACGAAGAAGAGAGATGGGGGTGGGGAGGTGGCAGTGAAAGGAAAGGAAGGAAGGAGGGAAGAAGAAAGGAAGAAGGAAGAAAGACCACTTCTCCAGAAGCCTTTTGCTGATACACTTGGCTGCAACTGTGTATCAGTAACATCTGATACACTTGGCTGCAATTCAGTCCCTGTGTGTCGTCTGTGTCACTGTACCTGCCTTTTACACACGCAATTAACTGTGTGTTTTTACATCATGCCTCCATAGGAAACCACCAACTCAGTCCCCGAGACAAATTGAATCAAGTTCTTTGGGCGTTTTTTTCACTTCAGTTAACATGAAGACTGGCATATATCAGAGGTGCAAGCCTCCGTGCGTTATGTGACCACAAACAGGGATGCAGCAGAATGTACACCCCGAATTATGCCTTTACGTGCTCATTGGAGACACTTGTAATCATGTTTTATTACTGGTCTCCTCCCCAGCATAATGAACTTTGATGAAATAATGAAACAGCCCTGGCGCCTGAGCAGTCGGGCTGGCGGCCTCCCCAGCTAAGACCTCCCATGAGGACAATAGCTCGAGCTGGGCGCCCGGCTCCAGTGGCAGCATCGGGGCGGAAAAGCTGGCAACCTGCCCCTCCCTCCCCGCCCCCGCCCCCGCCCCGACTGCCGGGCCTGCCCCCTGAGTCACAGAAATGCCACGGCCAATTGGAAACGAGGCGCAGGCCAGGAAAGCTGATGTTCACGGAGTCAGAGGACAGAAACGCGGCACGGGAAGGGGGCACAAACCCCCTTCCATCACCTTGTTCTGTGCAGATGGGGAAACTGAGGCCCAGAAAGGGGAAATGACCCCGCCAAATGCACACAGTGGCGGAGGAGGGATTAGAAGCCAGATTTCCTGCCTCCTAATTGAACGTGTTTCCTCTGCAAGGTTCTTCTCTTAATCAGTGATTCTCCAGTCCCTCAGAAGCTTTGAAATCTGAGATTTCATCCTACCCTATGCAGAGGTAGGGCCCAACCCCTGAGGTAACTGATTTGGGAGGCTTATTTGGCAAAGGGAGGTGTCTGTGCTTCCCCAGTAATTCTGAAGTTTGACCAGCTGCAAGAGAAGTCAGCAGTGATAGATTTGAAGTCCTCACCAAGTGAAGATGTTTTTGCAACTTTAGGTGTGGCCGTGTCCCCACAGCATCATTGGGGATGTCTGGGATCAGACTGCATTTTAGCAAAATCTTCACAGTTTGAGAAGCATGTTGTATCTCTTCCGCATAGCCCAGAGTATGTGCTGAAGATCAGATTCCATCATTGTAGACAAACAATACTGTATGCTGTTGCTGGGTCGTACCAACCTCTGCCATGAGCAGCTACAGCCTAGATGCCATGACCTTCAAGGAGCTCAGATTATTCCCATTTCACAGATGAGGGAACTGGGGCTAAAGAAGTTATTAGAAACTTCAAATCCAAGGTCTTTCAAGAGTTTTTTTTGTTTTTGTTTCCTAACCCCCTTCCCTATTGCATGTGTGTTTAGGAGGAGGGAATGCCTCATGTAAATTGTCATTGTAAATTACTGTGCTTTCCCGCCAATGTGTCTGGAGGCTTTTTGAGGAGAATCCCATTCCCCTTTGGTGTCAAATGAAATGCATTTGTTCTTTCAAAAGCGCAAACAGGTAGATGGAGGTATCGATGACTCCTTAGGAAAAAAGCCTCATTTCTTTATGTTACATCATTTAAACCTTGATTTTAAATGCACTGTAAACAGTGTGAGGAATATATATGTAAGTTGATCATTTTTATTTTTTAAATAACTTTACTGAGGCATTTTACATACCTTGTAATTCATTCATTCCAAGTATACAGTCCAATGAAGTTCTAGTACATCTCCAAAGGTGTGCCCCATCACCATAAGTCAGCTTTAGAACATTTTCATCACCCCAATATTATCTCTCATACATACTTGCTAGTCACTCATGCCCACCCCAGGCAACACCTATTTTGCTTTCTATCTTGCTAGATTTGGTTGTTTTCTGGACCTCACATATTAATGGAGTGGTCTCTTATGTCTGGCTTGTTTTCACTGAGATTCATGTTTTTGAGATTCATTTCTTTTGATTCCAGAATAGCATTCCATGGTATGGATGTATTACACTTTTGTCTATCATTTATATCTGAGTTAACTGTATCTATACTCAGGTGAAGATAGTTAATATTCAAAGGACGCTCATCAAGAATCTACACTCCACAGGCACCTCAAATATTCTGGTCTAAATCTGCACCAAATGGGTGGTTGTATAGAAAATAGGATTATTAGGGGTCACTTTCCTTTAGTGAAATAAGCATTACTCAAGAAACGTGGTGGGCGGGCATTCTTACAGGCACAATGGTCCTCCCTGGCCAGTGCTTCCTTTTTAAGCATGGTTTCTGTTTCCACTGGAAACTCAACTGAATGTTCTGGGTGGTGTGTAGTACCCAAAATGGAATGAGCTGGTCCCGAAATGTACCTATCAGGACACTAAGGACAAAGAATCGAGACTTCACTTCTTTTGTTATAGGAACTAATTCTCATATTTGTCAGTGTTAGGTGACATTTTTTTGTCCTTATTTGCTAAGAAATGATGTTCCTGTAGCAAAATTCAGCCAGAGACTTGTTTTCATTGTATTGTGCAGTCCAGTAGTGAAGCTGAGGTTGGAGGTGGGGAATCCACAGTTCCCACCTCCCTGACCTGCCCCCCACAGTCAGCCAGATTGACTTAGACCATTTTGCAACAGTTTCAAGATTATTTACTGAGTGCCTGGGTGCTGGACTGTTGGGCTACACCCTGAAGGCTGGCAAGTCTTGTAGTTGCCCAGCCTCAAGACCAAAGAGCTCAGAGACAGTGACAGAGACATCAGTGGTTTATTGAACAGGGGGATCTTAGACAAAGGGTCCTGAAGAGACACCCTACCATGTGCAGCAGATGGTGGGCAGGACATGGCAGCTGTCTCGAGGGAAAGGAGGGGGGTAATATATTGTTTACGGGGGGTACGGATGGCAGGTAGGCTCATCAGTGACCAGGGACTAATTAAGCTAATAAGAAGGACTTGATAGTCACGTGAGTGAACCAGGACCTGGTGGAGCAGATATACAAACGGCAAGAGAACAACTGTCTTGAGTGGCCTGACCGTACATGGGCGCTGGATATCAGGGTGTGGGAGACATTACCCATCACCACCCTTTGAAGATTGGCATGGACATGTGAGTGGTCCTGGCTGGTAAGATGTGAGCAGACTTCTAGTCCACAGCAATTATTCCCGATCTCAAGACTCCACCCCTCCTGCTGGGAACCCTGAAGCCTGAGCCGAGAATCACCCTAAAATAAAGACTCATCCTTCAGCCTAGGTGCCTAAATGACTATGCTGAGCAGAGCCGCTGCCCACCTGTGATGGATGGGCCAAGAAATATCAGGAGTTGTTTTTTATTGCATCCTAATCCAGCCTGTACCGGTGGACTGCAAAAGTAAGCATGCTGAAGCACGGTCCTTGACTCAAGGACCTGGCAGTGACGTGGGGACGTCAGGCATTCTTCAGTCCATTAAAAGAAAAAATGGAGACTCACAAACTGTGGTAAACATCTGGTGAGGTCAGAATATACTTGTAAGGACCTGAAGATAGTTGAGGGGAATCAGAGAAAAAGAAAACATGAGCAAAAACTCCCCAAAGGAGATTCAAGTTGTCCTTCTGAGGTAACACAAGAGTGATAACCCAGGAGCTCAGAGAACTTTCTAGGTGTTCACTGAAGCCAGCAGTGTTCCCATGAGGCATGAGGACCAGCAGATGCACACCTCTGCCCCTCCCCACCTCCAGGCGAGGAAACCAGGGCAGCAGGAAGGGCCATGTCCTGCCTGGAGCTGGTGCCCGGGCTCTGGGCAGACCACGCTCTCTGAGCAGCCCATGACCTGGAGGGGGGTGGGGGGCAAAGAGGTGACCCTGGAACCCTTGCACATCTAGTGTCTCAGGATCCTGGCACTACTAGTTCTCCCTAAGGGAACCAAAGGATCAAGCTGCCAATGTAATAGTTTTAACTACAATGGAAAGTTGTTATTCACACATATGATACTAATAATACTTTGCCTTTGTACTTTAGAGTTTACAAAACACTTTCTTTATATTAAACATGCTTTTATGTATATTAGAAACACGCCAGCAGCTTCCCAGTCACTTAGAATAAAATACAAATTCCTTAGCATGGCTGATGAGGCCCCATGGGATGCCAGCTCCACCCCAGTCTCCAGCCCTATCTGCCCCTCACTCATGTTGCTGCAGCCACCCCAGCCTCCTTGCAGTTTCTCACACCACCCACACGCATGCCCGCTCAGAGCCTTTGCACACGTGGCTCTTTCTGCAAGAACATTCATTCCAGACATATTTATAGGACGGCCCTTTCTTCTCTCCTTTGGCTCAAGTATCCTTTCTTCAAAGAGAAATTTCCTTGATGCTGCGTTAGGTTGCTTCTCTACTTCCAGTTATATCCAAATAGTCAATTTTAGTATCTTTATCGCAAATGCCACCATTTAGTGTAAATAATACACTTCTCATTCCTCCGCCTCCCTATTCTAACTTGAGAGCACAGACCTGTTTCTCTTGTAAGCTTCACACCTGGAATGGTTCATCGGCTTGCCAGCCTACAAGAAGTATATTATATCTACTTTCACCCATGAAGAAAGAGAGGGAAAATGGTCTGATCACCATTCCAGAGCCAACAGTCCAGGAAGAATGAAAATCCAGATCTTGGCCCCTGAGTCTATGGGGTTTTCTCCCCACTCAGTGGAGCCAAGCCTCACTGTCCAATGTCTTGTGCTCTGGGTTTGTTTCATGAAGAACCTCTCTCAAGGGACAGCCACATTTCAATAAGGCTGATGAACTAATCCACAGTAGAAGGTGACTGATTTTCTGCAGCCCTTCTCAGGAGGACTTGGATTTTAATAAAGAATGAGAGGAGCAGCCTGACCTCATCATTAGCAGATGGGTCCTGCTCTGACACTGCCACGCTAAATCTGAATGAGACCACTTTAAAACGAAGGTCATTGTCCCCAGAAGTCATTTCACAAGGACTTTCCTCAAATCAGCTCCTAGGTCAAGGTAGTGAAATCCTAGTCTGTCTCAGACCAGGCTAAGGTGACCTTTACAGGCAGGTATCTCATTCACTGAGGGCTTCAATTCAGACTTACCAGTAAACAAGGCGATATGTCCATCACATTGCTATTAAAAAAAAAATGTTCACTTTGCAGCTTTAAATTTGTGCCTCATGTTGGGACCTCGTCTAATATTTTTAAAACAAACTATTCATTATTTTGTGAACAACATTGTATTGCCTTGTCACTTTCTTGGTTAATAGCATGAATTATTCAATGCAAATTAATGTCACAGTACTTGTAACTCTGATTTGTCATTTCTGCCTTTTTTCATAATGCCCAGATGCTCACACACACACACACACACACACACACACACACACACAAATCACTCCAATTTTAAGAGACCCAAAAAGAAAATGGCAAAGCAAAATATGAAATTGTTTGGAACGCCAACTTCTGTTCTTTATGAAGAGTTCTGGAGCGCTTTGAGTTGGAGATGAGCTGGCACTGTTTAGAGGAGCTGAGTGACCCCCTAATGGAAAGGGCTTGTCCTAGGTTAGGAGCCCCACAAGGAGCCAGGATTAGAACCTGAGCTTGCTGTAAGCATTTCAAGGATCCCTGAGATCTCTTTCGTGCAGTTCCTTGAGCTCAGCGGGAGATGAGAACGACGCTGGGTCGCTGCCCTCCTCCTGCTATCAGTGGGCGGGATCTGAGCCTCTCCGGCTGAGCTCTGGGTACCTGCCGAACAGTCTGTGCTGTTGTCTGCTGCTGGAAGAGAAGCCGATAAGAGAGATTAGGTGACTAATCCTGCTCCATGCCCTTACACAATGCCAGCAGGTAACTCACTGAAGCTTAATGGCTGGATTTGGTCCTGACGGAGACCTGCAGAAGAACTGTTATCAGGAGCGCAGTTCTGTGGGTAGATGGAAAAACATGTTCGGTAAGATGTGTAAATGTGTCTGTGTGCAAGAATACAACATATTGTGTGCACTCACATGTATATGTAATAGGCAGGAACAAAATCTGACTCTGTATTGTATTTGTTTCTTTTACTTCAATGTTTGCATTCTATTCTTTTTGCTTTCAGGTAAGAATGTTGCCTATAGCCTGAAATATACAGGACAGCCCATTCTCAAGGCTCTGACCTTTAAGGGTATAATACTTTCCCATTCATACAGAGATAAAGAGTTGCAGAATAGAGAAAGACATTGCCTTGTTGCAGGTTTGCAAGAACATCATGACCTGACCTACATGGACAACTGTGGGAACAAAGGATTCTGACACCAAGTGGTTTGCAACAACCTCCTTCACCTTGCCTTTAAAACTACTTTTCTGAAACCCCTGGGGAGTTCAGAGTTTGCGGGCATGAGCCACCTGTCTCCTTGCATGACCCTGCAAAAAGGTTTCTCTGCTCTGAACTGTGACATTTTTGTTTGGCCTCACTGTGCTTCCAGCACATGAACTTGTGTTTGGTAATATATATGTGTGTGAGGGAGGGTGGAGAAAGAGAGAGAGAAAATGCACCAAAGAGCAAAAGAATTGAAAAAGCATTGGAGATCTCATTCTAGCATCTCATTCTAGCATCATTCTAGATCTCTTCTTTTACAGATGGGAAACTGATGCCCAAATGAAGAAAAGGAGTTGCCCAAGAAAGATCCGGCTTCTGAGAGATGTGTATCCTGGTTGTAGAAGAAAATTGAATTTTTCTGGCGTTACTTGCTACTTTTAATCTATAATTTGACCATTTTTATCTCTCTCAGTAGATCTCTGTTTGACCTGTGCCCAAAGCCTACTGCTAGGAAGCAAAACATTCTTAACCTGGGGCTGGCACCATCACTGAAGAGCCAGGCAGGGGGCTTCTGGAAAAGCAGAGCAGCTGGCGGAGCATAGACATCTGGGAGTGGTGAGGTCTGTGGTTCACAGCAAGAACACTCTGGAGTGAAGGAGGCAGCTGCCACTCAGCACCAGGCAGGTATGGCTATGGATGAAGGAGGCCCAGGAGCCCCAGGCTCCCGCCAGGCCTCTGGAGTCTCAAGAGAATCCAGATCATTTTTGTAAGGCACAGTCTCTACTTTGTAAAAAACATAGGCAACCATTTAAAACTTTCTTCAACACTCTGACCCACAGAACTCATCTGCCGTCAGAAGAGCACATAACCCTGATTGTGACCACTTACTGTTTTATTAATGGAAACACTGGGCTCCAGAGGGAAGAATTTGAACCTGAACTTGAATCTTATGCTTCCTTGTAATGTATTATTTTTTTCCACTGCACCCTACTGTGTGTCTGTAGGTGTAAGGGGGTGTCTCTGTGTATGTGTGTACAGTTGGACACGATTTGATAAAGGACCAGTACTCCACATACCAATATCTACAGCTCTTTATGGTGTAGCATGATCTTTACCCACATCATCAGTACAGCTGAAGCAGGGCCAAAAATGTTTCCATGTGTTTGTTCACTTTTTATCCAAGACTGCACAAGCATTTATCTGTCACTGCATCAGTTTCCCTTACACATACTTTCTCATTTGTTCTCCAGCCCTGGAACAGAGGAGACTTAAGTAGCAGCGTTATCCCCATTGACCAGATAAGGAGACTGAGGTCCAGGGTGGTACACGGACCAGTCCAAGGTCACAAAGGGAGAGAGTGAGAGGCAGAGGTGGAACTCAGATGCCTCCAGACTCCCAGTGCAGTGTTGATTCCCCCATGCTATTCTGCATTTGTTTGTTTCACCCCCTGACATGCAAGGCCTGCTTCTGTTCCTTCCTGGTTTGGGTCCCTCTAGACATTCTTGAGCACAGGAGCCTGGGATCCTTCCTAAACTCCAAGGAGACAAAAACTTCCCTGGAGACACTGGGAGGCAGCAGGGCTCAGAAGGGGAAAATCTAGATCTTTTCCTTCCTGTGGCCTTCCAGCATAGTTTCATTATTTTCTGACATCCTCCTGGAAGGGTAGGACTTGGTTGAAGAAGACACTATAATTTCAACCCTTTATTTCCTCCCCATGTCTGTATGGGACTAAAGCAGAAGATGGACTTCTGTAGCACAAATTAACCACCAAATTCTAGATATTTGCAGAATCTTGGCAAAATTTCAGCATGATGTCCCCAAGGACAGTTTATCACATTTCTGGTGTATTCTCGGAGTCTGGGACAGAGCTTGGCACAGGTGCTCAATAAATACAAGAAAGGGAAAAGGAAGGAAAGAGAGAGAAAGAAGAAAAGGGTGAAGAAGGAGGGAAATTTATTTGTGGATGTCTACCATTGGAAGCACTGATGTTGAAGCTGAACTCTACTCCTTTGGCCACCTGATGCAAAGAGCTGACTCATTTGAAAAGACCCTGATGCTGGGAAAGATTGAAGGCAGGAGGAGAAGGGGACGACAGAGGATGAGATGGTTGGATGGCATCACCAACTCAATGGACATGAGTTTGGGTTAACTCCGGGAGTTGGTGATGGACAAGGGGGCCTCGAATGCTGTGGTCCATGGGGTCGCAAAGAGTCAGACATGACTGAGTGACTGAACTGAATCCTGAGAAACTCCAAAAATTAAGGCAGCACCCAAGTACCTGCAAATATATAGAATCTTGTGGATGATTCATACCAAAGAATTCCAGCTTCAATTATGCTCCATAGACAGGTAGCTATAGGGAGCAACAGGTAAAATTTTATGATCACTGAATCAATCCTAACTATGCCACTGACCTTGGACAAGTTGTTGTTTGTTTTAACCCTTCTCAACTTCAATTTATCCACTGTATTAGTTTTCTATCATCACTGAAAAAAATTATCCCAAACTTAGAGGCTTAAAACAACACATATTTATTCACTTGCAGTTCTGGAAATCAGAAATCTTAAAGGGTTGGAGCCCTTCTAGAGGTTCTAGGGTAGAATCCATCCTCTTGCCTTTTAGAGGCTGCCTGCGTTCCTTGGTTGGTAGCCTTGCTTCTCTCCAACCTCTGCTTCTGTCATTATTGTTGTTCAATTGCTAAGTCGTATCCAATTCTTTGCAACCCCATGAACTGCAGCACACCAGGCTTCCCTGTCCTTCACTATCTCCCAGAGTTTGCTCAAACTCATGTCCACTGAGTCAGTAATACTATTCTACCATCTCATCCTCTGTCGCCCCCTTCTCCTCTTGCCCTCAATCTTTCCCAGCATCAGGGTCTTTTCCAGTGAGTCTCCCGTTCACATCGGTGGCCAAAGTATTGGAGCTTCAGCTTCAGCATCAGTCCTTCCAATGAATATTCAAGGTTGATTTCCTTTAAGATTGATTGGTTTGATCTCCTTGCAGTTCAAGGGACTCTCAAAAGTCTTCTCCAGCACCACAGTTTGAAAGCATCAATTCTTTGGCACTCAGCCTCCTTTCTGGTCCAGTTCTCATCTTTAAAATTGACCCTCCTGCCTCCATCCTGTAAGGACCTTTGTGATTCCATTGGACCAACCCAATGATCCAGGGTAACCAATCCATTTCAAGAACCTTAAGTTAATCACATTGGCATAGTCCCTTCTGCCATATAAGGTAACAGATTCACAAGTCTGGAGCCATTATTCTAGCACACATACACACACACATACATACATGCACAAGATAGTACCTCCCATGTCCTTTAAATCATCTCTAGGTTATCATAATACCTAATACAATATAAATGCTATGTAAATAATTGTAAGGCCAACATGAATTCTGTGTAAATAGTTGCCAATGCAGACAATTTTAGTTTTGCTTTTTGAAACAGTCTGGGTTGTTTTTTTTTTTTTTTTTAAATATTTTCCATCCACAGATGCAGAACCCCCAGATACAGAGAGCTGACTGTACTTCTTACCATGTCTCAGGATATCCTTGTGTCTTGCTTGAGGACCATACAATTATGAAACATCTTTCCCATACTGAGAAATGTGATACACTGTCAAAGAAGTACTTGAAAAAAAAGCCCCCCACATCTCACCACCTGAGACTAATTCTAGTTCTTGTCATCCTTCTAGTCTTCCCCAGAAAACGGATACATTTGACATGGCTGCCCTCGTACTGTATGTGCCTTTCAATCAAACTTGCTTTTGCACTACTTCTCATGGACCTGTTTGCCTTGTTCATGTTACACTGTCCTGACGTTATAACAAAGGGCTCTATTGGGATGCCCTGTAATTTCCTCAGTCATTCCCTAGTGTTAGACAAGCTCAAGGTGACTCTAGTTTATTTGCTTTTTCATATAATTTTGTTTTTGTTGCCTTCAATAAAGTTACTAAGACTACCTTAATTGCATTCATAGTAAATGTGATAGATACTTAACATAAATGTATATATCACATATTTATATATAATGCACATTTATTATAGTATATGTGTGTGTATGACATATGCATTATATAGATGCAGGCCTGCTAAGTTGTTTCCGTTGTTTCTGACTCTTTGCGACTCAGTATCCACCAGGCTCTTCCATCCATGAGATTCTAATACTGGAGTGGTTGTCGTGCTCTCATCCAGGGGATCTTCCCAACACAGGGATAGAACCCACATCTCTTACAACTCCTGCATTGGCAGGCAGGTTCTTTACCACTAGCGCCACATGGGAAGGCTATGCATTATGTGCATATTATATATTTATATAAATATCATAAGTATTTCAACAAATAAAATTCTATGTTTATAGGTATAAAAATACTAAGTAAGTGAATGAATGGACAAATTAATACATGAATAAGAAAGTCAATATATATAGTGAAATAATTTAATTAGTAAGCAAATTGCTGAGTCATTCACTTGTTGCTTCTACAAATATTTACAAATATTTAAGTAACTAAAATGGATAAATGGGATTCCCTTGTGGCTCAGAAGGTAAAGAGTCTGCTTGCAATGCGAGAGACCTGGGTTCGATCCCTGGGTCGGAAGATCCCCTAGGAAATGGCAACCCACTCCAGAAAATCTCATCAATGGAGGAGTCTGGCAGGCTATAGTCCATGGGGTTGCGAAGAGTCAGACATGACTGAGCGACTTCACTCTCACTTCAAAAGGATAAATAGTCAGACATGAACCCACCCTCATGAAACTTACATTCCAGAGGAGAAGGAGAAAGAATAAGCAACTAAATAAATGAATAAGATAATTTCAGATAGTGATAGTGTAAAAAATAACCAGGGAAGAGGGCTGGAGGGAGACAGGAGAGGTTGGGGGTGAATGCTCCTCTGAAGATAGCAGCTCCAAGCTGAGACCCAGATGATGCAAAGGAGCCAGGCTACAAACATCCCAGGGAGCAGGATCTAAGACAGAGAAAAAAATACAGGCAGTGGTAACTAAACCAGGAAAGAGATTGGTGTTCAAAAAGCTTGGCTACAGCAGAGTGAGACAGGGTGAAGCTCATACCCAACCAGGGCTCAGATCAGGAAGGCCTTAAAGTGCCAAGGGAAGCTACTGGAAGGTTCTAAGCAGAGAAGAAGCACGCATACATTAAATAAATGAATGACAAAATGACTGAATGGGTGAATGAATGAGTGAGTCATGAAGGGAAATGCAGAGACACGCGTGCATAGATGAGTGACTGTGATGAAGGGTGTGTGGGGTGGGTACTGTGATCACCATCCACATGGCCCTTCAGGAGTGAGGACCATTCACTCCAGACACTGGCAGTACTGCCAACAGACCGCACTCAGCTCTGAGCAGAAGAAAGCCACCTTCCCTTCATCTTACTTCCTTTCCAGGGCAGCCCACATCTGACAACTGGTCAGCCTGGGAGTGTGAACACCGGGCCCTCTTCACCAGACTTAGGAGAGCTCTGAAGGCTCATCCCAGCTTCAGAGCTTTCTCAGGGTCGACTGAGGGCTCCACTAGACTGCCTCACGGCCACCTGTCCCCCTTCGCCCCTTTCCTCCTGAGGTGCTGGCCATAAGTTACACTTTCATGAATCTCCCCTCTGCTTAGCACGGAATCCAGCCCGAGACAATGTGAGAAGGAGAGGGAGAAAGAAGTGAATCAACTCCAATGTGTGGGATTCAGCCTGCTTCCAATCTGATCCTTCCAATCAGATTTGCATAACATCTGCTGAAAGTGTCTGCCAGAAAATGTCTCCCTTCCCTGGTGGCTCAGATAGATGGTAAAGAATCTGCCTGCAATGCAGGGGATGTGGGAGATGCAGGTTCCATCCGTAGGTCAGGAAGATCCCCTGAAGAAGGGAAGGGCCACCCTCTCTAGTATTCTTGCTGGGAAAATCCCATGGACAGAGGAGCCTGGTGGGCTACAGTCCATGAGATCGCAAAGAGTCAGACACAGCAGAGTGACTTTCACTTTTCAAGGTTTTCCCAAGTGGGAGTTTCACTTTTCCTGCAGATCTGCTTGTGACGCTGGCATTTGATTCCAAGAGCTGGGAATGGCCATGGCAGACAGAGGTGTCTGGAGGCCCTGCTCTCCACCCAAACTCGACTTCTCCGTCCACCAGCCCACCGGGCTCCCACCCCCAGACCCTCCCCTTCTCCCAACAACATGTGCTGGGAGCACAGCACAGGGTGTCCTTTGGGAGACATTTTTAAAACAAATTTTTGTTTAACCTCCTCTGTGACCCACAGAGTAAATTCATTCCCGCAATATACTCAATTTCTGTTTATTTAAAGAATGTTTGCTTATTTGGTGCTTGCTTGAGTGGAACCACTGTTATTATTCACTTCTCTGTGAGCGTTAACCTGACACGATTTGTCTGGCATCTTTAATTAACCAGAGATTTTTTTTCTGATTATCTTTTGTTTTTCTATGTTGGGGAGGGGGGCGAAGGTACAGGACAGGCAGTAAATACCAGCTTGAACTCCTGCTCCAACCTGGTGCTGGTTATTGAGAATCCAGACCACACTGTCCAACATGGTAGCCCCCAGCCACATATGCTCAAGGAGCACTTGACATGTGGATTGTTCCCATTGAGATGTACTATCAGTATACCAGACTTCAAAGAGTTAATGCAGAAAAGTATACAGTCATACCTAGGAGATACTGTATATTTGGTTCCAGATCATTTGCAATATGAAGTGAGTCACACAGATTTTCTGGTTTCCCAACGCATAAAAAAGTTATGTTTAGGTATAAAGGTTCTTTAAAAAACTAGAAATAGACTTATCATACGATCCAACTATCTCATTCATGGACGTATACCCAGAGAGAAGTCTAATTAAAAAAGATACACTGCACCCCAACATTCACAGAAGCACTATCTGTAATGACCAAAACGTGGTAGCAACCTAAGTGTCCATCAACAGACGAAAGGGTAAAGAAGATGTGGCATACAATGGAATACTACTCAGCCGTAAAAAAGAGCAAAATAATGCCGTTTGTGGCAACATGGATGGACACAAAGATTATCACACTAAGTGAAGTAAGTAGGACAGAGGAAGAAAAATATATGATATCACTTATACATGGGATCTAAAATATGGATATAGATGAACTTATTTATGAAACAAAAACAGACTCACAGACATGGAAAGCAGACTTACAGTTAGATCGTAGGGGGAGGAGATAAATTAGGAGTTTGGGATTAGCAGATACTCACTGTGCTGTGCTGGGCTTAGCTGCTCCGTTGTGGCCGACTCTGTGCCATCCCGTGGACTGCAGCCCACTAGGCTGCTTTGTCCATGGGATTTTCCAGGCAAGAATACTGGAGTGGGCTGTCATGCCTTCTTCCAGGGGATCTTCCCAATCCAAGGATCGACCCAGGTCTGCTGAATTGCAGACAGATTCTTTTACCAACCAAGCTACCAGGGAAGCCCAGATATACACTACTACATATAAAATAGATAAACAACAAAGACCTACTGTATAGAACAGGGATCTATATTAAATCTATATTAAATGTCTTGTAATAAACTATAATGGAAAAGAATATGAAAAAGAATATATATATATATATATATATATGTAACTGAATCACTTTACTGTGTACCAGAGACTACCACAACATTGTCGATCAACTATACTTCAATAAAAAATAAATTAATTAAATAAACAAATCCTTAGAAACCAAAACAAAAAATGTTATGTTTTCACAATACTGTTGTCTATTAGGTGAGCAATAGCATTATGCCCAAAAAAAGCAAGATGACAGGCTTTAACTTAAAAATTCCTTATTACTGAAAAATGCTAACCATCATGTAAGCCTTCAGTGAGTGGGGGCAGTAACAATAAAGATTCCTGATCACAAATCACCACAAGAAATATAAAAATAAGGAAAAACTTTGAAATATTGCAAGAGTTACCAAAATGGGACAGAGACATGAGCAGATGCTATTGGAAAAATGGTGTTAACAGACTGGACACAGGATTGCCACAAAACTTCAGTTTGTAAAAAACACAGGATCTGCAAAGTGCAATAAATGGAAGCTCGATAAAAAGAGGTCTGCCTTTAAATGTAAAATATCTTTCATCTCTCTTTGTATTGATGACCTGCTGAAATGTTGAAATAGCAATATTTAGAGTATTTTCTGTTCAATTAATCATTAAAATTAATTTACCTATTTCTTTTGACTTCTTCAATGTGACTACTAGAAAATTGAAAAGATATGTAACTTGTGTTGTATTTTTACTGGCCGGTGCAGGCTGGCCCCAGATTCTGCGCTCTGTGCCCAGGCAGAGCACGGTCTGGAGCTGTCTGAGCAGCAGCCCCTTCTACCGGACTTGGCTGCCCCCGCCTTCACACAGTCAGACTCTCAGAGACCAGCCTCTCCTCTTCCCCCCAGCCTCCTCCTTGTCTATCTGAGTGTGCTGCCGTGCCTTCCGCACACTTTGGACCAACTGTTGTTTGCTCCATCTGCATTTGCGATAGCTGCAAATTCTCTCTCAGTATTTCGGTCTCACCCTCCCACTGACGGCCAGCTTGTGCTGGCATTCAAGAGGTGTCAGGGAAGGCAGGGGGTTGTGGAGGCCTGTGTTGGTGTTTGTGGGATGCCAGACATCTGGGCTGCTGGAAAACTTTTGCACCAACTCTGATTTCTTTTTGCAACTTCCATCCAGCTGTTTGGCAGCGGGGACTGCCGCCTCTGCTTGACTTGAAAATGTGTGGGAAAAGTTGTGTTTATACAACTGCAAACCCCAAGACTGAAAGTAGGCAGGGTACGCTCTTGGCGACTTCAGGGGCTCACTGGCTTGAATAAATTATTGGATTCAGAAAATCGGGCAGAAACTCATTACTGGAGAGAACAGAACAAGCTAAATAGCTCCAGCTGAACCTAGCCTCTCAAAGCCTGTTTAAGATTTGCCCTGACTTTTCATGTGATGGAGCCCATATCTGCAGACACATCATGGTCTATGACTTTACCTGGAGTCTGGTTGGCATCTCCCAGGAACTTGTAGGAAATGTAGAATCTCCCATCCCCTGTATTAGTCAGGGTTCCCCAGGGAAACCAGCTTCCCAGGTGGTTCAGTGGGAAAGGAAGCTGCCTGCAATGCAGGTGAGACAGGAGATGCAGGTCTGAAACCTGGTTTGGGAAGATCCCCTGGAGGAGGGCATGGCAACCCACTCCAGTATTCTTGCCTGGAGAATCCCATGAGCAGAAGAGCCTGGCGAGCTACAGTCTATGGGGTGGCAAAGAGTCAAACATAACTGAAGTGACTGAGCAAACATGCACGCTCCAGAGAAACATAACCAGTATATACATATACAAGATATCTATGTATATAGACAAGATATCTTTCTATACATATTTACCTATGCATATATATCTATATCTCATTAATATGTATTTATATAGATGACAGGTAGAAATAATGATAGGGTATTTTCTGTGAAGTAAAATATGTTGTTAAAATTAATCTGCTGTTTATTATATCTTATTAAAATTATACATTAAAATTAAAATATACTATTAAATATATTTAGTAATATATTATTTAATATAAAATGGGCTTCCCTGATAGCTCAGTTGGTAAAGAATCCACCTGCAATGCAGGAGACCCCAGTTCGACTCCTGGGTTGTGAAGGTCCCCTGGAGAAGGGATAGGCTACCCACCCCAGTATTCTAGCCTGGAGAATTCCATGGACTATATAGTTCATGGGATCGCAAAGAGTCGGGGTGTGTGTGTGTGTGTATGTGTGTGTGTGTGTGTGTGTGTGTGTATGTTTGTGAAGTCACTCAGTCATGTCCGACTTTTTGCAACCCCGAGGACTGTAACCTACCAGGCTCCTCTGTCCATAGGATTCTCCAAGCAAGAATACTGGAGTGGGTTGCCTTTTTATTGTGTTTATTAATAGGATATCTTTCTATTAATAATAGATACAGTAATAGGGTATTTTCTGTTAAGTAAAATATACTATTAAAATTAATTTACTATTTATTGCATCTTATTAAAATTAAAATATACTATTAAATATACTTAATAATATATTATTAAATATAAAATATATTACATACATAACATTAAAATATATTATTAGAATTAATATATATGTTATCTATAGGTATCATCAATCTATCTATCTAACTATAGAGAGAGAGTGGGAGAGATTTTCAGGAATTGGCTCATGCAATTGTGAAGGCTGGCAGGTCCAAAATCTTCAAAGCAGTTTGGCAGACTGGCAACCCATGGAAGAACCAATGTTGCAGCTCAAGTCCAAAGGTGGTCTGGAGCCAGAATTTCTTCTTCTTCAAGGAATCTCAGTGTTTTTTCTCAAAGCCCTCATTTGATTGGATGAGGCCCACTCAGATTATGGAGGGTACTCTGCTTTATTCAAAGTCCACTGGTTTCAATGTTAATCACATTTAACAAAGACTTTCACAGAGACATCTAGACTGGTATTTCACCAAACGACTGTGTAGCATGGCCTAGCCAAGTGGAGACATGGAATTAGCCATCACACTCTCCCACCCCCAACCCTACTGAATCAGCATCTGCATTTAAGTTTTTTTTCCAAACTTTAAACTTTTTATTTTATCTTGATGGGGGTACACCCGATCAAGAACGTAGTGGTAGTTTCAGACAAAGAGCGACAGGAGTCAGTCATACATATACGTGTGTTCCTTCTCCCCTATGAACTTACTTACAAAACAGAAAGAGATTCACAGCCTTAGAAAACGAACTTATGGATGCCAGGGGGGATGGGACAGTGAGGAACTTTGGGAAAGTCATGTACACACTGCTACATTTAAAATGGATAGCCAACAAGGGCTTATTGTAAAGCACATGAAAGTCTGCTCAATGTTACATGCCAGGCTGGATGAGAGGAGGGTTTGGGGGAGAATTTGCATTTTAACAAGCTCCCTGGGAGAGTAGAAGTACATGATGATCTGAGAGGGTGCGCCTTTGAATTTATCTCTGAGAGCCTCCTCTGAATGCGTAGGGCCCCCTTCCCAAGCCCCGTCCAGCTCGGTCTTGGAAACAACATTGTGGGAGGAGGCAGTAAGGTGCTCAGGCAACCAAGCTACATATGAGACACACAGTTTTACACGCTGTGATTTGACCCCAGAGAAAACCAAAAGCCCAGAATCACTTTCTTGTGAACCCCAAAAACTTCTTGTGTGAAGATCAGCCCACAAAAGCAAGAGCCTCTTCTCTTTCCTTCCCCCTCCCCCCGCCCACTTTATCTCCAACCCTTGAGGCATAATGCCTGGCACATGATAAACAGTCAATAAACAGTACTGAATAAATCCATTATCTAAGCTTCAGTTTCCCATCTGTAACCTGTAAATACTCCTCTGATTGTTAATGGAGACATAACCAAGTATGAGAAACATGTGGAAGCCTGGGACCCTGAGCCGGACCCTTAGTAGATTTTCAGAAAGTCATCACTGAGGTGTTTAGTGCATGTCTGTTGAGTGAGTAAGCAAAGCCACACTTTGGCATGCAAACTCGGGGTAAAGCAAGCATCCCGTGCCCTGAGTGCAGACAGAGGCGCCCTAACTGGATGCCTTCTTGTTAGATCGGTTACACCTCCTAGCTGCAAACA
Organism: Cervus canadensis; assembly: GCF_019320065.1. Taxonomy (NCBI): domain Eukaryota; kingdom Metazoa; phylum Chordata; class Mammalia; order Artiodactyla; family Cervidae; genus Cervus; species Cervus canadensis. The sequence continues at coordinate 5,894,489 of NC_057401.1, forward strand.
GCATGTGCAGGTCTCCGGGCATCTGACACAGTCAGATGCTCTGTGGGTGTTATTTCCTGGAAGCTGACAGCAACGCTAGCAGGTATGAGCATTAATACCGCTGCTATGCCAGTTTACAGAGGAGCGACACTGAGGCTCAGAACCACTCAACATCTTGTGTGAAAACATACAGCTGAGGGGACTTCCCCGGTGGTTAAGGGAAGTCCAAGCTTCCAAAGTAAGATACTAGGGTTTGATCCCCGGCTGGGGAACTAAGAGACCACATGTTGCCTGACGCAAGCAAAAAAACCTTTATTTTTTTTTAAATGCAGCTGATAACAGGATGGAGCCCAATCTGGAAACACTTTTTCCCTGACTTCAATACCTCCTACTATCCCTTCCTCTTTGAAGGGGAGTGGTGGGGAGAATACACACATGTGTCTGGGTGTCTGCTGGAGTGTGTATGCACATGTGCCCATGTGTGGGTGTGGGTGTGGGATGCACAAGAGTAAATATGGAGACTGGAGGGTGGGGAACAGTTTAATCTCCTCCTCAAAGGGCCAGCAGAACTCTTGGGTGTCCCTCGAAGTCAAGCTTCTTTCCAGGTCATCAGAGTTGACACTTGGGCAGTAACACATGCGTAATTAACTGAACAAATATAATGAGTCTATCTGCAGTGACATGATAGTTGGTGCTGAATCCTATTAAAGCACATTTAATTAAAAATGCATTAAACCGTCAAGCTTCGGAACACACCCTGCCCTTCTTCAAAGCCTCCCCCTCCATTAAAGCCTTCCCCACTATTAACTGTGACTCAGCCTGTGACCCTATGGGCATGACCGGGTGAGGTGAAGTGGCTCTTAAATGCCTGAACCAGTAGATCACAGGCACTAATGGATTTCAATCAGTGAGATTAATTCTATTCATTTGGCTCCTCGTTTCAGAAACAACTGTCACACTGAGCCTAATTGCTGGAGATGTTTGATGGCCCCAGGAGGTTGGAGACTCTTATAGCTGGTTGGTGGCCAACAATCAATTATGTGGGCTACTGTGCCTTTGGGGACGTGAAGATGATGAAAATCCACAGACAACCCCATGGCCCTCGTTTACCAGTAGCGTCAGTGGAGTTTTTCCAGACTCAGAAGACAGTGAGGGGTGGTGGGAGGCTGTCTGGACCTGTTTGGACCCCGACTCTTCTTCCCTGTGGTCCAGACTCCTCCAGCCATGGGATTCTGCAAAGGTGGTTTCCCTCTGGAGAGCCTTTGTCCTTCTTTGCCTACTTTGCTCCTATCCACCTCCCAAATTCTGTCTGAATGAATGAATGAGTAAGGAATTGGGAGGAGTGACCAAGAGTCTCCGAGGGGAGACACACAAAACCTTACACTTGAGAAGCAGTAGTCCTTCAGTGAAAGGTACATTCAGGCGTCGTCACCCTTATTGGCCCCGACACCATCCTTTCTCCAGGACAGCCATCCCTGTCTTTTTCCAGAGGAGGGTTCTAAATGGGACAGGAAAGGGACATAAAATTGCTCACCATCATTGAGAGGGGAGAGGCAAGAAGCCAGGATCTGAACTCCCAATCTCTTGCCCCATTTCTTGTTGCCTCTGAGTCATCTCTAGACACAGCGCTTAATCACTAGCTGGCTCATGAAGAGCTGGCAGAAAGAGCTTCCTGCCAAGCAGGAGGGGAGAAAGCCAGTCTCTGAGCAGCACCTGAGGGGAAGGGAGGAGGAGGAGGTGAAGGTAGGCATGATCTGATTGGCTCCCTAGAGGGCCAGGGCTGCCGTTCTTGCCACAGGTCCAAGCTGTGCATGTCAGTATGAAATGTGCTATCGTTAGAAGGGCCCTGTGCTTGCTTTAACTCTCTTCTGTCATCTTGGAATTCTTGGTGGTTTTTGAATAAGGGGACCCATGTTGTCATCATGCACTGGTGACTGGTCCTGGTGCTAAGGGCAGGTTTGGGGAGGGAGTCCCACTCAGTTTCCATGGAGTTACCCCCAAACTCTCTCCAGTCCTCCCTGATTCTTCCAAATACCTTGTCAGGAAGCCTTTTCCTTGAGACTAGCTTCATTTCCATTTTCCCAAAGCTGTTTTCCTAGTGTAAAGCACTCAGCACATAGTAGATACTCAATAAATGAGAGAGTCAGTGCGTGCAGGGGCTATGGCAGCACTTTGGTGCATCCTCTAAACACTTGCAGACTCCTGAAGCTTTCTGAATTAACAGTGTTTCTTTAGCTCCATGGCAAGTGCATGATCCGGGAAAGCGTTTCAAAAGCTTTATTTATTCATTGGTTGTGCTGGTTCTTTGTTGCTGTATGCAGGCTTTCTCTAGTTGCTGTGAGCGAGGGCTACTCATTGTTGCAGTGCATGGGCTTCTCCTGTTACGGAGCACAGGCTTTAGGGCACACGGGCTTCAGTAGTTATGGTGCAGGGGCTCATTAATTATGGCTCACAGGCTTTAGTTGCCTACAGCATGTGGAATCTTCCTGGACCAGGGATCGAACCCATGTCCTCTGTATTGGTAGGCAGATTCTTATCCACTGTACCAGCAGGGAAGTCCTCCAAAGCTTCTTTCTGCAGAGCATTTCTTCAGTTAACAAAAAGTGCCCCGTGATCACATTCATTTTGGAAATGCTGCTCACCCTGTCCCCACTAAGAGTCCGGTGCGCATAAGCAGATTCAAGGCTCTAAGAAGTCCAGAAATAAAAATACCTTTCTATTTTGTTGGTTCCAACCTTCCTCAAACTTATGTGACTCTGGAAGCTTTTTTTTTTTTTTTTTATCCTGGTACTTATTCACCTCCCATGGAACATTTATTAATAGAAGGCAGTTATCTGGTCCTAAAAGAGTGGCGATGAAGATGTGGGTGGAAGAGCAAGAGATGACAGACAGCAAGGAGAGGAGGATACATGCTGTGATGGGAAATTGCCAACATCTAAATCTGTATCCGTAGTATCAATACTAACAGAACTGGACCCAACTGTGTTGCTTTTGTTTTGTTTCTTTCTCTCACTCTGGTCTGATTAAAAATTTACAAGACTGTGACTCATTGATGAGGCTGTTTTAGCCCTCCCTTGGGTTATTCTAGGGCTTCCCTTGTAGCTCAGTTGGTAGAGAATCTGCCTGCAGTGCAGGAGACCCGGGTTCAATCCCTGGGTTGGGAAGATCCCCTGGAGAAGGAAATGGTAACCCACTCCAGTATCCTTGTGTGGAAAATCTCCTGGACAGAGGAGCCTGGTGGGCTGCAGTCCATGGGGTCGCAAACAGTCAGGCACAGCTGAGCAACTAACACTGGGTTATTCTAGCTGCAGAAGTCTTAACTGACTGCAGGGTGAGTTGCCCAGGAGACAGGAGAGCAGAGATTTCAGGGGGGCTGGGGATTTCACACGTGCTCATAAACAAGTGAGATCACTTTGAACAAAGTAATCAGAGTATCAAGTAATATAAGCACCACAGTTACAGCAAAATGTGAATCATGCAGCGGTTAGACATGCAGAGATTGGCTGCGATGAGCAATCAGATACCGCCCGACCTCAGCTCCGAACACTGGTGTGGAGCCCAGAGCAGTGCGAGGAAGCCTGGCTGCATAGAAACTCCACCTGAGCTCTGACAAGGGAGGCCTTGGTCCCAAGTCATACCTCTTCACGGGAGAGTGAAATCCTGGCACTTTCCGAGCAGAACAGAACTTTACAGATGGGCACACTGAGGACCAGGCAGCTGGAAGGGATCGACTTGCCATATAGGGACAAAATCAGGGCTCAGGTCCAAGTCTGAGCTCCAGTTTGGAATCTTTGTGAGTGGTGCTGTCCGTCTCCCTCCCAATCCCCTTCTGCACTCAGAGTCCAGATGGCTTCTTCCCACAGTCACTGGGGACCCTCACCTAAGGACTCTCTGACTGCAAAAGCATGCTCCTCTGTGCACAGGCCAGACCAGAAGCAAGAGTGCATGAGATCAGGAGTTGATGTAAATATCACAGCTCCCATGCCATTCAAAGCAACAGCTCTGAAGTGTGTTCCACAAAATCTCAAAGGGATCCACTATGACGAGGCATTTCAGGTGCCCAGTGAAGTCATCTGTTTATTAATGCAACCTGTGCTGGATTCTGTCCTTTCCCTAACTGTCTTCTCTGCCCCCCAACCATGCTTCCTTGGGATCCTCTTCCAAATACACTGCTTGAATTCAAATTCCTGTCTCAGGGTCAGCTTCTGAGGGAGTCCAACTGTAAAAGCTTTCTTTTTTATTACGCTAAAATGATTTAAGGAGTCTCTGGCCTTGAGACTCTTGCTAAGGAGACTAGAGCAATGACATCTCAAGTATATGGCTCCTTTGAACAGATAAAAATTATCTTTCCAATTTTGTCCAGTGGTTACAGTATTTGGCAAGAGATGCTAAGCTGTCATTCTCTTACTTACCCCATGACATTTATTGAGCTTCATGCCGGTTAGATGCTGGGTGTGCAGGCTGAGTCAAACCCTTCAAGGCTAGCAAAAGAATGGCAATAGTTACCTACTTATTTATTTATATGTATTCTTTTAAGTAATGAGTTTCTACTGAGGACCTATTTTGTATCCAGAATGGCTAGGAATACAGAGAGGAAAAAAGACATTATTTCTGGTCTTAGTTCATCGTCTATGAAAAGAGAAATACTTGAAACAAATACAATACCTGGACAAATACTATGTGAAAAGAAACCCAGAGTGTCTAGGATCATATAGGAAGAGCTGTACCCAGGTTTAAGGGGTCAGGGATGAGATGTGGTATATGAATTAAAATTATAAAATCATGATTAAGATGCTTCTCCTGTTAATTGCTTGAGATTGAAGACATAAACACAAACTTCCTTGAAATTATATTGATTTTAGGGAAATATAAACTTTTGTCAAAGTGAATTTTATACAAAGATGTAAAAAGTTCATCAGTCAAATGGGAGGGCAAATCACCATTCACTGAGTAGTTAGTTCTGGGACAGCAAGCGTGGTGTGGAAGTTCTCTACAAGCCATCTGCTTTAATCAGTTGATTCAGAATAGCTGCATTTTACAGACGACTATGATAGATAGTCTTCTAAGATGGTACAAATCATACCTTCCTCCTGGTAATCCCCTCCCCTTAAACGCGGACTGTACTTAGTGACTTGATTCTAACAAATAGATTCTGACAAATGCAGTGGGATGTCCATGGATTTAATCAATAGTCAAAAACCTTCCAACAAAGAAAAGCCAAGGACCACATGACTTCACTAGTGAATTCTACCAAACATTTTTTTTTTTAATTAATGCCAATCCTCCTCAAACTCTCCCAAAAAAAGTGAAAAGGAGGTAATTCTTCCAAACTCATTCTATAAAGCCAGCGATGGTACCAATGACAGAAAAAACCACTACAAGAAAAGAAAACTACAGGCTAATATCTCTGATGAATAGTAAAGCAAAAATTCTCAACAAATACTAGAAAATAGAATTCAACACAGATTTCAAGGATTATGTTGCAAAGATTAGTAGGATATATTCCTGAAATGCAAGGATGGTTCAACATTTAAAAATTAATCATATTAACCAAGTGATGAAAAGAAAAACACAAGATCATCACAGTTGATGCAAAAAATACTATTCTACACTCTTTCATGAAAAAAAATAGTTCAATAAACTAAGAATACAAGGAAATCTCTTCAACATAGTAAAAGTCATAGATGAAAGCTTCATGCTAAAAGCCTCACAGCTAACATGTTACATATTGGTAAAAAAACTAAAAGTTTTTCTTCTGAGATTAGTATTAAGGCAAGAATTCTCACTTTGTCACTTCCATTCCACATAGTACAGAAAGTCCTAGATGAAGTAACTAAATAAGAAAGAGGGACAAGAAACATTGGAAAGGAAAAAGGGAAATTATCTCTGTTCATAGATGACATGATACAATATATAGAAAACCCTAAGGAGTCCATAAAAGACCTATTAGAACTAATGCATGAATTCACATAGTGGCTGTATACAAAATCAGTACAAAAATCAGTTTTGTTTATATACACTAGCAATGGACAATTCAAACAGGAAATTAAGAAAACAGTGCCACTCACAATAGCATTGGAAAGAATGAAATAATTAGGAATAAGTTTAACCAAAAAGTGAAAGAGTGGAAAAGAAACCAAAAACTGTAAAAAGCATTGCTGAAGGAAACTTAAGATTACCACAATAAATGGAAAGATTTCCTATGTTCATGGATTGGAAGACAGTATTGTTAAGATGTCAGTACCACTCATAGTGACCCACAGATTAAATGCAATCTCTATCAAAATTCCAATTGCAGAAATATAAAAACCCATCCTAAAAGTTATATGGAAATGCAAAAAGCCCCCAAAAGCCAAAACCATCTTGAAAAGAAGAATAAAGAAATCACAAACTTCCTGACTTCAAAACATATTACAAAACTACAGTAATCAAAATGGTGTGGTGCCAACATAAAACAAATATTCAGATGAATGGACTAGAGTAGCTCAGAAATATAAACTCATTTATATAGTTAAAGAATTTTTTCAAGGATTCCAAGACCATTCAATAAGAAAAGTATTTTCAACAAATGTTGCTGAGAGAAATGTATATCCATATGCAAAAGAAGAAATTTAGATCCTTCCCATGTATCACATATAAATATTAACTCAAAATGAATAAAAAACTAAATGTAAGATCTAAAACTATAAAACTCTTAGAAGAAAACACAGGGGGAAATTTGAAACATTTTCCTTGGCAATGATTTACTGGATATGGCACCAAAATCACAGAAGACAAAAGTAAAAATAAATTAGACTATATAAAAATTTAAAACTTATGTGCATGAAAAGATAAAACCAAGAAAATGAAAAGATGACTTATGGAATAGGATAAAATATTTGAAAATTATATCCAGGTTAATACCCAGAATATATAAAGAATTCCTACAACTCAGAAACAAAAAAAAGAAGCAACCCAACTTTAAACATGGGCAAAAAACCTGAATAAACATCTCCCTAAAGAAGATAAACAAATGGCCATGTAAACACATGAAAAGATGCTCACCATCACTAATCATTAGGGAAATGCAAGTAAAAACCATAGTGAGATATCACTTAATACCCATTAGAATGGATGTTCTATTTTTAAAAAGGAAAAAAAATAGCAAGTATTTTTAGCAAAGATGTGGAAAAATTGAAGACCTGTGCTCTGTTGATAGAGTGTAAAATAGTGCAACTACTGTGGGAAACAGGAAAATCATTCCTCAAAAAATCTAAAATAAAGTTATCATTAGTTCAGTTCAGTTCAGTTCAGCTCAGTCCCTCAGTCGTGTCCGACTCTTTCCGACCCCATGAATCGCAGCACGCCAAGCCTCCCTGTCCATCACCAGCTCCCGGAGTTTACTCAAACTCATGTCCACTGAGTCGGTGATGCCATCCAACCATCTCGTCCTCTGTCGTCCCCTTCTCCTCTAGCCTTCAATGTTTCCCAGGATCAGGATCTTTTCAAATGAGTCAGCTCTTCGCATCAGGTGGCCAAAGTATTGGAGTTTCAGCTTCAACATCAGTCCTTCCAATGAACAGTCAGGACTGATTTCCTTTAGGATCCTTTAGGATCTCCTTGCAGTCCAAGGGACTCTCACAATTCAAAAGCATCAATTCTTTGGTGCTCAGCTTTCTTTATAGTCCAGCTCTCACATCCATACATGATTACTTGAAAAATCATAACCTTGACTAGATGGACATTTGTTGGCAAACTAACGTCTCTGCTTTTTAATATGCTGTCTAGGTTGGTAATAACTTTTCTTCCAAGGAGTAAGCGTCATTTTATTTCATGGCTGCAATCACCATCTGCAGTGATTTTGAAGCCCCAAAAAATAAAGTCTGCCACTGTTTCCCCATCTATTTGCCATGAAGTGATGGGACCAGATGCCATGATCTTTGTTTTCTGAATGTTGAGCTTGAAGCCAACTTTTTCACTCTCCTCTTTCACTTTCATCAAAAGGCTTTTTTAGTTCCTCTTCACTTTTTGCCATAAGGGTGTTGTCATCTGCATATCTGAGGTTATTGATATTTCTCCGGGCAATCTTGATTCCAGCTTGTGCTTCTTCCAACCCAGTGTTTCTCATGATGTACTCTGCATATAAGTTAAATAAGCAGGGTGACAATATACAGCCTTGATGTACTCCTTTTCCTGTTTGGAACAAGTCTGTTGTCCCATGTCCAGTTCTGACTGGTGCTTCCTGACCTGCATACAGATTTCTCAAGAGGCAGGTCAGGTGGTCTGGTATTCCCCATCTCTTTCAGAATTTTCCACAGTTTATTGTGATCCACACAGTCAAAAGCTTTGGCATAGTCAATAAAGCAGAAATAGATGTTTTTCTGGAACTCTATTGCTTTTTTGATGATCCAGCAGATGTTGGCAGTTTGATCTCTGGTTCCTCTGCCTTTTCTAAAACCAGCTTTAACATCTGGAAGTTCACAGTTCATGTACTGTTGAAGCCTGGCTTGGAGAATTTTGAGCATTACTTTACTAGCGTGTGAGATGAGTGCAATTGTGCGGTAGTTTGAGCATTCTTTGGGATTGCCTTTCTTAGGGAGTGGAATGAAAACTGACCTTTTCCAGTCCTGTGGCCACTGCTGAGTTTTCAAAATATGCTGGCATATTGAGTGTAGCACTTTCACAGCATCATCTTTTAGGATTTGAAATAGCTCAACTGAAATTTCATCACCTCCACTAGCTTTGTTCATAGTGATGTTCCAGAGTTATCATATGGTCCATCAATTCCACTTCTGAGTATACCCAAAAGAATTGAAAGCAGGTTCTTGAAAAGATATTTGTGCACCCTTGTTCACAGTAGTATTATTCACAAAAGTCAAAAGGTAGAATCAATCAAGTATCCACTGAACACAATGTACTATGTACATGCAGTGGAATGGTAGCCAAAAAAGAAAGAAATCTGATGCATGTTATATAACATGAATGAACCTTGACATTATGGTGAGTGAATTAAACCATTTATGAAAGGGCATACACTGTATGATTCCACTTTCATGAAGTATCTAGAATAGAAAACTTTATAAATACAGAAGTAAAATGACAGTTTCCAGGGGCTGTGGGAGGGGAGAATGAGGAGTTACTATGTAACAGGTATAGTTTTAGTTCTATAAGATAAAAAGAGCTCTAAAAATGGCTTACACAGCAATGTGAAAGTACTTAACACTACTAAACTATACCCTGCAGCTTAGTTTGGTTTAAAATGGTTGAGGGCAAATTTCTCTTTTTTTAAGAGGACAAATTTTATATTATGTGTATTCTGTGCTCAGATGCTCAGTTTTGTCCAACTCTTTGCATATGTTACCACAATTTAATTTTTTTTAAGTTTAAATATTAAAAAGACAACAAAATAAGAAGAAATTCACAGAAACAACAATAACAAAAACAAAACCAAATGAAACAAAATGATGGGATGCCATTTCTGAGATACAGATTGTAAAAGACTGTAACTTCCATCTTACTCTCCCGCTTGTTGTGAGAAAACTTGCTGCCATGTTGAAAAGGCCCATGTGGCAAGTCATTAAGGATGGACTCCAGCCAACAACCAGCAAGAACCTGGGGCCCTCAGTTTAATATCCTGCAAGAAACTGAATCCTGCCAATGACCACATAGGTAAGCTTGGAAGCAAATTCTTCTCCAGTTGAACCCTGAGATGACTATAGCTCTGACCAACACATTGATCACAGCCTGTGACAGACTCTGAGCTGGGGCTCAGCTGTTCTGTGCCCACATTCGTGACCAGAAAAGCTACGAAATAATAAATATTATTTTCAGCCACTAAGTTTTGAGGTGACTAGTTACATAGCAATAGCTTGCCAAATAAAAGGACATTGAAATGGAAAGACAATAACCAACAGTAAGAACGACAAGAGAACAAGTGAGTGATGTCTGAAGCATGTCTAGCTGCAAAGTTTCCTTTTTACACCAGTGAAATTCTTCCCAAAACCTCTTCCTGGGTGAGGAAAACAGTTGATGGAGACCATACTACATTTCAACATTTTCAACATGGGCAGCTCTGCCCAAGGAGGATTCACGGTTCCTCGACTTGCAGGAAGCTGAAGTATTTCCCTGGTAAATATGTATTTAAAAGATAGAAATAAGAATACTTGGTTGTATTCTCTGTGTGTGTTTGTGTTAAAACCATTCTATTTGATTCAAACAATTTAGACACTGCAGTCTCTGTAAGGGATATTAATGTCAGTTGTCACAGACAACTGAAGCATTTAAACCAATTCACTCCATCCTTCCAGAAATTAGAAACATCTGAGAATTTACAATTATAGGAAAAATAAATGTCTTCCTGACTCCCAGGATGAAGTTCCATATTTAAGAAAGCTAGTTAAAGACTGTAATCTACATTCCAAAGAGAATCCTGTTACTCAGAGGTTTGGCCTTTTAAATCTAGGTTCCAAAATTAGAATGAGGCTACCCCCTAAGGCCTGACAAATAGAGCCAAAGGCACTGCTGGCCAGCAGGCCAGCATCAGTCCCAGGCCCCTCTCAACAGCAGCGGTAAGAAGGCACCTGGGGACGTCACCTGTGAGCTGGTGATATGTAATGATAAAGGTAAGCTTAGCCACCCAGTTCTGAGCAACTCAGACACCCAGGGCTGCAAGTCCACTGCCCTGTTGGAAGTAATACAGTGCAGTGGTTCAGAGTATGGGCCCTAGAGCTGATAACTAGAGCAAGAATTCGGGCTCTGCCACTTCCAGCTGAATAACCCTGGCAGGTTTTTTGGACCCTCCTTGTCTCTTTCCTTGCCTGTAAAATGGATTTATAGTAGTTACAAAGGTAATTATGAGGATTAAATAGCATAAAGCACATAAATCACACAAAACAGTGCCTGGTACAGAGGTAGCCGTCAATAAATGCTCATGTATGTCAATACATGTGTGTTGTCATGTATGTCAATAAATGTGTGAATAATAGCAATAAGAATTATCATTATTAATTATCATCATTATTATCACTGTCACCTTTGTTATTTCTTAGAATCAGTACACTAATAATACTAACCTGGATTCAGGAATGGGGTTTTATGTTTTCCAAATGAGGAAAATAGAAACTCAGAGGAGTGAGATGTCTCTTCCAAGGTCACACAGTCATTGAGGCTCACCTCCCGGTGTGTCTGACTCCAAGCCCAGAGTGATATCCCCACTATCTCATATTTGGGTACTAATACACCCCATGCTCATCTAATTCACTCAAGCACCTTCTTCCTTGCTTTCAAGTCTTACTTAACTTACTTAGATTCTGGAGGTCTGCTGTCTGGGTGGCTTAAAGAGAGGCCAAAACTGGAACATGTAAAGAAGTACAAAGCACTGGCAAACTTTGTGGGGTGAGATGGAGGAGAAAGGCTGCTTCTTCCTTTTGGGAATACATAACATAGGAACAGCCATTTCCTGGATGGAATTTCCATATATGGATTTGTGTAAACTTTACGACATCCCAGTGAAATGTAAATGATCATGCCTATTTTTAAGATCATTTTTTTTTCCTGTTTGAATGAATGAATAAATTGGCTGAGACTCAGAAAAATAAATAAATCTATTTTTCTTGTTTGAAAGAGTGGATGGGTGAATATGTTTTCTGAGGCTCAGACAAGTCAAGTCATTTGCCCAAGCCTCACTATTTGGAACTAGCAGAACTGGGACTCAATCCCTTCTCTTCTGACTTTAAGCAGTAGTTCTTGTTATTGTGCCCCATTTCACAGACAGAAAAGCTGATGATCCAAAGGCAAACTGACTGGCTCCAGATCATGCAGCTAAAAGGTGATTGAGATAGGATTTAAGACCAGAATTCTCTGGCTCTGAAGGCATTGCTCCCTTTTTCTGCATTTTATTTTTTAATTTTATTTTATTTTTAGATTGAGATATAGTTGATTTACAATGTTTCAGATGTACAGCAAAATGATTCAGTTATACACACACATATGCATGCACATACACATTCTTTTTCAGATTCTTTTCTCTTATAGGTTATTAATGATATTGAATATAGTTCCCTGTATTATACAGTAAGACCTTGTTTATCTATTTTATACATAGGCTGTTAATCCCAAATTCTCAATTTATCCCTCCCACTCCTTCTCCTTTAGTAACTATAAGTTTTATTTTCTGTTTGTGAGTCTATTGCTGTGACAGAAAACAACAAACTTCTATAAAGCAATTATCCTTCAATTTAAAAGCAAATAAATTTTTAAAAATAAAAAAAAATAAGTTCTTTGTATCAGTTTTTTAGTACCATGTATAAGTCATATCATATAATATTTGTCTTTGTCTGATTTGCTTCACTTAATATACTAATCTCTAGGTCCATCCATGTTATTGCGAATGACAATATTTTCTTTTTTATGGCTGAGTAGTATTCCATTGTGTATATTCCAAGTAGTTTTCCACATCTCTTCTATCTATTCATCTGTCAGTGGACATTTAGGTTGCAAAGGCATTACCCTTCATATTGAATTGGCCAAATGTTTATTTGGGTATTTCCATAAGTTATAGAGAAACAAGAATAAAGGTTTTGGCCAACCTAATACAATACCTGATGGAAGATACCTGGTAAAGAGGAAGCTCCTTCCTCATGGCCTTGCCTGATTGGTCTTCTGCCCTATTAGATTCCACAGCTTAAAGTACCTCTACTTAGGAATGTTCCAAAAGGCAGCAAACCTACTCCATATAACAAAAACCCTTCAGCTCTGCCCACCACAAGTTGGCCTTAGTCGGTGCATGGGCCCTCAGACTTCGGACTGTTTCCCTTTCTTCTTTGCATTCAATCATCGTAATCTGAAATTATTTACTTGTTTTCATTTGCAGCCTCTCCCCAGATGGAAGATCTATGGAGGCAGAAACTTTGCTATTTTATCACTGCATCCTCAATATCCAGTCTCTGACATGGCATGTAGGTGTCCAATAAATCTTGCTTGAATGAATGAATGAATAGTGAACATTAATTTCATGCAAGACTGAAAATTTTCATCAGAAAAAGAAACCATTATGGCTTTATCTGTGGCATGGATTGTCTCAGCACTGCCAATCTCTAGCTAGCTGGGAAACTTCAAAAATGCTCTTTGAACCTAACAACCACTTTACCTCCCAAACTCCCCAGTTTGCTGATCAGGACAATGAGGGAGGGAGAAGGGGGCATATTGGAAACCCCATGTCTGGAAGAAAATGATCCAGGTATGAAGAAGAGTTGGTGGCATCAGAGGTTAGACCCTGGGAGCAAGGAGAGGATGGGGTGGGCCAACCTGTCTGACCAGATGAGTCCGAGGCCACATCTCTGATTTACGCTGCAACTTTGTCAAATGCCCTCTATCAAGACAGCCTAAGCTTCACCCCAGACCAGGGCATAGGTGGCACAGTAGTAAAGAATCTGCCTGCCAGTGTAGGAGACATGGGTTCAATCAGTAGGTTGGGAAGATCCCCTGGAGTAGGAAATGGCAAGCCACTCCAGTATTCTTGCCTGGAAAATTCCATGGACAGAGGAGACTGGAAGGCTACAGTTCATGGGGTCACAAAGAATCTGACACAACTGAGCATGCACACACACACACACACACACACCAATGCACACAGAGTGTTTCCAGCCTGTATGCAAGCCCTTACTCATGTTTCACCTAAAAAATATGTATCAACTGTCTACCTTATATGTGCCAGGCACGGAGGATAGTTTAGTGAATAAAACCTCCTCTTTGCTTCCCGTGCAATCTAAGACAACTCACAGTCTAGTGAGTGATTCTCAAAGTGGGGCTTCTGGAGCAACAGCATCAGCGTTACCCAAGAACTTGTTAGAAGGGCAAATTTGCAGCCCCAACCCAAGTCTACCAAATGAGAGTCATTACAAAGAAAGATGCAGAGCTGTGTGTTCTGATTCAAATATGGTCAACAAAGATTAAAAAAAAAACAAGGTCCCTCTGTTCAGGGAGCAGAGGACCTGGGCGCTATATTCGTATTAGTGTGTGCATCTTTGTAAAAATTTTTTATTTTATATTGGAGTATAGTTGATTTGGGCTTCCCTGGTAGCTCATCTAGTAAAGAACCTGCCTGTAATGCAGAAGACCTCAGTTCAATTCCTGAGTCAGGAAGATCCCCTGGAGAAGGGATAAGCTACCCACTTCAGTGTCCTTGGGCTTCCCTGTGGCTCAGATGGTAAAGAATTTGCCTGCAATGTGGGACACCTGGGTTCAATCTCTGGGTTGGGAAGATCCCCTGGAAGAGGGCATGACAACCCACTCCAATATTCTTGCCTGGAGGATCCCATGGACAGAGGAGCCAGGTGAACTACAGTCCATATGATTGCAAAGAGTCAAACAGGACTGAGCAGCTAAGCTCAGCACGGCATAGTTGATTTACAGTGTTGTTAGTTTGAGGCATACAGAGAAGCAATTCAATTATACGTCAAAATGATCCAACTATACATCTATTATTTTTTAAAATTGTTTCCCATATAGATTTTTACACAGTGTTGAATAAAGGTTCTAGTACTATACAGTAGGTCTTTGTTAATTACCAATTTTATATACAGTAATGTGTATATGTTAATTTCAACCCAAACCCTAGCTCTGATCCCAGCTTCCTTATTTATCCCTCCCCCAACCTTTTCCCTTAGGTAACCATAAATTTTTTTTTTCTGTGTCTGTAAGTTTCTTTCTTGTGTGTGTGTTTTAAAGACATGTTGGACTTTGCACAACGTATATCTAGAAGGATGCACAGGAAAGTGCTTCATTGTGCTTGTGTCTAGGAAAGAGATGTGGGAGTAACAAGTGGACAGGAAACTGACTTTAGCTTGTATAACTTTGATACACACTTTATTCATTTCAGGACACCACAATTCCTGGTGTTAGGGCTTGCCCTCTCTAGACAGATGGCAGGGTCACTTCTGCAGACAGCTGCAGAGTGGAATGTTGCTTTAGTCTTGATGTCCAACCCTCTTCCTTCTTTCTTCCATGAGGCCATTGTTGATGCCCAGTCTTCTCCAGACCCCTGCCCAGGAGGAGCTTCTAATCTGTCCAGTGAGATAGACAAGGTAAGGAGGAGACAGTTACAGGGAGGTGGGCTGAGCAGCTCACGCGCCAGGGCGGGCTCCAAGAGCACAGGATTGGGTGGCAGCTTGGAGGAAAGAGTGAAGACTCATCTCAAAGGGCAGGGGAGTGTTCAGGGAGGAAATCAGGCTGTTTCAGAAACTGCAGGTGTTTCCAAACTTGTGATGTGTGCATGTTGGTGGAGGGGGGAGCCAGTCCAAGAGACAGGGTGACCAGCTGTCCAGCTTTGCTGGGGACCAGGGCAGGTTTTGGGAGGGGGGATACAACTGAGGGATACAACTGAGAAAGTTGTTCACCGTTAGGTAGGTGCAG
The DNA here is from genome assembly GCF_019320065.1 of Cervus canadensis. NCBI lineage: Eukaryota > Metazoa > Chordata > Mammalia > Artiodactyla > Cervidae > Cervus > Cervus canadensis. Next base: position 5,909,858 of record NC_057401.1, read on the forward strand.
ATGGTATAGATGAGGCAGGAAAAAGAGGCAGGGCAGGTGGATTGAGGTGGAAACAGTCTGGGGAAGACTTTGACTGCTTGGCTGAGGCTGGTGGCCTCACGCAGTCCACAGCCTCTGTGGTACGCAGACATCTCCACACTGCCCATCTTCAAAGTGAAACATCCCAGATTCCTCAGGTTTGAAAATGCACCCTTTTTACCTATATATCTTACCTCTCAGGCTTAGACAAAACAGCAAATTTTATCTCTCTGCATTAGAGCTGATCCATTTCCACATGCAAATGCAAGTTTGGTGTGTAAACCTCCCCCTGCATCGTCCCATACCTGTGGTCCTACAACCCTCTTGCCCATTATCATGGTCAGTATTCAGGAGGCCTGAGATAAAATCGGGTCATTTCCAGGACAATATAATGGGAATGGAATGTGCAGAGAGGATTGTGAGAAAGGAGCCTTTATCCTCACTGCCCACCCCCACCCCTACCCCCTGCAACCCTCCTCTGTGGCCTCTGGCTTGAACTGGGTGCAGCTGAAGACAGGTGATTACATCTATCGCCCGGCCCATTGCTTTTTGATGACCTAAGTGAAAAGGGTTGGTGACCTAATTCTGTTGCCCCTGAGATTCTTGCCCAACCGTGGATCACAGTGGTAATTGGTCTCAAGTGACCAGGTCCAGGTCTGGGGCCTCTCTGCCCAACTCAGCCCAGCACTCAGACACAGAGACTTGGGGAGTTAGTTGTTCCTCACCCCACGCCAAGGGTGATAGCCTCAGGAAGAAGACCCCTGAGGAAGTACACCCTTACGTAGTTCTCTCTGGAAGGCAGTTTCCAACCCCATAAGCCTAGTGGTAAGTTGACATCTCTGCATCTACTTCCGTAGCCTTTGGGGCAAGACTGGGTCTGGGGACTGAGATTTATTTGCCACTGCTGCTGCTGCTGCTAAGTCGCTTCAGTTGTTTCCTACTCTGTGTGACCCCATAGACAGCAGCCCACCAGGCTCCACCGTCCACGGGATTCTCTAGGTAAGAATACTGGAGTGGGTTGCCATTTCCTTCTCCAGAGATTTATTTGACCTGCATGAAACTTGAGGGCTTAGAAGCCCTTGGAGGTTATATAGTCACACATCATCTTGCAGATAAGTAAACTGAGCTCAGAGGTAGGAATATACTTGCCCAAGGTCACTGTGATGTGCTGAATTGTGGTCCACCCCTGCCCCTGCCGTCCCCCACATCCCACTGCTTCAATTCACATGCTGGAGTTCTAACTCGCAGGACCTCAGAAGGTGACCTTAGTTGAAAGCAGGGTAATCAAGTTAAATTGAGGACATCAAGGTGGGGTCTAATCCAATAGGACCGGTGTCCCTACAAAAGGGAAAAGTTTGAACACAGACAGGCACACAGGGAGAATGTCATGTGAAGATGAAGGCAGAGATTGAAGTGATACTTCTATAAGCCAAAGACTGGCAGAAAACCACCAGGAGCCAGGGGCAATGCCTGTGACAGACACCTCTCACAGCTCACACAAGGAACCCACCCAACGGACACCCTGATACTGGATGTCTGCCCTCCAGGACTGTGAGACAATACATTTCCATGGTTTAAGCCACCTAGTTTGCGGTACATTTTTAAAAATTAAATTATAATTGATTTTCAGTGTTGTATTCGTTTGTGGTACTTTATGTAAAGAGAATAGTCCTATTGGACTAGGGCCCATCTTAATGTTGTCAGTTTTAGGTCGTTACCTCGGCAAGACCCTATCTTCAAACAAGGTCACACTCTGAGGTAGGGAGGGACAGGGTTAGGTCTTCAACATGTGAATTTGGTGGACGAAGTTCAACCCATGATAGTCACCCAGCAAACTGTCAGCGTGGAGAAAGCAAGAATCCATCCCAAACATGACTTCTCCTGCTGTGTTTTCCATAGCTGTGTCGGAAGAGTTTCATCTCTTTTGTTAAAAGATGTACATGGCCACTCTGGTCTTTTCTATAAACAACTTCTCATTTCCTCTCTATCTGGGTGGAGAGGGCTGGCACCAGATTCCGGGGCCATCACCCGACACCCCGCCCCACCCCTGCCCCCTGCCCGGGTTCCTGGCAGGACACAGGAAGTCCCAACTAGTAGTCATGTCTCTTCAAAGCATTTTTCTCCTACCTTTGATTTTTATTGGTTTGTGTCTGAAATGCTTTGTCTGTAATTACGCAGTTTGCTGCCTGTCTTGTTTCATAATGACTCATATGAAGTACATGTAGCAGCAAAGGGAAGCACATAACTAAGTGGACATTTAATAATTAGTATTCATTAAGACAATTATTTTAATAAATTAGACTCAGTTAAATATAACCATTTTTGCAGTGCTTCAAAAGCAAACAAAATATACCTGCTTAGTTTAACATGACAGCAAAAGAAGAGAAGGGGGTAGAAGGAAGGATTCAAAGACAAGAGTAGAAGAAAGAGGGGCCTGGGGAGAGCAGAGCAGATGCAGATAAATGTCTGAAAACATATGAAAGTAACATATTGCATGTTTCACATCAGTAATCAGTATGAGCCATCTATTAAGGACTCCCTAAATAGCAAGTCCTTTGCCTGCATGATCTTTATTTCATCCTCATACCAAATTAATGAGGCAGGGACTTTTATTATTGCCATTTTACAGATGAGGAAACTGAGGTTGGCCCAAGGTCAAGAGCTGGTAAGTATGTAATGAAGCTGAAAGTTGAACCTTGCCAGCTGCCTTCCATAACCCGCCCCAGTAACCTCTTGACTCAAAGGCCCTCCCCTTACAGGTGTCGGACAATGGGAGGAATAAGCCAGCTCCCTCGGGGGCGTGGAAAATGGACAGTAATGCCTGCAAAATAAGTAGCTTCTTTTGGGCCAAGCTTGGGCCAAGCTTTTGAGCCTGAACTCCTGAGGGAAATTGCCAGGGCTTGAATCTAGGTTCACTATTGATTCAGAAGGCCCTCAGTTTCCTAGTTTGCAAACTGCAGTAATAATAGTACCTTCCTGAGAAGAAAGAAATAGTAGCTGCTGGGTTGTGAAGGAAGATCTCAGGGAGCCACCAAATCAATCCTTGTCCAGACCTTGTTATAACGGCATCTGATGATCCAGCCACACCAAGGATTGGCCCAAGGTCTGTCCATGGCAACCACTGAGACCTGTGGCATTCGTCACCTCTGATTTGCCCTCCGGGTAGGTGCATTCTCTTGATGTGTCCCAAGTATGGAAAAGAGTGAAATCTGAAAATTTCCCATGAGGGCATAAGCCCCAGGGCCCCTATCATGAGGGGAGCCTCAGTCTAGGTCCCTGGTTGGTTCCTTCCTGACCATGGTGGGTGTGGTATCTCAGAAAATTGTCAGAGACGTGGTGTCTTCCAGTCACTAGAAGTGACCCAGCACTGAGGAGTCACCCCTGTGCCTCATGAACTCCTACCGATATCCAAGTATGGGCTTCACAGGCATGCAGCCTGGCCCATCACACAGGTCCCCACGCTCAGAAGAGCCCTGATTGTGATTTAACGTTCTGTCTTGAAATTCTTCACAATTTTGGAACAAGGATCCCACATACTCATTTTCACTGAGTCCTGCAAATGATGTAGCCAGTGCTAAGAACAGTTTCGCTGCTATAACAAAGAGATTCAGAAATCCAGTGACTTAAATAAGACTGAAATTTAATTCTCTCTGACATAGCAGCCTAGAGCTAGGGTGTTCAGACAATAGTTTGGCTTTTCCATCTTCAGGGTGTGGCTTCCCAACCTCTTTGGATCCAGAGAGACTGTCATTCTCACCTGCCTTCAGTCAGTAAGAAGGAGAAAGTAGCCTGGGAAGCACATAGCCAGTCTTAATGGGCCATGGCTAGCAGCGGTACCTATCACTTCCGCTTTCATCCAATGGTATGAACAAGATCACATGGCTAGACTCAGCCACCAGGAGGGCTGGGACATATACTCATTATCCAGGGGGGTTTGTTTTGAGATAAAATTCTACAAGAACCAGCACATTGGCACACCACTAAATCTTCCTCAGACTATGTTCTCAAGCCAACCAGCTGTCCCCAACGTTGCAGTTTCCAGAAAGCCAAGATGCATTCATTGATCTCTCAAGGATAAAGAGAATCTGTGTCTACAAGTCCCACTGAAATTGCGTACAGAATTGTATACACTTGCATTTTCCTTAGAAGAGGGTTTTGCAGATCTCATTGGGCTCTGGGACAGCCTCCTTCACCCTCCCCCCAAAATGAAAGAGTACTAAGACAAATACTTCATTGTCAAGATGAGTTTCAGGCAAAGAGGAGGAGTACATCAAAGCTAAATCAGAAAAAGTCTGTTTGCCAGATATGGGACTAACTATGCCAGGAGGCAGCAAACTACAGTGTGGCACTTGTTCTTGCAAATAAACTTGTATTGGAGCACAGCTACATCTGTTTATTTATATATTGCCCATCATGGCCTTCCTACTGCAACAGAAAAGTTGGATGGTGACAACAGGAGCCTGCAAAGCCTAGAATATTTACTATTTGGACCGTTCCCGAAAACCTTGGCCAGCTCCTGAACTAAACAGGTGAGGGCTACCTTCTTCCTGAGAAGCTGAGATGCTCTCCCAACTGGAAGCTGGCATTGAAGAGGTGTGTGTATTCAGAAGTCCAGTGGGGAGTGGAAAATCCTGAGATGACGGTATTGGTGACGGCAGCTAATGGTTTCCTACAGCACTCCCCCATCCTCGGGAACATTGGAAGAGCTGCATGAGAGGCAACATGAGACATGGAAAGTTAGTCTGACCTCCCATCTCACTTACTCCCTAACTTTCAAATGTTCTTTGTTTTGAATCTCAGTGGCTTGGTCTTTAAAATGTGGCTACTAAGTGTGACGGTGAACTTCTGATTACCCCTCACGTTATGGCTACATGTCAGTTGCATTTTCCTTTTTTAAAATTAAGAGGTAGGTTAAGTATTTCTCTGACTAATCTATCCAAATTGAGGCCAAATAAATAATAAATAAATAAGTGTGACGGTGAGGGTAATAGACATGAGATGCAGCATAGCAGGTCTGGCCCAATCCATGTTAACTCTTAAAAGGAAACCTTTGGGGCCACCATGGAGTTTGGAGGTTGATATGTCCATCTCCAGCTAACCTGGAGGTGGGTATATAAAGCCTCAGTAGTTAGTTGAGGCTTCTGAGATCTTCTTGGCTGTTATTTTTGCCCAATGGCTAATGTCAAGAGTGAAGGCATTTCTATGATGACGGCCTCGGATGCCTTAGTGGTGGGTTGGGAGGCACTCCACCTGCGTTTCAGTCTCTTTCAAGGAGATGGGGCCTCAAAAGGCAACTTCCTTCCTGGCAGGGGAGCGCTCCATGAGGGGCACAGGGGTGCAAGGGTGGGGATCTGAATGGGAGAAATGAAAGAATTGTACCCAGGGGGAAAAAGTGATGGCTTATCACTATCTACAATAGCCAAGACATGGAGAAAACCTAAATATCCATTGACAGAAGGATGGATAAAAAGGATGTGAGATATATATATATACATACACATACATACACAACAGAATATTACTCAAACATAAAAAAGGAATGAAATAGTGCCATTTGTAGCAGCAAGATGGACCTAGAAATTATCATACTAAGTGAAGTCAAAGACAAATTTAATATATCATTTATATGTGGAATCTAAAATATGATACAAATGAACTTATTTGCAAAATAGAAACAAACTCACAGACATAGAGAACAGACTTGTGGTTGTCAGGGGGGAGGGAGGGATTGAGAATTTACAGTTAGCAGATACAAACTATCATATATAAGATGGATAAACAACAAGGTCTTCCTATATAGCACAGGGAATATCCTGTCATAAGCCTTAATGGAAAAGGATGTGAAAAAGTATATATACATATACATATAACTGAGTCACTTTAGTGTACAACAGAAGTTAACATGACTTTGTAAATCAATTATGGTTCAACAAAATTAAAGCGATGGCTTATGCAAGAGTGTTGGGTCTGCCACCAATGCACTGTGTGGCCTTAGGTAAGTGTCTTAATCCTCCTGGGCCTGTCTTCTCTTTGGTGTCATGAGAGGATGATGAGCTGGTTCTGAACGTTGTCATTTTCTTTGATTCCCACCCTGTGATCAGAGAGGCTGTGTCTTTCTGAACTCTCTCCAAGTGTTCCTCATTCCTCAGGAAGAATACCTCCTGATGTCTGGAAAAGGGCCTGGTCAGGACCATATTTAGCACCATACTCCCTCACGGGTCCTCGGGGCCCTGCTCCTGTCCATGATCACAGCAGTGGAGCCAGTGGTCTGACTCATGGGGCTGCACCGCCCAGACATTAAGGGATTTCAAACTGGAGAATGAGACACTGCTATGATTTAATAGGATGAAAGAATAATATGGCCTTGTTAGTAATCCAGTAAAACTAAGCTTTCCTAATGCTTAGGGTGCACTGGCTAATTAGACATCCTAAGTATGTGACTGCTAAGTATAGTGGCTAAGAACAGGGACACTCTGTCAGACTGATTCAGATTTCTTTCCTCCTCTGGCACTAACTAGCTGTGAGATACTAATCTTCACTGATCTTCAGTTTTCTCTAAAGTAAATGGGAGTGAGTAATAATACCTAACAAATACTATTATAGCAAGAATTAGATTAAAAAGAATGAAATTTTGCAAGAACAGAGTAGCCAAAAGTTCCTAGACTTACTCTGTTCATGGTGTCTGAGCATCTAGGTAATTTTTTCACAGTGCCTTAAAGAAAGAAAACACCTAATAGTTCCATTTATTAATTAAGCAGTTAGTTCCAATTACAAATTTAATAAGTATCTATGTCCTAACAATTTAACATTCATTAAAAAATGGTATACATAAATCAAAAGAAAACTAATATTTTTGGATTTATTCTTAAAGAGTCAAAATTATGTCCAAAGGGATATGCTTGAATACCATGTGCATTTGTGCTGTCTCTTCAGTCATTTCTGACTCTTTCGACCCCATGGACTGGAGCCCTCCAGGCTCCTCTGTCCATGGGATTCTCCAGGCAAGAGTACTGGAGTGGGTTGCCATGGCCTCCTCCAGGGGATCTTCTCAATCCAGGGTTCAAACCCAGGTCTCCCGCATTGCAGGTGGATTCTCTACCTACCGAGCCACCTGGGAAGCCCTTGGGTACCACACACCTTCTCAAACCTTGAAAAGTACATGAAACACCACCACCCTCATATCCTATTTCACACTGATTTTCGTGCTGCCCTTGTCTTTTATTACAGTAACTGCTGAAAATCAAAGTTATGACATTGTCAAAAGGGATATAGCAGTCTAAGGTTGCAGCTGGGAACTACCTTGAGCTATTAGTTTGCAGGGTACCCTACAGATACGAAGTATCAATGTCTTTCCTTTGAAATTTAAAATAGGGTAGAGCATCCTTCCTCTGCTGCACCACTCTGGAGAGCTGGAGCTCACAAACAAGAACCTTGCCAAGAAGCACTCTTCCTTTCCCTTGTTTGTAGCAACTACCAACTCCTGGAGGCAACATGGGATTCATCCTGTGTCCCCAGCATCCAGAACTAGCTGCAGCAAAGACTAGGTGTTCTGCTTGATGTGAAATGAAGACCTTCTTGGTCTCCGTATTCAGTGACCCTCCTTCTCATGTCTCACTCTCCTCCCCAGACCAAGTCAACACTTTCCCAGGAAAAACCAATCCAGCGCTTGCACATATGGCTAAGTCATTAGCTGACTGTCTGACTCCCCAGATTTGACTCCATAAATACCAGCTGTGAGGTGGCTTCCTTGTTCGTTTCACCTATCTTGACTCTAGGTTCTACCTGGTATTATATAGTGTTAGATTTAGCTGGGCTCCGATTACTAGGACTTTCAAGTACAGCAGTGTTCCGCACAGAGGGGTCCTCAAAGGACTTGCATCAGATTCATTCACACTGGGGTGTTGTTCAAAAGAGAGGTCATGGGCACCAGCTCACAACAACTGACTCTTTTCTTTACATTTCTTTAAAGAATCTCTGCAGGTCATTCCTAGAATTGCCCCACTACCCTTACACCCACTGACATTCATTTGGAGAATTAATATCAAATGATTGTTGTACAAAAATCAGATACCACTCAACACAGTCCTAAGGGCCCAATATCTTCTGAAAACATTCTTGCAGGATGGTGATTTCTGAAAGCAGAACCTCCTGCTTAGATCATCTGGGGGTTGATGGCTTTTCCCCAAACATTCTTGTTATTGCCAAGAGACTTTTGGGAACAGATTAATGAGCACTCTTTCAACTGTCTCCAAAGGATCTTGGTTGAGAACTTCCTGGACAGAGACCTCACTTCATCTCCCAAGTCTCCAAGATCTCCCAAGTGCTTGTTTACGGTTTATTGAACTAGTCTCGATTCCTAAGTCGATAGTCACTTTGTCTTTTTAAACTCTTCTTGTAAAGCGGCTCTCGAAGCCTACACATAATTGCAAACTGTTCTTTGTGATCTCTAGGCACTTCATATCATTATCAATGGTGTGAAGTGTTCTGAAAGGCTTGCAGAGGTAATTCCCTGGCAGTCCAGTGGTTAAGACTACATGCTGTCACTGCTGAGGGCACAGGTTCAATCCCTGGTCAGGGAACTAAGATTCCACAAACTGTGTGTTGTGGCCAGAGAAAGGCTTGCAGAGAAGTTATTTGATGACTCTTCTTCCTCATGAGGGAGGGGAATTTTGGTGAACCCTCAAGAGAGCTGTGATGGCTTATGTTTCAGCCCCATCCTGGCATCCTAATGGCCTTTACCCACCCCAAGAGAACTAGATATTCTTTCTGAATTGCCACACTCAAGACTCCAGAGACCACCACACCAACTACACTCCATCTTGGTCTGCTCCCATAGTACTCTGGGCTGATTAGGCAAATTAACTATTAGTGAAAAAAGTTACCAGATTTACATAAAACGTTAAAACAATTTTTTAATGTTTCAGAGGTTTTCTTTAAAAACTCAGATGAGTTAATGAATCTCAAAATACTAGACCTTTTATTCCTTCACAATCAGACTGAGAACTTTCGTTAGTTTCTTCTACAAGATAGTAACATCAACTTTCTTAAACAGAACTCTCAGATCATTTGAGAGGCCAAATAGATCCAAGGAAGGAAGATGATAATTAGTTAAATAATCAAAAGGCGCTGCAGCACCACCTAAAACCTACCTCCATGCTGGTAGTAAGCTAAGGAAGATTAAGCCACAGTGAAATAATTTCATGTTAGTGTTCCAGATTATAGAGCAGAAACTGGGTTTGCTTTCCAGAAGACTATGGCACAGGGGTTACTTGGGACCAAGATATTCAGCCAGGAAAAGAAGGTCAGACCAAGTAGGGCTGCTGCAGCCTTACAGGGATTTAACAGCCAGAGCTGGGTTCAGGCTGCCCCAGGCTCTTGCTGTAATTTAGTGCAGACTTTAGAGAACTTGTCTCGTGTTGGGGTGTGGGGGCTGAAGCATTCACATGCAAAGTAGTCTGAGCTTCCCCAAACACATTTACACACCCTACAACAAGCTTTCCAAAGTCTCACATCTTGTAGCAGCTGAGCTGTAGTTAAAGCTGCAAGGCTCACAGGATCAAAGAAGCCAGGAAGAGACAAAGCAAGTAAGATATCCCAGAAGCTAATCTCAATCTAGCTTTCTCCAATGTATTGGGTTGGCTAAAGAGTTCATTCAAGTTTTCCCATAAGATGTTATGGAACAACCCAAACAAAATTTTTGGTCAACCCAATAGGAGAAATGCTCATATAACTGATATGGAATGTAGAAAGCTACACTGAAACAAGCTGGGTCTTCTGCTGGATTTTTCATCAAATACCAAAGGAAAACAAGGGGTGGAGTTCACTTTATTTATTTATTTATTTTTTAATACTCAGAAGTTATTCTATTGTAAAGGGATATGGCTGAACAGATAGGAGACAGATTCCCCACTGTGAATTCTCCTGATAGCTTCTGCAAGGATCATGGAGACAGGGATCACCTGTATTTTGACGCAATGCTTCATCTTATCCTCCAGAGGTATGGTGTTGGTGACTTCTACTGCTTCAAAGCGTGCGTTGTTAATGTGAGAAATGGCTGGACCAGAAAAGATTCCATGAGTCAGCACAGCATAAACACAACTCCAGGGGAGAAGTTTGTCAGCTGAGTGGCAGATTGTACCACAGGTGTCAGCCATGTCATCCACGAGGAGAGCCACCCGGGCCTTCACGTCGCCCACCAGCACCATGCAGTCCCCTTCGGTGGCCTTCCTCCATTCTCTGTGAATCAAAGCAAAGTCCATATTCCACCAGTCTGAGGTGAAAGTCACTCTCTTAGCTCCTGCAGCATCAGGTGAGACAGTCATGGAGTTCTTCCACTTAGCCGTCTTCTCCCTTATCCACCTGAGGACAGCTGACTCTGCAAATAAATTTTCCACTGGAATCAAAAATTTGAGGAGCATGCAGGTCCCTGGTGATACTATGACCCTTGTCTACTACAGAGATCATTTTGCCACAAGCTTGGCTAAGATTGGAGCCCAGCTCTTAGCCTTCTTGTTCTTCCAGACATAAGTGGGAAGTACAGGCTGACTGCAGTAACCCAGCTGGCTGAAGCAATTTTTGCAGGCATTATTCATAATCAAAAGTTCCATGCAATTAACTTGATTTCACCACAGCCACTCTGAACAATGTAGACATCCTTTCCACACACTCTTTCACCGATTTCCACACAGGTCTGGTTGCTGAATTTCACAGTCACCGCCTTGCCCAGCTCCAGGCCCAGGGGGGCAGCAGTCTTCTGGGATAGGTCCTGGTGGGAGCTGCTGAAGATTTTGATATTTGGTTTCTTGGCCAACTGCCCTAGGCCCTCTTTGCTTAGTGATCACTCCCGCTGCTGAGACCCGAATCAAGTTGGCCCAGAGTCTCAGTACTAGGCACTTTAAGTTGCTACTCTGTCATCTTCCATTCCCGCCCTGCGTTCAACTCTAAACTGCCCCAGTATTAGACAAATTAAGACTGTCCAATCTACTTCCTAAACACCTCTCAGAAACATTCCCTCTTCTGGACTCTCAAAATCTCTTCCTTAGTTCAAGTCTCACCATTTTCCATCAGTATCATGATGACATCCTCTCACTCAATAGGCTGTCTGGGTCTTACTCCACTCTGCTGAAATTATCTTTCTTAAAAGTAAATATGATCACATTACTTTTCCTAAAATCTCCATCAGTTTCCCAATTGTCTCCAAGGAATATTCCAACAGCACTGTACCATGCTCAGGGTTCTCCTGGCCTGGTCCAGTCTCCTCAGTCCTCTTGTCTTACTCCTGCCTTCTTGCCCTGAAAACTCATCACACTCCTCTCTGTTCCATCCACCTACCCAGTTCTCCCAGCCTCCAGGCCCAGGCACAGGCTGTACCTTCCTCCCTGGGGTCCTCATCCCTCCCATCCTTCCCCCTCCCCCGGTGCTACCTGAAAACCTTCTAGATGAGCCCATCCCCCAAGTCCTGCTCAGCTTCCACTGGCCCTTTGGTAAGACTTGCATGTGGCTATATCCTCTTAGAAAGGCAACTTGCAAAATTAACCATGCATATATACTTAGAGTCTACTTCTGGAAATTGTTCTGTATTACCTATGCAGCCCTCACACAAGTGCTCAAAGATATTCATTGAATTATTTGCTATAGCAGCAAAAAACAAAATATAAATAAATAAATTAAAAGGGGGATAACCATTCTGTCAATAGGCAGCTGATTATGTATAAGCAATTAATCGTAAATTGTTACGATCAACACATCCTGATATAACATGGTCCTCAAGCTGTATACTTAAGTAAAACAGTATAATATGCTGTGGAGATGTTTATTACGTGACACCTGTACTGATTTTGCAGGTAGACCCTACCAACAGCTTCCCTGGTGCTCAGCTGGTAAAGAACCAGCCTGCAATGTGGGAGACATGGGTTCAATCCCTGGGTTGGGAAGATCCCCTGGAGAAGGAAACAGCTACCCACTCCAGACCCTACAAAATGTGGGGCCTCTTTTGGGAGTTTCCCGGGAGGGAAACTCGGGGATTGGAAAGAACACTTACTTTTACTCTAAACTATTTTGGAACTGTTTGTTTTTTTCTGTTTGCATGTTTTTCTTATATAAAAATAATAATAATAAAGTACAAGTGAGATCTGATAAACATTGTACAGGCATCAACTTCTCTGAGAAGCTTGCCTTAATGCCCCAGGGTAGAATGAATCACTTCTCAGTCTGAACCTTATACATCCATCTATTGGTAAGTACTTTACCCCAACCAAGACTAGTATCTGGGCTCTTTCGCTCCAAACCCAGGACCCCCTAAGAATTCTGTGTCTGCTTCATTCCTGTGCTTGCAGCAGCCAACCTGGGCCTAGGCCTGGCATTTAGTGCTTGACATTGGAGTGATCTGAGTTCTTAAGCTCTTACTAGGTGGGGGAAAAAATGACAGAAAACCTGTTCCCTGCACTCAGGTTGCTGGCAGCCTTGACCCAGAGGAAAATACAGATAGTTTGAATCCTAGACATGGGAAACAGAAGGCATTGCTATAGACCAAACATCCAGTTAATAATAGAGATATAAGAGCAGACTGAGAGTGGTGACTTAGGACAAGAATCCTGCGTACATTATTGACCCTTTAGAGGGTCATAGAGTGAACACAGGGGTTTCTGGAGACCTCAGCTCTGCGGTTAAATTTGAAAGCAACAATAGTGATTAAGCTTAGAATAATTAATGCTGGTCACGTGCCAGGCAATACTAAGAATGTACTTGCCCATCTTGTTTAATCTCCAGAATTACCCTAATAAAGTTATTATCCTCAGTTTGCAGTTGAGGGAACTGCTGAGAGGTTATAGAATGAGGAATCATTTATAGAAATGATAAGCAGCTGAGCTGGGCAAGGAAGACAGGTCTGGTTTGCTCGAGTGTCCGCTCTCAACCACTTCTAACACAGAAGGACATGTGCCCAAGAAAACAGCAACTTTGCAACAGCCTTCTGAGTCATCTTTTCCTGTTGCTCTCGCTGGACAGATAAGAACACTGAATTCCACAAGGAGAGAGTGACTCAGCCAGGTGATATGGTGATGGCGACCCATCACCCCACAGCAAATTCGGCAGGACAGAGGGAGTTTAAAATCCACTCATGAGTTCCCATTGCACTTACAGTGAAATCAGACCTCAGAATCAAAAGCAACATAATTTGCTGTTTCTGTATTTAAAAAATACTAAGTTTGGTTAGACATTCCTGTCCACGTTTAAGCAACACTGAGCATCAGCAAAGATAACTTAGCTATGTGCTCTAAAAAAAGACTTGCTGATGGAAGAGAAATTTGTGAACCAATTGAAATAACTTAGGTAGGAAGACGAACAACAAGACTCACTATAAGGCCTTCTTTCCAGTGTGTTCACAAATTCAAGGCATAAACAAGTCCACATTGTAAACTCTGCTTAATCCCAGCTAATTCTTTGCCTGGTAAAATCAGCCTTAAAACCATCAAACCCAGGCCCTAAGACTCTCTAAATACCCTGCCCAAACCTCCACTTTCTGGGATATCATTAAAACTCTTGTCAAGGTTGTGCTCTCATTTATTGCAGTAGGTCTAGTAAACAGCTATGCTTGATCAGTGTGCTTTCTGATTCATTTGGGGATTCCATGGTGGTTTTTCCAGGAATGTAAAGTTGTATGCCTTCTAACCTCTAGTTGGCGTATCTCTCCGTTGCTCTTTGAACTTCAGCCACAGAGGCCCTTGGTCAGTTCTTTGATCCTACCATGCTTCCTCTGACCACAGGGCCTTTGCACTGACCACTCCTTTTCTCTTAAATGTTCCCATCCACCTTCTTTACCTGGTTAACACCTAAACTTCTTTCAGATCACCTTATTTGTCATTTCTCCAGGAAGGCCTTCCCTCCCTATCTCTATAAATAAGGCAGACCTCCTTGTTATTTTTTCCTACAGGCACTTACCTTTGCTTTTTAGCACTTACCCCTGTTGCCATTTTACCTTTAGGTTTTGGTTATTTGATTACTGTGTCTCAATTACCCTCTAGAATGCAAGGTCCCTGTAGCTAGGCACTGTGTTTGTTTTGATCACCCACTCACAGTCCCTTGCACTTTAGCTTGAACAGGTGATCAACAGAATTCTTGGATAAATGGATGTTGCTTTTAATAGAACCTCATGGTTTTGCATATGTATCAATGAGTCTGTGTGTGTATGTGTGTGTGTGATATGTTTGTAGCATAAAGTTAGATCAGAAGACATACAGGAATCCCAGGACATGGGAATGGTGACACCATTAGCAGCAGGGAGAAGGGGTAAGTTTAGAGGATACCTTAGTGTCTGGGTTTGGCATGGAACCTATCTGCATTGAGATCAGTTTAGTTCAGTTCAGTTCAGTCACTCAGCCATGTCTGGCTCTGTGACCCCATGGACTGCAGCGCGCCAGGCCTCCCTGTCCATCACCAACTCCTGGAATTTACTCAAACTCATGTCCATTGAGTCAGTGATGCGATCTAACATCTCATCTTCTGTCATCCCCTTCTCCTCCACCTTCAATCTTTCCCAGAATCCGGGTCTTTTCAAGTGAGTTAATTCTTCACATCAGGTGGCCGAAGTATTAGGGTTTCAGTTTCAGCATCAGTCCTTCCAATGAATATTCAGGACTGATTTCATTTACGATAGACTGGTTGGATCTCCTTGTTGTCCAAGGGACTCTCAAGGGTCTTCTCCAACACCACAGTTTAAAAGCATCAATTCTTTGGTACTCAGCTTTGTTTATAATCCAACTCTCACATCCATACATGACTACTGGGAAAACCATAGCCTTGATTAGACAAAGCTTTGTTGGCAAAGTAATGTCTCTGTTTTTTAATATGTTATCTAGGTTGGTCATAACTTTTCTTCCAAGGAGCAAGGGTCTTTTAATTTCATGGTTGCAGTCACCATCCACAGTGATTTTGGAGCCCAAAAAATAAAATCTGTCACTGTTTCCATTGTTTCCCTATCTATTTGCCATGAAGTGATGGGACCAGATGCTTTGATCTTATGAATGTTGAGTTTTAAGGCAACTTTTTCACTCTCCTCTTTCACTTTCATCAAGGGGCTCTTTAGTTCTTCTCTTTCTGCCATAAGGGTGGTGTCATTTGCATATCTGAGGTTATTGATATTTCTCCCAGCAGTCTTGATTCCAGGTTGTGCTTCATCCAGTCCAGCATTTCTCATGATGTACTCTGCATATAAGTTAAATAAGTAGGATGACAATATACAGCCTTGACATACTCCTTTTCCTATCTGGAACCAGTCTTTTGTTCCATGTCCAGTTCCAACTGTTGCTTCTTGACCTGCATACAGGTTTCTCAGGAGGCAGGTCAGGTAGTCTGGTATTCCCATTTCTTCCACAATTTTCCACAGTTTGTTGTGATCCACACAGTCAAAGTGTTTTGTATAGTCAATAAAGCAGAAATAGATGTTTTTCTGGAACTCTCTTACTTTTTCAATGATCCAACAGATGTTGGCAATTTGATTTCTGGGTCCTCTACCTTTTCTAAATCCAACTTGACAACCTAGATGTCCATCAGCAGATGAATGGATAAGAAAGCTGTGGTACATATACACAATGGAATATTACTCAGCTATTAAAAAGAATGCATTTGAATCAGTTCTTATGAGGAGGATGAAATGGGAGCCTATTATACAGAGTGAAGAAAGTCAGAAAGAAAAACACCAATATAGTATATTAACGAATATATATGGAATTTAGAAAGATGGTACCGATAACCCTATATACGAGACAGCAAAAGAGACACAGATGTAAAGAATAGTCTTTTGGACTCTATGGGAGAAGGCGAGGGTGGGATGATTTAAGAGAATAGCGCTGAAACATGTATATTATCATATGTGAAACAGATCGCCAGTCCAGGTTGGATGCATGAGACAAGTGCTCAGGGCTGGCACACTGGGATGACCCTGAGGGATGGGATGGGGAGGGAGGTGGGAGGGGGGTTCAGGATGGGGCACACATGTGCACCCATGGCTGATTCATGTCAATGTATGACAAAACCACTACAATATTGTAAAGTAACCAGTGTCCAATTAAAATAAATAATTTTAAAAAAAATACATAATAAATAAGCAATATATTTTAAAAAATAATAAATCCAACTTGAACATCTGAAAGTTCACAGTTTACATACTGTTGAAGCCTGGCTTGGAGGATTTTGAGCACTACTTTGCTAGCGTGTGAGATGAGTAAAATTGTGCTGTAGTTTGAACATTCTTTGGCATTGCCTTTCTTTGGGATTGGAATGAAAACTGATCTTTTCCAGTCCTGTGGCCACTGCTGAGTTTTCCAAATTTGCTGGTATATTGCATGCAGCACTTTCACAGCATCATCTTTCAGGATTTGAAATAGCTCAACTGGAATTCCATCACCTCCACTAGCTTTGTTTGTAGTGATGCTTCCTAAGGCCTACTTGACTCCGCATTCCAGAATGTCTGGCTCTAGGTGAGGGATCACACCTTCGTGATTATCTGGGTCATGAAGATCTTTTTTGTATAGTTCTTCTGTGTATTCTTGCCACCTCTCCTTAGTATCTTCTACTTCTGTTAGGTCCATACCATTTCTGTCTTTTATTGTGCTCATCTTTGCATCAAAATTTCCCTTGGTATCTCTAATTTTCTTGAAGAGATCTCTAGTCTTTCCCTTTCTACTGTTTTCCTCTATTTCACCTACCCAGTGTCCAGGGATGGGCAGACAGATAACCCCTGGCCTTATGTTGAAGCATAAAATGACATTTGTTTGGTTAATTGGTTGATTGTTTTAAGACTTTACTTTCTAGAGAAGTTTTAGTTTCATAGAAAAACTGAGAGGCAAGTACAGAGAAGTCTCACATACCTCCTGCACAATCCCCCCTGTTATCAACATCCCCCATCAGGGCAATATATTTGTTTAAATCAATGAACCTACATGGATATGTTGTTATCATCCAAAGTCCAGAGTTTACCTTAGGATTCTCTCTTGCTGTTGTGCATTTTATGGGCTTTGACAAATGTACAACGACCTGTATCCATCATTATGTTGTCATACAGAGTAGTTTCACTGCCCCAGATTTCTCTGTGCTTCACCTGTTCATCCCTCTTTCCATCCTCTAAACCCCCGGCAACCCCTGATCTTTTTTACTGCCTCCATAGTTTGGTCTTTTCCAGAATGCCACATAGCTGGAAACCTATAGTATGTAGCTTTTTTCTGATTGGCTGGTTTTTTGGTTTTTGTTATTTTACTTAGAAATTTGCATCCAGGGATCCTCCAGGCCTTTTCATAGGTTGATAGCTCATTTGCTTTTAGTGCTGAATAATATTCTTCTGTCTGGATATGCCACAGTTTATTTCCCTACTCACCTACTCAGGGATATCTCAGGTGCTTTCAGAGGCACATAGGTTTTAACTATATGTCTAACTGGCTTCTTGGCTGAAAACCTTTCTCTTATCCTTTAAGCTGGAAACACTAAAACTAATTCATTGTAAAAATATATATATACTATTAAAAAACAAAGGAAGCAATTCATTTTGTTTTTACAACTTTATTGAGGTGTAACTGATAGCTAATAAACTACATATTTTAAAAATACAGCATGGCAAGTTTTGACATAGGTATGCATCTGTGAAGCTGCAAATATCAAGATAATGAATACATCCACCTCCCCCCAAATTTCTTCATATTCTTTTATAATCCATCCCTTCCCTTCCTCCTCCAAACACAATCACTGCTCTGGTTTTTGCCACCATGTTAGTTTGCATTTGTATTGCAATTTTTTAGTTAGTATTCTATAGAACTCTTCTTGTCCTACATTGAAGGGGGAAAAAAAAGTGTGATAGAAAGCAGCAAGCGTAACCTGAGGTATTGCTTCTTTTGGCAGCAATAAGACAACCCACTGGCTTCTCCTGAGGGTACTTAAGCCCAGGATGCAGGGGAAAGGGAGTGGGGGGGATGCAGAGGGCCAGCCAAGGGAACCGTACTGATTTCTGTGAGCAAGTAATCCCTCAGAAAATAAGGACCCAAGAAGTTAAGCCAGACCCTGGACTCAATGAACTCTCCTGTGCCCAAAAGGGTACCACAGTTACTTAGAAAATTCCGAGTTTGATTTATTTTCAAATCCTAGGTTGGTAACTCAGACAGTAAAGAATCTGCCCACAATGCAGGAGACCCAGGTTTGATCCCTGGGTTGGGAAGATCCCCTGGAGAAGGGAATGGCAACCCACTCTAGTATTCTTGCCTGGAGAATATCATGGACAGAGGAGCCTGGCGGGCCATAGTCCATGGGATTGCAAAGAGTCGGACACAACTGAGTAACTAGCTAACACACAATTGACTTGAAGGAATGAAAGAAGGGGTAGAAGAATGATCAATAAAGATGAAGTGGAACTGACACTTCTAGAATGGGCCTTTCCTAGGTCCATTTTTAATTTAACAATAATTACCCTTGCATTTCATTTCAAAAGCTCACTAAGAATTTAGAGAGGGATGCTTATCCTAAAATTACTTTGGCAACTGGCAGCAGAGTAATTTGCAGGCAATTTAAGACTGTATATTTGCATGGTGCTCACAGGGGAAAAAATAAGTTACTGATGGTTGACACACTTCCTTGGAGAAGGCTGTTCGAACTCAGTCCTTTCCAAGCACTTCTCAGGAGCCTTCAGACCCCAAAGATGAGTCACACTCTGCCATGTGCCCACTGGATTTGTAACTAGGGTCCCCTTAAAAAAATACTCACTGACAATCTAGAGGGGTGGGAAAGGGTGGGAGGTGGGAGGGAGGTTAAATAGAGAGGGGACACCGGTGTACCTGTGACTAACTCATGCTGATGCACGGCAGAGGCCAACACAACACTGGGAAGCAATTTTCCTTCAATTAAAAATAAATAAGTTTGGGGGGGAAAATATGCACAGTGTCCATACACTTGTATATGTCTCAGTGTTCCCTGTAAGGAAACATCCCTCTGTGCTTCAGAAGAATAAGCAATTCTTCACCAAAAGATAAGAGCACCAATTGGGCAGAACATTTTCTAACTTTGGGCCTATTAATAGCAGTAACTGTAATAAGAACCAATGTGAGGACTTATGAGCAGGCGTTCTGCTGAGCCCTTTTACTTGCATTGTGTTGTTAAGTCCTTACAATGATCCTAGAAGATGAAAACAAGTATAATCCATGTTTTGTAGAAGAGAAAGCAAAGCTCTGTGAATTGAAGTGACCTGTCTGAAGTCTCCTACGGTGTGTGGAGAAGCTGGATTTTAAAGCTGGGTTTATTTGCTGATGGGCTTCCATGGTGGCTCAGTGGTAAAGAATCCACCCACCACTGCAGGAGTCTGATCCCTGATCTAGGAAGACCCCACACGCGTTGGAGCAACTCAGCCCATTGGCCACAGCTATTGAACCTGTGCCCTAGAGCTCGGGAACCACAACTACTGAGCCCACATGCAGCAGTTACTGAAACTTGGTGCCCTTGAGCCTGTGCTCCTCGACAAAAGAAGCCACTGCAGTAAGAAGCCTGCACAATGCAATGAAGAGTAGCCCCTGTTTGCTACAACTAGAGGAAAGCCCATGCAGCAACAAGGACCCAGCACAACCAAAATCAATCAATATATAAAATTATTTTTTAAAAAACTCATCTCCCAATGCAGGAAATTTAAGAAACCTAGCTGGGTTCGAAAGCTGGCTGGGTTCGATCGCTGAGTCAGGAAGATCCCCTGGAGAAGGGCATGGCAACCCATTCCAACATTCTTGCCTGAAGAATCCAACGGAGAGAGGAATCTGGCTGGCTACAGTCCATAGGGTCGCAAAGAGTCAGATATGACTGAACTGACTTACTGAACTGACTTAGCACGCACAGCACACATTTGCTGATATGTAACCTTGAAGATATTTTTCTCCATTGATTGAAACATGTGTGGAGCAGATACTGTCAGTGTCCCAAAAAAATGCACCCAGTGCTGTTCAGAACTGCCTCACAGGCTCACCCCACACACACCCTCCCTCTCCCCCATGGGCCTGTTTCTGCCCATGGCCAGGACTTAGCAGGATAACCTCTGCAGTATAATTCACACTCCAGTCTTCTTCTTCAGACCCAGCTAGACTTTTCTGGAAATCACATCTTTGCTGATCTTTCCCTACCCATCCTGCTTCCCTTGCTCCTGCCCTGGTTTTGGGAGAGATCACATCCTCAGGCCATCAGCTGCACAAGGAGCCTCCTCTCCAGCTCTGCTTCTAAGGCACCGACCTAAGACAAAGTTTCTCAGTGAAGGGTGAAGGGAAGTTTGCTTCTCGGGAAAAACCTCTTCTCTCTGCCCCAGCTGGGGCTCAGAAGTCGTAGGGGCCCTATGGATGGTGACAAGGTGAGTTTATAGAGTGCAGTCCAGTAGGGTCATCACCAAGGGTGGAGGCAGGCTCCAGGCTCAGATCTCAGTTCTTGGAGTAAAGAGAGGTTGTTGCTGCACATAGCACTCACCTCACAGAGATGGGATAAACATGACAAGGATGAACACTGCCCCACAGAACTCACTGGGTAAATGGAAGGTGTATTCAGGAATTTTAGTGAAGGAAAGAGTGCTTCCTTCCCCTCCCCTTCCTATCTTAATCTTAAGTATTGAGCAGAATCATTAAAACATTACTCTTAACTTGGACAAAATAACATGATGTTAACAGATGCTAACTGACCTTTTTTGCCTCCAACACCTAAAGTTGGGCTGATGGGCTCCAATCAGGGAAAGCCTGAAATCAGACTTTTGACTACAGCCCATTATCTATTGCCCAACTACAAAATGCCTCAGGAGGTGGGGTATTTCTGAGATTGATCTGGAAGATCCCAGGTCCTGGATCTGGGAATCTTTGGGATCCTCATGACGAGTCTATGAACGTGCTCATCCAGTCAACCCATCTTTCAGTTCAGTTCAGTCGCTCAGTCGTGTCTGACTCTTTGTGACCTCATGGACTGCAGCACACCAGGCTTCCCTGTCCATCACCAACTCCTGGAGCTTGCTCAAACTCATGTCCATCAAGTTGTTGATGCCATCCAACCATCTTATCCTGTTATCCCCTTCTCCACCTGCCTTCAATCGTTCCCAGCATCAGGGTCTTTTCCAGTGAGTCAGTTCTTCACATCAGGTGGCCAAAGTATTGGAGTTTCAGCTTCAGCATCCTTTCAATGAATATTCAAAACTGATTTCCTTTAGGATTGACTTGTTTGATCTCCTTGCAATCCAAGGGACTCTCAAGAGTCTTCTCCAACACGACAGTTCAAATGCATCAATTCTTCTTTACTATCACTGAAATTCCAAACCACCCTTAGAACCATCTCTTCTTCCCCATCCTCAGCCTCAGCATGCAAATGCATTCATGCTTGATTCAACGCCATGTCTCAGTTATGGGTAAAGTGTCACTCCTTCATGAATTCAATTAATGGACACTTACTCCAGGTCTACTCTGTGCCAATCTCTAGATTCTGGGGATAGAGGGTGAACAAAATGAAACCCACAGCTCACAGGCAAGTGAGGGAGTGCATATTTGAGCTGCATAAAGGTGTTGTTCTTCAATATGTACATATGGTTCTCTCCACCTCCCCTTGTTTCTGTCTGAACTATAAGTACGTGCTCATTTATCACTGCTTCCTCCTCAAAGCTGCCTCTGACCTGCTTCTGACCCCCACCAACTGGTAACCCTTCACTTAATGTCCAGAGTCCCTTGTTCTTCCCTTTTCATAGCCTTTATTGCATGCAGGGTGTTAGGGTGATGTGTTTATAGATAGTGAGCTCCTTGAGGGCAGAGATCATGCCCTTCATTCACCTACTTGTTCTTCCCTCTCTTCATTCTTTGAGGAGCCAGGCATGTGCTAGATGCAAGGGTTTGCAGTGGTTCTTTGCAGACTAGCTCCCATCCTGTTCTCACAGCCCTCATTCCATGGGGGAAGGCAGGTGAAGGTAACTCATCTTCAGATCCCCAAACTCTAGCAGAAGCCCTGATGACAAGGGGTTCCTTGTTAAGTCCATAAAGTGAATGAATGAGAAGGTCAGGAATTGCTTTTCTTTCAGGAGAGGATTGTGGCGAAGGGGGCTAAAGTTATGAGAGAATGTTTTCAGAGGGGGCTAAAGTTATACACAGAATGAAATGAACACAAGTAGAAATCTGACAATTGTCGGACCAAATCCAAAGTTCCCTGAAGGAGTGATGCCTCTTTGGTTTTAGCTGCATAAACTAGGGGTCTGAAACTCAGTCACTTACGGGGCCCCAGAAAGACATATGCACATGCAACTTGTTTCAGGTACAAGATCATGGTCCTGTACTGCCCATTTTTGGAGGCTGCGCTCAGCAGGAGAGTGGATCCCAGTTGACATGAAACTCCCTTTCTCAGCTACTTTATTTCTTTTCCTGTAGAAATGTGGACCATGTCTCTTCCAATTTCTTAACAGAAGCCAAAAATTTACAAAAATTTCCCAAATCTTTGGCTCCAATCCAACCTTCAGACTTTCACTACACAGCTGTTTTAAAGAGTCAGACCAAAATAGTCTGTAGACAATCACTTGCAACTTTGAGAACTAACTCACCCCCAAATCAAAAATCCCACTTAAGGAGACTTCTTTGTAGTTAATGCTTCTTGCCTGAATAAACTCAGAGGGGAAAAAGGAAAAACAACTAACAGAAAAAACAAAAACAAAAAACAGCAACAGGGGGAACTGGACAAGGCTCAGAAACAGTTCTTTTTGAACAGGATGTTCTTAGCAAGACCTCCCCACCCCCACCTTGTAAAAGCCCCAGGTTTGAGGTATGGGGCTGAGGTTTAGAGGGAGGATCAGGCCTGGCATCAATGATCTCCCCAGATGGCCAACTCAAAGTCATTAGAGCAAGGGCGGTCCTTCTGTTTTTGCTACAGGTCGTTTCAATGAAGAGGAGCCTGCCAGGGTGCAATCGGAGAGCTTCCTGGTCAGAGGGCTGGACAGTATTAATTTACACAGGCCCACAAACAGGCCAGGCGCTCTCCATCCTATTGGGTTACATGCAAAGCACAAATAAACTTCCTGGGCTGACTAATAGAGGAAATTGGGAAGGAAGGAACAATCTATCAATTATCAATAAGCAGCTAGCAGGAACTCGACAAATTAAGCAGTTAACACTGGTAACAGAGATGAAAAGAAAACTATAGGATTAAAAAAATTTCCTCCGTGGTGCAACAGATGAAAGAAATAGGCTGCTTTGCTTGCAACCACAATAATGCTCCAGATCAAGTAAAAGAGGAGAAGAGGAACAGAGGAAAGAAGTGCCATGGGTATTTTGCCTGGCTGCAAGCATCTGTATATACCACCTGGGGGAAATGGCCTTCCATCTGAGAAGCTGCCATAAGCAGGAAAGCATGGTGTAGCATTTTCCAGACTACAAGGGTGGGGTGATGGTGAATGCTTTTAGGTGGGATTGATTCAGTGACTCAGGAACACCAAATGAAAACATGGTCCTTTCTCAATTCTATCTCATTCTGGTGGTGCTACTGCCCTTGACCACCTTCTTGACCCTCCAGATGTTGCTCTTTGACAAGAGGACACGAGTTCACAGCCTTCCGCAGGCAGCCGGAGCCAGCTAGAAGGTCAGACTTTTATATCATCTTTGTGAGCTTCCCAGGTGGCTCATATGGTAAGGAATCTGCCTGCAATGCAGGAGACCCAGGCTCAACCCCTGGGTCGGGAAGATCCCCTGGAGAAGGAAATGGCTACCTACTCTAGTATTCTTGCCTGGAGAATTACATGGATAGACAAACCTGGCAGGTTCATGGGGTTGCAAAGAGTTGAACATGACTAAGTGACTTTGGTTTGTGGTATTTATTTTTCTAATTACCTTGTTCATATCCCAAGTGTCACTGCATGCCCATTGAGTAGCCATCTGCAGGCTTCTGGAATAGATTTAGCTGCCTTCTTAAAAGTGAAGTGAGTTTTTAAATTATAGTGAGGAAATCGTAATACCTAGTTGCAGGGAAAGGATCATGAGATGTTGAGCCCCCTACCAACTCATGCAACCCTTGGAAATGGCTTTGGATTTTCCACTGGGTCTATCATTATATGAAGGACTGATATTACTCATCTCCAAGGACCAACCAGAAGGACCAGATATGAATTAAATGCATTATTTCATGAAGCTTTTCCAATTCCTTTGTGACATACATGGTACTCTGGGGGACCCATTTTAGAAATGAGGAAACTGAAGCACAGAAAAGCTAACTAATTTGCCCAAGGATACGCAGACATGAAAACATGGAACCTAAATTGTTCCCTGGGCCTGAGTGACTCAGAACACAAGAGGCAGGATGATCTGGCTGTCTTCTGAGTCAGCCAACATGTTTATCACTCTCAAGGATCTTCTGAAGATTCAGCGAGAGAAAGCCCAGGGCTCAGCGTCTTGCTCTGCAGCATGTATTCCATCAATTCCCGCCTCCCTTTACACTGAACAGGGCTAGAGGAGACTTTCAAGGTCATGGTCTCAACTTCTGCATTTTATTGAGCTTCCCAGATAGGATTACGGGACTTCCCAGGGTCTTGCAGCAAGTTGCAGTGAAGTTGGCACTTTGGGTTCAGTTCCTAGCTCCAACCGGATGTTCTCCACCATTCCTCCAGGACAGGACACCCACTAGCCTTCTTGGTGGTATCTGGTTATATGTCCCAAGGTTAACAGACTACTCTCAGTGCTTCGGAAGACACAAGTCAGACCCCAGTCCCCTCTGACCTTATCATTCAACAGCTATTCATGGAGCACCTGCCATCTAGGTGCTGAGATTCACAGACCAAGGCCCCTCTAGCATGGATTTCTGATCTAGAAGTGAAAGCAGACATTAATCAAAGGATTACCCAAAGAAATATACAGTTAGAACTAGGTCATGTACTGCGAAGGAATACCTCACAGAGCTGGTAGACCATATGCCTCTTTCATCCATTTGACAGACTACTCATTCCTGCCTCTCTGTCTTCCTTTCCAACCAGTCTCCACGTGACTACTGGATTAATCTAACTAAACCCCAATTCTGATGTCACTCCCAGCTTCCAAAGCCTCAGTGACTACCCCCTGCCCAGAGAGTGAGCAGAAATGTAAATGCCTCAGCCTGGCAATCAAATCTTCCACGAGAAGCCTCCAAACCAGCCTTCCACCTACCCCCATTCACAGAGACAAGAGCCAGGGTTTCCTGCCACACTACCTTTGTCTTTAATGATCTGTGATATCCACAATGCCTTCTTCATGGAAACCTCAACACACCATCCCCCAAAGCCTGTTTATAAAGGCCTCCTCCTCCTCCAAGTGGCTTTCTCTTTACCCCTCATCACTTCCATCAGTCACCTGCAGCATTTTGCTTCATTTTTGTCTGAAAACCCATCTTCTCCTGTGCATCACAGTAGGGGCCCTTCTTATGTTTCCAACTTGAGTACCAAGTTCCTTAGAGTGGGAAGAGAGAGCAATGCTTTATTCAATTTTTGTGTGTTGTTCATTGTATTAATAATACAATCTGTGTTCAATAAGCATGACTCGAATTCAGTCGGTGCTAAAGGGTAGCCTAGAGATATGGGTTATACTCAAACAATAAAATACAAATTAGTTATCCTTTGTTTGAGTATAACTCATATCTCTAGCCTGCCCTGTAGTAACGACTGAACTCAGTTTGTGCCTACAGAACCAAGGCTGGAAACTAAGAACAGAGAGTGAATGAGACATGGCCATCGTGCTTGAAGAGACAAAGCCTGCACGGAGGGGCAAACCCCCGAGCACATAATAAGTGCCAGGGTGATAAGCGCAGCTGAGGAGTAGTAGGAACGACAGCCTGCACCCACGAAGTGCTTTCCACGTGCTAGGACTGCACTGGGCTCTTCACATGCATAGTACCACTCAACCCTCAGAGCAATCCCATGAATTCAGTTCCTCCTATTTCTCTCTTATAGATAATGGAGCTACGCTGACTTGCATAACATCCTAGTTGGGGATTGCATCCAGTGGTATATTACTGAAGCCCCCCAACAAGCAGCCTGCGGCAGGGAGTCCAGGGCTAGGGCATTGACATCCGGAAGCCACCAGAGACAAGGTGCCTCCCGTCCTTCCGCTCAGCCACTCTCGGTGTGACCTTTATCCTCCAGGTGGTCACCTTGTGGTTGTGAGATGTTGGATCCACATCTGGTCTAGCATCTATAGTCTAAATGGGGCGTAGAGGAAGGGCAGAGAGGGAAAGTCACAGGCCAGTTAGTCTGCCCCCTTTTCAAGAGTTTCTAGATAGCCCAACCGTAAACTCCATCCACATGCCATTGGCTAGAGTTATGTCATTTGAGTATTCTTAACCGCAAGAGAGGCAGGAAATGCAGTTATATAAATGGACTCATTGCCAGGCTAAACAAAACTAGAATTCCTTAAATAAGAAACAAAGGAGAGACGGGATATTGGGTCAGCAGTGAGCCCATCTGCTAGCCTATGTTCAAGCCCAAATGTGAACTAGTGGTGAACTAGTAAACATTTAACTGGTTGGAGGTATAGATGAGGGGACAGGAGAGCTCTGATGTGTAGCATTTGCCAACTTCTATGGTGTAACTCCTCTCATAATGGGTCACGTCAAGCTACAAAAATGACTGCACACAGTTCACAAATTTCCGGAAGATTTAGCAGTCAGCTCTCAGGAGCCGGTGCTAGCCAACTCCAGAACATCATGGACCTGAACTTGCCCAACTCCAGGGAAGCACTCTGTACCACACTTCCCTAGAATTACACGGAGAAGAGACAGAAGGTGTGTGCCCCAGCACCCATGCAATTCTCAGACTTTGGAAATCTGCTGAGGAGGAGAATCCCTCCCAAGATCAGACACACTCAGTGGTTAAGCAGCAAGCGAGAGTGAGAGCTGCCACCCTCCAGGCAGGTAGGTGACTCTCAGACCTGCAGCCTCCGGGAGCCGGGCAGGGGGCGGGGGGGAGTGCTGAGGAATGTCACACCAAAGGAAAACTGGGTGCTGTTAAGGAACTGTTGGGTCTCAGGGCCTCCAGAGACTCCAGGTGGAAGGCTTGATTAAGGAAACTGGTGCCTGAAACTGAGAGAAAAGAAAAAGTCTTCTTTACTAATCTTCTTTCCTACCAGTATGCGCTGGTGGCTCAGATGGTAAAAAATCTGCCTGCAATGTGGGAGACCTGGGTTTGATCCTCGGGTTAGGAAGATCCCCTGGGGGAGGGCACAGCAACCCACTTCAGTATTCTTGCCTGGAGAATCCCCATGGACAGAGGAGCCTGCGGGCCATGGGGTCACAAATAGTTGGACATGACTGAGCACATACACACCTGTATGCCAGTGGCTCTCAGCTTGGGGGGTGGTGCAGGTCATCCTGCGCCCCAGGGACATTTGCCCATGTCTGGAGACATTTTTGGTTGTCCCAGCGGTGGGGGAGGAAGGTAGTGTGGTTGGCACCCAGTGGGTAGAAGCCAGGGGTGCCGCTAAACACCCTACGACGTAAACACAGCACCCATCACTTGCCAAGGAAGAGCTGTCTGACCCCAAATGTCAGGCTGAGAAATTAGCCAACATTGTTGTCTATTTGATGATGGCTATACCGTCTTGCTCTTTGAGTTCTGTGAGCCACAGAAAAGACTTATTTTCTTAGTTTCTTTCTTCTTCTTCTTTTTTTTTTTTTCCTTTGGTACTGATGGGAAGGAAGGCCTTGAGTGGGAAGGACGCTGTTTATTATTCAACTCTCACTTCCCCAGCAGGGAAAACCCTGTTTATACAAAACATCAAAGGTCGTTGCCACAGATATCAATTCCATATTGCATGAGCCTTTGCCAAATCAAATTAGCTTATTTTCCTTGATATTAAGTTTGACAAGCAAAGAGACTGTGAAAACCAGAATTCCAACTGGGTGTGCCTCTGTAATTTGGTACACTTTCGTAGCAAGGCGATTCCAACAGTAGCCTTATTCTTCAAGTCAGGATTATATTACTGTCTGTATTTATCTTGTCTGGAAATTTACCTCATTGTATCCTCCATTCCTTCTAATATTCAGATTCTTCAGGAATGGGACAGAGGCAGTCAACACTGTTTGGACTGGCAGAGATGTCCATGGCGGTCAGCCGGGTGGTGCCTAGGAAGAGAGGGACCCCAACTTTGTGTGAAACCCACTATTAAGATGATTTGGTGTGAGGCAGTGGTGTATCAGCATCTGTCTCAGTCAAAAGGAAAAGCAAGAAAGAAAATATCCCCAAGCCAGTTACTTTTAATGGTTTTGAGTTCCGAAAAGCTTTGAAAATCTGATGAAAGCTGTGATCTTCCTTCTGCAGACATGTGCTCACATCCCCATATTTGGCACAGAATCTTGAATGTTCACTGGGTTTCTGACACTTCATGGAGGAGCCCCCTGCCCGGTTTAAGGACCTGTGCTATAGGCCAACGTATGTCATAAGAAAAGAGACTGAGAGTGACTCCAGACAAACACGGTCATGTCCTGGCCCTTCCTTGGCATGACCTTACATCCATGAACTTAACCTCGCTTCCTGGAGTCTGAGTTCCCTTTACTGTCAAATGGGCACTAACACCTCCTTGGCCAGGTGGCCCCATCCATGAGAACAAGATCACTCAAAGACCAGGTGGGGACTAGAGCAGATGCAGAAGGAGATGGAGGCAGGCAGGCCACTGACTGATCAAACTGACGTTTATGAGGCAGAAGGCGTGCTGGGACTCTGCGGCAAAGGGGACTAAGCTCCTGCTCTCCAGGATCTCCAAGACCATCCCAAATTCACAGGAGAGAGCGGGGCAGGCTTCAGCACAGGCTGGACCCACAGAAATAAATCCAGGAATTTAATTTTCCTACTACACAGAAGGCCTGACCTCAGGATTGGGCATTTTTAACACAAGCTCAGAATAAGACAGCTTCTAAGGCTAGTAATGGCACCCAGAATCTCTATCAGAGGGTTGAATCTCAAATGTAATTGTCCATCAGTCATTGTTCGGTGCCTGTGATTTAAGGTTCTCTTGTTATCCATGCTTCCCTGTTGGAGCTGTGTAATGAGGGATCTGCTCCATAAAGTCTTTCCTGTTCATAGTTCCATCCCCAAGCTCCCAGGATGAGACCTGACAAGCAGGAGGTACTCACTTAACATCCACTAGAAAGAACAAATGAATGGACTCCCCAGTGGGGGGCACCTACTTAACTGGTGAAGTAAAAGGGAAGAGAAAGCTGAAAACACAAGTGGACGCTGCGTTGGTTAGGAGGCCTTAGAGACGAGGCCTTGGGGATAAGAGCTGAGCAAGAATTCATGAAGTAGAGCGAGAAGACAGAGGAAACAGTCCATGAGAAGGTCAGGCAACAGGAAGGAGGCTGGCGAATTCAAGGAACTGAGAAGGTCATCATGGCTGGTGACTGAAGGGGCAGACAGTGCAGGAACTTCCTAGAGGCCCATTATTCCAAGCCAGCGAATACATAACCTCCCTTTGATGGTGAGAACTGGTTTGATGATGGTCACAAACACAGTCAGAGGAGGTGAGAGGAGACATTGGCCTTGAACTTCCAGGATATGAAGTCCTCTCTTCCATGGGAACTGCTAGAAAAATCTCTCCTTTTTCTCTTGAATGGTTTGGTATGTAACTCCCCTCCTGCATTAGGAGTTGTAGCTGTCAAGAGCCTGCAACTGCTGGAAGCTAGCACGTGGGACTTAAAGATGAAGCTGATATCTTGAAAGACAGAGGGAAAAAAATGAAGCTAAACTGAGCCTTGATGATACTCTGTGAGCACCTGGACCAAGCTTCACCTGATGACAACTACTTCTGGACCTTTCACCTTCCTGAACCAATAATCCCTCTTTGTTTTTAAAGCCATTTTTGAATGGGATTTGGACACAGAAGTACATAATGGAATCAGACAGTTGAATCAGTAATCTAATTTTGCTGATTCTGCGGAACAATTTTAAAAAACACTTGTCGAAAGACGGGCATCTGGGAGTAGAAGCTATGTGGAAACTGTAATCTGAAAGCATGAAATTTCATATTTTACCAAAGTATTATGATGGGCCATCAGACCAAAACTTCACACCACGGTACAACTGAGTTCACAGTGAGTGGTCTGAAATGCTTACGGACACAGTTGCAAAGATTCAAGATTCAGTTTCCATTTGGAGGAGAGCCTAGAATTTTTGGATGTTTCCCCAAGGATTCAAGCTGGTGGATCTGAAAAGCCAGCAGGGGGAATCTCCTGAGAGGCGCTTTCACAGCTCTCCAGGATACTTCCTCCCCGAGGATAAGAAGGCACTTTTCTTCTGGGCCTTCGGCACTTCCATGGTGGAAAGTTGGCCGGGAATCAGAAGGGATGAGTAATGAGGAAAAGTTTGCAGGCTTCAAAGAGCAGCATTGGGTTTGGGCCGGGCTTAAACGATCAGGGGAGGGCCTGGTGGGTGGGTTCAGGTTTGCTGAAGCTCGTTCATTCCTCCCTGGTGTCAGGCACACTTAACCATCTCTTTCTTTTGAACTAAATTCAAAAGATAAAGGGCTAGTGGCAAGCCTGCTAGGTTGAAGTCTGAGTTGCAGCTGGCAGAATCTACCCTGAAGAATCTGCGTGGCCTCTGTTCTGTCTGGATATCTCAAACTTTGGGGTACTTTCTCCTGAGCAAACTGCTCAGAGATTTTTCCAGAAGGGAAATGAAGTGGGATCTTGATGCAGGGGAGAAGAGTAGAAATAGAAGCAGAGTAAGAACATTTGATTCACTTGTATTGATCAAATGATTTGTTAGAGTTTGACATTTATAGCCATAGTTTTTTAGCTCATCCATGAGTATGACAGTTCCCTAATCTCTCTGAAAGTCCATTTCTTCTTTGGTTCAAAGAGGACTATGCCACCCATTCTGATAAGTTTCTCTCACGACGACATAAAATAGCATTTAGAAGTTGCCCAGCACAATCCAACAGGTTAATGAGCTCAATAAATATTGGCTGTAATTGGCAAATTCCAGCATGAGAATGCTGCAAAAGAGCTAACTTTCAGCCAGTGTCATGAAAGGCCATGTTGCCATGAAAAGGATAAATAAAAATCTAACTAAGTAAAAGAGAACTGCTTCCCAGTGCTTGTTTGCATGAAAACACAATGATATACTTTCAGTTTTGCAGTAGAGGGGTCATGGAGTTCAGCCCACGCGTCGGCATGTGAACTTGCGGTTTCTGCCCAATGAATCAGTCCATGATGGGAAAATTAACTTATTCGAGCAGAGTGATGTCAATGTCACTCTGAAGAAGGTGCTGGTACAATGTACAGTCACTACAAACGTCTGACGTCGGGAGACTAAATAATGTTGTCTAGGGGGCTTGCTGACATGCTGTTCACATTTAAAACCCTGATGTTAATCTAAAACATTCTGGTTTGACAGTGGGGTTGGGGGGAGGGCAGGAGGTGGGGGACTCTTATATTCCCATCGATAACAAGTAAGCAGGGACTAAATGTCTCCCATGCTTGACTCCTGGGGCATCTGTTTAGGGGTGAGTCATTCTGCCAACTGTGCCGCAGCTATGTGACTCAGACAGCGCCAACCCAGAGTCCCTCCTGTCCAAGTTGGTCCAGTTTGCTTATGAGCACTGGCCCACCCGCCAGTCTCCGAACCAGTGGACCAGAAAGCTGTCTGGATGTGGATTGTTCTTTCTTTCACTTCTAATGGGAAACTTCCTTTCCCAGAGGGGATCTCTCCAGCAACTTCTGCTTAGTTCTCATTGCAGAGTTGTCTGAGCCAGAGAAGCAAGTGCAACTTGCAAACAGGCGAAGCCAGCCAGGTTTCTCAGTATCCCTCGAGCGGCTCTAGGTTGACTTTAGCGGTTTGGAGGAAATTCACATTTTTCCAAACCAGCTCCTCCATCACCATAACAGCCAGGGTATCTGGGAAAACTGCCTGTCTTTTTGCAGGAACCATTAAGTTGAGAGACAAGTTAAAAATAACAGGAAGGAGTCGGAAATTCTCTTGCTCTGAGCCAAGAAGAGAAAGAGTGAGAAGTAAGTGATCACAATCTTAGGGGGACCTGGGCAGGTAGGCTACAGTGGATCAGTAGGACCGTTCCCATCCCAGAAGGGGAGATTTGGTGCAAAGAGCCATGGAAGCCCCTTATAGACTTCTCAGCAGAAGCAACTTGGAATGCTGGAAAGAGTCTGCATGCTCCTTGCATGGGATTCCTAAATAAGGTCTGAATGGGAAGAGGAGATTAGAGAAGAGAAGGAAAATCTCCCCACAAGGACTATTTACAAGCTATAAACGCAGCTGTTAATTTCAAGCCATCAAAACCATTCTTCTGTCTCTAGCCTGAAACAACAAGTGATGGTCATCAACGCACGAGTAATCCGCCAGAGGAACACTGAGTGGAGCTGTGGAGCCCCAGCCACGCCAGTCACTGCCTTTCCCTGCAGATAAAATATGACCTTAATTATAAGTCAACTCGTTCTCATTAGGAGGGGGGGAAGGGAGACTAGAGAAGGATGGTTGAGAAATGGAGGCTGGTCACAGGGAGCAGAAATGTGCATGCAATTTGCCACAGGAAGAAAGCCAGGCTGACTTTTATAAAAGATGTGCCAAGAGCACTGCAGGCTCCAGAAGAGACATGAGGCTGGAGCAGGCAAACCCTTGTTGATGACACAGAGGCACATCCAGCGCCACCCTTCATCCACGGGCTTCCACGCTCCTGGGTGAAAAGCTTGCTGTAAGGCAGAAATTTCTCATAACTGTTCAATTAATAATATGTGGGAGGAGGTATGGTTTCACCACTCACCTTCAAAAAGGAATGATTGATAATACTTCACGAGGTTATTAGCACATCTACTGCCTCTTTTCCTTGTATGGCTTACATTACTGTACATTTATTATGTGCTAGATATGAGGTTAATTGCAATAAAGTAAATATTATTGCTCCCACTTCACAGATGAGGAATGGAAGTATAATAAATTGTGCACAGACACATAGCTAGTGTTTACGTTTTAATTAGGATTTGAACCCAGATTTGTGTAGCTTTAATGGCTTTGCTTGTATTCGCTGCATTGTAGTGGTTTTGCACTTCATAGCTATTTTCTCCAAATTCTATGTGTTCTCCTGTTTCACATACAAGGAAACTGAGACTAAAAGAGGTGAAGAGAGTTGCCCAAAGTGCAACTTGAATGCTTGAATGCAGCATCCATCCTTGAATGCTGAGGTTGGAATTCTGCAATATTCCCACCAGAAGAGCTGGGCATTGTGTTCCAGACACCAAAGACGAATCTGCCTTGATGTTGACCCCAAACAACCAAAAGAAGGGTCAAAGAGTGAGGAGAGTTAGTATCTCCTAAACAGATTTCTCACTAATTGCTGTGTCCTTGCTCTTCAGAAGTGCCCTGGTTCTCTCTTTACACTGAATTTATTTTTTCAGCTTCTCATTCAGTTTTGCAAACCTCCCTGATCCTTCCGCTAAATCTCTTTTTTGTCATTTAAATAGCCAGAATTGGATTTCTGTTGCTTGCCATCACAGGATCTTAACTGTTACTGAGTATGAAAGATTAAAACTGGGAAATCAGATTCTAAACTCAAGACCATGGGGGTCGCAGGTCAAAGAGAGAGGGACAAGGCAGAGGGTTCAAATTTGTAAAGATATAAAAAGCAAGCACTTTTTATAGTGTAGAAAAAGACTTTAGGAAAGAGGAAGTAGGCTGGATTGCTGGATGCTTGGTTTTTATTGACTTCTGATCTTGTTGGTATGGTTTAAAGCAGTCCTAAGCCCTTGCCTGTTAAGATCACAATGGTTATCTACAAATTATGATAAGCACACCATTGGTGGTATAAAGGGCTTCCCTGGTGGCTCAGTGGTAAAGAATCTACCTACCAATGCAGGAGACCCAGGTTCAATCCCTGGGTTGGGAAGATCCCCTAGAGGGGGAAATGGCAACCCACTCCAGTATTCTTGCCTAAGAAATCCCATGAACAGAGGAGTCTGGCAGGCTATAGTCCATGGCCTCACAAAAGAGTTGGACATGACTTAGCAACTAAAAGAAGAGCAAAGACAGTGGTACAAAGCAAATCTTTATTTAAAAAATACTTTGGTTTTTATCTTTATACTTATACTGTGATACTCCTATCTATTTATGAGGAGAATGAATTAATTTAAAGAAAAAAATCTGAAATAAATGTGGCAAAAATCATAAATATTATATTAAAAATAACAATCTTTTGAACACTGCCTAGTACCATTATTACTAAGCAAAAAAGCTTGTGTTCAACATGGATAAATGAAGATGAAACTTTCCCACTTCAACATTGGTTACCCAGGTACAATAGTTTTGGGAAATTTTAACCTTAATTGTCCCAAGGTTAACCTGCCTTTAAATTTTTTTTTTTTTCTTTTTTATGAGGAAGCAGAATCTGCAACCACATTGATCTGTTCAATTCAGAAACTATACGTGTTCCTACTGGGTCAAAAAGAAAGCAGAAATAGCAGAGATAGAAAAGAAAGTTACAAAACTATGCATATATCCCTGCCAGACAAGGGACCATGCCACAGTGGAGAAACTCAGCGAGCAGTTCTGTGTGGTGGGAAAAACTCAGTCCTGGAAGAGGGCAGCTCCTGGTGGTTGGTATAATTTAGCATCAAAGGCTGGTCCTCTGGATGGAACAGACCTAGGCCACAGGTCTGAACACAGCTGGTTCAAGCAAGTCCTGCTGTTATTGGTCAGGAACATCTTCAGTGATGTCTTCTGAGAATCTGAGGTTCAAGGCCATTCAAAATTCATCTGCACTGTTTACAGCCATTGTAATGACAAGCATTCAGCTTTGTTATTGCCTAGACAAATGGTCCTGTAATTGGAAATTTCCCACAAATCGCTTCTCCTTCTCCTCAAGGTGATGAAGGAGAGCATAAAACACAGACACATGTCAGGTGTTCAGGACCATTTTCAGTGCCGTTTTCACAGATCCCATTGTGCTTATACATGTCACTTACTTAAGTCTCCTTGGAAATAGAATCATCTGATGTATGAACCAGCAGGAAGGGAGCTGTGCAACAGCATTTAAGACCTTGTTAAATATACTTGACAAGAGCTACGATTAACAGAGCAGTATAATTAATACTAAAATGCCCCTTCATCAGGCCCTTATGTAGACTAGTCCTGGGGAGAGATTCCATTGGTCAGTTCATCCCACTTTGGACAAGGAATTCCTTGTTCTTGAATTTGATATAGGAACCACCTGACTTATTCTGAAACATTACTCCAAATACCACAAGAGGTGTTAGCCAGTGCACAAAAGCTACCTTGTTTGGTCAGTAAATAACCTAAAGTAATGCAATTGCCCAAAGTCATTGCAAGTGAGCAAGTGAGTAAGGTTCTCACCACTGAGCTTGACCAGCAG
Organism: Cervus canadensis; assembly: GCF_019320065.1. NCBI lineage: Eukaryota > Metazoa > Chordata > Mammalia > Artiodactyla > Cervidae > Cervus > Cervus canadensis. The sequence continues at coordinate 5,945,221 of NC_057401.1, forward strand.
ACATCTTCTAGACAATTTCATTCAGTATGACTGTCATTGCTAGGGACAGTTTCTAAAGCGGGGTTCTGATGAGGAACCCCAAACCAAGGGAGAACCCCAGGCACAAAGGGCAGCAGCTCTCCTTCCCCGGGACATCTGCTCTCGCAAGGCAGGTCATTTGGTGGAACCCCAACATCAGTACACATTATATATGGATACAACCAAGACTGTGAAGATGGTAGACAGCTTTCCCTCTCCCCAGCCCATGTTGGGTCGTGTGATAATATCTTGGTAGAAATTGACAAAGCCACAGGGGGCACCATCTGACATTTTGGTAAATATCGTAAGTAGACTTCTCACGCCTCAAAGTGCCATTTTAACCAAATATACATAAAGTTTAACTGAAAATAGTATAGTGAGTTCAACAAGCACAAGGACATATTCTTTGATGTCTCAAAAAGAATTAAAAAGAGCTTTATTAATTATTTCCTATGAAATAATAATTTACCATCAGCAAAATTTTATATTGTGCCACTTGGAAAATTTTTTAGCTAGCATTATTTTTCCCAAAGTTGGTTGTTGAATATTATCCAGGTAGATGTCATTCTTTCAGGTAGAGGTATTAATTGTAGACCAAACAGAAATAAATTAATGCCATGAATGTCCTATTGTTGCAGCTAATAACCTTTTTGGCACAGCACCTTAATAGAAGGGACACCATGAAATTCCATTAGAAGGATAACAAACTCAAACTCTTACCACTGTTGGTGAATAAAATAAGCTCTTACAGTAATTTTGAGTTACTTAAAATCTGGAAAATGCCAGACAAACCTAATTACTTTTATTGTCTTTTCTTTTTATAAGGTGAGAGAGAAGGTTTTTGTGTTTCTTCACTGGCTATCCAGAAAAACCCAAAGATATTTTATGCTTTAAAAATATCGTTAGAATTTTATAACTCTAAATTTGCGATCTCATTTTGGGGAAGCAATATTTTTAAAATGTCATCAGAGTAGGTTGGTCATCAGAACAAAGGAAAGCCTTGGCTGCTTCATCAAATAGAGCAACAAATGAACAGAAGTTAACATAAAAAGAGGGAGTAAAACTTAAAAACTGAAACTCTTAAGAAGTGAATCTATATCAGACAAGAATACCTCTTTATTTTCTTATGAGGAAAGAAGATAAATAGTGCAAGGTTATACATTTCCTTTATCAGATCCTTCCTTTCTGTCTTAAGGCTTTTGCTTATTGAATCACTGTGTTTATATATTAAAACATACAAAAAAAGGATAGTGTACAATCTTTTACATCACTAATCTTATTAACATAAGACAATGTATACATCATATTGATTTTACCATTGGATTCAAACATTGTAAAAGGGCAAATGAATTCATGTATAGGCAAGAATTAAAGTAGAAATGATTTCAGGTGTGAAGGGTTAATTCCTGACTCCCTCAAAGATGTCCACATCATAATCCCAGAATCTGGGACCATGTTCCTTTACTTTACTTGGCAATAGGGATTAATTAAGCTGAGGATCTTGAGATGATCCTATATTATTTGGGTGGGTCTGATATAATCACAGGAAGGTAAGCGGTCAGAGAGAAGAAAAGATATTTAGCTGCTAGCTTTGAAGATTGGAGGAAGAAGCAAAAAAATGCAAGAACTGCGTTTTCCTAGGAACTGGAAAAGGCAAGAAAACATATGAAGACTTGCCAACACCTTGACTGTAGACTTTTAACTTCCAGAATTGTAAGAGAATAATTTTGTATTCTCAGGCTACTAAGTTTGTGGTAATTTGTTATGGCAACAATATGAAACTAATATACATTATAACTCTGCACAGATTTTCCTCTCTGCTTTGAGAATTTAAAATAAAAATTATTCATCGCTGGCTCTAAAAGTTTCAAATTCCATTGGGGATCTTAGAGATCAAATATAAGTCATCCTTCAAAGACACTTCAATCATTAATGATATTAGACATAACAGAAAAAATCATGTTAGAATTTACATTGATAGTTTAAGTCAAGTGCTTCTTTGGCTCATGGAAATTGTGACATTACTAAATTTACAAATATCAACCCTTTTTATGAAGAGATTGGCTATTATAATTCAATCTAATTGAACACATTTATTTACATGCTTGTAATTTTAGGTATTTTTGAAAGTAATATTAGCTTAAGACACGAATAGGAAATTTAGAAAATTCAGATTAAACAGGCTTTCTAGCCTAAACTGGAATGCTATGCTAACATCTTTATATGGTGGCAAAATCAGAGAGAAGTCATTAGCAAAGCAGAGCTAATTTTTCAAGATTCACCTTGATTATAAATATTTCTCTTATTTTATATCATATAGCAACAATTAACACTTTAAATTGCTTAAAAGCACTAAATGAATGACATTCCATCTCAATGTGTAACTTACTAACCAATACCAGCTCACAGACAACTTTTTTTTTCAAACATACAGTCTCAACAGGAAAATACCCCTTGAAAAAACTAAAATATTTAAAGTATTAGCAGTTAAATGGTTTTGCCTTTTGGAAACATTTGAGTTCTCTTATTTTATATCAGTGCTTTTAAGTCTCTATAAACAAGTTAAGAGATCCCATAGAACTTGAGAACTTATAATCTGATTCATTAGTTTTCTCCTATCTGGACCAGATATCCCAGAGCACGGCATAAGAACTGAGTTTACAGCTAATTAAAAGACTGACTATTGTAGAACTGAAATAGTTTATACTGAGGCAAAGTGGCGGGGGGTGGGGGGCATCATACAAACTGCTTTTGAACTGGGCAGTCCCTATGTTTAACAAAACAAACAAACAACAACAACAAAAACAGACATAGAAGACAGGCTTGAGTAAGCTCAAGGAAAGACGGGATTTACCTCCCTTTTCCAGACAAACCAGAGACAAATAAACCCAACAAACCAAGACTGAACTGCAGCTGAAAGAAGGGTCAAGTTAAAATCTGGTCTTGGAGACTTCCCTGGTAGTCCAGTGGCTAAGACTCCACGCTTCCAACACAGACAGCTGGGGTTTGATCCCTGGTCAGCTGACAAGATCCCACATGCTGCAACTAAGACCCAGAGACGCCAAAAAAAAAACAATATTAAAAACAAAACAACAGTAACAATAACAAAAAAAAGGTCTTTCAGGAGATTGCTGGCTAGAATGACAGAAGTCAAAATTATGACCACCAGGTAAAAGAAAGTAAACTCAGCCAGGATGTAGCAAACACAGTTACACGTCAGAGCTTGATCACTAATGAAGGACTCTAGGATCTACCCACAGTGCAGAAAGACCAAACTGAAGCATAAAAGGACTCAAATGTTCTAGTTCAGAAACTGGGGACATGTGCAAGAAAGGCTGGTGAAGGCAATCTTGGGGGAACCTCCATCCTTTATCCCTAAAAGTAGAACAACTGCCACCAGAGCTGCAAACTAACATAAAATCAAAACAGTAACAAACAAGTTTGTTTGTTAACCTGACAGGCAAGGGAACCCACGTCATTGAAGAAATTTGCTAAGTAGATAGTTCTCTAAGGAGGAAAAAGTTAGTGATCTTTAAGCACTGAAAAATGGAAGTTCCTGATTGCTACACCAATAGAGCATTGAAAACTAGCCCTTAGATGGCCTAGTATCTAGGGCTATACACAGTTAGATAAATTCTGTTGATTATTGGCTAGGAAAGAGTTTCCGGTTAGGTCGTGTAAGGGTCTTGGCTACTGAGTCACTCCATGTTCATGGTTCTTTCCAGCTTCGGCTGTTGAGAGCTGGTTGTCATGAAACACAGCATTCACTGCTGACGGCCCCTCACAAGCACCGCTATAGACACAAGGCTGTTCTTTTATAAAGGGTGTAAAACGAGAAGGGACTCCTAATTGTGTTTCTACACTTATCCAAACTATGAACAGTGACCCAGAAACTGTGCCATCCTTCAGAACTGGAGACTAAGAGATGACAGAGTAACCGGGAAACGGTAGAGGGCACTCTTGCTGGTATGCAATTTCAGACTGTCGGCGAGGATCCAGGAAGAAGGAAGTAATATTATTACTGGCATCTGTACTTGTTTTTCATTTGGTCCTTTGTTTCTGTGTTGTTGAACATATAGCAGCGACCAGAGGAGCATCTCTTTTTAATTAACAAAGCTATTTTTATTTGGATTGAGCACAGCCCCCACAGGGGCATGCTTGCAGTTTGCTATTAATGAACACAATAATAATTGAGCTTCTTAGAAACTTTTTATTAATAGTATGGCCATTTGGAATGAATGCATCAACATAAACTCAGTTGCTCTAAACAATACTTGATGCTAATAAATCTATTCCTTGGTTAAGTTCTAACCAATCAAACATGTTAGGTTTCCGAGGCATAATAAACTATGATCAAGGAGACCACTGAAAGAGGCTATTTCCTCCTTTTCTATGTTAAGCTCAATATACACAGTAAAAAAACTTTGTGTATTTTATCATCTATTTAGTGCTGGAATATCTGAGTTCCTTGAGAAAGGAATTCCAAGGAACTGTCAAAAGAATTCTCATTTGTCAAAACTCAGGACTAAAAGTGTTAAACCTAAAAGGGCTAATTTTACCATATACAAATCTTACCTTAATAAATTTCATGTACAAAAAGGGAATTGGGGTTATTTCCCCTGAAAAAGAGATAACTAAGAAGTTGAAATATAACTTCTGAGAAGCTGTAGATAAAATATCTGAAATATGCTTCAGAATATACCAAGTTTGTGATGGATGTTAACTACATTTATTGTGATGATCACTCTACAATATGTACATATATTGAATCATTATTGTGTACTCCTAAAACTAATATAATGTTATAAATCAATTTAATCTCAATTTTTAAAATTAATTAACTAAAACTATATACCAAGGTTGGGAGTAGAAGGGGTTAAAAATGAGACAAGATTGGCCAATGAGCTCACAAATGTTGAAGCTGGGAGGTGGACATAGGGGGATTCACGAAGTTATTTTCTCTCATTCTTTATATGTTTGAAAATTTCCACAATAAAGTTGAACAAACAACTTGTGAGTTTGGGAAAGGCTTTTATCTGGAGAATCCTGAATTAGTGTTCCAGTGCCAGACACAATGCTCAAAATATGAAACATCAGATAATGAATGTTTACCATGAGCCACGTTACGACCTGCATGCTTTACACGCACCAGCTACCTCAGTACTAGTAGTACTATAAAGTAGCTATTAATATTCTCACTCTATAAGTAAGGAAACTGAGGCAAAGGATACTAGGAAACCTGTTTCAAGTCCCACGGCTTGAAAACAAAGAAGCCAGGCTCCAAATTTGGGCTTGTCTGACTCCAAAGTCCAGTTTTTGTTTTGAAATGGGTTTTGGTTTTGTGTCGAGGTGTCTATGTGTGTGTGTGTTTACAATGCTTTAATATTAAGAACTATTTTCTCATATTATTGCTGTTTAGCTTGGAAAAAAAATTAACTAGGGAAAGATACTCAGATTTTTTCTCCCATGCAAAACCAAAATGTTACATGTGTACATTTTTCTGTCATGCTTTAAAAAAAAAAAGTCCTGTTAGCTCCTGCTAGAGCAGGTTGATCAGAAAGTAATGTTACTGTCCCAAGGTCTGTCTCAACTCCTTGGAAAGCCTTTCCTGATCACACAGCCCCAGCAGACACTCCCTTCTGATTCCTGCATCCTTTAAGCCTCAGTCCATCACTGAACACTGAGAACCAGGTTCTGAGAGATGACTACTTTCTGTGACTCCCTGGGCAACCCAGCCAGGTTGTAATTTCTTCCACTCCATCAAAGATTCAGGATCTCCCTTCTATTTTATACCCACATACAACTCCAGGAAAATCCACTTACAAGGTCAGACTATGTTAGTGAAGCAACTGAGGTAAAGGAAAGACAGGAAACGGCTCCATCTTGAGCCACCTACTATGTGCTTTATTACTGATTATGTAATGAACATATGTGATACCATTCTGTTTCCACTGGAACAATCTTAACATAAAGGGATTATTATTCCCATTTTACAATGCTCACAATGTTTAAGGCTGACCAGAATGGAGGACTGAACATCCATGCTTTATTTCTTTTTTTTTTTTTTTTCATGCTTTATTTCTAGAATGTGGTTTTATTATTTTCTAGCAGGGTGACTTTTTGCTTCCCTTCCCTGAACCTCAGCTTCTTCATATGCAAAATGGTGGTATTCATGCTAACTGGCTTCCCAGGTGGCACTAGAGGTAAAGAACCTGTCTGTCAATGTGGGAGACGTAGGAGACCCAGGCTCAATACCTGGATCGGGATGATCCCCTGGAGGAAGGCATGGCAACCCACTCTGGTATTTTTGCCTGGGGAGTCCCATGGACAGAGGAACCTGAAAGGCTGCAGTCCATAGGGACATACAGAGTCAGACATGACTGAAGCAGTTTAGCTCATACGCATGCACGGAAGAATTACAGTGAGGATAAAATCAAAATGCTCAGTGCCTAGATATACACAAATGCATATCTTCTCTTCGGTGAGGATTTACTGTCCCAGAAATGCTGACACAAGAATCATTTCCCAGTGGTCTCCAGAGAAGGCACACTTTTCCAGTTAGTGATAATGTCAAGTGGCATTGGGGTTCTCAGCCATGCCATGACTCAGTCCTCCCTGGCTCCAAAACACTCTTTCTTCCAACTCTAGATTTGCCCGCAGCCTCATCACAACCCCTGGAGGAACTATATGCAGGAAAAAATACCCTGTTTTGTCCTCACCCTCACCAAGACAGTGACCCCCCCAGAATATTGCAGTTGAAGACGCTACCCCTGACTCAGGCACAGCTTTCTGACTTCATCTTTGCTGCTTCCTGTGGCTGTCATCTGGCTATTACAAGTGCTCCCATCCACATGCCTTGCCGGTTCCCTTTCTTCTCCGATGTAGTCTGCATCATCATTAAAATCAGATAATTAAATATACAATGGGTTGTTAAAATCTACTCTGCTGGACGATGAGGGCAAGGACTATGTCTTGTTAACCACTGGATCCCAGAATCTAGTAGAGCACAAGGCACAAAGGAGGAAATCCATAATCTTGAATGGTAAAAGGATAAAACATTTTAAATATGTGAAAGTTTCCTCTCTACAGAGTTATTCTCTTTATTCTCATTATTTTGCTTCATTACTTTGGACATAGGTAAGTTTAACTATATTGTTTTGACTATGCTATTTTCTCTCTGCACTGTCAAGGATGTGGCCAGTTAATAGGCAAAGTCATGACAAGTTTATGAAACAGTCAGGTTAGTAATGTAATGAGCAATAAAATCCCAGAGTCACTGATGAAAATTGAACATGGTTGTATCATGAATTAGCCAAGAAATAACTATAAATCATTTTCAAAATCTAATTTACGATGAATCTTACCAGTAGAAAAATATCTATACAAATTAAAGTTAACACAATCTATACTTAGCAAAGTTGAGACTTACAATATATAGACATATTTCATTCTCTGTACTTCAATTTACTCTGTTGCACAGATATAAATGTTTACACAAATGAAAGGTTTGTGGAAGCTCCACATCCAGTAAGTCATGCTCACTTCATGTCTCTGTATCACATTTTGGTAATTCTTGACATATTCCAACTTTTTCATTAGTGTCATATGTATTATGCTGATCTGTGATCAGTAATCTTTTCTGTTACTATTGAAATTGTTTTGGCACTTTATAGCCATAAGTGTTTTTTAATTAAGGTATACACATTTTTTTAAGCACAATGCTATTACACACTTATCAGGCCACAGTAGACTGTAAACATAACTTTTATTTGTACTGGGAAACAAAAAATGTCAAACAACTCACTCTATTGCAATATTTGCTTTCTTGCAGTGATCTGGGATGGAACCACAGTATCTCTGAAGTATGGCTGTATGAGGAAAAGAATTGGATTCAAAAAAGAAAACTCAAAACTGTGGTTAGTAAAAGGATAGAAACAAAATACCTATAGATCAACCAAGTGTTTATGGTAATATATCCTCAGAAAATAAAGTGGTCCATTCATTCCAGTTTGTTTGGGACATGCCTGGCTTGAACACATCCCACATCCAGGGAAAACCCTCAGTTCCAGGATAACTGGTCATCCAAAAAATAATTGATCCTGTTGAGAGTAATTTTGACTCTACTACTTATAGCTATATCACCTTGGGTTCTCACCTTAGTTTTCATAATAAGGATGAATAATTGTACCTACTTCACAGATTCCTGTGACGATAAACTAAAATAATGCGCAGAAAGTATCTTGTACAAAGTAACCTCTCAAAACATTTACTAGTTATTATTATTATTATTATTTGTTCAAAGTCACAAACTAGTGACAGAAGTAAAAATTCAGAGTAAGAACTTTCTCCAAATTTTCTATTCATTCTCCTTTTATATTACACATATTTATGCATTATGCACTGTGCATGTTTGTGCACTAAATTTAGTAGCCAAGAACTTCTGAGGATGGTGGTAGATGGCTATTGTTGTCTTTACACATGGACAGAAAGACTTGACCTCCAGGCCTTGAAGGAACATTGAAGTTATAAAGAAAGCCCTGATCACCTTCAGGGCTCCATAATGCAGAAGATGGTGGGTGTAGTACCCCGCACCCCAGAATCACTGGGCAAGGTTAAATTCGGACCCATCCGAGTGCATGGCTCCATGCAGCCTGGCTCATTCCAGGAACTCAATAACTGGAAGCCGTTTTGAGTGGGGAGAAGCAGCACCTGCCCTGCCTCAGGCAGATTCCAGCTAGGATAAACAAGAGACACTGGTTTTGAAAAGAAACTCTTGTTAAAACAAATACCCAGCCAATCAGAGTGTCAAGAACTCTCAGGTACTGTTGTATCATCATTTGGACTTGAGTCACAAAGCTGCCTTTTGCATCTGGTGCCATGACTTAATTAATCCCTCTCATTTTGGTCATAGCTCCCCCATCCCTTCCTTTGGTGCCTAAGACAGAAGATTCTAGGGCCAGACTCATTCTAGAACTAGGGGAGAAGCTGTGGGGATGGAAGTAGATGGAGCAGATGGAAAGGAGTGTCAAGAGGGGTCTTTAGACCCTGTGTGGTCCTTGACAGTATTTCACCCTCTGTTCCCATTCATTTTGGCTTTTGCTCACCTCCATCTGCTCTGATGGGGCTGCCTTTTTTTCTGTCAGTACAGAAATTGAGTCCATATCTCAGAAATCTCTGTAGCTCTCAAACTCCTCATGCACATCCGTCGCTAATATTCAAGTAGGCCTCTGAGTCAGGCATCTTTAGAACCACTTCTGAGGCTGGACTTGGGCAGGAACCGTCTGCATCTGAGATAAACTGCAAAAGTCAGGAGAGGCAATCAGGGTGGCCGCTAAAGCAATTCCTGGGCTAAGCCTTACAACAAAATCTGTTTGACCCTACTTAAGCAAGAAAGTTTGAATCAACTTACCTGGAAACCTGCCAGGGTGTATTTTGAGGCACGGAACTCTGACTCCCTCCCTGCTCGCAATCTCCCTTCTGCCTCTGGCGGGAGAACTAACAGAGTTTCAGCAATGAATGAGGAGGACTCTGGAAGAGAAATGTTCGTAGAATGAAGGACTTTGTGAGCAATCATTTTGGAATATTATTAAGGAAATCAGGATGCATGGGTTCAAGAGGGAAGGGGTGTTTTAAACTTTGTTAGTGAAAAATTGGGGAATTTTCTGTGGTTTGTTCAAAAGAAAGGGAGCACGTTCCCTTGCTGGGTGGGCAGGTGGATCTGAGAGATGACACTGTTGTGGTGAAAAGACTCAGATATGACACAGTGATGGCAGTGGACACTTTGGGAAATTACCAATTTATAGGAAAAATACAAAGTCACTTGAATACTGCAAAATTTGTGAAGGTGTTCATGAATGATGTAAATGTGAAAAAGATTGTCTTTAAAAGTTATCTATCCCTTTTCTTCCGCCTAATGGGATTTGAGGATTCCTAAATAAGGACAGCGGAAAAGGCAACGGCACCCCACTCCAGTACTCTTGCCTGGAAAATCCCATGGACGGAGGAGCCTGGTAGGCTGCAGTCCATGGGGTCACAAAGAGTCGGACATGGCTGAGCAACTTCACTTTCACTTTTCACTTTTATGCACTGGAGAAGGAAATGGCAACCCACTCCAGTGTTCTTGCCTGGAGAATCCCAGGGATGGGGTCACACAGAGTCGGACACGACTGAAGTGACTTAGCAGCAGTAGCAAATAAGGACAGGGAGGCCTGGTGTGCTGCGATTCATGGAGTCGCAAAGAGTCGGACACGACTGAGCGACTGAACTGAACTGAAATAAAGACTAGATAAAGCCTCCACTTTAGGAATGCTTTGAACTTGATTTTCAAATCACCCTAGGCTTGTTTTCCACCTGCCTTCCCTCCCCTAGGCTATGAAGACCAGCCCTGCTCCTGCCAAGACCATCTCTCTCCCCTCTTCTGGCATTGTGTATCTCAGGGTTTTGACAGGCCTTAGTGAGTCCTCATATATATTCTCCACTATATCCTGATGGACTGTTCCATATAAATGGCTTTGTTTAGATGTGTTCTCCCCATAACTTTTTAGAAGCAAATAGCACAGGCTTAATTTTGAAATGAACCCAGCCCTCCCCCTCCCTTCCCAACCTGACTTGTGTGTCTGCATTTAATTAATTGGGCTTGTCGCTGAAAGGTCATCTGATGTGCACAAACATTAAGGGCAATTAGTTAGGTACACCCATGAGGGCTCCTAATCTATTATGTTTGGCAAATTTGGGCAAACAATATTCGAGGTGTTGTTTCCCAATCTGGTTCTTCCACGCCTACTGCACTCATTCTTGGCAATAAATGTGCAAATGTAGAGCTGATTCACATCTTCAGGGTTCTATGATGTTTTGATATTTTGTCACTGCTTCCAGGCCTAGGTGTCCTTCTTTTGAGAAACATTGAAATCTTTTGTTCATTTCAGTTTATCTCAGCATATACACAAGGCAACTTTGAGGACCATGCTTCATTTGTTTCAAATCCCCTTTCCCAACATTCAGTGCTAAAGAACTCTCCTGACAATCCAGGAGACACAGGAGCTGTGGGTTCAGTACCTCAGTTGGGAAGATCCCCTGAAAAAGAAAATGGCAACCCACTACAGCATTCTTGCCTGGGAAATCCCACGGACAGAGGAACCTGGCGGGACACAGTCTATACAAATTCCCAACATTTACTGTGTACTGAGCACTCATCGAGATGTGTCATACTCATCATCTTGTTCTAGCTTGATTACTTCTGGATGTTCATTGTCCAAGAAATTATTTTCAGCTCTTTGGTTTTTTGCAATGAGTGTATAAATGCTTTTGAAGTCAAATCTTTTGTTGTTAATGTAATTTTATGTTCTTTGCTTGCCTTCCCAATGAATTCTTTGCCATTTTTTTTAGAGTGTGCAAGAATCATAAAAAATAGAAGACCCTTCTGGACAGCACTTTCTTGTCTCATTCTCCATGCAGGGATCACCCCACTCTTAGTACAAAGAACCTGTGTTCCATTCAATCTATCTTATCTATTAATACTAACTACAGGATTCTAAGCAAGTTACTTAACCTCTGCTGGTCTCAGTTAAGCCATCCATATGAAGGGAATGATTGCAACTTGGCTACACGAAATTGTTTTCAAAGTCTAAACTATCTCTCCATCTCTCAGTTCTGGTCACAGTAGTTGCTCTTGCCCTATTTTTATTTCTTTATTGAATTGAATAATATTACATTTTAAAAAATTTTATATGGACCTTTCTTTTTTAAAGTCTTTATTGAATCTGCTACAATATTGCTTCTGCTTTATGTTTTGACTTTTTGGCTGCAAGGCATAAGGGATCTTAACTCCCCCACTATGGATCAAACCCATATCACCTGCATTGGAAGGCAAAGTCTTAACCACTGGATGACTAGAGAAGTCCTACATTTTTTAACTATTATGAATTCTATAATTGCACAGATACTAGGACATACATGTATTCTCCACGTTAAAAAAAAATGACAAATAAGGGTAAAGTCTCCCTCAATCTCTGTCATTAATTTGTGTGCCTGTTCAATCCATTTTGTACACATTGAATATAAATGTTTATATTTAAGATCAAATCAGTGTCAAAAAGCACATTATCTGTAAGATGTTTGTGTTCACTCATCCCGTCCTAGAGATCTTTCTCTGGTAATAACTCTATATATTTATCTCCTTTTCTATAAAAACTGCTACATAGGATTTTAATTGTTCCATAGTATGATTGTTACATAGATTTTTCTTTTTATTCCTGCAAGTGGACATTTAGATTGTTTGCCACTGAATCAGATGATGCTACAATGAAGACTCCAGTTAGTGTGTCCACATGGGGCATCCACAAGGCTGTGAGCTTATTTCCAAGAATTGTGTATCAAGCATATGTATTTCCCCGGTAGCCACTTTAGAGACTGGCACTCAGGCTGTTAACAAAGTTCACTGAATAAAACAAAAGTGAGTTTAAGTTTGAAGGAAGATGAATGAATGGTCCTGCCTTCAGGAAGCATGGAGAGCTAAGAATCCATGAAAGCAATGCTGTATTCAACATCCTCAGATGCCTGGAGTAAACAAAGAGAACACGGAATGAAATGATTCATTCACTCCTAGTAAAGATGCTAAGTTAAGGCAGGTGGAGGCAGTGGGATATGGAGGTAGGTAGGGAGAGGCTCTGGCTTCAACAAACGCTTCATCTAATGAAGGGGCACCTCAAAGAGATATGATGTGTAGATAGGGGGAACATGAAAAGTCCCCTCAAAGCAGCAGAGAGCCAAGAAAAAAAGCTTTAAGTCATATTAGAAAGTTAGGGAGGAATGGATGAAAGATTTGGGGAGCAGGAAGAGAGAGATTCCAGGAAAGAAGAAAGTGATGGAAGTTAGCAACTTGACCACACACAAGTCACCCTGGGGGTCTTGTTTCAATGCATATTTTGACTGTGTCAGACAAGGGGTGGGGGGCCCAAGAGTCTGCATTTCTGCAAACTCTCAGGTGAGAATATGCTGCAGGTCACATTGGAAAGCGGGATCTAAGGTAGAAAAGGAGTCCCAGATTTATTTGGAGGCCTTAGGCCACAACTGGGCTTCCCTGGTGTCTCAGTCTATAAAGAATCTGCCTGCAGTGCAGAGACCTGGGTTTGATCGCTGGGTTGGGAAGATGCCCTGGAGAAGGGAAGAGCTACCCACTCCAGTATTCTGGCCTGGAGAATTCCATGGCCTGTATAGTCCATGGGGTCACAAAGAGTTGGACACTGAGTGACTTTCACTTTCACTTTAGGCCACACTAAAACTGACAGGAATTTGGAATAAAAATCATGATCAAATTCCAGAGGGAATTAAACATCATCAAGATATGATAACATTGTTTGTTTTGAGCATTTCCTAAAAATTAGCACTCTGGTGTGCTTTGTTTACAGTGACAACAATGAGGAATATTTATGAAGCTATTGTTATGTCCAGGCACTTTTCTAGTGACCCGTACAAACCAAAGACCTTCCCTTGGTAGAGATGACATTCTACTGCAGAGAGAAAGACAATGAGCAAAGAAAATTATAAACAAGTGAAGGATGTAGTGTCAGATGGTGAGAAGTGCTGGGGGGAAGTAGAGCCAGGAAAAGGTGATGGGGTGGAGAAGGTGAATATTATTTTTAAGTAAGGTGATCAAAGTAGGGCTCGGTGATGTTCACAAAGAAATAAGGGATATAAAAGGGTTAACGATGTGAGTGTAGGGGAAAGGCATTGCAGGCAGAGAGAACAGTCACTGCAAAAGCCCTGAAGTTTTACAGATAAGGAAACCAAGACCCAGAGAAGTTAAGCAACCTACCTGGGATCTCCCACTCGAATGCAAATCCAGATCTCACCAGAGTTTATGGTCTTAACCACTGTTCTGCTGCCACGTACGGTCTGTTGCAACACTGATAAGCTTTTGGTAGTAAAAACATTTGTTGCTCCTTCGCCAGGCCCTGGTCACTTCTCTGTTGCACAGTGAGCAGTGACCCCCTCTGCCTACACTCCGCAGGAGATTGGGGGAAGTGCAAGACCCGGCCAGGTAGAAAGGTCTCTGTTCCACCTAGGTCTGCGGTCCCTCTCCAGTACATCCGGAAGATCCTTTCCATTAGTTCATACCTGGACTTCCTCACCATCTAACTGTGTGACCTTGGGTAATTTAGTAACCACTCTGAACCTCAGTTTCCTCATCTATAATTGAAGCTATCTCCCAGCTGCTGGGAAGACTAGATGAAAAAATGTTACAGTGATAATACCTGCTATGTATCGGCCATCTACATGTGCCAGGCACTATGCCAAGCACTTCATGTACATTCTCTTGTTAGTCCTTATAACAATCACGTGTTGAGGTTCTGTTAGTGGCGTCCAACATTGATGATAATGAAACTGAGGCTTAGAGAGATGTGACTTACCCAAAGTGTGCAGTTAAGTAAAGAAGTGCAGCAAGAAACCTGGGAAGGCCTAGCCCTATGGCCTATGTTCTTCATCACTCATGCTGCCTCACTGACTCTACACTCTGCTGTTGTGATCAAACAACTAAGAACTGGACGGAATTTGGACCTTCTTTGCTGTTCATGCAGTGACCTTCATTAGTTCCAGAAACAGATTTCTAAAACTCCTGTTGTCCAATTTGTACCTAAGCGTTTAAGTGCTAAGAATCTTGGTAGAGGGAAAAGCTTATCTTCAGATGGGAAACAAACATAGTAAACATTTCAATTTAAAAAATAATTAATTAAGGTAAGCCTGGAATATCTTACTATGCCAGAAAGTAAGAAAATCTCAAGAAGTGACAGGGGCATGTCTGAAGAACATAGACACTAGCTTACAGGAGCTCCCACTGGCCTGGACCGGATCAATTTTAGTATCAAAATGAATAATGACAATAATGGATTATAAAATGAAATTCATGAGTTCATTCTGATTCAAATAAATGAATACATAAATATAATAGGGGAAAGGAAATCTTTTCTTTACAGTATAATGCCAACTCACAGATACAGAAGGAAATAAAGAGGAAAAAATCATTTCGCAACTCTATGGCAATAATTGGTTCAGGGTTAATTATCAATGAATGTTAAAACCATTGAATGAAGCTTTGGTAAGAAACAGGATATTCACATATTCCCAAAGGATCTCCCTATAGACTCTTAAGAGTCCCTTGAACAGCACGGAGATCAAATCAGTCAATCCTAAAGGAAATCAACCTTGAATATTCATTGGGAGGACTGAGGCTGAAGCTGAAACTCTAATACTTTGGCCACCTGTTGTGAAGAGCCAGCTCACTGGAAAAGGCCTTGATGCTGGGAAAGACTGAAGGCAAAAGTAGAAGGGGGTGACAGAGGATGAGATGGTTGGATGGCATCACTGGCTCAATGGACATGAGGGACTGTGTAGGACAGGGAAGCCTGGTGCGCTACAGTCCATAGTGTTGCAAAGAATCGTACACAACTTAGTGACTGAACAACAACAACAACATAGACCAGTTATAAACTGCCAAGGGGAGAAAAATAGTTCCTTGACAATGGACAGCTCTGGAGAATACCAACTTTACCAAATAATCAAAATAAGTGTCCTGCACAACAGAACAAATTATTACAAAGTGCCTCCTGAGTTGATACATTGAGAGTACATCACTAACTGGCTCTTCTGCTCAAACTCATAACCTGAATGCAGTCAGGAGGAAGCAGGCAAACAGATCCAAACCCAAGGGCATTTCTCAGTACAGCTGGCCTCTGCTCTTCTGAAATGCCAAGGTCAAGAAAAACCAAGAAAGGCTAAGAAATGTTTCAGATTAAAGGAGAATAAGGAGATAAGACAAACACCACATGTAATTCTGTATTGCATCCCAGATCAAAAGAAAAAAAATGCCACAGAAGACATTTTGGGGACACAAACAACATATTAAACAATGCTATAATATCAATATTAGATAACTATAATGTGTTCATGTTGAGTTCCTTTAGCGTGGTGATGGCATTAGGAGAATGTCCTTGTTCTTAGGGGTATTAGGGATGAAATACTATCCTATCTGCAACTGTCAAAGGGTTCAGCCACCTCCCACCAAAAATTATATACAGCCATAGAGAAGATAATGGGCTTCCCAGGTGGCACAGTGGTAAAGAATCTGCCTGCCTTTGCACGAGGCACGGGTTTGGTCCCTGGGTTGGGAAGATACCCTAGAGGAGGAAATGTCAAGCCACTCCAGTATTCGTGCCTGGAAAAACCCATGGACAGAGGAGCTGGTGGGCTATGATCCATAGGGTCACAAAGAATCAGACAGGATTGAGTACAGCAGCACAGAACAGAAGAGAAAGCTCATCTGGCAAGACATTGACAATTAATTAATCTAGGTGAAGGGTTCACTCTATTATTCTTGCAATTTCCTATAGAGTTGAATTTGTCATCATAAAAAGTTGAAAACATAAAAAGAAATAATTTGAATGATGATAACTGTTATGAAGAGAATAGGATGAAATGATGGAACAGAGCTGAGCTCACCAATGTGGCAGCAACTAGCTCTATGCACATATTTAAATTTAAACTAATATTTATTAATATCAACAACCTCAGATATGCAGATGACACCACCCTTATGGCAGAAAGTGAAGAAGAACTAAAGAGCCTCTTGATGAAAGTGAGAGAGGAAAGTGAAAAAGTTGGCTTAAAACTAAGCATTCAGAAAACTAAGATCATGGCATCTGGTCCCATCACTTCATGGCAAATAGATGGGGAAACAGTGGACACAGTGACAGACTCTATTTTGGGGGGCTCCAAAATCACTGCAGATGGTGACTGCAGCCATGAAATTAAAAGATACTTGCTCCTTGGAAGAAAAGCTATGACCAACCTAGACAGCATATTAGAAAGCAGAGACATTACCTTTGCCAACAAAGGTCCATCTAGTCAAAGCTATGGTTTTTCCAGTAGTCATGTATGGATATGAGAGTTGGACTATAAAGAAAGCTGAGCGCTTTCTTGAAGCGCTGATTGATTCTGAAGAATCAATGCTTTTGAACTGTGGTGTTGGAGAAGACTCTTGAAAGTCTCTTGGACTGTAAGGAGATCCAATCAGTCCACCTAAAGGAAATTAGCCCTAAATATTCATTGGAAGGGCTGATGCTGAAGCTGAAGCTCCAATACCTTGGCCACCTGATGTGAAGAACTGACTCATCTGAATAGACCCTGATGCTGAGAAAGATTGAAGGCAGGAGAATGGGATGACAGAGGATGAGATGGTTGGATGGCATCACCAACTCGATGAGTTGGTGCAACTCAATGAGTCTGAGCAAGCTCTGGGAGCTGGTGATGGACAGGGAAGCCTGGTGTGCTGCAGTCCATGGAGTCACAAAGAGTCGGACGTGACTGAGGGACTGAACTGAACTGATTAAAATCAGGTAAAAGTTGAAATCCAGTTCTAGTGCCCAATAGTTTTGTGGATAGTGGCTACTATATTGAACAATGTAAATAAAGACTATTTCCATCATGCCTGAAAATTCCATTCAATAGAGCTGGTAAGATTTACAGGGATGGGAAGGGATGAAAATCAGAAGGGCAAGCTCCTCTGAGGTGATGACGTTTGTCTGAGACCTGAATGATGGGAAGGAGGCTGGCTTGTGTAGATCTGCAGGGCAAGGGGACGTGTTTCTGGCCAAGGAAAGAGCAGGTGCAAACACTCTAGAACAGGAACAGGCTCAGACTTCAGAAGAGCAGAAAGACCAGCTTAGCTGCAGGAGGATGAACAAGAGGGAAGGCATTAAAGGATGCTCAGCCAGGCCAAGTGACACTGTGACTTCTGAGGTTAGACCATAAGAGGGGATACAACTTCTGCCTCGTTCTCTTTGACACTAGCTTTTAAGTCACAGCTGTGAAGCTATAAGGAAGGCATGAAGAGCAAGCAGGCTGTGGAAAGATCTGTCTGGAAAGAGACACAGTGAGGCTCAGCCTACAATCATGCCTGAGCTCCCAGGAGGTAGCCATCATCCAGGGGTCTTGGCAGTGGATCCTTCAGTCTTGGAGGAGCACCCCAGCTGCCCCTCCCCACATGAAGTAGAGACTAGCTGTCGACACCAAGCCCTACCCAGATGGTCAGAGGGTGAGAATTTAAGTTACAGTTTCTTGGAATAGCTTGGATCCAAAACAGTGGATAATTGAGACAGAGAGACATGTGCAGGAGTTCACCCAACTGGGATGTGGTGGAAAGCAGATTTGAACCTAACCCTGTAATTCTCAGCTGACCTGAGAGTCAACTCTCCCATCTTTGCCACCTGGTGGGGGCAACATCAGGCAAATCTCTATGCGTGGGAAAGCGTCGAGCACAAGCCAGGACTGTTAGATGATGTAAATGCTACTATTAAAACTCAGGTTCCACTCTAAAGTGTAAATACACTGTCTTTCACCCACCTTGAAAATTAAACTTTGTCACACAGTTTAAATTTGGATTTATTTATTACATTTTTGTTCCCTTTCAGTAGGGCTTCACCTTTATAAAAATTATCTGAGGGGCTTGTTAAACGACAAGTTCAGCTCCTCTCTAAATTCTCCCATCTCTGAGCTTGGGGTCAAGTCAAGGAGTTTGCACTTTTTAAAATAGTTTTTCATCTTTTATCGAGATATAATTGAAGTACATGAAATGGCACATATGTAAAACTGCATAGTTTGATCGGTTTTGCCATCTTTGAAATCATCTCTATAATCAGGATTACAAACATTCCTGAACCACCAAAGATTACCTTGTGCCCACTGTAATTTACTGCCTTCCACCCCCTCATTAGACAACCACTGATATGTTTTCTTTCACTGTAGATTGCATTAAAAAAAAAAAAAAAAACTTTGTATATGGAAGCAGACATTGTGTACTCTTTTTCTTTACAAACTTTCACTCAGTATGATAATTCTGAGATTCATCTATCAGTTCATTCCTTCCTACTGCTGATTAATATTCCATTATATGAATGTGCCAGCGTGTCATCTGCCGGTAGACATCTGGGTTGTTCCAGTTTGAAGCTATTACAAATGAAGCTGCTATGAACTTGGGTGTGCCCAGATGTTCAATGACTGAGCTATGTGGCAGATGATGTTTAACTTTATTAAAAAAAAAAATCTATAAAACTCTTTTTTGACCAGTGGTTTTATCAGGGCTTCCCTGATAGTTCAGTTGGTAAAGAATCTGTCTGCAATGCAGGAGACCCTGATTCGGTTCCTGGGTGGGGAAGATCCCTGGAGAAGGGATAAGGCTACCTACTCCAGTATTCTTAGGCTTCCCTGGTGGCTCAGCTGGTAAAGAATCTGCCCGCAATGTGGGTGACCTGGGTTTGATCCCTGGGTTGGGAAGATACCCTGGAGAAGGAAAAAGCTACCCACTCCAGTGTTCTGGCCTAGAGAACTCTAGGGTCACAAAGAGTCAGACATGACTGAGCAACTTTATCTTTTCACTTTATCATCTTACATCCTCAACAGCAGTGTATGAGAGCTACAGTTGCCCCACATTTCCACCAATGGAAGAGGGATGGTCAGTTTTAAACATTTTAGTTAGTAGTATGCTGGAGCTAGCTTGCAGCAGCTTGTGGGAGCCAATCATAGGCCTCTCTTACCAACTATGGGTTCATTGACATCTTCTTGTTGGTAGCTTGAAATTGATCGCAGTGGGAGTATTTACACCATAAAATCAGCAAATGCTACTGTTTTGGCTTCCTCTACTCCTAACCCTCCTAGAATTAACTGTTAAATATTTATAAGCACACCACTGATTTTAGCCATTCTAGGGAGTATGTAGTAGTATCTCATTATCAGTAAAGTTGCATTTCCCTGATGACTAATGGTTCTGAGCATCTTTCTCATCGCTTCTTTTGAGAAGTATCTGTTCAAATCTTTTGCCCATTTTCTCACTGGACTGTTTATTTTCTCACTGGATGGTTTGTCTTTTTATTATTGAGTTGTCAGGGGTGTTTTATTCCGAATACAAATTCTTTTTCTGACATATATGTTGCAAACATTTTCTCCCAATTCGTGGCTTGCCTTTGTACTTTCTTAATGATATCCTTCAAAGAACAAAAGGCTCTTACTTTAATTGAAACCTAATTTATTATTTTCTTCTTTTATGGTTTGGTATGTGTTAACCATCAGTATTCACTTTTTCCTTACATGAATATCTTGTACTATTTGTTGAAAAGACTTCTGTTTTCTCACAAAATTGCCCTTTCCCTTGTGTCAAAACAACTGACCAAATACATGTTCATCTATTTATGGACTCTCTAATCTGTTTTATTGATCTATATATTTATATTTTCACTAGCCCCCAAGCTATCTCAATTGCAGTAAGTTTATAGTAAGCCTTGAATACAAGTTGGTTAAGTTATCCAACTCTCTTACAAAAATTGCTTTTGTTATCCTACACTCTTTATATTTCAACATAAATATTAAAATTCATTTGTCAGTTTACACCAAAAATTATGGAACTTTTATTGAGATTGCTTTGAGTGTAATTCAACTTAGGGAAGAGAGTCATCTTAATATTACTGTGTCTTAGAAACCATAAACATGACATTTTCCCATCTGTTTAGGTCTTTCTTAATTTCTCTCACCAGTATTTTGTAGTTTTCAATGTAGAATCCTGAATATCTTATGTTAGATTTCTTCCTAGATATTTAATGTTATTTGGTGCTACTATATGTGGGACTGTTTTCTTAATTTCATCAATTATTTGATATTAGTATTAAGGATAGAATTAGTTTTGGTATTTTAACCTTGTATCCTATAACACTGCTAACTTCACTTATTAGTTTTCCTAGTTTTTTTTTTTTTAAGTCTTTGGATTTCTACATAAATTATTATTGTACCTGCAAAAAGATAGAGTTTTCTTTCTCTCTTTCTAGGTTTTATGCCTTTTATTTCTTTTTCTTGCTTTATTTCAGGAGTTAGATACTGTATAATAAGGTTGAATAGAAGTTGTGAACATGGGCAATCTTGCCTTATAAAATATCTCAATATATCCATTGGATCATAGAGAAAGCAAGGGAATTCCAGAAACACATTGACTTCTGCTTCATTGACTACACTAAAGCCTTTGACTATGTGAATCACAACAAACTGTGGAAAATTCTTAAAGAGTTAAGAATATCAGACCATCTTACCTGTCTCCTAAGAAATCTTTATGCAGGTCAAGAAGTCACAGAACTGGCCATAGAACAGCAGGCTGGTTCAAAACTGTTGAAGGAGTATGTCAAGGCTATATTTGTCACCTTGCCTATTTAACTTTTATGCAGAGTACAGGGCTTCCCAGAAGGCACTAGCGGCAAAGAGCCTGCCTGCCAATGCAGGAGACATGAGTCGTGGGTTTGATCCCTGGGTCGGGAAGACCACCTGGAAGTCGACACGGCTGAAGCGGCTTAGCACACACACAGGCGCATGCAGAGCACATCTAGCAAAATGCCAGGCTGCGTGAATCACAAGCTGGAATCCAAGTTTCCAGGTGAAATGTCAACAATCTCCAATATGCAGATGATACCACTCTAATGGCAGCAAGTGGAGAGGAACTAAAGAGCCTCTTGATGAGGGTCAAAGAGGAGAGTGAAAAAACTGGCTTGAAATGCAACATGAAAAAAACTATGATCATGGCATCTGGTCCCATCACTTCATGGCAAATAGATGGGGAAACAAAGGAAACAGTGAGAGATTTTATTTTCTTGGGCTCCAAAATCACTGCAGATGGTGACCGCAGACACAAAATTAAAAGACACTCCTTGGAAGAAAAGCTATGACAAACCTAGACAGTACATTTAAAAGCACAGACATTACTTTGCCAACAATGGTCTATTAGTCAAAGCTATGATTTTTCCAGTAGTCATGTGTGAATGTGAGAGTTGGAAAATAAAGAAAATTGAGTGTCGAAGAATTGATGCTTTCAAATTGTAGTGCTGGAGAAGACACTTGAGAGTCCCTTGGACTGCAAGGAGATCAAACCAGTCAATCCTAAAGGAAATCAACCCTGATTATTCATTGGAAGGACTGATGCTAAAGCTTAAGTTCCAATACTTTGGCCACCTGATGTGAAGAGCTGACTCATTGGAAAAGACCCTGATGCTGGGAAAGATTGAGGACAGGAGGAGAAGGGGGCAGCAGAGGATGAGATGCTTGGATGGCATCACCAACTCAATGGACATGAGTTTGAGGAAACTCCAGGAGATAGTGAAGGACAAGGAAGCCTGGCGTGCTGCAGTCTAACGGGGTCACAAAGGGTCAGAAACAACTTAGCAATTAAACAACAGCAACAACATATCTCAAGAGAAAATAATTATAATCTTTTGTCATTAAGTATGATGTTATCTATAGATTATTTTTACAGATGCTTTTTAAAATGTTGAGAAAGTTCCCTATTATTTCCCAGGGAAATAATATTTCCTAATATTATCGTTAGAAAATTATTTTTTATTATTATTATATAATATATCAGTCCAGTTCAGTTCAGTTGCTCAGTCATGTCTGACTCTTTGTGACCCCATGAATCACAGCATGTCAGGTCTCCCTGTCCATCACCAACTTCAGGAGTTTACTCAAACTCATTTCCATTGAGTCAGTGATGCCATCCAGCCATCTCATCCTCTGTCATCCTCTTCCCCTCCTGCCCCCAATCCCTCCCAGCATCAGGGTCTTTTCCAATGAGTCTACTCTTCACATCAGGTGGCCAAAGGATTGGAGTTTCAGCTTCTTTTTTTTTTTTTTTTTTTTTTTTTTTCTATTAGTTGGAGGCTAATTACTTTACAATATTGTAGTGGGTTTTGTCATACATTGACATGAATCAGCCATGGAGTTACATGTATTTCCCCATCCCAATCCCCCCTCCCACCTCCCTCTCCACCCGATCCCTTTGGGTCTTCCCAGTGCACCAGGCCCGAGCACTTGTCTCATGCATCCAACCTGGGCTGGTGATCTGTTTCACCATAGATAATATACATGTTTCTGTGTTATTTCGAAACATCCCACCCTCACCTTCTCCCACAGAGTTCCAAAAGTCTGTTCTGTACATCTGTGTCTCTTTTTCTGTTTTGCATATAGGGTTATCATTACCATCTTTCTAAATTCCATATATATGTGTTAGTATACTGTAATGGTCTTTATCTTTCTGGCTTACTTCACTCTGTATAATGGGCTCCAGTTTCATCCATCTCATTAGAACTGATTCAAATGAATTCTTTTTAATGGCTGAGTAATATTCCATGGTGTATATGTACCACAGCTTCCTTATCCATTCATCTGCTGATGGGCATCTAGGTTGCTTCCATGTCCTGGCTATTATAAACAGTGCTGCGATGAACATTGGGGTGCACGTGTCTCTTTCAGATCTGGTTTCCTCGGTGTGTATGCCCAGCAGTGGGATTGCTGGGTCATATGGCAATTCTATTTCCAGTTTTTTAAGAAATCTCCACACTGTTCTCCATAGTGGCTGTACTAGTTTGCATTCCCACCAACAGTGTAAGAGGGTTCCCTTTCCTCCACAGAGTTTCAGCTTCAACATCAGTTCCTCCAATGAACACCCAGGACTGATCTCCTGTGTAAGAGGGTTCCTCTTTCTCCTCACCCTCTCCAGCATTTATTGTTTGTAGACTTTTGGATAGCAGCCATTCTGACCGGCATGAGATGGTACCTCATTGTGGTTTTGATTTGCATTTCTCTGATAATGAATGATGTTGAGCATCTTTTCATGTGCTTGTTAGCCATCTGTATGTCTTCTTTGGAGAAACGTCTGTTTAGTTCTTTGGCCCATTTTTTGATTGAGTTGCTTATTTTTCTGTAAGCATTTTAAAATTGAAGTAATCAATATTGAATTGATTCAATATTGAAGTAATCAATTTGATCATATTGAAGTAATCAATTCCATTCAATGAAATGAATGATTTTTCTGCTGCTTTATGAAATTATATTTAAAGATTGATTTTCAAATATTAAACTTTCATTTTGGAGCTAACCCTTAACCACACTTCAGTTCAGTTCAGTCACTCAGTTGAGTCCGACTCTTTGTGATCCCATGAACTGCAGCACACCAGGCCTCCCTGTCCATCACCAACTCCCGGAGTCCACCCAAACCCATGTCCACAGAGTCGGTGATGCCATCCAACCATCTCATCCTCTGCTGTCCCCTTCTCCTCCTGCCCTCAATCTTTCCCAGTATCAGGCTCTTTTCAAATGAGTCAGCTCTTCACATCAAGTGGCCAAAGTACTGGAGTTTCAGCTTCAACATCAGTCCTTCCAATGAACATCTAGGACTGACCTCCTTTAGGATGGACTGGTTGGATCTCCTTGCAGTCCAAGGGACTCTCAAGAGTCTTCTCCAACACCACACTTCAAAAGCATCAATTCCTCAGCGCTCAGCTTTCTTCATAGTCCAACTCTCACATTCACACATGACTACTGGAAAAATCATAGCCTTGACTAGATGGACCTTTGTTGACAAAGTAATGTCTCTGCTTTTTAATATGCTGTCCAGGTTGGTCATAACTTTCCTTCCAAGGAGTAAGCATCTTTTAATTTCATGGCTGCAATCACCATCTGCAGTGGTTTTGGAGCCCCAAAAAATAAAGTCAGCCACTGTTTCCATTGTTTCCCCATCTATTTGCCATGAAGTGATGGGACCGGATGCCATGATCTTAGTTTTCTGAATGTTGAGCTTTAAGCCAACTTTTTCACTCTTCCCTTTCACTTTCATCAAGAGGCTCTTCAGTTCTTCTTCACTCTCTGCCATAAGGGTGATGTCATCTGCACATCTGAGGTTATTGACATTTCTCCTGGCAATCTTGATTCCAGCTTGTACTTCCTCCAGCCCAGCATTTCTCATGATGTACTCTGCATGTAAGTTAAATAAGCAGGGTGACAATATACAGCCTTGACGTACTCCTTTTCCTATTTGGAACCAGTCTGTTGTTCCATGTCCAGTTCTAACTGTTGCTTCCTGACCTGCATACAGGTTTCTCAAGAGGCAGGTCAGATGGTCTGGTATTCCCATCTCT
The DNA here is from genome assembly GCF_019320065.1 of Cervus canadensis. NCBI lineage: Eukaryota > Metazoa > Chordata > Mammalia > Artiodactyla > Cervidae > Cervus > Cervus canadensis. The sequence goes on from NC_057401.1 coordinate 5,970,234, forward strand.
TTCACAATTTTCCACAGTTTGTTGTTATCCACACAGTCAAAGGCTTTGGCATAGTCAATAAAGCAGAAATAGATGTTTTTCTGGAACTCTCTTGCTTTTTTAGTGATCCAACAGATGTTGGCAATTTGATCTCTGGTTCCTCTGCCTTTTCTAAAACCAACTTGAACATCTGGAAGTTCATGGTTCACATAACCATACTTGGTCATGATGTATTACCATTTTTACTTATTATTGGATTCGATCTGCTATTTTGCCAAGGATTTTTGTGCCTCTATTTATAAAAATATTTGCCTGCAATTTTATTATTTTTTTGATAAATTCCTATGTCAGGTTTTTTTTTATTAAAGATATACTGGGCTCACAAAACAGTTGGGCAGTGATTCTTCTCTATATTTTGAAAATATTTACTTAATATTGGTGTTCTTTCTTTCTTGAATGTTTGATAGAATTCACCAGTGAAGCTATTTGGGCCTGACGTTTCCTTTTAAGAAAAAACTTTAGTAACAAAAAATTAACTTCTTTAATAGACATAGGAACATTTAGATATTCTATTTCTTGCGTCAGTTTAGTTCTACACTTTAACACATTCAGCTGTTTTATCTAATTTATTGTTTATTGACCTAAAGGTATTCATAGCTTTTTTTTTATTATCCTTTTAATATCTATGGAATCTGTGATGACAATCCCTTTTTATTTCTGATATTGATAATTGATATTCTCTTTCTCCCTTGGATTAAGCTAGTTAGAAATGTGTCAGCTTTGCTTATTATGTTTAAGGAACCAAATTTGGATTTTTCTAATTTTCTGTATTGTCTCTATGTCTTGCATTTCATAAGTTTCTGCTCTTATTATTAGCTCTTTGTATTTATTTTTTATCTACTTTGCTCTATTTTCCTATAAGGTGGAAATTTAAGTCATTGACTTTTGATATTTCTTCTTGCCTAATAAAAGCATTTAAAGTTATCCCTTTCTCTCCAAACACTACTTTAGCTGCATCCACAAATTATGATATGTCACACTTCTGTTATTTTTAATTTAAAATATCTTCTTGTCACCCTTGTGATTTTGTCTTCAGTCTATGAATTACTTAGCAATGTGTCTTTTAATTTCCAGATATTTAGAGTTTCCCCAGACATCTTCTCCTTATTGATTTCTCGTTTAATTCCATGGTGATCAGAAAACATATTTTGTATGATTTTTATTCTTTTAAATTCATTGAGATTCGTTTTATGGCCCAGAATATTGTCAGTCTTGACGAATGTCCCATGGGCACTTAACTAGTTGGATGATTACTTAATCTCTCCAATCTCGGTCCCTTCATCTATAAAAGTGAGATCGTAACCATAGTACTTACCTCAAATGCTTGAAACGAGGGTTAAGGCAGGTAACATATGGAAAGTACTGAGCAGAGTGGCTGATGCAGAGCACGTTCAAAAACATGAACTCATCATTATTACTGCTACTCTTATTCGAAGGTCAAACCTTGACAAGGGCCGGTTTGGCTTTCCTCTGACTTCCGTAGGGTTCCCCAGGAAAACAGCTCCCTTGGCCTCAATGTCTTCCCACTTCATCTGGACAAATGCAGGTCCCTCTCCATAAGACTCTGTGCACCCCGTCCCTCCTGTCTCCCTAACAGCCTCTCCCCACTTCCTGTCACACTCACCACACACCAGCCGTACTGACCTTCTGTTGAGTCCTTGGACACCGAGCGCGGAAACGTTCCCACTCTGGGCCTTGACACATGCTGCTGTCTCCGCCCAGAACCTTCTCACTCTTGTTCTTATTGGCAATCCTGCTCCTCCTTCATATCTTAGTCCGTTCGGGCTGCTGTAACAAACTACTAAAGATGGAGCGGCTTAGAAACAACAACAGTTTATTTCACTTAGTTCTGGAGGCTGGCAGGCCAAGATCAACATGCTGGAGGATTTGAGGTCTGATGAGCACCCAGCTCCTGACCCAGGGAGGGTCGTGACCACACGTCGTCCTCACACAGTGGAAGGAACAAGGGTGCTTGCTGGGGTCTCTAAGGACACAGATCTCATTCATGAGTGCTCCACTCCCATGGGCCTAGGTCTAATCACCTCCCAAAGGCACCTTCAAATACCATCACATTAGACACTAGGTTTCAACATGAATTGAGGTGAGGGGAACTTAACATTTACTCTATGACATCATCCCAGTATAAATGTGGTTTTCTCTGACTGCACAATTGATAATCAGTCCACTTGTCATTCTCTTTTATAATATTGTGGTTTGTCTTTCAAACCATTTAGCACAATTTGTGTGTGTGAAATTGTATATACAACACAAAAAATTGTGTACAAACTGTGTATACAACACACAAGCTGTGTATATATGTACATACGTATGTGTGTATATATACACACATACATATATACACACACAACTTCCCCACTAGGCTGTAAGCAGTAACAGGGCAGGACTTCAATCATTTGCTTCTCCAGTATCTAGCACATATCCTGTACAGGACAGTGGTCATATTTAATAAACACTTTTTGAATGAATATAAATGCCAGAAATGTGACCCAGGGCAAACCACTTTCAGTTGTTTGAGCTTTTATTTTCCTCATCTGTCAAATGGGTACCGTCATCCCTCCCTCAGAGTGTTAGTGAGAAAAATGTAATACATATACTCAAAGTTTTAAAAGACTTCCAGAAACATACGCACTAGTACACCCCTGTAGAGTACACAAAGGCCCATTGCCACTCAATTGTAAAAGTGAAAAACTGGAAGCATTCAAAATATCATCCACAGAGAGCTGATTTAATGGATCACAGCTCAGCCAGGCACTAGACTACTGTTCAGCTGCTTCAAATAACACAGCTCCTCATCATGGAAAGATGTGTTAAAGGGAAATCAAATTGAAGAAGAGTGTACCTACTAAGCACTCATTTTAAAAATACCTGCTTTCTTGGGACTTCCCTGGGGGTCTAGTGGCTAAGAATCTGGGCTTTCATTGCAGGGGACATGGTTCAATCTCTGATCGGGGAACTTAAGATCGCGTGTGCCTTGCCTTGCAGGAAAACAAACAAACCAACAAAAAACAAGTCTGCTTTCTGAAATAGGAAATTTTTGACATGGTTTACGCCTTGGGGATGAGATTGGAAATGGGGAGAGATTTATTTTTCATCTTAAGCTTGTTTGAAATGTTTACTACGGGCCCTTATTCCTTATATAAATAATGATTTCATTAATATTGGAAACTGGGTGGCGAGAAGTCAATGAGCAGGGGTCAGCACTGGCCTCCTACTCTTGGTCCAAGAGGTCAGGGCTAAGCCTCCAGGTCATGGGGACAGCTATACACAGGCTGAGTCAAGTGCCAACACATCACTCCAACGTGTCCCAGGCCTGGTCCATCCCCAGAGCCTCCACTAGGCCACGGCTTTACAGCCTCTGTTTGCCTTGAGAAAACAAACAAAAGCAGCCCTTTCTGGGCAAGGAGGGCAGGGGCTGGTGCGGCAGTGGCTGGCAGCTGGCAGCTGGGAGCTTGATTTCCTACCTCATGCTCCCGGATGCCTGCTGGGAAGATGCTCCAGACAGCCCGACTGCAGCTGGTGCCTCAGGTGCCAGGTCTAAAGACCCAGGGATAAATCATTAGCAGATCAGCCCACAGATCACTTCCCCTTTTGGGACGCTGCCTGGCACTTCCCAAGAGGAAGAGATTTTTCAGCACTTGGCTGGCTGCCCTGCCCTCACGCAATCTCAGGCTCCCAGCAGGTCAAACCAAGTGGTTCTTCTTCCTCAGATGGGGCTGTGCCTGATGAGGCCCAAGAAAGCCAAAGAAAAGGCCAAGAGCTCAGAAGACATGGTGAGAAACACTCAGCACCGCCCCTGCCCCAGAGATTCCGGGTCCCTCAAAGAGGGGGACAGGTGAGAAGAGGAAGACAGCCCTCGGAAGCTGGACTCTGGACAGCCTTCAAGGTCAGGCTAACCCCCAAGGCCCAGCCACACCCTCTGCTCAGCCCTGAGCAGACCCTGCCCGTCACTCCCCCTTAACCAAAGGTTGGCCCCACTTTGATCTCCTTCTCCGCTCGCACTGTTCACACTAGGAAGGCGCCTTCAAGAAGCTATCCCAGGGCAATTTTCCACCTTTGAAGTCCCCAGCGAGTCGTGCCAAGAGCTGTTCTGGTGTGAGGCGGCTGCTGGGGCAGGCAGCCTGCTGCCGCTGCCTCTCGGGCTGCCAGAACTGGAACATCGAGACATCAAAGCAGAAGGTGGCAGCGGAGAGATGAGTAAGCTCGGCTCCAGCTTCGCTGGCTTCTGGCCTCCCCACCAGTCCTGGAGCCGGAGCAGGGAGGAAGGCTGCGGATGCTCTGGGGTGTCACCCTACATCTCTGCTCCTGGAAAAGGGTGCTGATCACCCCCAATCTCTCTGCAGAAGCAGAGCCCACCCCAACCTCCCAGCACCCCCAGGCTGCATGGACTCTGCTATCTCCCCTGCCCTCTCCCTCCCCCATTTTCTTCAGCGGTCAAATGAGCAGCAGGAACAGCCGCAAGATGACCACTTGGCAACACAAGGGCCACTTCAGACCCATCAACATGCTCTGTTTGGCCCAGACTGAATGTAAAAATAAAATAATCGTATATGATTTCCAACTTTTAAAAATGAAGAGATTTGATAATTCCTACATTTTTGGAATCCATAACAAAAAAAAGAAAATGCAGCCATGCCAGGTCTCTGAGGCACTGGCAGATGGGATAATAGCTGCTGCCTTTGCAAGAAACCTAACTTCCAGGGCGGACAAGCCAGCCCTGCCTCGCGGCTTTCATGTCATGTCATGTGACCATTTGAATTCAGGGCCCCTGGACTAGAATATTCCATTTTATTTAGAGAGATGAGCCACAGGAGCCCTTACCCTGTGCCACAAGCTCTCCTGGGAAGACAAAGGGGAAGCAGGCAGACAGGGCGTGTTCCCACCTCTCTTAACTGTACGAAGAAGTTTCTCAAAGTGTGTTTCAAGAATGTCCAGGATCACATGACGATGCTGGTTAAAATGCAGAAATGCCTGGGTCCTGACCCAAATCTGCTAACTCAGACAGTCTGGAGGTGGAATCCGGAAATCACCATTTTTAGCAAACTCCCCGGGGGGACCTCTTAGCCACATGAAAGCTTCTGAAGCACTGGTGGAAAAGAGACTCCGTGGTGATTTGCAGCTGTGAGACCACGAATCCAGAGCGCTCACTGGGGCCTCAAGGATGGGAATCATTTACGAACCACCCACTTCTTCCAGACACTGAGCTGAGCCCTTATCCATCATTCCATGTCATTTGCACAACAACCCTGTGCCATCATCGCCACCGTTTAATTGGTGGGGAAACTGAAGACCAGGAAATCACAATGTGTATGTCAGGTCACACAGCGAGTGGCGGCAGAGCTGAAATTCACACCTGGACCTGACTCCAAAGTTAATGCATAAGAACACAACTGCTCATCTCTCTCCTTTCCAGCTCAGACTGAGAACAAACCAGAGGATGTGAGCCCTATTTGCACTGACATGTAATAGATAGATTTGTGCAACAGAAATGGTGGTGACAGAGTGGTGAATGTGGAACACATTGGCATTTGGAATTGACTCCACTAAACCTGTCTCTTGCAGCCAGCCAGGGACATGTGGCTCTACAGATTATTGTTCAACGCCATGTGACATTCAGTTCAGTTCAGTTCAGTCACTCAGTCATGTCCGACTCTTTGCAACCCCATGAATCGCAGCACACCAGGCCTCCCTGTCCATCACCAACTCCCGGAGTTTACTCAAATTCATGTCCATAGAGTCGGTGATGCCATCCAGCCATCTCATCCTCTGTTGTCCCCTTCTCCTCCTGCCCCCAATCCCTCCCATCATCAGGGTCTTTTCCAACGAGTCAACTCTTCGCATGAGGTGGCCAAAGTATTGGAGTTTCAGCTTCAGCATCAGTCCTTCCAATGAACACCCAGGACTGATCTTCTTTAGGATGGACTGGTTGGATCTCCTTGCAGTCCAAGGGACTCTCAAGAGTCTTCTCCAACACCACAGTTCAAAAGCATTAACTCTTTGGTGCTCAGCTTTCTTCACAGTCCAACTCTCACATCCATACATGACCACTAGAAAAACTATAGCCTTGACCAGACGCACCTTTGTTGGCAAAATAATGTCTCTGCTTTTTAATATGCTATCTAAGTTGGTCATAACTTTTCTTCCAAGGTGTAAGCATCTTTTAATTTCATGGCTGCAATCACCATCTGCAGTGATTTTGGAGCCCAAAAAAATAAAGTCTGACACTGTTTCCACTGTCTCCCCATCTATTTCCCATGAGGTGATGGGACCAGATGCCATGATCTTAGTTTTCTGAATGTTGAGCTTTAAGCCAACTTTTTCACTCTGTTCTTTCACTTTCATCAAGAGGCTTTTTAGTTCCTCTTCACTCTCTGCCATAAGCGTGGTGTCATCTGCATATCTGAGGTTATTGATAATTCTCCCGGCAATCTTGATTCCAGCTTGTACTTCCTCCAGCCCAGCATTTCTCATGATGTACTCTGCATAGAAATTAAATAAGCAGAGTGACAATATACAGCCTTGACGTACTCCTTTTCCTATTTGGAACCAGTCTATTGTTCCGTGTCCAGTTCTAACTTGTTTCCTGACCTGCATACAGGTTTCTCAAGAGGCAGGTCAGGTGGTCTGGTATTCCCATCTCTTTTTGGCAAAGTAATTTGTAGTATGATTGTAGTAGCTGAGCCCTCCTCCATGGTCTGTGGGTGGATTTTGGTGGCTCCTCTCCAGATCCACAGAGCCAGAACCACTTGTCCAGAGAATCCAGAAAATCTCAGAGCCATCAGTTTTTGCCACCCAACTCAAAGGCTTTGTTAGTTGTTGGTGTTGTTTATTTTGTTTGGTTGTTTGTTGTTGTTGCTGCTTAATGAATCTCCTTGTCGCTGAGCCTTTCTTCGCCTTTATTCTGGTTCCGCACTGTGTGAACCACCCTAGGTTGCTGCGCCTTAGGAAAATAACAACGAGATAAACAGGCAACAAACAGACAAAGCTAGACTCTTCAAAAATTGACACAGGAGGCAATTTATGAACAATATCATCATTTGGGGGGCTGTGGGGTGGGGGTGCACAGAGAACAGCTTTCATAGCTTTCCTTGATAGCGAAAACCAGAATGAGTTATCTCATCCCCAAATATGCAGGATGACATAAGACAGCCTCGAAGTAACCCCAAGACCTGGACTTGAGTCAGCTGTGTTATCCTCAAAGCTGTGCTCCTTTGGATGGGCTGCTTCCCTTCTCTGAGCCTCAGGTTCCCTATCTGGAAATCATGTTGAATAGTCTCTAAGGCCATTTGATTGCTCAAATATTCCATAAATCCAGCACTTGACATACGCTAAAATGAAGGAAGGGAAGGAGGGGGAAGGATGCAAATAGGGAGGGAAGGAGGAAGAAATCAATCTATGAAGAAGTTATCTTTCACAGAGACAAGAATGAGTGTATTTTCAACTGTTCCCCTCTCTCTCTAGTCAGGATCTGCTCTGAATTAAATTGTTGATTATTTAATAAGCCCTGCCTCATTCTCCCATTGAAATACCACTTTGTAGCCTGTGTTGTTGCAAAAGAAAATGAGTCAATTAGAGGACCTTAACAAGAGCGCTTTTTAGAAGAACATGTAGACTATTAATTGCAGTCAATTAGATCTGATAGCTTCGTGGCCGGATTTCCAGATAGAGGAAGAATGAGGACACTCCAGCAGACCCCTCGTCTCTGAGAAGAAAGCCTTTGACAGTGACACCCCAGAAATGGCACAGCATCCAGCTTTCTCTCCAGCAAAGCTGGCTTGTTCAGCCCTGACCTAGTCTGCAAGATTCTTTCCCCACCAAAAGGGGCAAAGTTCAATTGCCTTCCTCCTTGCCACTGGACAGAAGAGACACAGTCAAATTGTGGCATTGCAGGGCCTTGAAATAGCAGGAGACAGAATTCTCAGGAAAACGGGCATTGGGCATTTTGCAGAAAGCTTTGGAGGAAGCAATCTCTCTTAGGAATATGGCATGTCTTGCTTGTGCAATTTCAGGCAGACCATGAAGAGTTACTTCACATGGTAGATCAGTTGCTCACCGCTCTGTCCCAACTTTCTGTTGCACAAATTTACCCCAGCAAATTCATTTATTGCAGTCCCAATCCTCAGTAATATAGAAAGTGATGTTACTTTGGAATAGGGATTTGCAAAGGTAATTAGGCCACGTTGGAGTAGGGTGGACCCCTAATCTAATATGATAATCTGACATAACTTGTGTTCTTATTAAAGGAGTAACTTTGGAGACAGATACACACAGATAGGAGAATGCCATGTGAAGATGAAGCCAGAGATTGCGGTGATGCAGCCAGAGATTGGGGTGATGCTCCCATTAGCCAAGGAATGCCAAAGATTGCCAGCAAGCCTCCAAGAGCTAGGAGAGAGGTGTGGAACAGATTCTCCTTCACAGCTCTCACAAGGAACCAGTCCTGCTGACCCCTTGATTTCAGACATCTATCTCCAGAATCATGACACAATACCTTTCGTTGTTTTAGCCACTTGGTTTGTGGTACTTATTATGACAACCCTAACAGACGCCACTACATCTCTGTAAGGAAGAGGTGCAGTTAAGGGAACTCTTGTTTTCCAATACCTTCTAGCCCCAGGCACTCTCCTCCTTCACCCTCTCAGCTCCCCAAGGGCCCTGGAAGTGCCCAAGTTCCTTTCCTCACTTAAAGCAGAACAGCTTTCCACATTGTCTGAAGACTTGGCACCTGATGCCACTAAGATGTTTGGTAATGTCTCCTCTTCCCAAGATCTTCTACATATATATATATGTATATAAACTAATTTTTATTGGCGCATACTTGCTTTAAATGTTGTGTTAGTTGCTATTGTATAACAAAGTGAATCAGCTCTATGTATACATATATTTCCTTCCTCTTGACCCTCCCTTTCAGCCCCCCACCCCATCCCACCCATCTCAGTCATCACAAAGCAGCGAGCTGAAAATATTTTTGCAGGCAAAGCTATTCTCTCCCTCATTGGAGCAAACTATTGGGAAAATTAAACCTTTTTCCATCTCATGAAAACAAGATAGAGACTGACCATTTTAGTCTTCCATTGTTGCATAACAAATAACACAAACTTGGCAGTTTAGAGTACCACCAGTGTGTATTTTAGCTGGGTCCTCTGCTTAGGGTCTCACAAGATCATAATCAAAATGTTGGTCAGGTTATGTTCTCATTTGCAGACTGACTGAGGAAACATCTACTTCCAGATTCTCTTGGGCTGTTGGCGGAACTCATTTCCTTGTGGTTGGAAGACAGAGGGTCCCAGCTCCTTGCTGGCTCTTGACTGTTAGCTGGGGGGCTGCTCTCAGCTCCTAGGGTGTGCCTGCAGTTCCTGGCTACCGGGGCTGTCCAGCATGGTATCTTACCTCATCAAGCCATCAAAGAAGTCTCTAGGGAGAATATGCTAGCAAGATGGAATCTTCCATAGTGTGATATCATCACAGGAGTGGTGTTCCATCACCTTTGTCACATTCCTTTGGTTAGAAGTAAGTCTCAGGTCCTGCTCAAATTCAAGGAGAGGGGATTACACAAAGATGTGAGGAAGGGGCCATGGAGAGCCAACTTAAGGTCTGTCTGCACACGACCAAGATGCCATTGGTCATTCCCCAGCCCCCAGCTGGGGTGAGTCTGATGTGTCCAAAGATAAGCCTTTGCCATAATTGATTTGGGAACACTTAAGACCCAACTCTGTCTACAGTGATATGAGAAGCCTACTGATAACTTCTGCACAGAATTTCCTTACTCCCAAGATGAAACTAGGGAAAGTCATGGTCTCTCTTTTCTTCCTTGGGATATTTCAGCATTTAGAGGGAACCCTGGATCTACAGCAACCCTTTTGCTACCCGTTTGAGGGTGAAGCAAACTCTAAGGATGGCAGGCTAGAAAGACAGAAAAAAAACTGTGTCTCTGATGTCGCCACTTAGGTGCTGAATCAAGCATCTGTAAAGCCCATTCTGTATTTGTTAAACCTTGAGTTAGGTTTGCTGTTACTTGCAGACCAATGCACCTTAGTACACGCATGACTGCCCCAGAGCTAAACAACATGGGATGCATGGCACCATTCAAATGGAAAACTCTCAATTCCATCAGAGAGATATAGGTTAATCTGGCTGAGTTTTTATTAGATATTTTATAGGCAGGAACTGGAAAATAATGTCACTATTCTATGATATATATAATTCATAGCTACTGCATGTAATCAGGCTTGGCCAACTGTTTGCAGGGAGAATGCACTCTCTTGTCTGAATGGAGCTGGTCATTCTCCATCACCCAGAGGCAGGATAGTCATTGTAACTGCACTGAAAAGTTACTGTATTGAGTCCCCAAAATAATTTATCTTTTCTCAATTCTCAAGAGGAAGGGAGAGACAGTGACAGTGTGTTAGTTGCTCAGTCGTGGCCAACTTTTTGCAACCCCATGGATTACAGCCCACCAGGCTCCTCTGTCTAGGGAAGTCTCCAGGCCAGTTGTTGGAGTGGGTATCCATTTCCTTCTCCAGGGGATCTTCTTGACTCAGGGATGGAACCCAAGTCTCCCACATTTCAGACAGATTTTTTACTATCTGAGCCACCCAGGGAAGTGAAACTAATTTTATTGAATGACCACAAAGCTCCTACTCTGTACTGGGCTCCTTAGATCCGCTTTCAATTAATCTTAACAACACTGCATAAAGGTTATTTCGTCTATTCTTTTTTAAGGATTTTTAATTACTTTTTATTTGTTTATTTGTTTCTTTTTGACTGTGCTGGGTCTCTGTTGCTGTGCACGGGCTTCCTCTAGCTGCGGTATACAGGCTTCTCATTACAGGGGCTCCTCTTAATATAGTGTGGACTTCAGCAGTTGGGGGCCCACGGACTGAGTTGCCTCGCGCCATGTGGAATCTTCCCAGACCGGGAATCAAACCCAGGTCCCCTACATTAGCAGGTGGATTCTTAACCACGGGACCACCAGGGAAGTCCTATTTCTTCTTTTCTGCTGATGAGGGAGCTGAGAGTGATATCACACACATCAGTGGCTGCTGTCATTCATCAGACATTCTTTGTTCTTTCAGAAAAAGTTGTTGCTCTATTTTAGGACACGGCTAGCCCAAACTAGTTTACTCTGGTTAGCTTTTCCAAGATCTGAAGTGGAGCAAGAGTATTCTACCCTACCAATGGCATGGGGAACCTGAGTCTTCTTGAATAAAAATCATTAAAGTTCAGAAATCATGTCCAGGTGTCTTAACCCTCCAACTGTCATGAGCTGCCTTTCCCAGACTGGATGTTGGAGGCTCAGAAATGTTGTTACCTTTTCAAAACAGGTTCATCCAAGAGGGGTTCAAATTTGGTCTCTTATTCTAGTGCCCAATCCCCCACCATGAAGGCCCTTTCTCCTTTCTGAAAGGTAGTAATAGAGCTTGGGCCAAATTCACCCCGAGGAGGCAATCGGGTGCGTACGCACCAGGCCTCGTTGCCGTCTAGAGCAGAGTAAACATGGTGTGCTAAGCCAAGGCATTTTAGGTCCTCAGGGAGGGTCCCAGAGAGCAAGGGGCATGCTGCTAATTGCTTGTTTGTTCAGGAGAAATGTTATCTCAGTAGACTAATGTCAGGCCTTTCTGATGTTACAAAATGCAAACTATGTTGTGCAACCTGCTTGCCATTTTGCCTTTGCATCAGCAAGCTGACAGCTAAATATATTGCACGAGTATTATAAAGCAGTTTGGCTCAAATACAGAAAGCATTTACTCGGCTTCCTTCCTGCGATGATCCCAATCTATTTATTTATTTTAATGTTTACTGAGGGTCTGCCTGGGCAAATTGTTGTGCTAGGTCTAGGATGCCTCTCAGATGGGTTCTCTGTGGGTTGTGTGCATGGGGTTGTTGATGTTTTCTTGTTTATTTTCTATCGTGGGGGGGATCTTTAGATCTTTGGATTTTTTTTTTTATATATATACGATTCATATAGACATATAAGAAAAAATTCAAACAAGGCGGTCTAGTAGTTACGACTCCATGCTTCCACAGTAGGGAGCATAAGTTCAATCCTTTGTTAGGGAACTAAGATTCTGTGTGCCTCACAGCCAAACTAAGATTTAAAATAAAAAAATCTCAAACAGCTTTAAAGAATAGTTATGGGTAAATTTTTCTCTCACCTCTCTGCCCCAGTCACCCAATTCCTCTCTGCAGAGGAACAGTGACCAGTTCCAAGTTTGTTTGTGCATATACAAATCTCTGTATATCCTTATATACACACCCACAGGGACATACTTTCTACACTGTCGCCCTAGATGGTGCTGTCTTTGAATAACTAAAACATAATTTATTTAACCTGTTCCCTATTAATGGGCATTTAGAGCGTTCCCTTGTTTGTCTCAACTTATAATCCTATAATCAATATTCTTGTATTGCCTTTGCTCATGGTTGAAAGTTTAAGTAAGGGATAAATTCCTAGAATTGCTGGGCCAAAGGACAAGTCCGTTTTAATTTTCACAACTAAAAACCAAAGGCTTTCCTAAGAGATGGTACACATGTTTTCGTTCTTCAAACAGCATGCCTGTTTCCCCACACACTCACCCACACAGAGTATCCTCAGGCTTCAAACCTCTACCCATCTAATCAGTGCAAAGGGTATCTCCTGTAGTTTCGATTGCATTTTTGTCATTATAAGACGGAGCAGCAGACAGTCTCTTTAAAGTCTCCTTTTGCCCTAGGTTTTCATCTTAAAATAGCCTAAATGCTCTTAGAAGTAGGTAGGGCCAGATCTTAAATCTGTTTGGATTTACGTAATGGGTTGATGAAAGGGATACGAAAGCAAGTCCAAATGGAGGATTACAGGATGTCAGAGGCCCCAGACCATCCCTGATCCTTTGCCCTTTGCAAGGCGTGTTCAGGGCTGCTGCTGCCTCATGCACCCACCCCATGCCCCGGGCCGCACCCCATTCTGCAGTCAGGCCTCAGGCCCTCCTCTGGCCCTAACACTCACGGATCGGACTGAGTGGCACCCCAGGTCCTGAGTAAATGGGTCTGAGGCACCCACATCACCCCTCCAGAATGTGGTACTGGAGTGGATCTTCCCAGCATTCCCTGATCATGTCTAACAACGTGGCCTCTCCGCTGTGAGGGATCATGGGCCTGAGTTGCCAAGAACAGTAGCCCCTCACTTTGTCTATTTTCCTAATCACAGCATGCTTTCTCATTTGCTATTTAATTCACCCCTTTGCAACCAGTCAACGAGGTACAGATTATTTGCACACTCTACAGAAAAGGAAACTGAAGCCCAGAGAGGCTTGACAACCTACCAAAGGTCACACAGCCAGCAAGTAAGAGACCTAAGTTCACACTGGGGCCTATTTGATTCCTGGACCTATGGCTGAGGGTCAGTCCAGGAAGTCAGCTGAGGCTCAGGTGCTGGAGCCTTCTTGGGCCACATGGGGAAGTCTGATAAAGGCAAGGCCTAAACCTTCCCCTAGCCCAGGTCTTTCCACACCCAGTGCATCCCTGAACATTGACAGCCCCCTGGAAAATGGGAATTTATGCCTCCATTTTAATGACATGGAAACCTAGATTAGGTGTCCAGGCGGATCCAACTCCAAATCCAGTGCTCCCTCTCCGCTCATCCACCCTCCCATCCTAGGAAAGCAAGGAGTGTCCCTAACAAATGATAGTCCATTCCTACAACGTGTGTGCTATGTGAACACAGGCCACTTTGCCTCTCTTCCCAAGAGAAAGGGGTCTCCTGAGAGGCCCCAGTGTTATCTGGGCAGAGAAAGTGAGTTTGAAGACCTCACACTCCATCTGGACTTTATCAGCTCCTTTCCTGGGTAGGATTACAGTAAACGATTATCTGTAGATCTGGAGCCAGCAGGGACTTTGAAGGCCCCAACTGCCAAGGGGGCTGTGAGCAGGGGGGAGGGCCTAGAGAAGATGAAAAAGCAGCCCCGGCATCTTATCTTCCTCCTGAAATCAAACAGGCTAGGCCTGCCCATGGAGGGAGGGAGTGACCCTGTCTGCAAGGCAGACAGTCCCCAGCGCGCGCTGGCCACCGAGGATGGAGAGGCCCCAGTGAAGGGCCTTGGCTGTCTTCTCGTCTTCTCTCTCTTCATTTCCTTTACTCATTCACTCATTCGTTCATTCACTTGTGACCTTTAGCCCATCAGTTATAATAGCTGACATGCATGGAGCTCTCACTTAGAGCCAAAGGATTTGCCTATATCCTCCCATTTTATCCTTACAGTGACTCTCGGGGAGAGGTGTCCAAATTAGCCCCATTTTACAGATGAGGAAACTGAAGTCCCAAAAAGTTAAGTAGGTTCCCACAGCTAGCCAGTGTCAAAGTTTGGATTATCTTAAAATTTCATGCACTCTTTCTTCATTTTTTTCCCCTATCCCTATAGAAGTCATTCATTTATTTACTCAGTTTTGATCTCATTAACTTGTTCATTTTAAAATCCTTTCTCCCTTTTTATGCATTCCTTCTATCCCTTTCTCCCTCCTGTCTCTTCTTTCCTCTCATAACTATTTGTTGAACACCTGCTATTTGCCTGGCCACCAAGCCATCGGGTCGTGGGGCTCCTCTGGGGTCTCTGGGAAAGGAGACAGGAGACCACCTCATCTGTGACCAACCCCCAGTGGGGCTCCTGGGCTGTGCTTCCTCTGCCTGATCTGTTCCAGTGTTGGCCCAAATTCCACCCTTGGATAATCTGCTTCTGAGGATGTCTTGGTCAAACGGGCTTTGAGACTGACTCGGGGTGGGCATTAGAATAGCTTGAGCAGGAGGGGGCCACCTCTTGAGGTTTCAGGTGCTGAGCGAGGCTCTCCTTGTCCCTGTAACTCTGACGTCCAGCGAACATCAGTGAGGACCTATTCTCTCTCCCCGCCCCCTCCTCAAGGCACCTGGTAGTCACCCTGGTCCTCCAGGTGTTATGCCTCCTGTGCCACTAGACCCTTCACTCCTGGAGGCACCGCTTCGGCATCAAAGAATCTGTGTTCACAACATGGGCTCAGTTAATTCCAAATCCATCTTACCTCTTCTCCTAGCGCCTAATGCAGGGCCTGGCATAGACTGAATGCTAATACGTCCAGGACTGAATGGGGTTGGAGTACCATTCTCTGTAACTCCATCACTCACTGGGGTAGACAAGATCGTGGCTGTCATAGTCCTTCATCACATCACTTTCATTTCTACTTGGGGCATCACCGTTCCCTCTCTAGGTGTGGTCATGGAATGGCTATCACCCAAGGTCCTGGCCCCTCCTTGCAATCTCAGGTACACGTTTGATCCTGGTCAGTACAATAAAGTTCTCTCTCCCTGGACTTCTAAGCCAAGTGACACAGACAGAAGGAAAACAAAGAAAGAGTCGGAGCATATTCTTTCCCATTGCGGCTAAGGCTCTGCTCTCAGGACCCCAGGGGCAACCCCAGTTCTATTCTTATCCAAGTCTAGCTCCCTGTCCATTTTGTGAGCTGCTCAGCATCCTTCCAGGATATTCCTTCTTTGCCTCATTCAGCCAGTGAATTGCTGTTTCTGGGCTTTCTAAGAAGGGATTCTAAATGATGCCCCAGGGTGTGATTTTCAGTGCCAGCCACTGGGGATCTGATAGAAATGCTCACTTTGCCTCATCCATTGTCTTGGCTCTTGCTGCCTTTTCTGGAGCTGCCCTGAATGGTCACCTTTCTATCCCACCTCATACACTACCAGGCAGCCTCAAGTTTTTACTCCCCTATCTGTCTCTTTCATTAAGACTCGAAACCTGGATGATCTCCATCATCTTTGGGTCCCCCAGCCCTCAGTGAATACAGAATAGGTGCATACAACTTGAATATTTCTTTCGTTTCACTGTAATTTGGCTTTTTTCCAGTTCAGGAACATCTATTTATCTTGATGACATTTAGAGAAAAGTGGGGGGAAAAAAACTTTGAAGAGATCTTCAGATGGATTCTAAATTTTACTCATATTTTCCTTGTCTTTACCCTAAGTTTGGCATCAAAAGCTACATTGCTTCAGGAGTACTCAACTTTAGTACTCAACTTTCCTATCTCTGCATCTCCCTACCTGGTACTTACTGTGGAATTTGAAATGTTTCTGTGACTGCAACAAGAAAGTAAAAAGAGGCAATCAAGTAAGAGGGGATTAGATGGTTCAGATTTGCTTGAGGAATGAGGCCATAAAGAGGCATCTCTCATAAGTTTGCGTTTTCTACATGCCAGGTAATGGTTATTTCTAAGAGCTCCAAATTATTTTATTAACCCTCACAACAAGCCTTGGGGCAAACAGATTATCATTCCCATTTCACAGATTAGGAGACTAAGGGTTCAAGAGTAAATTGCCCAAGGATGTTTTTGCTAGTGAAAGAGTTACAAACCCCAACAGTCCTTGTATGCAAGCCTGTTTAATGCAAGTAGGGAGGGCAGGGAGACAGGGGTGATGAGACAAAGCATGCGGAAAGCCAACAGCAATGTAAGGAGGACCTACTATATGCCAGGCCCGAGTGTTAGATGTTGTATTTTGTTTATTTCACATAAACCTTCCAGCAGCTGTGTTTTACAGATCAGGAAACTGAGGTTAGGGGAGGTGGAGAGGCTTGCCCAGGGTCATACAGTCAGGAATTGCATGGACCCAAACTCATGCTGGCTTCCCTGATAGCTCAGTTGGTAAAGAATCCGCCTGCCATGCAGGAGACCCCCCGGTTCGATACCTGGGTTGGGAAGATCCACTGGAGAAGGGATAGTCTACCCACTCCAGTATTCTTGGGCTTCCCTGGTGGCTCAGCTGGTAAAGGATCTGCCTGCAATGTGGGAGACCTGGGTTCCATCCCTGGGTTGGGAAGATCCCCTGGAGAAGGGAATGGGTACCCACTCCAGTATACTGGAGTGGAGAATTCCATGGATTGTATGAATCCACAAGGTTGCAAAGAGTAGGACACGACTGAGCGACTTTCACTTTCAGACTCACACTGTATTCCATGAAGCTAAGACACTAGCTCAAAGGGGACCCCATTTTTTATGAGGATCCAAAAGGTACAGCCTTCTCCCTTGAAGTGATTAGTGACTTTCTCTCCTTCTTCTAGCTGCTCTGTTCAGATTCCCAGTAAAAATTGACAGCCCTGCCCAGCCTGAAACCCCATCAGGATGTCAACTTAATCTAGCTCAAGGTTTGTGCAATGTTTGCAGAATGTTCAGCAGGTGCCAAACCCTCCAAAGTTGGAGACTAATTCAGCTCACAAGCCCTAGAGGGAGAAGACACAGACCCAGGTCATGCTGTGGTTGCATAGAAAGTGCCCAGGGTGACTAGGAGTGACGATGTTCAGCACCTGGGTTCCGGGATCACGACTCCTAGGTGAGAGTACGTCCTGGCTCCTTCTAGCTGAGGAATCTTGACCAGAGTGCTTCACCTCTCAGTGACATGGAGATGGTGAGGACAAACCTCCCAGAACTGATGGAGCCTTAAATATGAGAGTACCTATAGGATCTGGCCCACACCACAGAAAGTGCTTAAATAGTAGCAGTTATTATTCAGTTCATTTCAGTTCAGTTCAGTCGCTCAGTCGTGTCCTACTCTTTGTGACCCCATGGACTGCAGCACACCAGGCTTCCTGTCCATCACCAACTCCCAGAGCTTGCTCAAACTCATGTCCATCAAGTCGGTGATGCCATCCAACCGTCTCATCCTCTGTCATCCCTTTCTCCTCCTACCTTCAATCTTCCCCAGCATCAGGGTCTTTCCCAAGGAGTCAGTCCTTTGCATCATGTGGCCAAAGTATTAGAGCTTCAGCTTCAGCATCAGTCCTTCCAATGAATATTCAGAGTTGATTTCCTTTAGGATGGACTGGTTTGATCTCCTTGCAGTCCAAGGGACTCTCAAGAGTCTTCTCCAACACCACAGTTCAAAAGCAGCAATTCTTCAGTGCTCAGCTGAGGGACAGAGTGGATGAGAAGAGGTTGGCGGTGGAAGTGGCTTGTATCTTAGAGGATAGGTATGTGAATGAAGGGTGTGCCGGGAGGAAAAAGAGTGAGCCGAGTCCAGAGGCAAGGGCATGGGTAAAGCAGTTAAGTTTGGGGCAATTTCCTAAATGAAACAGAGTAAATGGGAACAGTTGGCAAATTGGACCAGGGCCACCTTACAAAGATCTTTGAGTCCATTCCAAGGGGGTTGCACTTAACTGCCCAGATTAGGACCTGCTGAACTTCAGCCATGGGGCTCCATCACCCCCATGAGACTGTAATAGCCACACACCATCTGTGCAGTCATTTACTTGACATTTTTCTTTAACATATACCGCTCCTTTAAAAAGAAACGAACAGGCCCCTATCCTAAAGGGACAATTTTATCACTAATGAAAGTAGAAATCTACCTGCCACAGGTATAGATAATTGTCAAAGTAAACAATGTTTAAGTCTCGCCAGCCCCTGCAGACTCTGAGCCCATGTGCATTTGGTAAAAAGCGAGATTAGCCTTCCCACCTTTCTCAGTCTGGCTTGCCTGATTCTACAAGCTGTTCAGCCTTCATAGGGGTTAATTCTGTGTTTCTGATTCTATCTGTGCTCCAGGAGGCTTTATCTCTATCTCTCTAATAGCTTCTCAAGCAATAACATTTTACTGGGTAAGAGAGCAAGGAATGGGCAGGACCTAGTGCTGATTCATAGAAAAATTCCAAACAAACTTCAAGCCCTCTTCAGGCAGCCAGACAACAGCCTCCCTTCATTCTGTTCTCTGGGAGGCCAATTTCTAAGAATCATTGAATTCTATTGTATCTCAGTCTCATCCAACACTCTTCATTCATTCCAGGGACATCTACTGAGTACCCGCGTGTACGTGCTCAGTCGTGTCCAACTCTTTGCAGGTTTCTCTGTCCTTGGAATTTTCTAGGCAAGAGTACCAGAGTGGGTTGTCATTTCCTACCCTAGGGAATCTTCCCAATGCAGGAATTGAACCCGCCTCTCTTGAGTCTCTGGCATTGGCAGGAGGACTCTTGACCACTGCTTGTACTAGATACTGAAAAGGCAACAGTGAACAAAGAAAGCCTTGCTCTACTTGAGAAGACAGGCAGTGGGCTCTGAAATGAGGCAATACATGAGATCATAATGAATTTATTGAGAAAGCAACATAGTGGCAGTATGCTGTAGACTTGATGCAGGAAGCAAGCTGCAAAACCAGAAAGGACAGACAGAGAGGGTGTCTCTGAAGAGCTGACATATGATAGAGACCTGAATGACAAGAGGGAGCCAGCCAATGGCAAGTTCTGAGAGCAGAGCTCTTTTGGTTACAAGGCTGAAAGAAGCCCTTTTCTTTTGGATGGAGCAGCAAGAAGCTAATGGTGCCCTGATATGAGAAACACTGGGGACAGCAAAGGTCTGGGAGACGAGAGGTCCACGTTGGATATCGTAGATTTGCAGTGTCAGTCAGATTCTCAAACGTTTTCATGCTCTTCTCAATGGGTTTGTAAGGGAGGGGTTATTAGTGTTCCCACTTTACAGACAGAAAAACAGAGGCTTTGGAAGACTACCCAGCTAGTAAGGGGCAGAACTAGGATATGAATTCATGTTTTAGTATGCCAAAACCAGCACTATCCCAGCTGCCCCCAAGCTGCAGTAGTGTTCACACAAAGAGGTTACAACTCTAGACCCCAAGTGTGCCTTGCTTGGTCTACATGGGTTTTGAAAATTAATCTGAGCTAGTAGTCAACTTTTAAAAATGAGACTTCACTCCAAAATCCAGCCTCTAGCTTCTGAAAGCATTTGAACATCTAGTAATAGTGGAGCTGTGGCTATAATGGCAACAATGGGTTGGGGCGGTAGTTCTGCCCCCTTTGGATAAGCATGGGTTTTCTAGTTTTCCACAGTCTCCACCTCTCCCTATTGCTTCCCCCTGGACCCTTCATTCCTTTCATTACATTCTCAGCTTCTCCATGCATATTTGGCTTTGAGGGTCCCATTTCTCCATTAATTACATAAATAGGGTTCACAGAGCCCAGCAAGTGAGGAGTAACCACAGGAATTAAGTTACAGTTCCTTGCTAGAACACTCTCCCGCCATTCTGATAAGATCATTTTGTACAAACAGTAGGAAATGTTTATGAGAGCTGGGACAAGGCAGTGGTGAAGAGGTCAGATCTGGATTTTCATCCCAGCTCCCAGTTCTTGTGGAGAGATTCACATTAAGTTTTCAAACCTCAGACTCCTCATCAGTCAAGTGATTAGAAAAAAAAAAAAATGAGAATACCCACTTCACAAGTAGATGGAGGGGGAAAAAAATAGGTAATCTGCTTGGAAAATTTTTGCTTCGTGGTGAGTATCCAATAGATGGCAGCCAAGATGATCCTGTTGGAAGTAACAGATGGGCTGTTTCATGACAGTTCTTCATAATGAATAATCTTCATTGAGAAACATTGCTTTTCTCCACATCCGCCTCGCCTGAAATGGCTTGACTCTGATGCTCACCATGCTCTTTCACAAGTGTCTGCCTCCGGGAGGCTCTATTTTGCATCATCCAGCCCTGTTTTCCAGAACTTTCTCCTCACTTAGTCTAACAGCCCTGAGATGCAGGGCCTTCTGGGTCCACGTCTGCGGCCGGCAGGCGGGAACACACTTTGCCTCCCACAAGCCTGACGGGAGTCCTGTCGGGATTTTGATTCTGTCCCTGGGTGTGTGTCAGTGCGTGCTCTGCACAAAAGAACCACTCAGCACTGCTTTTTCAAGCCGAGCTTTAAAAGGCTTATTTGCCATGACATCCAGCACTTGTAATTGGAGGTCATACCCCGAGGAAGAATTGCTAAATCTGTGTAAAACGTCTCTGACTCCCTCTCTTACAGATTCTGTCAGATTATCTCTTTAAGAATTCTAAACCCATGTTGTTTGAGGTGGTTTTAGGCTAATGTACCTTCCCCAAACAGTCCTTTGTTGTTGAAAATTAAGCAATTGAGAGAGTTCCCCATCCAGAGGGAGGCTTGGGAAAAGCTCAAAGCAAAAAGGAGCTCACTCTGTCTAAGGGGTGACTTTGGAAGACAGGAGACCGTGTGTGTCATCTCTAAGTGTGTTCGGTAGTGAGGAGCACCAGCTGAGGCCCTGTATGAGCCACGTGATGCTCCCGTGTCCTCCCATCTCCTCCTCCCCTGGTGACCGGAGGCCTGGGGGTGGGAAGATGGTCAGTGGGCCAGGTCAGCCCCTGAGAGGACAGGGCTCAATCCCACTCGGTGGTGGCGTTTCTCTCTCCTGCACATTAGGCCCCGTGTCCCCTGCTGGGCTCCGGTTGTACAGGATCAGAGAAGCCAGGTTCCTGAGCTCAAGGAGCTCCTAGGCGCCTCGGGGGTGAGAAGGGAGGCAATAGGCAAGTATACGTCACAAGGATGGAAGTGTTCCAACGGAGGTGGTGTGTCCAGGTCCCATGGGGACCCAGGAGGGGGAGGCTAGCTGTTCTGTGATGATCAGGGGATGCTTCCTGGGGGAGGGGTTCCAGAACTGTTCTGAAGGAAGAAGGAAAGACTGGGGCAAGGTCTGAGGCAGAAAGAACAGGGGATGCTTGGAAAATAATGGGCAACACGGGCCAGGGGTAGTCAGAGATTAGTGAGGTCAATCGAGAGGCCCCTTGGAAAACTGCATTCTTACGTGCGGTTCCCTGACCGGACCTGACTAAGGGTTTAGATATTTCACTTCACACAGCTTTGCCAAGTTTGACTCTGCCCCACCCCTCAACCGGCCTTTTTCTTCCTCGGGGTTGACTGTCCTGGGACATCCTCACAGCTGCCTCCAGACAGAGCACAAGTTACCCAAAGGGTCCCGGCAAGGGGAGGACGAGCTAGGATCCTGCCTGTGTGTCCGCGTGACACGCAGGCTGACCCTGATCCTACGCAGCACAGGTCGGGAATCGCCCTGGGTCCCCGCGAGGAGCGGTGGGGCTGAGCCAAGGGACGTGGACACAGCGGACAGACAGACACAAACTCCTAGCCACACTCAGAGGTACTGAGATATTAAACAGACAAGCACTAGATACACGGAGGAACACTCCACAACTCCAGAAACGCAAACACACACCACCCTCATACATGAACACCAGGCCAGCCCCCCACCCCGTCTCTGTCTGTCTCTCTTTCTGTCTCTGTCTGCTTGTCGTTCTCCCTCTTTCTGTTTCTCTCTCTCTTTCTTTGGTCTCTCTTTCTGTATATCTGTCTGTCTGTATCTCTCTCTCTTGTGTACACACACACACACACACACACACACTTCCAAAATACACAATGGGAGCTGAACCGGAAGACCCTCCCAGCACCACTGGCATCCCACAGGGCTCACCCACCTCACTCTCTTCTTTCTTTGTCTAAAAATATTTTCCTTGCCATTCTCCAAGCTGACTCCTTACAGCTTTCTGGGGATAAAAGGACATGTTCCCAGATGGGCAATGTGCCATTAGGCAGATGCTCCAAGTGCCCATAGGAGAAGAGGGGCCATTCTGGGCTGGGACAGCTCTGGTGGGCAGAAGTGGGCAGCCCAGCACCCAGAACTAGAGAAGTGGGGTTTGCCCTCCTCCACAGGGAGTGAACAGACTTAGACACTCCTAGGGACCCCAGTCTGTCCTTTCTCCCACTACACTGAGCCCAAGTGATGTGGCTGAGGAACAATTGGGCACAAGCAGGTCAATCTGATACCTGGGCAGATGCCAACTGGTTGAAAGTGAATCTCCTCTTTCCTTATTTGTCAAGGATTATTCATTTCGGTACATCACTGGCTGATCTGGCAACTGGCTGTGCTTCTTCTAAGAATTTTAACCATACTTCAGGGATTATGTTTTCTTCTTTTGGAGGAAGGAGGTGGGTGTTTATTTCTAATCTATATTCAAGATGTCACTTGTATTTAAACTTTGTGATAAATATTAAGGCAAGATTTAACTCATTTATTTATTTTACTCATTGATTCCACAGATGCTTACTAGGAGCCCATTATGATGGTGTCCTTGTAAGGCCTGGATGGATACAAATGTGAGCAAAGTTGACAAATGCCATCCATTTGAGAAGCTCATATTTTGGTGGGAGAGAGGCATCATATAAACAGACATATGAATATTAAATATTGAATGCAAATAATGCCATGAAGAAAAAGAGGCAAAAGGCTCAGGAAGGCATAGCTGAGGAGGTGACAACTGAGCAGAAATCCCAAGGCACTGAGAGAGGGAACCAGGTACACGTGCAGGACAGGATCATCTCAGCAAAGGGGATGGATGAGATGTGCAAAGGCCCTGAGGCAGAGAGGCCTTCATGCACTGAGAACAGCAAGGAGGCCAACGTGGATGGATGGTCTGCAGTGAACCAGCAAGAACAAGGCAGACAATGAGCCTGAAGAAGCAGCCAGGGCCTGGTAGCACACAGCCTTGCAGGCTACCATCAGGCCTTGCCTTCAACTTAAAAATGTTGGGAAGCCATTAGAGTTCTAAGAATCAATGTAATCCCATTCAAATTTTTAAAGGAGCAGCTCTGGCTGCTATTAGCAGAACAGCATGGAAGGCAGAAAGGGCTAAGTAGAAGGGGACCAGCTAGGAGGATATCATCATCATTGAAGTAAAGCTGGTGGGAGAACACTCCTCACGTCCACCCAGAGTAATCCACCAGAACAGCCCGTAGGTAAAAGAGAAAGACCAAATATGTGACAATGAAGAATTGTTAGAACACATTCATTTCCACAAGATGGAAATGGTTGATTATCACTTGTTTAGGACCTACTGTGTGTCCTGGACTGTGAAAGAAATTTTATATAAAACACCCAATCCTTCTGGGGCTTCCCTGATAGCTCAGTTGGTATAGAATCTGCCTGCAATGCTGGAGACCCCAGTTCAATTCTTGGGTCAGGAAGATCCCCTGGAGAAGGGATAGGCTACTCACTCCAGTATTCTTGGGCTTTCCTTGTGGCTCTGCTGGTAAAGAATCTGCCTGCAATGTGAGAGACCTGGGTTCGATCCCTGGGTTGGGAAGATTCCTTGGAGAAGGGAAAGAATACTCCAGTATTCTGACCTGGAGAATTCCATGGACTAAAAGTCAGACACGACTGAGCAACTTTCACTTTCACTTTTCAATCCTTCTACTCATCATTGAAGGCAAATATTATTATCCCCATTTCACAGATTGTAGAATAATCTCAAACTCGATGTGTCAAAAGTCTTAATAAAACATTAAAACATCAGTAAGGGTACAATTGGCTTGAAGCCAATGAGATTTTTTTTAATTAAAAAAAAATTGTTGGAAAGACTGAAAAAGTTTTGACCTTTTTCTTATAGTTTTTTTCTTATTATGAAGCATCCTCAACTCAGAAATAGTAAAATATATAGACAGAATCAAAATAAAAGCCATAGTCTCACCTCCATAGTCTCACCTCCCTCCCCAACTACTTTCAATCCTTGATACAGATATAGCAGTGGTCTTTTATGCAAATACAATATTTTTCTATAAAAATGAGCTCTTGCCAGGCACACCATTTTGTGACATTCCATGATTCATTTAAATCACCTTGGTAGACGAGTTCATCTCAACCATTTCCTCTTTCCTGGGCCATGTAAGTTGTTCATTTAACACTGAATATGTATTGTGTCCCAACTTTTCCCTCTTCACAATGGAGGGAAAGAATAAATTATTGAAAATAAAGCAAAAACAAAACACAAAGACAATAGAAAATCCTAGGGGAAAATTGCATAGAGGCAGATGGATTTGCTATTGATGTTTCAAATGTCAACTCTTGGGGATATTCATTTTCCAACAAATTTTTCTTTGGGCCAAGTTGCTCTGTTAACCACTCCACTTTCTTACAAAGTGTTTTGATCAAATTGCTCATTTGTTCAAATTCACTTTGGCCAAATAGCTTCATGGCTGAATCATCTGAGGATTAATAATACTATTATTATAAATGACTACACTTATTTTGCTTTGAATTTGTGTGTACTAGCCCAATTACAGATTTGACTGTAATTAATCCTCCTGAGAGCAACTAAGTGAAGTCAGGATGGTCTTCCCCATCTGATGGAAATGAGAGGGATAAGGTCATAATCCAAGGTTACCTGGCTAGCAGATGAAGAATGTGAGCCCAGACCAGCCTGGTTGTCTGCCTCTGGGCCTTTGTCTTTGCCACACCATGAGATGTAACAAACATGACACCGTAGGGCCTCAGAAACCATCAATCTCCCCTGACCGCTCTTTTCCTTAGAGCATTAGTTACTAGGAAGGGAGAGCTACTACTAGGCTTACAATAAAATCTCTACTGGTCCTAAAACCTTTTTCTTCTTCAAATACACAGAGATTTCCAGAAGTGAAATTTCAGTTTCTGAATCTAGCAAACTAATTTGTCTGTCTTCAAAGATCTTACCAGACCATGCGGGCCTACTGCGCTCACCCCAATAAAAGCATTTCCAGTCTCAAAAAAAAAAAAAAAAAAGATCTTTATGGCTTTATGGTAATACCATAATGTGATGTAGTACATATTTTCATTTACATGCATTTAATCTTAGTT
Source organism: Cervus canadensis (assembly GCF_019320065.1). NCBI lineage: Eukaryota > Metazoa > Chordata > Mammalia > Artiodactyla > Cervidae > Cervus > Cervus canadensis. Next base: position 5,995,769 of record NC_057401.1, read on the forward strand.
TATAATGTGAGCTGCTATTGAAAATAGTAAAATTACGTCTAAGGAGCAACAGAGAAAGAAGAAAGAACTTGAAGGAGGGCACTGGCTTGAATGGGCCAGCACCATTCATCACCCCCACTAGAAAATCAGTTCAGAAGTACACTGGAAACTGGAGGAGACTGACATCTAACAGAACACACCTATAGAAAGAAGGGCCCCCTTGGAAGCCAGCAGGGCTGTAGAAGATGACTTGTGCTGGGTCGGGGATCAGGACACCCAGGCACAAACCCTCATGCCTGTCACTTCACAGGGATCACGTCTGATCACTCCAGTCACTCCCTGTTTCTGGTTTATTGCACTAGTACGCACTGGGCATAGCCCCGGGGCCACTTCTGTGCTGATCACAGGAGAGTCTGAGATGCAGAGTGCACCTGCTATGGCCCAGCCCCAAGGAGCCAAGGTCAAAAACAGGGGCAGTCTTCAGTCACGGCTCCAATACGCCTGACCTGCTTGCTGGAGGCTGCGGCGTGTTCCTGGGAAAACTAGGTTTAACAAGAAAATGTTGCAAATTTATCTTTTTCTGGATGATAACATCAACAATATTTTAACTCTCATCAAGAAAAAATAAATTTTCTTTTGGGGGGAACAATGAGGTCATCAGTGAGAAGAAGACAGTCTTGGAAAGTTGGGGGGAACCGAGCTGGGCACTGGGGAGAATTTCCCCACAGTGGTGAGCAGAGCCTTTGAGGTGGCACCCATTGTATCCAGATGATGGAGACAGTTAGGAGCCCCTTCAACAATGGGGGGACATGAGTGGGACATGAGTGGTGGGGGAGGGGAGTGGAGGGGACCAGGAGAAGGGGATATAGGAGCTTGTGTGCCAGGCAAAGGGCTGACTCCAGCCTCGAGGGGCAGGCCCAAGTTTGCTCTGTCTCCTCCGAGCACTTCAAATCTATCATCTGAAAACTAGATGAGGAGGCTGGGAGTCAGGCAGGACTTGGGGAGAAGTACTGTCTCTGGAACCTGCATTTCTTCCACTGGGGAGGAGAAACTACTCCTAGCTCTGACTCCTCCCCACCCATGCAAGTGGCCCCAAGCTGAGGACAGCTGGCACTTGAAGGATGGTGAGGACATCCAAAGACTGCCAGAGGTTGCATCACCTGACACATAGCTAGTGCTCATTAAATGCCAGTTCCCCCTTCCTTTCCTTTCCTCCTCAGATGGGTTTCCTGTGGGTGAAAAGGTCTGAGATTGATATATTCAGGAGGAACTGCTCCAAAATTTCTTGCCAACATGGCCACACTTTGGCTCATGCGGGCAGGACCACATCCAGGGCTACACAAGGGAGCCCAGGACAGGAAGCCAGCCCTGGGGCTCCTTCGGGGAGAAGAGGTACAGTTGGGTGGCCCTGCCACCCTCCTGTCTGCATGCCCAGGCTTTCCTGGTGGTGTTTATTCTTTGCAAGAAGTGGAGGAATCCTGACAGACTGGCTAATCACGATGTGTCACAGGGTTTCACAACCCCTATCACCTCAACCAGCCACTCTGGTCCTAAATCCTGCACCTTGCAGAGGCATCTAGCCATGGGGCTCCGGCTCCAGGTCGCAAACACCATGCAGGGGGTGTCTGTCAGGGCATCCTGAATTAATGCTAGCATCCCATAAGCTTGAGCCAGGGTCCATGGGCAAAGCAGGAGTTACTAGCCTGATGTCTGCTCTGCAGGAAAGCAGGGTTTGAGCTGTATGCGTGCCCAAGTCCAGCTCCCTGAGACCCAGTCCTTAAAGATACCTGTTTTAGTGTCAAACATTTAAAATAACACCTTTGGTAAAATAGACGTATTTCTTTCATGTTGATTTTCATCTTGGAATGGCTTTGCACAGGGTCAGAGAACCCTTACTTTGCACATGGAGGGCATTCCTCTACATCTCCAGTGATCCATACACTCACTCAGTCAGTGCCTACTGGGTGAGTACTGTCTACACTGTGTGCAGGGCTGGGAGGGCAGTCTCAGGCAGAAAGGAGATACGGTGCCTGTGCTGCCACTGTACATTCCAGATGCTGGGGCATTGCAAGAGGCAGGATTTGAGGGCCAGGTTTCAACTCCAGCTATGTAGGCTTTGTACCCAAAGAGATCCGGGTTTGAATCCTACTTTCACCGCTTGCAAAAGTGAATTTGGAGCCCACCCTTTCCCTCTCTGAGCGTTATGTCTTCTCTTAATGGAGAAAACCATTCCCATTCTCCCCTCAAAAAGTGGTTATGAAGTTGTTGGGCTCAGCCCACAGGCCAGATAGCCTTGCAGTTGCCTGGTCTCAAGACCAAAGAAAGAGCCCAGAGACATCAATGGTTTATTGGATGATGGGATCTTACATAAAGGGTCTTGGAGTGACACCCTACCATGTACAGCTGGTGGGGGGCTGGACAGGGCAGCAGTCATTGCTTCTGGGGAAAGGAGGCTGCCATGAACAGGTGAGATGACGTCATGACATCGGGTGAGCTCATCAGTGACAATTAAGAGGATTAGATAGTCATGTGAGGGGAGCAGGGCCTGGGGAACCATAGGATGTGGAGAGAGCAGGAGAACAGCCATCCTGAGTCTCCTGACCAGGTATGGGTGATCTGAGGTGAGGCCTGGGAAGACGTTAGTGCCAGAAAAGCCCACAGTAGGGATCCAGCTGCTGCTGTTGCTTCATTTTGACAACCGTGTGTCCTTGACCACTCTGCACCTCCATGCCCTGAATTCTAAAGTGGCAACAGTAAGATCTATCTAACAACTTTTAGTACAGAGATTAAAGAAGATGTTTGGAAGAGGGGTTTTGAATAATGACAATATTTGATGCAGGGATAAACAATACATACATAGCACAATGCAATGCATCTCATTATAGGAAAACAGAATGACAGAGGCTATATCCCTCTCGATTGGCAGGGTAGCACTCTTTTGGTGCTCTCCTTCCCCTAGATATTCCAAGGAAAACACCTGTGGCTACTCTATGCCAAGCGTTATGCTCAATGAATTCCCATGCTTTCTTATTTAATCCTTACAGCAGCCTTTGGCAGTGGTTATGATCCCTGTTTTGCAGATGGTGGAACAGTGGCTGAGAGTGGTTCCAGAGCTAACCCCAGGCGACACAGCTCAGTTGGGATTAGACCCAAATCCATCTGGTTCAAAAGACCACGCACTTGTGCCTGTAGAGCCCTGACACTCCACAGGTGTCAAGCATGCGCTTTCTGATGCTTAAAAAGAAACAAATCCCTCCCTCTCCAGGTTGCCACTGGTACAGAGGGCATGCGGCAGCCACTGTGCGTGGAGCAGTCTCCCAGCTGGGACCTCAGTCACCGTTCAGGATCCAAACAGTGAGTCCTCTGTCCTCAGGCCCATCCCCAGCAACGGTTCCTCCCAAAGTCATGAAAATTGGCATCAACTCTTCCACTTCCGACTAAGCTTGGGTGGTCAGAGTTAGCAAATAAAAATATCAGATGCCCAGTTCAGTTTGCACTTTAGGTGAAAAGAAAAAGAATTTGTGCATGTCCCAGGTCTGGGGACAACCTGACTCTGAGCTGACCCTGCATCGAGCTGGGTTAAGGCAGAGTAGGGAGGATATTGGGGCTTCCATGGTGAATCAGCAGTAAAGAAGTCGCCTGCAATGCAGGAGATGCGGGTTCGATTCCTGGGTCAGGAAGATCCCCTGGAGGAGGGCATGGCAACCCACTCCAGTATTCTTGCCTGGAGAATCCCATGGACAGAGGAGCCTGACGGCCTGAGGTCTATGGGGTCACAAAGAGTCGGATACGATTCAAGTGACTGAGCACAATACATCACAAGGAGGATATTGTGGAATCTGTCTCTGGGAATCCCCATCCAAGCCTGCCGGGAATTTCACCTTGACTGCTAACCTCCTAATCCCAACCCTGAGGGTCAACATGAGGCTCACACCTGCTTCCCAGGAAAAAAAAGGAGGTGGGTCACACAGTTTGAGAGAAGTCAACCTTTTCTCTGCTTCCCTCCCCCCTAAGAGGAATCATAAATTGCCAGGCACTTGCAAGCACTTTTTTTTCGCAAGGGCAGAGACCCAGAACAAACCGAACTAGAATCTAGGCTCGGCCAGCAGTTGGAAAGGAGGATAGAGACCTCGCTGGCTGCCCAGTGATCAGGGCTCAGTGCTGTCACTGCCTGGGACGCGGGTTCAATCCCTAGTCATGGAACTAAGACCCTGCAAGTGTTCAGTGCTGCCAAAAGACAGAAAACACAAGATGGGGCTTTATCAAAGAGAGGGCTGGGAAGGCCATTCCAGGCGAAGGGGACAGACAGTATGTGCAAATCTCAGGCAGCATTGTGTGCAGGAAGACAGATTAACGTGGCATGCAAGCCTCCGGCCTGATGCTGAGGAAAGTGGCCAGGAAGAGAGGTAAGCAGGCCCCCAACTGTAAGATGCCTTGTGTGTTGGGTTACTGATTCTGAATTTTATCTCTAAAACAATGAGGAATCCTTGAGGGATTTTGATCAAGGGAGTCACCTGACTGATAATGACTTAATTTTGCTTTTATTTGATTACTAGGGAGGGTGAACTGTTTTTCCATGTGTCCTATTTGAATTTTTTTTTTGTTTTTCGTATTGATTTGTAATAACTTTAGACATGGAAGGATTTTCATCCCCTATTATTTTTATCATATTCTTTGATTGTCTTTTTAAAAATTATTACAATTTTTAAAGTAAAAAATTCATTCTGAATTTTATATAATCACATTGTTATATTTGTACGTGTAGATGCTCCCATCATCATTCTCCTAAAGTTATTTCCTCTTCTCAGGGAAAAATAATCCAGATGGACTATAACATTAAAAATGAAAAACAAACATATAGTCCCTTCTAGCTTTTTTTTAAAACTTGTGTGTATGTTGTTTGTTACATTTAATTCTATAATCCACCCGGAATTTATTTGCAAGTGTGGTGTGAGGTGATGATCTTTTTTTCCTCAAATACTCAGTTTTCCCAACACCTTTTATTGATCAAATCCAATCTTCTATGGCACTTCCTCATCACAGAGCAAGTCTCATGCTCAGTTGGTTTCAGACAATCTATTCGAGTCCAATAAGCTATGTACCCATCCCTGTTCAAACACTACACCATTTTAATGACTGAAACTTAAAATGCATTTTAAAATCTAATGAGAATTCTCACTCAATTCTTCTGTTACAACCTCTTCATTCTTCCAAATAAACTTAGAATCACTCTGTCGACTTCAAAGAAAAAGCCACTGAGATTTTTTTTGACTAAACTAATTTGGGCTCCAAAATCATTGCAGATGGTGACTGCAGCCATGAATTTAAAATATGCTTGCTCCTTGGAAGAATAGCTGTGACAAACCTAGATAGCATAGTAAAAAGCAGAGACATTTCATTTACCAACAAAATCTATACCGTCAAAGCTATTGTTTTCCAGTAGTCAACTATGGATGTGAGAGCTGGACCATAAGGAAGGCTGAACAATGAAGAACTGATGCTTTTGAACTGTGATGTTGGAGAAGACTCTTGAGAGTCCCTTGGACTGCAAGGAGATCAAACCAGTCAATCCTAAAGGAGATCAGTCCTGAATATTCATTGGAAGGACTGATGTTGAAGGTGAAACTCCAATGCTTAGGCCACCTGATGCAAGAACTGACTGACTAGAAAAGACCCTGATGCTGGGAAAGATTGAAGGCAGGAGGAAAAAGGGATGACAGAGGATGAGATGGTTGGAAGGCATCACCAACTCAATGGACATGAGTTTGATCAAGCTCTGGGACATGGTGAAGGACAGGGAAGCCTGGTGTGCTGCAGTCCACGGGGTCACAGTCAGACACGACTGAGCAACAAGACAACAGCAATTTGAAAGAATCATCACCTTCACGGTGTTTGGGTTTTCCACCAAGGAACTTGGTACTTCTCTCAGACACCTTTTTCCTCATGCTCAAAAAAATCCTGTAAAGTTGATAAAATTATTCTCATTTTACAAAGGAAGAAACTCATGAAGCTCAAGCAGTTATCAGCCTAAAGTCACATCTGAAATACTTCTGAGATGCCAGCCCTCTGTTCCTCCAGCAGCTTGAATGCTTCACTTAAGTAGAAAGTGAGTAAATTTTAAAATATCAAATATATTAATAATATTAAATAGTAATTTGGGAGTTTGGGATTATCAGATGCAAACTACTATGTATAAAATAGATAAATAAAAAGGATCTACTGTGCAGCACAGAAACTATATTCAACATCTTGTAATAACCTATAATGAGAGTCTGAAAAGAATGTGTGTGAATATATATATGTTCAAAAACTAACACAACATTATAAATTAGCTATATACTTCAATAAATATTTTTTAAAAGACATTTTGGGATGAATTACGTTTAGCAAACATTTATTAAACACCTGCCATGTGCCAGATATTGGGAATGGAGATGAGTAAGACAATTTCTGCTATGAAGGCACTCAGAGTCTTGGGGGAGGAAAGAAAAATGTATACAGATAATTAGTGTGCAGTGTAATAAATGATGTCAAAATTATAGCTTCTTGTATTGTGTGCTTATCATATGCCAGAGACTGTTCTAAGCTCTTTGCCTCCATCTTACCTTTTTAATATCAAAAGATTTAGTCACTGTTGCATCCATCTGGGGAATGAGGACATGAGGCACAGAGACGTTATGGGACTTATCCCCGCTGGTGAAGTCACCAAATGGTGAGCTAAGACTGAAGCCTGATTCCAGACCTGGTGTTCAGTCACCTTGAGCAGGCTGCCGTAGAAATGAGCATGGCAAGCTGCATGGGCCTCACAGAGGGCACCTCATTCAGCTGGGCAGGTGTCTTGGATGAGGCCCAGATGGCCTGAGTCTTAAAGGATGCGTAGGGATGAGCAGGCAGCAAAAAGGGAGAGAATGGGCTTTAAGGCAAAGGGCCCAGTACCTGCAAAGATATGGGGCCACCGGGAACAGTGTGTCTTGGGGGTAATTCAGATGAAAATAGTCACGATCTAAGAGCTGTTATTGAATACCTAGTAGATACCAGGTATTCCCCTGAACTCTTTGCACATAGCAGCTGATTAAATCCTTGCAAAAACCTGATGAGATAGGGTTATTATGCCATTTTACAGATGGGGAATGTGAACACAAAAAGGTTAAATAGCTGGTCTCTGACCACATGGCTGAGAAGCAGCAGAGCTAAAAATAGATCTGGAGAGAGCTGCATGAGTCAGATGGTGTAAAGTCTCGAGAATCAGTCATTCAAAGATTCTGGGTAAGAATCATGGTCAAGTTTGCCATGAACTGGGCAGAGAGATGATATTCACACTCATCTCAGCCCTTAAACACATCTGTGAACTCATTTAAACACCACGACCAACACACTGAGATTGGTAGCCTTATTCCCATTTTATAGCTGAAGAAACTAAGGCTCTGAGGGCACAAGAGACTTTGCTATCACTAGAGGATGGCGGAGACAGAATCCAAACTGCACCAGCTTCAGTGCTGCTGCTGCTACGGCTGAGTCACTTCAGTCGTGTCCGACTCTGTGCGACACCTTAGACGGCAGCCCACCAGGCTCCCCCGTCCCTGGGATTCTCCAGGCAAGAGTAGCTTCAGTGCAGCTGTCCCCAAAGGCCGCTCTCCCATCATCAGACAGTGGAGGGACAGGCAGAGAAGTGGGGAGCAGGGGCCCGGTACCCCCAGTGGATCACAGCTCTCACCAGCATGGGGGTAGAGGGTGAAAGTTCCTTGGCAAGCATGTAGGTCACCTCCTGACAATAATTAAAATGGAGAGTTGCAAAGAGATAAAACTTTACAAAGCATTCTTGGCATTCTTGTCCATGGCTGCAACAATATTAACTTTCATTTGAGGGCACTGATGGGCAATTCCACCAGGGTTCGAGTAACCCCCTTTCATTTTCCCTTTTGCACTGGAAAACCTCTACCTTCCGAGTCTAGACACCACCCCTTGGATGACAGTAGGAGCCTACGTGCTGAAAAGCCGGCCCAGAACCAACGCTACCATGTGAGCGTGGCCCATCTGGAACACATTTGAGCACCAAAGAGCTGTAATCATTTGCGATCCTGAGAACATGTACCAGAGACAGTTCACTGGGAACTTTAAAGAAAAACCAAAAAAGACAGAGTCAGCTATGGAAACATGTAAAACTTCTGTGTGAGGGGTGGGGTAGAGGGAGAAGTAACATTAAAAAAAAAAAAGGCAAAAGCAGTCTGGAAAAGAAAACCAACCCCAAGCAGAGGAGACAGTGGTGTCTCCATTTTGCAGATAAGAAAACTGAGGCTCAGGAATGTTCAATGCTGGCCTAGGTTAAAGTGGTGGTGGAGGTGGGATTTGAATTCCTATCTGTTTGACTTCAAAGCATGAGCTACCACTTCCTAAATGACTCTAATCTGTTTAACAAAGAAAAGAGAAGAGTGAGAAGTTCAAAACATTGTAGTAAATATATTAGACAAAACCATACATATTTGGATATTAAAAGTGAGTTTAACTTGATTGGAAAAAGACATTCAGACCCGAATTTTTAAGTCAGCTAAGAACAGCCATAATGTGTACCAAACCGAAAAACTATTCAACCTTTGAGAACACTCAAAGAAATGCAAGTGGAAACAACACGAATTTGATATTTAATATTAAATAAATTCAGTGGAAAATAATGGTAACAGCTCATGCTAGAAGAGATGAGGGAGAAAATGAAACACACCAGCATAACTATTGGTCAGGTTTAATTCATTCAAGCTTGTTGAAAAATATGCATTTTCATATGCTTTCATATGCTTTTCTTAAACTGAAATGTAGTTGATTCTCAGGGTTTCCCTGGTGGCTCAGATGGTAAAGAATCTGCCTGCAATGCAGGAGACCTGGGTTCGACCCCTGGGTGGGGAAGATGCCCTGGAGGAGGGCATGGCAACCCACACTGGTACTCCTGCCTAGAGAATCCCACGGACAGAGGAGCCTGGCTGGCTGCAGTCCACAGGGTCACACAGCGAGGGACACAGCTGAAGCGACTAAGAGGAGCAGCAGCAGAGTTGATTTCCACCCTCGTGTTAGTTTCTGGTACGCAGGAAAGCGATTCAATTACATATATATGTGTGTGTGTGTGTGTGTGTGTATATATATATCTACTTTTTCAGATTTTTTTCCATGGTAGAGTATTATAAGACATTGAATATATTTCCCTGTGCCATACAGTAGGTCTTGCTTTGTTTATTTTATGTACAATTGCACATATCTGTTAAAAACTGAACTCCTAATTTTCATATGATTTGACTGAGTAATTCTAGGCTTGGAAATTTACCTAGGTAAATAATCCAAAAGGAAGACCATTCTATCTTGAAGCCTTATGTATACCAATGAAAAAATCAGAAACCATCAAAATGCTCAACAGTAGAGTAACTGTCACACTAGTTTGGGGCATCCATTCAAAAGACTTGGACCCAGTCTTTTTCTAGCATTTTGGGGAAATGCTTTTACTAGAATATTATAAAGAAAAGAGAGATGCTTACAAAATTGCACCTAAGCTATAATTGAGATGATAAGAAATTTGTCTGTGAATGAACAGAGACAGGAAAGAAATATGGGCAAGAATTGCTTGGGTGGTGGGATTGTGACCCATTTTTTATGTTACTGTGGATGCAATATTTGTGCAAGAAAAAAAATTACCCTCATAAAAATGATAGCCCTGTGATTGTATTGGGCCAAATTCCTACAGTGCTAAAAATACGTTAAGAACTTCTGGAAAGCTACATTAACTCTTTGAATGATCACTGTGGGACCACTGAATGCTATAATAATAGTAGTAGTATAAAAGAGGCCAGTAAGTCAATATTCCTTCCAAATTTACCAAGTTAACTGCCAAGACATAACTTAAGCATTAAGACAATCTAGTCCAACAATCCCAAATATAGAAGAGTTAGGGACTCACGCGACATCTCCAGCCGAGTACGGACAACCACAGACCACCACTTACAGGTCAGTCTTCATGCATTCATAACTCTCCCCATATTTCCCACAGCTAAATTTGCTCTCTGCCTGAGTCTCCCACCCCCACCTTCTCACTTTTACAGCTTAAGTTTCTAAGCAAAAAATCTTAGCTAGAGGCCATTTCGCTCCACGGCTTTCCCTTTGCCTCAGTCTAGTTTGTGAAGGGACCCCAAAAGCTCTGATGAAAGAGTTGCATCCCTGTGCGTGAGAAGCCTGCACAGCACCTGGCATCGTCTCAGCCATTAGGAACACATTTCATGCGTTAGTGTCCTGGGATCTCTGACACAAATGAGCAGCTGGGAAGATCCCACATGCTGTGCAGTAACTGAGCCCGTGCGTCACACTCTCAAGCCTGTGCTCTGGAGCCCGCTCACTACAACTACTGAAGCCCGCGTCCCCTACAGCCGGTGCTCCACAAGATAGGCCCCTGCAGTGAGAGACCCCCACACAGGAACAAAGGGTAGCCCCCACTCTGCACAGCCAGAGAAAAGCCCGCACAGTGATGAAGACCCAGCACAGCCAAAAACAAATAAATAAATAAGACAAAATTATTTAAAAGATACAGAAATGTATACTCTCATAGTTCTGGAAGCCAGACATCACAGATCAGTTTCAGTAAGCTGAAATCAAGGAGTAGGCCGACCCATGCCTCCTCCCTAGGTTTTTGCAGATCCTGGTGGCTGCTAGCATGCCTTGGCTTGTGGCCACATCACTCAGGCTCTGCCTGTATGGTCACAGCACCTGCTCCTCTTCTGTGACAAATCTCCCTCTGCCTCCCTCTTCTAAGGACATGTCTGATGTCATTTAGGACCCATCCAGATAACTTCTCCTTCTTAAGATCTGTACTGCAATCATATCTGCAAAGTTCCTTTGATTATAGCAACCAGACCTAGCATTGTCTGTGTAGCATAACTTTCTGATGTTAGTAAAAACAAAACTGTAAACTTGAAATGAAATCATGCCGAGGTTTTGATACACTTGTTATAAAATACGAATGAAACACATCAAAACAGTGATATGAAGTGTTCAGATTCTCAGATGCTTATTGCATGGGTTTTGTTTAGTTTGTGTATTTCTTTTTTTCAGTGAGTATATGGCATATTGCCCTCCTCAAACATGTGGTTACCTTTGCTGTATTGCCATAATCAGTGACTTTTCAGTGGTAGCATTTGGGCAAGTTTTACCAGCAAGCAACACTTTCAGTTAATAAATAAAGTTTTAAACATCATGTAAGGTTGACAATACTGTTTTCTATATTTGGAAGTTGCTAGGGGAACACAAGAGAAAAACTTCTGTAACTGTGTGGCAACGGATAGTAACTATTAACTAGACTTATTGTGGTGATTATTTGGCAGTATACATTTGCATTGAATCATTATAATCATTATGTTATACACCTAAAATAAATACAATGTTATATGTCAATTATATCTCAATTTTTTAAAAAATCAGGTGAAAGGGGATTTAAGGTTGCTAAATGTAAAGATTAGAACCCCAGTGATTGTAGCTTTAGTATTGCTGATTGTATTACTTTAGATGTAGCATTGCATGTGCTGTGCATATTCTGATTTTATTAAAAGAAAAAGTTAAACTGCAAAATAAAAGAAAAAATAAACCCCATACCCTGCAACATTCACAGTTCTGGGTATAAGCTTTTGGGTGAGGGAGCACTGTTCTGTCTGCCTCTCCCCCACCCGCAGCCATGTGTGGCTTAGATGCTCAGTTAGGCCCAACTCTTTGTGACCCCATGGACTATAGCCCACCAGGCTCTTCTGACCATGGGATTCTCCAGACAAGAATACTGGAATGGGTTGCCAGTTCCTCCTCCAGGAGACCTTCCCGATCCAGGGATCGAACCTGTGTCTCTTATGTCTCCTGCATTGGCAGGCAGATTCTTTACCACTAGCGCCACTTAGGAAGCATTGTTCTGTCTACCACACTACATACCCTGGACAGTCAGTCAGTCAGTTCAGTCACTCAGTTGTGTCCGACTCTTTGCAACCCCATGGACTGCAGCACGCCAGGCCTCCCTGTCCATCACCACCTCTTGGAGTTTACACAAACTCATGTCCATTGAGTTTGTGATGGACTCAATGTCCATTGAGTCCAACCATCTCATTCTCTGTCGTCCCCTTCTCCTCCCACCTTCAATCTTTCCCAGCATCAGGGTCTTTTCAAATGAGTCAGTTCACATCAGGTGGCAAAAGTATTGGAGTTTCAGCTTCAGCATCAGTCCTTCCAATGAATATTCAGGACTGATTTCCTTTAGGATGGGCTGGCTGGATCTCCTTGCAGTACAAGGGACTGTCAAGAGTCTTCTCCAACACCACAGTTCAAAAGTATCAATTCTTCAGTGCTCAGCTTTCTTTATAGTCCAACTTTCATGTGCATTCATGACTACTGGAAAAACCATAGCTTTGACTAGATGGACCTTTGCTGGCATACTTTGGAAATAGGGGACAAAATTGGTCATTTCTCGCCTAGAAACTGGTCAGGACCGGAATTTCCTTTGTGCCCAGGAAGTCTCTAGGAACATAAACTCACTCCTTCATCCACTTCCTCCTCGCAGCAATCATCTGTGGGGTATTTGCTTGGCCAGGCTCAGTGCTGGGCACCAGGGATGTAAACAAGAACAAGACCCAGACCTTGCCCTCGAATTGCTCAGGACTGAGAAGCAGGTGATGCTCAAACCACTGTAACGGCAACATGCCCTGTGCCAGAGTAAAGGTTTATGAGCAAAGCACCGTGAGAGTTCAGACTGGGTTATTTTGAAGACAGTTCAGAGACAATGAGATTGGGTCTTAATTGATAAGTGGGAGCCAAAAAGGCAGAGGAGAAGAAGGGGACATTCTGTTGTGCCCTGGAAGCACACAAAGGTGAGAGACCATGGAGACAAGTCTGGCTCCATCGAGGCATGGGAGGGATGCGTATACAAGTAGGAGGCCTGGCCAGACTGAATACGGAGCCTGGCCTTCATCGCCATAGCTGCACCAGAGCTGTGAGTGATCTAAGCAAACAGTCCTCACAGCTGCATCTTAAAGAGCTAGTTCATTGATAATCAACAAGGACCTACTGTATACTACAGGGAACTCTACTCACTACTCTGTAATAACCTATATGGGGAAAGAATCTGAAAATAGGTGACTGTATGCATCATTGAATCACGTTGCTGTGGACCTGAAATAATACAACGTTGTAAATCAGCCATACTCTGATATAAAATAAAAATTTTTTTAAAAAGTTATTCACGTTCTGACCCAGAAATCTCATTCACAGGAATCACCCTGACAAAAATACACATGAAGAGAGATATGTCATTAAGGATCTTCCCTGGAGTGTTGCTGAATAACTAAAATTTAAACAACCTGATTGTTCTCAACGACTTTGGTTCAACAAACCATGATTTGCCCATACTATGGGGTAGCAGGCAGCTCACAAAAGCAATAAAGAGGAGCCCTGAGCTCCCAAGGGATGTTGTTCAAGAGAAATAGTAAGCTATGGAACAAAATGCAAAGTGGGATGCCACTTAGATTTCTAGAACCCCCAAACTATATGAGTTTGCATGCAAATACAGAGAGAAAAAGTCAGTACAAATACATGAAAATGAATGACAGCAGATCTAGGAGAAAAGATTCAGATAAAGGAATTAAAAGGAATGATCCCTTTTGACCCTGTTCACATCTGAACTTTTGGACATTTTTCTTGAAGCCTATGGCCACCACATCTCACATGTATAATCAATAAGAGCCAAAAAAAAAAAAAAACTTTGGCTTAAAATAAATTGGATGAAAGCAAAGGGCAATGAGCTGACACAGTTCTCAGAAGTTCTTTAGGGACTGTGTGTGTGGAAGTTAGCAGGTCTTACACGACCAGGACTAGAGGCAGGGAGGCCAGTCAGGGTCCCCAGCCGCCCGGAGGATGGAGGGAGGCCAGGTTAGAAAAATCTAGAGGAGAAGAGAAGACAAATTCAATCAACACATGGCCCATGTTAAGTGGAAGACAAGGAGGAACAAGTCTGTCGAACTGTGGAGGCTGACACCAGGGTTTATAAATCCTGCACAGGGAAGCAGGAGATGAGGCCATTTGCTGAGCCACGAGATCAGGGAGGGTGGGTGAGAGTCCATGGGAGAGGAGTGAGTGGTCTCTGCTTCCGGGAGATCTTGGAAGATGCTGCTCTTCTTCCTGAGTTGTCCGCCTATCTGACACATGCTCGCTCATCTACAGAAGAAAGGGGCAGCCCGTAAGATGAAAACTGGTCCTCATGGGCCACGGGAGAAGGCTGCAAGGACACCGAGGGTCTCCAGGCTGCCAGGGAGGATCCTCTGACTTAGGAGTCTCACCAGTATCTCCTACAGAGCAGCTGTCCTCTCCAAGTTGTTTCACAAACTGCCAACAGGTGACAGACACCCAGCCCCTTCCCCAGGTGACACCCAGGCTGCCTCCCTGTAATTGACTATAGTTACTTCCCAGTGTGGTGATGCCCAAGGCAAGGCAATGCCTTCAATCTGAGTCACCCTTCCCAGCTGCCAGCATGTCCACAACTTAGCTCCAAATAAACTCCGCAGCTCCATGCCTGGGCCAGGCAGAACTTTGACTTTAGGGAGAAACTTTCTCTGTCAAGACCTCGAAGTGGCATGGCAGCTCCCAGCTCTGCGGCTGGGAGGCTACACAGTAACCTTCACACCAAGGGTAATGGAGAGCAGAGGGTGGCTGATGGCTTTGCTTTTCTAAATAAGGTTTCTAGGGTTCCCCCTTTTAGTCACAAAGGATGTGCATGTCCTTCCTTTCAGAAATCATAACAGCCACTTTCCAAATATTGCCGGCCATTTATTGGAACCTCTGCTGAGTGTTTCCCACGCAAAGCCCAACTCAGGACAATAAATATCAGTCAAAGTGAATAACCCATATTACCGAGGTTGGGAAGTGTATGTTAATGTGATGAAACTAACTGGCCCTGTGTCCTTTGGGTTCCCAGTCATATAGTTGATCATTTCTAATACCTAGGTCATAAGCAAAGCTTTGTCTTCTATGAAAAATCCACAGGCTATGTTTTTGTGAAACTGATGTGCAAGTCAAAAGGAAACCAGCATGTCTCCAACTGCCAGCTCCAGGGAGGTGTAGTAGTTGCTTCTGATATGTTTTCTTATGTAATCAATACCATGGGCCTGCAGTGAGGGTCTTCCTTGCTTCCTTGTATGAACAAGGAAACTGAACCTCTGAGATGGTAAAGTGACTTAGCCAAAAGCTGCGAGCCAGTCCAAGCTGACTCCCTTGTTCCACCCGCTGACTTGTTGGAGTGGTAGGTGAAGAGGGGGGTAGTATGTGAACATGTGTATATGTGAGTGTGTTTGTGTGTATGTGTGTGCTTATGCAGGCTTCCCAAATGCACTATTTCCCACTGGCCCGCTACTGATGTGGCTTCTGGAGCCAGAGTTGTCTGAAGTGATCATACTCTCCCCTCCACTGCTCTGTGGGCTCATTGTGAGAAAGGCTTTGTTTGATAAATTTGCTGGCATTCACACCTGGCCTTGGTCCTCTCGTTCGATGATTCAATCTGAGAGGCCTGGGGCTACAAAGGACACTCAGTCCCCCAAATTCCCGCAGCCAGACTATATTCTGCCCCATCTGAGGCCAAGGCTTCTTGTAGCCCTGCGATATTTATTCATCACTTCTCCATTGGTACAGGAAGTTTATTCATCCCTTCTCCTTTGGTACCAGAAGCTCTGATTGTACCTGGGTGCATGGAATAAAGATAATTCTCACCACCCTGACAGCGCAGTGGGACTATATCACTAAGTTGTGGCTAGCGGCGCAAAAGGAGAAGTGCTCTTCCCTCTATTTTTGTTGATGTATTTTTCCTTCCCTGCTGGGTGGAATGAAGTGATTGCAGTCACTCTGGAAGCCATCTTGCATCATGAGATAGAAGCTACCTGGTGAGGATGGCAAAGAAGACAGAGAGCAAGAGCTTCAGTCTCTGATAGTTGTACTGTGGAGTTTTCCAACAATTCTGGACCATCTGCCTGCCTCCACACTTCCCTAGTGCAAGAGAAAGAAACTTCTTTTTAAAATACTGTGATTGGGATTTTCTTCATCTGTAGCTGATAAATGATAAACCGATAAATGATCTTGTGTCAAGAACTCCTGGAGGGCAGGGTGCTGTTATTTAGCACCTTCTACCCCCATATTCTTCCTGGGTGTTCATTGGAAGGACTGATGCTAAAGCTGAAACTCCAATACTTTGGCCACCTCATGCGAAGAGTTGACTCATTGGAAAAGACCCTGATGCTTGGAGGGATTGGGGGCAGGAGGAGAAGGGGACGACAGAGGATGAGATGGCTGGATGGCATCACCGACTCTATGGACATGAGTTTGAGTAAACTCCTGGAGTTGGTGATGGACAGGGAGGCCTGGCATGCTGCGATTCATGGGGTCGCAAAGAGTTGGATACAAATGAGCGACTGAACAGAACTGAACTGAACCCCCATATTCTAGCCCAGTACCTGCCCTGCAACTGGGGCTCAAGCAGGGATAGAAATACAGAGCCAGAGGGCTCCTCAGGAAGCATCCGGACAATGTCCCACCCACGGCCTGAAGCTGACCTTGTCATCTCCCCATTGGAACGTGCTGTCTGCCATGTAGACCCTGAGTTGGTGCGAGGCTTCCCCTCCTGCATCAAATACCCCTAGTGTCCATCTCCTTTCATTCCTTGTTCATCTCTTTGCCTCCATATCTCCCCAGAGAGATCTCTAAGGGATTGTTGTCAAGTAGAACAACTCCTCCTCTCCTTATAAATCCATTCTTTGCTCCCCCACCCCACCACCCAGAAAACTAGATGCCTAAGGGCCAGGCAGCAAAAAGAAAAGTTTTGGCTTTCACAGTGGTTTGAAATTTAAAATAGTTTCCAAGCATTATAAATCTGGATATTTCCCATACAACTGCAGATTTCTTGATTCTCTTGAACAATCAGAGGATGGGATAAGGTAGGGCCTGTGTTCCTACCTGATCATGAGCAGCTAGCACCGAGCCACATATCTGCCGATGAAGGTGGGCCTGTAATCCTCGGTTGCCGTGGATTTCACCTGCTCACTTCACTTACTCCAGTACCTGCTCAGCCCCAGGGGTCCGTTTTCATGTGCCGTCTCTCCTGGCAGTAGTGGCATCTCTCCATTGTAGCAAAATATCCTGGTGTGGTGAGTGCAGGTTAAGAGATCCTTTATATTCAAGAATGTCATTTTGTTATTTATTTCTTTGTCTGAATCAAGTTTTAGTTGTAATACACCAGCTTCTCTTGTTGCAGAGCATGAGCTTTAGAGCACAGGCTTCAGTAGTTGTAAAAGGTGGGCTTAGTTGCTCCACAGCATATGGGATCTTAGGTCCCTGATCAGGGATCGAACCCCTGCATTGGAAGGTGGATTCTTAACCACTGGACCGCTGGATAAGTCCAAAGAATGGCATGAAAGCATTGACAGTTCTATGATTACTCTTCAATATTTCATTTTGGGGTATTTCTTATCTGTTTCATGTTATCACATGAGCTAAAGTGCCATTTTATTTTTTATGAAAGTGTGTATCTATTTTACTTTGAAAATTAAAGTTGTTATTTTGAGTTGTTAAAGAAAAAAAAAAGAATGGCATTTAAGTTGCACCTCAAGGAGACATGGAATTTTCCAGTTGGAGTCAGAGGAAGAGAAAGCAACATGAGGAATGGCATGGCGATGTGGCCTTCTTCAGGATTAGAAAGAAGCCACCAGTCCCAGTTACCTGGAGTCAGGAGAGCACCACTGGTGGGTGGGATATTACTCTTTTGTTCATATTGCTGCATCCTGCCTCTTTACTTGGTATGTTATCTGCATAGAACTGACTAAAAGTCAACTCTAAATTCCTGAGGTCAGCAGATGTATTAGTTAGGATGGGCCCCACCCTGCTGTGATAACAAACAATCCCCAAATCTCAGTGAGCCCAACAGGCTTATTCTTGCACGTGCATTGTAGCTTGATGGGAGGGATGGGGGATGCTTCTCATGAGAGTCATTCAAGGCTGACAAAGCTCAACTCCACATGTGCCCACAATACACCAAGGCAGGAAAAGGGGGTGCAGTAAATGTAGTGAATTGAGTGCTGACTCAAAACTTTCACTTGGGAGAAACACGTGCTGCTTCTACTGACGCTTCATTGGTCTAAGAGAGTCCTGGGGCCTCTTGCATGTCAAAGGGGACAGAGAAAAAGGGTCCTCTCAAGATCAAGGATGGGGAAGGTTGTTGTTCAGTCTCTAAGTTATGTTTGACTCTTTGTGACCCTGTGGATTGCAGCACGCCAGGGTACCCTGTCCTTTGCTGTCTCTTGGAGTTTTCTCAGATTCATATCCATTGAGTCGGTGATGCTATCTAACCAGCTCGTCCTCTGCTGCCCCCTTCTCCTTTTGCCCTCAATCTTTCCCAGCATCAGGGTCTTTTCCAATGAGTCAGCTCTTCGCATCAGGTGGCCAAAGTATTGGAGCTTCAACTTCAGCATCAGTCCTTTCAGTGAATATTCAGGACTGATTTCCTTTAGGACTGACTTTGGAGGAGGGCCCTAGTACTTATGGAAATCCCTAATGACAACCTTGGCCCACAGGCCTGTGGTCATCTGACTCTGCCCTTTTCCCCCAGCCTCAATGATCATCTTCTCTACCTTTCCCCAGCCTCAACCGTACCAAACTTCTGAACGTTTAAGAACTTCCATGTTACTTCCATGTCTTTCTCATTTGCTACTCTGTCTGCTTGCAGAGTTGTCCCCCAGTTCTGCAGGAAAACTCTTAAAATCTCTCAAGTGTGTGTGTGTATGTGTGTGTTAGTCACATTAGTCATGTCTGACCCTTTGTGACCCCATGGGCTGTGACTCCTCCATCTATGGAATTCTCCAGGCAAGAATACTGGACTGGGTTGCCATACCCTTCTCCAGGGGATCTTCCACACCCAGGGATCGAACCCAGGTCTCCTGTATTGCAGGCAGATTCTTTACCATCTGAGCCACCATGGAAGCCCAACATCTCAAGACTCCACTCAAGAAGATCCGAATCTGGGAAGCCCAGTGTGACTCCCCAAACCCACCATGTCCCTGGGTTGAGTTCTGGACTCCCATTCATATTGTTGAATTTATCTCCTGCCCTGTAAACAACTTTATAGACCTGTCTCCCACCTCCCCACACCCCGCCCTGAGCATGACCTGGAACCTGGCTTAGGGAGCATACATTTTAAATAAATGATGGAAGTAGCACAGAGCCCACAGCATAAAGAGGGCTGAGTGGCCCCTAGCAAGTGCATGTCCCATCCAGAGGGGAAGCAGCCACCCAGTTTCAGCTGATCGTTGTCATGAAGGAATGCGCCCAGCATGGCTGCAACTTTCAATTTTTCAAGAGAAACTAGACATCTATATTTTCATATAGAAACTCCTGATTTCTTAACGCCTGGATTTGGCCCCAGGCAACATGCCTTGGAAGGTTCTGCTACTACAAGATCTCCCTGTGTAGGCTTTGGGGGAGGGCCAGGTGGTTTGGATATTAATCCTGACTCTGCTATTAACTGGTCACGCAACTTTGGGGTAACTGGGTAAACCCTCTGAGACTCAGTTTCCTTTTCTGTCAGATGGCAGTAATAATAGCCCTTCATTATATTGTCATGAGGATTAAATGATGATGGATTCAGGATTAAGGCATTTAACATAGTGCTGGCTGCATAATAAGTACTCATTAAATGCTGGCTATTAATATTATTAGACAATTGTACATATAACTGTGTAATTATGACTGTGATAAGTGCCAGGGGAGGGGGGATACAGAGAACTCTGAGAAGAGTTAATGGGGGAACTGATCCCATGGAGAGAGTCAGGAGGGACCAAATAGAAGAGCCACACTGGAAGTGAGGACACGTTAGAGCAGGAAACAGCCTGGGGGGCCTGGTTCCAGGTGAAATCTACAGCAGGTAGGAAAGCCCTAAAGTGGGAAGAAGTCAGGGTCCAGAAAGGAAACATAATGGGTCCCATAATTCTCAGTCTCTGATCATAGGAAAGCTAAATTTAAGGGATATGATACTTGTGAAATTCTTCAAGAAAATTATTTATACTCAGAGCTAACTCTGGCAAGCCCTGAGGTTTTACCTTGTTCTACTTTGTAGAACTTTCTACAAAGGTATTAATTGACCCAAGCCCAAATATTTTCATTTCTTTATTAGTAAACATTTATTTTTGCTACATGACCAATGCTGCCCTGAGTGCTAAACAGATATGACAGAGAATCAGACAGCCATAGCAACCTAACAGCAGATGGTGTAATGTCTGAACTGAGGGTGAAGAAAAAACAGTAAAAAGCTCCTTGGGAGGTGCAGTTCTTCTGGGGCTAAGTTTTAGCCTTCCAGTGGCCTCACTGGTTCCAAGCGGGGCCAGGAGAGAATCCAGAAGGACGAACCAGACTCTCTGACTGACGTTTGCCTCCATGCAATGTTTTTGCCTCAAGCAAACTTTTCAGAGAACCTCCATAGCAGGTGGTCTGAAAGTACCTTCTGGGACCAGGGCTGGAGCTAGGGAATCCTGAGATGCTGCTCCAAGAGGATCCAGAGGATTTATTATCTGGGAGGATAGACAGATAGAGAGCTGTCCTCACTGAGGACCTAGGAGGTCACTTGGGCCCTCATCAGATGGAGGGCCTGGACCACCATGTGGAGTCCTCATACCACCATAAATGTAGCTATCTCTTAGAAATCTACTGCATGAGTGCTTTTTGTAACTTATTTCCTCATTTTAACTACACAATTATATATGTTCCTTATAGAAAAACTAGAAAGTACAGCTTAAACTAAAAAGAAAGGAAGAGGACAAGGGAGAGGGAAGAGGGAGGAAGGAAGGAAAGAAAGAAAAATGGAGGAAAGGCAAGAGGGAGGAAGAAAGCCTTCCAGTTCCCTGAGCCCAGCAATAACACCGGCAGATCCGACCCCGAGCTTTTTCCAAACGTATCTGCTACTGACTATCGGGTAGCCTGCTGTCTCCCTCAACAGCTGTCCTCGGTGTAGCTGTCTACATAGACCAGTATGTAAGTAAATAGTGTGTGTGTTGGCCGTAAAGTGTTTCACATTAAGAATACACCAAAATGTATTTAACCGATCCTTGACTTTGTGTCATTAAGTTCTTTCCCATGATAAAGAATCCCTATTTGAGAAGTTGGGCATGAGAAGACAGTTGAGGTCAAGTTAGGACTTTGACTCCTGTTAACAACTGAAATGCTTGTACTCCCATTTCCTTCAAAATCACATCTTCTCAACCGGGTGGATATTGGCTCCAAATATGTGGAAAGTGGTTCTTGAGAGAGTGAACAAAATCTTACTCTTTTAACATATAAAACACAAATATGCAGACAGTCCATAAGATAGATAAACAGTATGTATATTACAATTTTGTGAGGAAAGGGTGGAAATTAGGAAAAAAATACCTGAAAGTCTCCTTGGGGGAACAATAACGACTATAAAAAGTTGAGGAGCTTCCCTGATTGCCCAGTGGTTAGACTCCATATTTCCTCTGCAGGCAGTACGGATTTGATCCCTGATCAGGGAACTAAGATCCCACATACGGCACAGCACAGCCAGAAGGAAAAAAAAAAATGGAATTGTGCCATTTGCAGAGAGATGGATAAACCTAGACCCAGTCATACAGAGTAAAGTAAGTCAAAAAGAGAAAAATAAATATCATATGTTAACGCATTTATGTGGAATCTAGAAAAACGGCATTGACGATCTAATTTGCGAAGCAGAAACAGAGACACAGACATGGAGAACAAACATGGATACCAAGCAGGGAGGGGAGGTGGGATGAACTGGGGGATAGGGGTTGACACATATGCATCGCTATGTACAAAATAGATGACCAGTGAGAACCTCTTGGTACCACAGGGAGCTCTGCCCAATGCTCTGCGGTGACTTAAATGAGAAGGGAATCCAAAAAAGAGGGGTTGTCTGTAAACAAACAGCTGATTCACTTTGCTATACAGCAGGAACTAACATAACATTGTAAGGCAACTATACACCAGTAAAAAAAAAAAAATCATATCACATAAAATGGAATCCTGCAAAGTAAGCAAAAAACAAGAAAGAAAAAGTTGAGAAATGACAGTGTTAAAGTTCACTCAAGCCAAAGCTATTCTACTTCTGAGTGGCTGTATTATTTCCTGCTGATCCATGATTTTTAGCCTCCAAATACCAGTCCAGAAGAGAATTCTTGACAGGGTACGTGATGCACAATTTTTCTCACCATTTAATGATAAAGGATTAAACTAGTCTACGTGAGACAACACTCAGAAGACATAAAAGGTATAATCCCTTCCCTCAACACGTCCACACTCTGTGGGCCATCTCTGTGTTTTCCCTCCCATGCTCCAGAAAAAGCTCTTCCCCTGGAGCATACCATGGTGTTTGAATGAGGTCCAACTCACTCAGGACGGGACAGGCATACTCCTTTTCATTTGAAACTACTCTATAAACAAGCAATTGAGGTGGCGAATTTACACTCATAATATCCTCATTAGCTCCTTTGAGTTATGATTATGTTTTCCTATTTAGATGTTTTTCCCACAGATGATGGAAGACTTAATATGCCAATAAAATACATCTGAAGAGGCTTTCAGAGGGAGATCTCAAAGCCCTTTATAAACATTAACTCATTAATCCTCCTCTTTCCCGGAGAGATGGGCAGCTGTCACATCTTATTATCCCATTACACACAAGAGAAACTGAGGCCAGGAGATTAAACGCCTCCCTACAGACCTGCAGGAGGGAGTGGCAAGAACAAAGCTTCACCTTGACATGGTCGAGCTCACCTTGGTCGAGTAGGTCGAGTAGGTCGAGTAGGTCGAGGCGCTGCTAGAGAAGGAGAAAGAAAGGAAGTCTGTGAGACACCTACTATGTGTCAGGCACTGGCTAACATTCACCCACGTGTAATCCTCTTCATATCCCCTCTTAGGTTTACAAAAATCCCCGAGAACTGGCCTGTTTGAGTGATTTGCCCAAACTAGTCCACCAAGTCAGAGGCAAATGTGGGATTCAACTCCAGGTGTGTCCATGTGGTGCCAGACCACTGTCTCAGGCTTGTATTTTGAACACAGAGGCACTAACTCTGTTTAACAAAGAGGTGACTGTTACCGCAAAGTGTTTTGGGTCAAAAATCCCACTTGGGGAGGTAGACAAGATGTCAAGTTGGCAGAGAGGCAGCTAGGCTTTGGCTCCTAGAACAAGTGAAATGGTTTCTGTTTCTTCTTCTTTTTTAATCCGTTCAAAACTTTTCAAATTGTACACTTTTTTTTTTTTAATTGTTTAAAATTTTTTTCCGGCGCTGCAATCTGTGGGATTTTAGTCCCTTGACCAGGAATCGAACCCATTTCTCCTGCATTGGAAGTGCGGAGTCTTAACCACTGGACTGCCAGGGCAGTCCCAGTTACTGTGGCTTGTTAATCAACTTCAATGAAGATGGGCATAATAAAATTTCTAGCTCTAAGATCTTATTCCTTCTCATACTGTGGGGATATCAGCATCTTGAGCAGAACTACTAATACTATCATTACTATTACTGTTACGAGGATGGTGATGGGGCTTATGCATGAATAGTATTGCACCATCTCTTCCTGTAAATAAGTTTTTTCACCTTCCAATGCGGAAGTGAGAGAGAGGGGAAAAAAAAAACAACAACAAAAACCTTACCAATTGCCAAGCTCCTGGGTTAGTGAGAGCAGCTTCCAGCAGGAAGCCCTATGTAAACTGATCATCTCCAGTTACTTTGGTATTCATCTATAGAATTTTTCAATTATGTATGACTAATTTTTCACAAAGTCATTATTTGAAGCAATTTGTCTCTGTGTGAGAGGCAACACCTTCCCTTCCCTGCAAGGTGGGCGGGGAAAATGTCATAATCGACCAGGCTTCAGTTTGAGTTATTAAGCGGTCACAGGAGTTCAAAAGAGAAAAATAATGAACAGGTAAGTCATCACATGTAAAAATTCCTCCTCTGTATTATCAAAATACAAATTAATTATAGATAAGATCAAACGAGTTCTCTTTAATGTATGGTTTTCCCAGAGAAGGTAATGAAAATCAAGCCATGTCCGTGGGAGGGGAGGGGAGGGATGTACAGAGGGATCTTTATGAATGTTGGCGGCATTTCATTGGAGACACGGTGCCTGTGAAGGCTGCGGAAGGAGCCTCTAGGGAGTTCTGGGACATGCAAATAAAACCTGCTTTATTGCACTAGGTGCTAACTCCCCTATGAGCTCATCCCCATAGGGTCACTCTAAAGGCAATGGTAAAACCACCCCGTACAATTACCCCGCCAGCCTCTGCAATCAACAGGTTGAGAAGCTGGCAGCCAACAGTCTTGCCGGTGGAGCTTGGCAAAGACCAAGGAATTGCGGTCATGGCCTTCACAGGCTTTCATTCTTGATCTTCCAAGCAAAGACCACAGCTGAAGTAAGCCATGATTCACCTTCCTTGGGGTGGGGGGAGGGGGGGACAAGAAAGGAAAAAAGAAGACATTTCCTCTCCACCTTCCCCGCCCCAGCCCCCTCCCAGTAGTATGTAATACTAATATTCACATGACAGCAAACATTTTCAAAATAATAGTCCTATATACTTAAGGTTAATCAGAACGGGCGCCATCCAACTTGCAAAGGTAGCAATTTTCCTTCATTAAAGCCAAATCAAGAAAGAGAACTTTGGGATTCCTTGGGGCTAATTACAAGGTGTTAATAATAACAATATAATGGCAGCAATTTTCCAGCTTTGCTCAAACCCATAATCTGCTTGAGTGCCTTATAGGATTGTCTGTGAGTTTATATAAAGCCAAGTGTTAGTCCAAAAATGTTTTCAGTAATTTCATTTTTACATCATGTCTCTCCTGAGTGTTTATGATGATGCGGTAATTGTTGCTGAAAAAGGTTCTCTCTGGCAAAGAACAAGTCTTGACTTGACACCTCACAGGACCCTTCTTTTGTTTCTCTTGAAGTGTATCCTGGGAAGGAGTGATGGGTCAGCAGGAGAGAACCCAGTAACTTCTGAATGCCCCAAAATCCTCAGAAGCTTGGATGTTGACCATGTCTGTCACGGTCACCCAGGCTGCTCCCCCACTTCATGACCCAGTGGAAGAAAAAAAGAGACAACAGTGTCTTTGGAAATGAGCAAGCAGGAGAGATTTGGGCAGCCATCTGTGGGCAGGCAGGAGATGTTGTCAGTGCCACGGCATTTGCTCACAGCCCATGTGCAGTTGGTAGGGATCAGCTGTTCCAAAAAGGATAATAAACACTCCACTTTGTTCAGTGTAACCCCTGGGTTCATTAACCCACATTCCCTTTATTCTCTAGATGCACAAGAGCTTTCTTCTCAGGATTTTGACTTCATAAGCACGGGATCATTCATCGTAAAATTTAAAAAGCCAGAAAGTAAGTTGGTGAGAACTGCTTTATTTTTTCCTTCTGTTCATTTATTTGCCTCCTCTCAGTACCAGTGGAATGACTGCATCCTCATTTAGAAGGGAAAGGCCTTTCAAAGGACAAGAGGCTTGCATCTTACTCATTCTCTTTCTCTCTTTAGGCTGCCCAGGGGGGAATTCTTCTAAATTTTGGACAGGAAAAAGCTAAATTGTCCGCTATTGCCAAGTTGAGGTCTGAAGCCAGTTTTTTTTTTGTTTGTTTTTTTTTTACAACCAATTTCTAAATCTGATCATAAAAGTTGCTGATGGAAAAGCTGAAACAATACAAACTCCGTGTGGTTTTTGTTGACTGTTTAAGGATGCCCAGGAGACGCATCAAACCAAAGAAATGATAATTTGTCCTAATTGGGTTAGAACCACAGATAAACAGGCACCATCTGGAGTTCTGTTCCATTTGGAGTTTAGGGGATGGGACAGTAGGATCGACACTATTTTGGAGTAGAATACTTTCTTCCTTCTTGGTTCTCCAAAGAGGGGATGAGAAATGAAGTGGGGCAGATGGGATGCAGAGAATAAAGAAGATGCTTGAGTTTCAATATCCTCCTCTAAAAATGGAGGCTGACACTCTGCTAGATGATTTCCAGTGATTCGATGAGATCATCACTGTAAGCATGTACACTTTGAGTCATGAAAACCCAGTCTCTTTTAAGATCTAAGACATCTCGTCTCCTTCAGTCAGGCTGAGCCATGGAAGCTCAGAGAACTATAGCTCAGAGAGAGGAATAGACTTGTTTCAGATCACAGTTTACATGAAAGGAGAAAAGGGACAGATTTTTTTTTTTCTCCTGGCCTAGAATACCCTCAGTTTATCCAATAAGCCTCTAAGGGAAACACACAAGCTTGGGAGGCAGCAGAGATGAAGGGTAAGTAATCCACTGCCTGTGGTGGCCTCAGAGAATTTAATATGCAGGTCTTCAGAAAAGAAGATGTCCAAACTTGGCAGACACCCTTAGTTACCTCCTAACAGCCATTCCCTGTTAACAGTACCCTCATTTTGAGCAGCAATATGTCCATCCCCAGGGAATGAATCATGAGTGGTCTAAGCCCAGGGTCAGCAAACTACTGACCACGGGTCAAATTCAGCCCACTGCCTGTTTTTGTACATCCTGTGAGCTAAAATGTTTTTAATGTTTTGACATGGTTGAAAGAAATCAAAAGAAGAATTGTGAAACAAATACGAAAAGTATACAAAATTCAAATTGCAAAGTGCACAAATATCTATTGACGGGGTGATCAACTGTCCTGGTCGGCCAGAGAATGGGTTCCCTAAACTCTGGATTTGGTGCTAAAGACAGGAATGTTTCCAGCAAATCAACATGAGCTGTTCACTGTAGTAGCCACCTCTACGGTTGTCAGAAAACATACAGAATATTCAGCTTAATCTGAATTTTGGATAAACAACAAATACTTTTTTAGCATGGGACATACACTAAAAAACTATGCATTGTTTATATGAGCCTATATTTTTGTTTCCTTAATCTGACAGTCATAGCCACACATATTGTCTATGGCTGCTTTCTTGCTATTCTAGTAGAGTACACAATTACAACATAGATGATATGGCTCACAAAGCCTAAAAAATTTACTATCTGGCCCTTTAGAGAAAAGGTTTGTGGGTCGGTGGTCTAAGCTAATCATGATAACTTAATTCTTTTTGCATGTAGTCACATCCCAGGGTGATCATGGGATGACTGAGACAAGAAAAGGTCTGTTGGGTACTTTCAGGAAAAATTTCTCCTCTTAAAAGAGGTAAAAGCAACTCACAGAAAGAGTTTTTTACATCATGTTTCCCTCCTCCCTTCCTTCTTTCTTTCCAGCTTGAGAGACTGATGTATTAGAATATTATACTTAGAGCTACAAGCAACCATCTTGTGATGCGAGGAAAAAGTTTATCCACCCACCAAAGATAAGGTAGCATAAAGAACCAAGTGCCTTCCAAGGATTACCTCCTCCCAGTCAGAGATTATTAGCATGAAGTTAGTTGAAGAAAAAATTACATCATTAGTTTCACAAACTTCTAATGTGAATTTAGTATTTTCTTCAATGATGAACTTATGCAATACCTGGAACTTTGTCAGTGTACTGTCCTTCCTCTGGCCACCAAAGATTCACTTCCATCTCACATGCATTCATTCAACCCATCCCAATGTCTTCAAATGGCTCAACACAATTATAGAGTCAACTCAAAGTTCAAAAATCTCATCTAAATCTTATCAGCTCAAAAGTCCCAAATTGCATCATCCAAATCAGGTATGGGTAAGACCAGAGTTATGATCTATCCTAGGGCAAAATTCTTTTCCATCTTGGGCCAGTGAAACTAGAAAACAAGATATCTATTCCCAAAATGCAATAGTGGGACAGGCACAGTATACCAGTTATAGACATTCCTGTTCAGAATGGGAGAAAATAGAAGAGAAAAACAGTCACCTTTCCCAAGCAATTCTGAAATCCATCTGTGAATACTATAGGTGTCAAGGCCTGGAAATAATCCCCTGTAGTTCATGGCTCTGCTCTCTGAATTTATAATCCTCCTCTAAGAATTATTCTTACTTTTTCTCAAAGGATAACAGGTATTTACACCTGAATAGTTTTATTAGGCTGTTTCCTGCCTTTGAATTTGGGGAGTCTGCCAGCCTTCTTTAATTTCATCTTTGGACAGCCAGTTCAAGCAAGTAGTGTTCCTGCGGATATAAAATTCTCAAGAATCTTGTGAATCTCCTATGTATGCCATGAGGATTCACTCCATTAGATAAGAGGCTCCTCCACAAATTCTTCTTGGATAATTCTCTTTATTTTTGGTTTCTGCTGTGATGGCTAAGGAGATTCATGAGTCACATATTTAATCTTTTCAAAGACCCCTTTGTATGCCTATATACTCTTTTATATATACTTCCGAGGCACTAACAAACATCCTCACTTTCCCATCAGGGCACATTTTCCTGAAAGCAAATCTAGTTTTAGCATCTTTTGACAGCATGTTTAGTATATGAATAAGTTGAGAATCTCCCATATCTAGTCCTTGTTCCCTTCGGGCTTAACAGTTCTTCCCTCAGTCTATTTCCATTCATATTTTATTATAAGCAGCAAGAGGAACCAAGACACACCTTCAACACTTTGAAAGGAAATCTCCTCAGCCAAATATCCAAGCTCATCACTTACAAGTTCTGCTTCCCAGAGGAGTGTAGAATGCAGCTGAACTGAGTTTTCTGCCACTGTATATCAAGAATCCCCTTTCCTTCAAGTTTCCAATAACATTGGCTCATTTCTTTCTGAACTCTTACCAGAGTGACTTCAACATCCATATTTCTACGAGCCGTCTGTTTATGGTGGTCTAAATGTTCTCTAAGTACAGTTTTTCTCTATCATGCTCCTCACTTCCTTCTGAGTCCTTATTTATGTCCACATTTCTACTCACAGTCTCTTCAAGTCAATTTAAGCGTTCTCTATCACTCTCTAAAAATTCTTCCATCTTCTGCAGCCATCCAATCCCAAAGCCACCTCTATATTTTTAGGTATTTGTTATTGTATTATCCCACTTCTAGTACTAAAATCTGTATTGTTTTGTTTTTCTATTGATGCTGTAACAACTTATCACAAACTTATTGGCTTAAAACACTAATCTTAGAGTTTTGGAGGCCAGAAATCCAAAATTTGTAAGCAGAACTGCTTTATTGGAGGTTCCAAAGGAGAATATATCTCTGAGTTAGTTTGGGTCACAAACTCCAATACCTACAAGGATCCAGCAAAATGAATCAAGAGGACCAGGTATCAAATGATTAACAGCATCTATTTCCAACTCACTGTCACATGGACAAGGCTAATCAGCTCCAGAGAGTTAACACCATATAGGAATGCTGGCTCCATGTTGCCAGGTCTTAGAATTTTTCAAGAGAAGCTGGAAATTTGAACTTTTGGGCAACATCTCCCAAAACATAAATAGTAGTAATTTATATTTTAAATACTGTCTAGGCCAACATTGTACAAGTCAAACAGTTCTGTCTGTTGGAAGATGCAGGCCTTAGGCCCCATTTGTTTGCAACTTCTCTATTCATTATAAAATACTAATAGTTTAGACTTCATTCTATGAGTAAATAGGCAACCATTGGCCATTTTATACTTGGTAGTGACAGGATCAGATTCGAATATTAGGAAGATCACTTTAGAGAAGTGTGGAAGGTAGATTGGAAAAAGAAAGTTGAAGAAGAGCCCAGAGACCAGCGAGAAAGTATGATGAGAGTCTAGAGAATGAAAGCAGAAATCTGATAACAGCACTAGAAATGGAAAGAAGAGAGCTACAATGAGGAGGCATATTTAGGAGGCAGAATGAACAGAAGATGTATTTTTCCTCTTAGAATATGAGTTCCACAAGGATAAATCCTTGATCTGCCTTTGTTGTCTTTTGACTGCACAGGACCTAGACCTGGGTCCTCCATAACTATTTGTCAGTTTCATGAAGGATTTTTTTTCCTCGTGGCAGATGGATGGTAATGTCAGTTGTTAAGATGGGGAATGCTGGAGAGAGACGATGATGAGCTCAGCAGCTGGAGATGCCCAGGAAACTGCTGGAAAAATCAGAAGAGAGGTCAGATCTGACTGAATATTTGCCTTCGAATCTCAAGATCATGTGTGAAATCATCTTCCTGGAACTTGGGGGCTACCAGGCAGGACTATGACCTGGGCTCTTTCTTCTCTGGGACCTGGTGAAGACACAAGCCACATAACGTCGGCAGCATCAGGTTGGAGCTCTCAGGCTAAGTGTACCAAGCATATCAGCGTTTCCATCAGACCCCTCGGACTAACATACTTTCTGCTCCAATGGACTTAACTCAATGCAGCTCTCGCATCTCCTACTGAGAACCAGTGTTTGAGGCACTCTGTCTTGCCTTGACTGATATTCCCTAAAGACCAGAACTATATAAACACAGGATGAATTGCCCTCTAATCAATCTGTAAACATTTAATGAGCACCTACAATGTACAAAACACTGTGAAAGACCCCATGGCCCAAACTACAAGGCAGCTATGTTGTAATGTCCGGGAAGGGAGCACATTGACTTAGATGCCTGCCTCCTGCAAGCTGTACCCAGAGCTAGAAGCTCTACAGACACTCTTAAAGGACCCCAACCCTGTTTGATTCCTACTATGTGTGTTTTCCAGGGAAGAGAACTGAGCCTTAGGTAGACTCAGAAACTTACCGAAGGTCACATAGATTGGAAACTACCAGGATTCAAACCCACATCTCCTTTATCCCAAAGCCCTGGCTTTCCTCCACCCTATGTTCCTTCTCTTTCACCGCATCTTCTCACTGAGGCTTATTTGTCATTGGGGATCTGTGGCCAAAGCAAATTTCAGGCATTCTTTCTCCTCTCTGGCCTCTTTCTCCCCTACTAAACTTGGTCATAATCCCTTTCTTCCCAATCAACGCATAGTCCTGACATTGATTTATGCTCTCTTTGTGGGGGCACCTGGCATTTGAAGACACCACTGCCAAAAAGCCTTCCTTAAAATGTCTCTTCTTGTTCATGGGGCTTTGGAAGAAAAATAAGCGGAAGGGGTGTCTATCTCACGCCCCCCACCCCTCCCCTCCACCACCCCCACCTCTAACCCCGGGCTCCCAGTCCCTGACTCAGACCATCCCTGGATCACCAACGTCAACACCAGAAGCTCTAAGAAGTTCACCCACATTAGCACCAGGATTGGAAATCAAAGGTAGCTATTTTTGGACCTGACTTCAATCGCTTTCCCTTGGAACCCCCTCAAGGCCAAGAGAGCAAATAATTTAATATGATTAGATTGAAACAATCCCAGAAATTGGTCTGTTTATACACCTTGGCACCATTTTTGACAAGGGTATGAGAATAATCAAAATAAATGGACTTGGCCAAGCGGGTGTGAAGTGTTCCACTTACTCCAGCCTGGAATGCCATCTCAGGGCCAGAGACAAAGGCTCCTCACTGAGAAGGAATTGCAAGGAAAAATCCAGAGTCTGCCCCTCCACCCGCCTCTCCTCTTACCTGCTCTGGATCTGATTTGGGTGCAGAGGCCCAGGGTCTGTCGGAGCTGAGGTCTAGGTGATGGGTGTGCTCCCTACTCAGAGGTACTTTCTGGCTTTTTTGCTTATAGTGATTGCATCCCCACTGGCTCTCAGACCTCTGCTAATCTGTCTTCTTCCCTCCCTCCCTCCAAGGCCACTGAGTGCATGGAGGCCTTTGGAAAGTTGAGAAGGGATCACCCACTTCTGTTCTTGCAGCTGCCACAACTCCTAGCCCTACATCTCAGACCCAGATCATTGCCATCCATTTCTCATCTCAGCCTCCAGTCTCTCCCTGTTCCCATCCTCCCCTGCCCGGGAGGACTACTGTGATAAGTCACTTCAGTCGTGT
The DNA here is from genome assembly GCF_019320065.1 of Cervus canadensis. Lineage (NCBI taxonomy): Eukaryota > Metazoa > Chordata > Mammalia > Artiodactyla > Cervidae > Cervus > Cervus canadensis. The sequence continues at coordinate 6,027,621 of NC_057401.1, forward strand.
CCAACTCTGTGCAACCCCATGGCTGTAGCCCGCCAGGCTTCTCTGTCCATGGGATTCTCAGGCAAGAAGACTTCAGTGGGTAGCCATTCCCTTCTCCAGGGGATCTTCTTGGCCCAGGGAGCAAATCTGCATCTCTTACATCTCCTGTATCAGCAGACAGGTTCTTTACCACTAGCACCACCTGGGAAGCCCCCAGGAGGCCCACATCCCCCTGTTAAAGACCAGGCTTCTTCCTAGTGCGTCTATCTATTCAAGACCAGGAGAGGAATAAGGCCTGGGAGATGGGAGTCCTTGAGCACTGAAGCTACACTGAGACTCCCTTCCACATGTCTGGCCTGGGTCCTGTGGTTCTCCAACCCCTCCTCTCTCACCACTGGAACCTGAACTTCACACTTAATATTCTCATGCATTTCCTCAGATGTGCCAGGCCTCTGCTCAGATAGGTCTTGCTTTATTTTGGAAAATGTTTACAAATATGGTAAAACCATCAAGAACAATAGGAAAACATCCTGCACCCCTAAGTTTTATGTTTGCTTCTAGTCTTTTTCTTTAAAGAAATAAATCATTACAGATAAAACTAAATTCTCCTTAACCATCTACCACCCATTTCAATCTCTTCCTCCCTTTTCAGAAGCAAAAACCAACCTTCCAGCTCATTTCTTAAAATTTCACAAACATGCGAGTACAAACAGAATCTATTATCACACACACACACACACATATATTGCATAATTTATGTATTTGTAGGAGATCAAACAGTCAATCCTAAAGGAAATCAACCCTGAATATTCACTGGAAAGACTGATGCTGAAGCTGAAGCTCCAATATTTTGGCCATCTGATGCAAAGAGCTGACTCATTGGAAAAGACCCTGATGCTGGCAAAGATTGAAGGCAGGAGGAGAAAGGGTGGCAGAGCATGAGATGGTTGGATGGCATCACTGACTCAATGCACATGAGTTTGAGCAAACTGTGGGAGATGGTGAAGGACAAGGAAGCCTGGTGTGCAGCGGTCCATGGGGTCCCAAAGAGTGGGACATGACTTAGTGACTAAACTCACAACACAGTGTACATTTATGAAGTCACATGCATGCAGAGCATCCAGAATTTAAGTTGCAAAAGGATATAAAGAGAGATGAGGAGGTCCCTCTCCACCCTTGGCCCCCAGGCAGCTATTGTTCTGAGACCATCTATCTGGCACTTTCTTTGCCAGGACTCCTAAACCTCCTTTGGAGCCACCTCCATCCATCTGCCCCCCTGTGATGTTTCCCTCACTACCCAGCTGACTCTCAGCCCCTCCTGTGTGTCCACACAGTGCCTGCATCCTATGAGGGCTTCCATCTAGCCCTTATCACCCACACACCTTGTCTGGTGATGGATATGGGCTGACATGTGAATATAGCATAGAAACCTCACAGAGATCCTTTATAGTCAGGCTCACCCCTGCCTCTCACAGAGCTCATTCTGACCCTGGCTCACAACCCATTTGCCAAAAGCCATTCATTAGTCTTAGCAAATTGCTCTGCTGACACTTCCCTGAGTGTGTCTCCGATCCCAATGGCATATGTCTGTGCTGTCATTAAATCTGGATCAAAGATAAGTTTCATCTGGGCAAAGTATTTAAGCTCTACTTGGAGCTAGCAAAGAAATCATTTTTGAGAAATTTGTTTGTGCTGCCGCTGCCACTCAGAAATGAATGGGCAGCTTTCCACTGGGCAATGTGAGAGTCTTTGCTGGAGGCATGACTTTCAGTGTAAAAATACCTGGAAGAACTTGTGAGGAGAGATTTTCCTCCCTCCCCCTCCCACCTCACCCCTAGGCCTCTTCTGTTACTCTGAATCTTGAAAGAGAAAAACAGATTGGTTTTCTGTTTTAATGCCAAAAGAGGAAAGAATATCCTATTATGTTAGATTTGCCAGAGCAGAATTTGGTAGTAATGCCACATGAAAACTAAGTTCAATACAAATTTTAATGAGAACCTACTATGTGCCAAGGGCTTCCCAGGTGGTGCTAGGGGTAGAGAACCCGCCTGCAAATGAGGGAGACCTGGGTTTGATCCCTGGGTTAGGAAGATTCCCTGCAGGAGGGCATGGCAACCCACTCCAGTATTCTTGCCTGGAGAAGACCATGGATAGAGGAGCCTGGTGGACTACAGTCCATGGGGTTGCAAAGAGTCAGACGTGACTGAAGTGACTTAGAATGCACGCATTATGTGCCAAGCACTATGACACATTCCTTATAACACCTTGAAGACCGTATTGGTTGTCATTATCATCATCACCATCATTACTATTACTATTGCTGGAGACAAACTGGTATAGCCATCACTTCCTGTCTGTGACTCCCTACTTCCTGCCCGAGCAACATACAATCATGGATATCATCCATTTGGGTATACTCAGTCTTGTTCTCCCTTCTGCTAACAGCACCTTGATTTTTCCTTTGGGACACTCTCTTGTGTCCCTGCGGTCCACGGGGTTTGGGTTTCAGGAGTGACCCAGGCCCATCAAATCAGAAAATCTCCTTCCCCTGTTCAGGAGGTCAGTTCAGCAATGGACTCAAGGCAGCTGAGGGGAACCACGTCCTGGGAACAGCCATGCCTGAAGCCAGAACGTGGTCTATAGTTTCAGTAATGGGCACCAGTAAGTTCCCATTTATTTTCCCCAATCCAGTTTGAATTGGGTTTCTGTGGTTGTAATCACAGGAAACCTAAAGGTGAGCACACCTAGTTCACAGGTGCTGGAGAGGTTGTGAGCCGGGTAAGACATCTACCAGTGACCTAAGAAAGTGCTCATTTGGAAAGTGTTCCTGTCTTTTCCATTCCTTTTACAGATTAAGCAAGGTTTTGTGAGTCAAATCTGCCAACCTGGCTTTAAATCTACTGTTCATCAGCCATGTAACCTTGCGGAACTTAACCTCTGGGCACCTCTACTGCTTCATCAATAAAATGGGAATAAAATAACATCTCCTTCAAAGGGTGTTTTGTGTGTTAAATACATAAACACACATGAAATGCATTTATCATAGTTTCTTGCACACAGTAAATACTTTGTATATGTTGGCACTTAGGTGGTGCAAACAGTAAAGAATATGCCTGCAATGCAGGAGTCTAGGGTTCAGTCCCCGGGTCGAGAAGATCCCCTGGAGAAGGGAATGGCAACCCACTCCAGTATTCTTGTCTGGAGAATCCCATGGACAGAAGAGCCTGGCGGGCTACAGTCCATAGGATCACAAAGAGTCGGACATGACAGCGACTTTCACTTTTTTTCATATATAACATATATTATATTATTTGTGAAAGTATCAGGAGTGAGAAATTAAACCCGTTGGCCTGAAAGCCTGGGGTCCTTGGAGCCTGGCACAGTGGCTCATGTTGGACCCATTTGGGTGGGGTGAGCCCATCTCTTACTCTCTCTGTGTCCCCAAAGCCAAACAGCTCATTCAATTGATATTCCTCCCACCTCCCCCAGCTGTTGATTGTGATAATCAGCTGGTGAGTGAGTAAAGTATCCATTACTTTGCTGCCTTTGAAAGTTCTGCTCCAGAGATCCCAGGGCCCTAAGATCACGTTCCTTTTCCAAACGATACTTCTCTGCAGACTCCCATTTCAGATTCCCCTTTTCACCCGGGGGCACCCCATTTCAAATCCATGTGGTTAGTTATGGAGGGAAACAAAAGAATTTTTACAATGCCCTTTGTAATAAAAAAGAAAGTGGAAGAAAGTGGAGGAAATAATCTTTTACTAGGAGCTGCCGAAGGCATCTAAACCTCACTATTAGTTTCCAGAGGCATCGACTTGTCAGATTCAAAACCACTTTCCTAGTTTGATCCTCCTTGACCTTCTGGGTCCTGGAGAGACCCAGAACTCGTGGTGTGAGTGAGAAGATGGGAACCCTAGAGGGGATAGAGTTATTGGTGAGGAAGGGGGCCAAAATTCAGCCTTCATATGTGTCAGGTGCTAGACAAACACCCCCAGAAGCCCCCAAGCCACCCTCAACAGTCTGCCGAGGGGTGATCTACAGTCCTGCGACCTGGAATTCACGTGTGCGCTGTTTGTGTTCCTCCCCAGCGTCACCATGGAAGAGTCTGATGAAATGTGAGCTGGCAAAGTCCTCTCCTGCCCTAGCAGAAGTCTGCCTCTAGCTTACCATAGAAATGAACTCACAGGAAAACGGCTGAGTCAGCTTTCATGTTCATCCCCCAAGGAAGGAGCCTGGGATGTGAGCAGAGTCCACAGGTGGGAAGTGACGGGTACAGTGGAGCCATGGTCTGGAGAGTCTGGTTAATGGAGACAACTGGGGGCCGAAAACTGGCATCTCTGCCTGATAAGGAGTGAGGACGCAGGGAGTGTGAAATGGGCATCCCTGGACACCCTCCACGTGGTTCTTCCGAAGGCCCCATAAGACTTTCTTTCCCATGTATAATTTCATGTTGTATCCTTCACCACGGTTATTATTCCTGAGAACTTCCCCACTCCAGACCTTGGGCTGGGCAACCTGCAGACATTATTTCTAGTTCAGTGCCAGCCACACCAGGTGGGGGACCACTGCTGTCTGCAGTCTCTGGATCAGCAGACGGCAGGCAGCCGACACGCTCTGAACCAGTGCAGAGCTGTAAATAGAGTGCAGTCTGTGTTTTGGTTTGTCTTTACATGGTGCTTTCATTTTACTTTCTATTTTTTTAATTTATTTTTAATTTCTCGTTTATTTTATTTATTTTTAAATTTTATTGGATTATAGTTGATTTAAATGGTTAAGTCTTCATCCTTCCACTGCAGGGGACACAAGTTCAATCCCTGGTCAGGGAACTAAGATCTAACATGCCTCATGATAGAACCAAAAGAAAAAGTTTAACAAAACATTGTATTAGTTTCTGGTGTATAGCAAAGTGATTCACTTATGCATATGTGTATATATGCATATATATATACATATACACACACAATATGTATATATTCATTCTTTTTCAGATTCTTTTCTCACATAGGCAATTATAAAATATTGAGTAGCATTCCCTGTGCTATACAATAGGTCCTTGCTGGTTTTCTATTTTCTATATAGTAGTGTGTGTATATTAATCCCAAACTCCTGATTCATCCCTCCCTCAGATGTTTCAATATCTGTAAGTCCGTTTCTGTTTTGTAAATAAGTTTATATGTATCACTTTTTAATTAGAGTATTACCATATGATATGTGTCTTTGTCTGACTTGCTTAATTTAGTATGTTAATCTTTAGGTCTATCCATGTTGCTACAAATGGCATTATTGAGTTCTTTTTATGGCTGAGTAATATTTCATTGCATATACATACGTATCACATCTTTATCCATTCGCCTGTCAGTGGACATTTAGGTTGCTTCTGTGCTTTGGCTATTATGAATATTATGAAGAGCCAGTGAATTTTGAATAGCCAGTAGCCAATGAATAGCCAATGCTATTCATGTACTGGGGTACATGTGTCTTTTCTAATTATAGTTTTCTTGGGATATACGCCCAGAAGTATGGTTGCTAGATTAAAATAATACATGCATAATGTTTTTTTTTTAAGTACAAAACAATACAACTCCTTCTCCTGATCTTCCTTCCAAAAATATTTTATGCCTATACCAGCATATGGCACATGTGTATATATTCATTGTGTATATCCATACACACATATATCCCCTCCTTTTACACAAATGGTCGCATTTAAAAAAAAAATTGTTCCACCTCATGCTTTTTCAAAAACAAGTTATTATGGAAACTTGCCAGACCTACACAGAAGTAGACAGAAGAGTAATACAAATTCACATGTGTCCATCAGCCAACTTCAGTGAGCATTTGTTCTTGGCCAATCTTGTTTATTCTCTATCTCCACCCACCTCCCACCCACCCCACCCTGCCCCAGAGTATTTTGAAGCATATGCCAACATCATATTATTTTAACTGTAAATAGTTCAGGTTGTCTATCTAAAAGATAACGATACTTTTTGAAGTATCTTAAAAAAACAGTAAGTCCTTAATAGATATTAAAGATAATTCTAGAGCACATGCACTTACATAAAGCTGGTCCATCCACATGGATGCCAAAAGTGACCAGTTTCTTGTTGATCAGCACTGAGGTCTTGACCAATCTTTTGCTAGTATTAAAGTGAACCATACGAAATTATCAATATTTGACCATTTTTAAACCTAAAAAAGATAACAGTTTTATATGATTCCATCTAATATGGGTAATATTACAAGGAATGCCTGAGTATTATCCCACATGGGAGTCTGGTTACAAGAAAAATGCCTAAAAGTGACACATCCCTAGTGTGATACTTAGGTTCACTAGCTCTCCTGATGAAAAACTTGGATCACCAGAGCAAACAAAACTCCCAGTGTGCTCTTTGTCTTGTCTTTATCTTTCTGCTTCCAAACTCTCTCCATGTCCAGGCAATCTGCCTGCCAGTGTGATCATCTCTGTTGTGTTACTCCCTCCTTGGAACTTCCCATAGCTCCCTAGTGCCCTCACAACGAAAAATCAAATCTCCTTAACCTAGCCTTGAAACACTTTCACAATCTGGCCCAACCTGTCTTTCTAGGCTATTCCAGTAACTACCCCCTATTTCAGCCGTACCAGTTGACTCACCATTACTCAAACAAACCTTACTTAAAATGTTTCTGTCTCTGGAAAGGCTATTTCATCTTCTTAATGTGTTCTTCCACTAGTCTGTAGCTAGAAAATGCCTATTCATCCTTCAAGACCCAGCTCCACTGTACCCTCTTCTGTGAAATTGCTCCGAGTAGAGTCAGGCACACTCCCTTCTGTATGTGACTCTGTGTTCAAAAGATGACACCACATTAGGTTTTAGGTGTACATAATCTGATACCCAAACTTCCCTGGTAGCTCAGCTGGTCAAGAATATGCCTGCAACGTGGGAGACCTGGGTTTGATCCCTGGCTGGGGAAGATCCCCTGGAGGAGGGCAAGTCAACCCACTCCAGTATTCTTGCCTGGAGAATCCCATGGCCAGAGGAGCCTGGTGGGCTACTGTCCATGTTTCATACAAAGAATCATATACAACTGCGCGACTAAGCAGGGCACAGCACAATCAGATATCCAGTAAAACACGGCTCTCTCTCCTAAACTACAAAACCCGTATGTTCTACACTTCTACCAGAGGACGGTATATATCTGCGAGCCAATAGACAAAGAGTTCTGTGTACTGGATTCAAAGGAGAAATTGCTGAATTTTCACTGAACTGTTTTTTCTAGAGACTTGTGGTGTCAGTGGGTTATGAAGAACATCCCCATTCTCTTAGAATGGACGCTCAGAGAGATAAGAGACAGGGCCAGGAAGAAGTCTACTAGAGAATTTTTGGTTTGTTGAGTTTTGTTTTACTCACTCAGTTGGCTGTATTTTTTGTAATCCTTAACTCTGTATCTCATTATTTCCCTGACATCCTGCTTTCCTACTTCCCTTCCTTTTAAAAATTACAATATGATACTTAGCAATAAGAAAAAATACAATCAATGGCCTAAATTAGCACTAAAAGGAGACTATATGGGTAAATTGTAACATATCCATACTATGGAATGCAACCTGGCTATGAAAAAGAATAAGGCAGCAGGAAGTTCCCCATAAGTGTACATAGGATGATACTATTGTGTTAAATACACACACACACACACACACACACACACACACACACACACGCACGCACGCACATCTGATGTATACATTTTTATTAAGCTTTGAATTGCTTGAGATTACAAACAATAAAGCTGTCAAGCATATTTAGCTCTGAAAAATAAGAATGATGGTTATGAAGAAAGGAAACCTTTATTTTTCATTTATCACTCTTTGGGTATATACTTTTCATATATGGGGAAAGCACAATATACTTATTGTATTAACTTCTGAAAACATAAAAAAAATTTAATGATAATAAATATTTCCTAGAATTCCATTAGTGGTTGCCATTGTTAATAGTTTGATAAATATCTTTTCAGACTGTTTTTCTGGGTTTATGTGTTTTTCTCAGATAATGAACTTGCACTGCTATAACTTGAAATTTTCATTTACAAATGGCTTGTGGACATCTTCTTATGTCACTGAGTATCCTTGGCATCTTTTTCTTGACTGCTAAGAATTTCATAGTTTCTTTCTACCCTCCTCTTTCCCTCCCTCTGTACTTCCAGCCTTTATTCCTTCCAGTATCTGTAACAATCTCTTGAGTTTAGCTGCAGGGAGTACAGTAGGCTGATACATATGTATGCTATTTTTAGTCGGAAAAATATACCTTATGTGCTTGCTTGGACACAAGTTTGCAAACACTTCATGAACAGACAGTACTTCCCCTGTTTCATAAGGAAACGCCATGGTAAATGCTTATGAAGTATTGTGTTTCAGGAGTTCCACAGGGCTGAGGATGGAATTTTGCAGGCTGGCCGGACCACAGGGCTTGTGGAGAATGTTTAACAGACAAACACAAGGAGTATCCTGAAAACACCAAATGGCATTCAATTCACAAAAAATCAGAGTCACTCCTGCTAGAAGAGGGGTTCCATATTTCAAAAAAGACCTCAACATCTTTAAAGGGCTCCACTGGGCAAGAGAGTTATGTTTCTCTCTGAGGCTCGGGGAAGACCTCCTCTCTAGAAATATGGAAGAATGGAGTCCAGAAGAAATAAAGGGGGTACCCAGGGGTAGGCATTTGGCTAGGAATGGCCAGCAGATGAGCTCTTCCGAGCCTGCTGCCACAGGCAAATGAGTTTCTAAAGAGCTCAAGTTTTAACATCAAAACAAGAGAAGAAGGCAAATCACATGATGAGAAACACAAGCCTGAGGGTCTGGGGAAACAGCCCTGCTCTCAGGATCTGCCAGTCCTTCTGGTTGAGTCTGGAATGTAAGTATGTTGATCTTTTAACCTCTTCCTTCAGCTTCCCAGATCAGGGACCCAGAGACCTTCCAGCGACCCCATTCTTCCCGAGATAACGTTTGGGTTGTGTTAAGATCGGTCGCTGCTGCACGCTGGCCACAGTGCGGCTTGCCACAAACATTTGCTGAGCACTTACTGTCTACCAAGCACTTCAATTTACCTGATGTGAGTTGCCTTGGCTAAGCAGAAATAATAGCTAATGAGTACCTATTGGAATGCCTGGAAGATCTATCAACCAATGAAATAAGCTTGTATGGAGTGCTTACTCTACACTGGGCATCCTCTAGTAACACAGGGTCCTTTAATTCCTCATGGCCCAAACTTACCTTGCCACATGAAAATCATGATAATGACAATCAACCCTCTCTTTGAGGCACTGTTTTTTGACTTTGTCGCTTACTCTATGGACCACCAGCATCAGCATCATCTTCGAAATACTCATTAAAAATTCAGCTTCCTAGAGCCCACCACAGTTCCACTAACTCAGAATCTCAGGGGGTACATGCAGGCATCTCTCGGTTATATCAGCTCCCTTCCAAATGAATCCCGTGCACAATGAAGTTTGAGAGTCAGCATTTTGGGGCCTGGGGCAGAACTCCTGATTCATCTTAGTAAGCATAGAGAAGTCAAGAATTCAGTACAGTAATGCACCCACTTTGGGGTTCAGTGATCTTCCCACAAAATGGAGAATCTGAGATCCTAACTGATTAGTGGGGCGGATCAATGATTGCTGACTACCAAAAGGAGAAAGACAACTGATTGACTAATATATGGGAAAACAATCAGTGGCATAGGAATCACAGAATAGCGCTAGAAAGGAAAGGTTATTTACCTATCCAAATACCAATGATTTAAAAAAATAAAACCTAGCACTACCAGTGTGATGAAAATAGAACTCATACACTGCTGCTGGTGACCAACAGTGATGCTAACTTTCTGGAGAACAAGTTGGCATTATCTATCAAAGTCCTTAAAAATATTCCTGTAGCGTAGTAATTCTCTTTTTACACCCTATCCAGAGAAATTGATCATGGGGCAGGGAAGAGCTTTCTAAATAATGATAACCATTATAAAGTTAGCTATAATGATGAAAAAATGGACAACAGGAAGGAGTAGTTAGTTAATAAGACGGTGGAAACGCTCTGTACCTTAAAATGGCATTGGCAGAAAGTTTATGAAGGTGTGGAAACTGCTTATGTTAGAGTATGAGCCCAACCATAGCAAGAAAGAATCTACACCCAGATAAGATTAGAAAGAAACCCACCCTACTTTAACTGTGGTTGTTTTTAGAGAGTAGGGATTGCGATGAATTTCTTTCTACTTCTCTGTTTTCCAAATGTTTGTGAAAGAGCATATACCATTTTTACAAGAATAATTTTTTTTTTAAACTATCAAACAACAAAAGCATACAACCAAATGTCTTTTTAAAAGGATGGTAAGCAAAATAAGAGCTGATAGCAATGATGGTTGTTTGAACCCCAATCTCAAAACGCAGTACTTACTGTGTATCCCCAAGAGGAAAGGTAAGCTTGATTTGAGGGGTAGAGTAACTGATTCCCTTCATACGGACCCTATTTAAACCTCTCCCCAGTATGCCTCCAAGGCTGACTCCTTTTACTAAGTTTTCAGGCTCAGGATCCAATTCATCTCTACATCTCTAATTTGGGGGAGAAGGATTTATCAATTCATCAACTAACACCCATTCAGTCCCTCAAAATGCTTCTCAGTGATGACAGAAATAACATTTATTCAGAAGCTATGATGTGCTAGTTTCCTGCTGACCTGTGAAACAGGTATTTTTAAAAATCAACTTTAGAAGAGTACAAATTATATACAATAAAAGGCAACCATGTTAAAAGTATGGTTTGATGAATCTGGCAAATGTTCAGACCGGTGGAACCATTAGCACAATCAAGGTACACAACGCTTCCGTTATCCCAAGTGATTCTGGATCCCTCTTCCCAGTCAGCTACTGCTGCTTCCCACTCCGAAAGCAGCCACTGTTGAGATTCCTTTTGCTATAGCTTTTTTTGTTGGGGGGGTGGTGGCGGACTGCTTTTGAAATTTTTATAAGTGAGATTCTGCTGTGCGTTTTCTTTTGAGGCTGGCTTCTTTTGCTCAATATGATGTTGTTGTGTATAGTTGCATTTGGTTCATCTCTATTTGCTATGTAGTTTTCCAGCATATGAATATACTACAATCCATTTAGGTATTCCACTGCAACTTCCATTTGGGTAGTGTCAACTTTGGAGCCACTACAAAGAGTGCTGCTGTACGCATTCTTGTCTGTCTTTTCGTGGACATATGGATACATATTCAAGACAGAATTATTGGGCCCTAAGGTATACAAATATTTAGCCTGATCAGATCTTAAACAACTTTCCAGAGTGGTTTTACCAATTAATACTCCCACTAGCAATGTGTGAAGAGGTCCAGTTACTTCTTACTCTCACCAATATTTATTATTGTCTGGTGTTTTTTTTTTTGTTTTTTGTTTTTGTAGCCATTCTGGTTAAAATATGCATTTTTGTTTGTTTTGTTTGCTTAAACTTTTTATTTTGTATTAAATATGCATGTTTTTAATAAAACACAATTGACTTTGCCCATGGGTCAGTTTAGGAGAAGAGAATTTCCTAGGCAACCAGATTGAGTTGGATTGTAATTGGTCTGCTTTTCTCTTTTCAATAATGTGGATAGTATGCCTGTTATGTTTTTAACTTAATTGTATTAAGGTATAATTTATGTACCTAAAAATCCACAAATCTTGTGTACATCCATGAACTTTTCATTTACCTTGTACACAATCATGAAGTCACCACCCAAACAGATACAGAGAACACCATCCTAAAAGTTCCTTTATGCCCCTTTCTAGACTATTCCTACCATCCCCCAACAGATAACTATTGGTTTTATTTCTTTCCTTGCACCTTCATTTTGCCTCTTCTACAACTTTATAGAAACAAAACATACTGTTTTCTGTGTGGCTTCTTTTGCTTACCATATGTTTTAAGATTCATCCATGTTTTTGTGTGTACCACTTATCTATTCCTCTTGTTGAGCAGTATTCCATTGAATGGACATACCAGAAGTTTTCCATTCCCTTTTCATGGATGGCTGGACTGTTTCCAGTCTTTGTTTATTATGAATAAGGCTGCTGTCAATATTCAGGTGCAAGTTTTCTGTTTCCCTGGGTAGATACTTAGGAATAGAAAACTTAGGGCATATCATGGGAACATATTTAATTTTATTTTAAACACTGCCAAAATGTTTCTAAGTGGTTTTACCATTCTACATTTTCAACTGCACTGTGTGAGTTCCTGTTGCTTCATGCCCTCGCCAATAGGAGTATTATTAGTCTTTCTAATTTTAACCGTTCTAATGAGTGTGTAGTGGCATTTCACTGTGGTTTTAATTTGCAATTCTCTGATGATTAACCACATTGAGTATCTTTTCATGGACTTACTGACTATTTGCATAACTCCTTTGGTGAAGAGTCCAAATCATTTGCTCATTTTTTTAATTGGTTTATTTGTCTTCTTACTTTTGAATTGAAAGACTTCTTTATATATTCTGATCATACATCGTAGATCATATATATGTATCATGCATGTCTTCTTCCAGTCTCTGGCTACTCTTTTATATTAACAGTGTCTTTCGCCAAGAGTTTTTATTTGTTCTTTTTGTTTGTTTGTTTTTGTAGAGAAAAAAAATTCCCCCCCCCACCTACTCCTGTACAGTATTTTTCCTAAAGAAATGGATATATTAAATCTTCATTTTACACATTAAAAAAAAGTCAAGCCCACCAGAGTGCAAATCCCTTCCCCAATGCCAGTATAGAGCAGAGCTAGGGTTCCATTCTACAACCCACAGTCCAGCATCCTATCCAGCTACAGACTCAAATTTCAATCAAACCTAGAAGGCAATTGTATAAGGTAGTTTGTAGTAAACATTATTTAGGATGAAGAGTGATTGAGCCCTAGGTTCCAGGGGCCTCTTTGTAGTTCGGAATAGAATATACAGGGATAAATAGAATTATTAAAGGAAGGGAAGGCCTCCCTCTTCCAAAAGAAATAAAAATGTGATCACTCTCTCCACTGTAATCTCTGATGAGAACATTTAATCAATTAGCATTGCTGTTGTCAAAACTCGCTTCCCACCGAGCCGAGCCGGGAGGCCGCTGGCTGTACTTCCCCTGTGGGCCCCTGCCCCGCTCCTCCCAGGCTGGGATTCGCCCCAGCAAGAAAAGTCATGTTTTCTCTCCCGGTCCAAGTTCCTACAGCCCCAGATGAAAAACCAGAGGGCTCTTATCTGGCCTTATTTATCTCTATGCTAATAAAATGTCAATCCCCAAGAGAAAACTAAAACAGAACCCTGCTGTCTCCTGGGCTCCTGAGGGGGTGGGCACCCCTTTACTGTCTCCCTTCACTGCTCTCTCCCGAAGGCTGGGACTTCAGGTTTCCCCAAGGGAATGCGCCTCCCCTATGGGCCAGGGCTCTCAGGGATTCGAGGGTGAGCAAGTGGGAGGGAGAAGGGAATTGGCAATGATGCCACTCTTTCCCACTGCCGGGTAGCCCGGATCCGCGGGAGACCCAGGCACAGGGAGGAAACGGCGGCCCCAAGAACCATCTCTCATCTGAGGGCGGCTGTCATCTGTGCTAACAGCTTTTGTTGTCTCATTTATGCCTCATAACAGGCCCGTGAAATAGAAGCTGTAATCATCCATATTCTCCACGGAAAAAAGGCTAAGGCGCAGAATGGGAGACGCTGTCCCCCACTCTTGGAAACTGTGTCCTTTTAAAAAGTCTGAACAGAGTTAAATGAGGTATGCCACTCTGAAGCCTCTTGTTTTGTGACTTAAAAGAAAAAAAATCCTGAACTTATTTACAAAACAGAAACAGACTCACAGACAGAAAACAAACTTATAATTACCAGAGTGGGGCGTGGGGGCAAACAGATACGCATCGCTGTATGTAAAATAGGTAAGCAACAAGAATCTACTGCACAGCATAGGAACTATACTCAACACCTTGTCGTAACCCATGATGGAAAGAGTCTGAAAAAGAATGTATGTATATGTATATATGTGTGTGTGTGTGCGCTCAGCTGTGTTCAACTCTTTGCGACCCCATGGACTGTAACCTGCCAGGATCCTCTGTCCATGGAATTTTCCAGGCAAGAATACTGGAGAGGGTTGTCATTTCCTACACCAGGGGATCTTTCTGACCCAGGGAACGAACCCGAGTCTCTGGTATCTCCTGCATTGACAGGTGGATTTCTTTTTTACCACTGTGCCACCTGGGAAGCCCTTATATATGTAGGTACAACTAAATCACTTTGATGTACACTTGCACGACATTGTAAATGAACTATACTTCAATAAAAAATTATATAAAAGAATAAACAAATGCATAAATTCTTCACCACAGATGAACAGGGAAAAATAAGATAATTAAGCATCATATGTGGCCATCATGACCATTAGAAATTGTTGTATACATTGTTAGGAAGAGTAAATAATAACACTGCCACAGGTCATACTCCTGGCCCAACAGTAAAAAATTCTGATTGGCAACATGTAATCATAGAGGACTACGCTGGTGGTCCAGTGGTTAGGGCTCCATGCTGCCAATGAATGGGGGCACAGGTTCAATTCCTGGCCTGGGAAATAAGATCCCACATGCCATGCAGTGTGGCCAAAAGGTTTAAAAAAAATCAATTTAAAAAAATACATAAAAGTTATAAATGTGGAATAACAAACACTAATATATAAAATAAAAATAACAAACAGTAATGATGAAAATAAAATAATAATTTTAAAACAAACTAAAAATCATCATTCAGATCAGTTCAGTTCAGTTCAGTTGCTCAGTTGTGTCCAACTCTTTGCAACCCCATGGATTGCAGTATGCCAGTCTTCCCTATCCTTCAGCAATTCTGGAAGCTTGCTCAAACTCATGTCCATTAAGTCAGTGATGCCATCCAACCATCTCAACCTCTGTCATCCCCTTCTCCTCATGCTTTCAATCTTTCCCAGCATCCCAGTCTTTCCTAATGAGTCAGTTCTTGGATCAGGTGGCCAAAGTACTGGAGCTTCAGCTTCAGCATCTGTCCTTCCAATGAATATTAAGGACTGATTTCCCTTAGGATTGAATGGTTTGATCTCCTTGCAGTCCAAGGGACTCTCAAGAGTCATCTCCAACACCACAGTTCAAAAGCATCAGTTCTTTGGTGCTCAGCTTTCTTTATGGTCCAACTCTCACATCCATACATGACTACTGGAAAAACCACAGCTTTGACTAGATGGACCTTTGTCAGTGAAGTAATGTCTTTGCTTTTTAATATGCTGTCTGGGTTTGTCATAGCTTATCTTCCAAGGAGCAAGCATCTTTCAATACCATGACTGCAGTCACCATCTGCAGTGATTTTGGAGCCCAAGAAAATAAAGTCTGTCACAGTTTCCATTGTTTCCCAATCTATTTGCCATGAAGTGATGGGACCAGATTCCATGATCTTAGTTTTTTGAATGCTGAGTTTTAAATGAGCTTTTTCACTCTCCTCTTTCACTTTTATCAAGAGGCTCTTTAGTTCCTCTTCACTTTCTGCCATAAGGGTGGTATCATCTGCATATCTGAGGTTATTGATATTTCTCCCCGTATTCTTGATTCCAAACTGTGTTTCATCCAGCCTGGCATTTCACATGATATACTCTGCATAGAAATTAAATAAGCAAGGTGACAATATACAGCCTTGACATACTCCTTTCCCAATTTGGAACAAGTCAATTGTTCCGTGTCCAGTTCTAACTGTTGCTTCTTGACCTGCATACAGATTTCTCAGGAGGCAGGTAAGGTGATCTGATATTCCCATCTCTTTAAGAACTTTCCACAGGTTGTTATGATCCACACAGTCAAAGGCTTTGGCGTAGTCAATAAAGCAGAAGTAGATGTTTTTCTGGAACTCTCTTGCTTTTTCGATGATCCAACAGATGTTGGCAATTTGATCTCTGGTTCCTCTGCCTTTTCTAAATCCAGCTTGAACATCTGGAAGTTTATGGTTCACGTACTGTTGAAGCCTGGCTTGGAGAATTTTCAGCATTACTTTGCTAGTGTATGAGATGAGTGCAATTGCACAGTAGTTTGAACATTCTTTGGCATTGCCTTTCTTTGGGATTGGAATGAAAACTAAACTCTTCCAGTTCTGTGGCCACTGCTGAGTTTTCCAGATTTGTAGGCATATTGAGCGCAGCACTTTTACAGCATCATCTTTTAGGATTTGAAATTACTCAGCTGGAATTCTTTCACCTCACTAGCTTTGTTTCTAGTGATGCTTCCTAAGGCACACTTGACTTCGCACTCCAGGATATCTGGTCCTAGTTGAGTGACCACACCACCGTGGTTATCTGGGTCATGAAGGTCATTTTTGTACAGTTGTTTTGTGTATTCTTGCCACCTCTTCTTAATATCTTCTGCTTCTGTTAGGTCTGTACCGTTTCTGTCCTTTATTGTGCCCATCTTTGCATGACATGTTCCCTTGGTATCTCTAATTTTCTTGAAGAGATCTCTGGTCTTTCCCATTCTATTATTTTCCTCTATTTCTCTGCACTGATCACAGAAGGCTTTCTTATCTCTCCTTGCTATTTTTTGGAACTCTGCATTCAAATGGGTATATCTTTCCTTTTCTCCTTGGCTTTTAGCTTCTCTTCTTTTCTCAGCTATTTGGAAGGCCTCCTCAGACAGCCATTTTGGCTTTTTGCATTTCTTTTTCTTGGGGATGGTCTTGATCACTGCCTCCTGCACAATGTCATGAACCTCCATCCATAGTTCTTCACACACTCTGTCTATAAGATCTAATCCCTTGAGTCTATTTGTCACTTCCACTGTATAACCTTAAAAGATTTTATTTGGGTCATAACTGAACGGTATAGTGGTTTTCTGTACTTTCTTCAATTTAAGTCTGAATTTGGCAATAAGGGGTTCATGATCTGAGCCATAGTCAGCTCCCAGTCTTGTTTTTGCTGACTGTATACAGCTTCTCTATCTTTGGCTGCAAAGAATATAACCAGTCTGATTTCAGTATTGGCCATCTGGTGATGTTCATGTGTAGAGTCCTCTCTTGTGTTGTTGGAAGAGGGTGTTTGCTGTGATCAGTGTGTTCTCTTGGCAAAACTCTGTTAGACTTTGCCCTGCTTCATTTTGTACTATTAAGGCCAAACTTGCCTGTTATTCCAGGTATCTTTTGACTTCCTATTTTTGCATTCCAGTCCCCTATGATGAAAAGGACTTTTTTTTTTTTTGGTGTTAGTTCTAGAAGGTCTTGTAGGTCTTCATAGAACCATTCAACTTCAGCTTCTTTGGCATTATTGTCTGGGTCATAGACTTGAATTACTGTGATATTGAATGGTTTCCCTTGGAAACGAACAGAGATCATTCTCTCATTGAGACTGCACCCAAGTACTGCATTTCAGACTCTTTTGTTGTCTAATCATCATTAGCAATAATAAGAGCAGCTACCTCTGTGTCTCTTCATGCATTTGTCCACTGAATCTTTAAAATGGTTCTATGAGGGAAGAGACATCACAAAGTCCCATTTCATAGACTGGACAACTGAGGCCTCCAGAAATCTTAGAGTCTTGCTTTTCAGCAGAGCAAAGCCCATCAGACCCCACTTCTCAGATAGGGAGAAGCCCAGGAAGGAACAAGGCTGAGTCCCTACAGCTTGGCTAGGAACTTGGTTTAGGGACGTCCTCTAGAGACAATGGGAAAACACAAGGGGCCTTGATGTCAAGCCAGCCAGGCTCTGGTGTGCTGTTTAATGCTTATGAGCAGAGAGTGCAGTGGGACTTAGGAGTTTTCCCCCGAACACTAAGCAATGGATGGACTGCTCTGGCCAGGCCCTGGTACGGACCAGAGGAACTAGAGGCAAATGGATCTTCCTTTTCCTCCCAGAGGTGCCTGCATCCTCCCGAGACTGTCCAGGCAGAGAGATAAGCAGCAAGCAGCGGGGGTACAGAGAAGTGGGTCAGGAAAGCGCAGAAGCCAGCCTGCTAGTCGGGAGCCCCTGGGAGCGCACAGCTTCTGACCTCAGATCATTCATTTCAACAATAAGCTCCATTTGCTTAGCTGTTTCTTCCACATCACAGCCTGTGCCTTCATAGCTCTGTCTCCCCGTTTTTTTTTCCTTCTAATTTCCCTCTCTCATACCTCTATTCCCTCATTCCCCAGTTGCCTACCCCTCACCCCACCCTGCCCCCAGCCTCTGGCCAGGCTCCTCTTTCAGAGGCTCTTATTCACTTAATGTTCGTGGGTGCCTGCTCTGTGCTGGATCCTGATCTGAAAATGGCCAGGGGCAGGACAATGACACGGGCCCTGTTGCTTCTCTGGGAATTCTGCTGCTGGAAGGAGAGGCAGACACCCCCAGAGCCCCTGCCTTGAGCTCCCCATCAGGCAACTGCCAGCTGATGGCAGGGGGGATCCCATCCTGCATTCACAGGTACTGCTTAGATTCCGTGTCACTACTTTTATAAAACCACATGGCTTACCCGTGACCTGCGCTGGCCTGCACCAGGGCTGTTCCCCTCTAGTGAGATGAATGAGATGTCGGAATACTAATTTATTTGGAGTTAAAGTAACCCAATACCCACAGATGGCAAGGGGAAAAAAATAGTTATTGTGGAGGTCACATGATAAGGGCATTTAATGTACTCAAATTCAATTTTCATACGAAAGATTTAAATTGAATGAGGAGCCTCTGTGCTTGCTGCCCTGAGGAGCAAGAGCATTTCAAAAGTATTCACATAACCTGTTCTCCAAATACCAGCCAAGTGCTTCATCTGATGTCCGAAGCTGCAGGAATTTGTCCCGGTACAGCTCCTTCTGTTTCTGTTGTGAATGTGTTTATTACCATACAGTATTATTTATACACACATAATCACAGAGACAGTGCTTCATGAATGATTTAAGTAATCACCCAGAGGATTTTTTGACCCCAGGCGATTCCCACCTTCTCTGCTAAGGGTGGGATGTAACACACCCATGTTGCCCACACCGCACACGCATGTAGAAGCACACACACACACACGTGCATCATGAATTGCCTTTGCAGCAGGCACTGCAGAAGAGGTATAATGTGGCCCTTAATTACTTCACAAAATGTACAACAAATAAAAAGCAACATAACGACTACCTATAAACTCAGGCATGTCATCGAATCAATCCACGGCTAAAGGATCAAAGATTAATGCCACCACAACCACACATTGGCGTCAGCTGTACCTGCCCGAGCTAAGTAAATAATAAAGAAAATAAGATCACTGTCATTCTTCGCATTGGACAAAGGGCTGAGCATCTCTTTCAAGTGCTCCTCAGGTCCTACTGAGATCATCCAGGTCACTTCCCCCTAGGCCTGGGACGCTGTGCCGACAAGGAAACTGAGTCACAGAGAGATGAGGAGACAGCCAGAGGTTCACTCGCAGCTGGCTGAGTACCATGTGCATCCCTCATGTCCTTACGGAGGTCCCAAGTCTTGGGCCAAACTGAGGTTAGGAAGGAAGGAAGATACGCCTCAGCAGTTTTTAGATCTGTTGAGAAGAAATTGAGGACAAGGACGAAATGAGACAAGTTTTCATGGGAACCCAAATCAAGTGGCTTCTCAGACCCAAGGCTTCCCAGAAAAAGCTGCATCAGAAAGAAAAGTACCAGGTCCTGACTTTTATGTCTCCCAAAGCATGAAACTCCTGATTTCAAACTGTTTCTTTTTGCCTCTGAAAGCAAATAAGAAAAAGATGTCGCAGCCTAGCTCTTCCAACAGTGGGGAAAAAAAGAAGAAAAGAGAGAAGAAAATCCTTAGCGGGATTCGCAAGAGAAAGGGTCTCCTTCCCCCTTTATCGATAATTTTGAAAGGGTCGCTGTAAGACACTGACTAATGACACGTGACCTTTGGATTCTCCACGAGGCGGCAGGCACAGGCCTGGGCCCAGCGGGGACCCCTCTGCCAGTTCGGGGTCACTCTCTCCATTCAATGCTTTATTAGCCCCCTCCAGGCTTAGGGCAAAGTCCCGCTGCTCACAGACTTTTACAGCTTTGATTGAGAAAAGCTATTCAGGGCAGGGGAGAGGATCTGTTTGTTTTCAAGAGGAAACCTCTGGGAGTTTGCCCCCTCCCCCCTGTGTTTCCAGAGTTGCAGGAGAGATAAAAGCCATACCTCCTTTTGACCTTCATTGGACAGTAGGAGCCCCAACTCAGCGTGGAATAATAAAGGCATATCATGCTGCATAAATTACTCCGTGATTGACGCGCTTTCTTCCAGCTCCAACTGAAAGGGGTAGGGTTGGGGGTGGGGCGGGGAATGGTGAAGAGGTCAAGGTACTTAGTCAAGCACCTACTATGTGCTCAGGTGCTGGTGGGAACTTATTGTGCCTGCGGCATTTCATTGCCACAAACAGTGGGCTCCAAGAGGAAAATGTTATTTATCCCTGCTGCATACAGGAAGAAAAGGGGCAGAAAAGTTCAATGATTTTCCCAGTGACCCTCAGGAAGGCAGTGGGTGGGTGGCGGAGAGGGCACAATATTTAACTGCAAGAATATTTTGACAACATTGTAAAAGTCAGCTTGTTAAAATCACCAAGTTAGTAAACGCTCATCTCTGCCCAGTCTCTGAGCCTGACTCTGAGCCCTGGGTGAGAGCTGGTGGGAGGAGAGAGATGAGGTGTAAGACCAGGAAGGCATAAGGCCTCCATCTGCTGTCTATTGATTCATCTGTATTTAACAAAATCTCGTGATGGACCAGCATGCCGGACTCAGCCACCGTGAAGTCTGCATGCCAGTAGGACGCTAAGAGTAAAGGAGTAAGTTAGGAATATCATTTTTGGATGATGGTAAGAGCTTTGAGGAAAAGAAAGCAGGGTGGCAAGAGAGTGTTGGAGTGGGAGGCGAGGCTGGGGACACAATTTTGGAGCATGGGCATGAACCCCTCCCTTCCCAGGAGCTGACACTTGTCCTGAAGCTGAGAAAGAGGGGAGCTTGGAAAAGCAGGCAGGGCAGTGAGGTCCCAGAGGTTTGGGACCTTCTGCAGAGTCTGGATTAAACTCCTAGTGTGATGAGAAGCAATGGGAAGGTTTTCAGGGAGTGAGCTCAGAAAAGCAAGGAGAATTCTGGGGGCAGGCAGACAGGGAGCTGGTCGTGGCTCCTATTTGCCTGGGTTCTGATCTGTGAAGCTGGGCCTGGCGAAGCTTCAGCTGTTCTTTCTTTCAATGGGGCAACTGGGAGCAGTTCAGCAAATCACCATTTGTCCTTAAGTTTGTTCCTGGAGTCGGGAGTGTGGCTTGGAGGTATCCCCAAGTCACACCTGTCCCCAACTCAGGGACCAAAACCTCAAAGGCCTTGGGGTTCATCAAGGAATGTACCCTTCAGTGCCCAGGGTCTGTGGCAAGCTGGGGGAGGGTGTTCTGTCCACAGGGCTAGCTGCTCCAGAACCCCTGTCATTGTGCCATTGGAGGCAGAAGGGCCCAGAGTCATCAGCCCTTCTGATTCTGTAAGAGAAGCAAGAAATCCAGATGTCCAGGAAAACCCTTGGCTAATCAATTCCAAATTAAAATAACATTTCCTGAGCTTTATCCATGAATCTCGAGGCTGAGGAATTGTGCAAGACCAGACCTCAGCCTCCAGGAGCATCTATGCCAGAGACACTACTGTCTCTTACAGAACCAATGCAGAGAATTGAAGGCAAAAGATGCACAAGAAACAGGTTCCTCCCATTCTGGAGTTCTAAGCCTTTTTTCATGTGGTGGGTGCCCCTGGCGGCTGCTGAAGCCTACGGATGTCCTTTCAAAATGTTTTGAAATGAATGAAACCAAATGACCAAGCCACCTAATTGTATTGAAATGTAGTTATCGAAATGTTGGAATGTGTTATGCCTGTTGTTTCTTTGTTAATACATTAACATCCGTCAACCCCATCGGGTGCTGAGACTTCGACTTTCATATTTTTGAAGTAGTGATGAGTGGAAACAAAGCTTCAAGATATCTGTAACAACTGTAATGTGACCTGAAAACATATGGTGTCCATGGTGACAGTCAGTTACTGGTGGTGCTGCTCTGGGTTACTGCACTTACAATGAAAAGAGATGATGCATTTCAGAGGATAACCAAAATACATGTAATGTTTTCCCACCCAGCTACGCAGACATTCTCCCCTCCTCCTCACCCTCAAAGTAGTCCTGAACTGCAGTTGAAGAATTTTGACATTAGATGGGATTTCTTTACCAGGAAGATTGGCAGAGAGAGGGCTCTCCCCTCCCCATCTCAGTAAATGATACCCCATCCTTCCAGCTGCCCCCGGAGCCCCTAGATTCTCCCCTTTTTCTTTCCAGACAGAGAGCTCTCAATGAAACATAAACCTATTTCCGTCTTGCCCCTACTTGACCCACCTGCCTGCCAGATTTCCCACCACCTTCAGGATGGCGCCCTGATTAACCTGACCTCTGTATCTGGAAGTGTGTGGTCCTCCCCACAGGCGGGTTGCCCTCCCCTCCCCCTCCCCCTTGCTCCCTGCACTTCCTTCCGAGCCTTCGCACAGGGGACGTGGTGCGGACAAGAGCACCAGCTTGGAGCCAGGCACCTGCCTTGAATTTGTAACTTATTAGCTATGAAACAGTCAACTTCACCTTCCAGCCTCAATTTCCCTCAACGCCCACATCCCACGGTTGTAAGGACAAAGAAGTGACACTATAGCAGGCTGGGCCCATTTAAAGCCTCAAGAGAGAGAAGCTGCTCTCGTGGGGTGAACATCACACTAGGGTTTCTCCTCCGCTTCCCACTGAAACGTTTCAGCGTGTACATATTCTTCAAGAGCCCACGGACACCCCGCCCTGCTGACCTTACTCACATCTCTATTTCTGCCACTAAATCAGACCTCCCCATCATTCCTGAGCACTTTCGCCAAACTGACACCACACACCTCTCTGTTGTCTTTTTCCTGCTTTATTTTCCTTCTTTGCTACAAGTGCCATCTCATATTGGATGTATTTACTTGTTTATTTATGGTCTGTTCCACCCATACCCAAGAGAATATATCCTCAGTGAAGACAAGGATTTTCTTTTGTTCACTACTGCACTCCCTGGGCCTAAAACAATGACCAATCCTGAGTAGGCACTCTGTAAACATTTATCAAATGAATGAATAAAATGCATAAATGAAAGACATGCCTCTGCAAATATTTTCCGAGGGCGACTAGGATTCCATGAGATAACACAACTAAGGTACCCAGCTTTGGGTCTGATATATAAATGTTCATTTCTCATCTTTCTTAACTTCTCTGAATCTTAGTTCACTCATCTGTGATATGGGAATACTACGACTGCCACCACTACTACTAATGAGGACAATAATAGTAACACCAGGCCTACTCACTTCAAGGAGATATTGTGATGTCCAAAACCAGAAAGCATTCTGCAAGCTATAAATCATTACATAGATGTGACTTACTATTGCAGCTCTAAGTGTTAGGAGTTTCCCTGATGTCTCAAAGGGTGAAGAATCTGCCTGCAGTGCAGGAGACATGAGACACAGTTTCAATCCCTGGGTTGGGAAGATCCCCTGAAGAAGGGAATGGCTATCCACTCCAGGATTCTTGCCTGGAGAATTCCGTGAACAGAGGAGCCTGGCGGGCTACAGACCATGGGGACCATATAAACTATACAGATGTGATTTGCTATTGCTGCTATAAGAAATAGGCAATTACTTCCTCCTCTCTCAGCCTCCATTTCCTCATCTATAAAATGGAGCTAGTCACCTCTGCACTTCCTGCTTAGCTGAGTTATTGTAAGGAATGAATAAAGTGATGCACGTTTAAATGCTCTGTAACATTAAATGCTTTGTAAACTATGAAATGCTTTGCATATGTAACGAGTAATTATTGGAGGCAGCACAGGAGCAGTGAAAATACTACTGGCTTGGAAACCCAGAGAGTCTGAGTCCCTCCTGGGCTACAAAGCCCAGAAAGAAGCTCTGGATCTTGGTTTGGCCATCTGTAAAAATGTGGGTATTAACTGCACACACCTCACGGTGTGTGTACAGGCTTAGAGC
Organism: Cervus canadensis; assembly: GCF_019320065.1. Lineage (NCBI taxonomy): Eukaryota > Metazoa > Chordata > Mammalia > Artiodactyla > Cervidae > Cervus > Cervus canadensis. The sequence goes on from NC_057401.1 coordinate 6,051,604, forward strand.
CTATTCAGCCTGAACCCAGAGGGAGTTACTATTCTCCCCTGGCCCAAGCACAGATCTTGCAAGCACTTCTCCTCACCAATCCAGAGAATGAACCCTTTTCCTCTTCAGTTGAATGGCCACCCCATCTGGGATGCTGTGTTTTTTAATTATTATTTATAAAGCGCTTGGGGCTCCTCAGTCAAAAGGGATGGGTCATGCACACTGATTCCGGAGTGAGTCTGGTTGTCTTAGGACTCTGCTGGTGGCCAGGCCTCCGGCTGGCACCTCTGAATGCAATGTTCCAAAGGGTTCCAGAGTCTGAATCTGGGCCTCATTTTTGGCAGTCAGAAAGATGCCATTTTTCTACCTAAAATAGTCAAATTCATAGAGTCAGAAAGTACATTGGCAGTTGCCAGGGGCTGTGCGGGAAGTGAGGGGGTGGGGAGGGAGAATAGGAACTCAGTGGTTCTTTTTTTTCCAATATGAAAAAGTCAATCTTATTTCTATATACTAGCAATGAACAACTGGAAAATTAAGTAAACGGTCCCATTTACAAACCATCAAAAAATGATATACTAAGGGATACATTTGACAAAAGCAGGACAAGACTTGCACAATAGAAGCTACAAAGAATCACTAAAAGAAATTAAAGAATATCTAAGCAAACTGAAAGACATTCATGCCCATGAATTAGAAGATGCAATATTATTCAGATTGAAACACTCTCCAAACTGACCTACAGTTTCATGCAAACTCTACCGAAATTCCAGCTTTTCTTTTTCATTTCAGAAATTGACAAGCTGTTCCCAAAATTCATATGGAAATACAAGGAACCCAGAACAGCCAAAAAATTTTTTGACAAATAATAGTTTGAGAGTGACATTTTCTGACTTCAAAACTTACCAAAAAATCTACAGTAATCAAGAGAATTTGTACTGGCATAGAGATCTACGGAATAGCGGTGAGAATTAAAAAACAGCCTCCTCATCTGCCCTGTCTCCCTCCCAGGCTTGTTGGGACAATGAGGAAGATAAGGCAGAGGAAGCACAACCCTCAAATTCCTCCTCCATCACCTTAGATGTCCCCTCTCCCAGTCCAACCAGCTAAAGGCACCAAGCTCGCACTGGGAGAATGGGGATCAATCCCAGAGGGCTTTCAGATGACTGCATCTGGTACATAAACGATAGCTTTTTGACCTATTTAATTTGGCCCTTGAAGGTCTTGTCCAATTTTTCCTTTAATAACTGCAGTGGATATATTTAGATCTCTAGTTAGGAAGGGAGGAGCTAGATTGACATCAGAAAGAGGGAGGGTGGATTTGGGGCTTGGAGAGGGATGACAAGATTCCAAGAGAGAGGAGCAGCAGGAGCCAGTCCCCTTAGAAAGGAAAGAGCCAGGTGTATTCTGAGAGCTAAGAAGAGGACACAAAGGACAGGGGAGTGCCAGATGTTACAGGGAGAAGGGGGTTTAGTGACACCAAAAGAGATGTGGGTATTACCCTAAAAACACTGGGGAGCCATTGATGGGCTCTGAGCAGGGGAGTGACTAGATGAAACTTGCATGTTTCATGAATCCCTAAGGCAGCCCAGTAGTCAAAAAAAAAAAAAAAATTGGCTTTATCTTAGAAATGTTCCTTGGCACATCCACGTCTCTCCACGGGCATGATCACCACCATCGTCCAAGCCACCATCATTTTTTGGACAGTCATAGCCTCAGCCACTTTCCTCCAGTTTCTCTGTAACTGGTGCTCCCCTCCTGCCTCCCAAATTATACCCAGTTCACACACAGCCAAAGTGATCATTTAAAAAATGTCAGACTTTCTCTCTTCCTGCCTGAAATATTTCCATCAAGTCTTTATCCCATTTAGAATAAAATCTCAGCCCTTGAACATGACTGGCAGGCCCTGGGGCCATCTGGGCCTGCTGCCTCTCCCACAATGCTCCCTCTTGCTTGGTCTGCTCCAAACACACTCTCTCACATTCAGTTTCTCAAGCACATCCTATTGGACCTCAGCGCCTCTCTCAAGCCCAGAAAGAAGCTCTGGATCTTAGTTTGGCCATCTGTAAAAGGTGGGTGTTAACTGCATACACCTCACAGTGCATTGTACAGGCTTAGTACAGTTGGACCTATCAGACTTCAGGGCCTTCTGCTGCTCTGGATCTGGAACAGACACCCCTTCCACAAACTCTCCTCCTTGCTAAAGCCTATTCAGATGGTCTGTGACTTTCCCAGGGGTGACCTCCTGGCCACCCCCTCCGAAGCCCTTGTCACAGCACGTTATATCCATGTGGTAGGTGTCTGGTTCCCCCAGCAGACAGCAAGCCCCATGAGGGCTGGTGGACCAGAAGGGCTTGTGGAATTCATGAGCCCATCAACCCACGTGAAATGGAATTCTATTTGTTGATACATGGAGAGGCGCTGAACTCACCTCACCTCACAACTATCCCATGAACCAGAGGATAACATCAGTCTCATTTTTTCAAGGAGGAAACTGAGGCACAGTGAGGGACAGTAACCTGTCCCAGGTTGCCCTGCTGGCAAGGGCTAAGAGCCAGCACAGACCCCAGGCTGGGTGATGGCGGAGTCTGAACCATGAGACTGCACTGTCCCTCCTCACAGGGTTCAATATCCGCACCACCCAGGGCTGGACCAGAAGCCAGGGAGTTCTTCCCAATGGCCCGCCCCCTTACTTCCCCTTCCCGGCTCCTTCCCTCCCTGGGATCGCAGCACCACGCTCATCCTTGACTTCCGGACGCCTCCACCGTGGGTCATTCCCAAGCCCTCCTCCCCTGACCACCAGCAGGGCATGTCCAGATCCCCAGCCACCCTCCAAGCCACACTCTCCCCTCCCACCCGACACCCAGGCAACTGCAGCAGCCTCCCGCATGGGTCCCGGCTGCACTGGTGCCCCTCTGCAGTCCGTCCTCCACACAGAGGCCAGGAAGCTCCTCCAGAAGTAGGGTTCAATGATTTCGTGGTCTCCTGAGCATCTTTCCTGGGCTTCCCCTCTCACCTGGATAAAAGCTGAAATCCCTCTGCCTGATCCGCCCATGCCTCTGGCCCCCACGGGTATCCCCTATTATCTCCCACCGCACCCCTCATTCAATGCTTTCTAGGAAGAAGGCCTTCTCTGTGTTCTTCAAACACACCACGCTCTTCCCAGCCTTCACACGTTTTCCTCTCTCCCCGCTTCTCCTCCAACTTGGCATGAAGCTCCTGTTAACCTCAAAGTCTTAAGAGGTTAAAATATCGGCACCTTGGAGGGCCTTCCTATAGCCAGCCTCTCTCAGGTGAGGGGCCCCCTGCACCCCTTTCCCTGTTCTTCCTCCACACCAACCACTTACTGAAAATTGAATTTTTTTTTCCAGTCTGGAAACACGTAAGGTTTGTGCATGAATGTGTGTGCACACCAGCCCCATGAGTGCCGAGACTGCATGGATATTTTGTGTCTTGAGTCTAGAACAGTGTCTGGGCTATAGGAGGCACTGGGTAAATATTTGCAGAAGGAAGAATGAATGAATGTCTGAGGTTATAGCCTTTATAACTTTGCCCCCAAGTATCTGGTTAGAGGAGAACAAAATTAGTACAGAATAAACCAAACTAAAGAGGAAAACCCATGGGGGGTGAAACCTCATAGTTTCCAACAGTAAATTCTTGATTTGTTGTTGTTGTTGTTGCCCTTTCCAAGACTGTCTATAAAAAGAAAAAAAAAAAAAACTTTTTTTTTAATCCCCACCAATTACCTCGGAGATGAGACTTAATGCCAACTTTTTGCCTAGAGCGCATTTTTTACAGCCAAGTAATAAACCCCAGAAAAACATGCCTTATGATGGAAACGCTGAACGCCGTCTAACAGGGCCACTGTGGCTCCTGAGAAAGTCAGAGGAATGGGGAGAAAGGAAGAAAACTTGGATTAGGTAAATGTTTATCCAAAGAGGCAGTGTCTTTGGTAATGAGGAATATTTGCTTTCCTTCCCAAACTAGAGTTTTTGTTTCCTATCCAGATCGCTTTTATGACACTTGGGTTTTCCTCAACAATGAAAATGGTTGGTTGACTGCTAGTGTGAGAGAGATTGAAAGAAACTGAGAGATTTTTATATGTTTGCCCCTTTTGCAAGCTCTTAGTGTTTCCCCCAGATTTATGTTAGAGGCAGTGGGGTAAATATCACTGTCTTGATTCCCATATTGCCTGGGAGACTCTGGAAGGAGACACCTTCCAAGAAAGGGATGTATTTTGGGCTGTAAGAGAACTTACTTATAAATTAGGGTTATACGGAGGTTCTCTTATAAGAGAACTCAGAAGTTTGAAAACCCAATAACAGTTAAGCTTGAGCAAATGGCGTGCTCCCTCCTAACCTCAGGGTTCACACCTGTAAACAGCGATGATAAAGTCAAGTTATTAGTGGCAGCATGCGATCTCCAGGCCTTCCCACTACACACGCTTCAACCAAACGGGCAAGGGAACCCTTTCTAAAACGGGTACCTGGATTCTAATTAAACTTGATCATGCAGGAGAGATATGAAATAGATTTTAAAGAAAGAGAGAAATACAAAGAAAAACCACTGTAGTCTTTTTCCTCGAGTAAAAGGAAGGATACATCCTATGGGAAATCACACCAACAGAGTAAGTTTGTTCCAGCCAAATTCAACTTCAAGTCGACTTTTTAAACTTTTTATTTTAACTGTAAAAGTAACGAAACATTCAAGAAGATTTTGAAAACAAACTCACAGATTATCCCACGACCCCGACACCCCCAATTACTCTCCTGTCTGCATTTTTTCCTTCTGTCCATGTGTGGCCTGCCTTTCCCCCTTGTAATGGGAAACATACTCCATGAAAAACAGAAGTCAGCCCCCCAAACACTCCGCTGCTTCCCCCTGATCTTCCCCCCTTTATTTAGTTACTTAGCTCTGTTTATAAACAAACTGAGGACTTCCCTTCCCCTTGACACCAACTGGTTTTGAGTTTTGCTGTTTTGTTAACTTAATTTTTAATTTAAAAATGATTTCTTTCTTTTCTGTTTTAATGTGACTCCAACTGGTTTTGAGCTCACTTTCACTGTGGGAGGTAAGTCCGAGTCCCAACAATGCTGCCAATAGTAAGAACTGATACTGAGGTGTCAGCAAGTGACTTGGCCTCAGTTTCTCCTCTGGACTCAAGGGAAATACTTGAACAATACAAATCTCATAGAGGGTGGGAGCAGAGCACCCCACCCAGAGCCTCTGCAGGGTCACGCATTCTAGGGAAGTTTGGCTTCCATGGCCAAGGTGACCAAGAGCCAGCCTCAAAATTGGGAGTGAGGTGATGGCAAAAAAAAACACAATTCCCATCACCTTTCCTCATCCTTCTTAAAGAGTCAGTTGGTCTCTGTTTGTCATTTTAACTTGGTTTTCAAAAAGTATCATCACAAGATAAGTGCCTACTGTGATAGGTGCTTGCTCTCCTTCAGCACCAATAATCCCAACAGCTTTTGGAAGTCAGTACTGTTACCACCCTATTGTACAGATGAAGAGACTGAGGTTCAGAGAGGTTAAGTAACTTGCCAGAGGTCACACAGCCCCACATTTCAGTTTGAGTGACTCTTCCTCTTGTGCCATGACAGGTCAGAGGTGATGAACCAGAACATGGGATCTACTTCTTCCCAGAGGGGGCCAGAGTGTTGGTTTGGGGACCCACCATTAAGGCTAGATGGATAATTAATCTGAGTATCCTCAAAGAATTGGAGACACATACACACATAGCCCAGGCTAGAAATCTCAGGGATTAGGCCTGAGCGCCCCACATTCTGCTCCATGGAGAATAGAGCTAGTTATGAGGTCAGATGGACCCATTGTCCAGGGAAATTTACCACACTTTCTTAGATCATTTCAGGGCTGAGCAGGTGTGCTGTCTGGACAGGTCACCCTGTCCTGATGACAGTCTGTTTGTCCTTGGGCCCTGATTCATTGCTCCAGCTTCCCACAGGGTTGGGGAAACTCTTGAGAAGATGGTCCCATCCCTGGATTCTAGGGCTTTCCAGGGTCTTACAGGCTTCTCAGGTGACTCAGTGGTAAAGAATCCACCGGCCAATGCAGATGTGGGTTCGATCCCTGGGCTGGGAAGATGCCCTGGAGAAAAAAATAGCAACCCACTCCAGTATTCTTGCCTGGGGAATCCCACGGACAGAGGAGCCTGATGGGCTACAGTCCATGGGGTGATAAAGAGTCGGACACAACTTAGTGATGAAACAACATGCGTTACAGGGGCCTATGAGAAAGTGACTTAGCAGCAGCATCAGCAGCAGAGAAGGTGAGTTTGCTCTTCAATCCCAGGTTTAGGGAGGAAGACAAAGCCAGAAAAACAAAGAGCCAGAGAGAGCAGCAGAGCAAAAGAGAGGAGCGTGGGACTGAAGGAAAACTCTTAGGGGCATCCCAGGAGCATTAGCAGGAGTCCCAGCTCCCTTCAGCAGCCTGGACCTGTCTAACCCTTTTTGGGAATCCAGACCTTTGCATGTTGTCGCTGTAGCTTCTAACACACCTGTCGCCAGGTGCTGCATAGGTTAAAAAGCAGATCAGTGAGGATTAGGTGAAACAACACTGCTAATTATCAAGCTGCATCGTGAAGTCACCAGTGATTTCATTGGCAAGGCTGGCTCCTAGGCTCACCCTGCATGGAAGCATGTCTGTCTGCCCTGCCCTGCCCACCCACCCAGGCCCTGAGCGGATGGAGACAGCTGGCACTTCTAAGTGCCCTACTGCCTTGGTCCCGGGTTCCAGACATGTGAGGCTATTGAGATTGAACTTGGAGGACAGGAAATTCGGGGTGGCTGGCCACTAGCGAACATGAGAAACAGCAAGAGGTTAAACTCCAGCTCCTTACTGTGCAGTCAGACCTGAGATGCCAGCAGGGCACCCTTGGCCCTGGGATGCTCTAAACAGCATCTCTATTCTGCATGATTTACCTCTTGATTCCCTCCTCATCTTCCCATCCTCACTGCTGCTCCTCTCTTCCCAGAAGCCTACAACAGCCTCCTCATTGGTCTTATTATATTCAGCATCTCCATCCCACCTCCCTGATTTTCATAACGTCCCCCAGGGAGTTTCTCAAACAGATATGGGACACTATTACTCTCTTGCTCAAAAATGCTCCATGGCAGAAATTAAACCAGAGCAATGCTGTCCAGTTCTGGGTGAGCTGGGGGAGAAATGAATGCATGCTGCCAGTGGAAATGTGCACTGGAATAGGGTTTTGTTGGTTTTTTTTTTTTAAATAATTTGGCAATATTTATTCAGATGAAAAATACACACATGGCTCACTTGGCTTCAGCAATCTCAGCTTTAGAAATTAAACCTTTAAAAATAAGAGCATGAGTATGAAGGTTTGCAAAGCTTTCTTTTTCAAGAATTTTTCAAGAATTTTGGAAAATCTCCATCAATAAGAAAATGGCGAAATAAATTCTAATATCGCCCTACTATGAAACATAAAAAGCATGAATGGTGAGATGTCTGCAAAATGACCTAGACAAAGCAAGTTACACAGATTTACATAGATGAAGCTACACCCGTAGACACATACACGGAAACACCAAACACCACCAGTTTCCACCTTTCTGTACTCTATTTTGTGTTTGTATATAGTTTGGAGTGTCTAAGGATACACAAGAGATTGTGTATCCGGCTTAAGTTGATGGCAAAAAAAATGAGATTATTCATTATTTGCATATCTTTGATTTGTTTCGTTGGTTACCATGAATATCTACTGCTTTTGAAATTGTAAAAGAATTTAGTAAAAGATGACAGAATACAAAGGAAAGGGAAAGAAGACCCTTCACCATCGCCCTAAGTTTTCCCTCCACCACTACCACCCCGCTTCTCCCAAACCTATTTGCACACCCTCCTCTCACCCCCGCCCCCCTCACTCCCATCCCTACCTCACCTGCTGCTTCCGGAGCCTCTTGACACTCAAACACACAGGTCACAGGTCATTTCAATTCTTATCCATCCTCACAAACTGGCCCCTTTGCCAGCAACTCTCCCCTTCTCCACCTGGCAACACCCTTCGTGGCTCAGCCCAAATGCCACTTCCTCCAGTAGCCTAACCCTGACACCCAAGGTCAGTCCTCCTCACCATCCCACACTTCCCCTGTACCTTCATTCCATCCCATTATATCCCATCACAGAGTTGCTCCTCTGGCTGGTGAGGCCTGAGGAAGGCATGTCCCATCTCAGAAAGACCCAGAAACTCGAGCACACACCTGGGGCCACTCACCTGCAGACGGATACAGAGAAGCCAGAATGCCAGGTTTCTCGGGAAAATCCCCTGATTTTTAAACGTGGGAAACACATTCAGATGTTTAATAAACTGTCTTCAGGACGACACTATGAGCATGAAAGATTCTGCAAGATGAATCTGACTTTGGGACGGTCCTTTCGACAAACATAGAGTAGCTGATGAGGTCGTCTTGCCACTGGAGTGGGAGACTCCTGAGGGCAGAAACCCGTCTGGATGATGTCTGTTTTCCAGACATGGCACTAACTCAGCACACAGCTGCCTGAGCAAAGGAGAGAGGGAGGGAGGAAAACAGTGAGGAAGGATGAAAGGAAGGGGGAGAAAAGGACAGATCCGGCCATGCGTTTAATCATTTACAAAAAAGAACAAAAGAAAACACTTTCCGCCTTATTTGCAAGATCTCAATTTTGCCTACATAGTACAGTGAAGTCCTCTGAATGTTGTGGAGGTGTTTGTTAAACAGTCCGAATATCCAGACACTGAAGATGGGTAAAGTTAAACAAGCGTAAGTGATTTTTAAGTATAATCTTCAGCTTTCAAAGAATTCTTCCCTTCTTTTACAATTACTACTAAGCTAGCAGATAACAAGGTCCAGGGTAAATAAGCTAGTGTTTTGACCAAATTCTCCCATTCATTGTTTACTAATAATACAAACGACCCCATATCTCCAACATGGTACGGTCATCTGTTATCTCAGGAGTAGATTCTTCCTGCAAACTCAGAAGATCAGAATAATCACCATCCCCCTAGCTTCATAGATAAGGAATTCAAGATCCAGAAAGGGGAAGTAACTTGCCCATGGCCACCCAGCTAGGAGGAGGCGGAGCAGGATTCCAGCCAGATTTGGGGCTGTTGAAGAAGCAGTGTTCTCTCCTGTAAATCAGTGCTAACCTGAATTTCAGGCATCCACCTACATGACTGTTCCCTTGTCAAAGAACAGTCATTATGACTGTTGGCCTTATCCCAATACCCACAATAGTATTATTTAATTAACATTTAACCAAACTCTTGTTTTAAAACAACAACAAAAATGATTTGTAAAAGGAAATGAATGCTACAGTATTATTTATCAGCCAGGGATGGGTTCACTCTGAAAATTAGTATAAAGGGAAGCAAGCCTGTCCTTATCTCGCCAGATGCTATTGTCTCCTGATGACTGAAGCCTGGTGCTTTGTCCACAGGAGGTTAGCAATCATTACTGAGGTATTAGAGCTATACCAAGACAGCCTCCTGAGTATAATGGGAGGATTATCAGATCACTGAAAAGAGAATAACTTCTTGTCACGTGCTTAGATGTTACTTCATGCTTGGTCCACAGACTCTGTAAAATTCTTTCTCTGGGAAGGGCTGTGCCACCATGGGACAAAAGCTTTCTTGGGGTGCCCAAATGCCCCGAGGATTCTTAGCAAGCAGCATTTTCATAAGCCTCTTTGCACTTGTCCACACCAACAGTGTCAGCTCTAATTGTATCATTAACAATTATCCACAAGGTTTCCTCCCAGGCTTCTCATCTGCTGAGTCGGAGACTTTCTCCCTTTCTCACACAGGAGACTGGCACCAGGGGATGGGAGCGGACTAACCGCTCCTAGAGTTTTATATCCATGAGCCCATTGATCCTCCCGTCACCGTGAGATAAGGGTGCCTAGCCCCTTATGGGGGAGTGGGGGTGGGAAGAAAGAGGCTCAGTTCAGAGAAGGGGAGACTTGCCCAGTATACACAGCTGACCCAGTATAAAGTGGGGGTTCCCTCCAGCGCCCGCTACTGCCTGGGATCGGCCCACTCTCTGCCTCCACCTTCCTGGGCCCCTCACGCATCCTGGTGAGAGACAGGATGAGGAACAGGATGAATTTTTCGTTCAGTCACTCCTTTATCAGAGAACTACAGAACCAGAAAGGCAACTTCACTCCCCTCATTTGCCAGGGAGGTGAACAGGGGACCTTAGAAGGGGGAGGACCTGCTTAAAGTCATCCAGCCAGTGAATGATAGGTGGAGTTCAGGACCCTTGTTCTTGGCTGAGGCCCAGGACCTTTCTCTTCACTCTCCCACCCTCCCCACAAAGCCTGCATCCGTTTGCAAAAGTCATGCCACCATGGAGATAGGTGCCAGGTAACTCAGTGGTACAGAATCTGCCTGCCAATGCAGGAGACCTGAGTTCAATCCCTGGGTTGGAAAGATCCCCCGAAGGAAATGGCAACCCACTCCAGTGGGAAATCCCATGGACAGAGGAGCCTGGTGGGCTACAGTCCATGGGGTTGCAAGAGTCAGTCACAACTTAGCGACTAAACCACCACAGCTACCATATACATAAAAACTTTAAGTTACGAACAGTATGAGTGTTATGAGGAAGGCCTAACTGTATTTAGATTGCAGATCTAATAAAATTCATTTTTCTTTTTAAATGATGGTGAGTTTTATTTTCTAGGGTTGAAAGGTGGGTAGAGGATGGGGAGAGGATGCACTTTGCACAGGCAGAGTTCAAAACGGAAATTATATTCACCCAGATTTTCCATGTCTGAGAGTCAGATTGCCCTTCAGTGAAATGATGATAAACTAGCATTGACCAAATAGGGTCGTGAGGACTGAATGAATGAATACACATCAGTGCTGAGGACAGAGTCTGATGTGTACTCAGTACTTGGTGAGCATTGCCTGCTATTATTGGGAGGAGGAGAAATTCAAACTATGAGTATATGTGTTTCTGAATACCCCTAGGTCTTTTTCTTCTTTTTTCGCCTACCGAATAAACAGGCTCCTGTTTTAGGAACTCTGGGAAATGCCACAAAGTCAAGATATTGCTAAAGTGGGCCGGGTAGAGAGCAATGTGATGCTGAGTTTCTCTGGCTGCTGTCAAGTCATGTCACAAGAAATGTGATCAGGGGGATGATAAAGAGAAATCAGTTTGGGGTTTGGAGTCAGATTCACCTGGGGTCAAATGCTGACTGGGTCACTTAGTTTTGCATGACCTTGGGCAGGCAACAACCTCCCCAACTCTTTCTCCATCTGTGAAACGACAGAAGGGGGAGGGGGAAGGTGGAGATTAATTGAAAGTCTAGCAAGTTAAGGGTTTGGGGTAAAAGAGCTTTCAGTTTTTCTTTAGTGACAACTTAAAAATCTGACCCCTCCCAGCATGGATCCAGCATCAGCGTCAGTGTCAGTTCCAATTGTTAAGGCACAGTGAGTCTGCCCCTCACAATTCAAGGTTCACTCCTTGTCACTGCGAAAGGTGACCTTCCGAGCAGGTTGAGAGATACTGACAGTCTCAGCCAATTGCTGCTTCTATACCTGAATTTATTCACGTACTCAATCAGTATTTACTGAGCCCCTCAATGTGTCAGGGGCTCTGCAGGGCACCCAACACAGATCTGAGGGGGCAGGACAGATCTCAGGGACCCTGATATCAGACCTCTCTGGACCTGACCCAGAGAGGATGGGTCTCTGCCTCAGAGGGTCCCTAAAGGGTGCCCCTCAAACAGAACCAATGTGCTCACCCACCAGACTCCTTTTGTGACCCCGGACGTGTGGTTACACCTCTCTGAGCTGCTGTTACCACTTCGGTGAAATGAGGTGATGGACTAGAATGAGACCTGGAGGGTGTAGGAGGGAGCAGGGTATCTCACGCTCAACGGTGATCCTGAGGAGTGAGTCAAGTCCTGGATGTGAAAGCTCTTTTTCAAAGCCTACAGCTCAAGGTGCACTGTTTTTGCTGCCAGTGGTGACCTGCTGCCCCCTCCCAAGGCTGGCGCAAGTTCTGGGTTCAGCTCCAATGCCCCAACCCCTCCTCTAGAAATGACTAAAAGAGCTCTGAATAATTGTTTCTAATTGTCTTCATCCTTAAGGTAAAGCAAACCTTGCTTATTCCCCACCAGGCAACTGGGGGTGGGGCAAGTGGGTGAGATTCTATTTTTATTAATTAAAAAATACAATTATGTCTATTAAGTAACTCCTCAAATTTCCTTTTCCCCTTCCCAAGTCCAGTCAGCTGCATTTTGAAGCTAACCCAATTTGTGCCACTAAATAAGAGAGATTTCAGATTCCTGCTGAACTATTTGGGAATCCATAAAACAGGATACACTTTCTCTGTGAGTTCTCGCTACTAATTAAGCCCATCCCAGACTCAACAGTTCCATCTGTCTAATTGGAAGAAAATGGGAATAGTAGATACTTCATTGCTATAAGCAATTCCAGATGCCTTTCCGCCCACCTTTATAGCAATTTCTGCCTCAGGCAAAATACAGACATTTTTAGAATCAGCCAAACCCTGATGTGCATCTCTGCCAGGTATTTACTAGTTGTGAGAAACTCTTATCTAGCCTTAAGCTTCAATTTTCTCCTCCTTAAGCAGGAATGAGGGCCTTTCCATCACAGGGTTGCTTAAGGTATAGGAGGGAGCTGACAGTTACTGAATTGTGGTTTAAAGCTCATTTCAACCCAGTTCAGTACGGGTATTTTTCCTGCTTTTACAGATGGGCAAACTGAGGAGGAGTGAGATGGAGGACAGAGATTTGTGAATGGCTGGGCAAGATGCCCTGGATGACTGAACTGATTCCACAGAACCTCAGCCACCCAGCTTCCTGGAGTCACCTTTTCCAGGGAGCCTTCTGGGTCTTTCTGTGCAGATAAATGGGGGCTTGGGCTCTGTTCGTGGGAACCTTTCTCCAGTGCAGGCAGAATTGGGAAGGTGCCAGTGAGCAGTGCCCAGAGGCTGGGAAATGGGAGATACCCTGTGCTGTCTGTCTAGACCGTCTGGTCTTCTCTTGATCCCCAACCCTCACTTGACAGAGTTGTCAAGAGGTGGGTAGTTACACCCATTCTGCAGAGAGGCGCAAAAAAGGCTCAGAAAAGTTACTTTCTCATGCCTCAAGTTATCCAGCTTTGGATCACTGCATCACAGATGTGTGTGAAAAGGATGGTAAAAAAAAAATACTATCAACAATGACTTAAGAAATATTAACAGCCAACATTTACCAACAGCTAGATATTGCCCTGTTACAGATGAGGAAACCATGGTGCAGAGAGGTGAAGTGACTGATTAAACTGAAGGCTGTTGAAACCCTCCAGAAGGATGGAAGCACAGCCTTTACAGCCACTCCTGGGTGGGGGTGCCTGGGGCTGCCACATTCCGTGTTACCTGCTTTTTCTGAGGCTTCTCACCTAGACCTCACCAGCGACCCTATCGACTGGGCATCTTTTGTAACAGTGGTTACTGAGGCCCCCAGTTCTGTGCAGGTGGCAAATGGTAAGAAGCAAAGCCTGGATTTGAATAGGGAACTGACTACAGGAGCAGACTCACAACTCTCTTTCCCCTTTCGAAACCCTCACGCCTGCTGTGACCAGGAACAACTGCGTCCGCATGAATCGGCCCTCTCTTCTCCGAGGCTGTGAGGCTCAAGAGAGGAACAACGCCTGCCTCCATTTCTTCTGTCCTCCTCCGAGGATATCCCTGTAGTAGGCTTCTTCCAGGGGGACTGTGTAGAATCGGACTCTGCCCCAGCAAATCTCAGGCCGGCCTCTCTCTTGCGTGGGCCTCCACTTCTTCATCTGTAAAATGGGGAGGCATGAACGCTCAGGCTTCCGATAGTTTTGTGTAATCTGCATAGCGCTTTGGCAAAGGCCCCTTCTCTCCAGTGAAAGACCTCAGTGAGCAAGGGGCCACAGCAAACCGATTGGAGCGTCCAGCAACTTCATAAGTAAGGGATTTGCCCTCCCCCGGCCCAATTCTTTGCGCCTCAAGCAGCGACCCCCAAGCCCTCTCTACTCGCCTTCGCGCTCTAACTCAGAAAGTGATCTCTCAAATGCCTGGAAATATGCCCGCCCTAGTGAGGTCTGATGTTCCCGCACCTACTCCGCACTGCACAGGTAAGAACAATGAGCTCAGAGAGGAGCAGCCTTTTGCCCGAGGTCACACAGCGAAGGACTGGGGGGTGGGGAATGGTAGGGGAGCGGTGTTGTGGAATTCCAGGCGGACGTTGGCGCCCGCTTGTCTGCCCGCTTCTGATACCCGGGTTCGGGAGAATAGGCCGCTAACGAGCGGCCCATTAGGAGGAATTGTCACTCCTCTGGGAGTGAGGTTGTCCCATTAGGGCGAATTGTCATTCCTCCTGGAGCGAGGTTGTCCCGGCTCCGCGCAGGCTGAGTGCTGGGGCCGAGAGCAATTAACGCGGCTCCGGCTCGGGCAGCCGCCTCTGCCCGGGGCAGCGGGGGCGGGGCGCCCGGCGCGGCTGGAGCCGGTCACCCGGCGCAGCCCCTTCCCCCGGAGCCCGCCTTTCATCTCCCCGCGCCTGGCGCCTGCCCGCAGCCCTGGCCCGTCTACAGCCCCCTCCCCCTCCCGTCCCCCGCCTCCTCCGAGCCGCCTGGATCCAGCGACCAGTCCTGGAGTTGCAGACGCGGCGGTCCGCGCGCACTACTTCACGGTTTTCGCCTCCAGACTTGCGGTGCGCGTGCGCGGCCGCTCCACGCGGGGCTGGGGCGCGTGCGAACGTGGAGCGCGGAGAGTCTGCGCGCACCCGCCCGTGCTGCAAGGGGGATGTCCCGGTCCTCCGCTCCTAGCTGCGTGACCTCACCGCAGAATTAGCGCTTCTTGGCTTTACGCTTTTCATGGGAAAATAATTTCTGCCCCGAGCGATGTGTTGGAAGAAACAAATGAGACCCTGGAAGACAGGTTCAGATACTAAAGCAGAGGTGATGTTCAGTGGTGACTGAGTTCCTGTTGGAACCTCACATTTTTGCTTGCGAATGTGTCACCGAACTCACCTTTACTGAATGCTCCCTACATGCCAAATCCAGGCCTCTGCTAAGGGACCGTATGCTTTTCAGGGCAAGCCGAATTCTCAGTCCCGAAGATTTTACAAAGAACCCATCATGAACTCCGTGAAAGGGAGCGACACGCCTCATTTTGGATATCTGGCAGAGAAAGCAATAAATTGTTGCTGCTTTTGATATACAATAATGTGGTGGCGTTTGTTTGGACCCCCTACACCTGCTAGTTATTTTCTTTAGCCCCTTGAATGGAACTGCCACTAGAGTCATCCTGGTTAGGGATTCTTTCATTCTAGAGATTTTTTTTTTTTTTTTTAAGACGGAGTAGGGGGTGCGTAAGGAAGAAGTAAAGCGACCAGGGTCACACGGCCAGGAAGAGGTGAATACAATATTCTAAAAAACTCAGCCAACTCAGGAGCAAATGCACAGACGGGGCTTTCCATAAAAGGTTAGAATTACGTTGCGCTTCCACTCTTTCACAGCAGAAGAGAGACCCTTTCCAGAATTGTCCAACCCCAGCAGGGAGCTGGGGAGGGAGCCGGCAGAAAACAAGACAGTCAGGCTGGTTTCTCCCTGGACATCTATTCATGACCAAAACTTAGTATCCTGGCTTAGAACACCAGTTGTGTGGGTTTTTTTGTTTTTTTTTTTTTAATTCTATTTTGTCATTTCCGGCTTCATACTTTTCATCCTTTGCCGTGACATCAGGACCAGAGAGTAGGGGAGAGGAACTTACCGTATCCTCTCGTAGAAAAGTTCATCAAAAGAGCTCTAATAGTACTGATTTAAGGAGAAGAAAAAATCTCAGGAATGAGTCTGCATGTCCCCTAACTGACAAATATTAACAAGGAGTTTTCAAGAACAGTTATCAAACAGTGGCTGGGTACCACCCAACTGAAAACTGAACCATTTGTACATTTTGGCAGCTGAGTACTAAACGAATTTCAGGTTTACTTCCAAAATATATACCCTGCACCTTGCTTAGCTACCTCTAGAAGGCACAGAACTTAATGTGGATTTACCGTACGGTATTTGAGATGCATATCGAGCCAACTATCAAGTATGACTCAAGAGGAAAATGCATAAGGCATGTATCTCCAGATAGCTTTCATAATTGTGTGTGAATTTTTAAATAACTTTCTCTGAACTTTCAGTTTCTTGATATTGGTGGGAGAGGGAGGTTTGAGAAGGCTGTGGTTAGGACTTATTTACTTTTAATCATTTATTCAGGACCATTTCTAATCAAATTGAGTTAAGTGGCCAGTGCAGTGTTTTTATCCTCTAAGAGTCAGTAACACTTATTCTGGTTATCCTAGGCCAGCACAGTTTCACTCCAGGCAGAGGTTTGGGGTGAAGGGACGTGCTCTAGGAAGTGGATCTAGGGGTCAAGTTTCTCTCGCATAGCGAGGTAGCTCCAAGGTCTGGTCATTTCACTAGTTAAAAACAATGTCCCTTCTTTCCAAAGCTTTAGGAACTGTTTAACAAGCATCTGCTGTGTGCAAGTCCCTGAGCTGGGATACTTCTATTCACCTCATCATCTTTGGGATATAGGAAATCACTCAGATATAGGAAAAGGCAACCATAGCATAGCAGGAGTCATTTGAAGCAATAGATGTTGACCCAGTGGCCTGCAGTGAGACTGGTCTCTGCACTTTGGAAGCTTCTGTGCTCTCCCCTTTCCCATACTGAGACAGTCATCACTAAGGCTTTGAGATGTAATTACCCAGGGTATAATTTCAAGTGGGGTGGGGATATCTATACTTTTTTGTTTTGTTTTGTTTTTAACCAGGTGCAATGAATAAAAATGTGCTTCCCTAAAAGATACACAGGCTGAGGTGTGCAAACTTGGCCCCCAATATTTATGAGATTTGCGGGGGGTGGGGGGTTGGGGGGTGGTGGTGGTTGGGAAGCACTAGATATTATCTATGCCTTTTCCTCCCTCCTCCTCCTTGAAGGCAAACACTGGCACCTAAACACACACGACAAACACAGGCTCAAACAAACTCATAAATAAACAATGCACGCAGTCTTGAGAAAAAGGTCGGATCCGGATTTCGTCCAGTGAGGAGATTCAGGGAAAAGAAGACGCCAGGATTTCGAGTTTCTAAGAGTGTGCTGGTTTTGCTTTTGAGTGTAAGAGATGGAAAGCCCTGCTTTAAATTTTCCAGCTACTTGGGAGAGGGTTGTCGTGACCGCCTACCTCTCTGACTCCCTCCGGCCCCTCTCCTAGGGGAGTTACAGTAATAGCAAACGCTGCTGGGCACTTGCTGATAGCGAAATATCTTCTTATAAGCGCCATGCATGTCGTATTTCCTTTAACAGGGATGCTGGCCCTTGCTTTCAGTGCTGACCCCGAAAACTGTTAAGTTAGCCCAGTTTCGGCCCAGAGTAGAAGCTTCATCAAAGTTTTTTGCAATGTTAGTTGCAGATTTTAAACGTGTTCTGGAGCGGAGAACCTTTTTAAAAGAGGGGTCAAAAGAGAGAAGAAATGGGACTCGGCGAACTTCCTCTTTAAATAATCGGCCTTAATTACGCCTTAGACTTTTCAGTTTTGGCGTGATTATAACCCTTGAGGGATCGCCTAATAACAACTCTGCTGACTGCTCCTGTAATTAACTCCTAATTTATTTCAAACAGAAAAAAAAAAAAAAAAGTCCCAGCCTCTTCCGGAAGAGCCAATCGGAGGCGAGCGTCCGTGGCGTCAGCGCCAGGGCCAGCGCGGATTGGCTGAGCCCAGTCTCTCACTTCCCCTTGGAGGAAAGGCACGGCTCCCGGCGCGCCCCTCCCGTCTCCCCCCAAAAAAGTTTGAGTCGCAGCTGCCGGGTTGCCAGCGGAGTCGCGCGCCGGGAGCTACGTAGGGCAGAGAAGTCATGGCTTCTCCGTCCAAAGGCAATGACCTGTTTTCGTCTGATGAGGAGGGCCCGGCGATGGTGGCCGGACCGGGCCCGGGGCCTGGGGGCGCCGAAGGGGCTGCGGAGGAGCGCCGCGTCAAGGTCTCCAGCCTGCCCTTCAGTGTGGAGGCGCTCATGTCGGACAAGAAGCCGCCCAAGGAGACGTCCCCACGGCCAGCCGAAAGCGCCTCCGCCGGAGCCACCCTGCGGCCGCTTCTGCTGCCTGGCCACGGCGTCCGGGAAGCTCACAGCCCCGGGCCGCTGGTCAAGCCCTTCGAGACCGCCTCGGTCAAGTCGGAAAATTCAGAAGACGGAGCGGCGTGGATGCAGGAACCGGGCAGATACTCGCCGCCGCCAAGTGAGTGCCTGCGGGAGTCGGGACCAGGAGTAGATGGGGTGCGCGGGGTACCGGAGGGAACTAGGGGCCAGTATTCCAAGCTGTGGGTACGGAGGCCCCTCTGTACTATGCGCCCCCTAAAGCAAACATTGCAAGGTCTTGGCCCCTTAATATCCAGAGTCCAGCGGCATCCAAGACACCTTCTGGGTGATAACTCGCGCAGCGCGTGTTCGGGATCCCCCAGCTGTACAAAGTATGCTATACAATTGCCAACTCCCTGGTCTTTGAGGGGCGAACCCAGCTGGGTTGGCGGGGGTCGCTCGGTTGTCGTTTTCTCTAGCCCACAGCCCTGCGCTCAGGCCACTTCGCTTTTTCTCACTGTCCATCGGGGTTTCAGCGTAGGGAGTGAAGAAGGATTCTCGTTTAATGTGCACCCGAATATATGCCAGGCAGAAGCGGAGTGTCTTACTGTTTTTCAAAGTTCAGAACCCTGCGAGGTGTGCCCTCATTTTAAAGATGAGCGCGTTAAAATCTAATCGGACTTTGGGGTAGCAGCGATCATCTTCCGTTGGTCCTCGGGGAATCGAAGCACGATCCCTCGGAGGGATGGCGGCAGAGACCTATGCGGCGAGGAAATATCTCCCGACGGCCGGCACGTCGCTTCGCTGGGAGCGGGCTGGGGTCAGCGGCGTGGGGCTCCGTTTGGCTCAGAGTAATAATTAACAGCATTCCAGCAGCGCTTGAGTTTACAAGGTGGTGCTTATTAGTTCACCAGATCCCGGTCATCGCTGGAACCTCGAAGTGTGTGGAGAAGCCCGGGACCTGTGGTTATCTCAGTTTTCAGACACCAAGACTTTGAGGATTAAACTTGCTTGAGCCAGGTCACCAACAGTGGCAGAATTGGGCAAGGGGCCCTGGTATCCAAGCCCTAGCCCTGGCCGCCTTTGATCCTTCTACCCAGAGAGACCAAGCAGAGGCTGAAACACCTGCACCCCGCTTCCTGCCAATAAGGAAAAACAGAGAGGCCCAGGAGAGCTGATTTCTCTTCCAGCATTTACATCTATTTTGGGGCCTTGGGTATTTTTTGCAATTTGGACAAACCATTCATTCCCTATAGCTCCTTTTACTTATATCTCCTGACCTTTAAGATTTCTCTGCCGGCACTGTACCTCTAGGAAAGGTGAGAGAGAAGGGGCCTCCGGAGGGATTTTTTTTCCAAAGCTAGGAGCATCACATTTTACCCTATTTCCATCAGCTGGGAAAACTCAGATACAAAGTATTTTGTGAACAGAACAAGGCCATATAACCAGACATCAGTGGCGGTCCCCTCTGGCGTCTTTCTCCACCCTGTTAGAAACTCCAGAAGATTCAAAGGGCGTGGAGATTAAGGACTCAAAGAATTTAAACTCAAGTTTGCACAGTGCTTTATAGCACTTTTCACTATATTATCTTATCTGATCTCTGTGTGGCCGAAGCCAGCCTCCCGGTAACAGATGAGGACATTTCAGCAGAGTTCAGAGGAATCTGCACACATCGAGTTTGGGCTTGACGAGAAAGGCTTGGGGACATTTAATGATCGCCTACCTGGTGGCAGCCCAGGACTCTGGGCATTCTAAAATTTGGTACTCTGAACTGCAGGATCAGTATTAGTTACCCATTTTATTGATGGTGAAATAGAGGCTCAGAAACTTTAAGGAACTTAATTTGTTTTGACAAATATCGCGTGTCTTGTGTATGCATAGGCCTGGGTCAATCCCCAACCTCACATCAATGATTCAGACCTTACAGGGAGTAGTGTCCAGAGGTCAGAGATTTCCACTTCCTTAGGTTCTTGGGGTTCTGTAAATATGCCTGCCAGGGCCCAAGGTAAGGCAGCCCTGGATATGGCCTTCTCATGAGAAAAATTGGAGATTATGAGAAAGGATTTAACTTTAAAATAAACTTTAAACTTTAGAGTTTGTTTTAACTTTAAAACAAAGAGTGGGTAAGTCGTGGTTTAGGCCCAGAGATGGCCTCGGGAGCCCTGTGGTATAAGCAGTGGGTTCCCAGAGCCTGGGGCAGGAGGGAGCCACTTACTCAGGCCGGGTTTTGTTATTCATAGGCAGTAGGACCCGTTGCTGTTTTGCTTGGTATAATCTCCTCCTTCCTCAGGCTTAAAATGGAATAGAGATGGGAGGGCGAGGAGTGGTATGCTGGGTAGGAAGCCTCCTAGCCTTATAGCTTTAATATACCGCAAGATACCCGTCTCCTGGACTCATAATTCAGATGCAGCCCCTAGGTCAGCAGAATGACTGGCCCGGGCGTGGGGTTCCTTTCCACAGGGGCAAGTGTAGACTCCAAAAGCTTGGTGTCTGTACTGTGACCACTGGGTTCTCCCAAGCAGCCGGGTCAAGTCTTTGAAGGGTGAGGATTTCACAGATCTCTGAGTCTCTGTTGTTATTTTATTTGTAAATTAAGAAGTAGGCACCCCTAGCTCTCTGGCTTACTTAGGGATTAGCATATGCAAAAGTCTGCACTCCTGTGGTAGTTTCTTATCCATCCGTTGCCCGGACTTCTGGTTTTTGACTGAGTGCAGAACCCACTACCTCTTTTTAATCACTTAAAGTGATGGTTAATAATGTCACATTAGGACAAGTCCATTTCTTGTTGGAAAGGGAGGCTGGGTTGGCCCTAGTGCTGCGTCACCCTCAACTATGAAGTGCAAACTTCCTTGGGCACCAAAGTAACTAAACAAGAAATGCGGCATTCTCCCTTTGCGGTGCTTACTACTGTGGCTGCGTTTGGAAAATTAGCATAGCTCATAAAAGCCAGATGCAGAAAATGAATTGTTTAGCATCTGTCCCTTACCTCCCCCCCCCACCACCCCGGCCCAATTCCCTTTAAGGAAGAGCCCAAAGTTAGTTGATTCTATGGAAACATAAGGATGCTCAGTCCTGTGACTTCCTATAATTGAATCCATTTTAAATGTAGAGGCTGGATGCCATTGGCATACCTTTATTTTGCTTGTTATTCTTTCTTTCTAAACTCCAGCAACAAGCTAATCATTTACACGTTTGCTCCAAACCATAGAATGGGTAGGAGAGATGACTAAGATGTCATCACATGCTCTCAATTCAGGAGGCAGCATGATTTCCCCTGACATTTACATTTATGGGCAAGCTAATTTTTCCCTCCTTCTGTAAAGTTTATATTACAGAAGCACCCAGCCAAGAAAGTTATCCCACATCCAGATCTGTGAAATGATGTCCAGGTTTTATAATCTGTAGACTGGAGGGAACGACAGCTGTGTGGTTGTTTATTGCATGAGGCTGCCCCCCAATCCAAAGATGCTATTAATTTACCACAGACCTTATCGGCACAATTATCCTCCATAAATATGCTGATGCAATCCCAACATTTCCTGGTACAGAGAGGGGACCAACTCAGTTTATAAGATCCTGTTCGTTTTCCTTCTCATATGTGATTATTTCAGCATCCTAGGGATGTAAGGATTATCATGAAACACCCCCCCCCCCACCCTTTAAGATGAGTCATCAGGAAGAGACGGGGTTTTGTTTTTCAGACAACCCTCAGCTCTCTTGGCATATCAGAGATCTGTTTATGTTTCATGATCTCTAATGCTGTTTGTTTGCCATATAGAAAATTCTGTGACACCATTTAACTCCCCAACTTTTTGTAAAAAGTTTCCATTTTTTAAAGCAAAACAACAAATCCATTAAAGTTTGGTCCTTCTCAACCCTCCACCACCAAAAAACACATCAACCATTCATGGTTTTCACCGAGGTTCCTTTTTGAACGATGAAGAGGAGCCCCTCCCTCCCGCCCACATGGACATACCTGGTGACAAAGCCACTTTCTTTTGCTAACTCACTCTCCATTTCTGTTCCTTAGGACACCTGAGCCCCACCACCTGCACCCTGCGGAAACACAAGACCAATCGGAAGCCGCGCACACCCTTTACCACGTCCCAGCTCCTCGCTCTGGAGCGCAAGTTCCGCCAGAAACAGTACCTCTCCATTGCAGAGCGGGCAGAGTTCTCCAGCTCTCTGAACCTCACAGAGACCCAGGTCAAAATCTGGTTCCAGAACCGAAGAGCCAAGGCGAAAAGACTGCAGGAGGCAGAACTGGAAAAGCTGAAAATGGCTGCAAAACCTATGCTGCCTTCCGGCTTCAGCCTCCCTTTCCCCATCAACTCTCCCCTGCAAGCAGCATCTCTATACGGTGCATCTTACCCTTTCCATAGACCTGTGCTCCCCATCCCGCCTGTCGGACTCTATGCAACTCCAGTGGGATATGGCATGTACCACCTATCCTAAGGAAGACCAACTCAATAGACTCCGGGACGGATGTTTGTTTAAAAGCCTCCCCCCTCCCTCTCCAAGAAGACAGTCCCTCTCTGCAAACATTGCATGCACCACCCTCAGCCTCAGCGGCTAGGTTGACAGGGCCACAGACATAGTTCCAATTGCTTCTTTTGACTGGAGACACCCAAGCCCCATTTTCTTGGTTAATCTGCCAGATGCGACCCCCCCCCACCCTCTCCTTTCATAAAGATTGGCTCTGATGGTTTTTATATATAAATATATATATATAATAAAATATAATACATTTTTATACAGCAGACATAAAAATCAAACTATTTTGAAAGGCAAAACATATATATATATATATATATATCCTTTTTCTCTATATATCACCTTCCTAAAAGAGACTGCTTAAGTCTACCTGTTTATTTTCTTATGGGGGAGACAAATTATTTGCTAAAATTGCTGAAATCTGGTGATTTGGATGGAATAACTGACCTTAGCTTATGGAGAGCAAACGTTAGAATTAGACATTACTTGCATAAGGAGTAGATATGGAGAGATTCCTCCCAGGGAAGGGACACACCATGTTTTTGCATTTTTCATGTGCATTAAAAACTCACATACATTGAAAACTCAACAGGCATGACCCTATTTGGCCCTATATTTTTTCCCCCTCCCCACCTTGTTTGTTCCACATTATTAAAAGTTTTTGTAAGATCAATAAAAGGAGATGAGACTCCTGAGAGTCCTCGGGGGTAAGGTGGAAAACGGAGGTCCTTCCTAATTCCTCTCAAGGCTGTTGCTTAACTTCATTTCTGATAATTGGGGAGTGAAAAGTTAAAGCGTGTTGGGAGGAATTGATGGTTTCTGTGAACCACTAGGTACGTCAGTCCTCACGCATTGCAAAGGCAATTGGGGGAGGGGTGTAGTTAATTATCTGCTTTAAAAAAATGAGTATCTTGTGACCATTGTCTATATGCTAAATATTCTTGAACAATGAATAGATCCAAAAGGAAGAAAATCATGCTTTCTCTGTGTGTACCTATTGTATGTGCTAAACTTATTAGAAAAATTTATATACTTTTTAACATGTTGGGGGCAGAGGGTAAAGCCATGTTTTGACTTGGTAAAAAACGGTGTTGTCAGACAGCCCATAGAGCTCCTTGGTATTTAATCTTTCTGTCCAGCCCCCCCTCCCTGCTCCAAGTATACTTTTATCCCTTTGAAAGGGTGCCTTGTATAATTTTATATATTTTATTGAAGAGTTATTTCTTATCTCTTATTCTGAATTAAATTAAACGTTTGTTTTATTGCAGTAAAGTCTGTCCAAAGTCACAATTATTTTTAAGAGGCGCTCTGTGTTGTTTAGCTGGACTTAGCCCAGAAATGCCACCCAGATGGGGGAGGGGGCCTGGTAATTTTTATGATGATTTTAATGTGAATCAATCAAGAGCTGTGGCCAGATTCAGCCCGGGGTAGGGAAGTCCATTGAAAACAGCAAAAGACTTTGAACTGCTTCCTTTAGCAGCTTGTGTTACTCACGGAAAATTGCTATTAGGAGTTTTTCAAATCAGTGAAAGATGAGCTTAGAAGTGGCAGGGCCCAGGGATAGGCCAGAATCTGAAGGGTTTTTCAAGGGAAAAATCTTGAACTTGAAATCTCAGCTAAACAAAACAAGCTGAGGGAACGGACCTATACAGTTCTTTGCAAATGGAGATGGTAACTGGATGCATTCCCTTGGGGGGTGGGGTGCAGGATAGATGGATGCCTGTTGCCCTTTCAGGACTCTGTCAAATCACGTTCCCTTTACCATTCCTATCTGCCTTCCAAGGAGATCGATCTTGAACAAATGCTCTTTTCGGTTTGTAGCGGGAAGGTAGTCCATTCAAGTGCCCTTTGCAATCTCTCTTTACCCTGGCTACGGAACGAGGGTCAGGCTTGGGTTTTGAGGCATCACCATGAAAATAAATTGGTAATGGGTAGAGGAAGCGGGGAAGAATCAAACTCCGCTTTCTCTTGCACAAAGAAACCAAGCGGCCATTGATGATACCTTTCCGAGGGCTGTTTTCGGATGAGGGGCTCCGGTGACCCTGGGAACAAGTCGGAAGGGAGCGGAAAGCTTGGTGGTGGGGGGACTGGAACCTGACACCTACTAGGACTAGCGCTTTCGTCCGTTTCCTTTGTGCCCACACCCGGTTTAGAGGTGGGCTCCGGAAACTCCATTTTCCGGTCGGGCAGAGGCTCCCAAGGTCGGGCGGTGAGTTTCTCCTGCGAAGTGTGATCCAAACCCAGGGATCTCCTCCGAAGTTGGGGGTCCGACCGATTTCTCCCAGCTCTGCCACTGCACTCCGGAGCTGGAGTGATCTGCAGGAGCGTCTCAAACCTCCGCGAACGTGTGCCCTTGCCGTCCGGCTGGGCCATCTCATTTACGGGATGCGTTTTCCGAAGGCCGAAGCCCTTCCCAGTTTCATCATCAGCCGCCAAACTGGGTCCCTAATGAACCAGCCCATCGAACTTCTTTCCTGGGGCCTCTCAGACCCCAACCTCCGGCGATCTCAGCCCAGGATGGGGGATCCGGAGACACTGCCGCCTCTGGGTTAAGAGTCAGCTTGCACCAGAGAGGAGGGGGTCACGGGCCGGAGTGGTTTTCGGAGAATCCGGGCTGCGTCCTGAGTGGTCAGCGGGGCGGATTGGAAACCGTCTAAGCGCCTGCGCATTTCCTCAATCGCCCTAAATCCCAGCGAAAAACTGAGGCCGGGAGGGGGAAAAGAGTCGCTCAGGCTCCAATATATGCACCCTGGGGCTCCTGGGTGGATGGGGTTACCCCCTAGTCGAGGACGTGGCCGGGTTACCGGGGTCCAGACCACGGCCAGAGGTGCGCGGCGCCGCCGGTGCGCCGTGCTCTGGGGCTCCCTCGGAACTGCCAGCCCCGCCTTAGGTTTGGCAGTCGCCAGGGTCCCTGCATATGTCGGGCTTGGTATGCCAGGCGTTTCAGGGACCAGACCAACAACCTGCGGTGACAGAGGGCCCTGAGTCACCAAGGACCCGCGCAGCGCGCCTTGGAAATGAAAACCGAAGATGTCCGTGTGCCGGCTTTGGCCATAGCCGCCTGCGCTGTCGGGAGACTGGTACACAGCTCCACCCTCCCTTGTGTAATTCTTAAGGCTTTTATCTAAAACTTCCCAGCAAGACGGTTCTGCTCTCAGGAAGCAGTGGGGACGGAAAGAAGAGGGAATCCTATGTACTGAGCTCCTACTAAGTATGGTACTAGACATCTTCGGGCTCATCTCATCTAGTCATTGCACACCCCCCTGGGGAGGTATTATTGATGCCATTTTATAGGTGAGGAAACTGAGGCTCAGGGTCTCACTAAGGTCCCACAGTCCATAAAGGGCAGCAGCAGAATTCAGGCCCAAGTGTGAGCCTGGTGGTAGGGGTGAAGTCTGGCAAAGGGGGCCCTGAAGGACCTGTCTCAGAGGAGTTGAGAGATGAAGGACCCTAGGGAGCTCTCCAGACCCGCCAGCCCAGATCCCAACACAGCCCTGCTCTGGAGTCCCTCTCTGCATCCCTTTCCCCAACCCTCGTTGCTGTAAGGGGCTCCTCACCCAGGGTGCCAGCTTCTCCAACACAGGGGACCTGAGGCTCAGCCTGACCAGCCTCCTCCCCCTTGCAGCCCTGGGGAGGAGCAGGGCCGGCAGGAGGTAAGCGGCGAAGGCCCGGCTGGCTGAGAGCAGGCGCTGGTGAAACGTCTGCCTGACCCGACTGAAAAGAGGATCCCTGCCTTTGAGCAGAACCTTGTCTGACCGAATGAAAACTCCCACGGCCATTCTCTGCTATAAAAGCGGCTCATTTGCCACGGGTTGGAGAGGCCACCTCCCCACCCCCAATCCCTTTCCACTGCTGGGTTTGGAATAAACATAAACCTCATTTATAAAAGAACCCACGTCACACACACACACACATACACACACACACACACACACACACCCCTCCCTGAAGTCACAGGGCCCAGTTGGTGAAGTTGATTGTGCCTGTTTTCCCCTTCAATGTAAGTTAAAAAAAGAAATCTCAAGATTGGTGATGCTGTAGGCTTCCTTAATGAAATCAATGAAATCGGTCAGAGAGCAATGAGGAAAAGTCTGCTGTCAACTCCTGGACCCTCCACCCCTCTCCCACCCCCCCGACAACCCTCTCACCTCCCTCCCTGCTAGGAACTAAATAAAAAGCAGTAAAATTACTTTCCAAAATAGCCTGCTTCAAAGCAGAACAGAGTGCCCGGCTGCGGGAATCCTGAATCCTGCCCTGATAAGGTTCATAATAATCAAATCCAAACTCCATCCACCTCCTCTGACTCTTTCCAACCTCCTCCGGACCCCTCTGCATTTGTTGATGAAAACACTTTGATGTCCTGAGTCCTCCAAACAATTATTATTATAATTTTAAACAACCTGGTATTTTCCATTACTAACGGCTCGGGCTTTGAAGTTACACCTCATAATTTCCTAAATTAAATAAATCATTTTAAGTTTGCACTGGGAGGCTTTTAATAGCAGAGAAAGGAATATCATTATCTTATTGAGACCCAATTGTGGTGGCTCCAGTTTGGCTGTAGCTAGGGGCAAAGTAGGCTCACTCTAACAGACCTACTTTATTAACCTCCCATAACTCTTGAAAGAACATTTTTATATTTTCTTTGATTTCCCCCCTCCCTCTCTTGTTTTAAAGCTGTCCCAACCTTTAATTAGTGCCTAATATGAAAAGCATTATTTTTTTAATGCTATGTAATTTACCAGCGGCAACAGGCCAACTTAACAATTGTTTATTAGACTTGGTTTTTCACACAGGGCAAAGAATGCCGCTCCAAACCCAACTTTTCATGGGTGGTTGCACTAATTAATACAGTGTCTGAGGCTCCTAGGGGGTTTTTTAATATTGAAGCCTATGGGGGCGGAAGGGGGTTTTAGAAGTCCAGCTCCCGCCGCCGACGTTCTCGCTCTGATTTCTTTCATGCTGTTTTGATCCTGTCTGTGGAGTCAGCACAGACAGAAACTGTGCCCTGGCTCCGGAGACGACGATGACAACGGCCCCGGGAGCCCCCCAGCACCTCCTCTTGTGATTTATGGCGTATGGGGCCCGACTTGGGGCGCAGGGAGCCCGCTGCTCACTCTGGGCCTGCGACGGGGGGGAGCTGCCCCTCGTCCAGCCTGGAGGGGCAAGGAGCTGGCCTGGGGCTAGGGTTGGGCCAGAGTCAGGCTGCTGGGGGCACATGCCAGGTCTCCCCGGCAGCAGGCAGCGCTGAGCTCCGGGCAGAGAACTGGCTGAGGGTGAGGCAGGGCTGGGGTGGGGGTGAAGACACAGCGCGCCAGGCGCCCGGCCAGCGCTGCCGCCTTTGGGCTTTCCAGTTAACCTTTGTTGTTGCTGTTGAGTGACTCCGTCGTGTCCGACTCTTGGTGACCCCATGGAGAGCAGGACAACAGGCTTCCCCTTCCTTCACTATCTCACTGTTTGAGTTTGCTCAGATTCATGTTATCTTTATCTCCCTTATTGCCCCCATTTTTTTTTTTTTTTTGTCTTTCATGCCCCATCTTATCTTAAACCCACTCCTCACTTTCTTATTTTTTTAATCTTTTGCTCTCTCTTATATATCTGCTTTCAGTCTTTTTGAGGTCTATCCCACTCTCTAATTTTTTTCCCTTTATCGTCAGTCCATACAATTCCTCTTCAGGGTCTCATTCTTAACTTCCTCTTTTCTTCCTCTTGTCTTCATTTTCCTGTCATTTTGTTCCTCCACGTGTCTCTCAATAGTTTTTCCTTTTCTATTTATTCTTATTCCTACCTACTTGCCCCCTTCTCGTTCTGTGTTTTTATTCTCCCTTCCCCGGTTCCAGCGATCCCGTGCCCGATTGATCGCAGGAACCCCGCCAGCCCCCGCTGGCCCCGCTCCTTCGGACGCTGCGCCCTCGCTCAGGGGGGCTCCCGGCCGCCACCTCCCTTCGGTGCCCTTCCCGCCCCTGCTGCACCTGGCAAGCCAGCAAGGAAGAGACCTCTGGGCAGGGGGGAGGGCAAGTCTCTGGGCTTCTCCCTGGAACCGTGGGCGTCGCGGGCGAGAAGGGCAGCGCCGGGCCGAAAAGGGCCAGGTCCCCGAGCTCAGCCCCTCCGCCCCGCCCGCCGCCGGCCGCCCGTTTGATGTCGCGGGCCCGGCAGGAATGCGGCCGGGTTATCAATCACCCAGCTGGATCCCGAAGGTCTCGGCCTAATCACATTTAATTGCTCGTGGAGGCCCACTCTCGCCCCGGGCCGGCCGCCGCGCTCAATTACTCCCCAAATACCTGCCATCAATAAATGCGCGCTGACACCGGCCCGGCCCGCTCCTCTGGCCTAGGACATCTCAGCCGACCAGGCGCCCCGCATCCCGCTCCCACCCCCTTCCCCGTCATTAAACTTACACCTCGACGCCCAGAGGAGCAAGCCAAGCAGATAATAACAGTCCCCTTTTATTGAGAGCATCCCAAGTACCAGACACTGGTGCTCAGCGATTTACACACTCCTTGACGTCTCACCACCGTCTGTCTGGGAGGTGTTACCATCTCCATTTGAATTAAGGGAATTTAGGTTTATTCTTTAATGTTCCCCAGGTGGCAAAGGTAGGCCTTGGCCCTCCTGGGACGCGACCTTGCGACCTTGCAAGTCCACAGCCGGTATATAGAAGTACGAGACAATAGTGCCTCCCAGAGGCCAAGGATTTACCTGGAGCCCTGGCACTAAGGTGTGCGGACCAGGTACTACCTACAGGAGCTTGTTTATTCCTCCCACCGGCTCTGGGAATTATTTCTGGTTTCCACATGAGGACACTGGGGCCTGAGCCCTGGTGCGAGCTGTGGGGAGGTTGCTCTCAAACTGAGGTCCTGAGCTGTCTCCTGCCTGAACACCATCCTTCACTCCCTTTTGCACTCTACCTTCAGAGTGATCCCACAACTCAGGAACTGTGATTTCTCTCGTTTTCGCAGAGCAGAAAAACAAACCTAGGACAGCGAAATTCCCAGAGAGGGGGCAAGGCAAGGCTGAATTACACAGCTGGGGAGCTCAGAGCCCAGAAAGCCATGTCAGTTCCAGCAATTTCCATTGCATTCTGTCCCTTCTATCAAGAGCCTCTGATTTAAAACAAGTGCATTATGTTTATATTTTATGTAGTTTCCCACTTGTTGAGAGGTAACAATTATACACCTAAACAAGGATGAAGCAGGTGACGCTGACTTACTGTGTGAGGCTTGGATCGATTTGCAGTAATACTGACATAAAAGGTTAAGTGAAAAGAGCGAGTTACAGCATAGATATATATATG
This sequence comes from Cervus canadensis, assembly GCF_019320065.1. Lineage (NCBI taxonomy): Eukaryota > Metazoa > Chordata > Mammalia > Artiodactyla > Cervidae > Cervus > Cervus canadensis. Next base: position 6,081,485 of record NC_057401.1, read on the forward strand.
TAGAGAGAGAGAGAGAGTTGTGTTAAATATATGTACTGTATTTCAACTAAACAAAGATGCCATCAACTATAATACACATTTTATATTCTACTTTAAAATAAAAAACTGCCAATTATGATGTAATATTTAAGTTTATACTTATTATTAGTTATTAAGAGCTATTCTATATTAAAAAAACAGATGTTGTACACCTCAAACTAATAACATATTGTAAGGCAACTGTAATTTAAAAAAGAAGATGAGAGGGGCAAGAGTCATCTAAAGTCAGTGATTAACTTCATTTATACCATACCCTTTCTTAATCCCTTGTATTTTGTTATAAAGTATTGACAGTGTCGAAAATACTCTGATCCTCATTTGGCCCTTGAGGCAATAGATGGGGTATTATTATTATCCCCATGTCATAGAAAATAAAAAGGGTGCTCAGAGAGGTGAGGTCACTTCCCTAAGGTCAAACAGTGAGGAAGCAGAGTCAGGCCTGACAGCCAATGGTGTAGTTTCCTCCCTCATGGGGGAGGTTAAGTCCTCACTGGACTAGAAGTCTGTCTAGCTTGCTTTTTTTTTTCTTTTTGACTCAAGAAAGTGTATAAGTCCCTCAAAGGAGTTTCTGGGTTGCAGGGCCTTATGTAAAAAGAGCTATTTTAGTAGCAAGCTCTGCCTGTTTTTATTTGAGCGCTGAGAATGCCTGATGATGGAAAAACTGACTTTGTAAAGGAATTGTGTAGAAGATGCTAAGTGCCTCCCCTCCCGAAATTCCATCACAGAAAATCACCTGAAAGGTGGTGGTGATGGATGAGGCACTTATTGATGTGAAATTGGCCAATTTAGGGAAAGTCAGAGGGCTGCAAAGTGTCCCTCGCCCCCTCCTTTCCACCACATCAGCCACTTACCCCTTCTAGTCTTTCCGGTTGGATTTCTCTTTGTTTAGCAATGGGAACAGAGAGGAGCCAAAAGACAATGTAAAAGATCCCAGGGGTGGGTGTGGGGAATATGATCTCGGGCTTGAGAATTCCAGGAAAGCAACTGGGCAGTGAAGTCATCCCAAATGGGTATGGGGTGGGGCTGGGGCAACGTGTCTGCCACGTCAGTGCCTTCCCGGGTGCGGGCAGAGGGCAGTGTGAGGTGGCTTCGCCTTTGGGGCTGGACTTGCAGATCTAAATTATTCCTAGGGTTAGGGACTTCTCTGTCCTGTGTAGACAGTTCCACTAAGGCACTTTGAAGAGAAGGTAAAACTGATTTTTCCCTTGCAAGTAGCAGAAGAGTGCCAAGGAAATTTTAGGTCTTAGAGGGAAGGAAGCAATTAGAGGGAAGGCAGATTTCCCGACTCTGATGAAAGCTGAGCCAGATTCAAATGTCTCTTTCAAAGGCAATACTGCCCAACTTTACCTCTACATGCCATCGCTGGCTAAGTGTAGAAAGGGGGGAATCATATGCTTTTTAGAGCAAGATAAATAAAATAAATTTGTAATGACTCTTTGGGATTCAAAACTGCAACACTGACAGCCCGGGAAACTAAGTCTCCCTTCTCCTTAATCAACAGCGAGTTAAGACCTTTTTGTCTGGATCTCAGCACACACCATTGATGCTGAACATAGATCCCAACATGCCCCAAGACCTTCCTGAAATTCTCCAAACAGAATTATTAAAATACACTACAACTAAGAGGGAAAAGACGATGTTGTTCATCTCCTTGGAGAATAGCTGAATTAAATGAGCACTTTCTATGGGCCAGGAAGTGGATCCCTAATTTCATTCTAATCTGAATAGCAGCTCAATCTATGTCATCCCATTTTATAGATAAAGAAACTGAGAACCTGAGCGCTTATGTGATTTGCCAGTGGTCTCCCAGATTGGTGGATGGCAGATCCTTGAAGTCCAAGGATCATGGTCTAAAAGCCACTACTGCAGAATGTTCACTGTTTTATTAAGAGTTTGGGGTTTGTGTCACTTACAGGAACAGAAACCAGGTTAAAGAGATTGTCCTTGGGCCCATGGGTTTCTGAATTGATTTAAAATAAAAAATTGTCATCTGAAGCAAAAGACATTTCAGACTAGTATCTTGAACCAGGCAAGGGTGGAATAATAACATAAAGTCTTACAGTAGAAGGGAATTTTGTGATCATATGGTGCAAGAGGTTCAGAGTGGAGTAACTTGCTCAAAGTCCCATATGTGGAAGAACAATACTGGGGAAAAAAGTGGGGGGAATAGTTACATCTCTAGTTCAGTTCAGCTGATCTGAGCTCAAATAGACATTGGCAAGTTGATTTCTGAGCGACCTGACACCCAGGTCTCTTCTACCGTAAATTCTCTTAGCTCACTTAAAGAGACAGTCAGATCAAGAACACTAGAATGAGGGGATGGATTCTGGTCCCCGATAATATCCATCTATGTCCTGCAGTCAGTTCAAATTAAAACCATCTGCGTCTATTATTTGATTTGAACAAATAATATTTTCCCAAGCTTAGAGAAAGTGTGAGTAAAAGCAATTTTTTTTTCCAGAAAACTTTTGCTATTTTTATCCGTCTTGTAACATGCCATCTTGGTAAAAATAGCTTGCCTGCTAGCAACAAGTCTCCAACGCCATCATACTCTCTTCCAAAAAGATTGCTTTGGCTATGCCCCCTTTTTATTGATATTTCGAGGCTTCCACCAAATGCCATCAAATGAGATACCTGAGTTACTGAGTTCAAGTCCAAACCAGCCGCTGATAGCTCCGTGGTCTCACTTTACATGTAAATCAAGGCAGGGATTAGCAGTGGGATAAGGGCTTCCCAGGTGGCGCTAGTGGTAAAGAATCTGCCTGCCAATGCCGGAGACAGAAGAGTCATGGGTTTGATCCATGGGTTTGATCCCTGGGTTGGGAAATATCCCCTGGAGGAGGGCATGACAACCCCACTCCAGTATTCTTGCCTGGAGAATCCCATGGACAGAGGAGCCTGGTGGGCTACAGTCCATGAGGTCGCAAAGAGTCAGACAGGACTGAAGCAATTTAGCTTGCATGCGTGCAAGAGACAGGAAGCCCAGAGGGCAAAATTTTGTTCCATCTGGTTCTGAACTGGATCCCTAGTGCTCTGAACAGTGCATGGCCTTAGAAGGTGCTCAGTAAGCACCTTCATGAATGAAGGCGAATGTTTTACTAAATGACGTAATGGTTCCGGGAACACTTTTTGGAGCTCTGGGTTCTGCTGATTTTTAAAATTTTAGAAAATATGTAGGTTTGCCATGAGTTCAAGCTTTTAAAAAGTTGGTTCGGTTCACCAAGACAATAAAAATGATTTGCATTTGGCAAGATGGGCCAGGTAGTGCTATCAAGGCAGTTATAAAAAATTCTTGATTTGGTTCAAGTCTGCTATGACTGGTCACAGATGAATATTAAAGAAACTTTCACGACCCTGACTGGTATGTTAGCCAGACTCTATAGAGTCAATTCTGCTTGTCTTTATATTTCATGGGGAAAAATTATTTAAAGCATTGCGTTAAATGAAACTCTCCTGAGTTATAAAATTGTCTAAGTAGATGTAGGACACTTCTTTAGAGTTTGTTTTACAGGGTGGTCCAGAGGTTAATTAATGCACTCACTCACAGGAGTGGGAGGGGGTGAGTTCTAACTCTAATGAGAGCTACTTTGGAAGGAGAATCTCCAGAAAAATTTCTTTAAAAAAATTTTTTTTTGGAGTATAGTTGGTTTACAATGTTGTGTCAGTTTCAAGAGTACAGCAGAGTGAATCAATTATACATATACAAATATCCGCTCTTTTTTTACGTTCTCTCCTCTCATAGGTTATTACAGAATATTGAGAAGAGTTCCCTGTGCTCTACCATAGGTCCTTATTGGCTCTCTATTTTACATATAGCAGTGTGTATATGCCAGCCCCAATCTCCCAGTTTATCCTTCCCCTCCATTATTTCCCCCTGGGTAATCATAACAATCTGTGCCTCTATTTCTGTTTGTAAATGAGTTCATTTGTACCATTTTTAATAAGTTCACATATAAGCGATATCGTATGATATGTATCTTTCTCTATCTGCCTTATTTCACTCAGGATGACAATCTCTCTTTTATTGTCTTCAGAGCCTCAGTTTTCTCTTCTGTAATGCAGGACTTAGGGTCCCTGCTTCTGCAGCCCTGAGATGTACTTCTCAGAGGCATGCTATACTGTGCTTAGATGCTCAGTCATGTTGGAGTCTTTTCGATCCCATGGACTGTAGCCCACCAGGCTCCTCTGTCCATGGGATTCTCCAGGCAAGAATACTGGAGCGGGTTGCCATGCCCTCCTCCATGTGATCTTCCCAACCTAGGGATCAAATCCAGGTCTCCTGCATTGCAAGCCAATGCTTTACCATCTGAGCCACTAGGGAAACCCAAGAATACTGGAGGGGGTAACCTATCCCTTCTCCAAGGGATCTTCCCAACCCAGGAATCGAACCAGGGTCTTCTGCATTGCAGGAAAATTCTTTACCAACTGCCCTATCAGGGAAACCCCTCAGAGACATAATTAACATTTTCCAGCTCCCTTGAGACACGTGATAGGGTTTTAAAGCAAAATGGCACTTCAAGGGATCAGGTGGGAAATTAAAAAGTAGTCATTTCAGAATAAAAAGTGTCATCCATGGGATTTCTCTGGTGATCTGGAGTCTGGTGAGACTCTGAGCTTCCAATGCAGGGTTCGATCCCTGGTTGGGGAACTAAGATCCCATGTGTTGTGCAGTGCAGACAAAAGAAAAAATTGTCATCCCTGCTATCCTGAACTGTGCTCAACTCAAAATTTCTTTAGGGTGTGAGGAGGTTCCATGACTTTCCAAAGGACATAATAACACAGGTCACAGGACCCATATCTGAGGCTGCAATAACCCTTTTAGAAATATATCTTGATTTTTTAGGTTATTGTAGAAAAAACTGACTGTTTCACGTGTTACTAATTCATAGAGTATAAAAATCTACCCCAAAGCCTGATAGTCACCCTGCACTTATCAGAGCCCAGATTTCTAAACTCTGGGCCAGAGCGAGGTTGCACGTGACTGAGGCTTCGTCACATCTCACACTGTAGGCCATTTGCTGGTAGGTTATGAAATATGATCATAAATAAAAAGTAAATGACTCACGTAAAATAAATGGACAAAGAGCACTCTGTGATGGAGAGAGCCCCAGGTCGATTGTGTTGGTTCATTTATTTGGGTTTGTAGAAGATTTCAAGAGGCCAGGTAACCCCAGCTACTCTACATAGATGGTAGGCTGCATGGCAGACATGGGGTACTGTTACTGCAAAGCTTGCCTGGAACCCATTCCATAACCACAGAGTCAGGAGTGACATTTAGGTACCACTTTACAATGTTCTGTCATCTAAGCTCTTTCTTCGAGTCAAGTGGCATTACATGGAAGGCGAAGGAGAGGCTTATACACAGGGGCTGGGGCTGGGGCCTAAGCATCTCAGAAGAGTTGAGACTTCCGCCCCAGACAGAAAATTCAAGTTAAAGTACACACAATTTATTTTTTAAAGAAGTTAGAGATTAAGTCAGTTACTGTAGCTGGCAGATTGGGGGTCAGGGGAGGATAACATTTGTGCACCCTTTAGAGGTGAATCCTGGCAGGTAGCGGGTGGGGGTAGTGATGGTGGTGGGTGCGTACTTACTACAATTACAACTCTTCCACAAAGATTGGCTTCACAGGTGTCCAACTGATTTATAAACTCCCCAGGCAAAGCAAGCAGATAGGATAAAGGAAGAAAAAACCACCACACCCAGGAGCTGCCAACTGTTCTGTTTTACAATGTTCTTTTCGGTTCGCCTATATTCACATTGAAGAGAATGGGATAGGAAAGAGGACTATTCAGCATGAGTCTTCGTTTTCCAGGTAGAGGGAAGTGTGACGGGAGAACTCTTGAGATGAATGGAACAGCGTGGAACAGCACCCTGCAGCTTCCTGAACCCCAAAGGGGCCAAGGGGCTTCCGAGGGGCCCAGGGGTGCAGGGAGTCCAGGTCAGCGCTGCCGGGCTCACGCCTTCACTCCGCCAACCCTGGGCCAGGCACGCAGCCTCTCTGGAACTCAGTTTCTTTGTATGGCACCTGTGGATGAGAACAGTGCTGACCTTGGATGATTCTATGAGGATAAAATGCTACCCTTGACATCTGACCTGGAGAAATCCCTTTGGGAAGTGCCAGCAAACCTACTACCTCTTGGTAAGGATTCTGGTCCTTATCTTGGGCATTGAGTAGCCACTCAAGGTTTTCAAGCCAATCGTGACAGGGCCTGGTAGGACGGCAGAGCACGAGGAGTGGGCTGCAGACCAAGGAATAAGTGAGCTGGTTGCTCTGGTGCCATTTTGGATAATATGGGCAATAACCCTAAACTTCTCAGTGCTGAAGCAGGTGCCCATGACTGAGCAAGACTTCCGAAACTGAGCCATTCTGCAGTCACCTAGAGTAGAGGTTTTAATCATCTATCTAGCTCTGATACCCCTCAGTGTCCCTCCTCCACCCTCACAGTGCCCACCCATACTAAGGGGCACTTCAAAGCCCCAAATAACCAATGCAGGGATTTCAAGAATCCCACAGTCACACCTCCCCACCCCCCATCCTTCCTCCCTCCCCTGTTACCATCCACCTTGCTGTTTTCCCTGCTCTATTTTTTTTTTTTACTGGAGCATAATTACCTTACAATGTTACTTTTGTTTCTGCTGTACCAGAAGTGAAGATGTATAACACGTCCCCTTCCCCTTGAGCCTCCCTCGGCCTCCTTCCACCATCCCACCCCTCTCGGTCATCATGGACACTGAGCCGAGCTCCCTGTGCTATATAGCAGCTTCCCACTCGACAAGGTGTCTGATGACAGTCTGAAGGATTCTGGAGCGGAAGGGAAAGGGTGCCAGGGGAAAACAAACAAAACGCCTGCATCAGGAACCTCAAGGTCCTGGGCCTTTACAACCTCTGAACGACAAGCAGCAGCTCCCTCACCAAAGACTTCCACTCCGCCTCGGCTTTAAAAGTCAGCCTCATGAAAGCGTTTCCAACGTGCATTTAAAATCATCCATCCAAAAGATAACTAAATCATGGCCATTCATTCCTCTCGACCCATCACACTGCAATGAAAACATGTATTTAACTGAGAAAACATTGAGCCTTCCCCTCCCCGGCCTCTGTCTTTTTTTCTTCTCCCTTTCTTTGAGGGCTCAAAATGTTATGATTCATCTCAGCACTGCCTAATGCAGCAGTGAATTACAGGCCCCAGAGATTTCCAAACCCGGAGGGGTCCAGGCAGAGAACGTCCTTCAGTTCATCCCAGCCATTCTCTCTCCAGCCAACTGTGTTTGTTCCTTGACTCCTTTTGATCATTCCTTATAACAGTAGCCAAGCAGAGGAAATGAAGCTTTTGTATTTAAACTAATCCATGACCCTGGATAATTTGTAAGAGACATCTATGAAGGGTTAAAAATGAGCCTCTGACTGCTTGATGTGGAGACGGCCCGGACACACCACGGCTCCCGTGGTGGGATCATAGAATTGCAGGGTGAATGAAAGGATGTCAGGGTGTGCAGTGTCTTTTGGGACTATCTGTCTAGTCCAACTCTCTCAGTTTGAAACATGGAGAAACAGAGGCCCAGAGAGGGAAAGAGACCTGCGTGAGTAGCAATTTTCTGTGGGATTTCTGACTCTGAAGAAGACTAGCCCATTGAGAGCAGTGTGGTCCTCCAGTGGTCTGATGCTAACCTGTCCCCCTGCTGTCCAGTGGCTACTGTCAGATAAGCGTTGCATCTGTCTGTCCTCAGAGTCCGATCTTCAGGCTCACACGTGTGCTGACTTTAGGAGATAGTAGAAACACCAGCCCCCAGTCCAACTTGACAGCACAGTTTTATTTTTCAGTGACCTTTAATGAAGGAGGTAAGGGTTTAATTTCAGGTTGAAGGTTTTGGGCTCCAGGATCAGAATGCATGTGCTTCTGAGCCTTGGTCTCCTGGGGATAATAGTAGAACCCAACTCCTCAGTTGTAAGCATTAAATGAGTTCATTGTGGTCGGTCAAGTGCTCATAGTGGTGACCAGCCCCAAGGAATGTGAGCTACCCACCTCTCCCATTCTCCATCTTTATCGTGGAGAAAGGATAACCACTATGTACTTACAAATGCCAGCACCCTTACATCTCTTTTCAGCTTATTGCCCCAGACTGGGATGCCCTGTCTACAAGGGACTTGCCAGAGTGGGTGTCCCTGTCCCACCACTAACCAGCTATGTGATCCTGGGCAAGAACATTAGCTCTGAATGCCTCAGTGTTCTCATCTGGGAAATGGAAATACACATCCTGGCCTCCTACGTGAGGAACATTCACGTAACAGTATATTATAGATGACTCACTTGGTGCCAAGCTCAATGGCAGCATTTTGGATAACCAGTGAATAAAACAAAGAGCCCACCCCTGTGGGGCTCCTATTCTAGCAGAGAAAACAGACAGTAAATAAACAGGAACAGATAAATGAACACATTCTTTTGTTATGTGAAATCCACCAAAAGATATATGGAGAATATGGGCCTTGTTTTTCCTAAGAGTTCCCTGACTCTGGCAGAAGCTTATTCCGGCAATGTTTTTTTTTTTCTTTTTTCCTTTTCATTCTGAAAAATTTCAAATATATATGAGGGAACAGGATAAAGAATTACACTTACTACCACTCGTTTTACCAATTGTTAACTCATGTTCAATGTTGTTATAACTTAATACTTGTTACACCTTAATATAATACTTAATATTTCTCCTCTTTTCCAGGACTATTTTGAAACAAATCTCAGACATTTATATTTAATCTATAAACATTAAAATATGTCTCTAAAAGAAAAGAAATTATTCAAAAAATGTAAGCACAATGACATTATCCCAACTAAGATTAACAATAATTCTTTACTGTCATTAAATATCTAGGAAATGTTTAAACCTGTCTTGTTATTTTTAAAAATTACACTTTATTCAATTAGCATGGAAATAAGGTGCATATATTGTAATCTGTTGATATATCTCTGAAAGTTTCTTTTAACTTATAGGTTTCTCTCTCCCTCTCTCCTTTTTTTCTTCTAATATATTTGTTAAAAACAAAAAGCAGGCCTTTTTCTGCGTTTTTCCCCAGACATACACAGATGTTTTCCTGAAGTCTCATGGCATCCTTTGACAGGTTCCTCTGTCTCCTGGAAGTCTTACAAATGGTTAGTTAGATCTAGAGGCTCAATCAGGTTGAAGTTCTGTTTTTAGAAAGACTGTTTTCTAGATGACTTTATATTCTTCCCTCTCAGGGCACTTAAAGGCTGGTTGTCTTGCTTTTGGTGATATTTAAAGCTGTTAATAATCCATTCCTAGATCCTTTACTTCACTAGAGGTTGTGAAATGGTGACATCCTAATTCTATGATTCCCTGTTCATTTATTAGCCATACTACTTCCATAAAGAGAAATTTCTCTCCGTTTACTATTTGGGTGCCCCGAGGAACAGTTAGTATGTAAAAGCGAGAGGAACGTTCCATCCCTTCTCTTTAGCTCCCATTTTTCAGAGTGAGTTGGTAATGTAGCCTTCTCCAAAGGTCAGTCAGCTCATGTCTTTTAAACATATTATTTCCGTCTATTTCAGTTATTTTCTGGATGCACAGATGATCTCTCTTTGGCCAACCTGAGCTTTTTAAAATCTACTCATGTCTTTTTAAAAAATTAACTAATTTTAATTTAGAGGTTAATTACTTTACAATATTGTGGTTGTTTTTCCCATACATTGACATGAATCAGCCACGGATATAGTGTCCCCCCCATCCTGAACCTCCGTCCCAACTCCCACCTTCCTCCCCACCCCATCCCTCTGGGTTGTCCCAGAGTACCCAGATTTGAGTTCCCTGCTTCATGCATCAAACTTGCACTGGTCATCTATTTTACATATGGTAATAAACATGTTTCAGTGCTGTTCTTTCAAATCAGCCTACCCTCACCTTCTCCCACAGAGTCCAAAAGTCTGTTCTTTACATCTGTGTCTCTTTTGCTGCCTTGCATATAGGGTCATCATTACCATCTTTCTAAACTCCATATATATGCATTAATATACTGTATTGGTGTTTCTCTTTCTAACTTACTTCACTCTGTATAACAGGCTCCAGTTTCATCCATCTCATCAGAACTGACTCAAATGTGTTCTTTTTTATAGCTGAGTAATATTCCATTGTGCATGTGTACCACAGCTTCCTTATCCATTCGTTTGCCAATGGACATCTAGGTTGCTTCCATGTCCTGGCTATTGTAAACAGTGCTGCGATGAACATTGGGGTACATGTGTCTCAATTCTGGTTTCCTCACTGTGTATGCCCAGCAGGGGGATTGCTGGGTCATATGGAAGTTCTACTTCGTTTTTTAAGGAATCTCCACACTGTTCTCCATAGTGGCTGTACTAGTTTGCGCTCCCACCAACAGTGTAAGAGGGTCCCCTTTTCTCCACACCCTCTCCAGCATTTATTGCTTGTAGACTTTTTGATGGCAGCCATTCTGACTAGAGTGTTAAAATTGACTCATCTCTTCTTAATACAACTTCAATCACCTTTAAAGCCTCCTTGCTTTCTGGTAAAAGATGATCAAGCTTCATCTTGTACATTTCCTTCCTTAGACATTTCTACAAAGGAATACTGGCCCCTTTTGTGGGAAATAAAATTCAAGGCCACAGTCTGGGCATTAGAGATGCTTATTTCTAGGCATTGAGCTTATACAGACATGAACAAGATTGATATGGGGGCTGTCTTCATGGCCCCCTAATCAGACTTGGGAGACAACAGTGGAGCACGTGTTAAGTGAAGGGCAAGTTCAGGGTTTCATGGCACGTCCTACTGCAGGCCCCTGTTCACGGATTTCTGGGGAAAGAGGAAGGGGAGAGGATTGAGACTGGAGGCAGAAATACTTCCTGCTCAGTGTGTAACTAGATGTTGAACTTCAGAGAGAGGGTTAAATTAGCAGGCATGTGAAACTGATACATAAAATGTAACATGCTAGGCAATAGACCTCTCCTGCTGGAATTCAAAATACCCAGACTGTAGGAAAGAGTTTGTTACAGGTGAGCCAAGGATTAGCACCGTCCAAATCAAGTTGGGATGATTGTTCATAAGAGCAACAGCTAATCAGATGTGCGTTGTCTGATTCAATCTACAGAAAAACTGCTTGAGGCAAGGACACTTAATAGACAAAGAGTCTGAGGTGGATGTGAGATTAAGGAATTTGCTAAAGGTGACCCAGTTAGTAATTAGTGGAAATGAAATTTGAACTCAGGACTTTCTGACGCCAGAGATGCTGGAGATAAGCCTCTTAGTCATGTTGCTCTGCCCTACCACCCAAACTGTATTCACATATAGATTTTAAGGCACCTTTTCAAAGTATTAAAAATCATTTCTCAACCAGCAGAGAGCCTTGATCGTACCCGTCTCACTCTTGATCAGATTTCTCCCTTATTCACTATTCCCAGGATGACTTGAAATTACATCATGGCTCTTAGTGCCACTGTGTGACATTCTGCTAATTCCTACACCTCTGTTTTTCCTCATCTATGAAATGGGGATAATAATCTCCATTGATGATAGAATGATGGGAAACTGGTTAGTGATAGAGAGTGAGTCTCAATCAATGGTAGTTATTAAAAATAATGAACCAATGGGTAACACGAATTTTATCACTTGATGGCCACTACACCGAGAAAGGTAGGTAGGTCATAATCCCCATTTTTCAGGGGAGGACACCAAGACACAATAGGGATTTCCCATGCCTAAGGCCACACAGAGTAAACAGCAGCACCGGTGTCTGAACCCAGACAGAGCACGAAGCTCTGCCGCCTTAATAACGAGTCTCCTTCAGCAGGCAGGGGGCTGTCATTTCTGCCTGGGGGCCTTGTCACTTACTCCCACCTTGCCGAAAGGCAGCAAAGGTACTGCTCTAAGAGGCCCATTGTACATCAAAGCAGTGACTTACCTCCCAAGGAGCATCCTGAACTCCATTCCAGATACCTTGCTCACCATGATGCTCAAACACAGGCAGGAGCTGATTTACTTCAGTGATTACTGGTCTAATACACCGTTTTCCTTCTTACAGAGCTCAAAACTGAACATCGCATCCCTCTAGTGCTGACACTGGGAGAAGGATGGTTTTTAAAAATTAACTTTGCACTCAAAACTTTGTGTCAAACCACGTGTTTTAATCCCACCAGGCCAGAATGGAAAGGAAGGGGACAAGGGCAGTGTTGGAGTTTCATCAGCAAGCTTAGCCCCCTTCTCTACCACCCACTCCCCCAGCTCCATGTCTTCAATCAACCTTTATTAAGAACACAGGTTTGAGTCCACAGGAACAAATTCTTCTGGCTCTTTAAGGAACGTATTTGAAGGGGGGGGGGGGGGGGGTTATTAGGCTGCATTACTGGATAAATGATACAACATGCTTTCCAGCATGAATCATCCAAGCAGAGTGACAAAAAAGAAGCTTGAAAACTGCCCAGCCAAAATACTGGCAGGCCTCGGCCACTCGAGCCAGATTTCAGATTTCAACTCCTTTAGACCAAAAATAAATAAATAAATTTTAAAAATAAATTAAATTAAAATTTAATCTCATGGTGACAATTCCCATGGAAGAGGGCTAAAGTATTTTGTCTACAGCCCTCCTGCCTCCTCAGAATCAGAAGACTTCCCGCAGTCAGAGATGGAGATGCCCCCAAGGGTCACCTGGGCTGGCCCCGGGGCTTCCTCCCCCGGCCCGGGTGGTGCCCCCTGCCGCGCGCTCGCGGGGTGAAGGAGCGCGCTTGACTTTTATTAGCAACACATGCGGGGGCCACCGCGCGCCCAGACAGCCCGGCATCTCGGAGCCAAAATGGATGGCTCTCGGGCCGCGGGGCCAAGGTTTACAAATGCGCCGCGGCGTTCTCAGGTGGACAAATGCGGGCCTTTGCGGCGGGCCCGGGTTCCCAGGCGCGCGGAGGCGGCGGCCCCCTTCAACTCCCGGCGCTGGCGGGAGCGGAACCCGTGTTAATTACTGTACGTTTCCACTGTAAAGAGAGTCAGCCGGGGAGCGGGGCCGCCGCGGCTGCCGGGCCCCGACGCACAAAAGCTTCATATATTCTGAATGAAGGCGAATCGCAGCCTCGGCCTCCTTGAAAAGAGCCGTGAGGGAGACTTCATTCTCTTCCTTTCAGCTGTGCTCAGACTGTGAAATCCACACAATCGCGCCCTTCTCTTTAAAGGGAGGGAGAAGAGGGGCCGCGGCCGCGCGCCCCGCCATTAGCTGGGCGCAGACAGGGAGAGTTCACTCCGGGGACAAGGGCGCACGGCCCGGGGGCTGGTTGGCAGCAGCCTTTCCCATCCGGCGGGGGCTGGCTGCAGCTCTTTCTGCCTCTGCATTTCACGGGGCCTTTGTTGGGCTCTCCCCGTCAGGTGCGGAGGCCCGCTGTCCCCTCGGCTCGCCCAGAGGTCCGTCCCCCCAGGGGCTGGGTCCATCCCTAAGACGCCAGGGGCTGTCTCTCGGGCATCTCCAGGGACCTAGCCACACCCAGCTTGCCAGGCTCCCGCAATAATTGAAACTAGAAGAAATGCTAGAACCAAATAAACTGTTAAACTGTATTTAAAATGCTGGCATTGAAAGTTTGATCTTGTTTTTAGAAGTCTGTGCTCTTTAAAAAAATACAAAACAATCTATATGAATCACAGGATGACTACAAGATTTAGAATATATATATATATATATATATATATATATATATAAATTTGCAAATAGGACCTACGTTTGAAGTTGGGTGATGAACCACATTCTTCATATCTTTGCAACTGTGTAATCTTATTCAGGGAGAATATCTTAAGAGTAAAGTGGATCTTGAGACCAAGTTTTCTGAGTCCCTCCTTTGTAGCCCCAGTTTAAGTGTCCTGGTCATTCTCTATAACTATCCTGACTCTCAAATTCCAGCATTGTAAAGCCTGGCTGACTTAGCAGGTGCCTGGTTGCCAACCTAGAATGGAAACTTTCTCCATTCTCTCCCTGTGGCCCTTTCACTTGGCAAAGCAGGGCACAGAAGAGAATGGCCTTGGAGCCATCTGGAGTTGTGACTGTTTCCTTTAGAGCTGGAGAGAATGGAACACACCATGTGTAGCTTGGAATGAGAAAGTCAAGGGCAGAGGCGCACCCATCCTCAGTGACTCCCACTCACCACCTGTCCCTCTCCTTGGAAAAAGGGAGTAAACACTTGGTGACACTTGCTATTTTTTGTTGAGTACCTGCTGTGTATTTTGCATTGCACTAGGCACTTAGCAGGGGTTATACTTTAATTTAAAAAAAAAAAAAAACCCAGAAGGTAAGTATTATTGAGCCTGAAAGATGCACAGGATCTTGCTAAAAATCATAGTTGATAAATCAAAGTGGGTTTGAATCCCAGTGGGAATGATGGCAAGTTCTTTCTAATCAGGCACATGACCTCCTCTTCATTTATTTATTCATTTATTTGGCTGCACCGTGTCTTAGTTGAGGCATGAGTGATCTTTAGTTGCAGCATGTGGGATCTAGTTCCCTGACCAGGAATCAAACCTGGGCCCCTGTCCTGGGAGTTTGGAGCATTAGCCACTGAACCACCAAGGAAGTCCCATGACCTCTACTTTATTCCCTATTAGCTAAGCTGGCAGAGAAGGCAATGGCAACCTACTCCAGCACTCTTGCCTGGAAAATCCCATGGATGGAGGAGCCTGGTAGGCTTCTGTCCATGGGGTCGCAAAGAGTCGGACACGACTGAGCGACTTCACTTTCACTTTTCACTTTAATGCATTGGAGATGGAAATGGCAACCCACTCCAGTGTTCTTGCCTGGAGAATCCCAGGGACGGCGGAGCCTGGTGGGCTGCCGTCTATGGGGTCACACAGAGTCGGACATGACTGAGGTGACTTAGCAGCAGCAGCAGCTAGGCTGGACCTATCACACACTTTCTGTCTCATGAGCCCCACAAAATCCTCTGTGATAGATTCTTTCCTCATTTCTCTTGTCCCCATTTAACAGATAAGTTGAGGGTCCCAGGTGTTAATGACCCAGCTTAATGACATCTAGTAAGTAAGGCCAGCCTGTGGTTTATATGTTGACACACAGGATACTCACAGATCCTCATCATTAAATTGCATGTATTTATCATCATTATTAGGAAAAACTGGGAATTTCAGACCATTTTTAAAAAGAACATATGAAACATTTTCAGTCTCGTCATCCAGGAAACTTCTGTTAATTGTGTGATATGTTTCCTCCTGATCTGAGGAAGATGTCAGGAAGCCCGACCATTCAGGTGTGAATCCTGCAATATGTCAGCTGTGTGACCTTGGGAAAATTGTTTAAAGTATTTATTTATTTATGTATTTGGCTGCTCTGGGTCTTAGTTGCAGCATGCAGGATCTTCAATCTTAGTTGTGGCATGTGGGATCTAGTTCTCTGAGGAGGGATCGAACCCAGGCCCCCTGCATTGGGAGAGTGGAGCCTTAGCCACTGGACCACCAGGAAAGTCCCTCTTTTCCGTCCCCTCCCTTCCCCTTTCCTCCCCGCCCCTCCCTTTTCTTCCCTTCCCTTGTTAAATTGAGGTGAAGTTGACAAAAGATGCAATGATGCAATTGCCGTTTTAAAGCCTACAATTCAATGACATTTATTACATTCACAATATTGTGCAACTATCACCTCTACCTAGTTCAAAAACATTTTCATCACCCCAAGAAGGGAACCCTGTACACATTACACAGTCATGCTTTAGTCCCCATGACCCTAATCTGTGTCCTGTCTCTATGAATTTGCTTATTCTGGATATTTCATATACATGGAATTATATAATATGTGATCTTTTGTGTCTGGCTTCTTTCACTTAGCATCATATTTTCAAGGTTCATCTACAATGTAGCATATATTAGATGTTCATTCAATTTTATGACTGAATAATATTTCAGTCACTGAGTTGTAAGAATTCTTTATGTTGTCTGGATAATGAACCTATGACAGATATGTGATTTGCAAATATAATCTCCCATTCTTGGGCAGATTCTTAATCTTGCTGTGATTCAATTCCCTCACCTAAAAGATAGATATATCTACAAATATGGAAGTTGTGAGGATTAAATAAAAAGATTGATTTACAGCAATAGCACAATACCTGGTGTGTTTTAAGTCCTCAAGAAATGTTACTTGTTATGAATACATATGCATCATTTTTATATAAATTGGGATCATAGTCTTTGATTTAAGATCATACTATGAACTTCTTCGTGGGCTTCCCAGAAGGCCCTTAAAGAACCTGCCTGCCAATGCAGGAGACATAAGAGATGTGAGTTTGATCCCTGGGTCAGGAAGATCCCCTGCAGGAGGGCAAGGCAACCCATTCCAGTATTCTTGCCTGGAGAATCCTCATAAACAGAGGAGCCTGATGGGCTACAGTCCATAGGGTTGCAAAGAGTCGGACATGACTGACACAAGCTAGCATGCACACACATGAACATCTTTGCATAGCACTATATATTCTTTGACAATATGATCATTTTTTAAAATTCATTTTTAATTAGAAGATAACTGCTCTATATTGTTGTACTGGTTTCTGCCATATAACAATGTGAATCAGCCATAAGTATACATATGTCCCCTTCTTGTTGAACCTCCTTTCCATCTCCCACCCCTCCTACCCTTGATCATTTTTAATGATAGTCCAGTAGTCTATCATTGGAATGAGGCATAACTTATTTAAACAATCCCCTATAGGTGTTTAGGTTGTCCCCCACCCCAATTTAAATAAATATTCTGATTTTTGTCACTATCAGTGCTTTGTTTTTTTCCCCCTTGTTGGCTGCCAGGCTGGGAAAGTGGCACAACAGACTTAGCTGACTAATGATTTAAAACATAAAACAGTGAACACTTTTGATGGGAAGAGAAAACCCCTGCATATTCCTGACTCTCAGAAATTGTGTGAATTCATAAATGTTTGTTATTTAGGCTGCTAAATTTGGGAGTTATTTGTTATACAGCAGTGGATGACAAACACAACACATGTGAATAGACTTGCTACAGGTATAGAAAGGTACCCTAGAAACACATGTATATACACACACAGTGTCTATATTTTGACACATGCCCAGAAGTCCTGGATTCTCTCTTGTTGATCTAATGCCTAAAGAAGAATGAAGTCTGACATTTTATCTTCATTACTGCTTTTCTAATATGTGAAACATAATAAGGTAAGGTGTGTTGCTTGTGTTAACACAACCTGAGGACATCAGCATTGTCATCATGCCCTGGTTGTCCAGCAAGCATCACTTTATCATGTGGGTGTCTTCCCAGAACACTGCTTGAGTCAATAATGACTTTTTGTAAGTTGAATCATACTTAAAGGTCATGAGAGTTGCTAGCGAAAACAAGTTTCTAGTGTGCTCTTTTGTACCTGGAATAAGTTTGGTAAAATAGTCGTTTCCTAAATTACAATTTAACATATTTTGTTTTCTTTAGAGAGGATATAACTGATGTTTTCATATTGCCATTATTATTATTATAATTAGTATAATTTTAACAAATAAAGTTCATCTGCCACAATCAGATTTCCATAAATGAGAAGTTCCAATGACAATCAAAAAGGCATAGGATCTTTCCATGACTTTCTGAGATCACATATCCTCTGTGTGAAGAGGATCGTTGCAGGATAACAACAGGTGAACAATCTCAAGCTTGAAAAGAAAATTATTGTGGACCCTGGCATATAAAAAGACTTGTGATAGAACCATCTTGAAATGACTTCTCTGCAGACAAGTTGCAGGGCCTTCAAGAGATAAGGCACTGTGGGATAGATACTTCCATTTGGGAATAGCTCCCATAATATATATATATATATATAAATTTACCAAAGCCAGGCAACAGATATCGTTGCATTGTGGTTTTCACTCAGGCATAATGCAATGTACCATCATTGTGGTGTTTACAAGGTAATTTCAAGATACACAAAAGTCTATTCCTAACATAGTCTAGATGGTGGGACCACTTAAAGGCTCTAAGTTGTTTGATACTTTGCTGCATAGACTAGTGGTTCTTAAGCACTGGTATTCATCAAACTTACCGCGCAGCTTATTATAACCCAGATGGCTGGGCCCTGTCCCCACGTTTCTGACGCACTAGGCCTGGGGTTGGCCTGAGAATGTATATTTCCAGCGAGTTCCCAAGTGATTCTGATGCTGCTGGTTGAAATTACACTGAGAATTACTGGCATAGGCCATCTCTGGAAGGAATTGTGCAAGGACTTCCTTTGCACTATACATCCTCTGTGTGTGTGTGTGTGAGAGAGAGAGAGACAGAGTCACTTGCTCAGTCACATCAGACTTTTTGCAACCCCATGGTTGCCAGGTTCCTGTCCATGGAATTCTTCAGGCAAGAGTGCTGGAGTGGGTTGCCATTCCCTTCTCCAGGGGATCTTCCCAACCCAGAGATTGAACCCAGGTCTCCCCCATTGCAGGCAGATTCTTTACCAGCTAAGCCACCAGGGAATCCCATATATCCTTTTTGCATCATTGTAAATGTTTTGCCAGTTGCATGTCTTATCTGTTCAAATGATTACCTGGAGTTTATGTTCCTGGATACGTAGGAGGAAGGATTTTCGTTCATTGTTTCCTAAGAGGCAAAATGATCTTGTTGAGAGCAGAGGCTTATCCTCTGGCTCAGCCACACTGTGATCTTCGATAGGTGCTCTGGGAGTTTTGAAATATGTTCACAAACTTTGATACTTCGAAAAGTACAGCTCACTCCTCCGTTCATGTGAGCTAAGTGACTGCTTTCTAATGAACAGAATATGGCAGAGTGTCGTTGCGTGACTTTCGAGATGAAGATGTAAAAGGCGCTGTGGCTCCCTCTCAGACTCTCTTGGGTCACTCACTCTGGGGACGGTGGCTGCCATGCTGAGAGGACACTCAAGCAGCTCTGAGGAGAGGCTCATCCAGTGAAGAACTGAGGCCTCCCGCCAGCAGCCGTGGAGTGAGCCATCTTGAGAGTGGACCTTCCAGCTTTTAGCTAATCTCAGTCCTGGCCAACATCTTGACAACACCTTTGGAGAGACTCCTCCCCCTTCCCCCTCCTGTACTTAGCTAAGACAGCTCCAGATTTCTGACCCACAGAGACTTTCAGATAATATAAATTTGGTTTAAGCCATTAAGTTTTGGGGAAACTTTTAACATAGCAATAAATAACTAGTGCAGGAATCTGACCTCTTTAAGCCTCAGCTTCCTCATGTGTAAAACGGGGCTAATATTATCTTGACTCCATAGGGTTATTATGAGGTTTAGCTGAGATGGTGCACCTGACGCCTTAGAAGAGTGCCTGGCATGGAGTAAGCGTTCAGCAGATGATGGTTATTGTTATTTTCGCCCCTCCTAATTTCTAATCAGTGGATTTCTCCCAGGGGGCCGACTCTTTCCTTGTCAGATGGGCCTCATCGGAGGCAGTGCAGAGGGCTAAATTCCTGGCCCAGAGAGCCTCACACTTGTCACCGACCTGGGGCCGCTGTCCTCTGAACTTTGTATCTTTGTGCACAGGAAGGGGAGTTTGTCTTCTTCCTCAAGCTATTCTGAGCCAAGCGTGGTTGCATCTGGGAACTGGCCTTGCAAGAAGCGTTCAGGGACAGCCAGTCAGTTCTCCGTTACAGGACCCTTCAGGCCGCACAGCTGTACCTCCCTGAAGCTGGGAGGAGAAGAAAGCTCACTATTTGCTCTCACTGATCCCATAATTGTCCCACCACTGCATAAACCCGCTCTGTCCTTGAGTGTTTTCCCAACAGGACTTTAAAATCATGGCTTAGAGAATCAGGCTGAATTTTAACGACTGTTTTAACTGTCAGGGCATTAAAAAGTCTTAGCCCTCTGTCTTCTTATAGCTGGGATTTGTAATGGCTTAGGTTTAAATGATCCCCATAAGGAATTTATTTTCAGTTTAATAGTCTACCCTAAGTCTGACTTTCCAAGTCATTTCTTTGCCAGATATAGAAACAGTGTCAAAAATTTGATATGAGTCAGGCTATGACTAAGCTGAAAGATGCTGGTATGTTGACCTGCCTTGGAACAGCAGGGAGAAAAGCAGTTGGCTTGGTGGGCAGCCAGTATGATGTGCTCAGACACTGGACTGACACAACAGAAGTCCCCAAATCAGGGCCGCAGACTTGATACAGAACTGGACTCCAGACATGACATGCTGCTGCCAAGGCAGAGAGCCCAAACTGGACTCCAGGACTCCAGCACAGCCTCAGGGACTCGGAGTCTGCAAATGGTTCCACTTGGTGGTGGTGGTGGAGGGTGAGCGATGCGGTATTTGAGACATTCTCTTTTCCACCAGAAACTACAGTAGGCTTAGGCCTTAAGATTTGGAGAACACAGTGGACCCTGCTGAGCTGATCTAGGAAGGTTAGAAATAAAATAAGGAAGGGATTTTGTAAGCTAAGATCATTTTGTTTGCAAGTGGCAGAAAACCAACTCCTATTAAACAGAAAATAAAAGGTATTAAACATAAATGAGACATTTGCATGGCCTTCAGGCATGGCTTGATCCAGGATGTTATCTCATCAATTCTCAGCTCTGATTCCCTTTGTTTTGCCCTTTTTGTCAAGCAGGCTCTTCCCCTATGCTGATAAATGTGGCTAACAGTGGTTCTAGGCTTCCCTGCTACTATCTCAAAAACCCCCAGGGAAGGAAAGGGCCATTTTCCTCATGTTCTGACTAAATTCACAAA
The DNA here is from genome assembly GCF_019320065.1 of Cervus canadensis. Classification (NCBI taxonomy): domain Eukaryota; kingdom Metazoa; phylum Chordata; class Mammalia; order Artiodactyla; family Cervidae; genus Cervus; species Cervus canadensis. The sequence goes on from NC_057401.1 coordinate 6,102,214, forward strand.
TTTGACCCTGTTTCTTCTGGTGTGAGTCTTGTGTTGATACTTGAAAGATGCTCATCTGGATTGTGGTAAGGTGGGTGGTGGGAGTGGGAGGGCTGCCGCACCAGCATCTCATGGACTGAGAGAGAGAGAGAGAGATGGGTGGTTTCCCAAGAGGAAGGGATAGTGCAGTGCTAGCATATCTAGTTTGCTGAGAACACACTCATACAGTAGATTCAATAATACTGAAGTTTCAGCTCCTGAGAAGAAAAAAAAAAGTGTTTTTTTAATTTGGACACCAAATCACCTAACTGCAAATGGTTGGAGAGTTTTGTCTTTTTCCTTAGTATCTCCTGACTGTCCAGACTTGTGGGTTTTTTTTTTTTTTTTTTTTTTTTTTCAGACTACCTTTCTGGAATTTCCCTCTGGCAGTACCATGATTAGAAAAACCTATGTTATACTGGGCACAACTTCCCTCTTCTGAGTCTCAGTTACTTCAGATGGAAAAATGGACATAATAATCACCATGTAGGGCTTTCTAAAAGGTCAAATAAAAAAAATCAACATAGATGAAAAATATTTAATAGAACACTGTTGTTTGCCAGGCTCTGGGCAAAGCAATAGTGCCTTTAGGTAGAAATTATTATTACTACCCATTGTGTGGATGGGACATAGAGAAGCAGACAGGCTAAGTAACTTACTTGTGTCACACAGCTACTAAGGAGATAGAGCAGGGGTTTAGACTCACATTGCCTACCTATATGGTGAGCTTCCAGCCACTACCCTATCCTACCTGTCAGCAGGGAATTAAACTGATGAACAAGTGCAAAATTGGTGTGCAGGGCTTTTTAACCTGAGACCTACAGACCCCATGCCCCTCCTAACCCAAGGGTTCATGAACTGATGGTGAAAAAGTAAAATCTCTCTTTTCACTAGCCTGTAACTAAAACTGTTTCCTTCTACAATGAATGTAAGCAACAGACCATTAAGCCTTGATAATTATGATACTTGTAGAATCACAGATATTTTCCTGTCATATTACATCTGCAGATATTTTATAATATCATTATGTTCATTGCTACTTTAAATTATGTTGGATATTAGATATCATTTAACAATGAAATAAAAATAAAGAAAGCATATATATGAATTTATTGCAAATTAAAAATATGTTTACAACTGTATTTTGGTTGTCTTTGTAATTTGATATACTTTCTTTTTTGCATTAAAAAAAATAAGTTTATGCTTTGGAGTCCATGGCACCCCAGAAGAGGGGTAAGGAAGGAGCTAGGGGTTGGGGAGAGTGGACTCACCCTGATTGTTTCTGCTGAGGTGGGCAAGGGGGTGGCATTAGCCCCAGCTGGGCACAGGGCTGGTGAGCCCCTCATGGGGCAGGGCTGAAAGCTGTTTCCAGCTGATTGACTCACCAGAACCTGGCTATGAATTTCCAGTTGCCAGGAAGCTGCTAAATGTGACCATCAGAGAAGGAACCAAATGCTTCTGATGTAAGGGTTTTAATGACATAGGTTTTCCTGGAGCCTCAAGACTGCTGCTGGGCCAAAGCTGCCCTTGGAGTGTCCTTGATGCCATCCCTGGGAAGGGACTGTTTGTGAATCAGTAGACAGACACAGGGTCTAACTTGAGCTCCTCCAGGGGCAGTGCTGGCCACACATTCTGTCTCAGAGCCCTGGATTCCTCATCTGAGAAATGGGCATGTTATTCCTACCACCCAGGCTAGCCAGGGATTGACTCAAGCAAGGAATTGGAAAGTCCTCTGTCAACTGTAAAGTTCTAGCCCAAAGTTAGTGATGATTTTTATTCTGTCCTCAGAAGGAGAGGAATGACCCATATTTATTAAAGCCATGGTTCCCTCATCAAGGGAGGTGGGAGAATGGGGAAGGGGCTAATAGGGTATCCATTTATCCTCACACCCTGCAGGGTAACCCTGGCCACACTTACTCAACAATATGGAGAGTTGCAGGGATGGGAATTTTAGATTCTTGTGCTTTCATTACTTGCAAGACCACAGGTGCTAATCACCCCTAAAAGGAATCTTTTTTAAAAAGTTAAATGCATGTACTAACACATATATATGGAATTTAGAAAGATGGTAATGATAACCCTATATGCAAAACAGAAAAAGAGACACAGAAATACAGAACAGACTTTTGAACTCTGTGGGAGAATGTGAGGGTGGGATGTTTCAAAAGAACAGCATGTATACTATCTATGGTGAAACAGATCACCAGCCCAGGTGGGATGCATGAGACAAGTGCTCGGGCCTGGTGCACTGGGACGACCCAGAGGAGTCGGGTGAAGAGGGAGGTGGGAGGGGGGATCGGGATGGGGAATAAGTGTAAATCTATGGCTGATTCATATCAATGTATGACAAAACCCACTGAAATGTTGTGAAGTAATTAGCCTCCAACTAATAAAAAAATTAAAAAAAATAAAAAAATAAAGCATGTAACCAGATGATTTAAAAAAAAAAAAAAAAAAAAAAACCACTTACCCTAACCCACCTTAAAAAAAAAAAAAAAAAAAAGTTAAATGCATGGGAGTGCCAGACCACCTTACCTGTGACACCTATATGCAGATCAAGAAGACAACAGTTAGAACCACACATAGAATAACTGACTGGTTCCAAACCTGGAAAAGAGTATGACAAGTTTTGTCACCCTGCTTATTTAGCTTATATGTGGAGTACATCATGCAAAATGCCAGGCTAGATGAATTCCAAGCTGGAATCAAGATTGCCAGAGAAATATCAGCAACCTCAGATATACAGATGATACCATGCTAATGACGAGTGTTAAGAGGAACTGAAGAGCCTCTTGATAAGGGTAAAAGAGGACATGAAAAAGCCAACTTGAAACTCAACATTAAAAAAACTTAAGATCACAGCAGTCAGTTTCATCACTTCACACAAATAGAAGGGGAAAAAATGGAAGCAGTGACAGATTTTATTTTCTTGGGCTCCAAAATCACTGTGGACGGTGACTGTAGCCATGAAATTAAGAGGTGCTTGCTCCTTGGAAGAAAAGCTATGAGAAACCTAGACAGCATATTAAAAAGCAGAGATATAATTTTGCCTACAAGGGTCTACATAGTCAAAGCTATGGTGTTTGAGTATCTCCTGTGGAGGCATGGATCAGCAGTGGCCTACCTCAGGGGCAGGGGCTCTGGGTGCAGCAGAGACCAGCTCTGGGTGCTGGTCTCACAGCATCTAGCATAAGCCCTCTTATGCTAGTGGAGGAGGTTGCCGTCAACCCCACAATAGAACCGCTGAGCAGATGATCCACAAACGGCAGAACAATTACACCAAATAAATTCTCATACTGTTAAGAAAGTTCTAGGAACCACAACAGGTTTCCCAACCTGGGGATCTGTCAAAGGGACTGAGAACCCCCAGGGAATTTGACTTTGGAGGCCAGTGGGGTTTGATTACAGAACTACCAGGGGACTGGGAAACAGACTCTTGGAGGGCACAAACAAAACCATGTGCGCACCAGCACCCAGAAGAAAGGCGTAGTGTCCCCACAAGAGACTGGCCCCGACTTGCCTATGAGTCTCCAGCAGTCGACAGGAGGCTGCTGCAGGGTGTGGGGCATTGAGTACAGCAGTGCATCCATAGACCTATAGAAGGAGGTTGCCATTATCTTCATTACCTCCACCATAGTTTTGGTCTGAGCTCAAACAAAAGGGAGGGAACACAGCCCTGCCTATCAACAGAAAATTGGATCAAACATTTACTGAGTATGGCCCTGCCTATCAGAACAAGATCTAGTTTCTCCCACAGTCAATTCAATTCAGTTCAGTTGCTCAGTCGTATCCAACTCTTTGCAACTCCATGGACTGCAGCAGCCAGGCTTCCCTGTCCATCACCAATTCCTGGAGCTTGCTCAAATTCATGTCCATTGAGTCAGTGATGCCACCAACCATTTCGTCCTCTGTCATCCTCTTCTGCTCCTGCCTTCAATCTTACCCAACATCAGAGTCTTTTTTCCAGTGAGTTAGTTCTTCATGTCAGGTGAGCAAAGTATTGGAGCTTCAATTTCAGCATCAGTCCTTTTAATGAATATTCAGGACTGATTTCCTTTAGGATGGACAGGTTGGATCTCCTTGCAGTTCAAAGGAATCTCAAGAGTCTTCTCCAACACCACAGTTCAAAAACATCAATTCTTTGGTGCTCAGCTTTCGTTATAGTCCAAATCTCACATGCATACATAACTACTGGAAAAACCATAGCTTTGACTAAATGGACCTTTGTTGGTAGAGTAATGTCTCTGCTTTTTAATATACTGTCTAGGTTGGTCATAGCATTTCTCCCATGGAGCAAGCATCTTTTCATTTCATGGCTGCAATAACCATCTGCAGTGATTTTGGAGCCCCCACACAAAAAAGTCTCTCACTGTTTCCATTCTTTCCCCACCTATTTCCCATGAAGTGATGGGACCAGATGCCATGATTTTTGTTTTCTTGATGCTAAGTTTTAAGCCAGCTTTTTCACTCTCCTCTTTCACTTTCATCAAGAGGCTCTTCACTTTCTGCCATAAGGGTGGTGTCATCTCAGGTTACTGATATTTCTCCCGGCAATCTTGATTCCAACTTGTACTTCATCAAGCCTGGCATTCCGCATGATGTACTCTGAATATAAGTTAAATAAACACGGTGACAATACACAGCGTTGATTTACTCCTTTCCCAATTTGGAACCAGCCTGTTGTTCCATGTCCAGTTCTAACTGTTGCTTCTTGACCTGCATACAGAGTTTTCAGGAGGGAGGTCAGGTGATCTGGTATTCCCATCTCTTGAAGAATTTTCCATAGTTTATTGTGATCCACACAGTCAAAGGCTTTGTCATGTTCAACAAAGCAGAAGTAGATGTTTTTCTGGAACTCTCTTGCTTTTTCGATGATCCAACTGATGTTGGAAATTTGATCTCTGGTTCCTCTGCCTTTTCTAAATCCAGCTTGAACATGCGGAAGTTTACGGTTCATGTACTGTTGAAGCCTGGCTTGGAGAATTTTGAGCACTACTTTGCTAGCGTGTGAGATGAGTGCAATTGTGAGATAGTTTGAGCATTCTTCGGCATTGCCTTTCTTTGGGATTGGAATGAAAACTGACCTTTTCCAGTCCTGTGGCCACTGCTGAGTTTTCCAAATTTGCTGGCATATTGAGTGCAGCACTTTCACAGCATCATCTTTTAGGATTTGAAATAGCTCAACTGGAACGCCATCACCTCCACTAGCTTTGTTCATAGTAAAGCTTCCTAAGGCCCACTTGACTTCACATTCCAGGATGTCTGGCTCTAGATGAGTGGTCACACCATCGTGGTTATCTGGGTCATGAAGATCTTTTTTGTATAGTTCTTCTGTGTATCCTTGCCACCTCTTCTTAATATCTCCTGCTTCTGTTAGGTCTGTACCATTTCTGTCCTTTATTGTGCCCATCTTTGCATGACATGTCCCTTGGTATCTATCTCTAATTTTCTTGAAGAGATTTCTAGTCTTTCCCATTCTATTGTTTTCCTCTATTTCTTTGCACTGATCAACGAGGAAGGCTTTCTTATCTCTCCTTGCTATTCTTTGGAACCCTGCATTCAAATGGGTGTATCTTTCCTTTTCTCCTTGGCTTTTAGCTTCTCTTCTTTTCTCAGCTATTTGGAAGGTCTCCTCAGACAATCATTTTGCCTTTTTACTTTTGTTTTTCTTGAGGATGGTCTTGATCCCTGCCTCCTGTACAATGTCATGGACCTCCGTCCATAGTCCTTCAGGCACTCTGTCTATCAGATCTAATCCTTTGAATCTATTTGTCACTTCCACTGCATAATCGTAAGGGATTTGATTTAGGTCATGCCTGAATGGTCTAGTGGTTTCCCTACTTTCTTCAGTTTAAGTCTGAATTTGGCAATAAGGAGTTCATGACCTGAGCCACAGTCAGCTCCCAGTCTAGTTTTTGCTGACTTCTCCATCTTTGGCTGCAAAGAATATAATCAATCTGATTTCCGTGTTGACCATCTGGTGATGTCCATGTGTAGAGTCTTCTCTTGTGTTGCTGGAAGAGGTTGTTGCTACGGCCAGTGCGTTCTCTTGGCAAAACTCTGTTAGCCTTTGCCCTGCTTCATTCCGTACTCCAAGGCCAAATTTGCCTGTCACTCCAGGTGTTTCTTGACTTCCTACTTTTGCATTCCAGTCCCCTATAATGAGAAGGACGTCTTTTTTGGGTGTTAGTTCTAAAAGGTCTTGTAGGTCTTCATAGCACCATTCAACTTCAGCTTCTTCAGCATTACTGGTTGGGGCATAGGCTTGGATTACCGTGATATTGAATGTTTTGGCTTGGAAACGAACAGAGATCATTCTGTCATTTTTGAGATTGCATCCAAGTACTGCATTTCAGACTCTTTCGTTGACCATGATGGCTACTCCATTTCTTCTAAGGGATTCCTGCCCACAGTAGTAGATATAATGGTCATCTGGGTTCAATTCACCCATTCCAGTCCATTTTAGTTCGCTAATTCCTAGAATGTTGACATTCACTCTTGCCATCTCCTGTTTGACCACTTCCAATTTGCCTTGATTCATGGACCTAACATTCCAGGTTCCCATGCGATATTGCTCTTTACAGCATCAGACCTTGCTTCTATCACCAGTCACATCCACAGCTGGGTATTGTTTTTGCTTTGGCTCCATCCCTTCATTCCTTCTGGAATTATTTCTCCACTGACCTCCAGTAGCATATTTGGCACCTACTGACCTGGGGAGTTCCTCTTTCAGTATCCTATCATTTTGCCTTCTCATATTGTTCATGGGGTTCTCAAGGCAAGAATGCTGAAGTGGTTTGCCATTCCCTTCTCCAGTGGACCACATTGTGTCAGACCTCTCCACCATGGCCCATCCATCTTGGGTGGCCCCACACGGCATGGCTTAGTTTCATTGAGTTAGACAAGGCTGTGGTCCTGTGATCAGATTGGCTAGTTTTCTGTGATTATGGTTTCAGTGTGCCTGCCCTTTGATGCCCTCTCGCCACACCTACCATCTTACTTGGGTTTCTCTTACCTTGAATGTGGGGTATCTCTTCATGGCTGCTCCAGCAAAAAGCACAGCCACTGCTAGAAGCGCGCCGGCTGCGACGGACCATGCAGAAGTGTGGCAGTGAGGAGCTACCCTTCGCCCAAGGTCAGGGCGGCGACCGAGAGCGCCAGGCTGCAACGGTGCAGGAGCGGCCGAGAGGAGCCTCCCACGTCCAAGGAGCAGCGCTGCGCGGGCGCAGGAGGGCTGAGAGGAGCTACTCCACGTTCAAGGTCAGGAGGGGCAGCCTTGAGGAGATACTCCTCGTCCAACATGGACCTCAGCCTTGTCTAACTCAATGAAACTATGAGTCATGCTGTGCAGGGCCACCCAAGTTGGACGGGTCGTGGTGCAGAATTCTGACAAAACGTGGTCCATTGGAGAATGGAATGGGAAACCACTCCAGTATTCTTGCCTTGAGAACCCCATAAAGAGTTCTGCTGCTGCTGCTACTCCTGCTAAGTCGTTTGAGTCATGTCCGACTCTGTGCGACCCCATAGACAGCAGCCCACCAGGCTCTGCCATCCCTGGGATTCTCCAGGCGAGAATACAGGAGTGGGTTGACATTTCCTTCTCCAATTCATTAAAGTGAAAAAGAAAGTGAAGTCGCTCAGTCATGTCCGACTCTTCACGACCCCATGGACTGCAGCCTACCAGGCTCCTCTGTCCATGGAATTTTCCAGGCAAGAGTACTGGAGTGGGTTGCCATTGCCTTCTCCACATGAAGAGTAGGAAAAGGCAAAAAGACATGACACAGAAAGATGAACTCCCCAGGTAGGTAGGTGCCCAATATGCTACTGAAGAAGCCAGGAGAAATAACTGCAGAAAGAATGAAAAGACAGAGCCAAAAGAAAAACAATGCCCAGTTTTGGGTGTGACTGATGATGGAAGTAAAGTCCAATACTCTAGAGAATAATATTGCATAGGAACAAAGAATGTTAGGTCCGTGAATCAAGATAAATTGGAAGGGGTCAAACGGGATGGCAAGAATGAACATCAACATATTAGGAATCGATGAACTAAAATGTATTGGAATGGGTGAATTGAACTCAGATGACCATTATATCTACTACCTAGGGCAAGAATCCCTTAGAGGAAATGGAGTAGCCATCTTTTAATAGTCAACAAAAGAGTCTGAAATGCAGTATGTGGGTGCAATCTCAAAAATGACAGAATGACTTCTGTTAATTTCCAAGGCAAACCATTCAATATTACAGTAACCCAAGTCTATGACCCAACCACTTATGCCAAAGAAGCTGAAGTTGAAAGGTTATATGAAGACCTACAAGATCTTTTAGAACTAACACCCAAAAAAGATATCCTTCTCATTATAGGGGACCAGAATGCAAAAGTAGGAAGTCCAGAGATACCTGGAGTAACAGGCAAATTTGGCCTTGGAATTGAAAAGGAAGCAAGGCAAAGTCTAACAGAGTTTTGCCAAGAGAATGCACTGGTCATAACAAACACCCTCTTCCAACAACACAAGAGAGGACTGTACACATGGACATCACCAGATGGTCAACACCAAAGTCAGATTGATTGTATTCTTTGCAGCCAAAGATGGAGAAACTCTACACAGTCAGCAAAAACTAGACTGGGAGTTGACTGTGGCTCAGGTCATGAACTCCTTATTGCCAAATTCAGACTTAAACTGAAGAAAGTAGGGAAAACCACTAGACCATTCAGGCATGACCTAAATCAAATCCCTTACGATTATGCAGTGGAAGTGACAAATAGATTCAAAGGATTAGATCTGATAGACAGAGTGCCTGAAGGACTATGGACGGAGGTCCATGACATTGTACAGGAGGCAGGGATCAAGACCATCCTCAAGAAAAACAAAAGTAAAAAGGCAAAATGATTGTCTGAGGAGACCTTCCAAATAGCTGAGAAAAGAAGAGAAGCTAAAAGCCAAGGAGAAAAGGAAAGATACACCCATTTGAATGCAGGGTTCCAAAGAATAGCAAGGAGAGATAAGAAAGCCTTCCTCGTTGATCAGTGCAAAGAAACAGAGGAAAACAATAGAATGGGAAAGACTAGAAATCTCTTCAAGAAAATTAGAGATACCAAGGGACATGTCATGCAAAGATGGGCACAATAAAGGACAGAAACGGTACAGACCAAACAGAAGCAGGAGGTATTAAGAAGAGGTGACAAGAATACACAGAAGAACTATACAAAAAAGGTCTTCATGACCCAGATAACCACGATGGTGTGACCACTCATCTAGAGCCAGACATCCTGGAATGTGAAGTCAAGTGGGCCTTAGGAAGCTTTACTATGAACAAAGCTAGTGGAGGTGATGGCGTTCCAGTTGAGCTATTTCAAATCCTAAAAGATGATGCTGTGAAAGTGCTGCACTCAATATGCCAGCAAATTTGGAAAACTCAGCAGTGGCCACAGGACTGGAAAAGGTCAGTTTTCATTCCAATCCCAAAGAAAGGCAATGCCGAAGAATGCTCAAACTACCTCACATTTGCACTCATCTCACACGCTAGCAAAGTAATGCTCAAAATTCTCCAAGCCAGGCTTCAACAGTACATGAACCGTAAACTTCCGCGTGTTCAAGCTGGATTTAGAAAAGGCAGAGGAACCAGAGATCAAATTTCCAACATCAGTTGGATCATCGAAAAAGCAAGAGAGTTCCAGAAAAACATCTACTTCTGCTTTGTTGAACATGACAAAGCCTTTGACTGTGTAGATCACAACAAACTATGGAAAATTCTTCAAGAGATGGGAATACCAGATCACCTGACCTCCCTCCTGAGAAATCTGTATGCAGGTCAAGAAGCAACAGTTAGAACTGGACTTGGTACAGACTGGTACCAAATTGGGAAAGGAGTACATCAAGGCCATATAATATCACCCTGCTTATTTATGTACATGCAAAGTACATGTACATTGCAGAGTACATCATGCAAAATGCTCGGCTGGATGAAGCACAAGATGGAATCAAGATTGCCGGGAGAAATATCACTAACGTCAGATATGCAGATGATACACACCCTTTTGGCAGAAAGTGAAGAGGAAGTAAAGAGCCTCTTGACGAAAGTGAAAGAGCAGAGTGAAAAAATTGGCTTAAAACTCGGCATTCAAAAAATGAAGATTATGGCATCCTGTCCCATCAGTTCATGGCAAATAGATGGGGAAACAATGGAAACAATGAGAGACTTTTTTTTTGTGAGGGCTCCCAAATCACTGCAGATGGTTATTGCAGCCATGAAATGAAAAGATGCTTGCCCCTTGGAAGAAGAGCTTTGGCCAACCTAAACAACATATTAAAAAGGAGAGACATTACCTTGCTGACAAAGGTCTGTGTAGTCAAGGCTATGGTTTTTCCAGTGGTCATGTATGCATGTGAGAGTTGGACTATAAAGAAAGCTGAGCACTGAAGAATTGATGCTTTTGAACTGTGGTATTGGAGAAGACTCTTGAGACTCCCTTGAACTGCAAGGAACTCCAACCTGTCCATCCTAAAGGAAATCAGTCCTGAATATTCATGGGAAGGAGTGATGCTGAAGCTGAAACTCCAATACTTTGGCCACCTGATGTGAAGAACTGACTCATTGGAAACTGACTTTCCCAGACTCTGATGCTGGGAAAGACTGAAGGCAGGAGAAGAAGGGGACGACAGAGGATGAGTTGGTTGGATGGCATCACCGGCTTGGTGATGAGTTTGAGCAAGCTCCAGGAGTTGATGAAGGACAGAGAAGATAGGCATGCTGAAGTCCACGGGCTCGCAAAGAGTCAGACATGACTAAGCAACTGAACTGAACTGAATGGTATTTCCACTAGTCACATGTGGATGTGAGAGTTGGTTATATGGAAGGCTGAGCGCCAAAGAATGGATGCTTTCAAATTGCGGTGCTGGGGAAGACTCTTGAGAGTCCCATGGACTGCAAAGAGATCATACCAGTCTATCCTAAAGAAAATCAACCCTGAATATTCATTGGAAGGACTGATATTGAGGCTGAAGCTCCAATACTTTGATGCCACTGATGGGAACAATCGACTCATTGGAATATATCCTGCTGCTGAGAAAGACTGAAGGCAAAAGGAGAAGAGTGTGGCAGAGGATGAAATTGTTAGATAGCATCACTCACTCAATGGACATGAGTTTGAACAACCTCTGAGAGATAGTGGAGGTCACATAAACACTGGCATGCTGCAGTCCATGGGGTTGCATGGTTTAGGGACTGAAAACAGCAAGGTGCACATATTTGTATTTATGCCCCCAAAGCCCCATATTTCTAAGGAGGAAATCGGGTTCTAGGGACATAGCTGTAGTTCCTTGGTTGTTTAATTGACAGACAGTGCTGAAGATCCCATAGCCTATAAAAGACGGAAAATCGGAAACCCAGGAGACTGTCAGGCAGAGTGTGCACCAGTCTTCTCTCATATTTATAGTCACTCCTCCAGAGGTTTCTCTGAAATAATTAAGTGTAGAGGGTGAACTTGCTAAGTATGACTCAAGAAAGTAAAACCCACACACACACTGAAATGTTTCTTTCTGAGTAAGATGTGAGTCTCTATTTATAGTCTTGTTCTGGTATTATCTTGTCCAAAGTGATTAGTGGAAGTGTTAGTTCCACCAAAAAGTTCCACTCTTTTGCGACCCTATGGACTATGGCCACCAGGCTCATTTGTATAAAGAACTCTTCAGGCAAGAATACTAGAGTGGATTGCCATGTCCTCCTCCAGGGGATCTTCCTGATCCAGAGATCTAACCCAGGTCTCCTACATTGCAGGCAGATTCTTTACCATCTGAACCATTCCTGTCCAAATCCACCTTCCTTTGTCAAACTCTTCCTCTTTTTCTCTGTTTTTCCACTAACTCATTAAGCGACTGTCATGTAGTGGTGGATATCTTGATTTAGGTTCCAATCCCAGCTGTGCCTCCTACAGGATATTTGTTCTTGAGCAAGTCACTTAGGATTTCTGGTATCTTAGATCCCTCCTCTAAAATGGGCTGATGACAGACTTGGTCACAGGGCATCTGTGACATTTAGATGGGATGGTTCAGAGAACGGGCTTGACACAGACCCTGGTAGGGAGACTGAGCCCGTGATGACTGTCTGCTCTCTGTATGGGTGAAGGTGCAGTTTCCTGGGCCCTGGGGCTGGTAAACTGAAGAAATACTAAGTGCCACCATAGACATTTGTGCCAAGAGCTGCAGGGACACCAAGACGGAAGTGACCAGTTAGGACAGTAACACATTAGAAGCCGAGGGACAGGCAGAGGAGGTGATTGGCCCATGACGCTAGGCTGTCTGACATTTCACATTTCATACCCTTATACCCAGTTATCTTTCCCTGTATCTCTCCTGAACTCTCAGAGGATGGAATAACTTTTATTGGCAATAATAATCACACTATTTTTTTGAGAGCTTCTTCTGTGCCAGGCACTAAGTGGATCTTCATAAACACAAGTGAGGTGAGTTTTGTGTTACCCTTGGGGTACAGATGAGGAAACCGAAGCGGCCAGAGTAGCATGCAAACGGGCAGGACAGGCACAGTCTCCAAAGCCCCTCATGTCTTCATTTCTTCATACTATCTCCTACACACAGAGAGAAGTTTCTTTCCCTAGTCTTAAAATTACACATGGCTCCTTTCAACCTGCACTTTGGTTTTAAAGGACCTCTCTGCAGCCTACTTTCGCATCTTGCTATAGTCCCTCTCTGATGTGTGGCTTTCGGTGAGACACTAGCTTTTTGAGCTCAGTTTCCTGTTTTGAAATAGGTCTGGTGACCTGATTACCCACTGGCTTGGTGCAGGAGTCCCGAAGGACAGCTGGGGAAGAGCCTCAGGTGGGTCAGGATCTCAGCAGGCCACGCCTCTGAGCTGAGTACCTGGTTGAGTTCAGAGAACAGGGGCAGGCAAGCCCCCATCAAGGCCCACATGGGGGCGATACAACCAGAAGAACTGATATTTGTATGTGAAGTAAGCAAACTGGTTACCAGCCTGCCTGCCCAAGCTTTGCACTGTCCTGTGGACAAGCCTCTCCCCAGAGGAGCGATGGTGGGGGATGCGCCGAGCTGACTGCCCCTCGCCGCCGCCCCCACATCTTGAACCAATTTAGAGCCTCAGGAGCGGCTCTGGTCACACACAGCATGCCACTTTTCATGGGCTGGTCACACAGGCTCGTTAGATTGGCATTTTTAATAAAACTGGAGCGGAGCTCCAACATTGCAAACTTGGTGCTCCAGGCGGGCCGCTCCTGGAGCTTCTGCATCTTCACTCCCACCCACCCGCTCCAGCCTGCAGAGAGGAGCGTTTATTTTGGAATTTCCACAGTGGTGTGTGTTCTTTTGTTTTGCTTTTACAACAAAGAGATGCTTTTGGCAAAAGCCCCGGGCCTGGGGCTGCACCTCTGCTGATGTCAGGGTTCGGGATGGGGGCTTTGAAGACACTCAGAAGTTGAAACTTGGACTCTGCTAGGACTTTATTGCAGCCCAGCAGGTGTTTGAGGAAAACCTCAGTGCCCGGCTCCCTGAAGTACTGGTGAAGAAGGACAACGAAGTCATAGATCCTGCCCTCAAGGCATCATCAGTGTGGAGGGGGTTAAGTAACCTTTTCAACAAAATTCCCTGGGTTCTGGGATCCAGGCTTCCACTCATCCATCCATCCATGGGCAGGATATCAGTTCAGTTCAGTTGCTCAGTCGTGTCCGACTCTTTGCGACCCCATGGACTGCAGCACATCAGTCCTCTCTGTCCATCACCAACTCCTGGAGTTTACTCAAACTCATGTCCATTGAGTAGGTGATGCCGTACCATCTCATCCTCTGTCGTCCCTTTCTCTTCCTGCCTTCAATCTTTCACAGCATCAGGGTCTTTTCCAGTGAGTCAGTTCTTCACATCAGGTGGTCAAAGTATTGGAGTTTCAGCTTTAGCATCAGTCTTTCCCATGAATATTCAGGACTGATTTCCTTTAAGATGGACTGATTGGATCTCCTTGCAGTTTAAGGGAGTCTCAAGAGTCTTCTCCAACACCACAGTTCAAAAGCATCAATTCTTCGGTGCTCAGCTTTCTTTATAGTTCAACTCTCACATCCATACATGCCTATTGGAAAAACCATAGTGTTGACTAGATGAACCTTTGTTGGCAAAGTAATGTCTCTGCTTTTTAATATGCTGTCTAGGTTGGTCATAACTTTTCTTCCAAGGAGCAAGCGTCTTTTAATTTCATGGCTGCAGTTACCATCAGGAGTGATTTTGGAGCCCCCCAAAATAAGGTCTTTCACTGTTTCCATTGTTTCCCCATTTATTTGCCAAGAAATGATGGGACCAGTTGCCATGATCTTAGTTTTCTGAATATTGAGTTTTAACTTTTTCACTCTTTCACCAACTTTTTCACTCTCCTCTTTCACTTTCATCAAGAGGCTCTTTAGTTTTTCTTCGCTTTCTGCCATAAGGGTGGTGTCATCTGCATTTATGAGGTTATTGATATTTCTCCCAGCAATCTTGACTCCAGCTTGCGCTTCATCCAGTCCAACATTTCTCATGATGTACTCTGTGTATAAGTTAAATAAGCAGGGTGACAATATACAGCCTTGATGTACTCCTTTCCCAGTTTGGAACCAATTCTATGTCCAATTCTAACTGTTGCTTCTTGACCAGCATACAGATTTCTCAGTATATATATCAGCAGGATATATATCCCACTAATATTGAGGACCTCCTCTCTGCCCACTGCTGGAGATAAAATAATGAACCCAATCAAGTTCCTGATTTTGTAGCAAATAATAAACAAATAACTGGCAAAAATATACTTAACATTCCAGGAGGCAATAAATGTTACGAAAAAAAAGCAAGATAAAGGGATAGAGAAGAATAGATAAGTGAGTAAAGGTTGTGTGTGTGTGCACAGGCATGTATGTGTGTGGGTGTGTGTAAGGGTGTATATGTGTGTGAGGAGTATCTGATTGTAGAGGTGTGGGGGATGTGAGTGCATGTGTGGTTGTGGGTGAGTGGGCATGTATGCCTTAGTGTATAGGAGGCTTTTTAATAAAGGAAGATCCAGAAGTCTCCTGAGAAGTAGACACTTGGCAAAGACCTAAGGAGGGAGTAGAGAGCATCCTGTGGATGTGAAGGGGCAGGAAGCACCCCAAGTAGAGGGGACGGCACGTCAGAAACTGCATCCAGAAAAAGAGATTCTGGGAGTGCAGCAAGTCAGAAAAACAAATATCCTATGTTAACGCATATATGTGGAATCGGAAAAAATTGGTATAGATGATCTTGTTTACAAAGCAGAATAGCGACATAGATATAAAGACCAAATGTATGGACACCTACGGAGAACAGGAGGTGAGATGAACTGGGGGATTGGGATTGACATAGGTACACTACTGATGCTGCTGCTAAGTCGCGTCAGTCGTGTCCGACTCTGTGCGACCCCATAGATGGAAGCCTCAGTTTTGTTAGGATATTTGAGGATTTCATCTGTCTAAGCAACATATTTAATCAGCTGCTATTCACATTTATTCCCTTTTGAAGCATTATCATTTAGAAAGATCTTTTCATTCATTGCAAGTTGTTCCAACACCACCACATTTCTCAAAGCCTGGATGCATGGTTGGAGCTGTTGCCAATGTCACTCTCTGTGACTTCCTGCAGCCCTGTGTCTTTTCTGCATTGTATCGCTGGGTGACAACACAGGACAGGTGTCAGAGATGACCCTCTGGGCACCCAGGGAGCTCGTGCTATGTGGGAAGCCATGTCTGAGCAAGACTCAGATTTTTAAGTGCCAGGTTCATGAGTGAATATTTCCACTTTCCAGTGGTTACGCTTCCTTCCACAAGCTCATACCAAAGGGTCTCTGAACTTGCTATGAGGATGCCCCCACACGGCAATAGGGTGCTTTGGGGATTCAGAGGAAGAGCACCTATCATTTAATTTTTTTCTTAAAATGGCAGCTCCTTTATGCCTGATCATATAGGCATAAAGAAATCACTCACACTCCATTACTTGCCAAGAGCCTTACATCTATTCACTAACTGGATTCTCTACCACTACTCTGTGAAATAGATGGTATTATAACCTTCTTAAAGATTAAGACATTGAAAGGCTGAAAATTGAAGTACTGCCCTACCGGTGACATCAGACTTTAAATTGACCCTTCTAGCTTCCCAAATAACCCAAGAACCCCTTTTTTTCTTCTCTCTAAATATATATATATATATATATATTATATATATATATATATATATTTCTCTTCAAGGCTTAAAGTCCTGAGCCTTATTTGTAAATGAGACAGCTCTACTGGATGTGTCTTAGGAACAGAAGCCATTTAATGAGGTTATTTTCCTCTGCCAGTCCACAAAAATCATTTTCAAGGATGCTAAGAGCTACTATTTATTGAGCATGTTCTCAGCATCTGACACTGTGTTTGTGCTTAAAGACCACTGCTTCCTCCATCTTCAGATTGGGGGGGGGGCGGTAGGCATTGTGACTTCCAGTTTACTGATAAGGGAAATGAGAGTAAATAAAAGTAAGCTTTGGACTGGGACTCAAACCCAGGTTCATGGGCTGCCTGCCTCTATGCAGGGGTGCATTGGGGATTAGTTATGGTCAGATGCTAGGGGCAGCAGACAATTGGGTTTTGACATAAAACTCAAGTATTCCTTAGGAACTTCGGAGTATCTTAAATTATTTTTGGTGAAGGATCAGTTGTTGTGTTTTTGGTTTTTCTTTTCTAATCCATTGTGGGCCAATTCTTCTGTAAACTACAATAAAAATGAATTTCTAGGAAAGCGATTGTAAAGTGATTTCTGGGAAATGCTTGGATGTTGCAGTGATGTTGAATTGCTGGAAATGTTTTAAACATGCCTCTCCATTTTTCTCCTTTGAAAACTTTGAGTAGCCAAGAGATAAGGCAAGTTGAAGGCTTAGGTGGAAGAAGGTATGAAGACAGAGGAGACTTTGGGGGGAGAAAGGACAGGAGACATTTGGAGGAGAACAACAAGCAAAGACTTGCAGAAGCCTCTGCTGGGAGGCTGAGGCTTGGGAAGGAGGGGCGTCTGGAGAGAGGTTTTAGAAGACGTGGTTTGGGCTCTGGCATGTAATTCCATCCTTCCTTGCTTGCTCTTCAAAAGACTTCAGTAAAAATAAAGGTTATTTTCTGAGGCTTTTGGGGTCTGATAATAGTTTCCTTTGACTGCAACACTGAGTGTTGAAAGGCAGTAAGATGGGGAAAAAGGAAAGGCAGATTTTCATCAAAATGACCATCTCCTTACCTATTACAGGAGTGCGGTTCTGCGCTAGACTTCCCACAAGGCAGTTCATAATGGCATAATTGTATTGATAATGATGGAGTTAATACTGGTGATAGAAATAATAATAATGACAATCATAAAAAGAGCCATTAGCATTTATTACATGCCTAATATGAGCCAGGTGCTGCACTAGGCACTTCAGATACATTTATGACACAACAGTATATGCAGGTGGGTGTGAAATCCCCGTTTTATTATTGCCAAGGGTATAATTTATTTTTAACTGTCAGAGGAAGGGAAAGATGAACCTTAAATCAGGGCAGTGAAAGAGCAGAAACTGTCAGGAGTCATAGGAGCTAATGGATGAAGCTGCAAAAACCAGAAGGGATGGAGGCAAAGCCAGAGGTAAGCCGGGAATAAACAGGCAAGCAAAGAACTTAGATTATAAGCTGGTTGTGGTAACTAGCTTCCAAGATGGCATCCCTCCCCTTGCCTCAGTGATCCTTATTCTCTGCCACTTACACTCTTCTGTAACTTCCTCCTGAGGTTAACCCAGAGCTGTCTGTGTGACTAATAGTACATAATGGAGGGGATAGGGTAGACGGTGTGAGGCTATTAATACACTGAAAAAGCCTTGTAGGTTCCATTGTGGCCACCTGCTCTAGAGAATGTCAGTCACCATGCTATGAGGTCACCTACGTAGCTGTGAAGAGGCCTGCCTGGAGGGGAACGGAGGCCTTCTATCAATGCTACGTGCATGACTGTTCATTAGAAATGGGTCCTCTTGGAATTCCCTGGTGATCCAGTAGTCAGGGCTCTGTGCTTCCAATGCAGGGGGCACGGATTCTATCCCTGGTCTGAGAACTAAGATCTCACAAGCCACACAACCATAAATAAATAAATATAAAGCCATAGATAAGAAGACTTCCTTTTTAAAAAAGGCGGGGAAGATACATCACTTTTAAAAAAAGAAAAAGAAATGGATCCTCCAACCCCAGCCCCAGTCAAGCCTTTGGATGATGGTAGCCCTGCCTAAGGGGGCTTCTCACGTGGAGCTAGTGCTCAAGAACCTACCTGTCAATGCAGGAGACATAAGAGATGTGTGTTGGACCCCTGGGTCAGAAAAACCCCCTGGAGGAGGGCATGGCAACCCACTCCAGTATTCTTGCCTGGTGAATCCCATGGACAGAGGAGCCCGGCAGGCTGTGGTCCATGGGGTCGCAGAGTCAGACACGACTGAGCGACTAACACTTTCACACTTTCGCTTCAGATCAAGGGGGATAACCAGGAGTCGGAAGACCAGAGTATGCGGGTTGTTTGCCTCTTTCCTCTCCTTTCCTCGTAGCCTAGTGCTGCACCGCCCAGAAAAGCCAGTCACTGTGGCTCCCCCGTGAGCCTGCTTAACATCAGACCACTGAGGTGAATAAAACTCACAAAAGTTTATGGTGTGTAAATCACCGTTGTGTCTCGCCCTGGGCCTCAGCATGGAAGGCCTGATTCCCTCTTAAGATTTGTAAGTGGAAACAGCTTCCCTTCAGTGTCAGAAGTGTTTTAGGACTGGGAGCAAACGTTTGAGAGGTAAGGCAGGCCCAGTGCCCTCTTTCTGTCAGGGAGAGACTTAAAGCTTAGAGAGGGACACTCACAGTTGCCTTAACGCCTTTCCGGGGGATCTGAGGCCATGCAGCGGCCACAGCGGTCTATGTGGCTGCAAGACTGCACAGCTCTGCCTTAACGGGGCAGCAGAGATCCAACCCGAGTCTGCCCCCGAAACAGCATCTTCTTGCCTTTTACCACCTTCTCTTCTCAGACGGCCTCATCCTGCAGTGACTTGAAGCAGGAAGTTCGTTCCTGGCCAGACTGAAGTGAGGTCTCAGCAGTGTGGGTGCTAAGCCCTAGCCACTAAAGCAGTGACAAGGCCCTGGCCCATCAGCTGCATAGGAATGAATTACTGCATAGAGATAGACAGTGTTGAAACAATACAGTGTTCATTAGCAGGAAAAGGGTAACATGTGGATAGACACACAGGCAGACTCAGAGACAGTCTTGCCACCATGGTAAGACTTATATGGGTTAAATCACTTACATGAGTTAAATCACTTATATGGGTTATTTCTTGTGGGTTTCCTTTGGCCAGTCGTCTTGCTTTGCCGGGTTCTGAGTTCATGTTTGGTATATGTCAGGGTCCTTCCATGTGTGCCCATACATCTCTTAGCCAAGAAGGATTCTAGCAAAGAGGCCTGTGGGTAAGTTGACATGACTCTCTTTTTGACCTCCAAGGAGATTTTCTATGCATGTGTAGTTGGGAAGGGCTCCTTGACCTTGAGAATGAGAAATATGTGGTCTCTTATCTGGGCAGAGCTTAACTCCTCCTTCTCTTCATCTTGGAGTACCTTTTCACAGGGGACAATGTCCAGCTGTTCAGTCTGGGGCCCATTTATCTCCTGCCTCACTCGCACCATGTCCTCAATCTAAGTGATGCCCTTCCCTATCCTAGGAATATATTCACACCTCCATGTTTTCTCCTAATCAGTCCCCACTGGGGGTGACAGATCTCCCTCCCACCCCCGCCCCACCACCACCACCCCACTTCCACCTTCTCCATCTTGTGAGTTCTTACCTACACTTCCCAACACAGCTGGACTTCTCCTTCCATGCACCTCTGATGAGTTTCTATGGGTTTCCTATGTGCTTTTTTCTCATCCATCTGTGGTGTTCATTGTTTCCAAATCTCTCTCCCCTAGAGTGTGTAAGTTATGGAGATCAGAGACTAGGCTTGATTCATGATCAGGACAGCTACAAGTTATGGGTGAGGTCGGGACTCTAGATACGTTCTTTCCTTGTAAGCCCTGGACACCCAAAGTGTCCCTCCCACCACAGCTTCCTCATTCCCTCCGTTTTACTGCTGGGGAAACAGGTTCAGAGATGCTAAAGGACTTGTCCAAGGTTTCAGTTAAGAGGACGCAGGGTCAGGAGGTGAGCCTGGACTCAATACCCAGAATGAAGATATTTCATCCTTACACTGTACTGTTTGCCGCTAATGGGAGTCACCTGGGAATTTGAAAAGATGTTAGTACTGCCTCACCCTGGGATTCCTGGAGCCCAAGAGTACCTGGAAACAAGAAGAAGTTTTAGATTTTAGATTTCCAGAAGTCTTTTAAAAAGCTCTCAGACTGAGACCAGGTGAAGGGTCCTCTGAAAAGTTTAGGAATGGATGCGGTCAAAAAATGAATATTACAAATTATTGAGAAAAAGGAACACTGTCAGAAGTTTCTTAAAAAGAACAAGCAAAAATCCCTTTCTAATGATTAAGTCTTTACCACCATTTAAATTTTAAAACCCAGCACAAAAATCCCCTTCATTTACATCCTCTGGCAAATATTGCCATGAATCACCATCCAGTTCAAAGGCAAATCTCTTTTTAAAAATATTTAAAACACCAATATTTCCAAGGGAAGTGTCAGTCGCATATCCTAACTATTAGTGTCAATATGGAATCATCTCATGTTTGTGCCAGATGGTTTTCTTTTCTTGAAACTAAGAATCCAAGTCAAAAGAAAATCAAATTTAAATAATAAAGGATTCTGACCCAAGGTTAGCTTCTGGGCTTTCTCTTCTGTCAGAAAGTTGGTTGTTGCTAACACGAGCTATTTGAGCGTGATCACCTGAGAAGACAAGTGTGTTTTGCTCTGCTTCAAAGTAGGCAAAATGATTGAATCAGACTTTTTTTGAGCTGGGGCATTAATCCTGTGTAACATCCCCCAATGAGCATCAGTAGAAACTGGTTAAACCTGGAGGGTTAGCCCTTACCTTTGGACCATTATGTAGCTATTGAAAAGATAAAGTAAGATCTCTATCTGTTGCCAGGAAGGAATGTTTATGATAAATCATTAGGTGAAAAAAACAAGTTACAGTGTTGTATAGAAAGTGAGGGTCCATTTACTGAGAACAGAACAGAATAAAATTCTATCTATGGGCTTCCCTGATAGCTCAGTTGGTAGAGAATTCGCCTGCAATGCAGGAGACCCTGGTTTGATTCCTGGGTCAGGAAGATCCCCTGGAGAAGGGATAGGCTACCCACTCCATTATTCTTGGACTTCCCTTGTGGCTCAGCTGGTAAAGAATCCTCTTCAATGCGGAAGACCTGGGTTTGATCCCTGAGTTGGGAAGATCCCCTAGAGAAGGGAAAGGCTACCCACTCCAGTATTCTGGCCTGGAGAATTCCATGGACAGTATAGTCAACGGGGTCGCAAAGAGCTGGACACGACTGAGCGACTGAACTGAACTGAGAAAAACGTGAAAGGCTCCCACCCAGCAGATGCCTAGAGGTGGGTTTATTCATTTCTTTTTTTTTTTTTTTGTATACTTAAAAAAATAACTTCACTTACTGAAACAAGCTTATGTTGCTTTTGTAATAAAAACAATAAGGAAATATAATTTAAGCAAACCATCTCTTTCATGATTTTCACTGGAGTGTAGCTATTCTCTAGACTTATTCTTAATAAAGACTATCTGGCTTCCTGAAAAGAATCACACATAAATACGACTAATCCAATCTGTAGTGATTTTGTTGGTTAGCTTTCTTTTTAAAAATGCGTTTTATTGAAGGATAATTGATTTACAATGTTGTGTTAATGTCTGCTGTATGGCAAAGTGGTTCAGTTTCATATATATACAAACACATAAATATTCTTTCTCATACTTTTTCCACTATAGTTTATTACAGGATATTGAATACAGTTCCCTGTACTATACAGTAGGACCCTGTTTATCCATTCTGTATGTGAAAGTGTTGCAGTCCATGGGGATTCAAAGAGTCACACACAACTTAAGCGACTGAACAACAGCAATGTAACAGCTTGCATCACTAATCCCAAACTCCCAGTTCATCCCTCCCCTCATCTCCTTGTCCCTGGGCAACCACAGGTCTGTTCTCTTTATCTGTGTCTCTGTTTCTGTTTCATAGATAAGTTCATTTGTGCCATATTGTAGATTCAATATATAAGTGATAACATATGGAGTTTTCCCATCTGTAAGCTTTCTCATTGTCCGTCTCTGCACTGAGGTATCAGCCCCATGAGAATGGAAAGTAGATGTGATTCGCTCTTGGATCACTGGCACTTAGGAAGCTGTCTGGCAAATGGTAGGTGCTCAATAAATTTATTTAGCTTTATCTTTATTTTGCAGGCTTCCCAGGTGGCGCTAAAGGTAAAGAACCTGCCTGCCAATACAGGAGACCATAAGAGATAAGAGATGTGGGTTCTCTCCCTACGTCAGGAAGATCCCCTGGAGGAGGGCATGGCAATCCACTTCACTATTCTTGCCTGCATAGTCCCATGGACAGAGTAGACTAGTGGGCTACAGTCCACAGGGTCACAAACAGTTAGACACAACTGAAGTGACAGCACGTATGCATCTTTATTTTGCAGAGGTAAAGTGTCTTGCCTAGGATCTCCAACAGCTTTTAATGACATAGTAATAATTTGTTAACTTAATAAATGTTTATTAAATACCTATTACACAACAGGCCCTTACCCT
Organism: Cervus canadensis; assembly: GCF_019320065.1. NCBI lineage: Eukaryota > Metazoa > Chordata > Mammalia > Artiodactyla > Cervidae > Cervus > Cervus canadensis. The sequence continues at coordinate 6,125,006 of NC_057401.1, forward strand.
TACTAGGCTCTTGGCACTGAAAAGCAAATAGGAATAACAAGATAGATAAGGTTCCTGCTCTCAAGGAGGGTTTTCTAATTTATTAGTGGGAAGAGAATTGAAACCAACATAATTCCCTGTCCCTGTATTGAGCAATGCTGGTAGTCAGCAAAACTGAGTTAGCTGCACACTCCAGAACATACCTGCTTCTGGAAGCTAAGAAAATGAACTAATCAGCTTATTTATGAAAACTAACAGATCTAGCAATTCCACTTCTGGGTACTTACCTGAAGAAAAGGAAATCACTATCTCAAAAAGATATCTGCACCTCCATTTTTATTGTAATGTTATTTGCAGTAGTCAAGACATGGACACAAGCTAAGTGTCCATCAGTGAATGAATGAATAAAGGAAATATGTTTATTTATATATATAATTTAACAACATTCCATTATATATATTAACACTAATGCAGTGTTAAAAGTCAATTATATCTCATTATATAATATATATAATGGAATGTTGTTATATTATCATATAATTATTATATTATTATAATATATTATGTAATGGAATATTTTCCCACCATAATATATATTATATATTTATAAATGCATATTATGTATAATGGAATATTATTCCACCATAAAAAGAAAGAATCCTACCATTTGTGACAATATGGATGAACCTTGAAGGCATTATGCTAAGTGAGATAAGCCAGGCAAAGAAAGACAAATACTGTATGATCTCACTTACATATAAAATCTAAAAACAAAACATTGAACTTACAGAGGCAGAGAACAGGTTGGTTGCCAAAAGTGGAAGGTGGAGGTGATCTAAATAGGAGAAGGTGGTCAAAAGTTACAAACTTCCAGGAATAAGATTAATAGTAAGCCGTGGAGTCATAGTGCACATCATGGTGACTATAGTTAACAAACCTGTATTATGTATTGGAAAGTTGCTCAGAGTAGCCCTTAAAGTTCTCATTACAAGAAAAAAAAATTTTTTTTAACACAATGTGTGGTAATGGATGTTAACAAAACTTATCATAGTGATCAATTTGCAGTATATATATTTAACACTGTATAAGTTTTAAGTATATATAAACTTATATATACTTATATATATACATACTTATATATAAACTTTAAACTTAAAACTAATACAGTGTTAAACGTCAATGATATCTCGATTTTTTTAAAAAGCGCTTGCTTGTCAGTAGCGCTTAAGAACCCTAGCCTTGCTGTGTCTGCCAAGTTATTACGTCAACTCTGTGCAATCTCAGTTAGTACTCTCGCTTGCAAGATTTGCCATAAAACCAGCCATCAAGGACCTACAACCGTACAAACACCTTTCTTTAAATTCCCTTTTGCAGACACTCCTGAGACCGTCGAGGCTGTATTCTCTCTGATCTCAGTGCTTCTAATGAATTTAGCTTTGCTGGATCAACAGGTTTTTCTGGTAGTCTCCTTGAATTCCTACTGTTGACAGGGAGCTAGACAATATTTAAATAAGCGAATAAATGAACAAGATCATATCAGAAATGACTCAGGTCTCTGGGGAAGAAGGGTGAGGTGGTAGAGTGACAGAACTGTGTTGGGGGATAGGGCATAAATGTGGATCTAGTGGTCAGAGTTGGGCTCTCTGAGGAGGTGACTTGTGAGCCAAGACCTGAGTGACAAGAAGGTGACAATTGGGGATAATCTGGAAAATGAGCACTCTGGCAGAGGGAAGAGCTTGTTCAGAGACCCTGAGATGGGCCAGAGCGGACATACTCAAAACAAGGACCAAGGGTAATGGTGGATTGGAGTATTGCCAAACCCCAGGAATCAGGGTCCCTTTGGAATATCTGAGCATGTACCTTCCCAGTCCCAGGGCATTTCCTCATTGTCATCTTAAACCCAAAAGTGGTAAGGAAAGACTGAATGCTCAGAGGGCTCAAGTTTTAGTTTGGTTCGTCAGCTGACGTTTCATCAGTAACTGGGATATAATAAGTCTTTGTGTTTATGTCTTACAGTTGAGACTCTGTGGGATCTGGTTCTAGTTGGCTCCCTGTTATTCGGACTGGCTCATTGTTCAAGCAACAGAGTTCTTGCCAGAACTACCCATTGTGCCAGTGGGGGAGTCATGGAAAGATGTGGTTGGTTCTTCCAGGCTCCCAGATAACTTCTTAGTAGGAGATACATATGCACTGGTGGCAATTCAAACTTAATCAATCCACTGTTACCTCTTCAAGTGTACAAGGGTATAAGCACACTGTTTTTACTTGTAGAATTGTTAATAACAGTGAAAAGTTATGCATTCTCGAAGTCTATCTATAGAAAATGGTTACAAAAGATGATAGTACTTGCATTGTACAAAAACTTAAGCAGCTGTTAAAAACAGAATGTAGAGTAGCTGTGCTGAATTCATATTAAATAAATAAAGCAAATTACAGATGTATATTATGATTATGATTCCATTTTACAAAACCTCAACCTTTATCTTCATGTCCATGCATGTATGGCTATGTAAAGAAAAGTCTAGAAAATACAAGTGAGCCATTAATGAGTTTAGCTTTCAATAATGGAAGAAAAATGCTTTCATTTAAATATATATTAAAAAATTTTTCACAGTGAATGTATGATTTTTTTAAAAACTGAGGCAAAATTCACACAACATAAAATTTATTGCTTTGAAGATTTTTAAAAGTGTGCAGTTCACTGTTTTTTCCCATACATTCAAAAACTTGTGTAACTATCACCTTTATCTAACTACAGAACAGTCTCATCACCCTAAAAAGAAATCCTGTACCTGATAAGTAGTTACTCCCATACCCCTCTCCTTTCAGTTACTATGAATCTATTTTCTGTTTCTATGGACTTGCCTCTTCTGGACATATCATATGTATGAAATCTAATATAGTTTGTGTTCTTTTGTCTCTGATTTCTTTCATTCACCATAATATTTTCAAGCTTCAGCCACTGTTGTAGTCTGTCTCAGTATTTCATTCCTTGTTACAGCTAGGTAATATTCTGTTTTATGTATAGCATACCACAGTGTGTTTATCCATTTGTCTGCTGATGGATATTTGGGTGTTTCCATTTTCTGGCTATTAAGAATAATACTTTTATGAACACAATGTTCAATATTTGTTTTGTTCCAACACCTGATTCCACTTCTCTTATATATTCCTAGTTGTAGAATTACTGGGTCATAAACCACCTGACCTGCCTCTGGAGAAACCTGTATGCAGGTCAGGAAACAACAGTTCAAACTGGACATGGAACAACAGACTGGTTCCAAATAGGAAAAGGAGTACATCAAGGCTGTATATTGTCACCCTGCTTATTTAACTTATATGCAGAGTACATCATGAGAAACGCTGGGCTGGAAGAAGCACAACCTAGAATCAAGATTGTCGGGAGAAATATCAATAACCTCAGATATGCAGATGACTCCACCCTTATGGCAGAAAGTGAAGAGAAACTAAAAAGTCTCTTGATGAAAGTGAAAGAGGAGAGTGAAAAAGTTGGCTTAAAGCTCAACATTCAGAAAACTAAGATCATGGCATCTGGTCCCATCACCTCATGGGAAATAGATGGGGAAACAGTGGAAACAGTGGCTGACTTTATTTTTCTGGGCTCCAAAATCACTGCGGATGGTGACTGCAGCCATGAAATTAAAAGACACTTACTCCTTGGAAGGAAAGTGATGACCAACCTAGATAGCATATTAGAAAGCAGAGACATTACTTTGCCAACAAAGGTCCATCTAGTCAAGGCTATGGTTTTTCCAGTGGTATGTATGGATGTGAGAGTTGGACTGTGAAGAAAGCTGAGCACCAAAGAGTTGATGCTTTTGAACTGTGGTGTTGGAAAAGACTCTTGAGAGTCCCTTGGACTGCAAGGAGATCCAACCAGTCCATCCTAAAGAAGAGCAGTCCTGGGTGTTCATTGGAAGGACTGATGCTGAAGCTGAAACTCCAATACTTTGGCCACCTCATGCAAAGAGTTGACTCATTGGAAAAGACCTTGATGCTGGGAGGGATTGGGGGCAGGAGGAGAAGGGGATGACAGAGGATGAGATGGCTGGATGGCATCACCAACTCAGTGGACTCACTCCAGTGTTCTTGCCTGGAGAATCCTATGGACAAAGGAGCCTAGTGGGTTACAGTCCATAAAGGTCTCAAGGAGTCGGACACAGCTGAAGCGACTTAGCACATACACACACAATGACTAATGACATTGAGAATCTTTTCATGTGCTTGTTGACCACTTGTATATCTTCTTTGGAGAAATGCTTGGTCAATCTTTTGCTCATTTTTTGCGTGCTTCTGCTCTTGTTGTTTATTAATAAGAGTTTTAAAATACAGTTTGGATACTAGATTCATATTAGATATATAATTCAAAAATATTTCTCCCTTTGGGCTGTGTTTTCACTTGTTTTGAGAATGTCCTTTGATATACAAAGTTTTTAACTTTTGATGAAGTTCAATTGATTTATTATTTTCTTTTGTGGTTTATGCTTTTGGTGCCAAATCTAAGAATCCATTACCAAACCCAAAGTCATGAAAAAATACCCCCATGTTTTCTTCTAAGGGTTTTATAGTTTGGGCTCTTTCACTTAGGTTTTTGATTCATATTGAGTTAATTTTAGTACATAGTGTGACATTAAAAAAAAAATTCATTCTACTGTATGTCAATATCCAATTGTCCCAGTATCGTTTACTGAAGACTAGTTTTTCCCCATGAATGATCTTAGCACCCTTGTTGAAAATCAAATGACCATAAACGTGAGCATTTATTTCTGGACTCTCAATTCTATTCCATTGATTAACATGTCTATCTTTATGTCAGTGCCAACTGTCTTAATTACTGATGCTTTGTATTAAGTTTTAAAATAGGGAAATGTTAGTTTCTCTGCATTAATCTTTTTGGATTGTTTTCCATATTTAAGACTTCCATATATAAGACTTCCACATGAATTTGAAGACTGATTTTTCTAGTTTTTGCAGAAAGGTCATTGAAATTTTGAATTGGACTGCATTGAACCCGTAGGTCATTTTGAAGAGTGTTGCCATCTTAGCAATATTATGCCTTCTGGTACACAAATGTGGTCTATCTTTCTACTTATTTAGCTATTCTTTAATTACTTTCATTAGAGTTTCCTCCTTGGTTAAATTTATTTCTAAACATTTTATTTTCTGATATATTATAAATGGAATTGTTTTCTTAAATTTCTTTTTGAGCTATTTTTTGTTAGTGTGTAGAAATATAACTGATTATTGTATGCTGATGTTGCATCCTGCAACTTTGTTGAATTTGCATATTAGCTTTAAAAGTTCTTTCGTGGATTCTTTAAGATTTTCTATATATAAGTCTATATCTTCTGTGAATAGAGGTACTTTTACTTTTTCCTTTCCAATCTGAATATCTTTTATTTATTTCTCTTGCTTAGTTGCCATAGCTAAAACTTCCAGGTCAGTGTTGAATGGAAGTTGCAAGTATGAACATCCTTGCCTTGTTCCTGATTATCAGAGGAAAATTATATAGTCTTTCACCATTAAGTGTAATGTTTATTGTAGGTTTTTATAGATGCCCTTTATCAGGTTGAGCATATTTCCTTCTATTTCTAGTTTGTTCTGTGTTTTCATCATGGAAGAGTGTTGGATTTTGTCAAATAGTTAATCTTCAACAATTAAGATATTATGCATTTTTCCCCTCATTCTATTAACCCAATGTATTTCATAGATTGATTGTTGCCTATTGAACAATTACTTAGATAAATTCCTATTTTACCATGGGGTATAGTCTTTAATATGTTTCTGAATTTGCTTTGCTAGGATTTTGATTAAGATTTTTGTATTTATCATCTTAAGTGACAATAGTCAGTAGTCTTCTTATGGTGTCATTGTCCTACTTTGGTATCAGGATAATGCTGGCAACACAGCATGAATTAGGAGTGTTTGCTACACCTCTACTTTTTGGAAGGGTTTGAGAAGAATTGGTGTTGTTAAAATGTTTGATAGAATTCACCAGTCTTGCAATTTGTTATTGTTTCTGTAAGTTTTTTTTAATTACTGATTTAGCTCTTTAGTTGTTATAGCTTTATTTATATTTTCTATTTTTTCTTGAGTAAATCTTGATAATTTTTGCATTTTAAAAAATTTGTTCAATTTAAGTTATCTCATTTGTTGGCATATCATTGTTTATACAATTTTCTTATAATGCTTTTATTTGCTTAAGGTCAGTAGTAATGTCATGACTTTCATTCCTTAATTCAGTAATTTGCATGTTCTTCATAAAATTTGTCATCTAGATAAGTTTTGTTGATCTTTTCAGAGAATAAACCTTTGATTTTATTGATTATTGTTTTTATGTTCTCTATTTTATTTATCTCTGCTATAAACTGTTTAAATTTAATTTCTATTTTATATTAGAGTATAGTTGATTTACAATTTTGTGTTAGTTTCAGGTGCACCATAATCTTTATTATTTACTTTTTTCCATCTGATTTGGGTTTATTTTTCACTTATTTTACTAGCTCCTTAAGCTGGAAGGTTGGCTATCAATCTGAGATCTTTCCTCTTTTTAAATGTAGTCATTTGCAGCTATAAACTTCACTCTAGCACTCCTTTCACCACATTTCATAATTTTGTATATGTTTTGTTTTCATTTTCATTCTTCTCAAAATATTTTCTAATTTCTTTTGTGATTTCTCTCCTTATCCATTAATGGTTTTAGAATGTGTTGTTAATTTCCACATATTTGTGAATGTACCAGATTTCCTTCTGTTATTGATTTCTAATTTCATTCTGTAGTGGTTGGAGAAAATACTTTGTATAATGCCAATTTTTTTTTTAATTAGTGAGGTTTGTTTTGTGGTCTAATATGTGATTTCTTTTTCCCTCTTGAGAATGTTCCATCCATGCTTGAAAGAATGTGTATTCTGCTGTTGAGTGGATGTTTTGTCTGCATCTGTCAGGTGTAGTTGATTTATAATGTTTTTCAAGGCATCTGTTTTCTTGTTCATCAGCTGCTTGTATTTCTATTCTTTGTTGAAAGTGGGGATTTGAAGTACAAATTATTATTATTAAATTGTCTATTTCGTCACTCAATTTTGCAAGGTTTTGATTCATATATTTGGGGGGCTCTATTGTTAGATGCATATATGTTTACAATTGCTATATCTACTTGATGGATTGAATTTTCTTATCATTATATAATGACCTTTTTGGCCTATTATAACAATTCTTGTTTTAAGGTCTATTATGTCTGGTATTCATTTAACCAGTTCAGGTCTTAGTTATGCTTGCATGGAATATCTTTCTTTTTCACCCTTTTACTTTCAACATATTAGTGTCTGCATGTAAAGTGAGTGTCTTGAAGGTGGTATATAGATGAAATTTTTTTAATGAAAAATAAAATCCATTCTGCCAATCTATGCATTTTGATTGGAGAGTTTAATCCATTTGCATTTAGAGTAACTACTGATTAGGAGAAACTTACATCTGTCATTTGCTATTTGTTTTCTATATATTACATATTTTTTGTCACTCAATTACTCCATTACTGTTTTCTTCTGTGTGAGATATTTTATAGCCCAACAGTTTGATTTCCTTCTCACTTATGTTACTATAGAATATTTTTAGCATTATTTTGTGGTTTTTCTGAAGATTATAATTAACATTTTATTTATTTATTTATTTATTTTTAAATTTTTTCAGTGGGTTTTGTCATACATTGACATGAATCAGCAATAGATTTACACGTATTCCCCATCCCGATCCCCCCTCCCACCTCCCTCTCCACCCGATTCCTCTGGGTCTTCCCAGTGCACCAGGCTCGAGCACTTGTCTCATGCAACCCACCTGGGCTGGTGACCTGTTATAATTAACATTTTAATTTATAACAATTTAGTTGAATTAATATCAAAAGCAAAGAGATCCAACCAGTCCATCCTAAAGGAAATCAGTCCTGAATATGCATTGGAAGGACTGATGTTGAAACTGAAACTCTAATACTTTGGCCACCTGACGCAAAGAACTGACTCATTTGAAAAGACCCTGATGCTAGGAAAGATTGAAGTGGGGAGGAGAAGGGCATGATAGAGGATGAGATGGTTGGACGGCATCACTGACTCAATGGACATGAGTTTGAGTAAGCTCCAGGAGTTGGTGATGGACAGGGAGGCCTGGCATGCTACAATCCATGCAGTCACAAAAAGTCAGACACAACTGAGGGACTGAACTTAACTGAATATAAACATATTTTCAATAGTTTACAAAAGTTTGCTCTTACATTGCTCTGCATCTCCCTTTTATATTGTGATTGTTACAACCTGCATCTTTATGCATTATGTTTCCATCATTATTTATAATTATCATTTTATGTAGTTGTATTTTAAATCATATATGAGAAAATTGGAGTTACAAACCAAAAATTCATTAATAGCAATTTTCATATTCACTTCCATAGTTACCTTTACAGTTTTTCTTTATTGCTTTGTCTAGGGAGAGTCCTTTCATTTTATCCTGAAGGGCTTGTATTAGCATTTCTTATCCAGCAAGTTTACTAATGACAACTCTCAATTTCTGCTTCTTGGGAATGATTTCTCCATTTTTGAAGGATACTTTTCTAGGTAAAGAATTCTTGGTTGACAGTTTTTAAAAAAAAAAACTTTAAGCATGACATTTCACTGTCTTCTGGCCTCCTTGATTTATGATGAGAAATCAGCTTTTAATCTTATTGAGGATCCCTCATACAGCAAAACAATGAGTCACTTCTCTTGATGTTTTGAGGATTTTTCTCTTCAGTTTTGGCTTTCAGTAGTATAATTATAATGCTTTTCACTGTGGATCTGTTTGAGTTGATCCATCCTGAGATTCTTGGACAATCTTGGAAATGTAGATTCGTTTCTTTCAACAAATTTGCAAAGGATTTTGGTCATTACTTTTTTCAAAAATCATTTTCTTTTTCTCCTCTCATTCTGAGAGCCTCATTAACATATGTTGATATGGATGATGGTGTCTTAAACTCTTAGAGTCTCTTAAACTCTGTGTATTTTTCCTCACTCTTTTCTTTCTGCTCCTTCCACTGAAAAATCTCAAATGAACTATCTTCAGGTTTGCTAATTCTTTTGCCTGCTCAAATGTGCCATTGAATCCCTCAAATTAATTTTTCATTTGAGTTGTTGTTCCTTTCAACTCAAGATTTCCTATTTGGTTTCTTTTTATACTGCCTATCTATTTAATGACACACCATATTTATAGTTTCCTTCTGTTCTTTTACTTATTTTTCTCTTTGAGCATGTTTTAAATACTTGATTTATAGCCTTTGTCTAATAAGTTCAAATGTGTGCTTTCTAAGAAACGTGTCTATTAATTTGGGTGGTTTTTTTTTCTTGTATGAGCCGCATGTTTTTGTTTCTTTACATGCCTTGTTATTTTTTGTCAACAACAAACTTTTGTTGTTGTAGAAACTTTAATGTGAAAACTCTACAAGTCAGATTCTCCCCCTTCCAAAAGGTTTGTTGTTGCTGCCTATTGTTGTTTATTTTTTTTAAAGTAAATCTTCTAAATTAATTTTGCAAGGTCTGTAGTTTTTTTTTCATGTGTGACCACTGAGATCTCTGCTCCACCTAGTCAGCTAGTGATTTAATAGAGATTTCTTTAAATGATTGGATTCAAAAAACAAACAAAAGCTACCGAAATTCTCACTCTTTGCTGATGGGCTCCACACACAGGTATGTTGGTCAACAGCTTTCACATTCACCCAGGCAATTTATAATTCTGCCTTAGTTTTCAGTTCCTAATTATGAAGAGTCTGAAGGTCAGCCAGAGGTGAGAGCTTATGGACTTCTCAGATCTTTTCTGATCGTGTGCCCAGACCTAGGCATGCACTAGACTTTCTAGAGTCTTAGGAACGTATTATAACTTTCCAAAGTGCTTATTCCCCAAGGCATTTCTTCCCGCAACCTTTCTTCCCAAACATTTTGATTAGCCCATCGTTTGCCCCAGTTGTTATCCCTTGTCCCAGGTGGCCATGCCTAATGCTTTAAATATTTTTGACAAACACTCCTCTCCTCCCTGACATTCCCTCAGCTGAAACAGTTCTGAATTAGGTGAATTAAAGAAAAGCCCTTTGAGGAGTCCTCCAGGGAGCCACCAGAAGTCAAAACGAACAGTCAGTGTTCATTTAGGTCCATTTGGTGCTCTGTGGGACCAAGAACCTATAACAGGCTGTTGTCTTCAAAGCTGCTACTGAGTTGGGAGAGAGGACAGAGCCATGGTAAGTTAAAACGCCACAAAGCCATCTCACCAAGATTAGCCGGTTTGTCCTCATTAAGCTTTCACTTTGTTGCTATAAACTTTGGATTAATTTCCAGAGTCCTGGTGAAGTCGATTCTGACAGTTTTTTGTTTTGTTTTTTGCCGGTTTATTGCTGCTTTTTGAAAGGATGTGATTTTGGCGCCCCCACAATATTCCAGTTTTTACTATGTCACCACACAAATGACTTTTTATAGTAAGTTCTTTGTGTTAACTGCAGATTCACATGTGTGTGTTAGTCCCCCCCCCACCGTGTCCATCTCTTTGTGACCCCATGGACTGTGGCCCACCAGGCTCCTCTGTCCATGGAATTCTCAAGGCAAGAATACTGGAGTGGGTTGCCCTTCCCTTCTCCAGGGGATCTTACCGATTCACATGCAGTTGTAAAATACTATGAAATTTTCCCCAGTGACATTACCTTGCAAAACTGTAGTACAGTATCACAATGAGGATACTAACACTGATACAGTCAGGATATAGATGAGTTCCATCAGCGCTAACTTCCCTTTTATAGCCACGTTTGTGTGCTCAGGCCTTCTGTGGTGGCTCAGATGATAAAGAATCCGCCTGCAATGCAGGAGACCTGGGTTCGATCCCTGGGTTGGGAAGATCCCCTGGAGAAGGAAATGGCTACCTACTCCTGGATTCTTGCCTGGAAATTCCATGGAGAGACAAGCCTGGCATGCTCAGTTACCTCAGCTGTGTCCAACTCCTTGTGACACCATGGACTGAAGCCCACCAGGCTCTTCCCTGCCATTTCCTACACCAGGGAATCTTCCTGACCCAGGGATCAAACCAGCGTCTCTTAGGTCTCCTTGCATTGGCAGGCAGGTTCTTTACTACTGCACCACACGGGAAGCCCTTTTATAGCCATACCCGTTGACAACTATCCCCCCGACTGAATTCTAGGTAATCAACTTCCATAACTGTGTTGTTCCAAGAATGTTGTAAAAAATGGAATCATATGGTAAATGGCCCTTTGAGGTTGGTTGGTTTCAATCAGCATAATTCCCTGGAGATTCATTTAAGTCATGGGTATCACCAGTTTGTTTCTTTTTACTAATGAGTTCATAACAAAAACATCCAGGAAAACCTCATTTTCTTAAGACCACCAAATTAAACTTTGTAAACTCACTTTTACTAAGTTTTAGAAGCTTGGCCACTGGCTGGGCATTGAAGCAACAAATGGCAAAGGGACAGTTCCTGTGCCCAGGTGACTTTGGAAGACAGAGATTGTAAGAGACGGGGCTACAAAAAGATGCCTTAGTTCCTATTGGAGCAACATTCTATGGAAACCCAAGAGAAAACATATTGTGTTCTACGATAGTAGGGAAATAGACAAAACCAAAGCAATGATATTACCTTTAGAAGGATAAGGTTTGCCAGAATATAAAAGACCATGCATGCTATGGTAGTAAGAAGTAACCAGTGTGGGGCTAGTGCTAAAGTCCTCTCAGGGAGTTTAAAATCCACTTCACCCCATATTAACATCTGATCTTGGGCAGGTAACACTAAGCCTCAGTTCCTTATTTTCCACATGTGCAAAATGGGATATGGTAATATATGCATCACAGGATTAAATGAGATGCTATATAGGAAGGGGACTTTCCTCGAAGCTCAGCTGGTAAAGAATCCATCAGGCAATGCAGGAGACCTCAGTTCAATTCCTGGGCCAGGAAGATCCCCCAGAGAAGGGATAGGCTACCAACTCCAGTATTCTTGGGCTTCCTTGGTGGTTCAGATGGAAAAGAATCTGCCTGCAATGCTAGAGACCTGGGTTCGATCCTTGGGTTGGGGAGATCCCCTGGAGAAGGGAATAGCTACCCACTCCAGTATTCTTGCCTGGAGAATTCCATGGACAGAGGAGACTGCCAGGCTACAGTCCTTTTGGTTTCAAAGAGTTGGAAATAACTGAGCAAAGGGCCTGTGGCACAGACAGCACTTCATAAATGCTACCTCAATTACTATTGTTGTTATTTCATTTTTAGCCCACCAGCTACTGTTTTAGCCTCTTGCCCATATTATATCAGGGCCGATATATAATTATCAGAGCTTTGCCTGCAAGTTTTCCAAGGTTTAGTGTTTAAAGTATAGAACCTTTCTGCCATGAGCATCCAGAGTTTCCTTCATGGGACTGTCTCTTGGCCTGACCATTTCTGTTTCTCTTCAAAATTTGCACAGATGCATCTGGGCATTGGAGGAATGACCATGCAAAAATTCCTGTAGCTGAATGTCCCCTAATGTGGGAGGTCCTGTGTTTCGGAGATAAGAGATGATGCTGAGTCGTGCCAGAAAGCCCTTCCAGTATCTAGAAGTGAAGGGTGCTTGCTGGATCTCTCTGGACTTGCTAAACTTAAGCATTACCTGCCCATGACTGTATGGGGGTACCAATACTCTCCACAGTTTGTAATCACTGCTGCTCTTGAAAAGGGCCACAAACAGCACAGAGGTAGCACTAGGTGCTGGGAAAGCAGGAGCCTGGATTTCTGGAGTCCATGGTCCTCCTGGTCTATGGTCTTTCCAATGCCTACACTCCTGCTAAGTCACTTCAGTTGAGTCCTGTGTGATCCTGGGCAAGTTGCTTACCTCTCTGTGTCTCAGATCCTCATCTGTAAGGTAGGAATGATAATGGCAGGAGTGCCACAGGGTTGTCATGGAGATGAAATATGATATTGCAGGCAAGCTACTTCTACAGTGCCTGACACATAATAAGGGATCAAGGATTATTAGTGTAATATAAGAGAAATTATTATTTCTAATGAAGTGACAGATACAAGAGATACAGAGAAGAACAGAACATCATCTCTATTCTCAGGTTGCCCATAGTCTGGATAAGAAAGCAATGGAAAAGAAAGACAGTATTTATTTATTTCATTGCTCAAATTGTTTCAACTTTGGTCATTGGAAGCTTTTTTTTTTTTTTTTATTAGTTGGAGGCTAATTACTTCAAAACATTTCAGTGGGTTTTGTCATACATTGATATGAATCAGCCATAGATTTACACGTATTCCCCATCCCGATCCCCCCTCCCACCTCCCTCTCCACCCGATTCCTCTGGGTCTTCCCAGTGCACCAGGCCCGAGCACTTGTCTCATGCATCCCACCTGGGCTGGTGATCTGTTTCACCATAGATAGTATACATGCTGTTCTTTCAAAACATCCCACCCTCACCTTCTCCCACAGAGTTCAAAAGTCTGTTCTGTATTTCTGTGTCTCTTTTTCTGTTTTGCATATAGGGTTATCGTTACCATCTTTCTAAATTCCATATATATGTGTTAGTATGCTGTAATGTTCTTTATCTTTCTGGCTTACTTCACTCTGTATAAAGGGCTCCAGTTTCATCCATCTCATTAGACTGATTCAAATGAATTCTTTTAATGGCTGAGTAATATTCCATGGTGTATATGTACCACAGCTTCCTTATCCATTCATCTGCTGATGGGCATCTAGGTTGCTTCCATGTCCTGGCTATTATAAACAGTGCTGTGATGAACATTGGGGTGCACGTGTCTCTTTCAGATCTGGTTTCCTTAGTGTGTATGCCCAGAAGTGGGATTGCTGGGTCATATGGCAGTTCTATTTCCAGTTTTTTAAGGAATCTCCACACTGTTTTCCATAGTGGCTGTACTAGTTTGCATTCCCACCAACAGTGTAAGAGGTTTCCCTTTTCTCCACACCCTCTCCAGCATTTATTGCTTGTAGACTTTTGGATAGCAGCCATCCTGACTGGCGTGTAATGGTACCTCATTGTGGTTTTGATTTGCATTTCTCTGATAATGAGTGATGTTGAGCATCTTTTCATGTGTTTGTTAGCCATCTGTATGTCTTCTTTGGAGAAATGTCTGTTTAGTTCTTTGGCCCATTTTTTGATTGGGTCATTTATTTTTCTGGAATTGAGCTGCAGGAGTTGCTTGTATATTTTTGAGATTAATCCTTTGTCTGTTTCTTCATTTGCTATTATTTTCTCCCAATCTGAGGGCTGTCTTTTCACCATTACTTATAGTTTCCTTTGTAGTGCAAAAGCTTTTAAGTTTCATTAGGTCCCATTTGTTTAGTTTTGCTTTTATTTCCAATATTCTGGGAGGTGGGTCATAGAGGATCTTGCTGTGATTTATGTCATAGAGTGTTTTGCCTATGTTCTCCTCTAGGAGTTTTATAGTTTCTGGTCTTACATTTAGATCTTTAATCTCATTGGAAGCTTTTTTAATTTATCTTTTGCATCCATTTGACAGATCCCATAATTTTGTGTATGTGTTTAAGCTCATTCTTGTTTTTTTTAATACTTCTTTAATATTTACTACTAGATGGTCCAGGCTCATCTAGTTTATTTCCTCCACAACTCCTAGAATTACCAGTTTCTTCAAGAAACATTGATTCCTGTTATTGGAGAATAGTATTAAAGCCAAAAATCTGGGCACTTGGCGTGCTCATTGCTATTTGGGTGCTGTTGCATCTAGTCTCGGATGACAGACCAAGGTGATGTGTGCAAATATACTAAGCCATGTATGTGAAACATATATAAATATTTTGTGTGAAAAAAAAGAAAGACAAGTAAAACACGGTGGGATAAATGTTAAGAAATGAGGGCACCCAACTCCAAGTAGAGATGGAGTGAAAATATTCAGGGGACACTGCATAGTTCAAGGTGAAGGTGGGAAATGGACAGGAAGAAAGCCTACAGTAACAGGTTAGAGGTAAATCATGGATATTCTTGAAGGGCAATTATTCTGTGCCAGGTATGGGGTAAGAGCTTTCCATACTTTTTAAAATTATTTACTCTTTATAAGAATCCAGTGGTTCTCAACAGGGAAGGATTTGACCCCAGGAAACACTTGGCAGTGTCTGGAAACAGTTTTGGTCTCCCTGGTGGCTCAGCTGGTAAAGAATCTTCCTGTAATGCAGGATACCCGGGTTCAGTCCCTGGGTTGGGAAGATCCTCTGGAGAAGGGAATGGCTACCCACTCCAGTATTCTTGCCTAGAGAATCCTATGGATAGGGGAGCCTGGCCAGAGTCGGACATGACTGAGCAACTAAGCCTGCACGCATGGAGACAGTTTTGGTTGTCACACTAGTAAGGAAGAGCTGCTGGTATCTAGTGGGTTTAGCATCTAGCCGGAGATGCTGCTGAATATCCCATAATGCCCAGGATAGCCCCTCACAGTGAAGAACTATCTTGTCCAAAATGTCATGAGTTCTGAGGTTGAGAAACCCTGAGATAATCTTATAAGGAATTCTTCTAATCTATGGTTTCTCGAGATTTGGAGTCTAACTTGCTGCCCGGCAATGCCCCAGAGCTTAATATTTTAACCCATGTTGTAGCTTCAGCAGCTATGCCTGTGGCCGTTACCTATCCTCCCAGCTTCCCTTGACCAGGCAAAGAGAGGCTGCTGGATGGCTTCAGTGGGAAAATGACAGGGATGGATTTCTGCTTTTAAAAAAATCTCTGTGGCATCTGGCCAGGAGGAAGGACTGGAGGGTGGGGTCTGGCAGGTGAGGAGCTGGAGGCAGGTTGCACCCTAAGGGGGTTAGTGTGAGGCATGTGGGAGGCAGGAGGTTCTTTGCAAAGGCAGGGTTTCCACACTTGCCAAATTGGGAGTTTGCAGATGCTTGTTAAGGTAGATCCCCCGCCTCTTTCCAGCCTCGTAGAATCAGAATTTCCCAGGACAGAGAAACCTGTGCTTGAGTGAGCCGCCTGGGCTGATTTTTGTCATCAGATAGAACTGGGAGATACTGATGTGTCTACTCAGCATTTTGTGAGATCTTATGCCGAGCCCTTGGGGATGGAGAAGGGACACGGAGAACAATTTGGGGGGCTCTAGGTGCTGAATATACAGCTGTGAACAAATAGGCAATCATTCTAGATAGCCGCGGATTCCGACACGGAAGACTGATCTACAGGAAGCATGCGGGCTGCAAGCCGGGACTTATGAAAAGGAAAGGACTCTCTGGAAGGAAATGAACAGGCCTGCAAAAAAACCTTCTTCCCCACCCCTCCTCACTTCAAAATTAAGACCAGCCCTTGGTGTCGGTTCCAGCACACAGGGACAGCGGGAGAGACGTCGGGGATCAGCCCAGAGTCTGGGCCGGCGGAGTACATATTTCCATGCCATTTAAACGGGCAATTACTGAAGTCAGCACTCTGTTTCAACAAGAGAGATTTAATTAAGTGGTTCCTGCCATCCCCTTGACGGAATAATGTTGTCCTTGCAATGCAGAAAACACGCGATAATGTGTTGTTTCTGCTTCTCCTCCTGTCGGCAGTCCTCCCCAGCCCCTACCCCTCCTTCACCCTTGCATCCCGAGGCTTCCTTCCCGCTTGCTCGCTCCAGGCTCCTCCTGGACCTTGGTCCAGCGCTTCCGCAGCGGAGCGCGAGACTGCCGGCTCCAGTGCGCCCCCCCGCGGCTGCCTCCGGGAAGTCTCCCTGCAACCGAAGCAAAATCTGTTTTTGATTCCATTCGATTAAGTCAGGGGCTTACGTCTGGCTGTAAGTTAGGCTTGGTCCTGGGCCCTTCAGGGACTATAAACAAGAACTCTTGGACTCTCGGGGTGGGGATGGGGATACGTGGAGGCAGATCGCTACAAAGATGGGGTTAAGAGTTAAGATTGGAGCCAGACTGTCTGAGTTACTGCTCCTGTCACTGAGAAAACAGGATGACTTTGGGCAAGTCATTAACCTTTTAAAACAACGGTGGTAGTGGCCTCCTGGGGATGCTTCCAGGCTCGAAGAGGGGACATCCAAAAGTTGTCTCTGCCTGACACAGTGCTTAGAACAAACAGTTCTCAAAAAGTGTCAACTATTCATTTTATTGGTAGTATCAGTACCAGCGCTGTTAAAATCACCTGTGTCCTTTGTATTACATTTTTAAAAGACTCCAGAACACACTCCCCTCCCCCTCTCTTTATATTCCCTTATTACTAATATTAAACTTAGTAGTTTTGTAAAATTAAGGAAGAGAGAGAGAAGGAAAAAAAGAGTGCCACACATAGTTAGAAGTAAATCATTTTCAGCCCCATGGATATTTGTTTTCCCCTTAACCTCAGACCCAGAAGAAATGGCAGGGGGCGAGGGGTAGAGTACATTATGTCATATAATTCACATTAAAGCTCATAATATATGAAATGAATCAGTATTAACCGTGCCATTTCCCTCCTTCCCTGCCCTCTGTTTTTTCTGGGTTATGATTGCAAGCTGGGCTGGGCTCACATTGAGTTTCTCTCCCCCTCCCCATCACCACCCCACCACTTATAAAGATCATCTAGAGAAAATACAACTCCTTTTCATTACAAAGGGAGAAACAAAAGTGTGAATACACAAACAAATGGTTATTTGAGTTAAACATGAATAAATAGTATTAAATAATATTAAATCAGTATTATTCATTTTATATAAAGTATGATTACATTATGATGTTAATGACTAAAATCTATTAAGATAGAGCAGAATTTCCCTGCCTTGGCACTACTAACGTTTTGGACAGGACAGGTCTTTGTTGCAGTGGGGACTGTCCTGGGCCTGGTAGGGTGTCTATTAGCATCCCTGGCCTCTACCTACTTGATGCCAGTGGCAAGCCCCCAGTTGTGACATTGACAAATGTTCCCTGGGGCGGGGAGGGGGGCACAAAATAGCCCAGTTGAGAATCACTGATCGAGTGTGTGCTTTTTGTGAGATCATCAAGTTACAGCAGACAAAAGGGGGAGTCGGGGCTGCATAATTCTAAGACAGCAGTTCTGGAATGGCATGTAGCCCCTCCTCCCACAAAACAGCCCTGGCTATGATGTGGGAAAGGTCTCCAGGACCCCTACAGAGTTGGAATTTGAAGCAAAGGAAGTGGGAATTGAAAGCTGTTCCCAGGATCCACAATTTTAACTGCCTGTAGAAATCCCATGACAATCCTTGGAATCTTATTAGAACATGGTTAGTTTAGTGGAAGATGCCTGTTTTACTCATTGTAAAATGAACATATATATTAAATGAACGTATAATAACACATAATATTAAAGGAAAATTCATTCTTTAAGTGCAATGCTAATCACATATCCTTTGCATATTTCAGCGTTCACTGTTTGCAAGTTATTTGTGGATTACACAAACTTACACACCAGTGTATGAGAAACTGCAGCTCATGGGCCAAATCTAGCCTCTTACCTGTTTTTGTAAATAAAGTTTTATTGGCGCATGGCCATATCCATTCATTTACATTATTTTCTATGGCTGCTTTCGCTCTAAAGTAGCAGAGTTGAGCAGTTGTGACAGAGCCTAAAGTACTCTCTATGTTGCTCTTGGAAAAAGTTTGCTCATCTCTGTTATAGACACATATTGTCCACAAAACTTTGGTTGCCTTATACTATTTTGATATGGCATAGAACCCATTTAGTATAATTTCCGCCACAGTTTACAGGGTTTTCTTGCTGACCAAACAAATATTTTCACATCCCACAATCTCACCTGATTATCATAATGGCCACAGGAGGGAAGTGTTTACTTATTATTCCCAAGTATGAGAAGAGACCCTTGAGGCAAGGAAAGGTGATAGGATTGGCCTGAAGTCATAGCCAGTAAAGTCAGGGCTGAAACTGATGATCCTGTCCTTTGTTCTGCAATCATTTCTCATGCATCTACCTACTCCAAGCTGTGAATCTGTTGGGTAGGTAGAATATATAGTATAGAATAATGTGTACTATGCCAATTCATTTATGGGTAATTTTACTACCAGTTAATTTTTCTAAATGTTCAGTTCCTTAATAACCTGGACAGATAAAAATTAACTTGATTGTTTGCTTGGATTCCTAGCATGGTGACACAGAATAGAAATTTCCCCAAACCAATATGACTTAATTTTTCCCTCCTACTACATAAACGCAGATACAATAAGTCCCCTACATAAGAACAAATTCCATTCCGAGAGCGTGTTTGTAAGTCCGGTTTGTTCATAAGTCCAACAAAGTTAGCCTAAATACCCAACTAACACAATTGGCTATATAGTACTGTACTGTATTGAGTTTATAATACTTTTCACATAAATAATTACATAAACAAACACAAAAATAAAACATTTTTAATCTTACAGTAATACTTTGAATTAAATTAAAAAGCAGAGACATCACTTTGCTGACAAAGGTCCATATAGTCAAAGCTATAGGTTTTCCAGTAGTCATGTACAGATGTGAGAGTTGGACTCTAAAGAATGCTGAGCACCAAAGAATTGATGCTTTCAAATTGTGGTGTTGGAGAATACTCTTGAGAGTCCCTTGGACTGCAAGGAGATCCAACCAGTCCATCCTAAAGGAAATCAACCTTGATATTCATTGGAAGGACTGATGCTTAAGCAGAAGCTCTAATGCTTTGACCACCTGATGTGAAGAGCTGACTCATCAGGAAAAGACCCTGATGCTGGGAAAGATTAGGGCAGGAGGAGAAGGGGGCAACAGAGGATGAGATGATTGGATAGCGTCACTGACTCAATGAACAAGAGTTTGAGCAAATTTCAGGAGATAGTGAAGGACAGAGAAGCCTGGCCACTACAGTCCACAAGGTCACAAAGAGAGACACAACTTAGCAACTGAACAACAACAGTATCTTGAAAAGTACAGTAGCTGGCATACAGGGGCTGGCATCCAGTGAACAGGCAAGAAGGGTTACTGCCTGGAGGAGAGAGAGGAGTTGGGAGATGGTAGAGCTGGTAGCCCCCACTCCAGTACTCCTGCCGGAAAATCCCATGGACGGAGGAGCCTGGTAGGCTACAGTCCATGGGGTCGCAAAGAGTCGGACACGACTGAGTGACATCATGTCATGTCAGAGCTGGTAGAGCTGAAGGATTGTTAGCAACAGGAGATGGCAGGCAAGGTGCAATTTCACTCACCCTGGACATTGATGGATCTACCTCATGTTCGAATATTTGAAAGTTCCCAACTTGAAGGTTCATATGCAGGGGACTTAGTGTATATCATTTGTTCATTGTTTTCTGATGTGACTGCTGAATAAGTCCCCATGAAGGAAAAATCAGGCTAGTGTAACAGGTTAAGAAGATAGAACGGGTGGAATTTTGTAGCCAATTTTTTAGTAGATTATTTGTTTTTGCCCCAAGGCAGTGCTAGCTCAGATAAGATATTGCGTCCTTAGGCTATCCTTAAGGTGTGTGCATGGGAAGAGAGAAAGAAAGATTTTATGGTCAAATAAATTTGGGAAACACCAGTCTAAACATAGATAAAACAGGTTTCCGATGCAGGACTTCTCAGAGCCTTTAATACGCTAATGAGCTTGTGCCCTTCCAAGGGGGCCACGGTGCACAGCATTTCACAGACTTGCTCCGTGGTAGGATGCTTGTCTCCAGACACACGCATGAGGGTCTCTCCCCGGAAACCTCTGAGGGTCCGGGCGATGTCCCACGTGCAGTTTCTCTTCTCTCCACACGGTGTGTCGACCAAACAGGGATTACTGTTCTCTGCATTTTTCCGACGGACAGCCAGCCTCAGGAGGTGGTTCCAGGATGCCGCAGCATGCCTTCTGTCCCAAGCCTGCATCCCAGCGATGTGTCACCCCAGGGCCAGGCTGGATTACTGTTGCTGTCGTTTAGTCACTGTATCTTTTGTTTTGTTATTTCTTTTTTTTTAGTTACTATGTCTTATCCAACTCTTCCCTACCCCAGGTCCTGTAGCCTGCCAGTCTCCTCTGTCCATGGGATTTCTCAGGCAAGAACACTGAAATGAGTTGCCATTTCCTTCTCCAGGGGTCTTCCCGACCCAGGGATCTAACCCACGTCTCCTGCTTGGCAAGCAGATTGTTTACCTCTGAGCCACCAGGGAAGTCCCCTAGGCTGGATCCCCCTCACTAAACTGATTAGTCTCTTTAGCTTCATGAGGGAGTCAGGAGATAAAATGGTTTCCCTTTCTCACTGAATTTCTCAGGCTTGCGCCTACAAGCTGAACCTGCTTTGTGGGTGCTGGTGTTTTAACATGGTTTGAGTTGACTAGAGCATAGAGACGGTCTTTCCAGCCGCCACAGTGGCTGTTGTGAAGTCATCTCCTCATGATGGTTCTTGCTCTCTCTCCCAAACCTTGGGTTGGCCCCTGTGTGGTCACACAGGAACTGCGTGGCTGCTTAAACCTCAGAAACTTTCTCTCCACATCTTTCAGTGGGACTGGATCTGCCCCCCAGGAAAATCTCACTTATATGTGTGTTGGTTAGAATTTTTGATTGCAGGTGTCAGAAACTCAACAATTAAATAAAAAGAGGACTTACTGGCACATGAATCCAAGGAAGGGCTGAAGAACCAAGCCTCAGGAAGGGCAGCTACTCTGCTGGATCAGGAAAATTAGAACCAGGGCATGGAATGTTCCAGAACACTGTTTCTGCCTCATTTCTTGGCCTTTTCTCCACAGCCAAGTTTTTTCACTTTTACTGGAGACTGGCTCACCTGAGGTAGGATGAATGATGATGCGGTCTCAGGTTCTTAATGCCACAATTTCAGCTCCCAGAGAATGATTGGTGGTTTTCTGATCGCAAGCCCAAATCCTAGGGAAGGCATTCACTGGTCCAGATGGATCAAATGGCCACCTGGGGAGCTATCAGCTAGACCAGGGGTGAGGAGAGAGAAGTGAAGGGGGGCTGTCTAGTTAGCTGTGGAAGGGAGGACGTTTCTACAGAGGCCAACAAGCAGATCTTCCCAACCATCCATGGAAGCTAATGACGGTCAGATGGGTCTCTCCCATCCTAAGTCTAGTTTTCACTTCACCTATGAAAACTGATCATTTAGTATAATGAATTCCTCCTTTATTAAAGTTAAATACTGTCTTTGTCCTAAAAACACCGAGAAAGGTTAATTTGAGGTGGGGCTAATAATGCATTAAATGGAGGATTAAATGATGGAAGACAAGCGCCTGGCACATAGTAATCACTCACGCCATGCTAGCCATTATTCTTATAGACAACGAGCTGGGTGTCTAGTTTGGGTGTCTATCTTCCTAACGTGTGTGTGCCTCTCTGGGGGCGCCAAAAGTGGAGCTGCAGCAGTGTCCTGGGGAGGATCAGGTTCTCTGCCCTTCCCCTGCAACCTCTACCCCCAAACCACAGCTAGAATGGATTTCGTTTCCTGAGCCAGCCTCACTTCCTCAGAAAAGGGCTTCGTTTTCCCAGGAAGTGGTTTCTTTCATTGACTCTGAAGATGATTGCAGCTGTCTCACAGACCAGGCCTGTCTGTCACAGACCTGGGCCCAGTCCCGATACCCACCGCTCTCACTTCCTGGCCATACAGGCAGACAACTGCGCGGAGCATCCCAGTCCTGCCCCCGTGTTTTCTAGACCGTGGATGGAATGCAGACATGAGGCTGGCTGTGCCCTGGAGCAATTCGGGGGTCCCTAAAACCACTGGCTTTCCAAGAAGGAATGCATAGAGGAGGCATATGGTTTTTATAACTGACAAGACATTCTGATTCATTAGAAGGACCAGAAGTGTGTATGAGTGAAAGCTATGCCGAGGACTCCCCCTGAATTTACAGCTACGACCACGCTGGCTGCGGGCGCCTCCAGCAAGCCATCTAGCTTCTCCCGCTGAGTTATCAAATCTCTGAAACTGAGATGAAATTGATTCCGAGGAGTCAGTGAGACAAGGGCTGTGAAATGGCCCAGCACATTGCCTGATACACAGGGAGGGGACACAGTTCCCGGTCCCCTTGAAGGATTGGAGAACCAGAGGGGCAACTCCCCACCCTCTGCCAACCCATGTCAGTCGACAGTCAGATTGCTCTCTAAGCACCACTTTTCCTTTAATCAGGCTGTTCTTCACTGGGGCTGTTTTAATTAAGGGTCTGCTGTCAACACAAAACATATGTTCTGAAGTCTTGCTTTGGTTACTAATGATGCCCAGGATTATTAAGTCTGGAAGGAATTTCCAGCTCCACTTCGCTTGGTCTTTCCTCTCTGCCCCCTGCCCCTCGAGCCCCCCATTCTGCTCCCATCTCAGCTTTCACCCATTTACCATCCTTCCGTGGTGTGGTTACCCTCCTGGAAACTGACCTAGGAAAGCAGTCTGCTTGGATCAAAATTCAGGGTATAATGTCCCCAGATAAGGTTCTGTCCATCTCCCATTCCTAATGCCAATTCTTTCCTTACATTCAGGCTTTAATTTGCTGTTTCTTCAAAATATGTTCTATTAAAAAATTACACCCATACACTCACATGACTGTATATAAGCACACACATATGTATGCGTGAGTGTGTATATATAACTCATACACATACAAGTATATGTGCATACATATATGCTTATACACATACAACATATGTGAGTGCATATACACACATGTGTACACATATGTACACACATGTGTGTACACATACACTTTTTCTTTTCCTGTGAACTGGAGATCAGGGCTGACTGATCTCCTGGTGGCTGGGCTCAGCCGCTTCCCAATTGTCCCAGGTGTGTAAAATGATCCCAAGTGATGACTGTGTCCTGGCATTTATAGCCGGTGCTAATTCCTTCCCCTAGAGTGAGGGCTGTAGTCAGTGACTTGTGTACTAAGCAATCAAATTCAGCAAAAATGATCTTACTTCTGAGAGAGAAAGGCCTCACCGGGAGTCAGTGTTTAGAACTTACTCTTTCCACTTTCTATTCACAGTACGTCCTGTTCCTAGGACTATATTGTATCAGGTCCTGGTATTTATAGCCGGTGCTAATTCCTTCCCCTAGAGTGAGGGCTATAGTCAGTGACTTGTGTACTAAGCAATCAAATTCAGCAAAAATGATCTTACTTCTGAGAGAGAAAGGCCTCACCGGGAGTCAGTGTTTAGAACTCACTCTTTCCACTTTCTATTCACAGTACGTCCTGTTCCTAGGACTATATTGTATCAGGTTGAAAGACACTTCTGCTTTTGTTGTCTTCAAATGTAGAAGAACCCTGTCCACTGTCCCTTGGACGGTTTAACTCTGTGTTAGTCAGTTTGGATTGTTATAACAAAATACAGCAAACCTGATGGTTTATCAACAACAGTTTCTCGCAGTCCTGGAGGCTAAGTCCACAATCAAGGTGCTGGCTGATTTGGCATCTGGTGAGGGCTCTCTTCTTGGTTTACATACAACTGCCTTCTTATGTGTCCTTCCATGAAGGAAAGAAAGTGAGGCAGCATTTTGGCCTTTTCTAATAAGGGCGCTAATCTTATTCATGAAGGGGTCCATCTTCATGACCTAAGTACCTTTAAATGTCATCACACTGGGGATTAGATTCCAACGTATGAATTTGGCCAGGAGGTGGTACACAAGTATTCAGTTTGTAACAAATGCCAAAGAAAATTCACTTTTGAAGGAAATAAAAATTGAGAGGAGTCATGTAGAAAAAGTGGGGCTTTGACTCTGGAAGTTCTTGGCCCTGAAAGGCCAGGAGCATTAAAGTTCCCCTTCATTTTGCTTAGGAAGAAACCCCCGTTTAAGAGGAGGCCTGAGAGTCAGGCCCTTCAGAGCTGGAGATGGTCCTGGAGATAGCCTCGTGCTGGTGGGTACTATTGCGGACAAGCACCCTGAGGCAGTGTGAGGGCGGGCACTTCAGCTCACAGCCAGCATAAGGCAGAGAAAGCAGAGCTGGGACTCAGACCCAGAGACTCGTCTGTCGCCACAAACCAAGCTCCGAGCGCTCCGGTAGCCCTGAGGGCACCCTGGGGTTCTGGGTGGATAAACACGCAAGCTGGGGTGGACTCACTTAGGAGAAATGTCAGGCTTCTGTCCTCCCCGCACCCCTGACCCAAGCCAAGGGGAAGAGAATGTGGTATGTTTGTTTACTAAAGACTTCTTCCTCATTCTTTCCGTCTAAAACTTTCTCCACAATATTTTCTATCTCCTTTCTTTTCTGACTGTGAAAGTGATGGATGCTTGTTCAAACTTAGACATTTGGAAAAAAGCAAAACAGGAGTGTGTGTACAGAACAACAGTTCTCTTTTGACTAATGTGTCCACAATGCTTAGTCTAGAATGGAGTTATTGCTTAGTCACTATATCATGTCTAACTCTTTTGTGACCCCATCGATTGTAGCCTGCAAGCTCCTCTGTCCATGGGATTTCCCAGGCAAAAATGCTGGAGTGGGTAGTCATTCCCTTCTCCAGGGGATCTTCCCAACCCAGAGATCAAACCTGTGTCTCCTGCATTTGCAGGCAGATTCTTTACCACTGAGCCACGAGGGAAGCCCTAGGATGGAGTAGGTAATGAATAAATATTTATTTAATATGTAAGCAAGTTATTGCCAAGAGGTTAGATTATGAGAGGGTATTAATTTTTATTCTATATACTTCTATATTATTTGAATTTTAAAATAATCAGCCATGTATATTTTTGAACACAAATAACTGATATATCTTGGTTGCAAAACTGCAGAAGGTAGGGTGTAAATAATTAGAAAAATTAGTAGAAAACAAAGTTGCTATATGTATTGGGCTTCCCTAGCTTAGACAGTAAAGAATCTACCTGCAATGCAGGAGACCCAGGTTCGATCCCTAGATTAGGAAGATCCCCTGTAGAAGGGCTTGGCAACCCACTCCATTATTCTTGTCTAGAGAATCCCATGGACAGAGGATCCTGATGGGCTACAGTCCGTGGGGTCACAAAGAATCAGCACAACTGAGCAACTGACACTTGCTATTTGTATTCATTTCCTAGGGCAGCTGTAACAAAGTATAGCTGTCCATTGGCATCCACAGGGGACTGGTACCAGGAAGCCTGACGGGTACTAAAATACATGGATGCTGAAGTCCCTTGTATAAAATGACATAGTATTTGCATACGACCTATGCATATCTTCCCATATACTTTAAGTTACCCATAGATTACTTATAATATCTAATACAACATAAACGCTATGTAAATAGCAAGCAAATGTAAGTGATGTAAATTGTTGCTAGTGGGCTGCAAATTCAAGTTTTGCTTTTTGTAACTTTCTGGAATTAAAAAGAATATTTTCTATCCATCATTGGTTGAATCCATTGATGCAGAGCCCACAGATACAGAAGATCAGCTTTGCCACAAACTGGGTGGCTTATAAATACAGAATGGTATCTCACAGCGTAGAGGCCAGAAGTCTGAAATTAAGGCATAGGCATGACCACACTTCCTTTACAACCTGCAGGGGAACCCTTCCTTGCCCTCCCCAGCTTCTGATGCTTTGCTGCCAGTCTTCGGCATAACTTGACTTGCAGTTCCATAAATTCCAAACTCTGCTTTCATTGTCACATGGTTCCTGTGTCTGTCTTTCTACAAACATTTTCTTGCAAGGGCACCAATCATATTAGATAGGGGTTCACCCTACTTCAGTAGAAACTCATCTTAAATTAACTAATTACATTTGCAATGACCCTACTTCCAAATAAGGACACATTCTGAGGATTTTTAGGATTTCAGTATATCTTTTTTTTGTGGGGAACACAACTCAACTCAGAACAGGGTGTATGCTCACAGACTTTCCTCCCAGTAAAATGCAAATGCTTCTGAAGCACCCACCTACCCACCCCCACCCCATCCAGTGCATGAGACTTCTCTTCTGTAGAGATGACTTTCTGATCCAAGTAAGTAAGATGGGGTGAAACCAGATTTTCAGGGGTACAGAAAACTACATGTGCCAGATGGCCTGGGAACAAGGTAGTGGTGATGAGTGGAGGGAAGGAGAGGGATGGATGCTGACCACACTGGGAGGGATGAAGGTGGGGTGTGGGTGGGACTGGCTCAGGAATGGCCTTGATTTTATATCCAGGATCTGGGACTGAATCTCAAGGGAACCTGGGGAAACCCTAAGCACAATAGTGATAGAATGAGAATTATCCCCAACTTACCAAGACAGTCCCAAGAACAGTGACTTCTGTGAATCAGTTCAGTTCAGTCTAGTCGCTCAGTCATGTCCGACTCTTTGCAACCCCATGGACTGCAGCACGCCAGGCTTCCCTTTGCATCACCATCTCCTGGAGCTTGCTCAAACTCATGTCCATCAAGTCAGTGATGCCATCCAACCATCTCATCCTCTGTTGTCCCCTTCTTCTCCTGCCTTCAATCTTGCCCAGCATCAGGGTCTTTACCAATGAGTCAGTTCTTCACATCAGGTGGCCAAAGTATTGGAGTTTCAGCTTCAGCATCAGTCCTTCCCATGAATATTCAGGACTGTTTTCCTTTAGGATGGACTGATTGGATCTCCTTGCAGTCCAAGGGACTCTCAAGAGTCTTCTCCAACACCACAGTTCAAAAGCATCAATTCTTTGGCACTCAGCTTTCTTTATAGTCCAGCTCTCACATCCACACATGATTACAGAAAAACCATAGCTTTAAATAGATGAACAGCAAAGTAATGTCTCTGCTTTTTAATATGCGGTCTAGGTTGGTCATAACTTTTCTTCCAAGGAACAAGTATCTTTTAATTTCATGACTTTAGTCACCATCTGCAGTGATTTTTGAGCCCAAGAAAATAGTCTCTCACTGTTTCCATTGTTTCCCCATCTATTTGCCATGAAGTGATGGGATCAGACGCCATGATCTTTGTTTTTTAAATGTTGAGTTTTAAGCCAGCTTTTCCACTCTCCTCTTTTCACTTTCATCAAGAGGCTCTTTAGTTCTTCTTTGCTTTCTGCCATAAGGATGGTGTCACCTGTGTATCTGAGGTTATTGATATTTCTCCCGGCAATCTTGATTCCAGCTTGTGCTTCATCCAGTCCAGCATTTCATCTGATGTACTCTGCATAGAAGTTAAATACGCAGTGTGACAATATAAAGCTTTGATATACTCCTTTCCCGATTTGGAACCAGTCTGTTGTTGTTCCATGTTCAGTTCTCACTGTTGCTTCTTGACCTGCATACAGATTTCTCAGGAGGCAGGTAAGATGGTCTGGACTTCTGTGAATAGACTGCATTAAAAATAATATGAGCACAGGTTATGTGCCAGAGACTTGATGTAAGTCATCTCATTGAACCTGAAAGTGGTTAGCATTTTTATCCACAACTTACAGAGAGAAATGGAGGCTTAAAGAGGTTGAGTGGCATCCCTGAGGTTACAGATGCAGGTAAAAAGACTGGAATTGGAACCTGGGGTGGTCTAGTTCAAAACCTGAACTCTTAACCAAACTGTAATCCTTATTCTTAACATTTTCACTCTGGATTTAACCACAGAAGTCTCAGGTTGGTAAGAATTTATGTGACTACAAAATACCTTCAACTGATGCTTTGCAATGCCCAAGTTTCCCTGCATGGGCCCAGAAGGGACAGAGGTTAAGGAGCTGAGGCCCAGAGGGCCATACCCAGACCCCCTTAGTAAATTTGAAGCTGAGGCAGAAATTCCTTTCAACTTCCTGTATGAATCCAGCTTGGAAGAAATAACCAGAGAGACATAAGCATAGTCAGATCAGACTATGTTAGTTGCAGACCTAAATCCTGGCATTGCCACACATATTGACTATATAATGCTGGAAAGGCCAGGTCCTCTCTATGAATTTCAATGTGTTTGTCTGTAAATTGCAAGATAGTCATTCCCATGTTGCAAAGTTATTTTGCAGCTCAAAGGAGTTATATGTTGGGGGCCCATTATAGGTACTCAACAAATGTAGCCATTAGTATCTTCACTCTCATTGCTGTGAGTATCACTGCCTTTATTGTTACATGACCTTACCAAAGCAAGTTTTAATCAAAGAAAAGCTTTACTGATGAGATGGTTGGATGGCATCACCAATTCAATGGACATGAGTTTGAGCAAGCTCCAGGAGTTGGTGATGGACAGGAAAACCTGGTGTGCTGCCAACCATGGGATCGCAAAGAGTTGGCATGACTGAGCAACTGAACTGAACACCATTTTGGGGCAGTTGGTGAATTCCTGCTCTATAATCATGGGTTGGGTGCATGCTTAGTCACTCAACCATATCCAACTCTTTTTGACCCCATAGAGTGTAGCTCGTCAGGCTCCTCTGTCCATCAGATTATGCAGGCAAGAATACTGGTGTGGGTAGCCATTCACTACCCAGGGGATCTTCCTGACACAGGGATCAAACCCAGTCTCCTGCATTGCAGGTGAATTCTTTGCTGCCTGAGCCCCTAGGGAAGCCCGATAATGGGTTAGTTAGTTAGTTAGTGTCAGTCACTCAGTCATATCCAATGGGATGTAGCCCACCAGGCTTCTCTGTCCATGGAATTCTCCAGGCCAGAATACTGGAGTAGGTTGCCATGCCCTTCTCCAGGGGATCTTCCCAGCCCAGAAATCACACCTGGGTCTTCTGCATTGCAGGTGTTTCTTTACCATCTGAGCCACCAGGGAAGGACGATCATGGGTTAGATGAAGTTAATTTTTCTTGACGTAGTTGGAAAAGTCAAGCATCCCTGTGAAAACAAGGAGAGTCAGCTGTATTAAGCCACGGCAGCAGAGAGAGTTGGCTGGTGGTAAATACCATCTCCTTCCAGAAAGCCTTTGAAAGCTCCTAGGCCTGCATGACTTTGAAAAGCAGGGTTTTTCATGGATCTTTTGGGAAAATGGTATCCGAGGATGAATGGTAGTCACAGGGAAAGTCAGTGACACTGTCTGCAGAGAGGCAGTCAAGATGTTGATGGGGACGTGTGTGCAGACCCTTTTGTTTGATGCCTCTGCATCTGCCATGTTACGCTTTCAAGGGACAAGGGGCAATAACTCCTAACCAAGCAGAAGTAACATGACTAGGAAACCTCAAAACCCTCTCCTAAGGTGTCCCAGAGAACCCAGGAAAGATTATAACCTTGTTGTGTGCCTCATATGAAAGCATTCATTTAACTGTCTCTGCAATTAATTAACTCTGTTTTTGCCAAATTGCAGTCACCAAACATGTTCGTCAGACCCTCTGCTCCCTGGTCTTGCTAGATACTCAGAGAAGGCTGTCTTGACACTGAATGTGGCTCTTACGATTAGTTTCACGGTCCACGTGAGGTTTCTTTCCTTTTAAGGAATTTGAATGACTGTGTCAACTTAAAGATCCAGGCTGGAGCTCTCTTTTTGGCTCTGCTGCTGCTTCTATACATGGTTGCATTCAAAGGCGGCTTAGTTACATAATAGCTAAGTGCCTAAAACAAGTTATTCCATCTAGCAGGTGATGGAGAGGCCCAGGGGGGGTGAGGGGGAGTTCCCATGAGTAATTACTATTTGGGTGGATTTCAGAGGACCCGAGGGCTTCCCTGGTGGCTCAGACCATAAAGAATCTGCCTGCAGTGCAGGAGACCTGGGTTTGATCCCTGGGTCGGGAAGATTCCATGGAGAAGGGAATGGCTACCCACACCAGTATTCTTGCCTGAAGAATTCCCTGGACAGAGGAGCCTGGTCGGCTACAGTCCATGGGGCAGGAGGAGAAGGGGGTGACAGAGAATGGGGTGGTTGTATAGCATCACTGACTCAATGGACATGAGTTTAAGCAAACTCAGGGAAACAGTGAAGGTACACTGCAGTCCATGGGGTCGCAAAGAGTCAGATAGACAGCAACTGAACAACAGCAAAGGGGAAAGAGGGTGGAGGATAAATTAGGAGTTTGGGGTTAACATATACATACTACTATATACAAAATAGATAACCAATAAGAAACTAGTATATAGCACAGGGAACTCAAAAATTATAAAACAATGTCACTCTTTTCACTAAATTTTTGGCTGTTTTCAAAAAAACTATTTTTAATAAAAATATGTTATTCGTACACATAGTGAGTTTTCAATTAATATTTTAAGTGGATTAACACATATTGAAAACATTTCTTGGATTAATTTCTAAATGTTAATGGATATGACCCCCATAAGCAAAATATCTTCAGAGTCTCCAGTAATTTTTAAGAATATTAAAGAGTCTTGAGAACAAAGGTTCACTGTGGTGGGATCTGAAGAACCTGCTTCATTGGAGGAGCTCAGTAGTCAGCATTCATGTGTCTTTTCTTTTGGGTTGTATGATATATTGTATTATTTGTTCATGCATTTTTATTCCCTCCATGCCCTTGCTACCCTCTCTGAGAGAAGGGTACTTCCCTGCCTTTCTGAAGCTTCACTGGCCAGGTGACTTGCTTTGGGCAATGGAATGTGAGCAGATGTGTTTGGAGCAGAGACTTTTCATGTGTCTGTGTGTATGCTTAAGTTTGCCCTCTGCCATCCACCATAAGAAGAACCTGAGTCTAGTTCCACTAGCTCCAAATTCGGGGAGAAAGTGTTGATCCAACCTGCAACCTGGAACCTCAGGGAACCGTTGAGATGAGCTGAACCTTAGTCAATCTGCATACCCAGGAGCATGAAAAATAAATGTTTGTGACTGTAATCCAGTGATATCTGGGGGTTTCTATAGACTGTATAATTGTGTCCCCACAAAATTCATGCACTGAAACTTCAGAGGCATTAGGAGGTAGGGCCTTTGGGATTAGAACATAAGATTTGAACACTCATGAATGGGATTAGCATCCTTATAGAAGAGACTCCAGAGAACTCCCTTGCCGCTTCCACTATGCAGAGACACAGGAAGAAATTGTCTATGAAAAGCCACCTATGAGCTAGGAAGTGGGCTCTCACCAGACACCAAGTCTGCTGGTGCTTTGAGCTTAGACTTCTCAGCCCTCAGAAATCAAGTTCTATTGCTCCTAAGCCACTCAGTCCATGGTATTCTGTTGTAGCAGCCCAAATAAACTAAGATGGGGCTATTACATAGTCTTAAGGCAGCAGAAATCCCCTAGGCAGAGACTTTCAGAGAGGAATTGTATAATCTTCTGCCTCAGGGATGGGAGTGGAGGTAAGAACAAGGTTGGCTGCTGACCTTTCATAGACCTGATGGGGGAAAGGGCTTGAGGCAGGTGGCATCATCATGAGGCATGTAAAGTTTCACTCAATACCATTGTGCTCCTTCTAGCCTCAACTGTGCCTGCTGGCCCAGGCATGGAGCCTTTCTGATTGAACATCCAGAGAACACAAACCTCCCGTGCAAGGTGCAGAACAGAACCTGGGGTGGTCTTTATCTATAGACTTTAAGCCAGTCCTCCTGGGTTCAACCCACACTGCAACTCCCCTGCCAGCGGTCCTCAATACCTTTGATGAATGGTCCTTTCTAGCATTTTAGTTGGCAAATCAGTCCTGCTGGGACTCCCTCATTGCCTGCTTTAGGTTTCTGCCTTCTCTGGTTTGCTAAACTAGGAATCTAGAGATCTATTTCTTCAGCTTCCGAAATTTGGTGCTAGTCATTTTTCTCTCCAATTCCTCTCTTTTTGGTGGATACATACTTTTGAAATTTGTCATCACTTTACCATCTCATAGCATCTATTGTGGATATGAATGTATGAATTCGGAACACAAGTTCAACCAGATGTCTCTAGAATGAAGGTTTTAAAAAAAAGAGCTTTATTAGGATGTAATTTACATACCAAACAATTTACTCATTTCAAGTGTACAATTCAATGGCTTTTATTACATTCACAGAGTTGTGCAGCCTTCACCACAACCTAATTTTAAGATATTTCCTCATCCCCTTAGCCATCACCTTTAAACTTCCCCTTCTTCCCCCAGACATAAATAACCACTAATCTACTTTCTGTCTCTACAAATTTGACTATTACAGTCATTCTATATATATGTCATTATATAATATATAGACTTTTGTACTGGATTCATTTACTTAGCATGATATTTTCCTGGTTCATCCATTTGAAAGCCTGTCATTCTTTATTCCTTTTTATTGCCAAATAATATTTCGACATATCACACTTTGTTTATCCTTTTGTCAATTGATGGACAAGATGACTTTTAAAAATGTGAATCATACCACACCACTCCCTTCCACAAAATCCTCTAGTGCACTAATAACAGAACTATCACACCAGTCAGGCTTGCAAAACTCAACCATAGTCCCCTTTCTGATCTCAATTATCATAAATCTTTCCCTTGGCTCATTGCACACCAATCATACTCGTCTTTTGTTTCCCATTCCTTGAAAACTCCAAGTTTATACCAACCTCGGGGCTTTTGCACTTACTTTGTCTTCTCACTAGAGTACTCTTCCTTCAGATGGTTCCTTCTCTCTCATCCCTCGTGTTTTCTCCTGTAAGAGGCCTTTTCATGTTCTCTTCTTAGGGCACTCTCTCGCTTTTTTTCCACACCACATTTCCTTTTTAGCCTCATCACTTCCTGTTATTACCTAGTTCATTGCTTCTCTTGTATGCTGTCTTTCTCCCTCGTCTGGAATGTAAATGTCAAGAGGGGATGTGCTTGCTGACACCGTTATTGCTCTATGCCCAGGACATGGAATAGACCTGGCACGAAATGGGTGCTTGATAAGTCTTCTTTCAATGAATGGATGTTTTAAGGTCATTTTTATGTCTTTTGGTTCTGGGAACATATCTCTCATCACTTTCTATGGTAGGCAGAATTATGTCCCCTGCTCAAGATGTCTATGAAATCATCTCCAAAATCTGTAAATATGCTGCGTTACATGGCAAAGAGACTTGGCAGATTGATTGAGATTATGCCCATTGAAAGGGGGAGAATTCTCCTGGATCATCTAGGTGGGCTTAATCTAATCACATATGTCCTGGAGAGCAGTGGCAGTTTTCTAGCTGGGTTTGACAGTCAGAGAGATTCATGATGATGTAGGAAGGATCAGAGAGACATTGTGCTGCTAGGCTTTGACGAGGGAGGAAGGCACCACCAGCCAAGCAGGCAGGTAGCCCCTTGAAGATGGAAAAGGCGAGGAAGTGAATTCTCCCCGGAGTCTCTAGAGGGAAGGAAGTTGCTGACACCTTGATGTTAACAGAATAAAACTCCACCTTACTTCTGATGTCCAGAACCATAAGATAATTAATGTGTCCTATTTAAAGGAAAGTTTGTGATAATTTGGTACAGCAGCAATAGGAAATTATTACTTATCCTCGCCTCTATTTTCTCTTTTCTTTGCCTCCAATTTGATTGAATTTAAATCAGAATTTACCTGAATTCACCTGGTAGTAACTTGGCTAAGTTTTCAGCCAGAATGGAATTTTTTAAATTGTATTTATTTCTTTAACTTTTTAAATTATTTTTTAGTGTATTTTTATTTGAAGGATAATTGCTTTACAGTATTGTGTTGGTTTCTACCAAACATCAACCTGAATCAGCCAAATTTTATCGAAGTATACTTGCTTTTCCCCTGTGGCATTCGTGGTAAAGAACCCGCATGCCAATGCAGGAGACCTAAGAGATGCAGGTTTGATTCCTGGGCCTGGAAGATCCCCTGGAGGAGGGCATGGCAACCCACTCCAATATTCTTGCCTGCAGAATCTCATGGACAGAGGAGCCTGGCGGGCTCCAGTCCATTGGGTTGCAAAGAGTTGGACATCACTGACACAGCTTAGCATGCATGCACGCATAATTGCTTTACAACATCGTGTTAGTTTCAGCTGTACAGAAAAGTGAATTAGTTATATGCATACATGTATCGTTTCTGTTTTAGATTTCCTTGTAGGTCACCACAGAGCGCTGAGTAGAGGTCCCTGTGTTATTCATCTTCCACTCCCGCCACCCCCACCCCAGTATCCATTAGTTTGTTCTCTACGTCTGTGTCTCTATTTCTGCTTTATGAATAAGTTCATCTGCAGCATTTTTCTGGCTTCCACACATAAGCAATATTACACGATATTTGTTTTTCTCTTTCAGACTTGCTTCACTCTGTATGACAATCTCTAGGCCCATCTGTGTCTCTGCAAATGGCACTATTTCATCCCTTTTTGTGGCTGAGGAATATTCTGCTGTATATATGTACCACGTCTTCTTTATTTGTTCCTCTGTTGATGGACATTTTGGTTGCTTCCATGTTCTGGCAATTGTAAACAGTGCTGCAATGAACGTTGAGGAGCATATATCTTTTTGAATTATGGTTTTCTCCGAGTATATTATCCAGGACTGGGATTTGTTGAATCATATGGTAGAGCTAATTTTAGTTTTTTCCTATCTAAGGAGGCAAAAGACCTGTACTCAGAAAACTATAAGATACTGATGAAAGAAATCATAGACAACACAAACAGGTGGAGAAATGTACCATGTCCCAAAGCACCATCTTATCCAAGTTAGAATTAGGGTTTCTTTTATATTAAAAGGGGAGAAATGTGGCTGATGGTTGCAAACTTCTTGAAATCCCTTGTTCTTACAGTTGTCCAAGTAGGTCTGGTCATGATATTTCTGAAAACCTCCAAAAGATAACTGTTAATCTCTGACCTGCAAATTTTTACCTTTATAAGAAAGTTAAAGTGTTATACCCTTAAAGGTCAGAGCCTTGAGAATGGGCCATCCTATATATTTTAGACTAGAAGCGACATTCTTTTACAAAAGCTTCAGAGCCAGCATGACTAAGCACAGACAACAGAGCACAAAGGCCAGAGCTAGATTCAATATGGAGTCAGTTTTGTTCTTCTCCGTCCCAGTTTCTTTAGACAACCAGCCTCCAGTTCAGACAGAGCTCTCTTCCTCTGGTCCTGAGGCACTTGTCCACCTCCTCAGCCCAGCTCTCTCTGTTACAGCAGGACAGAGATGGGCTTTAGCATCTCCACCTGCTGGATTTGATTTTCATTCATTCAACAATTTAACAAGAGATATTCCAGGCATTGCTACAAGTGCAGGAGAGACAGATGCAAAAGGCTGACAACTAACCAAAAAAAACTGCCTAAAGCTGTAGTCTGTTGGCTGAACAAAACTGCTCTGGAAAAAAGAATAAATCGGGGAAGGAGGCTGGGGACAGGCAGTAAGCGTGGAGCTGTTGGTTTAGCTGGTGATCAGCTAGATGTCACTGTGTATGTTCAGTTGCTCAGTCGTGTCTGACTCTTTGTGACCCCGTGGACTATAGTACACCAGGCTCCTCTGTCCATGGGATTCTCCAAGCATGAATATTGGAGTGGGTTGCCATTTCCTTCTCCAGGGGATCTTCCGGACCCAGGGATTGAACCCGTGTCTCCTGCATTGCAGGCAGATTCTTTACCACTGAGCTGCCAGGGAAGCCTACTGAGGAAGTGACATTTGAGCAGAGATCTGAAGGAAGTGAGAGAGTAAGTCATGGAGGTGTCTGGGGGAACAATAGCACCCTAGGAAGATGGCCAGTGAGTGCAGAGGCCCTGAAGCGCAGGAGCAGCCAGTGTGTTTGAGGCACAGAAAGGAGACCAGTGTGTCAACAAAGGAATGAGTGAAGGGGAGCATAAAGAGAGTTGAAGACAGAAAGGGAAGAGGTGGCCTCGTGAGGACAGATCTTGTGGGACACAATGAGGACTGGATTTTGGCTTTTCCTGCATGAGATGGGAACCCCTGGAGGGATTACAGCAGAACAGAGCCCTGATCTGATATATTTTGGAATGGTCAGTTCAGTG
Source organism: Cervus canadensis (assembly GCF_019320065.1). Taxonomy (NCBI): domain Eukaryota; kingdom Metazoa; phylum Chordata; class Mammalia; order Artiodactyla; family Cervidae; genus Cervus; species Cervus canadensis. The sequence goes on from NC_057401.1 coordinate 6,161,605, forward strand.
TTACATTGAGAGTATACATAATGGAAAAGGGTAGAATTAGAGAAGAAGAATTGCAGAGATGGCAGCCAGGGTCTAAATGGTGGTGGTGGGAAATGCCAGGATATTGAAGATTTTTTTTTAAGTATTATAGGAAATTTCAAACATAAAAGTAGAGAGAGCAGTAAAATGAAACCATGTGCACTCATCACTCAGCTCCCACAATGATCGACTCAGGGGCATCTTGTTTCATTTACATTCCCTCCACCTTCCATATTATTTTAAAGCAAATCCAATCCACCAGATTATTTCATCTGTAAATATTTCAGCACATATTCTAAAAGAAATCACCATAATATCTTAATACTATCATTGTACTTCAGTTTAGTTGCTCAGTCATGTCCGACTCTCTGCGACCCCATGGACTGCAGCATGCCAGGCTTCCCTGTGCATCACCAACTCCCGGAGCTTGCTCAAACTCATGTCCATCGAGTGGTGCCATCCAACCATCTCATCCTCTGTTGTCCTCCTCTCCTCCTGCCTTCAATCTTTCCCAGCATCAGGGTCTTTTCCAAGAGTCAGTTCTTCACATCAGGTGGCCAAAGTATTGGAGCTTCAGCTTTAGCATCAGTTCTTCCAATGAATATTCAGGGTTTATTGCCTTTAGGATTGACTGATTTGATCTCCTTGCTCTCCAAGGGACTCTCAAGAGTCTTCTCCAACACCACAGTTCAAAAACATCAATTCTTTGGCACTCAGCTTTCTTTATGGTCCAACTCCCACATCCACACATGACTACTGGGAAAATCATAGCTTTGACTAGATGGACCTTTGTCACAAAGTAATGTCTCTGCTTTTTAATATGCTGTCTGGGTTGGTCATAACTTTTTTTCCAAGGAGCAAGCATCTTTTAATTTCATGGCTGCAGTCACCATCTGCAGTGATTTTGGAGCCCAAGAAAATAAAGCCTGTCACTGTTTCCATTGTTTCCCCATCTATTTGCCATGAAATGATGGGACTGTATGTCATAATCTTAGTTTTTTGAATGTTGAGTTTTAAGTCAGCTGTATTTAATAAGAATTAAAAATTATTTCCTCAATATCTCCAACCATCAGTCAGTGTTTAAAGGTAGAGACAATAGGATTTTCTGATAGACTAGGTCTGGGATTCAAAGAAAAAGAGGAGTCCAGAATAATTAAAGTTTGGGACCTGTCAATCAGAAGGATTTTTTTTTTTTTTCACATTTACTGAAATAGGGAGGACTACAAAGAGAGCAAGTTGGCTGAAAGGCATGGATAAAGAACTCGGCTTTAGATATTTTGTGATTTATGATTCAGGTCTGCCTATAGGGATCAACAGTGACTTAAACCAGAATTTTTTCTTTCTCATCTGACAATTCTGAGAACAAATGTATGCAGAGGTGATGTGGTGGCTGTGGCATTGGGAAGCCAACTCCTTCTGTTTTTGTGGTGTTCTGTTGGTTGCTGTACCCCAAACAAAGCTTCCATCTTGAGGTGTAACATGAAAAGTTGAGCTCCACCATGAATCCTACGGGCTTCTCTGGTAGCTCAGCTGATAAAGAATCTGCCTGCAATGCAGGAGACCCTGGTTCAATTCCTGAGTTCAAGATCTTCTCCTGAGAAGATTCCCTGGAGAAAGTATAGGCTTACCCACTTCAGTATTCTTGGGCTTCCTTGGTGGCTCAGTCAGGAAAGAATCCGCGTGCAATGCAGGAGACCTGGGCTCAATCCCGGGGTTGGGAAGATCCCCTGGAGGAGGGCATGGCAACCCCCTCCAATATTCTTGCCTGCGGAATTCCCATGGACAGAGAAGCGAGGCAGGTTACAGTCCATGGGGTTGCAAAGAGTCGGACACGACTAAAGCAACTTAGCAGCAGCAGCAGCAGCAGTCATTATGTTGGACTTTGATTATTTATGTATATTTTCTTCTTTTGACCATGAATATACCCTCAGGGGAAAGACTGTTATATTTAATTCTATGTGTATTTAATTCTTTATCCTCTCTAGCATGATGCCTGGCATGTAAAAGGTACTCAAGGAATATTTTTGATTAGTTTAAGATATGTTTTTCTGTCCAGTTTTGGTCACAATGTGTGTGTTGCATTTTGTCTGTTAATACTTAGTATTATCCTGTCCTCCTAAGATCTCTATACACAGAGGGATACAGCCTGGGAAGGACTTTCCCCAGATTCTTCTGCCAGCATGGTTCTAGTTAGATCCTGCTAATGGGAGGCACTTGTGTGAGATCTGAAAAGTGGAAAAAGGGAAGTTATGAATGAAACCTGGCTGGTTAAATAGGAAATTTATTTAGCAATGAGATGCACTTTTTTTTTAAATCTGGAAAGGAAAAAAGCTATAATAGAATCAGCATCAGATAGAAAACAGTTTCATTCCTGTCATTAGAATTCCTCATTAATACAACTACAAATATCCTCTTTTGCCTCCAGAGAACACAGAAAATCCTCTGCCCTTCAAATTGAGGGACTTGAAGGTCGCTTATTTTGTAAGCAAAAGATGGGATTAGAAACCATTGGAATTCAGGAAAAGTTCTTCTCGGTTTAATTGGATAAGCAAATGTTAGACTCACAGTCTTGTAGCCAGCTTTGAAGTTCTCTTTCCAAGAACACAGCCAGCTCTGGGCATGCTGACATCACAAACTGGAATTTGTTAAAATCACTGAGTTTCTCATCCAGAAATGAAGAAACTGAGGCTCAGAGGAGAGAAGAGACTGCCAGGTATTACATAGTCCATTGTTGGACCCAGGCCGTTTAACCATCAGCCCACATCTTATTCCTATTTGGGGAGCAGAATCTCTCAAAAACAGAAACAATGGGTGTCAGAAAACCAACCTCTGACTAACACCCCAGCCAGATTCGTGTACAATAAGTACGGGGCTCATACTTGCAAGGCTTCCCGGGTAGCTCAGCTGGTAAAGAATCTGTCTGCAATGCAGGAGACTGAAGTTCGATTCCTGGGTCAGAAAGTTCCCCTGGAGATGGGATAGGCTACCCACTCCAGTATTCCTGGGCTTCCCTGGTGGCTCAGATGGTAAAGAATCAGCCTGCAATGCTGGAGACCTGGACTTGATTCCTGGGTTGGGAACATACCCTGGAGGAGGGCATGGCAACCCACTCCAGTAATCTTGCCTGGAGAATCCGCATGGATAGAGGAGCCCAGCGGGCTACAGGCCATGGGGTCGCAAAGAGCTGGACATGGCTGAGTGACTCAGCACACTCCCCTTCTGCTGCTTTTTTATTTCTGAGGAGACTTTTCTCTTTCACTTTGTGGATTAAAAATATTTCTTCCCTCGGTGTCTGATGTTCTCCTAATGTGCGGGGATAAAGTCTTTTCCAGAAGCATCTCCAGCCTCTTCCTGGCCCCACAGCCCCTGCGGCTAACCCCTCACCCACACTCAGCTTCTTTCCACTCCCCGAGAGTTTCACGACAGTTCAGCTCTCTGAGCCGTTGATTATGCTGTTCCCTCCGCCTCAGCTGACCTTTCCTCCTTTTCTTTTGCCCAGAAATCCATCTTCAAAACCCAACTCAATTGTAACCTCTCCAGACAAGTAACGCACGGTTTCACTTGTATGTGGCGCCTAACGAAGTCAGACTCATAGAAGCAGGGAGCAGGATGGTAGTTGCCAGGGGCCGGCGGGAGGGGGAGATGTTGGTCAAAGGCTACAAGCTATCAGTTACCCAAGATAAATGAATTAAAGACCTGCCATACCGCTCAGAAGCCTGTCGCTAGCAATACTGTATGGTACATTTAAAATCTGCTATGGGAGGTAGATCTTAAGTGTTCTTACCACACTCACACAAAACAATGGTCATAATAATAAAGGAGTAGGGGAAAGCTTTGGGAGGTAGTGGTTGTGTCTGTGGCTTAGATAGTGGTGATGGTTTCAATAGGGTTTGTGCTTGGGCTTAGTTGCTCAGTCGTGTCCTAGTCTTTCGACCCCGTGGACTGTAGCCTGCTGGGCTCCTCTGTCCATGGGGATTCTCCAGGCAAGAATACTGGAGTGGATTGCCATGCCCTCCTCCAGGGGATCTTCCCAACCCAGGGATTGAACCCAAGTCTCCCATATTGTAGGCGGATTCTTTACCATCTGAGCCACCAGGGAAGCCCTCAATAGTGTATGCTGCTGCTGCTAAGTCACTTCAGTCGTGTCCGACTCTGTGCGACCCCATAGACGGCAGCCCATCAGGCTCCCCCGTCCCTGGGATTCTCCAGGCAAGAATACCGGAGTGGGTTGCCATTTCCTTCTCCAATGCATGAAAGTGAAAAAGAAAGTGAAGTCGCTCAGTCATGTCCGACTCTTCACAACCTCATGGACTGCAGCCCACCAGGCTCCTCTATCCATGGGATTTTCCAGCCAAGAGGACTGGAGTGGGGTGCCATTTGTATACTTACCCCAAACTCACTAGGTTGCACACTTTAAATATGTACCCGGCTTTTTATGCATCAGTCATACTTTAATAAAGTGGCTTTAAAAAACTGCCACCTCCTCTGCATGGCTCTCCAAAGAAGGCTGTGTTGCTTCTTCCTCTGTGACCTCACAGCCCTTTTAACAGTATAGTTTTTCAGATTCTTTTCCGTTGTAGGTTATTACAAAATACTGAGTATAGTTTCCTGTGCTATCCAGTAGAACCTTGTTGATTATCTACTTTATATATGGTGGTATTTATATATTAACCCCAAACTCCTAATTTACCCCTCTCCCCACTCCTTTCCTCTATGGTCATCATAAATCCACTTCCTATGTCTGTGAGTCTACTTTGCAAATAAGTTCATTTGTATCATTTTTCTTAGATCCACATATAAGCAATACCATATAATATTTGTCTTTCTGTGCCTGCTTTACTTCACTTAGTAAGATAATTAGGTGCACCATGTTGCTGCAAACGGCATTATTTCATTCTTTTTGTGACTGAGTAATATTCCATTGTATATACCACATCTTCTCTATCCATTCCTCTGTCAGTGGACATTCAAGTTGCTTCCATGTCTTGGCTATTGAGTATATGTGCTGCCGAAGTGAGCACATGTCTTGGCTATTGAAAATAGTGCTTCTGTGAATACTGGGGTGCATAACCTATAAGAAAAGAATCAGAAAAAAATAGATATATATGGGAATACATGTAAATCCATGGCTGATTCATATCAATGTATGACAAACCCACTGGAAAAAAAATAATAATAAAAAAAAAATAGATATATGTGTATGCATAACTGAGTCATTTTGCTATATACCTAAAACTTACTTAACACTGTAAATCAACTATACTTCATTAAAAAAAAAATAAAATTTAAAAATAAATTCATTAAAAATTAAAAACTAAAAAGAGAGGGCAAAGAAATAATAAAACAACAGAACAAGCGAATCCCTTTTCAGAAATGTTATTCGAGCCCTTTTGGTTTAAAATTTCTTCAGTGCTTTGGTCTGGATTAAGAATTATGGATGGTCAGATTATAGAATTTGCACTCATTCATTCTTTCAGGCACAAACATGAATGGTCTTCTATGTGCCTGGCATAGTGTAGATTCTGCATATAAATGGTCAGAAAAATAAATACAAAAAAGGTAAGGGGAGGGTGTGAGGAAGAGTGTATTTATGTGCTTGGATTCCTCCACCCCATACTGTAAGCTCCTTGAGAGCCGAGTTGGGTCCTGATTCTTCCCTAAACTCCATCGCTCACTTCAGGGTGCAATGAAGAAACACACCTGGATCACTCACTGCTTCCGGAATTAGCAGCAGAGAGGGCTGGGCATCCCCAGCCTGAGCCCAGAAACACAGGAGGCAGGAATGCTTTGAGGAAGCATGATGGGAGAACTTTGAGGTCTGAGAGGGCAAAGCACAGAGGTTCTGCCACAAGGGGCTAAGCTAAGTGCACTTTGCATTGGAGAGTTCAGAAATCATGGGCTCCAGATTCAGTGGTAAAGAACCTGCCTACAATGCAGGAGACCTGGGTTTGATCGCTGGGTTGGGAAGATCCTCTAGAGAAGGGAATGGCTACCCACTCCAGTTATTCTTGCCTGGAGAATCCCATGGACAGAGGAGCCTGGCAGGCTATAGCCCATGGGGGTCACAAAGAGTTGGACATGACTGAGCAACTAACACACACACCAGATTCAGAGAGAGGGATCAAAACCTAGATTTTTCTTAGTTCCTGACAAATCTCCTTCCTTTCAGTAAAATTCCCCCATTTTAAAAGTAGCATGGGTTTTTGTTCCTTGTAATCAGTTATTTCTGGGAAGTGGTTTTAAATGAATGATCAAGTTTCCTCGTCTTGCTCTTTATATTTTCCCATATTTGGTATTTGAAGAAAACTTTTCAAAAAAATCAGAAATAAAGTATATTTGGGTCCAAATGCCAGTTGAGGTGAGTGGGATGGGTGGCCCTTTGTGGGCTGGAGTCCAGCTTGGCCTTGGCACCCAGAGGGGACGTTAGGAGGGGGCAGAGCTGCAGGGGGCCCACTGGGGTGTGGGCAGCTGGAGGAGGGGTGACGGCCAGGGCCCCTCAGGAGAAGAGCCTGGGAGGGGAGCAGTTCATCTCTCCCCCTGGCAGACCCTTGGCAGCGTCGCTGGAAGCCTGACAGGGCCTTGGCTGGCCGGCTAAAGAAACACAGTGGGGGTCTCTGTGACTGGGGGCTGGTGGATGCAGGACCACACCAGTCACGCAGAGCCAAGGACCCACCTGTGACCACCCGCGTGGATCACAGCCCAGGGCAGCCGAATCTACATGCTTCCAAGCAGCCCTCCAGGCCAGGATGCCAGGCTCTCTCTCTCAGCCTTGGCCTTTAACCAACTCGCTGTCAGGCAGCCCCACGCCGGCTGCCTTGTCTCCCAGCGCCTGAGGAGGTGTGTTAGCGTCTCTGCTTTCTTTACCTGATTGAAAGGAGGCGGCCACAAGTAAGAGAGAGTAAGACGGGCAGAGGAAGAGAAGTGAAGCTTCAAGTTCTGGGTCTGACCCCCGTGAGGCCCGCTGTGTGGGATGAGTAAGGGAAACACCCAGGGTGGTGCTCCCAGGCCTCTTCCCAAGCAACTCAGCCTCACGGCAGACCGCACCCTTCAGGGGTCTATGTTTCGGCCATTTCAGTTCACTCTGTCTTGCTCTGAGGTCCCAGCATCCTGCAGGGCTTGCCTTGTCTGACCTCCGCCTTTGCCCCTCCTTCCACACTCAGCCTCTAGCTAACACCTGCTGCTGCTGCGTAGTTGCTTCAGGCGTGGCCAACTCTGTGCCACCCTGTGGAGCCCGCCAGGCTCCTTGTCCATTGGATTCTCCAGGCAAGCATACTGGAGTGGGTAGCCATTTCCTCCTCCAGGGGATCTTCCTGACCCAGGGATCGAACCCAGGTCTTCTGCACTGCAGGTAGATTGTTTACTTCTGAACCACCAGGGAAGCCCTGCTAACACCTAGACATCCTCACTTCTTGCATCCACAGCCAATTTTCTAGTGATTCCACCTGCTGGAAAATCCGTCCCAGGATGTTCCCCAGACACCTTGAACTCTGTCTGTTCAAAAGCAACTTTCCATCATCACCCTAAAGCCACTCAGCCCTGCCCCGTTCCCTGGCTCAGACCCAAGGGTCTTGATCTGAAGACTATCCCCACCCCTCCTTCCTTCCTGTCGCTCTCTCCACTCCTACATCTAACCAATCACAAAGCCCTGACTAGTCTTCTCCAACAAGATCCTCAGCCCTTCTCTATCTTATTTGCATCTACTATACTGTCTCAAGTAAAGCCTTACTGTGTTCCTCTCTAACTACCTCCTCACTGGTCTCCCTGCCTCCAGTCCCTCCCTGTAGATTCCCCCCCGCCCTGGGGGTCTTTCCAAAGCACCAGAGCCATCACGGCACATGCTTGCCTATAACCCTGTCCCCCCTACTCCCGGATCCCTGGGCCCGCCGCTGCAGTCAGGATGCTTCCTGACTTCTGCCGCCTTCTGTGACCTCCACCCCAGAAAGAGTTTTCTTTCCTTCCTCTTGGTTCCCATATGGCCTCCTACCTTCTTTTACTCTTGCACTAATGACATCACACAGGCACTGAGGGACTCCTCGGGGGCAGCAGCCTTTGTCACGTTGGTCTTCCTGTTTCTAATCCCTGTCGTTGGATCATCGAAAAAGCAAGAGAGTTCCGGAAAAGCACCTACTTCTGGTTTATTGACTACGCCAAAGCCTTTGACTATGTGGATCACACTAAACTGTGGAAAATTCTTAAAGAGATGGGAATACCAGACCACCATACCTGCCTCCTGAGAAATCTGTATGCAGGTCAGGAAGGAGTAGTTAGAATTGGACATGGAACAACAGACTGGTCCCAAATCGGGAAAGGAGTACGTCAAGGCTATATACTGTAACCCTGCTTATTTAACTTATATGCAGAGTACATCATGAGAAATGCTGGGCTGGATGAAGCACGAGCTGGAATCAAGATTGCCAGGAGAAATATCAATAACCTCAGGTATGCAGATGACACCACCCTTATGGCAGAAAGTGAAGAAGGACTAAAGAGCCTCTTGATGAAAGTGAAAGAAGAGAGTGAAAAAGTTGGCTTAAAACTCAACGTTCAAAAAACTAAGATTATGGCATCTGATCCTATCACTTCATGGGAAATAGATGGGGAAACAGAGGAAACGGTGACAGACTTTATTTTGGGCTCCAAAGTCACTGCAGATGATGACTGCAGCCATGAAATTAAAAGACATTTGCTCCTTGGAAGAAAAGTTATGACCAACATAGACAGCATATTAAAAAGCAGAGACATTATTTTGCTCACAAATGTCTGTCTAGTCAAAGCTATGGTTTTTCCAGTAGTCAAATATGGATGTGAGAGTTGGACTATAAAGAAAGCTGAGTGCTGAAGAACTGTTGCTTTTGAACTGTGGTGTTGGAGAAGACTCTTGAGAGTTCCTTGGACTGCAAGGAGATCCAATCAGCCCATCCTAAAGGAAATCAGTCCTGAATATTCACTGGAAGGACTGATGCTGAAGCTGAAGCTCCAATACTTTGGTCACCCATTCCAAAGAATTGACTCATTAGAAAAGACCCTGATGCTGGGCAAGATTGAAGGCGGGAGGAGAAGGGGATGACAGATGATGAGATAGTTAGATGGCATCACCGACTCAATGGACACAAGTTTGGGTAAACTCCAGGAGTTGGTGATGGACAGGGAGGCCTGGTGTGCTGCAGTCCATGGGGTTGCAAACAGTCAGACATGACTGACCGACTGAACTGAACTGAACTGAACCCCTTGCGAGGGCCTGATACTTAGCAGATGCTCATATAATGTGGGAATAAAGCCACAAAGAAGGGATCAAGAGGACTGGCGATTCCACCTGGCGGTGGTGAAGGCTGCGGGTCTGCTACCTCAGCAAGCTCCCTCCTCTGGCCCCTCCCACCCCCCACTTTCCTTCGGCAACACTCCTGTCTGGGAACAGCGGTGCTCCCGGGGCAAGCTTGTGCTCAGGCGTGAGTGGTCAATAAACACATTTCATCCCATCCAATCCCACGCCTGTAGGTTTTAATGGATCTCTCCCTCTCTGTGATTTTTCTCTTTGTCTTCCAAGAAAATTCTGTCTGCTGTTGGACTTGAACCAGAGAAGAGGTAAGTCTGGGGTTGCTGTCCCCGTCTAGCTACCGTGTGGAGCCTGTGAGGGACAGGAATGCTCGCAAGGGAGCCGGCGGAGTATGTGGGCACAGAGAAGGGGTGTCCTGACTGCTGCTCACTCTGTGACTATGCTGGGTGGAATAAGTGCCTCTCCCCAAAATGCATGTCCAACCGGAAACTGGTTTACAAAGAGGGTCTCTGCAGATGTAATTGAGGTAAAGATGGAGATGAGCTCATGTGGCATGAGGATGGATCCTAAATCCATTGAGAATTCTTATAAGAGACAAAAGGAGACACAGAGACACAGGCCAGGAAGAAGACCGTTTAAGGTGAAGGTAGCTTTGGAGGGATGCCCCCACAAGTCAAGGAATGCCTGGAGCCAGCACAAGCTGGAAGAGACAAGGAAGCACTTTGCCTTTTGCCACCTTGATTTTTGACTTCTGGCTGCTGAAACTGTGTGAGGATACATTTCAGCCCTGGAAAAATAATCCTAGAAACAATAAATATCCCTTCTCTTCTTTTTTTCCTTTAAGTGTTTTGAGCTATTTTTTTCTGTTCCTTTTAAGAATCTTAATTGATAAAATGGTGGAGTCCAAAACAATTTTGTGTTTGATGAACAAAACGCAATAATGTGAGTGATGAAAACTTAACAGTGAGACCCACCATGAGGAGTAACAAAGGCTGTGATAATGAAAGAGGGGGCACCTTCAGCTCCTTCGTATAAAGTCTGATAAATGAATGTCCTGAGAACTGGGGATGTCTTGGGTAAAAGGATCCTGTCTCTAGTTCTTATAGAAACTGATTTTTGATGGCCTTAGGATGAGATAACATTTCAGCTGTCTGTGGGCATACTCTATGACATACAAGAGGCAGAGTGAGGCGCTTGACTTTATCACCCTGATACATATTTGAGTTTCCAGCTAAAGAAATGCGTGTGATTGACTTCTGTCTGTATCATCCCTCTGAAGTCAGTCAGGGCTGGGAAGGAAAGTGACGTACACGGCATGTATGTCCCACATGGCATGGAGGACACGTGGCATCTTTTATTGTTGTGCTAGGACTGGAAACTTATTGTCCCCGTATCCTAGACCAGCACCATCTGACAGATGTACAATGGGAAACACATATATAAATTTCAGATTTTCGCATAGCTGCATTAAATAAGTAAAAATAAGGAGGTAATATTAATTTTAGTAATATACTCTATTTTACCTAATATATCCCACACATTATCATTTCATTATGTAATTGATATAAAGCTATTAAGGAGGAATTTTTCACTGAGTCTGTGGACCAGGACCTCCATCCTCCAGGTGTGCTCCTGTTTTGTGTGACCTCAGCACGAGCGTTTGGTTACCAGCAAAAGGATTTGCGGGCTTGACTCAAAACCTCCACACCCTCCACTCCCCGGACACAGTTTCCACGGGACCTCTTTCATTTTGGGTCTGCCTGTCACCCCCGTTTCCCTAACAAGCCTCACCACCCCACCCTTTAAAAACAACATTTCAAATCATTCTCTCATGCAGGCTAAGATTCTGAGCTATGATTCATTCAAATTTCAGCAAGGCTTAAGTGTTTTCATTGCTTTTTAAAGAGGGCTGGGAGAAAATTCAAACAGCCTGATAGGACAAAGGATATTAACTAGCAATGGACACATAAGAGAGATGTAGGTGCATCACAGTGGCGCGTCTGGCTCCACACCAGCTGGGAAGGTATAAGCAAGGCAGCACCGGTTCCCATCCAATGTGAGTCTGACACTATGGAGTGCTGGTGAGACTGGCAAAATGGGTACTTCTGGAAACTACGGGTGGAGGGCATGTTCAGACAGCTCCTCCTGAGAACCATTTGCCAGCTAAAACCGTGCACACACTCTGACCAGCAGTTGTCTGCAGGACCCTCCTAGGAAAGCCCTCCCACGTGTACCAAGAGGCAGTATGAGGATTTTTACGGTAACAGAACTTGTAACAGGGGGAATGTAGAATGACCTTTAGATTCTCCAGGAGATTCTGATAGGCATTCCACTAGGGGAATGGATAGTTGCACCGGAGCACGCACCGTACTGACTACAATGTCAGGTAAAAAGAATGAAATAGATTTACATGGAGTCACACAGAAAGGAGTCAGTGTTATACTTGGCTGTGGAAAAACCAACTTGTAGAATAATGCAGGGAGCATGGTGCTATTTATGCAAAAATATCACACTGAACAATGTTAATTTATTTTTATGGATACTCATCCCCCTGTTTGTAATAATTCAGAGGAATTATTGGAAAGAGACATATCAGACTGATGACAGCAGATACCTTTAGGGGAACTTAGAGGGGAGAACGTTTAAGTGTGGTGATCAGAGGGGACATCAACTCTATCCATAAGTTTAAATTATTTTGAGGAAAGCAGCATTCACGCAATACTTGTGGAAGTTTAAATTAATGAAAAAACATGAGCATGGGTAAATCTAATTCCTCTCCTTGGCAATGAGAAGCAGAGGCAGCTTTCTTCCTATGATAAGGTCATATTATCTCGTTCCTTTTCACCCCGAGTCTCTGAACCTGGGGACAGTCCTGGTTCTATCCTAATTCATGATGGACGAATTGCTTCCCCTCTCTCTGCCCTTGTTTCATCTGTCTAAGGCAGTTTTGCCAACTGATCCTTTATATTTTGCAGCTGTAATGTCTTGAGTCCAAATGACTAAATATATACTGTTGTTTCTGGAGGAAAGCTAATCTGATCAAGACTGCAACTCAGATGTGAATCAGTGACCATTTCTTCACAATGAACTTGGCAAAACTTTTTATAGCTGTTGTTTTACCATGAAAGTGTGTCACGGATGATGACACTCAAAATAAGATAAGACGTAAGAGGCTCAAGACTTCAGGGAAATGCTCTCCAGTGTCAAATGGCACATTGTTGATTCATGACTGAATGCAAAAGCCCCGACTTTCCCAAGAGAATTAGGATGTCTGCTCAAACAATAGACCATAAATCTAAATAGATACAGTTGGGAAAAGGCAAAGGACAGCCCACTTACTTCAACTACAGTCAATTTTTTGGAACTAGTTTGAATCAATACAATTTTGTATATGAATGTATTTGTTCAACAAATATTGAGTGCCTGCCCTCATGGAGCTTCAAGTCTACTAGTAGAGATGTTCCAAAGCACAGTACAATGGCTAACATTTGTTAAACAATCACATATGGTTCTAGGGGCTGCCCTAGGTGTGTCCATGGCTTGTCTCATTAGATCCTCATCACAACCAGATGATGTAGGCAAAGTTATTACCCTAATTTGCAGAGAGGCACACTGACAGCTCTAAGATGACATATCTAGTGTGGGCAGGAGTTGGAATTCTGCCCACATAGCTCCATACTGAAGTCCTCACTTTCCAGTAAAGAAATGGGTGTGTACCAGTAAATTGTGAGATGTGATATGAAAAAAAAGAGCAGGCTGATGGGAGGAGGAAGAAAAATAGGGGGTGGAATTAAGATAAAGTGATCAAGGGATGTCCTCTCTGAAGAGGTGAGGTTCAAACTGAATGTCTCATTCTTGAGGATTAGAAAAAGTCAAACACAGAACATGGTGGGAAGAGGGGAGGAAATAGCAAGTATTCCCTGTAGCCTAGGTTGTTGACCACTGCGTGGATAATAGGACAATAGGAACTCTTCCTTCTGTCTGGAAGGCTTTGCTCCTGACCTTCTCCCTGTGCTTCTCTACTCATCTTTCCATGCCCAGGTGCCCCACGGAGGGCTTCTCTGGTGAGTCAGCCACACCCTTCTCTGAGGATCCATGGCCATCCCAGTCTTATCCCAGTCCAATCTACCAGCTAATCTTTCTGGTTCTACCCTGAACATTTTCCCAGAATCTGGCCACTTCCATTGTTCCCACTCTTGTGCAAGCCACCATTGCCTCTTACGTCAGTGACTTGATTAGTTTCCTAACATGTCTCCTTGATTCTACCCTTGTTTCCACAAGACTGTTCTCCACACAGCAGCCAGAGTGATCTTTTTACTACATACATTAGACCACTTCACTCTCCTCTGCTCCAAACTGTGCTCCCCATGTCATTGAGAATGTAAACCAATACCCTCTCCACACTCACATGCACACACACTCACACATATTCCATTACATGTCATAGATTATGTCATATATGTTATATATAAGTCATAGATTATTGTTTTATTCACTGATGATCTCACAGTGTTTGACATGCAGGGGATATCCAATAGTATTGTTTTACAAGTTAGCTGATAAATGGACTCCTTTCCACAACTCTGGTAGACCTACCAAACCGAATGTGAATAGGAACATCTTGTTGGGGGAAAAGTTCATAGAGTGGTTAAGGTCATTGGATTTGCTTGCTTGGGTTTAATTCTGGCTCCCCTACTTCCTAGGGACTTGACCTTGAGGAGGATTGATAACTTTGGGACTCCATTTCCTCATCTGTAATGGATGGTTGATGATAATAGCACTTCCCTTGTGTCCAGGATGAACTCAGCACTTCATATGAGGTGCTTAGTACCAAGGAAGGACTTGCTGGTGCTGGTACTTGGAACCCTATAACTTTTTCTTCCCCATAACTTTTGGGAATGAGGGCGCAGTGACTTCTGGCACCAACTACCTGAAGCTGGGCCAAATGTCACAGATAAAAGTCAGTCACAGTGCGTGCGAGGGGTGCCATCTCACACTGGTCAGAATGGCCATCATCAAAAAGCCTACAAGCAATAAATTCTGGAGAGGATGTGGAGAAAAGGGAACCCTTCTATACTATTGGTGGGAATGTAAATTGGTACAACCACTATGGAGAACGAAAATCACTGCAGATGGTGACTGCAGCCATGAAATTAAAAGACGCTTGCTCCTTGGAAAAAAAGTTATGACCAACCTAGACAGCATATTAAAAAGCAGAGACATTACTTTGTGACAAAGGTCCATCTAGTCAAAGCTATAATTTTTCCAGTAGTCATGTATGGATGTGGGAGTTGGACCATAAAGAAAGCTGAGTGCCAAAGAATTGATGCTTTTGAACTGTGGTGTTGGAGAAGACTCTTGAGAGTCCCTTGGAGAGCAAGGAGATCCAACCAGTCCATCCTAAAGGAGATCAGTCCTGAATATTCATTGGAAGGACTGATGCTGAAGCTGAAACTCCAATCCTTTGGCCATCTGATACGAAGAACTGACTCATTTGAAAAGGCCCTGATGCTGGGAAAGATTGAAGGCAGGAAGAGAAGATGGTAGGATGGCATCACTGAATCAATGGACATGAGTTTGAGTAAACTCCAGGAGTTGGTGATGGACAGGGAGGCCTGGAGTGCTGCAGTCCATGGGGTCACAAAGAGTCGGACACGACTGAGTGACTGAATTGAACTGACTATGGAGAACAGTATGGAGGTTCCTTAAAAAGCTAAGAAGAGAGTTATCATATGATCCAGCAATCCCACTCCTGGGCATATATCCAGAGGAAAACATGGTTTGAAAGGATACATGCACCCCAGTGCTCACTGGAGCACTATTTACAACAGCCAGGACATGGAAGGCACCTAAATGCCCCTCAGCAGAGGAATGGGTGAAGAAGCTGTAGTACATACTTATGATGGAATACTACTCAGCCATAAAAAGAAAGAAATAATGTCATTTGCAGCAACGTGGATGGACCTGGAGATTATCATCCTAAATGAAGTAAGTCAGACAGAGAAGACAAATAGCATATGATATTACTCATGTAGAATTTAATTTTAAAAATATATAAATGAACTTACTTAGAAACAGATTCACAGTTTGTTTTGAAGACAAAGTTACGGTTACCAAAGGGGAAAGCTTGGGGGACATATATGAGGGGTTTGGGATTAACATACACACACTACTGTGTATAGAGATAATCAAGAAGGTCCCACTGCACAACACAGGGAGCTATTCTCAATATTCTGTAGTAACATATATGGGAAAAGAATCTGAAAAAGAATGAACATATGTATATGTATAACTGAGTCACTGTGCTGTACCTCTGAAACTAACAGAACATTGTAAATGAATTCCAAAAAAAGTTTTTTTAAAAAGGCATAATCCTCTACAAAGTTGTCCCCCCTTCAGACAGCAGCCAGCAGTTCTGGGGTCCCTAGTTCACTGCACTTCTGGCCTATTGGCTACACATTTGGGGGTCCCCACTACTCCTTCACATTTGATCATTCACTAGGAAGACTCACAGAACTCACAAAGCCCTGTATTTCTGATCACAGGTTTATTGTAAAGGTTACAAATCAGAATCAGCCAAAGGGAGAGACACAGAGAGCAAGGTTGGGGGCTTGGGCGGGGGGAGGCAAGCAGGAAGCTTCCAGGTCCTCTCCCCGTGGATTCAGGAGGCTTTACCCTCCCAAGCACATCAATGCACGACATACTCAGAGTATGGTCAACCAAGAAAGCCCACCTTCACCTCCAGCTTCCCTCTCCTCCCCAAAGGTCAGGCTGAGCTCTGGCTTAAGACCCCAACCCACTAATGGCAACACTGGTCTTTCAGGGGTGGCTGGTCCATCCTGAGGAGGCATCTCATTAGCCTCAACTGTCTAGGGCTCACCACCAGTCACTTCATCAGCTCAAATTCAGGTGTGGTCTGAACCCCTCCCCGCACCAATGAGGGATAAGAAAGGCATGCCTATTACCTGGGAAATTCCTAGAACTTAAGAGGCGACCTCCCAGAAATGGGCGATGGGAAACAGCCACATTGTGACACAGGAGAGAAGAAGCATTTGGGAGTTAGTGTTACTTTCCTCTAAAATCTCACCGTGATTTTACCATTTGACAAGGCTAACTGAGTCCTTCTCAGCACTGCGATTTGCCTGTCCCAGTGGAGGAAGCACAGGTGTGAACCTTCCGTGCCCATCGCCTACCAGTGAGCTTGCTTTTCCTCTGCAGTCCGGCCCGCCTCCGTTTTCTCCCTTCACTGCTGGTCCTCCCAGGGCTCTCCATCTCTCTCCCACATACTCTTGTTCACCCTCAGGCTCCGACGCCCATCTCTGAGTTGACCCCTCCCACGTCTCTCTCTTCCCAGCCTGGATCTCTCAATGGGCTCCAGACTCCCACACACTGGACCTTCTTCCTGATTGATTACAGGCTTCGTGGGATCAGTGAGTCCCCAAGGAGCTCATCTTCTTGCCCGTCAAATCCATTTCTTCTCTGGGGTTCCTCTGTTAGCAGTGACATCACCTTCCTCCCCATAGTCCAAGCTTGAAGCCTGAGTATCCTCCTTATCCCTCCAAACCCCCCTGGAACTTCATGTCCTGTAGATTCTGCCACTAGATGTGTCTCCAGCATGTGTCTGCTTCCTCTGACTCTCAGCCTAGGTGTTGCCCTGTGCCCCCGACCTCCAGCCTTCCTCATCTGAGCCCCTGGAGCAGAGAGAAGTCTCCTCGTGTCCCAAATGCCTCCATCCTCACTCAACAAAGCATCCACACTGATTTTCAGACACTCTGCCTCCCGGACCAACTTTGCTACCTGACAGAGGCTCCTCCAGCACCCTCTGCAGTGCTCGGCACACGTAACCCACTCAGCTTGTGTGTGTCAAGTGAATGAATGAGCACGTGATGGGAAAGGGAGAAGAAGAGACTGGACAAGGAGTTCAGGGATCCATTTCCAGAGGGAACAGACCTTGGGCCAGATTTGCCTGACAGTGGGGAATTCTGGGGAATGACATGATTCCAAGGGAGGACTTCCCGAGAGAATGAGGGGATGCACGGGATGAGTGTAGACCTTTCCAATATCTTTATAGACTCGGCCGAGGCACACTGCTGCTTATTCGGAAACAGTTTCCTTTGATTGATTCAAGGGCCCCACGGTCCAAGTGCAGGGCAGGAACAGAACTTGTGGAAAGAACTCTGCAAAGACTTGTCGGGTACAGCTAGAAGGATCAACCAGGATTATGACAGCAAATAAGCTCTCCCTGGAGCCCGAGGAGACGATGAGCTCAACAATGGCCTGTGTGCCTTTCGAAAACCCCTTCAAAATAGCTGGGATAATTGGGGTTTAACTTTCTCGGCAACAATGAAAAAAATGTCATAATTGCCCATTTTTAAAAGCCTCATCCTTCTTTCAGCAGGATAAAATGATCCTGGTAATTTGGAGCTGGGAGAAGCGGGCCCATTATGTCTCCTTATCGCCTGGTTCCCGGCTCCCCACATGAAAGTCCGACCCAGCACCTCCCATTCTCAGCCTCCTCATTCCCTGTTAAATCTTGTAGCAATTAGCAGGCATTTCACGGCCCATTTCTGTCAAATAATGTGACTTGGCAAAACCCAGCACCCTTCTAACCGTCTGAGGACTGCAAATCATTTTCTGCGTTCCAGATGAAGAGAGATTTTGAAATTCATGGTGGTTGAGTTGCTGGGAACAGAATGCAACTTCCCCGAATTCTGACCTCTAGACCTTCAAGTCAGGGTCAGAGAGGAGAAGGGACACTCTGTGTCCTGAAGTGTCCTGGCCCCTCTAGACCGCTGGCTCCCCACTCCCTCCTTCTGGAAGCTGGGGTCTCTTGGCTCTGCAGGACCCTATGCCTCTGGCGGGCCACACCTTGGTGTCCTCTTCAGCGCCCTCTCCCGGCCCTGCTGCCCAGCCCTCATCTTGGTTCTCCCAGAGTCATCCTACCCACCGTCTTAGCTTGAATTTACATTCTGACAACTCCATTTTTATCACCAGCTTTGCTAGTAGCATAGCTGGTAAAGAATTCCACTGCAATGCAGGTTCAATTCCTGGGTCAGGAAGATCCCCTGGAGAAGGGATAGGCTACCCACTCCAATATTCTTGGGCTTCCCTGGTGGCTCAGATGGTAAGGAATCTGCCTGTAGTGCATGAGACCTGGGTTCAATCCGTGGGTTGGGAAGATCCCCTGGAGAAGGGAACGGCTACCCACTCCAGTATTCTGGCCTGGAAAATACCGTGGACAAAGGGGCCCGGCGGGCTACAGTCCATGGAGTAGCAAAGAGTTGGACACAACTGAGCGACTTCCACATCTTCTTCTCTACATTCTGAACTCACACGCCCAGCAGCCTGCCCCAACTGCCCACTC
Source organism: Cervus canadensis (assembly GCF_019320065.1). Lineage (NCBI taxonomy): Eukaryota > Metazoa > Chordata > Mammalia > Artiodactyla > Cervidae > Cervus > Cervus canadensis. Next base: position 6,180,261 of record NC_057401.1, read on the forward strand.
CCGCATCGCATCAGCTTCTCTAACTTGGCATGTCCCAGTGTGGTTCCCTCGTCCATTCTCTGAACCATTGCAAACTGCTTCCCATCGGTTTCCTTTCTTCAGTCTGCCTCTCCAGTCCATCTTCATCAAATTGTCTGATAGCATTTCCTTACCCTAAATTCTTAACAATTCTGCAAGTGTATTCAGATTAGGGTCAAAATCTTATAGACCTCAAGGCTTCCGGGACCACCTCCCTCCTCTACCTTCCTTGGCTGAGGCGCAAGTCCAGGGGTTAAAAGGCATAGCTCTGCAACCAATGAGACTTGAATTAGAATTTTGCTTCACCACAGACAAGCCAAATATCCCCGAGCAAGTCATTTTACCTCTCCATTCTTCAAGCTTCTATAAAATGGGGGAATCATAACAGCAACCTCCCTATGGTAGGTTGTAAGGATTAAAGAACCCAGTGCAGGTAGCATCCTGCTTGGCAAATAACAAGGAGTCTCAAGAAATACTACTTCTAGGCACTATTGGCAACTTACTGATATCTGCAGGGTGTTGCTTACCTTGGTCCCTGCTCCAGGTTCTCTGCTTCTGACTTAGCAAGTTCACTTCCATGTGGTGATCGGGCTTCACACAATTAGTATTTGAGTGTGTGGTGTGCCCGGCACGGACAGGACCTCAAACCCAGAAACCAGGTCTTCACCTGGACATATGTGTCTTAGAAGTGCGTGTGCATGCTCGGTCACTTCAGTCGTGTTCAACTCTTCGTGATCCCATGAACTGTAGTCCACCAGGCTCCTCTGTCCGTGGAATTCTCCAGGCAAGAATACTCGAGTGGGTTGCCATGCCCTCCTCTGGGGGATCTTCCCAACCCAGGGATCGAACCCACATCTCCTGTGTTTCCTGCATTGTGAGTGGATTCTTTACTCACTGAGCCACCTGGAAAGTCCCATATTTCTTAGAAGACCTAGTATATAACACAGTCCTTGGGACACTGTAGCTGTGAAATAGATAGCTGTTCATTAGTGAATGGATGGAGAGATAAATGAAGGATGGAAGATACCTGCCCAGGTGGGTGGTCATGAGGAATTAATGTAACACGTATGTGTAAGTGTCTGGTACTGGTGCTCAGTGCCCGAGTGGGCTCCGTAAATATTGTTTTCCTTCCCTTTCCCTTAACAAATCATCTTGAAATGATTGGGAAGAAAGATCTAGGGAGGCAGCTGACACGGAATTCTTATGATTGTTTCTCTTTGTTTTGTGACCTAACTGCTCCTCTATCAACTTGGGGATGACAACCCCCTGCTATGGTGATGATCCAGCCATGTGGCACCTGCCTGGCACATAGTGGGCCCTCGGATAACGTTGATCTTCTTTCTTAAGGGTAATGGCAGGACCTCGTGCCGCTGGAGAATGTTGGAGCATAGGGGCTGCTGTGACCATCACATAGGAACCTGGAGCATCATGGTGCATCCAAGCAATGGTAGTTTGGCAGAAAGTGCTGACAGCATCCTGGGAAGACCACGGAGATTTGTCTGAGTAATAATCAATTATCATGGTGGTGAGATGGCATCACCACTTCATGAGACTCCCCTGGGTGCCAAGGGTGCAATAGGAAGGAGCTGAGGGTGTCAGTTTTAAAGTCTGACTAAATAAATATTAGTCTCTGTAGAGAGATTCAGACTGGGGCGCTTACTGGCCACTAGAGGGTGCCGCTAACGCTCAAGTGCCTACTTTGAAATGGCAGTTTACAGGGAACGCAGTGTTAAAGAACCTGCCTGCCAATGCAAGAGGCATAAGAGACACGGATTCTATCCCTGGGTCAGGAAGATCCCCTGGAGAAGGAAACGGCAGCACACTCCAGTATTCTTGCCTGGAGAATCCCAGGGACTGAGGAGTCTGGTGGGCTACAGTCCACAGGGCCACAGAGAGTCAGACATGACTGAGATTTAGTACAGACCCCATGGATTAGCCTATGGATTAGCCTGCAAGAGTTAACCTACGAGGCCATCTGTAAGATCTGATTCAGTACAGATGTCACCCAGATCTGCCTGTGGAAATGCACAAGAGTTAGTCAGAACAAATTCACACGCTGGCATCTCCATAGCTGTCCTGTGCTATATATGAGCATTTCCTTGGTAGCTCAGCTGGTCAAGAATCAGCCTGCAATGCAGGAAACCCCGGTTTGATTCCTGGGTCCAGAAGATACCCTGGAGAAGAGATAGGCTACCCACCCCAGTATTCTTGGGCTTCCCTGGTGGCTCAGATGGAAAAGAATCTCCCTGCAATGCGGGAGACTTGGGTTCGATCCCTGGGTTGGGAAGATCCCCTGGAGAAGGGAACGGCTACCCACTCCAGTATTCTGGGCTGGAGAATTCCTTGGCCAGAGGAGTCTGGCAAGCTACAGTCCTGTGCATAAAATACTCAGACTTATTCCCAGACATTATAAATGTGGGCCATTATACAAAAATTTTGGCATATTTCCATTGTTTACGTATAACAAATTGTTGCTGTTGTTTTGCAACAAATGGCTGTTTTTAACACACACACATATTTGCCAAGGCTCTGTGTGTAAACCCTAGGGATGATAATGTCAAATGTGAAATTTGAGGCGTCAGCTTGAGTTAAATGGCACTTCTGCCCTCCTCTCTGGTAGGCCCTGCATACTGGGGACCTATGGATGCCTTTATCTGAAAACATTATTCTCTTGCTAAAATAACAAAATAAGAAAGGAATAAACAAAAGAAAGAAGGAAGAAGTAGAAGAAGAAAGAAGGAAGAAAGGAAATCTAGAAAATCTCTGCTGGATGAAGCACAAGCTGGAATCAAAATTCCCAGGAGAAATATCAATAACTTCACATACACAGATGACACCACCCTTATGGCAGAAAGCAAAGAAGAACTAAAGAGCCTCTTGATGAAAGTGAAAGAGGAGAGTGAAAAAGTTGGCTTGAAGCTCAACATTCAGAAAACTAAGATCGTGACATCCAATCCCATCACTTCATGGCAAACAGATGGGGAAACAATGGAAATAGTAAGAGACTTTATTTTTTTGGGCTCCAAAATCACTGCAGATGGTGACTGCAGCCATGAAATTAAAAGATGCTTGCTCCTTGGAAGGAAAGTTATGACCAACATAGACAGCATATTAAAAAGCAGAGACATTACTTTGCGACAAAAGTCCATCTAGTCAAAGCTATGGTTTTACCATAGTCATGTATGGATGTGAGTGTTGGACTATAAAGAAAGCTGAGCACCAAAGAATTGATGCTTTTGAACTGTGGTGTTAGAGAAGACTCTTGAGAGTCCCTTGGACTGCAAGGAGATCCAACCAGTCCATCCTAAAGGAAATCAGTCCTGAATATTCATGGGAAGGACTGATGCTGAAGCTGAAACTCCAATACTCCAATACTTCACCTGATGTGAAGAACCTACTCATTGGAAAAGACCCTGATGCTGGGCAAGATTGAAGGCAGGAGGAGAAGGGGACGACAGAGGGTGAAATGGTTGGATGGCCTTACCAATGCGATGGACATGAGTTTGAGTACGCTCCGGGAGTTGGTGATGGGCAGGGAAGCCTGGTGTGCTGCAGTCCACGGGATTGCAAAGAGTCGGACATGACTGAGTGACTGAACTGAACTGAGATGGATCTTTGATGAGATGTAAGTCTTTGGAATTCACAGAGTTTCACTGGAAACAGGAAAGAAAGAAAAAACGAAAAAAGGAAGGGAGGCAAGAAGAGAGAGGAAAAGAGTGGGGCAGGGAGAGACAAGAGAAAAAGAGAAAGAAAGAATGAATGAAAGAGAAAGGAAGAAAGAGAGGGAAAAAAAGGAAGGAGGGAAAACAGGCAGGACTGAGTTTGGTAAATATCATCCTCAACAAGAAGCTGGTCTTGAAAAATCTAACTGTTCTCAAGTCCCTAAATCCTGGTCTAAAGCTCTGTTTCCCCAACTCATTTCAATAATGCTAGCTGGTTTGCAGAAGAACTCTGAAATCTCAGTGTCTTATTACGACGTGAATTTATTTTTCAATCACATAAAGCTTGATTGCTATTCAGGGATGCAGGCAAATAAAAGCCCTGACACCTCTCAAATCTCCACTTCCAAAGCTGCCCTGGGCATGGCCATGCGGCCACCTGACCCAGGGGATGAGCGCCTAGGGTATCACATGGAGTCTACATTGGCCGGGGTTGGAAGTGCTGTATGTCACTTCCATCCTGCTCTTCTCACATGGCTCCTTCTATCTGTGAGGAGGCAGCAAACGTAGTCCCTGGCTGGGCAGCCCCCTCTAAACAAGGAAACTTGTTTAGGACTAAGGAAACTCTGAACTAAGGAAAGAGGACGGGACCCTTTGCCACTTTCCAAGTTTTGCCATGTTTGGGAACCACTTGGACAATTTACCAGGTAAAATGTTTCTTTAAACTGGCTCATATTTCCCCCTTAAAAGTGGATTTAAAAACAGTTCTTTACTTCTCTAAAAGGAAAATCCTCTCACCTGCCATAAGTTAAAGAGAATGAAAAAAGAATAAAAACAAAGCTAGATTATCTACATTCTGTTACCCACAAAAGGTGCTGAGTTTGAGGCCTGCTCTGTTAAAAAGGCAGATGTTAAAAAAGGATGGGATAGCAGCCCAAATCTGGGAGGTTGCAGGGAATAAACTAGGCATTGATTTTTTTTTTTCTTTTTTGTTTTCTTTAATCTCATGCTAAAGCTATGTCAGAGTACAGTCAGTTTGCAGTTTTGTGCTTGCCATTAGGTACAACCGCCTGATTCAGTTATCACACACACACACACACACACACACACACACACACACAGCATACTGTTCCTTTTTGGATTCTTTTGCCATAGAGATTATTGCAGAAGCTCAAGCAAGGTTCCACTTGCTGAACATCAGGTCCTTCTTGAGCATCTATGACACCTACAGATTTCTGTGTATATGTAAGTCCCTGTCTCTGAATTCATTCCTGTTCTTTCCTGGAACCCTCTGTGTTTGAATTCTCAGGGTCTCTTTTTGAGTTGTAAGTTAGTTCCTTTGTATCTCTTTTTAAAATTTTCCTACAAGGGACATCAAAGGCCGTTCTCTTGCTCAGTCTGGCTGATTTCGCTTAGTGTATAAGTCTTCAAGGTCCGTCCTCCTAGCGACCAGTGGCATTATTTCATAATTTCAGTGGAGCTTTTTCATGGCTGAGTAACGGTCCATTGTCTGTATGTAACACATCTTCTTTAATCTTTAATCTGTCCGTGGACATTTTACAGGTTCTGTTCTGGCTGTTGCAAGTAGAACTGTAGGGAATGTTGGGGTGCACATGTTTTTATTGAATGATGACTTTCTTGGGATATCAGCCCAGGTGCGGGGATATCTGATCCTAGGATTGGCTCCCTTGAGAGATTTCTTTTTTTTTTTTTTTGGCATGAGGAAGCTGTGCTTTCTAGTGGCTGTTGTCAATGTCCATTTCCACTGAACATGTAGTGGGGTCACCTCACCTGCCGGCTCTCTCCCGCACTTATGGTTTGTAGACTTGTGAGGATGGCCAGTCTGACTGGTGAGATTTGACTTCCCATTGCTGTTTTGATTGATATTCCTGCGCAATTAGGGATGCTGTGCATCTACTACTGTGGTGGAGGTTTGCTTTTTTTCCTTGTTTCCTTTGCATTAAAGGGTGTGAGGAAAGTTTACTGTGGCGACTGGCTTCTTGAACCTCTGTTGTGTTTGGAATTTATTTCTGCAGTCCCCACCCTGGATTTCCCGAGGGCAGCTGTCACTAACAGAAGCCCCAGGCCTTGTGAGTGAGAGGTGCTGGGCAGCCTTTTTGGTCTAGTTGTAGTTACAGGAAATGTTTACAGGTGACTGCGCTTTTTAAAACACATCTCTGTTTCCTGGGAAAGTCAGCATCCTGGGCTGTGGATTAGAATAAATTGTACCTGAGCAAACACCTAAAGGCTTGTTTTTTTCATGACTTTTCCCCCGTAAAGCATCTCTCTCTCTCTCTCTGTCTCTCTCTCACACACACACACACACCAGAGTAATTACTACCAGGCCCACAACACCCTGCAGAGCGTGCTTAGGTGCCTAGGAGGCTGCACTCCAGAAAGGAGGCTTGAGCTGGAATGCCCAGCACCAGGGCACATGCAGGGTTTGTAATACTTGCTCCCAAGTCCCTGGAGGCCTGGATCCCGCTAGGGAGTCTGGTCCGAGCCAGAGCATAGCAGGCAGTAGGTGTTTAAAAGGAGTTCAATGAAGGGCACCCTGCCAGGCTGTGACAAACTCACCCCAGCCCAGCAGTAGGACCTAAGCCTGCTTAGGCTCCAGGGATGGGGCAGCAGCCCTAGTCAGGGAGGTCGGGGGGAATAAGGTCGGCACTGCTCTTCTTCCCTTCTCTGTAATATCACGGCAATGCCATGCTGCATTATAGTCGATCTGCAGTGTTCTGACTGTTCTATAGAGCTGCCTGATTCAGGTGTAACGTATCTGTGAGATATGTCTGTCCTTTTTTGGATTTTTTGCCATAGAAAGTCAAACAGAGTTGTGAGCATCAGGTCCTGGTGGATTATGTATCTCAGATAGAGTTTTCTATGTATATAAAGATGGAAGGTAGGAGATAATTTCTGTGGATCCTCTCCTAGAGATACAGATTTCTGTGTATAGGTTAGAGGTACAGATTCCCATGTATATGGGAAAGGAAGGAAGGAAGGGAGAAAGGAAGAGGATAATCCTTGGGGATTATTGGTTACACATACAGGTTTCTATGTCTATGTTAGTTTAGATCTCCTAATTCATTTTCAGACCCTTCACATTCTTTCCTTTTCTTCTTTTTCTCTTTCTTGGAACCCTTTGTATTTGAAATCTCAAAGTCTCTTTGGGCTCATAAATATGATGCTTTGTATGTCTATTGATATTCTGCCTAGAAGGTACATCACATACTATTGTCTTCCTATGCCTGACTGACTTCTCTTAGAAATGATCCTTTAAGGTCCATCCATGTGGATGCCTGTGCGCATGTGACCCCAGGTACAGGGTCTGGGGAGGGGGTTCACCCTGGAGACTATGGACATGTGACCCCAGTTTCAGGGTCTGGGGAGGGGGTCACCCTAGAGACTGTGGACATGTGACCCCAGTTTCAGGGTCTGGGGAGGGGGCGTCACCCTGGAGACTGTGGACATGTGATCCCAGTTTCAGGGCCTGGGAAGGGGGTTAACCCTGGAGACTATGGACATCTGACCCCAGTTTCAGGGTCTGGGGAGGGAGTCACCCTGGAGACTGTGGATGTGTGACCCCAGTTTCAGGGTCTGGGGAGGGGGTTCACCCTGGAGACTGTGGCTGTGTGACTCCAGTTTCAGGGTCTGGGGAGGGAGTCACCCTAAAGACTGTGGACATGTGACCCCAGTTTCAGAGTCTGGGGAGGGGGTCACCCTAGAGACTGTGGACATGTGACCCCAGTTTCAGGGTCACCTTTGAGAGTGTCCCCTGTGACCTCAGGTGCAGGGTCTGGGGGTTGTGTGAGTCTCACCTTTCTGCACGAGTCAGGATCACATGTACCCAGAGATTCCCCTCTCCCCTGTTTTCCTGGAGCGTGTCTTGTTCCCCTGAGATTCCCAGCATCTGAGTTGAGGGTGTTGCCCTGATTGACCTGTGGTCCTTTGGCTGCCCTTGTTGCTTTCATATGAGGTCAGGCGCCTTGGGCAGCTGTGCTCCGCGTCCTGCTGAGTGGCTGATGACCCTTGGTGAGCAGTTTCTGAACCCCACTTGAGATTCCGGCCCCAGCACAGTGAAGCCCGCCCACTGACTCCTCGTTGTGGTGAAGAAAGGAAGCCTGTGTTGCAGGTGCTGAGCAAGGAGTCCAGGGCAGACCACGCTTGAAGGGCTCACACTGCCTGAAGGCTTTCACGGGAAGTTTAAAGCAAGGTGAAGGAGGGGGTTATGGCGTGGGTGATCTGCTCAGGGACCTTCTCCTGATTGGCTGGTGGTGAGGTCATCGGGAGTCAGCATCATCACCTGGTTCTAACGGGTCTGGAGTCTGCGTGCTTGCGGGCAGCCTGCGGACCACTTCTCCACCTGATGGGGGTCTCGGCGTGTATAAGACAGCTCACGGTGCACAGCTCAGAACATTATCTACAGCCCTCAAGGAGGAACGTAGCTCCTTGACTTTGTTTAATGGCTTGGTTACTGTTTTGTCTTCTTTGACAGGTTTCCTTTCTTTCTACATGTTCTCACTTCCTTGGTTAAATGTACTCTTTGGAACTCAGAGAAGCCTGGGAGTCTAAAGGTTTTCTATAGACAGGAGGCAGGCAGAGGACATGCTAAATTTTCCCTTTAAATTTGATTATTTTTTGGATTAATGGATTAATCAATGCCTTGTAGGACCTTCTCCTCTTGTTTTATTCCCACCTCTTCCCAGGAAGGTCAGTTTCAGTGATTAAAGGACACAGTAGGGATTTCTCTGGTGGTCCAGTGGCTAAGAGTCTGTGCTGACAATGCAGGGGGCCCAGGTTCACTCCCTGCAGAGAACTAGATCCCACATGCCACAGCTAAAAGATCCCTTGTGCCAGACCAGCCCCTGCCAAATATTAGGATAAATAAATTACAAATGTAAAAAACAAAAATTTAATTCTTGGTAAAACCCATCTGTAGGCATTCTTGCAAGTCCTTGTTGAGAGAGCACATGGCCACGTTATGTGTCCGCAGACAGGATCCCATGACAGTTAGAGAGGCGTCACTAGACAGGCCGTGCCTCCAATACCGGAGCTACCAGAGGCCGTGTTCTTGGTAAACAGGCCGGATTTGTGGTTGCTGAGTTCATTCGCTTGTTTTCATCTTTCCTTGAACGTATGTCTGTGCCTGAAACCGAGCAGCACCCTGTCGTCCTTGCCCCCGCCTCCCCCACCATGTACTTCGCCTGCCCTTTGTCTGTGGAAAGTTTCAGCCAAAAAGTAAGTTTAATCAGAGAGATGAGAAATGCTGAATCAAGGGAAAACAGTCAAAGGAGACTAAACAATTGTAGCGCTGTCATTAAGCATCATCAAGGACTTTTAGCTCTTTCTCCAGGGCAGTAGATAAGATTCTGAGCCACATCCTGTGAGCGGTCTTACAGATACGGTAAGACCAGTATCCCAGGGGGAGGAGTTAACTACAGGACAACCAGACTGTGCCCAGGCCACGAGCTGCCACAATTCAGAAAACGGGCCACCAAGAAATGGGACCAAACTGACCCTGGAGCTGAAGAGTAACTGTGCTTAAAACAGGGTGATGCTGGGCAGACCGCTGAGGACCAACCTCAAGGTGACTGTCAGAGCTGACTGAGCTGTTTCTGCATGTAGCCCCTCCCTCCCCTGCCCACCCCCCCACTGCCCATCTATAAAAGCTCTCAGCCCCTGCTAGTTGGTGGTGGGAACAGCCTTTGGACAGATGTCCACTACCCCACCCCACCCCCAGTTGCCGGCATCTAAAAGAAAGCACACTTTCCTTTCCACCAACCTCTCCTGTTAATTGGCTTTTGAGCAACAATCAGCCAGACTCCACATACTCTTTCAGTAACATACAGATTAACAATTGTTTTAATAAATAATTAGGTATTGGTTTAGCTTAATTTTACTGTTAACTATCAGTGGGTTTATGCATTCTGATATAAGCTTTATGCAAGGAGAAATGTTTCTTGTTACTAATATGAACAGTATTGCTTCTATTAACTAATAAATTAGTCTGGTATCAGTTAGTAGTTCATGCACTTATTTTTGGTATTTAGGTGATTGTATGGTTGACCTTGAATGCTTTCTTAATTGATGGCTGCTTTTAAGCTAACTGTGGTATTGTGTATGCTTATCCTCTAGAGACGGTTGTTGTTGATGTTGTTGTTTAGTTGTGCAGTTGTGTCCAGCTCTTTGCGACCCCATGGACTGTGGCCCGCCAGGCTCCTCTGACCATGGAGATTCTCCAGGCAAGAACACTGGAGTGGGTAGCCATTTCCTCCTCCAGGGGATTTTCCTGACCTAGGGATCTTCAAGTTCCCTGCATTAGCAAGTGATTCTTTACCACTGAGCCACCAGGGAAGCCCAGAGACATTTGTACCCTGTAACTAGTAATTTATATCTTTAAAAAAAAAACTGAAAGTTATGTTAAAAGTTATGTTTTTAAGTAATATTTAAAGTTGAACTGATGCTGAAGCTGAAACTCCAATACTTTGGCCACCTCATGCGAAGAGTTGACTCATTGCAAAAGACCCTGATGCTGGGAGGGATTGAGGGCAGGAGGAGAAGGGGACGACAGAGGATGAGATGGCTGGATGGCATCACCGACTCAATGGGCATGAGTTTGAGTAAACTCCGGGAGTTGGTGATGGACAGGGAGGCCTGGCGTGTTGCGATTCATGGGGTCGCAAAGAATCGGACACGACTGAGCAACTGAAATGAACTGAACTGAACTGAAAGTTGAACTAAAGTTCTTTTCTGGACAACCATCTATCACCAGGCTTATAAGGCTTATTAGCTCTACTCATAAATCATAGGATGAGTTTGTTCCTGTAAACTGCCCATAAGCAGCTCCTCTGGCTCCAGGATATTTAACTTCTTTCATTATCCTTTATGGTACTTTATCCATAGCACCAGTTTTAGATTTCTATCTTCTACACACAAATGCTAGTGAAAGTCGATCAGTTGTCTCCGACTCTTTGGGACCCCAAGGACTATACAGTCCATGGAATTCTCTAGCCCAGAATACTGGAGTGGGTGGCCTTTCCCTTCTTCAGGGAATCTTCCCAACCCAGAAATTGAACCAGGGTCTCCTGCACTGCAGGTGGATTCTTTATCAGCTGAGAGATGCTAAGTGATTCTTTTATTTACTTAGGAGAGTTGAATCTGGTGGGAAGTTTGGTCTGATTTTAGCACAGAGTGTTCTGAGGTTAACATCTCCTCTAGGCTTCACTTTGATCCCTCCAAGCACACTTTCCAGGATGCTGATCTTGCAGGACTTGCCCCCACTTGTATGTTAGGAGCGTATTAATGGGTTTGAAGTTATTGATGTTGGAGGGGATGACTGTGTGCACTTCATGACTCAGTCAAGCTCTCTATTCTTTGTTTACCACTAGACTCTCCTTTGGCTTTTTTATTTCATAGAAGCTTTAACTTCAGTTATGTTCCTGAGGTACAAAGTGTAACCTACATCTTCCCCTCCCATGGGCTATGCCTTGACCAAACATTGGATAATTCTGGTAATTATCCTTTCTTCTGCTCCTCACCAGGGTTCCCTGAGGATGGGGTTTACTGGAGTCTGTCAGTTATCAACCAGGCTCCTCTAGAGAAGTGTGAATAATATACCAATTTCTCTGACTTTTAGGCTGATGCTCATCCTGTTCTGGTGAATGATTTTGTTGTTATAATTATGTGAATATAGGGCTAAGCTAGAGGGGTATCTTATTGCAGTGTGGATCTTCGTTGTGGTGTCATCAGAAGTGTTAAAGTCAGCTTCATAGCTTATTTATATTTTTTATTATTTTATTTTTTTAACTTAAAAACTTGTCTTTCACTTTTATTGATATGTAATTGACATATAGAGACTGCACAATTGTAAAATATACACCGTAATAAGTTGATTTACACACATGATGAAATGATTGCCACCAAAAACTTCAGTGAACTTCCACTCTTATATAAATACAACATTAAATAAATGGGAAAAAGATTTTTTCTTTGTGTTAAGAACTCTTAAGATTCTCTTAACTTTTGTTTGTAACATGAGTGAAGTGAAGTCACTGAGTCGTGTCTGATTCTTTGCGACCCCATGGACTGTAGCCTACCAGGCTCCTCCGTCCATGGGATTTTCCAGGCAAAAATACTGGAGTGGGTTGCCATTTCCTTCTCCAGGAGATCTTCCTGACCCAGGGATTGAACCCAGGTCTCCCGCATTGGAGGCAGACGCTTTACCATCTGAACCACCAGGGAAGGTCTCCATATGGAACATACACAGTGTTAATTTTATTTCATAGCTATGGATTCTTGTAGCTTCACTAGTACTTAACTTTATTTTGAGGTAATCCTTTTACACTGGATTTCTACTGATATGAGTTAGTCTTAGGACCAAAGTGGCTGGCATACAACGTGCCAACCCTAAACAGTTAATTCACTCACTCAGACTTCCTCTTGTGTGTGCTTGTTTTCTCAGTCGTGTCCGACTCTTCATGACCCCATGGACTGTCCCCGCCAGGCTCCTCTGTCCATGGGGATTCTCCAGGCAAAAATACTGGAGTGGGTTGCCATGCCCTCCTTCAGGGGCTCTTCCTGACCCAGGGATTGAACCTGTGTCTCCTGAACTGGCAGGCAGATTCTTTACCACTGAGCCACCAGGGAAGTCCATTTTCAATAATAAACTACTGCAATTACTGTGCATTTTTGAGCCGAACAAGGTAACACAGAATCAAATTTTTATATTTTTCTATTAATGAAACAATAGTTAATGTGATGAACTAAGGGTAAAGTCATCTTTGAAACTGTGTATCAGAGAAGAAATATCTAATTAAATTAACTTTTAACACAAGAAGTCCCTGCAGTGGTGATCTGACATTGATTAAAGTTGTGTTAAAACTACAAAGTGTTTGCACAAAGTGTTTCAGAAGAGAGAAAAAGTTGTAACTGTGCATCTAGGTATATCTTCCCTTCCTGAAGTTGCAGTGCCTTTCAGAAATGCACCTGAAAATTTACCCTTGTCCCAGAATCAATTTTCAAGTGTGCACAGTTTCAATCATTAATTAGTATGGAATCATGGGAAATAAATCCTTTCTTAGAGATGCACTCATCTTAACCAATAACATTGTCCTTGACTTTAGTACATCCAAACATCAACCTTTCACTTCATTGTCATTTACCTTTGGATCCACATACATTTCTGATATTTTCTGAGACCAGAAAAGCCTAAGAAAGAAGACAGCCCCGCAAATAAGTAATTACGTTGTTTTCTCCATGGGTACTTGTGAATTGGCAGCAATTTCTCATTTTTCCCATGACGTGAGTTTAGTTTTCCCTTAGTGACTTTTTCTTCACACCTTTAATATGTGCTGAGTTTGATCACAGAAAATGCTGCTTTTCAATGAACTCCAATCTCTTCTTTGAAAACACTCAGAAATGTTTGGCCTTGGGTGAACAAAAGAACAGAGACCACTGAGAACAAATCTGAAACTGTAATACCTGAATGCTGTTCTCCACAAATAAATAAACAAGTGCTTTAGAACAAGAAAAATGTTAATACAATAAAAATAAGATTTGGAGTCACAAAAGGATAAAACAATAAAGTTAAAAGACACTTTTTAGCTCAGGAAAGCAAACATAAGTCATGGATAATCCAATGTCTGTGCTCAGACAAATTAGTTAGTGCACTTTCAGGGTGAAATGCAGATTGCTTTGTTTAAAGATCCTCCTTTTTGTCTACACAGACATCTTGATGTTGAATCCAAGTGGAAGAAATCTAAATTCTCATTATGTGTGCACTATAATGATATCATCCCCATAGTTTGAATAATTCTGGGTTTGTATATTTACATAAAAAGTTTCACTGGAAATCCAGAGCCACAACTAAATTTGTCATAAAGGTCAATGGTGTTGATGAGTAAGAAGCAAAGTCAAGTGAATCAGCTGGAGAACAGAGCAGAAACTATTTTACAATAAACACCAGTTTATGGTCAACCACTTGTAAAAGAATGAAATTGGGACACTTTCTAACACCATACACAAAAATAAACTCAGAATGGATTAAAGAAACTATAAACCATATAAACAGAAACTATAAAACTTCAAGGAGAACATAGGCAAAACTCTCTCTGACACAAATCACAGCAAGATCCCCTATGACCCACCTCCCAGAATATTGGAAATAAAAACAAAAGTAAACAAATGGGGCCTAATTAAGCTTAGAAGCTTTTGCACAACGAAGGAAAATACAAGCAAGGTGAAAAGACAAGCTTCAGAATGGGAGAAAATAATGGCAAATGAAGCAACTGACAAAGAATTTATCTCAAAAATATACAAGCCAACTCATGTAGCTCAATACCAAAAAAATAAACGACCCAGTCAAAAAAGGGCCAAAGAACTAAACAGACATTTCTCCAAAGAAGACATACAGATGGCTAACAAACACATGAAAAGATGCTCAACGTCACTCATTATCAGAGAAATGCAAATCAAAACCACAATGAGGTACCATCTCACTCCAGTCAGAATGGCTGCTATCCAAAAGTCTACAAACAATAAATGCTGGAGAGGGTGTGGAGAAAAGGGAACCTTCTTACACTGTTGGTGGGAATGCAACCTAGTATAGTCACTAGAGAACAGTGTGGAGATTCCTTAAAAAACTGGAAATAGAACTGCCATACGACACAGCAATCCCACTTCTGGGCATACACACCGAGGAAACCAGATCTGAAAGAGACATATGCACCCCGATGTTCATCGCAGCACTGTTTATAATAGCCAGGACATGGAAGCAACCTAGATGTCCATCAGCAGACGAATGGATAAGGAAGCTGTGGCACATATACATCATGGAATATTACTCAGCCATTAAAAAGAATTCATTTGAATCAGTTCTAATGAGATGGATGAAACTGGAGCCCATTATACAGAGTGAAGTAAGCCAGAAAGATAAAGAACATTACAGCATACTAACACATATATATGGAATTTAGAAAGATGGTAACAATGACCCTATATACAAGACAGAAAAAGAGACACAGATATAAAGAACAGACTTTGGGACTCTGTGGGAGAAGGCGAGGGTGGGATGATTTGAGAGAACAGCATTAAAACATGTATATTACCATATGTGAAGCCGATGACCAGTCCAAGTTCAATGCATGAAACAGGGCACTCAAAGCCAGTGCACTGGGACAACCCAAAAGGATGGGGTGGGGAGGGAGGTGGGAGGGGGATTCAGGATGGGGGACACAAGTACACACATGGCTAATTCATGTCAACGTTTGGCAAAAACCACCACAATATTCTAAAGCAATTAACATCCAATTAAAATAAATAATTAAAAAATAAATAGACACCAGTTTAAACTTTTTGACTATGTCATTTGGTTTGCATCAGTTCAGTTCAGTCACTCAGTCATGTCCAACTCTGCAACCCCATCAACTGCAGCATGCCAGGCTTCCCTGTCCATCACCAACTCCTAGAGCTTGCTCAAACTCATGTCCATCTATTTGGTGATGCCATCTAACCATCTCATCCTCTGTCATCCCCTTCTCCTCCTGCCTTCAATCTTTCCCAGCATCAGGGTCTTTTCTAATGAGTCAATTCTTTGCATCAGGTGGCCAAAGTATTGGAGTTTCAGCATCAGTCCTTCCAATGAATATTCAGAACTGATTTCCTTTAGGATGGACTGGTTGGATCTCCTTGCAGTCCAAGGGACTCTCAAGATTCCTCTCCAACACCACATTTGAAAAGCATCAATTCTTTGGTGCTCAGCTTTCTTTATAGTCCGCCCTCACATGACTACTGGAAAAAACACAGCTTTGACTAGACAGACCTTTGCGGGCAAAGTAATGTTTCTTTTTTTTTAATATGCTGTCTAGATTGGTCATAGTTTTTCTTCCAAGGAGCAAGCATCTTTTAATTTCATGGCTGTAGTCACAAAATCTTCAGTGATTTTGGAGACTGAGAAAACAAAATCTGTCACTATTTCCACTGTTTTCCCCATTTGTTTGCCATGAAGTGATGGGACCAGATGCCATGATCTTAGTTTTTTGAATGCTGAGTTTTAAGCCAGCTCTTTCACTCTCATCAAGAGGCTCTCTAGTTCCTCTTCACTTTCTGCCATAAGGATGGTATCATCTGCGTATCTGAGGTTATTGCTATTTCTCCCGGCAATCTTGATCCCAGCTTGTGCTTCATCCAGCCCGGCATTTCACATGATGTACTCTGCATAGAAGTTAAATAAGCACGGTGACAATATACAACCTTGATGTACTCTTTTCCCGATTTGGAATCAGTCAGTTGTTCCAGGTCCAGTTCTAACTGTTGCTTCCTGAGCTGCCTACAGATTTCTCAGGAGGCAGGTAAGGTGGTTCCCATCTCTTAAAGAATTTTCCAGAGTTTGTTGTGATCCACATAGTCAAAGGCTTTGGCATTGTCAATAAAGCAGGAGTAGATGTTTTCCTGGAACTCTCTTGCTTTTTCAATGATCCAACAGATGTTGGAAATTTGATGTCTGGTTCCTCTGCCTTTTCTAAAACCAGCTTAAACATCTGGAAGTGCACGGTTCATGTACTGTTGAAGCCTGGCTTGGAGAATTTTGACCATTACTTTGCTAGCATGTGAGATGAGTGCAATTGTGCGGTAGTTTGAATATTCTTTGGCGTTGCCTTTCTTTGGGATTCGAATGAAAACTGACCTTTTCCAGTCCTGTGGCCACTGCTGAGTTTTCCAAATTTGCTGGCATATTGAGTGCAGCACTTTCACAGAATCATCTTTTAGGATTTGAAATGGCCCAACTGGAATTCCATCACCTCCACTAGCTTTGTTCATAGTGATGCTTCCTAAGGCCCAAATGACTTTGCATTCCAGAATGTCTGGCTCTAGTTGAGTGATCACACCATAGCGGTTATCTGGTTCATTAGGATCTTCTTTGTGTAGTTTTTCTGTGTATTCTTGCCACCTCCTCTTCTTAATATCTTCTACTTCTGTTAGGTCCATACCTTTTCTGTTCTTTATTGTGCCCATCTTTGCATGAAATGTTCCCTTGATATCTCTAATTTTCTTGAAGAGATCTCTAGTCTTTCCCATTCTATTGTTTTCCTTTATTTCTTTGCATTGATCACTGAGGAAGGCTTTCTCATCTCTCCTTCCTATTCTTTGAAACTCTACATTCAAATGGGAATATCTTTCCTTTTCTCCTTCGCCTTTAGCCTCTCTTCTTTTCTCAGCTATTTGTAAGGCCTCCTCAGATGACCATTTTGCCTTTTTGCATTTCTTTTTCTTGGGGATGTTCTTGATCACTGTCTCTCGTACATTCATCTGGAGAACAGGGCAGAAAATATTGTAAAATAAGCACCAGTTTAAACTGTTTGACTATGGCATTGGGTTTGCATGAATAAACATGATATTGTTTCATAAGACAATTTAAAAACAACATGAAAAAGAGAACAGCCTTCCAAATAAATGGCTTAAAGTCCATTTATACTGAAATAAGGACAAAGATTGAAAAAGGGAAGAATCAACAAAAACGTGTTTATGAGGAGATGAGAGGACCCACTTTTTGTTTAAATACTGTATTGATTGAATATTGGCTCTGATTACCGCATTCAGCCTTTGAAACAGTTCCATCCACAGCACTGATGTTCTCAATGTAATGTCAGGGCCGAGTCACCAGAACTGGGTGGTGGAATTTTACTCATAAGGCTTTGTGCCCATTTCAGTGTGGACCACAGGAGAATGTGGGAGACATTCAGAGCCTCGGGCAGAATAGCGTTAGGATAAGCATGGCCGCTCTAAGTTGATGTGCTGGTGATAACTCACATTCTATGATGCGACTTCAGAGGCAGATAGTATTGAATGGTAAAAAAAAAAAAGATATTTCCTTCGGTATGAAATTACCAAAGGGTAATGTAATGAGGGTGATGAAATCAGCCCCATTACTATGCATACAATAGACGACTAACGAGAACCTATGGTAGAGCACAGAGGACTTGGCTCAGTTCCCCGCGGCGGTTTAATGGGACGGAAATCCAGGAGTGAGGGCATTAATGTATACATGTAGCTGATTCGCCTTGCTGTATGGTAGAAATGAACACGACATTGTAAAGCATCTATATCCCATTAAAAAAAAAACTGATTGCATACGAGGCACTTGCGTAGGCTCTAGGTTTGCAAGCATTGGGTAAGCAATAAAAACCTGTCCTCATGGAGCTCAAGGTCTAGTGGGGAGAAGGAGAAGATGCAGGATTAATAAACCCATAAACACAGGAAACTGAAGAGATACATGCCATTAAGTGCTGTGAATAAAACAAGCAAGGAAGCGATTTAGGGAGTTTCTGGTGATGATACAGTTTGTGAAGATGGCTAAGGGTGTCTCTGTAAGAAGGTAACATTTGAACAACAGCCTGAGAGTGCAGGAGCTCCGTGTGTGCCAGAGACCAGGGGACACTTGTGGAAGTGTGTTCTCAGGAGAGGGAACAGAACCTGCAAAGACCCCGAGGCAAGGGCGCAGCGAGGAAGCCTGTCTGTTTGGAGCCAGGGAGAGGGAGCAGGACCGAGGAGACGCAGGGCCCATAAGTTATTTATTGTGACGACTGCGGCTCCTGCTCCAAGTGACGGGACGGCTTTGGAGGCAGTGGTTAAGAGAGGCTTTGTCGCCTTAGTGTGAACATCCGTTAGATTTACATTTAGCCTCCTATTCTATTACACCGGAGATTTGTTTTTAAGCTTCCGGTATAATATTAAGGCTCCTATTGGTGCAATAGTAAAGAATCCACTTGCCAGTGCAAGAGATGGAGGAGACACGGGCCAGATTCCTGGGTCGGGAAGATTCCCTGGAGAAGGAAATGGCAACCCACTCCTGTAAGGCATAGTTCCGGCGAGGCAGAAAAGAAAAGACGACCTCAACAGAAGTAGGTTACCTTTATTCAGGCAAGGAGGGGCGACAGTCGGCCTAATGACCAGGCTGAGCGCCGAAAGGGATCAGGGAGGCTTCATACTTATAGGGAGGTTTGTGGAAGCGATAAGGGAAACGTCAATCAGGCGGGATATTTTGAGTATTCTTTTGTTGAGATGACACTTGTAGTTGGGCAGGGGGTGATAAGTCTTCTGGGTGGGTGTAGGGGGTGGTAGGTTTCCGGACAGGGGGTGATAAGTCCCAGATAGATGCAGCTGGCCTGGAGCATCAGGATGGAACTAAAGTTATGCTTTGTTTTCTCCGAAGTTAGATGATTCAGCAAGGGGCCTTTGAGACTGTTGTTCTCTTTTCTAGGCCCAAAAGACTCCTTCATTCCAGACCCTGAAATCATAAAAAAAAAGGGAAAAAGGGCGCCGTATCTCTCTGCTACTTCCTGCTGGATAGGGGCGACGATTTTGGGTCTGGAATGGAGGATCGTCCTAGGGCCCACAGTCTCCTTTTTCTGAGCTTGAGGTGAGGCTCTCGAGAAGAAGAATGGTCTTGACTTGATCTCGAGAGATGGCCCGAATCCGTTCTTGGAGAAACCTTTGAAAGAGATTAAAGAGACAGGGTCCAAATAAGAGAAATAGAATGATAAGCACCAATGGTCCCAGGAAAGGGAGCAACCAAGGGAGTATCTGTTGGAACAGGTTTTGGGGAATGTAAAGGTTTTGTAACTCTTTTCTGTGGCATTCAATTCTGTCTCTAAGTTCTTTGACTCGGCCCTGGACTATGCCCGTTTCATTAACAAAACAGCAGCAGTTCTCTCCTAGAAAAAGGCAGGTCCCTCTCTTTTCTGTGGTGAGAAGGTCCTGAGGGGAGACAGTTATTAGGCCTATAGCAAGGATTAAGATTAAGAGTGCAGTTATGGTTAGAGAGACAGGGAGAGGCCAGTCAGGGTGAGGGGCAGAAGGCCCCAAGTTGGTGGTTGTTTGAGGAGGAACAGTGCTCATTAGGATGTAGAATGATGTAGAGAATGAGAGTAAAGAAATCAATTTCATCTGGAGTCAGGTTGTAGAAGGTTTCCTGGAGCCACAGTTGAGACACCAGTGTAGTCAGGTCTTTGAAGGAGGTTCCTGTTGGGGCGCTGATCCAGAGGTCTTGTAGTAGTTGGGTCAGGAACAGTTGTAGGTTGAAGAGAGTCCAGGTCATTCAGTGTCCTCTCCGATGGTTGACAGGGGTTGTCGCCGGGTGAATTTTAAGGAGGTGGGTCCAGTGAGGGAGACCTGATAGGTGTCATTTAAGGAGGGCAGCGCAGGATTAGAGGTGACCCGTTTTAGACGAGAGAGGTGTACCCAGGAGGTGACCTTTTCGAGTTTAGCTGCAGTTGGGGTAAGGAGGATGACTTTGAATGGCCCCTGCCACTTTGGGGTTAGGTCACCCTGGGGATTATCAGACAGATAGACCATGTCCCCAATTTGTAAAGGGGGCAGGGAGGCTTGGGGGTCAGGGGCAGGCAGATTGTGGTTGACGTATCTCCAGAGGGCATTGCGGAGTTGCGCCAGCAGAGGGGAGTGTAGGAGGCTTGGTATGGGAGGAGGTTCGGGGGGAGTCCAGGAGGGAACATGGGCCTTCCACACATCACCTCAAAGGGGCTCAGCCCCAGGGGTTTTCTGGGCAAAGCCCGTATTCTGAGGAGAACAATTGGCAAAAGTTTAGTCCAGTCCAGATGTACCTCGAGGGTTAGTTTGGTAAGGGTTTTTTTGATTATTCTATTTATCTTTTCTACCTTTCCTGAGGACTGGGGACGGTATGGAATGTGAAATTTCCAGGGTATCTGTAAGAATTGGACAAGTTGTTGGGTGACCTTGGATGTAAATTCTGGGCCATTATCAGACTGTAGGGATGAAGGCAGCCCAAACCTGGGGATAATTTCTGTGAGGAGGATTTGGGCCACTGTGTGGGCTCTTTTGTTTGTAGTGGGAAATGCTTCTACCCATCCCGAAAAGGTGTCTACAAGGACTAGTAGGTATCTGACTCTCCGGACCCAGGGCATATGAGTAAAGTCTATCTGCCAATCCTGTGCTGGGAGGCTGCCTCGCATTTGATGGGTTGGAAGGGATGTCGATTTAAGGTTGGAATTGGGGTTAGTACGTTGACATGTTTGACAGGAGCGGGTAAGGTTATCCAAATATTGTTGGTCAGCATTGGATATGGGGAAGTGGTTACGGAGGAACTGCTGGAGTGTCTTGGATGAGGGATGAAAAAGTGAGTGTAGATAAGAGAGGATTTCTCTGGTGGTGGGAGGGTCGGGTGGAGTCAAAGATAAGATGACAGGGGACTGGAGGGAAGGATGGGACAGTGCTATCTCCTTTGCCTTCTGGTCTGCAGCATTGTTGTAGGCTGATATGAGACTTCCCTTTTGATGTCCCCTACAGTGGAGGACAGCGGCTTTGTTTGGCAAGAGTGCTGCCTCTAGAAGTTTGTGAATCAGGTCTGAATTAATAATAGGGGATCCCTTTTGGGTTAGGAAACCTCTTTCTCTCCATATTAGGATGTTTGAGTGAAGTATGTTATAGGCATATTTGGAGTCTGTGTGGATGTTAACACTTAGATTTTTAGCCAGAGTTAAAGCTCTGGTGAGAGCTATCAGTTCTGCCTGTTGGGAGGTGGTGTGAGGTGGCAGCGGTGAAGCTTCAATTGTCTGGGTTTTATGATTGTGACGAAGGTCCCCCTGGATGATGGCATATCCTGCTGCAAACGGTGGGGATTTTTGAGAGCTGCCATCAACGAACCAGTGTGGGGTGTCTGGGTCTGAGATAGGCTGATCTGTTACATGTTGGAAGGGGTTTTGGGTAAGATCTACTGTTAGGCTGCAGCTATGTAAGAGGGAGTCTGTTGTAGAGGACATGGGTAATAAGCTGGCGGGGTCAAGGGGAGAGCAGGGGGAGAATGAGAGCTGAGGGTCGAGGAGGAAGGCATGTAGGACCTGTACCCTGGAAGGGGGAAGGGAGAGGAAGGCCCCATGTGACAGCAAGTCTCGGAAGGTGTGTGGAGAACAGACTGCTAAAGGGGCATGTCTAGAGAGTTTATTTGCTTCGGGTACGAGGGCTGCAATAGCAGCCATGGCCTGTATGCAGGGAGGCCACCCCTTGGTCACCATGTCCAGCTGTTTTGACAGATAGGCTGTGGGAGCCCAGGTGTCTCCAGCCCGCTGACATAGAAGCCCCAGGGCCTGTCCTTGGTTGGAATGTGCAAAGAGAAAGAATGGTCTGGTGTGATCTGGCAGGTGGAGAGTTGGCACTCGGAGGAGGCTCTGGGTGAGTTGGCGAAGAGGATTGGCCAGCGAGGAACGATTAAAGAGGGGCTCATCTAGACATCCTTTAGTTGCCTCATAGAGCGGCTTTGCAATGAGGGAGAAGTTGGGGATCCAGATACGGAAAAAATTTAGGAGGCCGAGGATAGACAGGAGTTCCCTTTTTGTTTTTGGAAGTGGACAGTTAATTAAGGCCTGGATTCTATCTGGGGGAATAGTTCTTTGTTGATGGGATATGGAAAGTCCCAGGTAGGTGACTTTTGTCTGGACTATTTGGGCCTTAGATTGGGATACCTGATAACCCCAGGATCCCAGGGCCCCAAGGAGTTTGGCAGTATGTTAGAGGCAGAGTTTTCGGGTTGAGCTACAAAGGAGGAGGTCATCTACGTATTGGAGGAGATGACTTGGGGCTAGGCTGAGAGTCTGTAGGTCCTTTTGTAAAGCCTGTCCAAAAAAGTGGGGACTGTCTCTAAACCCCTGGGGGAGAACTGTCCATGTTAGCTGTTGGGAAATGTGAGTCTCAGGGTCTTGCCAGGTGAAGGCGAAAAGAGGTTGGGAGGGGGGGTGGAGGGGGATGGTGAAAAAAGCGTCTTTGAGATCTAATACTGTGGAGTGGGTTGCAGTCGGGGGTATGGTAGACAGAAGGGTGTAAGGGTTAGGGACTACTGGGAATGTCGGCATAATAGCCTCATTGATTTTTCTCAGGTCTTGGACCAGTCTCCAAGAGTTTGGTCCCTTTCTTACTGCCAGAATAGGGGTGTTGTGTGGTGAATGGGTAGGAATTAGGATAGAGGCTTGAAGAAGACGGTCTATGATAGGCTTAAGTCCCTTGTGGGCCTCTGGGGTGAGAGAATATTGTTGTTGGGTGATTATAGTCGAGGGGTCTTTTAGGGTAATGTGGACTGGGGGATGATGTTTGGCTATTGATGGGTGATCAGTGCCCCAGACTTGGGGGTCTAAGGCAGGTAGATCTAAGGGAAGGTCAGGGGTGAGGGATAGGGACTGTCCAGGTGCCATTTGCATGCAGAATATAGAGACTGTATCGAGGGGGGGTATGGTAATAAAGACCCCCAATTTGGATAACAAATCTCTCCCTAGAAGTTCCATTGGGCACTGAGGCATTATAAGGAATGAGTGTATAAGGGTTGATTTTCCAAATTGACAGAGTAATGGAGGGCTGATTTTTGGCCTTAGGGGAACTCCAGAGACCCCCTTGATTATGATTTCTGAGTCTTGAGTTGGGCCAGAGTAGGAAGTTAAGAGAGAGAAAGTGGCTCCAGTGTCTATTATAAAAGAGGTCTTTTTTCCGGCCACTACCCCGTCTACCCTAAGTTCTGAGCTTGTGTTCAGGACACGGGCCGGGGGGCTGGAACCCGGGCCCCCTCATTGGAACAATTCTTGTAGAGTTGGGCTGGGGTTCCGGGGAGAAGTGGGGATCTCCTCAGATGCGCCAGGGCATCCCTGTGGACATTCCATTCTCCAGGTCTGGGAGGTGGGGACCTCCCCAGGGGTGCCAGGGCACTCCCGGGGACAGTCCATCTTCCAGTGTCCCCATTGGCCACAGGTTGGGCATGCTTTTGTGGGGGGCCACGGGTTTGGGCATGCCTTTGTCTAGTGTCCTGACTGGTTGCATCGGAAGCAGGGTCCGGGGGGAGTCTTAAGACCCGTTCTGGGATGACTTGGGCCAGGCTGATTTCTTTCTTTAATTGCTGCTGCCAAAAGGGCATATTTAGCTTTTCTCTCACGTTCTTTTTCTCTCTTAGCCTCTTCCTCTCTATTATTGAACACCTTGAAGGCTACTTCTAGAAGGTCTCTCTGGGGGGTCTCAGGGCCCTTTTCTAGTTGGCGAAGCTTGCGTCTGATGTCAGGGGCAGATTGGCTGATGAACTGAACATGAAGGTACAGTAACCCAGCAGGAGTAGTGATATCTAGGTTGGTATACTTCTGGACTGCCTCTGTGAGGCGTGCCAAGAATAAGGCTGGATTTTCGTCTGTCCCTTGGGTGACTTCCCTGACTCTATCATAATTGACATGGATATGAGTATTTTTCTGCATTCCTTCTAGAATGCAGGTGATCATATGATTGAGTCTCCTGATACCTGGGTCAACGGGCTGGTAAGTCCAGTGGGGATCTAATTGAGGCACCGCCTCATCAGCAGCTGGGCTGTCCCGGTTTTGGTTATGTAAATGATCAGCATGGGCTTTTGCCGCTTGCCAGATACGGTCTTTTTCATCTGGGGTGAGAGTGGCATTTAGGATATAATATACGTCACTCCATGTGAGGTTATAGGCCCGGGAGAGTCTCAGGAATTCTTTTCTGTATCTGGTAGGATTTTCAGAAAATGATCCTAACTTTTCTTCTATCTGGCTCATATCTGACAATGAAAATGGCACATGGACTCGGGTGGGGCCCTCTGGTCCTGCCACCTCTCTTAGGGGAAACATGTGCTGGGTACGTGACCTTGTGGCAGGGGGGGAAGGAAGGGGGGAGGGGGAGTCGGGGAGATGGGGTAGCGGGGCTGAGGGGGAGTCAGGAGAGGTTTCAGAGTCAGTAGGTGAGTTGGATGAAGGGGAAGGAGAGGGGCGGCGGGGTGGCGGGTAGGGAGGGGGCTCATCTGCGGGGTCGAACTCTGGGGGTGCAGAAGGTTGCAGTCTGCGGTTAGTTGAGGAAGAAGAGCCCTTTTGCTTGGGAGGCAAGGTGCATAGAAGGACTTCGTGGGTGGAGCAGGCCTGGCATAGGGAGGGCCTGCTCCGAAGGGCCCAAAAGGCTTGGGCATAGGGGATCTCCAACCACTTGCCATTCCGTTTAAGGAAGTCAGTGAGATTTTGGAGAATGTTAAAGTCAAATGTGCCGACCTCAGGCCAGCGGTCTTGATTGTCTAATTGATATTGAGGCCAAATCTGTGTACAGAGTTGCTTTAAGCGGTTAGCTTTGAGTTCAGTGAGTGAGAGTGGTTTGAGATTTTTGAGAACACAGGCCAGAGGGGAATCTTTTGGGACAGAGTGGCCAGACCCCATAATTGAAAGGCAAGCAGAGGCTCCTATTGGGAACTTGAGTCGTCACCCGCAGTCGCAATAGGAGTTACGAGAAGAGAGCTCTGTGTCGAGGTGGAGCGTCCCCCACCGTCGCCCACAGAGTGGCCCTGGGCCGGGGGTCCCTGGGACCCGGAGAGGACTGAATTCTAGGGCGCCTCTAGAACTCTGTCCGGATCGGATCTTACCTTAATCTAGGGGCCGGCTGGAGTGGAGTGTTGCATGTAGAGCGGTCGAATGGCAAGAGGTCCCTATTTTGGAGGTCGTCAGAGAGAGAGAGAAAAGGGGGTAAAGCCGAGGCCTGGGGGTACGCAAATCATCAATAAAGTCTTAGCACAAGACTTGCACCGCTCACGAAGGCACTAGGCGTCCCCGAGGGGGACTTAAGAGCCCTGGCAGAGAAGTGAGCTCGGAGGATGTTTGCGCTCCCAGACTCCGGGGAAAAGGGGAAAACAGTGAGAGGGAGGGAGAGTGAGAGAGAGTGAGACGAGTGCCTCGCCCCCTCCCGGGGTTCGGCACCAAAAATGTAAGGCATGGTTCCGGCGAGGCAGAAAAGGAAAGACGACCTCAACAGAAGTAGG
Source organism: Cervus canadensis (assembly GCF_019320065.1). Classification (NCBI taxonomy): domain Eukaryota; kingdom Metazoa; phylum Chordata; class Mammalia; order Artiodactyla; family Cervidae; genus Cervus; species Cervus canadensis. The sequence continues at coordinate 6,205,746 of NC_057401.1, forward strand.
TTACCTTTATTCAGGCAAGGAGGGGCGACAGTCGGCCTAATGACCAGGCTGAGCGCCGAAAGGGATCAGGGAGGCTTCATACTTATAGGGAGGTTTGTGGAAGCGATAAGGGAAACGTCAATCAGGTGGGATATTTTGAGTATTCTTTTGTTGAGATGACACTTGTAGTTGGGCAGGGGGTGATAAGTCTTCTGGGCGGGTGTAGGGGGTGGTAGGTTTCCGGACAAGGGGTGATAAGTCCCAGATAGATGCAGCTGGCCTGGAGCATCAGGATGGAACTAAAGTTATGCTTTGTTTTCTCCGAAGTTAGATGATTCAGCAAGGGGCCTTTGAGACTGTTGTTCTCTTTTCTAGGCCCAAAAGACTCCTTCAACTCCAGTATTCTTGCCTGGAGAATCCCAGGGACGGAGGAGCCTGGCGGGCTACAGTCCACGGGGTCACAAAGAGTCAGACACGACTGAGTGACTGAGCATACTGTCAAATGAAAAAAAGCATTAGAAATGCCCAGGGATCCAGTGGCAGCCAGAGAATGAGATGTTGACTGTCTCATGAATGTGAAACCATCCTAGGAGATGATACACACTTTCTCTAGTATACAAATCCTTCTACAACCATAGCACTCTTAAAAAGGCACTTTCCCACTTGCAAATATGAGATGTATTTGGGATGTGTATGTATTCTTTCTGTTGTAAAGAATATAAGTTAGTACTAGCATGCTTTATTGATCAATAGGAAATATTTGGCTAACAGAAAGTTGTTTTTAAAAACCAGATAAACACTCAGCAAAGACCATTAAAATGGTTTATTGTTAAACTCCCATCTTAGAGTATGTCACTGGAGTCAATAAATGTGTTATTCATACTTTTCAGCACAGTTACAGTCTTGCTATTTAAGACTTGCAGCATGGACCACTTGTTAGTCTTACTTTTGAGCTTTGATTTTGACTTTTGTCTGTGCTGGGTCTTCGTTGCTGCCCTGAGGCTTTGTCTGGTTGCTGCGTCGTGGGCTACTCTCTAGTTCCCATGCGTCGAGGGCTTCTCATTGTTGTGGCTTCTCTTTTGTTGTTGGGGGGCATGCTGTGGGCTCTCCACGCACAGGCTTCATTAGTTGTAGTACTCAGACTCAGTTGCCCCACAGCACGTGGGATCTTCTCAGACCAGGGATTGAACCCGTGTCCCCTGCACTGACGGGTGAATGCTTACCCAGGGAAGTCCCACTTGTTAGTCTTGATGCTGCGCCCCTGGATCTTGGAGTGTTGGTTTCAGGCTCACAAATGCTTCATGCCCCTGACTCCATGCAGGTGTGATGGAGGGCTTGTCATTGCAGAGGGGCGGTCTCCACCCCCAGGGAGGTGGAGATGCCCACCATGCATCGAGAACTCGGATGTTCCACTTGGTCCCTGAATGAGAGAGTGCATCCGTGCATAGGCGGGAGCTGGGGGTGGAGCCGGCTAATCCAGGCTTACCTGGATTAAGTTGGGTCCTGCTGGGGACCCAACTGCAGCAGGAACTCCAAGTGTCAAATGTGGTTTTGTAAAAAAGGAGACAGACGTTCTTGCCTGAGGGCAGATGACTCGGACACAAGGATTCCTTGCTCCTCCTCTTCACCTCAGGCCTTTGGTCCCAGGGCTGGGTGATCTCACAGCCCAGGTCTCGATGAGGCTGTAAACACTGGTGGTCGTGGACGTGATTCAATGCCTCCCTTTGCCTTGTGGTTCCTCATTCAAAGTGAAAACGTTAGTCACTCAGTTGTGTCTGACTCTTTGGGGCCCCATGGACTGTAGCCCACCAGGCTCCTCTGTCCATGGCATTTCCCAGGCAAGAATGCTGGAGTGGATTGCCATTCTCTTCTCCAGGGGATTTCCTGACCCAGGGCTCGGACACATGTCTTCTGCTTGGTGGGCAGATCCTTTCCCACTGAGCCACCTGGAAAGTCCAAACCGCTCCTCAGGAGAGAGCAAAGCCAGGGAGTGGAGGTCAGCCCCACAGTCATCCAAGCAAACAGAGCACTTCTTCCTTCATCAGAGAAGGCACCTCGGGTTCATCTCCAAGTTTGTCTCCCTGGAAATAAGGCTGATGATCATCAGTCTACTTACTCCTGAGAAACAGTCATCCGAAACATTAGTCTAGCTTTTATTGATGTTAACACACTATTTTTCACAGTGAGCCACAGCAGATGCTGGAATGTTTCTGTCGTCCTCAATGCTTGAGGAGAATAAGCTTTCCTTTGTTTTGTTTGAGATTACTAGCCATGAGTAAACAAGTGTAACCTTTTTTTTTTTTTTCTTGACACACCTGGGTAAATAATTCAAATGTAATCCTTTCTTATAAATCATAAGAAATTGTAAATTGTCTAATATGTGCTTAACTGACTTTGTGCTTAATATCACAAACAGCATGTTCAAGGTCAGGAGCAGCGGGCTGTGAGAAGATACCCTTCGTCCAAGGTAAGGAGCAGCTGCTGGGCTTTGCTGGAGCAGCCGTGAAGAGATACCCCACATCCAAGGTAAGAGAAACCCAAGTAAGAGGTAAGTGTTGTGAGAGGGTATCAGAGGGCAGACACACTAAAACCATAATCACAGAAAACTAGCCAATCTGATCACAGGACCACAGCCTTGTCTAACTCAATGAAACTAAGCCATGCGTGTGGGGCCACCCAAGATGGACGGGTCATGGTGGAGAGGTCTGACAGAATGTGGTCCACTGGAGAAGGTAATGGCAAACCACTTCAGTGTTCTTGCCTTGAGAACCCCATGAACAGTAGGAAAAGGCAAATTGATAGGATACTGAAAGAGGAACTCCCCAGGTCTGTAGGTGCCCTATATGCTAATGGAGATCAGTGGAGAAATAACTCCAGAAAGAATGAAGGGATGGAGCCAAAGCAAAAACAATACCCAGTTGTGGATGTGACTAGTGATAGAAGCAAGGTCCGATGTTGTAAAGAGCAATACTGCATAGGAACCTGGAATGTTAGGTCCATGAATCAAGGCAAATTGGAAGTGGTCAAACAGGAGATGGCAACAGTGAACATCAACATTCTAGGAATTAGCGAACTAAAATGGACTGGAATGGGTGAATTGAACTCAGATGACCATTATATCTACTACCGTGGTCAGGAATCCCTTAGAAGAAATGGAGTAGT